>NC_083369.1:140951761-142201761 GCF_030254825.1 Meriones unguiculatus | reverse complement strand
TGTCAGTTGTGACTACCATAATTGCTCCTATCTAATCATAGATGACCATTAACTGCTCATAAAATCCTTCCACTTTCCATTACAGAGGGAAAAAAAGAGAGAGAAAGAGAGAGAGAGAGAGAGAGAGAGAGAGAGAGAGAGAGAGAGGTTTATGAGGTGCCTCTACATGTTTCTTCTGGCTCAAGTCACTGTCTATGAGCACAGCATTTGATTTCAATTCTGTATTCTTCAAATCCCCTGTTTTAATCTCTCTAGCTTTCTCTGTCTCTCTGTCTCTATCTCTCTCTGTCTCTCTCTTTCCCACTCTTGCTCTCAGTCTCGCTCTCATTTTGTGGCAGAAACAGCTCTGCTTGTTACTATTGTCATCATCCTCTTCCAGCACATCACTGAAAAAAGTAATCTACCTAAAAGATGCCAGTCTCTTGCTCAAAATCTTTCAGTGGAGTAAAAGTGAACTAACCAGCATTCCATCATAGCCTTCTATGAAATGTTCTAATTGAACACGCCACACAACTTCAAATTACTACCTGTATATGATGCCCTAAGTTTACTTCAACCTCAACCATTCACTCTTTTCTGAGCGCCCTGAATTTTATGCCTCAATGCTGGATAAAGCCAAGGTATGGTCTTTTATTTCTATAATTGGGGTTTAAATCCTAACCACATCATTCAGCAGTTGAGAAACTTTAGATAAGGACATAAAATTTGTGGTCATTGGTTTATTCTATATTTCCTTATGAGAATCAAACAAAAAATTTGTTACAGTACTAAAAAATAAAAACCTATATAATCTAAGATAAAATGGGGGAGTGTTTTTTTTTATTGCACAAATACTCATTTAGCATCCACTATTGACAAGAATTAGTACTGCAACTGTTTGGTTTTCAAATGAACATTATGCATATACTTACAAACTAGAACTAATCTTCATCTACTGAGTTAAATAAACAAAAAATGACTGAGAAGATTCAAACTTACATAAGCAAGAGATTTGGAAATAAAATTAAATGTCATTTGTTCATAGGTTGACAGCCAGTTTCCACTTAAAACCAACCTCCTGTAGATCATACACTATCATTGCTGCATTTGTGAACATTAAAATCAGTTCAGATCAATAACTTAGATGAAAGGATTCTGAAAATTTGTGAAAATACTACTGGACTCTTTTATTCCTCAGAGGGAACAATTCTGATTTTAAGAACTATATTGCTTTAAGTAAGCCCATGTCTTAAATCTTTTCAGTCCATGCCAGATGGATGGTCAGGAGCAGATTGCACACACAAACTTGCAAAGAACATGGCTGTATAAATATAGCTTTCCTTTATGATGGCTGCAACTGTCCTTTGTATAGAAGACATTACTGAAAAGGGTGTTGTTGGTTTGTTTTTTGCTTTGATTTTTGGTTTTACTAATAACCAAAACCAAAAGAGCATTGCAAGCATACATTTTCTTATTACTAACAGATTTGTTATACTGGTACCCCAAAACTGAATTGTTGAATCCCAGGGAATTGTGGGGGGTAGGCAGAAGCTACCCAATGAACAAGCTGTTTCCCTTTCCCTACCCCTCTTTTTGGAAAAAAAATCGAAAATAGAAATTTCAAAGCTTAAAAAACTTCGAGGCAATTTAATTTAAGTTGCTTCCCATGACTTTAAACACTGAATATTCACACCTACGTCAGTACTACATTGAGAACCTCCTACTCAGAGACTGTATTTAGGAAAGGAAGGATGCTGTGGTCTAAGATGAGGACTACATTTGAGATATCTTAAGTACTGAGACGAATTCTTCAGCAAGTCTCCGAAGTTCAGCATAGCTTATCCTTACTCCTCCATGGAGAGTAGGAACAACAGTCTCACATAGTCTCTCCTTAGGAACAATTACAGGAGATAGAAAATTATTACAAGATAAAATAAAACTTCTTAGAACCTATTTCATGGCTTACATATATTCTGATTCAAACACTGGGACTGCTCCTAAGAATTTTGGTTATACACTGAGTGAGTTTCAGCCTCAGGGATCTCCTTCTAGATATCCGAAGAACAGGCATTGCTATGTATCAGTGCTAAGAAGAAAACATATGTCCCTTGTTCTTTAAAACAGTTTGTGTCACGATTAGACTTTAGCATATAGGGAAGATTTACTGATCATCCCTCTTTAGGGAAAATAAATTTTAGTGTTTAAGGAATAACATGGTCAAATTGCATATTTGGCATATTGCTTCACACCCCACCATTTTCATGTTTTTTAACTTAAGCCAAGCCAGGTGAGTAGGCGTCATCCAAGATGAAATCTCACTGATTTTTTTTTCCTTCAAAGAAAAGCTAGAGAACAGGAGGTAATAAATGCTATGCTTCCTACTCAGACTCTGTCACATAAGATGTCAGTTCTTTATTTTAATTATATTCATTGCCAGCTCAAAGAGGCAAGTAATTTTGCTGCATGTTATCCTACCTTTGTTAGAGCTCTTCACAAGCAGCAGTGGAAGGTCTTTCATTTGTTTTGCCAGAACTGGTCTTAATATACAGTTTCAAGTCCCTCTCTTGTATCATGAGAAAAGAACCAGTTTATGTATTGTCAAAAAGGAGAAGCAGACCAAATAATTACTGAAATGTAGCTATATTTGAAATATAAAATCCTCTCTGAAGCAATGCAGCAATAAAAGGAGTTTAACATTTTGTTTTGAAGAGCAAACCCACACATGTCAAGCAGAGGTGTTGACCAAAACGGTGAACAAAATACAGACATCATCAAGAAGATGAGATGGGGGAAAACTAAGTGTTCTTATTATTTGGATTTAGGAGACCAGGTTTTGGAAATAGGAGTCTATTTGTATGCTTGACACAGAGATCACTGATAAAATCGTGAGGAAAGACTCTAGAGAAGGGAAGGCCGAATATTTAAGGAAAGATACACTGAATAACACAACTGCAACAGCAACTGAAGTGAAATCTTGACAAAAAAGTCGAAGTTGTACAAAATATATGCGTCATGTTGGTCCCAATTTTATATGGGATGATTTATTAGGAACAAATACCCAATTACTTGTAGCTACTGGCTTAGGGCTACTGACATGAAAGTAAACAGCTTTTTGCCATTTCCTTTTCCAGTTTCAAAAGAAAAGTCCTCTATCTCCCACTTCTTTTGTGAGATTCCCTGTACTCTGCCCAAAGATTGGCTACGAGTCTCAGTATCTGCTTTAGTACCCTGCTGGGTAGAGGCTTTCAGAGGCCCTCTGTGGCAGGCTGTGTCCTGTTCTCTGTTTTCTCACTCTTCCAATCTTCCAATGTCTATCCCATTTGCCTTTCTGAATGAGGATTGATCATCTTACCCAGAGTCCTCCTTCTTGTTTAGCTTCTTTAGGTATACAGTTTTTAGTATGTTTATCCTATATTATATGTCTAATATGCACTTATAAGTGAGTATATGTCATGTGTGTCTTTCTGCTTCTGGGACACCTCACTCAGAATGATCTTTATTACTTCCCACCATTTGCCTGCAAATTTCATGATTACTTTGTTTTTAATTGCTGAGCAGTATTCCATTGTGTAAATGGACTACAATCTCTGTATCCATTACTCAGTTGAGGGACATTTAGGTTGCTTCCAGAATCTGGCTATTAAAAATAGACCTGCTATGAGCATGGCTGAGCGAATGTCCTTGTTGTATATTTGAGCATATTTTCGATATATTCCTAGTGGTGGTATAGCTGGATCTTGAGGAAGCGCTATTCTTAATTGTCTGAGAAAGCGCCAGATTGATTTCCAAAGTGGTTGTACCAGTTTACATTCCCAACAGCAGTGGAGGATGGTTCTCCTTTCCCCACATCCTCTCCAGCATGTGTTGTCACTTGCGTTTTTGATCTTAGCCATCCTGATGGGTGTAAGGTGAAATATCAGGGTCATTTTGATTTGCATTTCCCTGATGACTAAGGACATGGAGCATTTCTTTAAGAGTTTCTCTGCCATTCAGTATTCCTCTATTGAGAATTCTCTGTTTAGCTCTGTATCCCATTTTTTAATTGGATTACTTGGTTTGTTGCTGTTTAACTTCTGGAGGCAACAGGAGCTCCACAAGGAGACCAAGAGAACCAAAAAATCTGGGCCCAGGGGTCTTTTCTGAGACTCATACTCCAACCAAGGTCAATGCATGGAGATAACCTAGAACCCCTGCACAGATGTAGCCCATGGCAGTTCAGTGTCCAAGTGGGTTCCCTAGTAAGAGGAACAGGAGCTGTCTTTGACATTAACTCAGTGGCTGGCTCTTTGATCATCTTCTCCTAAGTGGGGTTAGCCTTATCAGGCCACAGAGGAGGACAATGCAGACAGTACTGATGAGACCTGATAGGCTAGGGTAAGATGGAAAGGAAGGAGAACTTCCCTTATCAGTAGACTTAAGGAGGGTCATGGGAGGAGATGAGGGAAAGAGGGTTTGATTGGAAGGGGACTAGGAAGGGGATAAGGGAGGGGGCTACAGCTGAGATACCAAATAAATTAATTGTAATAAATTAAAAATAAATGTTTAAAAATGGAAGAAAGAAAAAGACCTCATGCACAGAGATGCCGACACTGCCATCTAGAAGGAGTCTAGAGTCTGGTAGCTGTTCAGAATCAAAAAAGAGCAGCACACTAATAGCTTTTCCTACACACCCTCTTTGTAATGAATCAGGATATTTTGAGTGAGAATATTGTATTGGTCCCTGGTTATGGAAGCTCTCGACACAGTTGGCAGAAGTAGCAAATAGGGGGAAAGAAGCAGGATGGAAACAAGGTCAATGTATGAAGGAGGGAACAATGATCCAGTTACCTTCTTCTCTCCTTGCCAGTATCTGTCACATGCCTTTGCTCAGGTGAGGCACCTTTGCCTTACATGCTAAAAATCAAGGGGCTGGTTTTTGTTTTGTTTTGTTTTGTTTTGTTGGTTTATCTGTGGAGAGAGGAAAAACATGGTTCTAATCCTCGAAACAGGTTTATCTGAGTCTTTTTCAAGATATTATGTAAGTTATAATTACTAGTAAATAAATAACACATGCACATATTTATTGAGGGCTTTACAATTTTTTTTATTTATTTATTTTTTCAATGCAGTTTATTCAGGAACCTTGAACAGTCATCTGACCCTGGGGAAAGCCAGCCCACAGCTTAAATAGCCTCTGGGTAGCCAACCCAGGCGTGCCACGTGGGCAATGCAGATAGGTCCACATACATGGAAGCAAGCCAGATCCTCAGCCTTAGCCAAATGTGGAATTGTTCGTGACAGAGAGCACTCACCATCGGGAAGGTGGAAGGCGGAAACCAGCTCCATCTTTAAGGCACAGCTTTCCGCAGCTCTCTACAGTTCCCCCTTTTTGTTTTAGATGCATCAGGCAAGAGTAGAGGTCTGATCTCTGATATTAGAAATAAATTGGGACTTTGTACCGATGTTCATTTAGGTGTCATCCACCCAAAGAGCATCAGACCCGTCCGATACCTTTTTCTCAGAGGCGGGACCTGGGGTATCAACCCGCATGCAATCAGACATGCTCTTCTCTGGGTCCAAAGCGGCTGACCCTGAGTGCAGTGCTTAGCCTCACATCCTGAGCGTAACATTTTAGCTTTTTATGGTATCCAACCATGCTTGGGGCGAATGTCCTGCTTCAATGGCTGTAAAGTCCTGAATGATCATGGCTGCATCACACTGTTGTGATACTCTAATCTTGCATATATACCACAGGCAAACCAAGGAGACCAACACCAGAAGGCCTGCTAACGCTCCCATGCCCGCCCATTCCTTCAGATGATTCATGGCTGCAGCAATCCATGATGATACAATTTTTTGAGAATTTTATACATGCATACAATGAAATATGAACACATCTATGCCTCGTTTTTTTCTTCCAATTCCCTCCAGTTCAGTCTCAATACACTTCAGTCCCAACCTGATATTTTTTGATAACCCACAAAGTCCCATTAGTGCTACCCACATATATGTATGGGTGTAGGGCAACCACTGGAGCAAGGGAATCCTACCAATGATACTTCTCAACAACTATCCACTGACAATAGGTTCTATAGTAAGTGGGGTTTGGAAATTATCTACACCAACCATACCGTGAGTTTGGCTGGCTTGATTTTATGTAGGTCTTTTCAACAATGCTGGTGGTTTGGCTGGCTCAATTGTATGTAAATAACCTCAGCTACTGTGAGTTCATGAGTGCATTAGCCATTACATGACCACAAGATAGCATTTCACAGCATTAGTCCCCATCCTTCAGCTCTTATACTCATTCTACCTCCTCTTCAATGTTCCCTGAAGCTTGGTGATAGTTGGGTTAATATAGATTTTTAGGGCTGAGAATTCAGCCTCTTTTTTTTTTTAATTTAATTACTTTAAAGCCTGACCCTAGCTTTCTCCCTCCTCTCCTCCCAGTTCTACCCTCATGTCTCCTCCAAAACTCCCTTTCCCCTTCTTCTCAGAGGAGGACCTCAAAAGCTAGCAACTCACCCTGGTACCTCAAGTTACATCAGAACTAAGAACATCCCCACTCCCACTGCCTGACAAGTCAGCCCAACTAGAGAAAAGGGATCTAGAGGCAGTCATTAGAGACAGCCCATACTCTTACTGAAAAAAGGACCCATATGTTGAACAAGCTGTACATCTGTTACATATGTGTAGGGGGTCAAAGTTCATCTCATGTATGCTCTTTGTTTGGTGGTTCAGTCTCTGTGAATCCAATAGACCCAAGTTTGTTGATTCTGTAGATTTTCTTGTGGTATCCTTGACTCCTCTGGCACCATCAATCCTTCCTCCCACTCTTCCACAGTACTCTCCAAGCTTGGCCTATTGTTTGACTGTGTGTTTCTGTATCTGTCTCCATCAGCTGGTGGATGAAGCCTCTCAGAGGACAGTTCCTGTCTGCAAGCATAGCAGAGTATCATTAATAGTGACATAGTGACAGGAGTTGGATCCTCTCATGGGGTGGGACTCAAGTAGGGGCAGTCATTGGTTGGCAATTCCCTCAATCTCTGCTCCACCTTTATACCTACACTTCTTGTAGGCAAGACAAAATTTGGGATCAATGCTGAATAAGATTATGATGGTGTGATTTCTTTTTCTTCAGCTTGTATAACAGCTTACACTACTATGAGAACTAGCCACAGGGAGGAAGTTTCTCAGTTAGCGTGATATTTATTTCTCTACGTTCTATAGCTAAAATGTATAATGTCTTCAGCAACTGGTTTTTACCATGTAGTTATTGTGTGAGCAACAAAGGGCAATGGCAATAGCTTTTGGTTGGGGGAACGTCTGGGTCCTCCATGACTAATAGCTGGTAGGGAGGTATTTGATGCCTGGCACTGTGATTTTTCATTCAATTACCTGTGTCTTCTGAGAGCAGCATTGCTCACCCACACAGGGCAGTTCCATTCCAACTCTTTATTATTTTTATTATCATTATTTACATGGATCAGTGTTTTTACTGCATGTATGTCTGTGCACCACATTCATGCTTGGTGCCTGAAAGGTCAGAAGAAGGCATTGGATCTAGAACTAGAGTTGCATATGGTTGTTAACCACCATGTGGGTGGTAAAAATTTGAACTGGGTCCATGAGAAGAGCTGCCAGTACTCTTAACAGCTGAGCCATCTCTCTATACTCTCAACTCTTTTAAGTTGTATTTGAATGAGCTTACTAAGTGGTGGTCTTCTGCAAAGTTGTTTTTTAATAGAGTCTTTGTTTTGGTTAACCCACACACTAGTTTCTTTTTCTTTCTGTTCCCATTCTCACTTAATCCTTTAACCCTCCCTTGTCTTCTGTCTTCTTCCATTATGCATGTGCTCTACTATTTCTTCATTGTAAAGGATATTTATTTGATTTTTAGTTGTGTGGTGGAACAGAGGTGACACACGTGAATGCAAGTGCCTGCAGAGATCAGAGGCATTGAATACTCTTGGGGATGGAGTTTCAGGCAGACGGAATAGACCCAGTATGGATGCGGGGAACTGAACTGTGGTCTTCTACTTTTAAATGTGGAGTTATCTCTCCAGATGCTATTGGGTTGTGAGACAGCCAGGATTCCATATGGTTTTTCATATTCTCTTCTTTTGGGTTAGTCTTTCCTTTCACCCTATTTCCCACCCCCATACTTCCACACACTTTGTTCTTGAACCTTAGCACTTCCAATTCATTAATTGTCTTTCCTCTGGAGTTAACTTAACTGTTCCCACTCCTTAGTGTGTCTTTTCCCAAAAGGTTCCTTTTTAGTTTTCTGGCTATAAATTAAACATACAAAACAAAAGGTTTAAGAAAAGAACACATGAATAAAATCTTTTAGAAGACAGCTCTTTTTTAATTTTTTTATTTAACTTTTATTAATTACACTTTATTCACTTTGTATCCCACATAAGCCCCTCCCTCCTCCCGTCCCGATTCCACCCTCCCTCCCCCTTCTTCATGCATGCCCCTCCCCAAGTCCACTGATAGGGGAGGTCCTGCTCTCCTTCTGATCTTAGTCTATCAGTTCTCATCAGAAGTGGCTGCATTGTCATCTTCTGTGGCCTGATAAAGCTGCTCCCCCTCAGGGGGAGGTGATCAAAGAGCAGGCCAAACAGTTCATGTCAGAGACAGTCCCTCTTCCCATTACTATGTAACCCACTTGGACATTAAACTGCCATGTGCTACATCTGTGCAGGGGTTCTGGGTTATCTCCATGAATAGTCTTTGGTTGAAGTATGAGTCTCTGGGAAGTTCCCTGTGTTCAAATTTTCTTGTTCTGTTGCTCTCCTTGTGGAGACCCTGTCCTCTCCAGCTCTTACTATTTCCCACTTCTTACATAAGATTCCATTCCACTCTGCCCAACAGTTGGCCATCAGGCTCAGCATCTGCTTTGATAGTCTGCAGGGCAGAGGCTTTCAGAGGCCCTCTGTGGCAGGTTCCTAGGTTGTTTCCTGTTTTCTTCTCCTTCTGATGTCCATCTTCTTTGCCTTTCACGATGGGGATTGAGCGTTTTAGTCTCTTGCTTAGTTTCTTTAGATGTATAGATTTTAGTGGGTTTATCCTATGTTGTACGTCTATATGAGTGAGTTCTTGAGGTACCCACAAAAACCGTCACTACACAAATCTGTAAGTCAGTTTACTGCCACTATTTGGCATATGTAAACAGAAAGTATTTTATGCAAATGATTGGATTAAAATTATATATCAAGATTTGCATGAATTAAAAATTTATCAGTGTGTTGCAGTAATATATGACCCTCAAAATATTAGTGGGTTAAAACACAAGGGGGGGTTGTTCCCATTCACATACAGTCTCCTCGGTTCACTTGGGGTCTTCTTTGTGTTTCCATCTTGGCTACAAGTAGGTATATCAGTTTAAACCTTTATACTGTATTTCCATAGGAAGACAGGGTAAGGTATGCTTCAGCTATTAGAGATTCCACAATAGTAATTCATTCCTCTGCATCCATATGAACTACACTACAGAGTACTGAAAACCAACTTCGTGTAATATGAGAGATGTAGGAACTGTCACACTATGGAATATAGACTATTCCATGTCAAAAGAGGAAGGTAGATTAATATTTTATTATTTCATTACTTCCTATTTTATTATTATATGAATCTGCATCATTTTAAAATCCCAGTGCTACTTTGAAGTGATTTGTATAGGTGCATGTGTATCCATGCTAGCCACTAATGTTAAAGCAAATTATTAAGGAAGAAACTAGAATTCTCTGTTGAGTGGAGGAATGGGGAACTTTTATTTACTGCATCATTATATACTACTTAAAATATACTTGTAAAGATTCATCAATACATTTTTTTTCTCTCAAACAAACAAACAAAAAGTTGAGAGCCAACGAGATTAGGAAAAATAGTCTTCCCCAGAGAAGAGCCAACTGATTGGTTGTCCAATAACAACTGGTCAATCTTAAAATATAAATACATATTAAGAAATATACCCACCCCATGTAACAACCATCGTAAAAAAAGAGGCCATGAATCTGAAAGTAAGCAAGGAAATGCAAGGGAAGGGATTGATGATGCAATTATAATGTAAAAAAATTATAATAACATTTTTTAAATGAAAAAAAATTTGAATCTCAAATACATATATGATAGAGAATGTAAGGAATTTATCTTTCTGAGCTGAGTTAACTCACTCATTATAATTTTTTCCAGTTCCATTCACTTTCCTGTAAAAATTCGTTATTTGATTTGATCCGCTTTGATTTAGTGAGTGGGGATGTTCTCTCTGCATGTATGTTTGTGTACAATTTGTGTGCCTGGTGACTCTGGAGGCCAGAAGGAAGTGCCAGATCCCCTGAAACTGGAGTTAAGATACTTGTCAACTGTCAGTCATATGGGTACAAAGAATTGAATCTGGGTCTCAGGAAGAGCACTTTGTGCTCTTAACCACTCAAGCATCTCTAGTCCCACAAGATATTATGTTTATGTAATTTGTATGCATTATGCATTTAATCTTTACAACAACATTATAAGGATGGGTATTATCAATATTCCTCATATCTAGATAAGGTGTCAAAGATACAAAATGATGAAGTAACTTGCTGAAGATGGCCAAACTAGAAATTTTCATCAACAACTATGTTAATGATGGAAAGGAAATAGACAGCACAAAAGAAGCACAACAGAAATGAAATTAGAAATGCAGTAAGGAAGATAGAATAGAAAAAGTCTGTGGGCTGTGGGTCAGACCTGAGGACTTCAACAAGCTAAAAATTGGAAATAATTACTAATAATTATCTAATCACTTTTCCTGCCACAGGAAGACAAGTTTGAAAGAAAAGCCACGGGGCCAACAATATCTAAATAAGTGCTCAGATGAGGTAATGCATACCAAAACATCACTATTCCTACTGCAAAATTGGTAAGTTAGATTTAATAAAAGTAGTACAATAAATGTAAAGAGAAGATGTTGTTTTTAATTAAATTTGCCCTTTTTTGGAATTAATTTCTAAATGTAAACAAAAATTTCATGATAATCATAAGCAAGATGAGATGAAAATGGGAAAGAATGAAATGTAGTTTTATAAGAAAGCCTTGGAAGATAATAAACAGATAACTTGCTTTTGAACAAAAGATAATTTTGGGTCAAAACTGTTGAAGTCTCTATACCTTACAAATTTCCCATAAAGTCCTTGAAATATTATTTCCCTTAAAAGGTAGGGGTGCAATAGACTTGTAAGAGAGTTTTGGGTGGATTTTTTTGTCCAGCCTTAGCCTATCTATAAAACTGGACAAATAGCCGCAGATAAAAAGCCAGACTGGGAAAAATCCACTGTAATCCTTGCTGGAACCCAGGTGTAGTAGCACATGATTGTAATCCCAGAACTTGTGAGGCAGGAGGACAGCTGCAAATTTAAGTTTAACTTCCTGGTATATAGCCAGTTCTAGGGTATCTGAAAAACCCTGTTTCAAAAGGGGAAAAAAAAAGATGAAAAGAACATAAAATAAGAAAGAATGTAAGAGCAAAGAGAAACAAAATATTTTTCTGGAAACAAAGTTGCTAAGAAAAGTGGTCTAAAGACTTAATTGATGGGCGGAGCCAAGATGGCGACTAGCACACACAGTTTCTGAGTGTGGGATACCTGATCTTCTGAGTTGGAGAATGGAAGGACCCCCAACCCAGGAAAACCACAGCGAGGCTTTCTGAACACCAGGGAACATCGCAGGAGGTGAAAACTTTGGCCTCCGGTCACCCGGAGACTTGCTTGGGGAAGGAGAGAAACGATCCTTTGTTCTTGTGGCACTCCCTTCCCCCAGACCTCCTTCCTCCTCAGCACAGCAGCACAGCGGACTCATCTTTCTCAGCGCAGACCTAACTGCCTGGGGTATACAGCCACTGAGACGGAGCCCCAAGCACTTTAGCGGCAGACAAAAGCCAGCAGTACGTGCCCCGGACTCCCAGATTCGCGCAGCAGCTGCACCATCCTCCCAGGGCGCGAATCTGCTAGACGCCATACTAGCTCCGCAGGATCGCCATCACTGACGGTACGGCCCGCCCAATCCCACAGTGACAGAGAATACGCTATATACTCACCAAAACCAGGCAGAAACGTCATACAACCTGGACACACCAGGCGCTGGGCCTCCCAAGCTTGGAGAGCACAACGAAGAGATCCCAGGACTTCCCAGAAAGCATTGGGACTAGCGACCCAGTCTCCAGTTACAGCGGGACGTGGCAGCGGAGCAGCACTGAACTAGTGGGGCACCACAACCCTCCAGTTTAAGACTAACCAGGGCCAAACCAGAGAACAGAGAGCCTGGTTACCCCATCCCTGCTGAAGTGACCACCCTGGAATCTCCAGCTGCAGCAAGACCTCAGAACCTGGCAGTGACAGCAGCACAGAACTGGCGGAACACATCAAAGAAGCAGGGCCAAACCAGAGAGCAGAGAGCCCCAGATACCAAGATCTCTGCCAAGAGACCTGCCTGTAAGTGAGTGCACCCTTGAGAATCTGCAGTTCCCCAGATCCTGGGTCCTTCTAAATCAGAAGCCAGGCACCTAACCCCCCTCCCACCCACATACCCACTTTAGGAAACAGAGGGGCACTAGGGACATTGAAGTTCCTGCCCTGTGGGCCTGATTGAGGAGTTAAGACAGTTAATGCCAGAAATTGCGTTGCGATCAGCATTAGCGCCTGTGACATATACAGTGCAGAGCCCCTCCCACACACTCAAGGGTTCAACATTAGCCATCACTCTGTCCCTCGAGAAACTCATCCACGCACACTTACACACAGAGACACACACACGCGCGCGCACACACACGCTTGCATTTGCCCCGTTTGCGCCTGCGTACTTTCCTCCCACAGGTACAGCTAGTCCTCAGCACACACTGAGAGTGCTCAGCTTCCTGAAGAACTCTCCAGACACCAGAGAGAGACAGCACCAGTCTGATCTGCAGAATCCAAAAACAAACAGGGAAGGTTTCAGATAAGCCAATGGCCAGAGGTAGGCAAAAGAACACTTCCAACATAAATCAGGACATCATGACTTCACCAGCAAACCCCAAAATCGATGGATACACCAATTCAGCAGAAGCACAGGAAAATGATTTTAAAGCCATGCTTGCCCAATTATTTGAGGCTCATAAGGAGGAAATGAACAAGTCTTTCAAAGAGATGGCCAGTCAATTGGAGGCAAAGAAAGAAGAAATAGACAATATCCTTAAAGAAACACAGGCAAACATAGCCAAACAAATAGATACACAAGTAGAGGAAAAATTAGTGGCATATAAGAAGGAAATGAAAAAAGAAATAGAGGCCATCGTAGAGAGACAGGAATCCAAATTCAAACACATGAAAGAAATGGTGCAAGGCATGAAAACAGAATTAGAATCAATAAAGAAAACACAAAATGAGAAAACCCTTGAGCTGGAGAACTTGGAGAAAAGATCGGGAACCACAAAAGTAAGCATCACCAACAGAATACAAGAGATGGAAGAGAGAATCTCTGGAGCTGAAGACACACTTGCAGAAATGGATACTTCTCTCAAAGAAAAAGTAAAATCAGAAAAGTTCCAATCACAAAATATCCAAGAAATCAAGGATGCTATGAAAAGACAAAACCTAAGAATAATAGGAATTCATGAAAAAGAAGACTCCAGACTCCAAGGTCCAGAAAATATTTTCAAGAAAAATCATAGAAGAAAATTTTCCCAACTTAAAGAAAGAGATGTCCATAAATATACAAGAGGCCTACAGAACTCCAAATAGACTAGACCAGAAAAGAAACACATCACGTCACATCATAGTCAAAACACTAAATCTACAGAACAAAGAAAAGATATTAAAAGCAGCAAGGGAAAAAGGCCAAGTAACATATGAAGGTAGACCTATCAGAATCACACCGGACTTCTCATCAGAAACTGTGAAAGCCAGAAGGGCCTGGGCAAGTATCATGGAGACTCTAAGAGATCACAAATGTCAACCCAGACTACTATACCCTGCAAAGCTTTCAATCAACATAGATGGAGAAAACAAAATATTCCATGACAAAACTAAATTTACACAATATCTACACAGCAAACCATCCCTACAGAAGATACTAGAAGGAAAACTCCAATCCAATGAAAACAAATTCACCCAAGAAAACAGGGCATACAGATAATGTCCCAACAAAAATGAAAAGAAAACAAGCAATGAAACAGGGTTAGATCATCGACTCCATTACAAAAGGAACTAACATGCATTGGTCACTATTATCTATCAATATCAATGGACTCAACTCACCAATAAAAAGACACAGGCTAACAGAATGGTTAAGGAAACAGGATCCAACATTCTGTTGCATCCAAGAAACACACCTATGCAACAAAGACAAACACTACCTCAGAGTAAAGGGCTGGAAAACTGTTTTTCAAGCAAATGGTTCCAGAAAACAAGCTGGAGTAGCCATCCTAATATCTAATAAAATAGACTTTCAACCCAAGTTAATCAAAAAAGATAAGGAGGGCCACTATATTCTCATCAAAGGAAAAATCCACCAAGAGGACATCATAATCTTGAATATCTATACCCCAAATAAAGAGCACCGACATTCGTAAATGAAACATTATTAAAGCTTAAATCATACATTGATCCTAATACCTTAATAGTGGGAGACTTCAACACTCCACTCTCACCAAGGGACAGATCAACTAGACAGACACCAAATAGGGAAATAAAAGCACTCACAGAATCCCTACATCAAATGGACCTAATAGACGTCTACAGATCATTTCACCCAAACTCAAAAGAGTACACCTTCTTTTCAGCACCGCATGGAACCTTTTCCAAAATAGACCATATAGTGGGCCACAAAGCAAGCCTCAACAGATACAAAAGGATTGAAATAATCCCTTGTATACTATCTGACCACCATGGACTAAAGCTCGACCTCAACAACAACAGAAACAACAAAAAGCCGACACGCACATGGAAACTGAACAACTTACTACTCAATGACAGCTGGGTTAAGGAAGAAATAAAGAAAGAAATTAAAGACTCCCTAGAATTCAATGAAAAGGAAGGCACAACATACCCAAATTTATGGGACACGTTGAAAGCAGTGCTCAGAGGAAAATTTATAGCACTAAGTGCCTGCAAGAAGAAATTCGTAACATCACATACAAACAACTCAATGGCCCAACTGAAAACCCTAGAAAAAAAAGAAGCAGATACACCCAAGAGGAGCAGACGGCTGGAAATAATCAAACTAAGGGCTGAAATCAATCAACTAGAAACAAATAAAACTATCCAAAGAATCAATGAAACAAAAAGCTGGTTCTTTGAGAAAATCAACAAGATAGACAAACCCTTAGCCAAACTAACTAAAAAGCAGAGAGAAACTATCCAGATCAGCAAAATCAGAAATGAAAATGGGGACATAAGCACAGACATTGAGGAAATCCAAACAATTATTAGGTCATACTACAAAAGCCTATATGCCACAAAATTTGAGGATCTAAATGAAATGGATAATTTTCTTGAAAGATTCCATCTACCAAAACTAAGTCAAGATCAGGTAGAAAGACTGAATAGCCCTATATCTCCCAAGGAAATCGAAGCAGTCATTAACAGTCTCCCCTCCAAAAAAAGCCCTGGACCAGATGGCTTCAGCGCAGAATTCTACAAGACCTTCAAAGAAGTGCTAACTCCAATTCTCCTCAAGCTATTCCACAAAATAGAAACAGAAGGAACACTACCAAACTCATTCTATGAAGCCACAGTCACCTTAATACCTAAACCACACAAAGACCCAACAAAAAAAGAGAACTTCAGGCCTATCTCTCTTATGAACATTGACGCAAAAATACTCAATAAAATACTTGCAAGCCGAATCCAAGAACACATCAAAGATATCATCCACCATGACCAAGTAGGCTTCATCCCAGGCATGCAAGGGTGGTTCAACATACGGAAATCCATCAATGTAATCCACTACATAAACAAACTGAAGGAGAAAAACCACATGATCATCTCCTTAGATGTCGAAAAAGCATTTGACAAAGTCCAACACCCATTCATGTTTAAAGTCTTGGAGAGATCAGGGATACAAGGCACATACCTAAACATAGTAAAGGCAATATATAGCAAGCCTATAGCTAACATCAAACTCAATGGAGAGAAACTTAAATCAATCCCACTGAAATCAGGGACAAGACAAGGCTGTCCATTGTCCCCATATCTCTTCAACATAGTACTTGAAGTCCTAGCCAGAGCAATAAGACAACTAAAGGAGATCAAGGGGATACAAATCGGAAAGGAAGAGGTCAAAGTGTCACTATTTGCAGATGATATGATAGTATACATGAGCGACCCCAAAAATTCAACCAGAGAACTCCTTCAGCTGATAAACACCTTCAGCAAAGTGGCAGGATACAAAATCAACTCAAAAAAATCAGAAGCCCTCCTATATATCAAAGACAAAAAGGCTGAGAAAGAAAATAGGGAAACAACACCCTTCACAATAGCCACTAATAACATAAAGTACCTTGGTGTGACTCTAACCAAGCAAGTGAAAGACCTGTTTGAGAAAAACATCAAGTCTCTGAAGAAAGAAATCGAAGAAGATATCAGAAGATGGAAAGATCTCCCGTGCTCATGGATTGGTAGGATTAACATTGTGAAAATGGCCATCCTGCCAAAAGCAATCTACAGATTCAATGCAATTCCCATCAAAATACCAACTCAATTCTTTACAGACCTTGAAAAAAAGATTCTCAGCTTCATATGGAGAAACAAAAAACCCAGAATCTCCAAAACAATCCTCTACGACAACAGATCATCTGGAGGTATCTCCATTCCTGATCTCAAGCTGTACTACAGGGCAACAGTAATAAAAACAGCATGGTATTGGCAAAGAAACAGAAAGAAGGATCAATGGAACCGCATAGAACACCCAGAAATAAATCCACACACCTATGAATACTCGATATTTGACAAAGAAGCCAATTCCATTCAATGGAAAAAAGACAGCATCTTCAACAAATGGTGCTGGGCCAACTGGATGTCTACATGCAGAAAAATGAAAATAGATCCATATTTATCACCCTGCACAAAACTAAAGTCAAAGTGGATCAAGGACCTCAACATAAAACCAGATACCCTAAATCAATTGGAAAAAAAAGTGGGGAACAGCCTAGAACTCATTGGCACAGGAGACAACTTCCTGAACAGAACACCAACAGCACAGGCTCTAAGAGCAACAATCAATAAATGGGACCTCATGAAACTAAAAAGTTTCTGTAAAGCAAAGGATACCGTCATCAAAACAAAACGACTGCCTACAGATTGGGAAAGAATCTTCACTAACCCTTTATCTGACAGAGGACTAATATCCAGTATATACAAAGAACTAAAGAAGCTGAAAAGCAGCAAACCAAGTAACCCAATTAAAAAATGGGGAACAGAGCTAAACAGAGAATTCTTGACAGAGGAATATCGAATGGCAGAAAAACACTTAAAGAAATGCTCATCCTCATTAGCCATCAGGGAAATGCAAATCAAAACGACACTGAGATATCACCTTACACCCATCAGAATGGCCAAGATGAAAAACTCAATCGATAACACATGCTGGAGAGGTTGTGGAGAAAGGGGAACCCTCCTCCACTGCTGGTGGGAATGTAAACTGGTACAACCACTCTGGAAAGCTATCTGGCGCTTTCTAAGACAAATAGGAATAGTGCTTCCTCCAGACCCAGCTATACCACTGCTAGGTATATACCCAAAGTTTGTTCAAGTACACAAAAAGGACACTTGCTCAACCATGTTTATAGCAGCTCTATTTGTAATAGCCAGAACCTGGAAACAACCCAGATGTCCATCAACGGTGGAATGGGTACAGAAATTGTGGTATTTTTATACAATGGAATACTACTCAGCAATCAAAAAGGAGGAAATCATGAAATTTGCAGGCAAATGGTGGGATCTAGAAAAGATCATTCTGAGTGAAATATCCCAGAAGGAGAAAGACAAACATGGGATATACTCACTTATATAGACCTATAAGATATGATAAACATAATGAAATCTATACACCTAAAAAAGATAATCAATTGAGCGGACATGGGGTAAGATGATCAATCCTCATTTAGAAAGACAGATGGGATGTGCATTGAACGTATGACAGGAGTCTATTGAGCGCATCTGAAAGACTCTAACTAGCAGTGTTTTCAAAGCAAAGACTCATGACCAAACCTTTGGCAGAGTACAGGGAATCATAAGAAAGAAGGGGAGTTAGTCTGATGGGGAAAGGATAGGAGCTCCACAAGGACCATATATATCTGGACACAGGGTCTTTTCTGAGACTGACATTCAACCAAGGACCATGTATGGATATAACCTAGAACCTCCACTCAGATGTAGCCTGTGGTAGCTCAGTAACCAATTGGTTTCCCAAAGTGAGGGGAACAGGGACTATTTCTAACAGGAACTCAATGACTGGCTCTTTGGTCTCCCCACCCCCGAAGGGAGGAGCAGTCCTGTTAGGCCACAGAGGAGGGCTTTGCAGCCAGTCCTGAAGATACCTGATAAAACAGGATCAGATGAATGGGGAGGAGGTCCCCCCTATCAGTGGACTTGGAAAGGGGCACGGTGGAGATGAGGGAGGGTGGGAGGGACTGGGAGGGAATGAGGGATCGGGACACGGCTGGGATACAGAGTTAATAAAATGTAACTGATAAAAAAAATTAAAAAAATAGAAATGGTTCTAGATAAATACTACCCTGGGTGCTATATATCATCCATTACAATTAAAAGTGCAGTTTGTAGTAAATGAGAATAGTTTTACATCATTTTCACTTTAAAAACTGTAAGTCAACTACTATTAAGTATGTCTACACTTACTGGACAAAATAAAACAAATGATATGAAAAAAAAAAGACTTAATTGATTGTAGAAAGCAACAACTATAAATAGCAGGTAGAAACAAGTGGAAGAACATTCAGAAAATCATGATAAAGAAGCTAGAGACAGCTTAGAATGCTTCTATACTTTTGGTTATCCACTGGAATGATGAAGATAGAAATTCAAAATGAGTCTATCATTTTGAGGCCTTTTCTAGCATTGTCCACTGGATGAGTCCAGAGACAATGATAACCTGTAGTAATGAGCATACCTAAAGCACTGATATGATTTCTACTATTTACCCCTGAGAAACAACAAATTTCTCTAGAGAAATAGCTGGGTTTAGCTCTTAGACAGGGAAAGTATGGTAATAATTTTGAAATATGTTAGCATGTCAGAGAATAAGAAAAGCATTCAGAATATTAAAAGGACATGAAGGCCAGCTTGAGATCATTCCTACTGGGCAAATTTGAGACAATTTGAGCATCAAAAATAATAATAGGCATAAATTAGTGTTGGTTGAATAAATAAAAACCCATGGGTCTAAATGATCCTTGGGATTAAAGAGGAGAGGAAGGAATAACAGAAATGTTATTTTCTACATAAGGGTGCTGACTAATAAATGCAGAAATATTGGCAGGCATTAAAATAATCACCCTTTTGAAAACAGAATGCAATAATTGGTTGTCACCAGAATGATAACGCCATTAAGTAAAGGATTCTTGGGAACAAAATGTTTTGTAGATGATATCAACATCTACCCTTGCACACTATTGAATGCAAAGGAAAATCTTTCCTCTTTATTATCAAACTCTTGTGGGTTCAGTGGAGTGTCCATCTCTAAAATGTACCTTGTAATGAGTGCTGTCTTCAGAGAATTGTTATAAGGATTATATAAGCCAATCCATACAAATCCATACTAAAGTACGTAGAACCAGAGCCTCCAGTAAGGGCTCCATATATTAATAGTGGTACAGTAAAGAGAATTATGTTTATATTTAAACTCAAAGCATAGAACACATTTAGGTCAAATGGTTTATTTACCCTGTTTTTCCAAAAGGCATTAAGCAAATCACAAACTGTAATAATTTTATGGACCATATCAAAAAACAACACAGAGAGCATCTCAACAGCAAGAGACTGTGTGTGTGTGTGTGTGTGTGTGTGTATGTGTGTGTGTTCGTGTGTGTAATTAGTCTTCTCCAGACACTTCAAGAATGGAGCTTCTCCTCGGCTCACCAGAAAAGACCTATGATGCTCCTCTCCCTTCTTTCTTCCCAATAGGAAAGAGACAAAAGGGAGACAAGATGTTTACAAAGAGAAAGAAGCAGACTTCTGCTGAGATACCTTGAAGAAGATTATTAAAGTTATGAGTGACATATTACTCCAATGCCAGCTGCTTTAGTTCCATTCCTGCTAAGATTTCACTCCTTAGAAAAGCTGTCTGGCTAGAAGTGTGTCCCTTATAGTTACTTTAACTCAAAACAAGTATTTACCTATTTTCATATTCATTGAGAGAATAATGATGGAGCCAGCAGGAGTTTGCCCTGGGTATCTCTTCATGTAAGCCTAGATAATCAGAGCCTCCTAGACTTTACTCTTACAATGAAGCTTTGCCTGCAATGAATTATAATTACTAGTTCCTGCTTTTCTTCAACATAGAAATTTTTCTGATGATTTTCACCTGCTCTGCCTACTCCTAAAAAGCAGGTTATGAGCATTAGGATGTTGCAGCCTTCAAAAACCAACCCATGACAACAGAACAGGACAATTTATCTGTTCCTCCAATCTGTGAGCCTCTGGGTAGAATAACTCTATAGTGTCTATTCAGTACTGGAAGGAATGGTAAACAAAAAAAATGTCATTTTCCTTAATCAAACACTCTTCTTTTGGCTACCATTCCTTCTTGCCTCACATATCATTTCTCAGACTATTTATGTCAGAATCCCCATCCTTCCAGAGAAACATAAATTAACATGCCTGGCTAAACTAATGCTGCTGTTTCTAGAGTCCTGAATAAACTATGTAACCAAATAAGTCATGGAGGCTGCTACGAAATGCTACTTTGGAAATGTGCATCTATCCTTGGGAGAATTTTTGGAACTGAATTTCTACTGAATTGACTTATATGAGCAGCAAAGAGCATTTTATAATCCATCTGGAGCCACACTAGTGTCCTTCCATGGCCCATTACTCAAGATATTTACCAACTGCCACAGTGAAAAGCCTGAAGCAGGTGCTGAAAAGATGTCAAGAGTGATGGCACCACAGCAAGTGTCAAGGGAACCAGAGCTGGTGCATGGACTGAGGAAACTTAACTAGTTGGCAGATGAACTGCTCACTATTTTAACAATGAACACAACCCTGCCAGTTTACAGTGACTGAACATCAGTGTTCTTTATAAGTTCTCAGAGATTTGATGATATTTGGGTAATGGGAGAGTTCCGATGTTAATTTTTTTTTCCTAGTTTTCTTAGCAGGTCAAGAACAAGAACCAATTTTAGTGAAGTACACTGAGGTCTTGAGCATCCAGTGCTTCGAATGCTAGAGTTAGTAACTTTAAAAGAATTAACGACCAACAGCTGTGGAGAGCTGCCCCTTAAGCTGAGCTGTTATGTTTTCATCTTGGCCTTTACCTTGACAAAGAAGGAGGAAGTTTTGCCAAATTCCTTAAAAGCATGTTCCAAATTCCTTAAAAGCTTGTCTGTGTAGCCCTTGGCAGTTCAGTGTCCAAGTGGGTTCCATAGTAATGGGAACAGGGACTGTCTCT
Organism: Meriones unguiculatus; assembly: GCF_030254825.1. Classification (NCBI taxonomy): domain Eukaryota; kingdom Metazoa; phylum Chordata; class Mammalia; order Rodentia; family Muridae; genus Meriones; species Meriones unguiculatus. Next base: position 142,180,158 of record NC_083369.1, on the reverse strand, counting down.
GACATGAACTGATTGGCCTGCTCTTTGATCACCTCCCTCTGAGTGGGGGCAGCCTTACCAGGCCACAGAGGATGACAATGCAGCCAGTCCTGATGAGACCTGATAGACTAGGATCAGAAGGAAGGAGAGGGGGACCTCCACTATCAGTGGACTTGTGGAAGGGCATGGGTGGAGAAGGGGGAGGGAAGGTGAGATTAGGAGGGGAGGAGGGAGGGGTTTATGGGGGGGATACAAAGTGAATAAAGTGTAATTAACAAAAATTAAAATTAAAAAAAGCTTTAAACAGCAAAAAAAAAAGCTTTTTTGTGTGACCGTGGACCATAATTGCTTTAGGGAATTAGTTTTAGAATAGGACTTTATCCAAAGTAAGGAGGTAAGTTTTGAAATTTAAGTTGGGCGTTTCCACAAACCTTTTCCTTTTGAATTGATGTGACTTGTCTTTGTTTTACCTATAAAAAAATGAATCCTGGAATAAACCCAGGCTGCTTCAGTCATTACTGACAGCCCTCTCAAGCCGTCCCGTGTGTAGTGTGATTTGTTTTAATTATTTTAAATCCTCACTCCTCACCCAGGTACTGTTTGACTCTGACGGCAGGCTCAGGCAAACAATAACAAAATCGATTATATTAAAGCCACAACTTGTGGATTCTTTTTTTTTTTTTTTTTTTTTTTTCAGAATCATCTCAGGGTCATTATAAAAAATATAAATTTTCATTCTTATGTTGGTGTTTGAAAGATAGTTACAGAATAGATGACTTGATACTAGATACACTACTTTGTTCCCAAGTAATTACAATAAAACACCAATAAAACTTTGGCACATTTGAGTGTGTCTACCTCCCTTAGAACAGTTGTAGACAAAATTTTTTTTTCCACATCTGAAAAAAAGATGTTCCAAACATGTCACTAACTAGGCTACTGATAAATGTATAAAAAAGATATCCCCCCCCCAAGCATTTATAGTATTTATGGAAGACCTGGAGCAGGAGGTTCAGCATTTAAGAGCACTTGCTGCTCTTACCTAGGACTGTTTTGGTTCCCATGTAAGCAGCTCACCACTGCTTGTGACTCAAGATCCAGGAGATATGACGCTCTGTTCTGGTGTCCACAGGAACCCGTGCACATGGAATATATACACATATGACACAAACATGTACATAATGTCATAGTTATGTGAGCATGCAAAGATTCTGAAGATAGCATATTTTTTTTTTTAATTTAAAGGGATGAACAGAATCGCATCAAGATTTCTACCAAAAGCAGGCTGCACTGCCACAGATGATAGCAAGATGAGTTTAACTCTATTTGTTTCCTCCGTTTCTTCTCTTTATGTTTTTTTTTCTCTCCTTGACTGCCTCGAAATATTTTTTTATTATTTTCCTTTTTTGGGTTTAATTTTTATTAGCGTATAGCATTATAAAATAATGATGGGTTTCATTACAATGTTTTTATGCCTGAATGTCATGTACTGTTTAATACCTGTATGTCATTGTTGTTTATCAATGCTGTTATTTAGTGTTTACTCCAGAAATTGCAAGTATCAGCTTACTGGACTAATGAAAAGTGACACTCCTCTAAAAAACTGAAAAGGTCATTATTTCTCCCTTCCATTTGCTTCTTTTTAACTCTTGTATTCTTTCAATAGTTCTAATTATTTTAAACCATATTGAATATTGTACTATCATAGACTTTAGCTTTCAAATCTTTTGTTACTGTATCCTTCAGTATAGAGTCATTGCATTTTCATGTGTAGGACTTTCGTGATTCCTTGAATTTGTGGCTTGATAGCTTATAATCCTTCATATCTCTCCTGTTTATTTCAAAGAACACATACTATAAATTTTTATTTTGTTTCATCTGTGTTTCTGTCTATATGCACCTTCCTTCTGTTTTCCATGTTGTCTGGGTATTTGTTGTTATCATCCTCCAGTTTACTATTGAATTTTAAACTGTATCTTAAATCAACCTATTGATTTCTTGATTTCAAATAGTGCATCTTCATTTCTTGAATTTCTAGTTGATAAAACTATATTTCCTTGTTGACTCACCTAGTCATTTATACTCTTGAAAATATTAATCATGATCATTTTAAATTTTATGGCTGAAAACTACATTTTTGCATTTTGTGTTTTGGTCAGTTCATGTTTTGATATGGGTGGTTACTTTTTATTGAATGCTAGAGAATGTGACAAAGTTTTTAGAAATAATTGTATATTTTTGGTGACGTTGTAGTCTTGTAGAGAGAATTTATTCATGCTTCTGTCATTCAGTTCATCTAAGAAGACCACTTCAGTTTCATCAAAAATTGAGATGATTCAAAGTCAATAAAAAAGTGATTATCTTACTGCTGATAATGATATTTCTAAACTTTGGTCATTTTGACATTAAAGAAAATATGACAACATTATACTCACCTTTACAGCTCAAACTTTTATAACTATATTGATCATTCATATTCAATTAGCAGGATTTCATTCTAATAATATTTTAGGCATACACAAACAAAATGTAAAAGTCTGCTCTCAAAACAGAAGAGGTTTACAGATTAACATTTTCTTTGCATATTATAATGATAGCACCTGCAGTGTTCAGAAAATTTTGTACTAATAATTTGAAACAATATGAAGCCATACAATATGATAACTAGTAAATGTATATTCAAAAGTCTTTACCTAACTAATGCTCAAGAGCTGAATTATTTAGAATTTATGTACAATCTAATATCATAATATTTCTTTTCTTATAAATGGAAAAAGAGAAGAGGAACTGCTATCATGATTATCTACTGCCGCCCTCAACAGCCTGTAATAAGCTATCTTCCTTTACTACAGAACAATGACTCACCTACAGTTACATAATACTCGGTTCCCAGGCATCCAAATCTCTCATTTTTCTCCTTAGTCTCAGAGGCACTTATTGTTTGGAGCCATAAATTGTTTTAAGGAAATGTTCAAGCTTCAAATGCAGGAGAAAATGCAGGAATCTACCAAGTTGTGCTTACCATTGTGATGACCTATCTTAACTGTCTAGTCATGCATCCTTTGAATCTTTGAAGTGTTGACACTGAAATTATATGAACCTGAGAATAGTATCTCTGTAGGTGATGTGTTAGTTGCTTTACATAGTTATGACCAGAATGCTTGTCAGAAACAGCTAAAAGAAAGGAAAATTTTGACTTAACTCTTTCTGAGATGTCAGTCCTTGGTCCTCGGCTCCATCAAGTCTGGGCCCTTGGCAATGCAGAGCCTCTTGGCAGCAAGAACATGTAGAGGAAGAGGCAGACAAGAAGCAGAGAGAAGGAGAGGGACTGAAGACCTGTATAATGTCAAAGGCATACCCTGGGCTTCCTCCAATTAGGCCCATCTAAAATTTCCAGAACTGACCTCAATATCACCACTAACTTGGAACCAAATGTTCACCATATGATCCTGGGGGAGAATTTTCATATTCAAAACAACAGTATCTTGTTTTCCTTACCCTGTCATCTCAGAAAATAGAATTTAGTAGGCAAGTGAAAGAAAATAACTCCAATGGGAAGCTATCAAGTAATCAAAGAAGAGGCAAAAAATGCATCAGTGTGTTTTGGAAACCAAGAAAGACTATTGAGATGAAAGACATAGTTAGAATCATCATGTCAGATAGTGTTCAAATAGACTTCACTACTGAGAAAGTCTGTCTCAGCAGACGCTAGGTTTAATTTTTATGTTATTTTATTCCATCTATTTTAGTTTTACGTGCATGAGTGTTTTGTCTGCATAGTTGCCTGTTTGCCATATGTGTTCCTGTACCCATGGAGGTCAGAAGAAATGTTGGATCCTCTGGAACTAGAGTTACAGATGGTTGTGAACCACCATGCAAGTGCCTGGAACAAAACCCAGGTTCTCCAAGATCAACAGGTGCTCTTAACCACTAGGTCATCTCTGCATTTCCTAAGCTTGAATTTGTAAGAAACAGATAAAAGAAAGAGATTTTGACTTAACAGTTTCTGAGATGTCAGTCCTTGATCCTTCGCTCCATCAAATCTGGGCCTTTGGCAAGGCAGAGCCTCATGGCAGCAAGAGCATGTAGAGGAAGAGGCAGAAAGGGATGTAAGTAAAACGTAAGTCTAAATTTTAAGGATATACTTATTGTTTTGGAGAGGACATTGGAAAACATTCTCTCAAATATTGCTTATGGGTCTTTCCGATGCGCTCAGTAGACTCCTGTCATACGTTCCATGCACATCCCATCTGTCTTTCTAAATGAGGATTGATCATCTTACCCCATGTCTGCTCAATTGATTATCTTTTTTAGGTGTATAGATTTCATTATGTTTATCATATCTTATAGGTCTATATAAGTGAGTATATCCCATGTTTGTCTTTCTCCTTCTGGGATATTTCACTCAGAATGATCTTTTCTAGATCCCACCATTTGCCTGCAAATTTCATGATTTCCTCCTTTTTGATTGCTGAGTAGTATTCCATTGTATAAAAATACCACAATTTCTGTACCCATTCCACCGTTGTTGGACATCTGGGTTGTTTCCAGGTTCTGGCTATTACAAATAGAGCTGCTATAAACATGGTTGAGCAAGTAACCTTTGGCAGAGTACAGGGAATCATAAGAAAGAAGGGGAGTTAGTCTGATGGGGAAAGGATAGGAGCTCCACAAGGACCAAATATATCTGGGCACAGGGTCTTTCTGAGACTGACATTCAACCAAGGACCATGTATGGATATAACCTAGAACCTCCACTCAGATGTAGCCTGTGGTAGCTCAGTAACCAATTGGTTTCCCAAAGTGAGGGGAACAGGGACTATTTCTAACAGGAACTCAATGACTGGCTCTTTGACCTCCCCACCCCCGAAGGGAGGAGCAGTCCTGTTAGGCCACAGAGGAGGGCTATGCAGCCAGTCCTGAAGATACCTGATAAAACAGGATCAGATGAATGGGGAGGAGGTCCCCCCTATCAGTGGACTTGGAAAGGAGCACGGTGGAGATGAGGGAGGGAGGGAGGGACTGGGAGGGAATGAGGGATCAGGACATGGCTGGGATACAGAGTTAATAAAATGTAACTGATAAAATAAATAAATAAATAAATAAATAAATAAATAAATAAAAATATTGCTTATGGGAGTATAAATTAGTATAACTTTCGTGTAGCAGTGTCTATCGAGTTGTTTGGAACGAGCAATTCAATCTCTGTACGCTATCCAGTATATTTTTGACTCTTATGTCTGAGAAAATGTACTGTAAAACTGGTCTCAGATACTGAAACATCTAAGTCCTGTGCAGACAAGGTGAACTAAATCATGGTATTATCCTATATCGTACAGTCAGTTAAACATGATGTAGCTGCACAAAGGAACATGTGCATTTTATAAGCACTGCTGTGCAATAGTGATACTTGTACCAGTATCTTCAGTGAATTTTCGGGAGGTTAAAAGATGTGGTAGATAAAAGCTTGAAAGAAAGAGTGTTTTATCTCATGAAAATGAAATGGAATAGCATATGAAATATTTACATGCCATGTTTAATAATACAGAATATAATGAGTGCACATTACTTGATCCACTCTGCATGAAAATTATTCAAGGATTCTGAGCTCTTAATGTTCTTACTGGAAAAATTTAAGAAGTCTTAGATACAAATTGTGTAGACAATGTACTAAGTTAGTCATCGACATTTGCGCTGTTTTTTTTTTTTTATTTTTAATCAACCTGATGCATACTAGAGTCCTCTAGGAAGAGAAAACATCAATTGAGGAATTATCTCCAACATACTGGTCTGTAAGCAAGTCTGCAGCACATTTTCTTGACTGTTGGTTGATGCAGAAAGATCCCAGCCCTCCCTGGGTGGTGCCACCCTTTGGAAGGTGGTTCTAGGAAGTGTAAAAAGCAAGCTGAGTGATCCATGGAGAGAAAATCAGTAAGTAGTATTTATTCATGATCTCTGCTTCATTTTCTGCCTTTGTGTTAATATCCTGCTTGAGTTATTGACTTGGCTTCATCCAGTGATGGACTATGATCAAGACATATAATACAAATTAAACCATTCTTCTCCAAGTTGCTTTTGGTCATGGCATTTATCACAGAAATAGAAAGCAGACTAGGATATTATCTGTTTAGATGAAGAAGAAAAATGTCAAAAAAATTAAAGACTAACAATTATAAATTTTCAGTTAATTCAATATACGCTCTGTTCTCATATTGAAGTTAAATTTCTATCTAATACTAATCACAAAAACTGCCAGAGAAGTTCTCAATAATACTGGCAGATTTTTTTTTTAAATATAGCTTTAAGAACTATCAACTTCTAACCCTGAGATTATAAATGTGTGTTATCAGAAACTGCATTTGTTAAGAACAGAAAGATTTTTTTTTCTCACTTAAAATTGTGAACTCCAGATGCCGAGCTACTGTGAACTCTGGAGTCTATATTCAACAACTGTAAGTTGAATTTACTCATCATCCTTGAGATAATTAACCTACTACATATTACGACCAAAGTGATCTAGTTTTAATTCCTTAACTAGTATAAAAAGACCACGCAGACTCTCTAAAAACTAGAACAAGTTTAAATGCTCCTTATTGAAGTTGTTTCCCATGTAAAATAAATAACCATACAGAGTAACCGAGAAAAGGGACCAATTTTGTTTTTCATAATACGGCATAGGCATAAACACCAGAGTTATTTTTCTCAGAGAAGATGAGGCATGGTGTCCTGAAAGCAACAGGAAGAACTGAAGGTTTGTATCAGGAGTGTGCCCTAGCTGAGGAGGTTTTAGGTGAAACTGAGTCTTTAAAGGAAATGGATAAAATCTCCAAAAAGAGGATTATAGCAATAAGCAAAATTGTAGACACACACAAAAAATGGAACTTATAAAGGCTCAGGAGAAACTATTAGGGAGATAATTGTGACTTCATCCTGTTGAAAGTGAGCTTTGTGGAAGCATCAGATGTGGTACCTAGGAAATACGGCAAGCTTATGATCTGACACAACTCTTTTTTTTTTTTTTTTTCTTATTACTAAACTTGATTCCTCCTGGTACGGCACATAGAGATGTGAAATCATATTTACTACTGCATGAAGGAGGATGTGAGTAGACAAAGTATAGAAAGTGAGAGATAACAAGTGTGTGGTTGAGAGGGGTTTGGGTAAACCACTCAGGTGTAACTGAATAGCAGGTAACTCGGTAAATAATTTAAAAGGCAAAAATGTGGACAAGTAAATTGAGAATATTGCATGAGATGAACACTTTTCCTATCCTGTCCCCAGTCCGTGATGTAGCTGAAAGTTGGGCAACCGGCTGTGTTGGTTTGGATATATCTTTTCTTCTTTTCTCTAATCTACCCATTTCTATTTCTTTCTCCTTTCTTTAATTTCCTTTCTTGTCAACTTTATCTCATCCCACTCTCTGCTGCTAGCTTCTCTACTTGGCACTGGGCCTTTCCCATTAAACATGCTTAAGTTTTCATTGCCTAAAAAACCTTCCCCAAGAACTTTTTAATCTCTCTCTTCAATTCCACCTTACCACTCACTAGGCAATTTTTCTCAGTGACCTTTACAAAATAAGAGATGCATTTCATACCTGCACTTTCTATATCCCCTGCATTTTCTATATCTCCAGCTTCCTGCAATCTGGCTTTCATAAGTTTGTGGTAGATGTTCTTTAATTCTCTATAACTACATCCTAATGTCTAAATCTAATTGCCAATTAAAGTACTAACCTCTTAGTATCATGAAGTTTTGTTGACAATACTCTTCACAACTGTTCTCTCCTGACCTTGGGCTGAATTATTTTCCTTCTTTCTCTCCAGTCACTCCCATCTGAATTTAACTTGGTCCACTCCACCTCGTTTTACCCTCAAGTTAGTTGTTCTATTATTTGTGTTAGTTGGCTACTACTTCAGCCTGAAACTAGAAGGAGGGAGAATACCTAAAAGCCACATAACTTGGATGCCATATTCAATCTCTGTCACCAGGAGACTTAACACCACCGCCTCCTACCACAAACATCAGGAGAAAATGAAATGAGGTTTTTATGTGAAGTTTTATCTGATATTCAAATAAGATGTCAATGAGGCAAAATAATCACAGAATGCTACCTAGCGCTTAGCATCCAGCCACTCTGAGCTCCTGGCTCCTGAAGCTGCTGAAACCATGCCATTTGTGCTGTCCTCTACTAGGACTTATGTTACAGTCTTTCAAGGCAAAAGTGGGTTCTGACAGGGAGATGAGACTTGACACTGACTACTCAGTATTAGACCTACATATTTTTTTGTCCCTCTTCTCATATGTCATCAACAGTCAGAAAAAGACAAAACTCATAGAAAGTTTAGAATGAAAACCTAAGGGCACCTGGCATTTTTAGACTATGAGAAAGCCAAGTTTTGGATGTTTATAAGCTTTACCAGTTTTTCACTCTCAAGCTTGGCACATACTATTTGCTCTGCAACCCATGGTGTGACATCGTTCTTCTTTCTCCTTACTTCCTCAGGTCACCTAATATTTAGCTCTAGCTCTTGTTCCAGGTCTTATCTGTCTCCTGTGTTTCAAATCCGTCCTGCTAAGTGTTGGTTGGAGAACTTCACATAGATATCCTGCAGGTATTTTGACTTTTTCTGTAACACCTTCTTTTCTGTACCCTTCAACAACTTAGCCTCACTCCAAAACAATAAAAAACCACAACAAGCACAGATGTAGCCCAGGGCAGTTCAGAGTCCAATTGGGTTACATAGTAATGTGAAGAGGGACTGTCTCTGACATGAACTGATTGGCCTGCTCTTTAGTCACCTCCCCCTGGGGGGGGAGCAGCCTTACCAGGCCACAGAGGAAGACAATGCAAACACTCTTAATGAGACCTGATAGACTAAGATCAGAAAGGAGAGGAGAACCTCCCCTATGAGTGGACTTGGGGAGGGGCATGCAAGCAGAGGGAGGAGGGAGGGTGGGATTGGGAGGGGAGGAGGGAGGGGCTTATGGGGGGATGCAGAATGAATAAAGTGTAATTGAGGAAAAATTTTTAAAAAAAGGGAAAAAAAAACACAACAAGAAGTTTTACATCAGGGAATAAAAACGTTCTCAACTCTTCCTTATCTCTCTTCAATTCTACCATATATTTCCACTGACATTCACTCCATGATATTTTTCCCATCTGTCAACTCCTTCACATCCACTTCTACTTGCCCTAGTTTCATGCCACATCATTTCTTGCCTGGACTTGCATAGAATCCATATACTTCCCATTCCAATCTGTTTTACACTTTTCTCAAAAGTATGTTTCTTAAAAACAAATATGTGCAGTGTCTGGTTTCAAAAGCTATATTAAAAGGCCGTTGCAAAATAAAATCTAAATTCATTCACCTGTCTTGCTGATCACACTGAGATTGCCATATGGACCCCCAAAAATTATTGCTTGAAATTGTTTTAAATTGAGATAGAATTTACATACAATAAAATAGACAAGTGTTATTTTGGTTAGCTTTGATAAATGTATACACTCAGATAATGGCCTAATAACAATACAGACCATTTCCATCACATTAAAATATTTCCTAATTCCCTCTTGCAATAAATTCCTGCACTACCATAGACAAACATTGTTCTATACTATTTTTTAATTAATTAGTTTTCTTTTATAAATTACAGTTTATTCACTTTGTATACCAGCAGTAGCCCCCTCCCTCAGACCTTCCCAATCCCACATTATTTCCCTCATCTCCTTCCATCCTTCTCCCCAAGTACACTGACCCTTGCCTATTGGGTCTCATCAGGACTGACTGCATTCCTTCCTCAGAGCCTAGTAAGACTGCTCCCTTATGAGAGCGAGATAATCAAAGAGCCAGCCACTGAGTTCCTGTCAGAGACAGTCCCTGCTCCCATTACTAGGGAACCCACTTAGAGATTAACCTGCCATGGTTTACATCTGTGCAGGAGTTCTAGGTTATCTTCATGAATGGTCCTGGGTGGGAGTATCAGTCACAGAAAAGACCCCTGGGCCCAGATTTCTTGGTTCTGTTGCTCTCCTTGTGGAGCTCCTGTTCCTTTTGGGTCCTTTATTTATTTATTTATCTATCTATCTATCTATTTATTTTTTATTTATATTTATTACAATTTATTTACTTTGTATCCCAGCTGTAGCCACACATTCATCCCCTTCCACTCTCACCCTACCTCTCTCCCTCATTTCATCCCATGCTCCCTCCCCAGTTCACTGATAGTGAAGGTCCTCCTCCTCTTCCATATGACCCTAGCCTATCAAGTCTCATTAGGACTGGCTGCATTGTGCTACTCTGTGGACTGGTAAGGCTGCACCCCCCTCAGGGGGAGATGATCAAAGAGCCAGCCACTGAGTTCATGTCAGAGACAGCCCCTATTACCCTCAATAGGGAAATCAAATGGAGACTGAGCTGCCACAGGGTACCTCTATACAGGGGTTTTAGGTTGCCTACATGAATGGTCCTTGGTTGGAGTATCAGTCTCAGAAAAGACCCCTAGGTACATTGGCTCTTTTGTTCTCCTTGTGGAGCTCCAGACCAATCCAGGACTTTTTATGTCCCCCTTGTTTCATAAGATTCCCTGTACCCTGCCCAAAGTTTGGCTATGAGTCTCAGCATTTGCTTTAATACCATGCTGCATAGAGTCATTCAGAGGCCCTGTGTGGTAGGTTCTTCTCTTGTTCCTTGTTTTCACCTTCTTCCATTGTCTATAATGCTTGCCTGTCTAAATGAATATTGAGCATCTTACCCAGGGTCCTCCTTCTTGCTTAGCTTCTTAGGTGTACAGATTTTAGTATGATTGTCCTATATTATATGTTTACTATCGACTTATAAGTGTATAAGTGGGTATATATCACATGTTTCTTTCTGCTTCTGGGACAGCTCACTCAGAATGGTCTTTTCTAGTTCTCACCATTTGCCTGCAAATTTCATGATTTCCTTGTTTTTAATTGCTGAGTAGTATTCCATTGTGAAAATGTGCCACAATTTCTGTATCCATTCCTCCAATGAGGGACATTTGAGTTATTTTCAGATTCTGGCTATTATGAATAAATCTGCAACAAACATGGTTGAGCAAATGTCCTTGTTGTATACTTGAGCATCTTTTAGATATATGTCTAGGAGTGGTATAGCTTGATCTTGAGGTAGTGCTTTCCTAATTGTATGAGAAAGCACCAGGTTTATTTCCAAAGTAGTTGTACCAGTTTACATTCCCACCAGCAATGAAGGAGGGTTCCCCTTTCTTAACATCCTCTCCAGCATGTGTTGTCACTTGAGTTTTTGATCTTAGACGTTCTGATGGGTATAAGGTTAAATCTCAGAATCTTTTGAATGTGCATTTCCCTGATGACTAAATATGTTGAGAATTTCTTTAAGTGTTTCTCTGCCATTCTATATTCCTCTATTGAGAATTCTCTGTTTAGCTCTGTACCCCATTTTTTAGTTGAGTTACTTGGTTTGTTGCTGTTTAACCTCTTGAGTTCTTTATATATTCTGGATATTAGCCCTCTGTCAGATAAATGGTTGGTGAAGATTCTTTCCCAATCTGTAGACTGTCAGTTTGTTCTGATGACAGTGTCCTTTGCTTTACAGAAGCTTTTCAGTTTCATGAGATCCCCTTTAATGATTGTTGATCATAGGGCCTGAGCTTTTGGTGTTCTGTTCATATAGTTGTCTCCTGTGCCAAGGAGTTCAAGGCTCCGACTTTTTCTTCTGTCAGGTTTAGTATGTCTGGTATTATGTTGAGATCTTTGATCTACTTGGATTTCAGCTTTATGGAGTGTGATAAATATGGATCTATTTGCATTTTTCTACACGTAGAAATCCAGTTAGACCAGCACAATTTGTTGAATATGCTCTTTTTTCCATTGTATGGTTTTGACTTCTTTGTCAAAAATCATGTATCTGTATGTGTGTGGGTTTATTTCTGGGTCTTCTATTTGATTTGATTGATCCACCTCTCTGTTTCTATGTCAGTACTATGCAGTTTTTATTATTATTGCTTTGTGGTACAGCTTGAGAGCAGGGATGGAGATACCTCCAGGTAATCTGCTGTTCTACAGGATTGTTTTAGCAATTCTGGGTTTTTTGTTTTTCCATATGAAACTGAGAATTGTTTTTTCAAGTTCTGTAAAGAATTTTGTGCGTAATTTGATGGGAATTGCATTGAATCTGTAGATTGCTTTTGGCAGGATGGCCACTTTAACTATGTTAATGCTACCAATCCATGAGCATGGGATATCTTTCCACCTTCTGATGTCCTCTTCTATTTATTTCTTCAGAGTCTTGAAGTTCTTTTCAAATGCTTGGTTAGAGTCACACCAAAGTATTTAAATGTTATTTGTGGCTATTGTGAAGGGTATCATTTCCCTAATTTCTTTCCCAGCTTTTTTTGTCTTTTTGTACAGGAGGTTTACTGATTTCTTTTGAGTTAATTTTGTACCCAGCCATTTTGCTGAAGGCATTTATCAACTCAAGGAGTTCTCTGGTAGAGTTTTGGGGGTCACTCATGTATACTATCATTTCTTCTGAGAATAGTGATAATTTGACTTTTTCCTTTCTTCAATCTATGGCTTAGTATGTGGCCTATCATGGTGAATATATCACAGATCTTTTTAAAATTTGAATATTCTATAGTTTCAGTGTTTATAAATCAAGTCAAGTTGCTTCATAATTTTGTTTGACTCAATTTCTCTCGGTTTTTGTCTATGTTTGTATTTGTTTCTGAGAACAAATATTAAAATATCAATTTATGATTATAGGTTTTTCTTCTGTCTTATTTTGCCAGGTTCAATCTCAATCACTTTAATTTTTTCTAAAACTGTATATCCTATTGATAAGTTGACCTTCTGATTCAGAAATTAACTTTGTTATTTCTGCTAACCATCTGTTTCTATGGTTGCTTTGTCTGATATTAGCCACACCAATATTCTGATACTTGATGCTTGTACAGTGCACTTTTTCTGTCTGTCTTCTAGCCTTGGTTAGAATATTACCCAGCTTCTGCAAAGTCAACTCCTTATATACTTATCAGAATATAATCACACCCATACTCAATGTGTTTATTTTCCACAGTAAATCATAATGATTTTTCATTCTTAGCTTATCACATATACTTATCAAGGATTGTACAGTCTTCTGCTTCTACCTTTCTTCAGAGCTCATTTTCTATAGGCTTCAGCCTCTCAAATTCCAGTCTCTCTCTGCCTTCCCCCTTCCCACCCTCTCCCTCTCTGTTTTTTGACACAAGGTTTCTCTGTGCAGCCTTGGCTGTCCTGGACTGGGTTTATAGACCAGGCTGGCCTCAAACGCACAAAGATCTGCCTGCCTCTGCCTTGCTCAGTGCTGGGATTACAGGCATGTGCTACCATGCCTGTCTAAATTTCAGTCTATAGCAGTAAGGAACTTCCATTTCTGTCTCTGCTTGAGCTCCACCTTCTAGTGTAAAGCAAGATACTATTCATAAGCAAAAAGCTTTACCTTGTTTATTACCTTCTCTTAATGTTGCCTGCATTTTGGTCACTTCCCCTTGATGGGAATACCCTACCATGCCACTGGAGAGGAAGTTGAACTAGTCTTCATGTGAATAGATGAGCTGTGGTGTCTGTGTAGGAGCACTGTAGAAATATAAGATGGGGAATGGGGGATGGAGGGTGGGACTAAGAGTAGAGGAGGGATTGGTGTATGACGAAGATGTAAATTGAATTAATTAATAAAAAAGAAAAAGCGCACAGCATTGTATTATCTAGTGTTTAAAAATTGTTGCTGCACATATTTTCTCCAGTCACTTTTTATTAGCAATAGAGTAAGTCAAGAGTTAGTTATGCTATACTGGCTGGAAGTGGAACTTTCATACATTTACTATTTAATTAAAACTGAAAATACACTATCTTTTGATATTAGAAACTAAACTACACTCATTTATGGTATGTGTTTACATGTGTATGTATGTGTGTGAGTGTGTGTGTATGTGTGTGTGTGTGTGTGTGACAATGATGTTATCAAGGCCTATTTAATAAATAAAGCTAATTTTAAGCCTTCTTGCTCCAAATAAGTGGCTATGTGGGCTTCAAAAATAAAGGCATAATATTATCAGACAAGGATCTCCTTGCCTGTCTCATGCCTTCAGTCTCTTCCTGCAATCATCATATATGCCTTAAGATTGCCAATGAGATACCCAGTGTGGTAGCATGTACCTATAATCTTGGCACATAGGAGGCTGAGACAGCAGGATCACAAGTTTGATTTCAGCCTGAGCTATAGAGAGAAAGTCTGTTGCAAAGTCAAAATTTGGCAAGGATTCTTTTGTGCATTCTGAATGAATGTAAACATCAGGTTATTGTCTATTGCCTTATGGGCTGGCTGCTCATGGCAGCAATGAAGCCTTGTTTTATCCTTTTTATGGTCTTCAGTTCCATTCCCATACCACTGCTCAACCCTACCCTGCTTGCTCCTCTGAATTTCAGCATATGCATATATATGATACAACCACCCTTTCCTTTTGCATTGGCTGTTTTATTTGAACCCCCTAACCCTCCTAGGAAAGTTTATTTTCTAAACAATTCTATTCATTTCTGAGAAAGTTTACTTATGACTTCTTCCACTAGCTGCAGGTTAGAGAAAATTAGACTCAAGTAATAGATACATTTATTGTATATAGTCCCCCTCTGAAATGTACTGGGAACTAGATTCTGTAAAGGTATTCTTTTCTACCCTTCTAAAAATCCCCAAACTGCCTCCTCAATAGCTAGGCAGAGCTGTCACAGCATGTACTTTGGGCCACTGCCCCTGGGAAATGCTAGCAAGGTCTGTTCAAAAACTCCCAAGTTCGAAGTCACACTTCTATTTTTGTAGTATCTTCTTTTGAGGAAATTAACAAGCATACAGTCCAGTGTTAGTGGTGCTTTCGGCTATCACACTGGTCAGAAAGAAAACAGAGATGACCCTGAACAACAAATGCCTCAGAATTGTGAGTAGAACACATTCACACATTCACAAGTCTCTTTGTAGAAACAGCAGCTTTGCTGTTACTGCCTCCTGGAGTTTCTTGATCTGAGTGTGCTGGTGCCAGTAAAGAGGCAGCTAGCCACCTTCCCTCCCCCTGTAACTTTAAATCTTAGAAAACTTCATGCAAATAAAAACCTTGGGCTCTGCCTTAAGAACTCCAGGCTTCCCAAAGGCACAAATATAAACTGAGCTTGGAAGTGATCCTAGCCAAGATGTTTACATTTGTGCTTCGATATTTTTTTGTATATGAATTGGGAAAATCATGGCCCTTCAACTAGGTTGCCATCTCCTTGAGGGAAGCAAATTAAATTTATTCTTTAACAACAGGTGCCTGTCCTTCTGCAATAGCCTGCTAAGCCCCCAATGTAAAGTTATATACCTGAGGCAGTGGAATTTCACCAACCCTGAACCGAATGGTTTCTGTATAATTACTGTAGGTTTATATCACAAAAGCAACACATTATTCAGATTGGATTTATAGACCCATTGAAGATTATTTGTTCATCATGAATAGTGGTATATTGTTTGCCATAGTGGTTTTTTTTTCTAGTGGCTTTCTCTGACTTTATACCATATAATGCTAGTCTGATTAAATGATTTCAGAAATGTTTCTTCTATTTGTACTATTTACAAGAATTTTAGAAGGAGCAATGTTAATTTTTGTAAGTGTTAGATATTAGGAATTACAGACTCAAACTCTTAGAATTTGCTTTTCTTGATTCATGTGTGACAATATTTTTTGTTTCCTATAATTTAATTTCCTTTCTGCTGTCTAATTTACTTTTGTACAATTGTTCATTATATTCCTTGTGGAGAGCTGCTTGTTTGGCAAGCTGCTTTGTTATTGAGTATTCAGAGAAAAACGTGTTTTCACCCTGGCCTTTATCTTGAGACAGAGATAAGCAGGATGGTTTGCCAAGTTCCTTTAACTTGTTTGTGTGACCTTGGACAATATCTGTTACAGGGAAGTGCTTTAAGAAAACAAGTTTGGCTGCTCCAAGAACCCCTTCCATGTATTGATATGATTTGTTTTGCTTTGCCTATAAAAAGGATCTGTGGAATAAACTCATTAGCTCTAGTTTTTACTGACAATCCTCTCAAGCTGAAAAGAAAAGAAAAGAAAATATGACCTAGACTAGAGCTCTATTCTTTAGTCCAGCATTTTTCACTGCCATTTAATCACTGCTGTTATAAAAGGAAGGTAAAGTTTCCTCACAAATACAGACCCAGTAGCAAAATCATGTGTGGAGTGATTATCTGACAGTAAAGAGGAAACACGCATTCATGTAAACACACATGGTTCCACTATTCCCATCTAGGTTTAAATTCCAAACTCATGTTTTATTAGCTTAGTGTCCCTATGAGTGGGAACAATGTCTGCATCATCTCTTTTTTTCCTGTCCTCAAAATGAAGTATTGAATAACATAATGAGCATTATTGGTCTCAAATATACATAATCTTCAGTGAGGTAGAGCACATCATAATCTGCAGTCACCTGATCCACCTCTCTTACATTAGAAACTGTGAACCACAGCCATTAAATCAAGCAGAAATGGAGACAAAGGGATGCTTTTGAGATTATGTCTTCAAGACTAGTTTAATATACACAAGTGTTTCTGAATCAAAGGATTCTAGGATTGAGACAGAATTTTGATTGAAAAACCATTCATGGATCTGAACTTCTAAACTACAAATGGAATTAATAGAATGGTTGAATGGATTTAAAAGGTAATTGCGGAGAAGTACTTCTCCGAGATTTGTAAAGCTAAATTATGTTTTTTAATCCGATTTCAAGGTTCCGAGCTCATAGCTACCTTCTTTATCAACGAGTGTTGGCAAGATAATGAAAT
Organism: Meriones unguiculatus; assembly: GCF_030254825.1. Lineage (NCBI taxonomy): Eukaryota > Metazoa > Chordata > Mammalia > Rodentia > Muridae > Meriones > Meriones unguiculatus. The sequence continues at coordinate 142,163,317 of NC_083369.1, read as the reverse complement.
GCAACCAACAACCATGATACAGGGTCATTGCAGTAGCAGTGTGTGAAGTCATTCACATTTCTGGGCAGAAATAACTGCAAAACACTGGAAAAAGAAAATGGGTCTATGAAGCCTTGATAGATAAAATAATCATTTAAATGTGTTTATGACTACACATTTTATTTTTCCACTCATGTGTATCTACAGTAACACAATTAGCTACTGTGCTCAAAAGATGAACATTTAACACAGACTTCACTAAGAAAATCAGGGTTCTATCAGTTGAACTGAAACAAAGGTTATTTTAACCTCTGTGTATATTTCTGAGATGAAAAAAAATATATAAAATTTGACAACTATTTAATCTACTGTGCAAATGCTACCTAATGAGTTGATCATTGTCGTGTATATATTTTGCAATTTTAGAATGTTTAATGGATGCTTATAGCTTCTAGCTCTTGGCTGAAATAGCTCACCTAGCTGTAACATTAATTGAACATATTAATGTTAGTCCATGTTATTTTAAACTATAACCCCTTATCTGGATCTCTGATAAATCTGTTTCTATATCCCGCCTTTCTCTTTTGAGAAAAATAAATTGCAACCTTTTTCATGTTTGGTTACAGATTTCTAACAGAAGACTGCACACTGGGTTTAAAAATGATCAGGATAACTTAAGTCTTTGAATGGTTATTTTCCTCTAGTAATGTTCCATGTTTGCTGAGCCTGTGTGAAGGGCTGAGCTGATGTGAAGCTTGCCGTCAGTCTTTGTAAAAATTGTTCCATTACTAATTCACTCTTGACCCTGCAAAAGTTATAACTGAGGCTCCCTGAATTCTCACTTTTGAATTCCAAACCACAAGCTCCCTAAAGCTTCTGTTGAATTTCTCTGCCTCTCGAGGACTGCCTTCCAATCACTAAATACCTTAGGGATTCTGTATAAACCTCTTAACCTAACAATGCCACAGCTTCCCCATGTGTAGTGTAATGAGCCTAGAAGAAATGAAGATACTCGAAAGAGACTCCAGACTAGTGAAGCAATATACCCGAAAGAAATGGAAATTTCTTCATAGTGGAGGGAAAAGGTACCACTCAGAGGGGGTGACAGGGAAACAGATTTTGCACTGTTGTACCTTGTCAGACCACCTTATATGGTAAGACTTAAACCCTGAAAATTATGGCTTAATGTGGTTGGTTATTAATATTATTGATTTATCTTTTAGTTAAACAGCGGTTATTCCTAAAGCATACACAAATCACTAAACAGAGACTAGCATGTATTTAGTTAACTTGGAACAGAATGCTGGACAATGACTACTCCATCCTACACCTCCAAGTCCACATAGCTTCCTCCCATTCAGATTTCCCACATTATACTTGCTTTTAGTCATATCTTAGGTCCAGTTCCTCTCTCCTGTTGGTTCCAAGTGTCTCCCCTCCCATCTCTCACCTCTTACCCTCCCACTCTCTTCTCTCTCCTCCCCTCTGGACCAGGATGTCCCACCCTATTCTCTCTATTGCTCAGCATTGGCTATTTGTTTAATTGACAATACAGAGAACAAATGGTGGCATGTTTACACAAACTTGAGACAGGTGATGCTTAGAATAAGCATCAAAATGCAATGTCTATATTGAAAGCAAATAGTGGGGTAGAGAAGTCTGCATGTGAATGAACAAGGGTAAATTGTATACATTCCACAAGAACATTATACCAACTTAATGTTAACCAGATTAATGTGAACTGGACCACACTTGAATAAGAGTGCTTAGATGTGATCTCCTTGGCCCTCTACTTAAATTTTTTGTTTATTATACTTATTAATATTATTAATTACAATTTATTCACTTTTTATCCCAGCTGTAGCCACCTCCCTCATCTCCTTTTGGTACCTCCTTCTTCTCCCCTACCTATGTCCCTCCCCTAGTCCTTCTCCATACTACCTGACCCTAGCCAAATAGGTCTCATCAGGACTGTCTGCATACTCTTTCTCTATGGCCTAGTAAGGCCACCACACCAGGGTAGGTGATCAAAGAGCAAACAACCATGTTCATGCCAGAGACAGCCCCTGCTCCTCTTACTAGGGTACCCACATGGACACTGGACTGCCCATGCGCTACATCTGAGCAGGGGTTCTAGGACCTCTCCATGCATGGTCCATGGTTGATTCCTCAGTCTGCAGCTCACCTGAGGCCAATTTTTTTTTGGGGGGAGGGCTCTGTTGCTCTCCTTGTGGAGCTGCATTCTCCTCCAAATCCTTCTTTCTTCCACTTTTTCCATAAGATTCCCTCCACTCTCAACAAAGTTATGAGTCTGAATATCTGCTTCCATACCCCTATGGGTAGATTCTTTCAGAGACCATCTTTTGTAGGCTTCTGTACTATTCCCAGTCTTCTTCCACTTCTGAGGTCTATCTTTTTTGTCCTTCTGCATGAGGATCAATCATCTTTCCTAGGGTCGAACTTGTTTAGCTTCTTTAGGGGTATAGATTTTAGTATGTTTATCCTATATTATATAACTAATATCCACTTATAAGTGAGTGTATACCATCTGTGTCTTTCTGCTTCTGGGTTAATTTACTCAGGATGATCTTTTTGATACCATTGATTTGCCTGCAAATTTCAAGACTTCCTTCTTTTTTTTTAAATTGTTGAGTAGTATTCCATTGAGTAAATGTGTCACAATTTCTGTATTAATTCCTCAGTTGAGGGACATCTAGGATTTTTTTCAGATTTTGATATTACAGATAAAATTGCTGTGAACATAGTTGAGGAAATGTCCTTGTTGAATGGTGGAGCATCTTTAGGAATATGCCCAGGAGTGTAATACTTGGATGGTGAGGTAGCACTATTCCTAATTTTCTGAGAAAGCACCAGATTGATTTCCAAAAGAGTTGTACAAAGTTACATTTCCACCAGCAATGGAGGAGGGTTCCCCATTTATCCACAATGTCTCCAGCATGTATTGTTGCTTGAGGTTTTTATCTTAGCTATTCTCATGGGAGAAAGGTGAAATCTCAGGGTAGTTTTGATTTGCATTTTCCTTATTACTAAGGCTATTGAGCATTTCTTTAAGTGCCATTTGATATAACTCTATTGAGAATTCTCTATTTAGTTCTTTATCCCTTTTTACATAATTTATTAATTATTTATTACAATTTATTGGCTTTGTAGCCTGACTGTGGCCTCCTCCCTCATCTCCTCCCAATCCTTCCTTCTTCCCTTTTCTCCTCCTATGCCCATGCCTAGTACTCCTCCCCTTCTATGTGACCCTAGCCTATCAGTTCTCAACAGGACAGGATGTATTTTCATGCTCTGTGGCCTGACTTGGCTGCAAGCTCCAGGGGAAGGTGCAACTGTGCTCATGCCAGGGACAGCTCCTGCTCCCCTTCCTAGGGAACCCACTTGGAAACTGAATCAATGTGCTCCATCTGAGCAGGGGATTTAAGTCCAACACATGCATGGCCCTTTGTTGGGGTAAAAGTCTCTATAGGGCCCCATGGTCCAGTTTTTATGGCTCTGTTTATATCCTTTTCTATATTAATTTATTTTTTATTGATCAAAGTTTGTTCACCTTGTATCTCAGCCATAGCCCCCTCCCTCATGCCCTCCCAATCCCAGCATCCCTCCCTCATTTCCTCCCATCCCCATCCCCAAGTCCACTGATAGGGGAGGTCCATCTCCCTCTCCCTCTGACCGTAGGATATCATGTCTCATCAGGACTGGCTGCATTGTCTTCCTCTGTGGCCTGGTAAGGCTGTTCCTCCCCCTCCCAAAGAGTAAGTGATCAAAGAACCAGCCACTGAATTCATGTCAGAGAGAGTCTTACTAGGAAGCCCAACTGAAGATGGAGCTTTCATGGGCTACATCTGTTCAGAGGTTCTAGGTTATCTCCATGAATAGTCCTTATTTAGAGTATCAGTCCCAGAAAAGACACCTGTCCCCAGATTTTTTTGGTTCTGTTGCTCTCCTTGTGGAGCACCAGTCCTTTTCAAGTCTTTCTTTCATATGATTCCCTGTACTCGGCCCAAAGTTTGGCTGTGAATCTCAGCATCTGCTTTTATACCCTGCTTTGTAGAGTCTTTCAGAGGCCATCTGTGGTAGTCTCCTGTCCTGTTCCCTGTTTTCTCCCTCTTCCTTTGTCCATCCCATTTGCCTTTCAGAATGAGGATTAAGCATCTTACCCAGGGTCCTCCTTTTGGCTTATCTTCTTTAGGTGTACAGATTTTAGTATGATTATCTTATATTATATATCTAATATCCACTCTTAAGTGACTATATACAATATGTGTCTTTCTGCTTCTGGGATACCTCACTCAGGATGATTTTTTTTCTAGTTCCCACAATTTGACTCAAATTTCATGATTGCTGAATAGTATTCCATTGTGTAAATGTAATATAATTTCTGTATCCATTCTTCAGTTGAGGTGTTTCCAGGTTCTGGCTATTATGTATAAAACCAGTACAAACATGGTTGAGAAAATGTCCTTTTTGAATTCTTGAGCATCGTTTTGGATATATTCATAGGAGTGTATAGCTAGATCTTGAGGTAGCACTATTCCTAATTATCTGAGAAAGTGCCAGGTTGATTTTCAAAGTGGTTGTACAAGCTTATATTCCGACCAGCAATGGAGAAGGGTTTCCCTTTCTACACATCCTCTCCAGCATGTGTTGTCACTTGAGCTTTTGATCTTAGCCATCCTGATGGGTGTAAGGTGAAATCTCAAGATCTTTTGGATGTGCATTTCCCTGGTGACTAAGTATGTTGAGCATTTCTGTAAGTATTTCTCTGCCATTCTATATTCCTCTAGAGAGATTTCTCTGTTCAGCTCTGTACCACATTTTTTAATTGGATTACTTCATTTGTTGCCTTTTATCTTTAGTTCTTTATATATTCTGGATATTAACCCTCTGTCAGATATAGGGCTGGTGAAGATCCTTTCTCAGTCTGTAGGCTGTCATTTTGTTCTAACAACAGTGTGCTTTACTTTACAGAAGTTTTCTCTTTCATGAGGTCCCATTTATTGATTGTTGCTCTTAGAGCCTGTGCTGTAGGTGTTCTGTTCAGGAAGTTGTCTCCTGTGCCGATGAGTTCAAGGCTGCTCCCCACTTTTTCTTCTAACAGATTTTGTGTCTCTGGTTTTATGTTGAGGTTTTTGATCTACTTTCCTTTTCTGCAGGGTGATTTCTATTATTCTACTTGTAGATATCCTGTTAGACCAGCCCCATTTGTTGAAGATGCTATCACTTTTCCATTGTATGATTTTGATATCATTGTCAAAAATCAGGTGTCCATAAGTGTGTGTGTGTGTGTGTGTGTGTGTGTGTGTGTGTGTGTTTTCTGTCTTCTATTCGAGTCCATTGATCCACCAGCCTATTTCTATGCCAGTACCATGTAGTTTTTATTACTGTTGCCTTCTAGTACAGCTTGAGATCAGGGAAGTAGATATATCAAGAAGATCTTTTATTGTAGATGATTTTTAAAGAGATTCTCAGTTTCTTGTTATTTCATATGAAGTTGGAACTTTTCCATCAAGGCCTGTAAAGGATTGTGTTGGTATTTTGATGGGAATTGCTTTGAATCTGATGGCCATTTTTACTATGTTATTTCTGCCAAGCCATGAGCATAGGAGATCTTTCCATCTTCTGATATCTGTTTCTATTTCTTTCTTCAGAGACTGGAAGTGGTTTTCATACAAGTCTTTGACTTGTTTGGTTAGATTTACACCAAGGTACTTTATGTGCTTTGTGGCTATTGTGAAGGGTGTTGATTCCCTAATTTCTTTCCCAGATTTTTTTATTCCTGTATACAGGAGGGTACTGATTTTTTTTTTTAGTTAATTTTTAACTAGCAATTTTGCTGAAGCTGTTTAGCTATTGTGAAGGGTGTTGTTTCCTGAATTTCTGTCTCATCCCTTTTGTCTTTTGTATACAGGAGGTCTACTGATTTTTTTAAGTTAATTTTGTATCTAGCCACTTTTCTGAAGGTGTTTATCAGATGTAAGAGTTCCCTGGTAGAATTTTGGGGGTCACTCAGGTATACTATCATATCATGTGCAAATAATGATACTTTGACTTCTTCCTTTCCAAACTGAATCCCTTGACCTCTTTTAGTTTTCTTTTTGCTCTAGCAAGGGTTTCAAGAACTATGTTGAAGAGATATGGAAAGAATAGTCAGCCTTGCCTGGTCCCTGATTTCAGTGGGATTGATGGAGTTTTCTCTCTGTTTAGTTTGATGATAGCTATAGGCTTGCTGCATATTACCTTTAACTATGATTGGGTAAGTGCCTTGTATCCCTTATCTCTCCAGGACTTTAACCATAAATGAATGTCAGATTTTATCAAATGTTTTTTCAGCATCTAAGGAGATGATCTTTTAGTTTTTTCCTTTCTTTCATTTTTTTATTGATGTGGTGGATTACATTAATCAATTTCTAAATATTGAAACTAAATGTGTTCTCGGATTCAATTTGCAAGTATTTTGTTGAGTATTTTTGCATCAGCGTTCATAAGGGAGATTGGCCTGAATTTCTTTTTCTTTGTTGGGTCTTTGTGAGGTTTAGGTACAAAGATGACTGTGTCTTTATAGAATGAGTTTGGTAATATTCCTTATGTTTCTACTTTGTAGAATAATTTGAAGAGTATTGGTGTTAGCTCTTCTTTGAAGGTTTGGTAGAATTCTGTGCTGTAACTATCTGGCCTAGGGCTTTTTATGGATGTGACAATTTTCTATTTACTTAAGGGATATAGGACTATTTAATTTATATACCTGGTCTTGATTCAGCTTAGGTAAGTGGAATTGATGCAGAAAATATTCCTTTTCATTTAGATTTTCAAATGTTGTGGCATATAGGCTATTGAAGTAGGACACAATGATTATTTTGATTTCCTCAGTGTTTGTTGCTGTGTCCCCTTTTCATTTATGATTTTGTTGATTAGGATAGTTTCTCTCTGCCTTTTAGTTAGTTTGGCTAAGGGTTTGTCAATCTTGTTGATTTTCTCAAAGAACCAGCTCTTGGTTTCATTGATTATTTCAACTGTTTTATTTGTTTCTTATTTCTTGATTTCAGCCCTGAGTTTGATTATTTCCAGCCATCTAATCCTCTTGCATGTGTGTTTCTTTTTTTCTAGGGTTTTCAGGTGAGCTGTTAAGTTGCTTGAATGAGACGTTTCGAATTTCTCCTTAAAAGCACTTACTGCTATGAACTTTCCTCTTAGCACTGCTTTTATTGTGTCCCATAAGTTTGGGTATGTTGTGCCCTCATTTTCATTGAATTCTAGGAAGTCTTTAATTTCTTTCTTTATTTCTTCTCTGGCCCAGTGTGTAGGCCTTTTGCTATTTTTGCCATTAAGGTCCAGCTTTAGTCTACAGTGATCAGAGAGGATACAAGAGATTATTTCAGTCTTCTTATATCTGTTGAGTGTTGCTTTGTGACCAACTGTGTGGTTCATTTTGGAAAAGGTTCCATGAGGTGCTGAGAAGAAAATAAATTCTTTTGTGTTTGGGTGAAAGGTTCTGTAGATGTCTGTTAGGTCCATTTGATTCCTGACCTCTGTCAGAGTTATTGTTTCTTTGTTTAATTTCTGTTTTGTTGACGTGTCCTTTGTTGAGAGTTTGGTGTTGAAGTCTCCCACTATTAATGTGTGGGGATCTATGTTTAGTTTAAGTTTTATTAATGTTTTTTTTACAAATCTTGGTGCCCCTGCATTTGGGGCATAGATGTTCAGGATTGTGATATCTTCCTGGTGGATTTTTCCCTTGATGAGTATAACGTGTCCTTCTCTATCTCTTTTGATTAATTTTGGTTTAAAGTCTATTTTATTAGATATTAGAATGGCAACTCCTGCTTTCTTCTTGGGTCCGTTTGCTTGGAAAACTGTCTTCTAGTCCTTTACTCTCAGGTAATGTCTGTCTTTGAGACTTAGATGTGTTTTTGTATGCAACAGATTGTTGGGTCTTGTTTACACATCTATTCTGTTTTTCTGTGTCTTTTTATTGGAGAGTTGAATCCGTTGACGTTGAGAGAGATTAATGACTAGTAGCTGTTACATCCTTTGATTTTGATTTTGGTAGTCTTTTTGTGTGCTTGGCTACTTTTAGTTTTTCTGTAGTGAGGTTATTTATTTCCAGTGTTTCCCTTATTATAGTTAGCTTTCTTGAGTTGTATTTTTACTTCTAGTATCTTCTGTAACACTGGATCTGTGGGTAGGTACTTTTTAAATTTTTTTTGTCATTGAATATCTTTTCTCCATCTATGATGACTGAGAGTTTTGCTGGGTATAGTACCCTAGGCTGACATCTATGTTCACTTAGGTTCTGCATGATATCCAACCAGGCTCTTTTGACTTTCATAGTCTCTGTTGTGAAGTCAGGTGTAATTCTGATGTGTTTACCATACTATGTTACATGGTCTTTTTCCCTTGTAGCTTTTAGTATTTTTTCATTTGTTCTGAATACTTACTATTTTGATTATTATGTGGTGGGAGGATTTTCTTTTATGGTCTAATTTATTAGGTGTTCTGTGGGTCTCTTGTATTCTTATACGCCTCTCCTTTAAGTTGGGGAAATTTCCTTCTATGATTTTGTTGAAAATATTTTCTGGGCCTTGGAGACAGGAATCTTCTTTTTCCTCTATTCCTATTATTCTTAGGTTTTGTTTTTTTTCATGTTGTCTTGTATTTCTTGGATGGTTTGTGTCAGGAATTTTTTAGATTTAACATTTTCTTTGGCAGATACATTGATGTCTTCCATTGTATCTTCCACAACTGAGATTCTTTCTTCCATCTTTTGTAGTCTATTAGTTGATGCTTACTCTGTAGTTCCTGTTTTCTTCCCTAAGTTCTCCCTCTTCATGATTTTCTTCATTTGTATTTTCTCTAATTTTTCCAGTTCTATCTTCAGATCTTGAACCGTTTGTTGATTTCCTTCACCTGTCTGACTATATTTTCCTGCTTTTCTTTCAACTCCTTCACCTGTTTGAACATTCCTCTGTTTAATTTATTTCTTTTAGTGATTTAATTATTTCCTCTCTGAAGGCCACAAACTGTTTGGCTGCATCTTTCTGTATTTTTTTTTATGGATGGCCATACTGTGCCTGACTTTTTCTTCCTCCATTTCTTTATGGAAGGCCATAATCTGTTTGGCTTTATCTTCCTCTCATTCTTTATGCATTTTATTTCTTTCTTCCATTATCCTCTTCATAAGCATAGATGTAAAGTTTTCTTCTTGGATTTCACTTATGATAGGTTGTCCAGAGCTGCTTGCCCCTGGATAACTTGGTTCTGGAGATGTCTTAGTGCCTTGGCTTTTGTTGGTTGTGCTTTTATGCTGGCTTCTACCCATCTGGCTGTCTCAAGGGTTGGCTGTTTGTTTCTGGTACCTCCTGGAATCCTGGAATGGGGAGAATCCCCTTGGCAGGAAGATGGTTGTTCCTGAAGTGGGCTACCTCAGTTTATTGGGTACTGTCATCGAATGGTGGGTGCTTTTCAGGAATTGTCACAGCTCACCTCAGGCATATGGAGCTTTGTGGTAACTGTGGTTATTGGTAATCAAGGTGGCTCTCCTCTCTCCAGGAGAAGTCCTGGAGACAGCTGCCCTGTGGCTGGGTTTCTTGCTTTGAAATTAGTGAGCTGCTGCTGTTGCTCTTACCCTGTGTTTGCTGGGCACAGCCCTCTTGAAGAAGCATGGAACACTGCAATTTGGTCAGTTTAGCTAGGGGGACAGGTTGCGCTTTGGTGCATTGTCTGATGCTGAACACGTGTATTACAGGCTTCTGTAGGTCTGAGGTTGGAGCTCTGTGCCCCAGGACCCAAGTGGTAATCAGTGGGAGGTGAGTGCAGCACCCATGTATACATCTGGACTCTAGAGCTTAGAGCCTGTGGAAAGCCTCAGAAGCTTTTCTGGGGATTAGATGGGTGTCCTGAGTTCAGACCTGATATTTCTCCCACCGTGGGCTTTCCTCCTGACAGGGAGACTCCTTCAGTAGTGTTTTGGGGTTTATAGTTCAGCCTGGGATGGTGAGTAGAGCACACAGGCACAGGTGAGTTGCTCCGCACTTGGGACTAGGTGCCTGTAGGAAGGTGTGAACTTTTCCTGAGAACTTTTCGGGGAGGGAGGTTTTGGCTCAGTGCCCTGAGATCCAACTTGCTATTTCCCTCACCATAGGGTTTCATTCTGACAGAGAAACCCAGTCTCTGGTGCCCTGTGGCTCATAGTTCTGTCTGGAATGATGAGTTGGACACACAAGCAGGTCTCTGGGCTGGCGGTTGAGCTCCTGCCACACCCCAGGAACTTTTTCAGGGATTGTCTGGGTGATTTGAGGTCGGTCCCGATTGTTCCCTTCACCGTGGGGTTTTCTCTCAACTGTAAAACCCAGTCTTGCAGCGCATGCAGGTGTGTAGCTCCTCTAGGCTGTTGACTGAGCATCTGCCAGGACCCAACAACTCTTCTGGGGTTTAGCTGGGTGACCTGAGAATGGACCCCTTTGTTTCCCACACCTGGAACACACAATCGCTGTGTTTTTTTTTTTAGGGCACTGCTATCCTGCTTGTCAGACACAGTGTCCTCTCAGCACAGCCATCTTGATAGGTTCATTGCCTGTATTCTTAACCATCTGGTTGTTTGTACCCTTAAAAGATTGTTTCTGGAACCTGTACTGTAGACTGGGTCCACCTATCTCTGGAGTCTGAGGTAGTCTCTGCTAGATTCGCTGTCTCTACTAGCTAACTGTTTGTGACCCAGGTATGCCAGCTGGTTGGGAAGAAGGCAGAAAGATTTAGAAGCCTAGAGCTGCTCCAGTGCACCGCATGCCTCCTCAGGGAGGATAATGGAACTTGGGTCTTGTCCCTAGCTCAGCTCCACTGGATTCTTTGTGCTGGGCTCACTGTTTCTGGCCCAGATGAGCCGGGCAATTGGAGCACAGGTGGAAAGATCTCTGAACCTAGAGCTACTCCAGTGCTCTACTGACTTCCTTGAATTGGCAGACAATGGGACTTGGGTCCTGGGCCTACCTCAGCTACTCTGTGTCACTGTCTGTGCTGTGCTGGCTGATTTTGATCCAGGTGAGCCAGGCAGCTGGGGAGCAGGCAGAGTGGAGCCATGCCTCCCTCACAGTACCAGAAGGTATCCCCTCCACAGGATGGTGAGTACCACTAGCTGCTTCAACCTGGAAGGTGTTCACATGATAGTGAGAATGGGTTCCCAGGTTTGGAACCAGGAGCCACTGGTACCCAGGTGTTCACAGGACTGTGACTGTGGGTGCCCAGGATTAGAATCTCATCCTCAGTACAGGAAGGTATTCACTCCACAAGCAGTAGAGAGTGAGTGCTAAAGGACCTAGCTTCGGTCCCAGGAAGGTATCTACAGTAGGTGGGCTTGGGTTGGTGGCCTAAGGCTGCAGGGTCAGAGCCACTATTTAAACTTTGATCTCACTTCAGGACCACAAAGACAGACTTTGGAAATTGCTAGACCTCCTTTTCCCTCTTCCCATTGTGGTCACATGAACAAATTCTTTTGTTTCTTCTTTTCACTTTTAAATTAGCTCTTCTAATTGGATTATTGAGGATGGGTGGCCATACCTGACTGGAGACACAGGCTAATGACTGCAAAGGTCTATAAAACTAGGATGAGGCTAATATTTCAGATCTGTAGAGGACTGTGTGAGCTTTCACAAAGCAAGCAATAGAATTCTTGGTAGTTAGTAGGACCTCCAAATGTGACATTTTTCTCTCATCTTTTGTAAATGCAATTTGTCCTTCAAAATGTTCAAGGCAAAATGACAATGATTATCATATGGCAATTGTTCTAGACAAGGTTTGAGGAGAGCAAAGCATTATTCCAAGCATTATTACAGCTCCAACACTGGAGTTGGAGAACTTAGAGAAGAGATCAGAAACCACAAAATAAGCATCACCAACAGAACACAAGAGACGGAGGAAAGAATTAGGCACTGAATATGCAATTATAGAAATCTATACATCTCTCAAAGAAAACAAAAACAGCCATTCCTGATGAGACCTGACAGGCTACGGTCGGATAGACAGGAAGGAGGTGTTCCCCTTTTAGTGGACTAGGGCAGGGGCATAGGGGAAAAAGAGAGAGGGTGGGATTGGGAGGACTTGAGGGAGGGAGCCACAACCAGGATACAAAGTGAATAAATTATAATAAATAATAGTAATTAATAAAAAATGCAAAAGAACAGAAAAATTCCTGACCAAAAAAAAAAAAAACATCTGAAACACAAATACCTTATGCATATCATGTATGTGGAATTCAGCAACACAGTTCATCTCTTTCCTCAAAATAACCTAGAAAAAAAAGCACAAGTTATTTAGAGGTAAAGTACCTAATTCAGAACTCCATATTTATGCACTAATTTGAATTTCATATGAGGGAATATCAAGCATTTTGCTTACCCTTGAAAAACAAAATGTGTAGCATATGTGTAAGTTTTATTAAAGAGAAAAGGACATGCATGTGCTAAGGGACATTTGTGATGTTGTGTGTGTGTGTGTGTGTGTGTGTGTGTGTGTGTGTGAAGCAGAGTCTATCAATTTAATTCTTTTTTGTATTTTATTTTATTTTATAATTTATTCACTTTATATCCAAATTGTAGCTCTTTCCCTCATCTCCTCACAGTCCTATCCTCCCTTCCTCTTATAAACATACCCCTTTCCCAGTCCACTCAAAACAGGAGCCCTCTTCCCCTACTATCTGACCCTAGCCTATCAAGTCTCATCCAGACTGCCTGGATCCTCTTTTGTGGACTGGTAAGCTCTGCCCCCCTCACCAGGGGGAAATGATAAAAACCTAGGTAACGGAGTTCATGTCAGAGACATCCCCTGCTCTCATTACTAGGGGACCCACATGGAGACTGAGCTGTCTATGGGCTATATCTGAGCAGGGGTGTTAGTTCTTCTCCTTAGATGATCCTTGGTTGATGCATCAGTATTGACAGGCCCTCTTGGGCCCAAATTCTTTGGCTTTGTTGGTTTCCTGGGGGAGCTCCTGTTCCATCCTGGTCTTTCTATCCCTCCCCTCCTTTTCCATAAGGCTTCCTTTCCTCTGCCCAAAATGTGGCTGTGAGTTTCTGCAACTGCTTCAATGCCCTGCTGGATGGAGTCTTTCAGAGGACTTTTAGGTAGGCTCCCATCCTGTTACCTACCTTCTGCCACTTCTGGTACCTATCCTGTTTGCCTTCTGAATAAGAATAGAGGATCCTCTCTAGGGTCTTCTTTGTTTAGCTTATTTAGGAGTATAGATTTTAGTATTTTTATCCTGTATTATATGGCTAATATCTACTTAAAAGTGAGTTTATACTATGAGTGTCTTTCTGGTTCTGGGATACCCCACTCAGAGCGACATTTTCTAGTTCAATCTGTTTGTTTTCAAATTTCATGATTTCCTTGTTTTTTAATAGCTGAGTATTATTCCATTGTGTAAATCTGACACAACTTATGTATCCATTCTCCTGTTGAGGGACATCTAGGTTTGTTTGTTTGTTTGTTTGTTTGTTTGTTTCAGATTCTGGCTATTTTAAATAAAGTTGTATGAACATAGCTGAGGAAATGTCCTTGTTGTATGGTGGAGAATCTTTCAGGCATATGCCCAGGAGTGGTATATGCTTCTTGAGATAGCACTGTTCCCAATTATCTGAGAAAGCGCCAGATTGATGAGTAATGACAATTCTTCCTATAGCAAATAAATCCTTTGTAAACAAGTGCACATAAACCATTATATTTTTATGTATCTGGGGAAAATACTTAGAAATGTATTGGTTGGGTCATATGGTAGCTGTATGTTTAGCACCATTAGAAAGAAGATGAATCATTTATTAAATTGCTTGCACTGTTTTACATTCTCACCAATAATGTGGGTTAAGTTTCAGTTGTGGAGATATTTCTTCACATATATTTTATTTATTTAAGGTAAAAAACAATTAGTAAACTAGTTTGTAGTTAAAACATGTCATTGAACAAATAATTTATTCTCGGATCCTGAGTCTGAAAAATGGAAATGAAAACAATTAAAAGACACAGATAAGTATAGCTTTCATTCTCATAAGAAAGCTTCTTTTTGTAGCAGATGGAGACCATTACAGAACACCACAATCAATCAAAATGCAGAGATTAACTGATTAGGAGTTGTACAGTCCCAAGTGATACATCTGTAATACAAGTCTAGTACCTAAAGTTCAGGGAACGTTGCAGAAAAGGTGGAATAATTGTAATAGCCAGAGGTAAAAGAAATCAGTTGCAATCACGTCTTCTACACAAAACGGGGACACTGTGCCCGTGAAATCTCAAGAACATTATAGTCTAAACAAGACCTATACAAAGACCACATTTATTAACATGTCAACAGACAAGGGTTCCACTCCAGATAAAGAGCTATAGGCAATCACTAGTTGCTATGAGTGGAAGAATTAGTTTTCTCTAGGGATGAACTCTCTCTCTCTGTTTCTCTCCCCCGTGTGTGTGTGTGTGTGTGCGTGTGTGTGCGTGTGTGTGCATGTGTAGAAAGAAAATATATGTAACAATAATAACTACAGAAAAGATCATTAATTTGTGAAGGTATGAAGTGGGGATATGGGAGGAAATGGAGAGAAAGGGTGGAAATGAAGTGAATACAATATACTTATGTATTTCACAATGTACTCATGTATGAAATTCTTAAGGTTCTTAAATTAAAAATCATAGATACGAGCTTCAAGATTGCAGCAACCAGTGTGTACTTTTTCTTAAGGGAAGAAAGTCTGAAACTCCAAAACTGGTGAGTGAATAGCCAGCTGAAGCCAGAGCATTGACCTTGAGGCTTCCTGGGCTAGAGGGGACAACCAGTGAGCTGGGATAGATTAGATCAAGGTTCCCCTTGGACGTCTGCAGGGTCCGAGAGTGGCTAACTATGAACAACCTTCACTTTCAGCTGCACCCTCCTTGGCTCTTCTTGCCCCTGCAGTGCAGTAGCAGCAGGGAGTGCGTGATGCCAGGTATGGGGCACCTCCTTATTCTAACGGCCAAACAGAGGACCCAAATCTGAGAGTAGAAAACTGGGCTCTCTGAGATTACTGATACTCCTGCAAGTAAGATCACCGACACTCTGCACTTCACACACATGCCTGCAAGTGAGTGCTTCTGCGAGAGAGTGCTTACATAGCCCCAGATCAGGGTCCCTATACACTAGCAACTAAACATTGGATCCCTCCCCTCTGCATGCCCACTGTTGGCAACACAGGGATCCCTGGGACAACTTTCTCAACACTGAAACCCCTGTTCAGTGGGTGTCCAAGTTGAGTCCAGCCAACAATTCCTGGAACCAAGATAGTGTAGCTCAGGCAAATCTGAGCTTTTGGAGCACACTACTGAGACAGGCCTGTGGGCCACTGATCATTCAGGGAACCTGCATACTCTTATTGCTCCTGCAAACAGCGAAGGACACCTGGACCACAACTTGAACATGCTCTCTTCCCTTACACTTCACCCTTCCAAGAAGGCACACCTCCACTCACACTCTTAATCTTGCCAACTTGCATCTGCAGGCTTCCTCCCTTAGCAGCATCTTAAACATCAACATCCACTCCAAAACCGGAAGACCTCTCTCATCTTCCTGAAGAATACTCCATACTCCAGAGACAGATGGACGCAGTCTGTAGTACAGGCTCCAGGAACAAACAGCAAAAGCTACTGACTGTCACATGGTTAGAGGCAAGCATAAGAACACATCCAACAAAAATCAGAACATTATTGCTTCAACAACAACCCCCCAAATCACTGGATATTTTAATTCCTCAGAAACACAGGAAAATAATTTAAAATCCATGTTTATCAAGTTATTAGAGGCACATAAAAAGAAAACAAACAGAATAATAGATGCCATCATGGAAAGACAGGAATACATATTCAAACAGATGAAGGAAATTGTGCAAGACATGAAAACAGAATTAGAATGAATAAAGAAAACACAAATAGAGAAAACCTTGGAGCTGGCGAACTTAGAAAAAAGATCAGGAACCACAAAGATAAGCAAAACAAACAGAATACAAGAGATGGAAGAGAAAATCTCAAGCGCTGAAGAGACAATTGCAGAAATTTATACATCTCTCAAAGAAAGAGGAAAATTGGAAGAGTTTCAAACACAAAATATCCAAGAAATCAAGGTCGCCATGAAAAGACAAATCTAAGAATAATAAGAATAGACAAAAAAAGAAGATTCCAGGCTCCAAGATCCAGAAAATATTTTCAAGAAAATCATAGAAGAAAATTTCCCCAACTTAAAGAAAGAGATGTCATTAAACATACAAGAGGCTTATAGAACATCAAATAGACTAGACCAGAAAAGAAACTCCTCATGTCACATCATAGTCAAAACACTAAATCTACAGAACAATAAAAAATATTAAAATCAAGAAGGGAATAAGGCCCAGTAACATGCAAAGGTAGACCTATCAGAACCACACCAGACTTCTCAACAGACACCATAAAAGCCAGAAGGGCCAAGACAGATGTCATGCAGACTCTAAGAGGACACACATGTCAAACAAGACAACTATACCCAGCAAAATCTACATAGACAGAGAAAACAAAATATTCCATGAAAACACTAAACTTAAACAATATCTACACAGCAATCTAGCCTTACAAAAGATACTAGACAGACAACTCTAAACTTGAGAAATCAACTTCAGCCAAGAAAACACAAGACATAGATAACCTCACAACAAAAAAATCAAAAGAAACCAAGCATACAAACACACTATCACCACCAACTCCACAATGAAAGGAACTAACATGAGTTGGTCACTACTATCTATCAAAATCAATGGAATCAACATTCCAATAAAAAGACACAGACTAACAGAATGATTGCACAGGATGCAATATTCTTCTGTATCTAAGAAACACACCTCCTCAACAATGACAGACACTACCTCAAAGTAAAGGACTGGAAAAAGTTTTTTCAAGCAAATGAACACAGAAAACAAGCTGGAGTAGCTATAAAATCTAATAAAAATAGATTTTCAATTAAAATTAATCAAAAAAGATGAGGAGGGACATTTCATTCTCATCAAAAGAAAACCCACCATGAGGACATCACAATTCTAAACATCTCTTCCCCAAATAAAGGAGCACTTGCATTTGTAAATGAAACATTAGTAAAGTTCAAATCACACATCAATCCCAACACTTTAATAGTAGGAGACTTCAAGACTCCACTCTCACCAAGGGACAGATCATCAAGATAGAAGCTAAATAGGGGGGAAAAAGACATTTAGAGAGGTCCTAAATCAAATGAACCTAATACATGTCTACATAAACTTTTACCCAAACTCAAAACAGTGTACATTCTTCTCAGCATCAGAAGGAACCGTCTTCAAAATTGACTACATAGTTGAACACAAAGCAAGCCTCAACAGATATAAGAAGACTGAAGTGATCCCTTGTATCCTATCATACCACCATGGCCTAAAAGTAGATCTCAACAACAACAGAAATAACAAAATGCCTTCACATGCATGGAAACTAAACAACTCTTTATTCAACAACAGCTGTATCAGGGAGGAAATTAAAAAAGAAAAGAAATTAGAGACTTCCTAACATTCAGTGAAAATGAAGACACAACTTTCCCAAACTTATGTGACACAATGAAAGCAGTGTTAAGAGGAAAGTTCACAGCACTAAGTGCCTTTAGAAAAAACTATGAGACATCTCAAATGAACAATTTAAAGGCACACCTGAAAGCCCTATTTAAAAAAAAAGAAGAAACAGACACATGCAAGAGGAGTAGATGACTGGAAGTAATCAAATTCCAGGCTGAAATTAATAAATTAGAAACAAATAAAATGATTCATTGAATCAATGAAACAAAGATCTGGTTCTTTGAGAAGATCAATAAAATAGACAAACCCTTAGCCAAACTAACTAAAAGGTGGAGAGAAACTATCCAAATCATCAAAATCAGAAACAAAATGAAAAGGAGGGCTAAAGGACAGTCACAGAGGAAATTCAAAGAATCATTACATCTTACTTCAAAAGCTTGTATGCCACAAAATTTGAAAATCTAAGTGAAATGGACAATTTTTAATAGATTCCATTTACAAAAGCTAAACCAATTTCAGATTAATAGACTAAACAGTCCTATATCCTCCAAGAAAATAGAAGCAGTCATCAAAAGTTCCCCTGCCAAAAAAAGCAAAGGGCCTGATGTTTTCAGTGCAGAATTATACCAGACCTTCAAAGAAGAGCTGAAACCAATACTTTTCAAACTATTCCACAAAATAGAAGCAGAAGGAACATTACCAAACTCATCATATGAGGCCACGGTCACCTTGATACCTAAACCACACAAAGACCCAAGAAAAAAGGAAAATTTCAGACATATCTCTCTTATGAACATTGAAGAAAAAAAATACTCAATAAAATATTCACTAACCAAATCCAAGTACATGTAAAAGCCACGACCAAGTAGGCTTCATTCTAGGCATGCAGTGGTGGTCAGTATATGGAAATCCATCAGTGTAATCCACCACATTAAGAAAAAAACAAAAACAAAAAACATAAGGACAAAACCCACATGATCATCTCCTTAGATGAAAAAAAAAATTGAAAAACATCCAACACCCATTCATGTTTAAGGATTTGGAGAGATCAAGGATACAGGGCACATACTTATAATAAAGGCAATGTAAAACAAGCCTATAGTCAACATCAAACTAAATGGAGATGAATTTAAATCAATCTCACTGAAAGCAGGGACAAGACAAGGCTGCCCACTCTCTTCATATTGTGTCTTAGCTAGAGCAGTAAGACAACTAAAGGAGATGAAGAGAGTTCACATTTTAAAGGAAGAAGTCAAAGTATCACTATTAGCAGTTGATAAGTTTGTATACATTAGTGACCCCAAAATTTCTACCTGAGAACTCATTCAGCTGATAAATGCCTTCAGCAAAGTGGCTGGATGCAAAATTAACTAAAAAAAAAAAAAATCAGTTGCCCTCTTGTATACAAAAGACAAAAGGACTGGGAAATAATTTATGGAAATAGCATCCTTTGTAATAGCCACAAATAACAAAGTACCTTGGAGTGACTCTAACAAAGTATGTGAAAGACTTGTATGAAAAAAACTTCCAGTCTCTGAAGAAAGAAATTGAAGAAGATATCAGAAGATGGAAAGATCTCCCATGTTCAAGGATTGGTAGAATTAACAGAGTGAAAAGCTACCAAAAGCAATCTAAAGATTCAATGCATTTCCTATCAAAATAACAACAAAATTCTTTACGGAATTTGAAAGAACAATTCTTAATTTCATATGGAAGATAAAAAAAAATCCAGAATTGCTAAAACAACCTTATACAATAACAGATCTTCTGGAGGTATCTCCATCCCTGATCTCAAGATGTACTATAGAACAACAGTAATAAAAAATGCATGGTATTGGCATACAAACAGAATGGTGGGTGAATGAAATAAAATAGAAGACCCAGAAATAAACTCACACATCTATGGATACTTGATTTTGACAAAGAAGTCAAAAAAATACAATGGAAAAAAGAGCATATTCAACAAATGGTGCTGGTCTAATTGGATGTCTACATGTAAAATAATCAAATAGATCCATATTTATCACCCTCCACAAAATTAAAGTCTATGCAGATCAAAGAACTCAATATAAAACCAGACAGACACACTAAAACTGTTAGAAGAATAAGTGGGGAAGAGCCTTGAACTCATTGGCACAGGTGACAACTTCCTGAATAGAATACCCACAGCATAGGCTCTAATATCAAAAATCAATAAACAGAATCTCGTGAAACTGAAAAGCTTCTGTAAAGAAAAGGACACTGTGGTCAGAACAAAAATAACAGCCTACAGATTGGGAAAGGATCTTCACCAACCCTACATCTGACAGAGAGCTAATATCCAGAATATATAAAGAATTTAAGAAGTTAAAGACCAACAAAACAACTAATCCAGAAGTAAACAGAGAATTCTCAATAGAGAAATATCAAATGGCAGAGAAAAACTTATATAAATGTTCAACATCATTAGCCATCAGGAAGATGCAAATAAAAACAAAACTGAGATTTCACTTTACACACATCAGAATGGCTAAGATCAAAAACTCAAGTGACAGCATATGCTGGAGAGGATGTGGAGAAAGGAGAACCCTGCTTCTTTGCTGGTTGGAATGCACACTTGTACAACCACTTTGGAAACAAATCAGGTGCTTTCTCAGAAAATTAGGAATAGTGCTACTTCAAGATCCAGCTATACCACTCCTAGGGATATACCTGAAATACACTCAAATATACAAAAAGGACATTTGCTCAGCCATGTTCATAGCAGCTTTATTTGTAATAACCAGAATGTGGAAACAACCTAGATGTCCCTCAATGGCGGAATGAAAACAGAAATTGTTGTACATTTACACAATGGCATACTACTCAGCAATTAAAACAAGGAAATCATGAAATTTGCATGCAAATGGTAAGAATTAGAAAAGATCACCCTGAGTGAGGTATCCCAGAAGCAGAAAGACACACATGCTATATACTCACTTACTAGTAGATATTAGCCATCTAATATAGGATAAAGATACTAAAAGCTGTACATCTTAAGAAGTTAAGCAAGGAGGACGACTCTGGGTAAGATGATCAGTCCTCAGAAAGAAAAAAATGGGACAGACATCTGAAGAGGACAGGAGCTTACCACAGGAGGGTCTCTGAAACACTCTACACAGCAGGGTATCAAAGAAGATGCTAAGGCTCCTAGCCAAACTTTGGACAGAGTGCAGGGAATCTTATGGAAAAAGGGGGAGATAGAAAGATCCGGAGGGTTCATGAGCTCCACAATGAGAGAAATATAACCAAGTAATCTGGGCCCAGGTCTCCATACATGGAGATAACCTAGAACCCATGCATGGCAGTTCAGTATCCCTATGGGTTCCCTAGTAAGGGGAAAAGAGACCATCCCTGACATGAACTCAGTGGCTAGCTCTTTGCCTACCCACCCATCCTGATGGGGGAGCAGCTTTACCAGGCTACAGAGGAAGACAATGCAGCCAGTCTGGGTGAGACCTGATAAATTAGCCTCAGATGGAAGGGAAGGAGGACCTCCCCTGTCAATGGACTTGAAGAGGGGCATGGGCAGAGATGAGGGAGGGAGGGTGCGATTGGGAGGGAATGAGAGAGGGGGCTACAGCTGGGATAGAAAGTGAATAAATTGTAATAAATATAAAAAATAAAAAGAATATTATTAAACCCTAAAAACATTACAGATACATTCAAAAGCATATAGGCATAATATAAAGCTAGTTCCATATGCATGGTCATCCAGACAACACTGGTTAAATTCAGTGGATCACAAAGCGAGATAAATTTTTTTTGATTATGTGAATAGGACCTATAGGGAAGTAGGAGGATTTATGAAAATGGGAAGGAGATAAGAAAGGATAAGAATAAATTTATTTTTATTTATTATCTAACTACGTATTTATAAATTTTATGAAGAACAAAATACTATCCCTGCACAGATGCAGCCCATGGCAGCTTAGTCTCCAAATGGGTTTCCTAGTAAGGGGAAAAGGGACTGTCTCTGACAAGAATTCAGTTTCTGGCTCTTTGATCATTTCCCCCTGAGGTGTTGCAGCCTTACTAGGCCACAGAGGAAGACAATGTAGCCAGTCCTGATGAGACCTGATAGACTAGGGTCAGATGGAAGGGGAAGAGGACCTCCCCTATCAGTGGACTGAGGAAGGGGAATGGAAGGAGAAAAGGGTAAGAGGGAAAGAGGGTATGGCAGAGGGGGCTACAGCTGGGATACAAAGTCAAGAAATTATAGTAAATAAAAAAAATTAAAAGAAGAAAATACTTCTGGATATTTTGTTTGTTTGTTGCCTGTCTGCTTGCTCACTTTTGTGTGAGAATAAAATCTTGTGCCACCATGTCTAGCTCTCTTCTATGCATATTAATGATCAAATGATATATGGATGTAAAAATGGTAACACACAGTTGGTGCTGCAAATATTGTGTATTATTATTTTCTAACTTCTACATTTGCCATGTTGTTTTATCTTCCTGACTACATTGAAGTATAAATTCTTATTTTACATACTTTAAAGATGCAGCAGCTCAGTTGGGAGAAAGCACTCAAAAGTTACCTAAGAAATACATGACAGTTTGGAATTTGAATCCAGTCAATGTGATTTTCAAGTACCAGAGTGTGTTATCCCATTTGTTCCTTGTGCATTCTAATATGCATAAGAGTGTACACTAGTGACTGTTGCTGTCAGTTCAAACAGCTTGTCACACTACTGTTTTATGATTTGTCCTTTGCCAAGTCAATGAACCAATAGAGTACTGCTTCCTCTTATTTTTTTTGTTCCAGTTTTTCAAGCTCTATTTCATTTTGTAAACTATTTAAACTATTAACATCTAATAATAATTGTGGTATTAAAATGACACACATTTTAATTCCAGCATTCTGGAGGTTGAGGCCAGTCTGGTCGACATAGTGAGTTCCAGGCAAGCCAAAGCTACATAGTGAGACCCTGTCTCAGAAATAAAACAAAACAATGAAAATGACGTCATGTATCTAGTACCTTACCTGTCTCCTCTACACCATTTAAAAATTTCCCCAGCACTTTATTAATTCATCCTTGTGTCTTTTCTACCCTTTGAGACTAGCACCTATCTAGATGGAAATCTATCTGGTAGTATCTATAACTTAGCAGTACCACTTCCGGAAATGTCACCTGGCAGAAAAAAAAGTGTGTAAATTTATTAAACTAAGTGCATTAGAACATTCATATCAGCAGTACTTGCAATTAGAAGAAATACCAAATGACCATCAACAGAACAGCAGTAAAGTGTGTTCTAATGATACAAAAATAACATGCAGCCATGAAAATAAGCAAATCACAGCTGTGTGCAAAACCACATTGTAGATACATAGGAAAATCAAATAAACATACCATTGAGTAAAAGCCAGGCTCAGAAAAATCAATATAGCATAATTCTATTTGTATGAAATTCAAAACCAGGCAAGATAACGGTTACCCTTATTAGAGTGAATCAAAGTGAGAGACTGAAAGAGTGCATGAGCAAGACCTTCAGCATGCTGGTGATATTATATTTATATGGTTGCTTTTTTCTTGGTGTTCGGTGTGTGAGAATTCATCAAGCTTCATCATTATTTATTTATGTGTGTTCCTATGTTGTATTTCAAATAAAAGATCAAAATAAGTTAATCCCCCTCACTGTTTCTTCATCTAAATATGAAGCTATTGCAAAGCTTCTTCAAATGCTCCTTTCTTTCAATGACCCTTCTTTTAATATCCACTCGAAGTTAGCTTGAAGGAAAGTTGACCGAAACCATTTTTGTCAATAGCAAGAATTTATTGAATTCTTTCTCCTACAATGAAGCATATGTGTCCCTTCTTTCCTCTTGCCCCATGTTCTGGCTGGTTTTTCTGTCAATTTGACACTAATTAGAATCACCTGAGAGGAGGAATCTCCATTGAGGAAATATCTAGAATATTCAGCTGTAAACCCTTTCTTAATTAGTGATTGATGGCTTCAGCCTATTGTGGGTGGAGCCATCACTGGGCTGGTGGCCCTGTGTTCTATCAGAAAGCAGTCTGAGCAAGACATGATGAGCAAGCCAGTAAGCAGCACCATTCCGTTGCCTCTGCATCAGCTCTTACCTCCAGTTTCCTGCTCTGTTTGAGTTCCTGGCCTGATTTCCTTCAGTGGTGGATGTGGCAGCATAAGCTGAATAAACCCTTTCCTCCACAAGTTGCTTTGGTCACAATGTTTCATTACAGCAATAAAAACCCAAACTTAAGACACTCATGTTAAAAGAAAAAATAAAGAAGAAAAATCAAAATCAAAACTAAAGACATAAGACTTACACAGAGTAGCAACTTTAGGTAGAAATACTTCTGGCTAGTCTTGGAGAATGAGTAACTTGAAAATTCAGCAGCCATCAAAGCAAAGCAGAAAACAAGGTGAGTATTTTTAAAGTTCCTTAAAAATAATTTAGCTTACCAAGTTAAAAAAAAAATCATTGATCTTGGCTTGCTTCCCCTGGTAAGTAATGCTTCTCATGCTGATATCCAGTCTCTTTAAACCTTCAATCATCATGTTTGTCATAACTTCTCCCAAACATAAATATGCTAAAGCCAGAAACCAGCTGGGCAAAATAGATTGAAATATGTTGATCTTTGAGTCATTCCTTCATATTCATTATTTAAGCAACTTAAATCATGAGAGTGTAGCCAGCTGATATTCTGTCTTAATATGATTTAGGCAATTGTTATTTCTTTAACTTACATGGCAAAGCCATTTTATGTGGACTAGTATCCAGCCTATCATTGGTTATCACCTATTTTGCTTCTTGATAAATTTTCTTGGGTACAGAGAAAGCAGTAAACATCTATAACATTCCTCTGATTATCCTTATCAGAAGCATTTGACATTTTCCTCAAAGCCAGTGGTTCTCAACCTTCCTAATGTTGCAACACTTTAATACAGTTCCTCATGTTATAGTCACTGCAATCATAAATTTATTTTCTTTGCTACTTTATAACTGTAAGTTTGCAAAATTTCTGAACTATTTTGTAAATATCTGATATGCTGCTCTAAAAATACAGAACTTCTGGATTCACATTGAACTGTCTAATCACCAAAAAATGTAACTGGATAGTCATGAAAGAAGGAATCAGTAAATGACTGGATAACCAAAGTAGGACCTCTAGACCAACAGTACTGATATTTTTGGAGAGCATGTTAAAAATGTAGATTCTTTTTTTAGTTCTGTTGCTCTCCTTGTGGAGTTCTTGTTCTCTCCAGGTCTTACTTTTTCTCACTTCTTTCATAAGATTCCCCATACTCTGCCCAAAAGTTGGCCATAAGTCTCAGCATGTGCTTTGATACGCTGCAGGATAGAGCCTGGGCACAGGGATCTTTTCTGAGACTGATGCTCCAACCAAGGACCATCATGGAGATGACCTAGAACTCCTGCACAGATGTAGCCCATGGAAGTTCATCGTCGAAGTGGGTTCCATAGTAATGGGAAGAGGGACTGTCTCTGACATGAAATGGTTGGTCTGCTCTTTGATCACCTGCCCCTGAGTGGGGAGCAGCACTCCCCACAGAGGAAGACAATGTAGCCACTCCTTATAAGACCTGATATACTGGGATCAGAAGGAAGGCGAGGAAGACCTCCCCTATCAGTGGACTTGGGGAGGGGCATGTGTGGAGAAGGGGGAGGGAGATGGAGTTGGGAGGGGAGGAGGGAGGGAGCTACAGAGGGGATACAAAGTAAATAAAGTGTAATTAATAAAAACTAAAATAAAAAATGTAGATTCTTTGTCATTGCTTAAACCTACAGAAATAGATTTAATTTCTTAACCAGGTTTTCAGATGCCAGCATTGACTGTGCATGCTTGGAGAAACACTATTGCAAAAAGATATAAACTTTAAGAAAAGCAGAGTCATAGAGGAATACCGAATGGCAGAGAAGCACTTAAAGAAATGCTCAGCCTCACTAGCCATTAGGGAAATGCAAATCAAAACAACCCTGAGATTTCACCTTACACCCATGAGAATGGCCAAGATCAAAAACTCAAGTGACAACACATGCTGGAGAGGTTGTGGAGAAAGGGGAACCCTTCTCCACTGCTGGTGGGAATGTAAACTTGTACAACCACTCTGGAAATCAATCTGGCGCTTTCTCAGACAACTAGGAATAGCGCTTCCTCAAGATCCAGCCATACCACTACTGGGCATATATCCAAAAGAAGCTCAAGTACACAAAAAGGACATTTGCTCAACCATGTTTGTAGCAGCTTTATTTGTAATAGCCAGAAGCTGGAAACAACCCAGATGCCCCTCAACTGAAGAATGGATGCAGAAATTGTGGTACATCTACACAATGGAATATTACTCAGCAATGAAAAATAAGGAAATCATGAAATTTGCAGGTAAATGGTGGGATCTGGAAAGGATCATCCTGAGTGAGTTGTCCCAGAAGCAAAAAGACACACATGGTATATACTCACTCATATAGACATACAACATAGGACAAACCCACTAAAACCTGTGCATCTAAAGAAACTAAGCAAGAGAGAGGACCATAACTAAAACGTCCAATCCCCATTCAGAAAGGCAAAGAGGATGGACATCAGAAGAAGAAGAAAACAGGAAACAACCTAGGAACCTACCACAGAGGGCCTCTGAAAGCCTCTGCCCTTCAGACTATCAAAGCAAATGCTGAGCCGGATGGGCAACTGTTGGGCAGGTGAACGGAATTTTATGTAAGAACTGGGAAATAGTAAGAGCTGGAGAGGACAGGGTCTCCACAAGGAGAGCAACAGAACAAGAAAATTTGAACACAGGGAACTACCAAGAGACTCATACTCCAACCAAGGACTATTCATGGAGATAACCCAGAACCCCTGCACAGATGTAGCCCAGGGCAGTTCAGAGTCCAATTGTGTTACATAGTAATGTGAAGAGGGACTGCCTCTGACATAATCTGATTGGCCTGCTCTTTGATCACCTCCCCCTGGGGGGGGGGGAGCAGCCTTACCAGGCCATAGTAGAGGACAATACAGCCACTTTTGATGTGAACTGACAGACTAAGATCAGAAAGGAGAGGAGAACCTCACCTATTAGTGGACTTGGGGAGTGGCATGCAAGCAGAGGGAGGAGGGAGGGTGGGATTGGGAGGGGAGGAGGGAGGGGCTTATGGAGGGATGCAGAATGAATAAAGTGTAATTGATGAAAAATTAAAAATAAATAAAGAAAGAAAGAAAGAAAGAAAAGCAGAGTCTCCAAGAAGGGTCCAGAGTAACAACTGGACCTAAATTCAAGTTGGAGTCAGCTAGCCATTTGCTGACTGGGAGTTACATACATATTCTTTGTTTCTGCAAGAACTATATATTGGCATTTGCATCCTTTGCCTTGGTGTGTTCCTGTTTCAATTACCAAGAGAAACATCCTCCAGGAAATCCCATTTCAGCACCTGGAATTGACCAATGAACAGGCTGTGAGCTGCGATCAAATGGAAATATCAAGCAGCTAGGACGAAGCACTTTGCCTTACAGGTTTGTATTCCTTATTTTTGCAGTAGATGCAAGTGTGTACCTGGAAGAGAACTTTCTCAACACAAGATATTCCGCTGTTCCTCCAATGATATCCACTTCCATTTTGTGTAAAAGGCTGCAACTTGTAGCTAAAATAATGCTTCTTTTTTGGAGTTAAATTATTTTCTAGTGAATTTTTGTTGACTCAGAAAAATTCTCTTCTTTGAGAAGTAGACAAAGAATTTTTCCCATTTTGTGTTAAACACATTATGTTCTATCTTACAGTTTACAAAATAAATAACACTTTAGAGACTGTGTCCTAACCCTCTTCAAGAAGAGACAAGTCCCTGCACCTCACCAAGTTTTAAGAAAAGGCAGGCTATTAAAATTCTCCATGTAAAAGCTAGGGGCAGTACAGTGCTTGCCTTGCATGCTTAAGGCCCTAGGTTCAATCACCAGTGCCATACTAAAAAAGAAAAATCTACATAATTAAAAGATTTACACATGTTTAGTGTGTTTGCTTTTATGCTGAGGTCTTTGATCCACTTGGATTTTGGTTTTGTGCAGGGTGATAAATATGGATCTATTTGCATTTTTCTACATGTAGACATCCAGTTAGACCAACATTTGTTAAAGATGCTGGGTTTTTCCATTGTATGGTTTTGATTTCTTGGTCAAAAAACAAGTATTCACAGGTGTGTGGGTTTATTTCTGGGACTTCTATTCGATTCCATTGATCTACCATTCTGTTTCTATGCCAGTACTGTGCAGTTTTTATTACTATTACTCTGTAGTACAGCTTGAGATCAGGGATGGAGACACCATCAGAAGATCTGTTGTTTTACAGGATTGTTTTAACAATTCAGGGTTTTATTGTTTCTCTATATGAGGCTGAGAATTTTTCTTTCAAGGTCTGTAAAGAATTGTGTTGGTATTTCACCTAACACACATCAGAATGGCTAAGATCAAAAACTCAAGTGACAACGCATGCTGGAGAGGATGTGAAGAAAGGGGAACCCTCCTCCACTGCTGGTGGAAATGTAAACTTGTACAATCACTTTGGAAATCAATCTGGCACTTTCTCAGACAATTAGGAACAGTGCTTTCTCAAGATCCAGCTATACTACTCCTAGGTATGTATCCAAAAGATGCTCAAGTACACAATAAGGACATTTATTTAACTATGTTTGTAGCAGCTTTATTCATCATAGCCATAACTTGGGAACAACCCAGATGTTCCTCAATGGAGGAATGGATACAGAAATTGTGGTACATTTACACAATGGAATACTACCCAACAATTAAAAACAAAGAAATCATGAAATTTGCGGTCAAATGATAGGAACTAGAAAAAATCACCCTTCATGAAGTATGCCAGAAGCAGAAAGACACACATGGTATATACTCACTTATAAGTGGATATTAGACACACAATATAGGTTAAACATACTAAAATCTGTACACCTAAAGAAGGTAAGCCAGAAGGAGGACCCTGGGTAAGATGATCAATCCTCACTCAGAAAGGCAAACAGGGCAAACATCAGAAGAGGGAGAAAACAGGCAACAGGACAGGAGCCTACCACAAAGGGTCTATGGAAGATTCTACCCAGCATGTTTTCAAAGCAGATGCTAAGGCTCATAGCCAAACTTTGGACAGAGAACAGGGAATCTTATGAAAGAAGGAGAAGATAGAAAGACCTGGAGTGGCCAACAGCTCCACAAGGAGAACAACAGAAAAAAAAAATCTAGTCCCAGGGGTCCTTTCTGAGACTGATGTGCCAAACAAGGACCATTCATGGAGATAACCTAGAACCCCTGTACAGATGTAGCCCAAGACAAGTCAGTGTCCAAGTGGGTTCCATAGTAATGGGAACAGAGACTGTCTCTGACAAGAACTCAGGGGTTGGCTCTTTGATCACCTCCCCCTGATGGGGGAGCAGTCTTATCATACCTCAGAGAAAGGCAATGCAGCCAGTCCTGATAGGTAGGTTCAGAGGAAAGGGGAGGAGGAACTCCCCCATCAGTGGACTTGGAGAGGGGTATGAGAAGGGATGAGGGAGTGAAGGTGGGATTGGGAGGACATTATCGAGGGGGCTACAGCTGTGATACAAAGTAAATAAACTGTTACTTACAAAAACTTTTAAAAAAAGAAAAAAAAAAAACTTTACACATGCTTCTTTCAAAAGGGACAAAATAATTTCTTACAGGAAACCTGAGAGTGCTGGAAGCAATGAAAAAAATGATAGTCATAATAATCTATGCAAAATCCCCAATTAGAAAGTAAATAGATGTGCACATTTCTTTTTTTTTTTTGATCAAGAATCTAATTCATCTACTTTGTAAGCAAAAACTGATTGTAATGGTAAAGGAACTGGCACTGTGGATATAAAAAAACAAATTATTGTATACCAGTTTACATATTCTCCAGCAACATGGCTACTCTGGCAAGGGACCACTGTCAAAGACCTAGGCATGCCCTTAGTATATGCTTTTAATTCCTCTCGCTGGAATACAGACACACCTTTAGTATATACCTTTAATCCCAAACAATGACTTCTAATTGAGGGGCAGACAAAGTTACAAATCACTTTGTCAAGAGAAAGACTTGACAAAATGAGTCAGAGATAAGATATGCCCAACACTTATGGGAAGTGGACAGAAAAGAGAGCATCTCTGAGAGAGCAGAGAGGAGGAAAATACAGAACAGGAATACAGTAGAGTTCCTGTAGTCAATACAGTACAGTTTGGTGCAGTTCAGTTTGTGGATTTTAGAGGCAGTTTTTATATGCAGAGTAATTCAGTCAGAAGTGCAAGAAGCAGTCAGCTTGTAAAAGAGCCTTAAGCTAAAATAGCCAAGTTTAACTGGCCAGCCAAAATTCAGAAAGAACTACAAAGTTTGAGCTTATTCAACAGTAAGTCTCTGAGGCTGAAAACATTGTAAGCCTAGGTCAGCATATCGAGGCTGGAAGCAGAAGCCCTCAAGGTTTGGGCTTACAGAAAATTAGATTGTATGGATACTAGAAGCTTCCAGGCCTAGGCCTAGGGATATTTAGATAGAAACACTCTGGGCTCAGGCCAAGCCATATATTCATAAAGCTTGTGTATGGTTCTCATCTAATCCCATCATCTGAGGAAATAAAAACAACATTCTTCTATTTACTAATGTTTCATAAATGAAGTTTTATCCTAGCATATACTTGTCCCATGAGAGACTACATTCTCTATCATGCTCTGCAAATAACTGTGGTCATGATAATAAATTATCCAAATAGAATATTAGTAGAGGGATCTACACCCCTCCTTGTCCACTGCTCAAAAGGAAGCTTTTTTTTTCTCTATTTCCTTTCCATGAATATTTTTCAAGGTCATAGATGCAGATGTAGTACTGAAAAAGCACATTGGATTATATCTATTAGGACACCTATGTCAGAAAGCTTAAACAGAGAATCTACAAAGAGATATAGACAATAAGCTCACTGGTTATAAATAATTCCAGACTAGAAGAGTAACCAGAAGCACAGGTACTTCAGCATATATAAGGTGATACTGGGCAGTGGATTGAAAGTATATATGGGGAAAAAAAGGAATGGAAGACCCCCACAACTGGATTCTGTTGATCACCCCCATTAGCCAATCACCATTATATTACTGTCCAACAAGAGCTGAGCGGTTTTTTGAAAAAGGCTGTAAAACTTAGAACAATACAGAATAGAAAAAGAGAGGTAGGATAGAAATTTGAGAAGCTCCTCCTTTTCCTTCTCTTCTGGAACTCCAGCATAGACTTCTAATTTCTACCTCCCCCAGCTTCCCCAATAGATAATTAAAAGATTCTTTTCTGAGGAAATGATCCCAAGAGAAAGTAGCATAGATTCTCACATTTGAGGAATCTCCAGCAAAATGACTGACCTTCAGCCAATCACACCATCTTTACCTAGCTTTTGTGTATTTTCTATTAAGTATTAATTAATAGCACAAGATAAAAAACATTCTGTATTGCCTCCACCCTGACTTTCAGACTCTATCTTGGTTAAGGTTTCTATTGCTGTGCTAAAACACCATGACCATAAACAACTTGAGGAGTAAAAGGTTTATTGAGCTTATACAACGTGAATCATAGTCTATTGAGAGAAGCCAAAACAGAAACTCGAAAAGGGCAGGAACCTGTGGTAAGAGCTGATGCAGAGGCCATGGACGGGTGCTGCTTACTGGCTTGCTCCTCTTGCCTTGCTCATTCTGCTTTCTAATAGTGACCAGGACCACCAACCCAGGGATGGAACAGCCCACATTGAATGTGGGCCCTCTCACATCCATCCCCAGTCAAGAAAATGTAGCACAGACTTGCCCACAGACTTGTTGGGACTTTTCCTCAATTAAGGCTTCTTCTTCCAAAATAGCTCTAGATTGTGTCAAATAGACATAAAAGTAGTCAGAATTGAGTCCAAGTATGCATAACAAAAAGAAGTAAAACAAAAATCAAATAAAAATTTAAATAAGATCAATAATAATAAGAAAAACAGTGAGAGAGAGTAAGAGTAAAGCTTTCATCTATGCATCAATACTAGCATGTTGTAATAAAGGAATGATCAGAAAACACCTAAGAACTTCTGTGGGTTGAATGTGATAACGAAAACCACCTCTAAACTCAATATATGGCTTCAAATATAACTATTGTTAGGGTCCGAAATTCAATGATCCCAGACTCGGATAGCATGCAAATAGCAAAGAGCATTTATTTCAGCAGGCAGAGATCACCATTCCTGCAGAAAAGCGATCTTGAAATAAGTTTGAAGGCTTTATTTAAAGCCAGTTAGGGGAATTTTAAAGATCTTTAAGTCATCTTTATTTTTGATTGGTGCAAGCTGGAAGCAGGGGTAGGGTGCATTTGATATTAAGTCAGGAGTTAGGGGCCTTCAAAACCTGTTCAAACTGGTTCAGACCAGTGGGCCTAAACAGTTGGGCCTTCTTATCTTTCCCAGGCAGATATCTTGGCTGTCTCTGGTTGGTTGTCCCTGTTCTGCTGCTTTTCCTGTAACTGGTGTCTCACTTCTGAGAAATGTGAACTTAGGCCTGTTCTGCCTAGCATGAAATTGTCATGGAATCGGTAAAGGCTTGTACAATAAGGGTCTGTCACTATGAGAAAGTATCTCTAAAAGGGCAACTGAAGAACCTAGAACAAAGCAGGAGGAAATAAGCTTAGATAGTTAGCTTGAGATATAAAGCACCTGACTCAAAAGAATTTCTAGGTTCAACCTAGGTAAGGAAATTATAAAGAGATAATAACAAAACATTTCACCAAAATTAAGAAAATGAGTTTTCAGAGGGCAAGAGATCATGGAATTCTAAGTACAATATTTACACACACACTAAACATTAATGAGGTGTGTTATAGTCAGTGCTATATTAACTAAGACAACTAGAAAAGCCCTAAAATCCTCCAGGAGAAAAATATTATAAAGATCAGGAAGTTAACTTACAATCAGACTTCTCAGAATTCATACTGATAACTGGACTAATGTCCACACTTTGATGGGAAATTATTTTGATTCTGGAATTTTGGTACTAGCCAACTTAATATTCAATACTAAGTGAGAAAGTTTCAAGCATGAGAGAAATCTGAAATGTATTTCTAGAAAAGTACTCAAGGAATGCCTCACTAACACAGGAGAATACACACACAAAGTTAAGGAGATGCTATCCAAGTACTAGAGAATGCTACACAAAGGAGAGAACAGAGTGTTCTTCTATTAACAGAAAACAATTGTAATAGAATGGCTATCTAGTATATTTATATAACAAACAATGTAGATTGAATGTATATAGCTTGAGACTCTAGCACTGCAGAGGAGGGATGGAGCAGATTAGTTACTGTTGTTTTAGTATCAAGCTTTGTGGCAGAGTGTACAAAGAACTTATAACTGCTTCCCAGAAAACTAAGTATGTGAAAGAAAAAAACAATCACTAGACCACAAAATTACAAGAACAACAACAAATTACAAAAAAAAAAAAAAGCCCCAAAATATTAGTACATCTTCTATGCCCTGGCTTGGAATAATATCACAGTTATGTTGCTTTTATCATCTCTATGACAACATACCTGATACAAGTGACTTCTGGGAGGAAAGATTTATCTTAGCTCACAATTTTTGAAGGGCACAGTCCATCACTGCAAAAAAATCAAAGTAGAGTGACATTATCTGTGGCAATGGGAGCAGATGGCAGTGGCTTCACATGGCTGTAGATCAGGGGGTGGAGGTCATCCAGAACCAATGGCAAGTAGAACCATTAAAAGCCCATGCCTACTGACCTACTTCTGATAGTCAAGTCCCACTTTCTAAAGGATTTTCAAGACATCAGCCTAAGCTGAGGACCAAGCACTCAAAATATAACCCCATAGCACAGTGATTCTCAACCTTCTTAATGCTGTGACCCTTTAATGCAGTTCTTCATGTTGTAGTCACCCAATCATAAAATTATTTTCATCACTACTTACTTCACAACTGCAATTTTGCTACTGTTATGAAACATAATGTAAATATCTGCTATGTAGGATATCTAATGTATGACCGACAAAGGGTTTCAACTTACAGGTTGAAAACTGCTACAGTAGAGGCTATTTCAGGTTCAAATCAGAATTCCAACCTTGCCCCTCAAAGACTCATGGCTATCTCATAATGCAAAATGTATTCAATCTGACTTTAAGACTCAACAATCCCAACACTGTCCAAAATTTGTCTCTACTGAAATTTAAGGAAAGCTCTTTCTTTCCCTTTTTCCATCTTTTTCTTTCTCTGTCTATTATTATATGAATGGAATTGTTTCTTATCAAAGATTTTCAGGCATTGGAAAATGATTGCTATATTTGTGATGTGTCGGTACCTTTGAGTTCACATCACAGTATCACACTTAAGTGAGAACTAGTCCTGGTGAACTTTTTCTACATTCCTCTGGTAACATTGCAACTGAAATTTCTAAGCAGGGTCAGCATTCTTGAGCAAACTGAGATGACAAGATGCTGAAATGATGAAAATCGAACTGAAGGGCATTTTAACAGGAGTCATGGTCTTGAAAAAAAAATGAGGATCAAAAAGCCTAGATAAAGAAGCATTAGCTACTTGGGCCTCAGTGTCCTAATCATTCAGAAATCTCACATTCCTAGCAAAAATCATAATCACTATCATCTGACATGAAAGGCTGTGTACCTCCAGGCAGTGCCAAATAGATGAGGCAGAATGGCACAGATCCAGAGCAGAGCCACACAGGGCCAACCATTGCCTGAGCAGAGTGAAGCCAGGCTGAAAAGAGCCCTTCAGGTTTGATTACTCATTATTCTGACTTAGTGGCTCCTAAGCCGTCTTTGTGACAGCCAGGAGCACTGACCAGTGGAGACTCAGTCAACAAATGTTATCATCACTGCAGTACTAATCATGTTATCATCCATCATAATAGTGTTTGTTCTGAGAGGAGATTCAGAAGGCTAGGGGTTCCATCTGAGGAAAAGCAAAGAGGGTAAAGAGTTGTGAGCAGTCCTGATATGTCAGAAGGAGGTGGGAAAGAAGAGAGCACAGTGAATCAAGTGTGGAATAAAGGGATGAAAGTAAAGTGGAGCAAGGAAAGTGGATTAGCCCACAGAAGAGAGAGAAATAAACTGGCTTCATAGTTCTTTCTGCTATAGTCACATTATATGCAGTACGTTGATGACTTAGGAATGTCAGTGGAAAGATTTCCAGTTATATAATGGATACAGTGCTCCACTCTCCCACACTCTGATACCCTTACCATGTTAGTCCATACTAGCCAAAATTTCATATATCTTTGCTGGTGGCATGGCTTGGATCTACCAAACCAACTTTATGCCCTGACAGAACAGTTTCTTCAAAATCCTAACTCCAGGGGTTGTCATGAATCAGTGTCAACTGATACCTATTATGTTGGCTGGCACATATCAGAGCATAATTATAAATGAAGAATATAACTGACTTTTAAAGGGTACCTTATATGGACTGTCTGTTTTTTGAATCACCTACCCACTCACATCCAGTGTTTTTGTGCCTCTGGTTGTGTAACAGTTCCTCCAAGGTTGAAACATTCCATGCTGTAGGGAAGCTCCTTAAATAGGGAGGTAAACAACTAAAAAAAAAAAAAAAAAAAGCTCCCTGGAAGAAGTGGGATAGAAGGACACCAAGGGGACAGGAGCCCCACAAACAGATCAACAAAGCTAAAAAATCTGAGGCAAGGTGGTCCTGTAGAGATTGATTCTCCAACCAAGGACCATGCATGGAGAGGACCTAGACTTCCTGCTCAGATGTAGCCCATAGACAGCTTAGTGTCCATGTTGGTTCCTGAGTAAAAGGAACAGGGGCTGCCTCTATCAAGAACTTGGTTGCCTGCTTTTTGATCACTTGCCCCTGGCAAATCGGCCTTAGCAGGCCACAGAAGAAAATGATCCAAGCAGTCCTGAAGAGACTTGATAAACTATGGGCAGATGGCAAAGGAGGAGAACTCCTCCTCTCAGTGGATGAGGTGAAGGGGATGATGAAGGGAGGGTGAGACTGGTTAGAGTTGAGGGAGAGGGCTTCAATTAGTATATATAATGAATAAATTGGTTTTTTTTCTTGTTTTTTTTTTTCAATGCAGTTTATTCAGGAACCTTGAACAATCATCTGACCCTGGGGAAAGCCAGCCCACAGCTTAAATAGCCTCTGGGTAGCCAACCCCAGCGTGCCATGTGGGCAATGCAGATAGGTCCACATACATGGAAGCAAGCCAGATCCTTGGCCTTAGCCAAATGTGGAGTTGTTCGTGACAGAGAGCACTCACCATTGGGAAGGTGGAAGGCGGAAACCAGCTCCATCTTTAAGGCATAGCATTCCGCAGCTCTCTACAGTTCCCCCTTTTTGTTTTAGACGCATCAGGCAAGAGTAGAGGTCTGATCTCTGATATTAGAGATAAATTGGGACTTTGTACTGATGTTCATTTAGGTGTCATCCACCCAAAGAGCATCAGACCCGTCCGATACCTTTTTCACAGAGGCGGGACCTGGGGCATCAACCCGCATGCAATCAGACATGCTCTTCTCTGGGTCCAAAGCAGCTGACCCTGAGTGCAGTGCTTAGCCTCGCATCCTGAGCATAGCTCCCATGCTTGGGACCAGACTCACTAGACTCCTCCATCCCAAAGTAATCAATAAAGCTCCTGAGAGTCTCTCTCAAGTCTGAAAAGAAGACTCTCAGAGGAGAAGAGCTGCTAAGAAGACTCCCTGACCAAATCAGCTGTCTGGAAGAAACAAAGACCAGCTGAGCTTCCCAGCTGAGCTTCCTGAAATTGGTTTAAGAGCAGAGTCACTTGGAAAAGGACACTCTTCAACCAGTTGAACTGCCTGTAGGCTGTGCAGTGTTCTCCAGGTTTCCAGGTCTTTTGAGCTGTCATCCATGCTGGGGTGGGCTTTTGGTAATGTAACTGTCTTTGAGTCATGTTTGCTCCTATAAGTAATCCATCACCCATATTCCTGTAAGTAACACCAATTGGTTTAACAAATTGGACTTTGGTGGTTTCAGTACTTTGGTCAGTCATGGGCTCCAGGTTTCCAGGTCTTTTGAGCTGTTCTCCAGGTTTCCAGGTCTTTTGAGCTGTCATCCATGCTGGGGTGGGCTTTTGGTAATGTAACTGTCTTTGAGTCATGTTTGCTCCTATAAGTAATCCATCACCCATATTCCTGTAAGTAACACCATTGGTTTAACAAATTGGACTTTGGTGGTTTCAGTACTTTGGTCAGTCATGGGCTCCCCATCTGGAGAGAATAGATGAGTGTGTAGCTTCTTCCCAGGAAAAGCTTTGTCATACCACAGCCTCCAGTATCGATAGTCTAATCTCAACATACCTCTGGGAGAACCTATCTAAGATAAACGCGTTGTTTTTACACATTGCCAATAACGAAGCAAGAGCTATTGTTTCCTCTCTCCGTTAACTACAGTAAGGTCCGAGGCAGTATGACTGGCAGACAAAGAATGACTAATAACTACAGCAACCTTTTAAAGTTAAATGTTTTCATAAAGTAATGCCAGTTTTCATTTAATGATCCGATCAGCATATGGCAAGCAATTGAGAAAATGTAATCCATATAAAGGGATGTCTGGACATGATAATATCCAAGGTAGAGCCTCAGACTAACAAGGCAGAGAACTTATATTCAATGTTCTACCCTCACAAATTGAAACATCATGCTGCATACACCCATCTTAATTACTTTTCTGTTGCTTTAATAAAACACCATGAGCAAAAGCAAATTGTTGAAGAATTTACTTTGGCTTAATGTTTCAGAAGGCTAAGAATCCACCATGGTAAGGAAGCATGAGAGCAAGTGTCAGGCAAAGAGACAGGAGTAGGGAGCTGAGAGCTCACATCATCAAATGCAATCATGAAACAGAGGGCAAACTAAAGAGGAGCTCTGCAATCTCAAGGCCACTGATGCACCACTCCAAGGCTGAACTACCTAAACCTCTCAAAATAGCATCACCAATTAAGAACGTTTAAATATCTGAGCCTTCAGGATGGGTTTCTCATTCAAACTATCTCACTATCCATGGTATGTCACTGTTTGTAATATATATGAACAATCATAGTAACACTGGTCCTGTGCGATATCATATACATTTACCTGTCATGTAGATATCTGTGCCTGTAGTGCTAGTGCATGGGGCTGTTTTCCAGTCTTTGTAACAAGGCTTAAGACCTTTATCTAAGGTAGTGATTGAAAATAGAGCCTGGTGAACAGGTCTAAGACTGGAGCTACACAGGAGTGTGCATAAACACACTATGTAGCAAAGTTTTAGTCTCTAAGTAATTCAATTACTTGCTATTGAATATTTGCATATAATATCACAGCACTCCACTACATTCCAAAAACATAATGTTCAATGATTAAAAGCACAAATCATTAGATGGCATTTATGATTGTCCATTCTCTCTTCCACTTTATAAGATCCACACATATACCTATGAAATTGATGTCCCTACCATTCTCATTTAGGGTTTGGAACACAGAGGTTAAGTGGTTTGCCCAAGCCATACAACAAATTTACTCCCAATTAGTGGTACAGCTGGATTTTGATCTGCTGTCTCATAGTCATAACCCTTGTTGCACCATTGTATTGGAATTTACATTCTGGTGAGCAAAACAAACCTTACATAAGACATTAATCATATTTTCAATCATTTTTCTTCCACATTAATCTGGACCTTGTGGGAGGTGCTGTGTATCGAATGCCCTGAGTGTGTTCACCTCACCAGCTTATTCACTTCACAAATACATATTGCTTGCGTACTCTGTGCCAGGCTCTAAGGGAGATATTAGAAATTTAATGAACAAAACATATACCCCTGTGCTATCTTCCAGAAGAAGAAGGGTGTCAGACATTATTTGAATAATGACACTCATTTACATGTGATCACAAAGGTGTTAAATGCTTTGGAGGAAAGTACTGAGAGTTATAAGAGCACATAATAGAAGGGCTTGACATTTAAAATGAGATCAATTGAGCTCTGAGCGATGAGTAACAGTTACCTTGGTGAAGAGAAGAGGAAAACACATTTCAGGGAGGCAAGTGCCAAGGTTCTGAGCTAAGAAAAAGAAAATGTAAGAGAGCAAAAGAAGGTTGCTACTGCTGAAGCTTAGTGAGCTAAGAGACATGCAAAGAATATTGTCAGCAGAGGTCATATGACTTACAGATAATCAGGGCATGTTCGAAGCAAAGGAGATAATGACAAGTCAAAACAGCATACAAAAAAGTAATGAATTAAGTAAATTGAGACAGATGGTGACCTTGGTCACCTTAGTCTTGGCCTGGTATAGGTTTAATTCTTTGGGTTAAGAATAGCAAGAAGCCACCAAATGTTTTTAAATGTCAAGAAAGGGACTATATTATGTATCTTATTTTGATTATTATTAATAATATTTTAATAGTGTGAAGAATAGATAAGAAGGGAGCAATAGTTAATATAGGTAGGTAAGTAGGGATTTATGACAATAATCCAGATGTGAGTGTAAATGCCTTGGACCAATGTGATATTAATAAATACTAAGAAATCAAATAGAGCCTAGTGAAGATGAGGACTAGCAAAGGTTTAGAAGAAAAGAAATAAAACTGCTTTGTAAAAGAAATTGACATTTGAAGTACAGGCAGGACAAAACTAAAGAAATATAGATGAGTTTCCAAAATTCTTACTAGGTAATGTTTAAGGAGCATTTTTGGCTTTATTTAAACAAAAGCAGATGATAAGGAATGACCACAAAGTAGTTTCCCTTCCAAATTAATTACTGCATTTTCCAAACTAGTGCCATCTGATTCTGTCCCAGTGGAAACAACCGCATGGAAGGAAAAAACAAAACAAAAACAAAAACAAAAACAAAACCTCCTTTGAAGGAATTGTATGAAATTCACTGATTTTCTGTGTGGATAAGTGAATACAGAGTATAATAGTCTCTTAGCAATAGTCACCTCTATCTCTCTCTCTAATGTTCTTTTGAATCATTCTTTCCATCCTTCTTTCCTCTCCTTTTCCACACACTCTCTGTCCCTCCCATGTACACACACTTCCCCATTCTCAGTGGCCTCCTTTCCACACCATTTCCTCTGTACTCACACCCTCCTCAACATCTTTTGTTCTCATTTCTTGGTCTCCTATCTAGTTTCATCATGTATAAAAACTCCCATGACCCCTTATTTACATACATACAAACACTGAAATTAAGGACCTGTATGTGAGAGACAACATGATTTTTGTCTTTTTGGCATCTCCTTTGTTGTTGATTTATTTACTCCTGGGACTGAGGAAGCCAGTTGTATTTAGAACAACTCTCTCTCTCTCTCTCTCTCTCTCTCTCTCTCTCTCTCTCTCTCTCAATCTCTCTCTCTCTTGTATTACTGACATTTATCAAAATTGAAGTTACATATAGTGTGCCATGTTTTTCAAAATTGAAATTTTCATTCTCACTTGATGTGAATATGAGTGCACATTTGAGTAGCAATTTTAATTACTAATCACAGTTTTACAGTGTGTCCATTTTCATATTTATTTGCATTGGGTCAGGCTGATATTTCTCTCTTTCTACCAAGAGTTTTGAAAGAGAAGAATAAAAAGTACTTCTTCACAGTAATTTGTATTTACCAGGAAACAAGACAATATTTCAAAGTATGGAATATTTTTCTCCTGGAATGAAATCTAAAGATTAACTAGTCTCATTGCCTTTATTTCTAAAGAAAAGCTCGGAAATCACTTGTGTTCTACTATCTCCCCTTTCTTAAGGCCTCACCACTTTACTTCTAGCCCTTTCTAGCTTCATGGCCTCTATAGTTATACTCCAAATTGCAAACAAAAAGAAGCATTTTAAGTTAAATCAGATATCCATAGCTTTCCAGAGTATTTATCATGAAGGGATGTTAGATTTTTTTTTCAAAGGCCCTATCTGCATATTGGGACACAATCATATGGTTTCTGGTTTTGAATAAACTTATGTGATTAATAACATCTATTGATTTCTATATGTTGAAATATTTCTGCATCTAGAATGAAGCCAACCTGACCATGATGACGAAACTCTTGGATGTTGTATTAGTTAATTTTCTATGGCTGTGTTAAAATTCCATGGCCAGGGCAACTTATAAAAGAAGTTATTTATCTTGGACGTATAGTTCCAAAATGTTAGCGTCCATGATGGTGAGGACAGCATGGCAGAAGGAGGCAAGCATGTTGCCTTGAGCTGGACCTGAGGCTGAGGGCTCACATCACAGGCCAGAAATGGGAGGCAGAGTTGCCATATGGATTTTGAAACCTCAAAATGTGTCCTCCGTGACATATTTCCTCCATCAGGATCACACTATCCTAGAACCTCCGCTCAGATGTAGCCTGTGGTAGCTCAGTAACCAATTGGTTTCCCAAAGTGAGGGGAACAAGGACTATTTCTAACAGGAACTCAATGACTGGCTCTTTGGTCTCCCCACCCCCGAAGGGAGGAGCAGTCCTGTTAGGCCACAGAGGAGGGCTTTGCAGCCAGTCCTGAAGATACCTGATAAAACAGGATCAGAAGAATGGGGAGGAGGTCCCCCCCCATCAGTGGACTTGGAAAGGGGCACGGTGGAGATGAGGGAGGGAAGGAGGGACTGGGAGGGAATGAGGGATCGGGACATGGCTGGGATACAGAGTTAATAAAATGTAACTGATAAGAAAAAATAAAATTAAAAAAAAAGACAACAGACACAAAGCTGCAGGGTTCAGCATTCACACTCCTGGGTTTTGGTCTTGTTTGGGTATTCTCTGTCCTTGCTATGCTCTAATCCTTGTGATTAGAATGAGAATTCATCCTCTGTGCTATTGTATGTCTGTAGTGATAACTTAAAAAATAAATTGTAGTAGTTAAAAGCCAAAAAAAAAAAAAAAAAAAAAAAAAGATCACACTATCTAAACTGCCCAAACCATAAAATGGGGACAAAATAGTCAAGGGTTCAAGAGTACGGGAATATCTCATTCAACTACCACAGATGCATTGGTGTGGGTGAAATTTGGTTTGTATTTTGCTGAGAAATTTTCGTCTAATTTATAGTGTCGAAAGGCTGTGAAGGCTGCTGGGGGAAAAATTCACTAATGTTCTTACCTATCCATGGACCTTGTATGTTACAATGCCAACCTAATAAAAAGGTCTTGCCCACTAATGCAATAGTACTATTAACATTATGGGAGTAACCAACCATTTTTCCATTGTATCTAAGGCACAGTTTCCACATGGTACTTTAAATCTTCTCAAAAGCCAATGGTTAGAGAGATCATAGACTCCTTTTGGGGTAGGGCACCTACTACTTTTGCTTTGGTAAATAGGCATAGTATCAAAAATATTTATGTTTATAATTATACATAATTGGAACATTTATATCACCACCATTAACCCTAAGAACCAGGGAAAATCGTGGAAGAGAAGGTGAAAAGAATATAAAAACTGAAGGATGAAAAAGAATACTGTGGAATGCTAACTTCTGGATATGACATGGCCAATAAACATATGAATTCACAGCAGCCTGCACAAGACTTGTATAAGACTTGTACACACCGATATTCTATCATGGATATGAGAAGGGCTTATAATGCCCCGTCCCTCCCAGATAAGCTACAGGCAGCTATGATTTCTGGGAAGGGAGAGTCCTATTCCTTAGTGGTGTAGCCACTGGTAAGTTGCGCTTGCTCAAGTAAATAACCCCCCACCACTACATATACATGCAAGAAATAATAATTAAATACAACGGGCCACAGAAAAGTATGCAGAACTACAAGAGGGAATTGTTTGGAAGAACGGCAAGAGTAGAAAGGATAGAGAAAATAAATGGGGAAAATATGATCAACATACTCCCTCTCCCTCTCTCTCTCTCTCCATATATATATATATATATATATATATATATATACATATACATATATATATATGTGTGTGTGTGTGTGTGTGTGTGAAATTGTGAAAGAAAAAATGCCCTTGCCAAAATCATGTGATAAAGTCAGAAAGAAAATAAAGCATCATAATCCCCAGGTTCTTATCTCTCCTCTACATTTCATAATCTTAAAAAGGTTTTCTGCACATATATGTATGTAACAACAAAGAAAAATGAGGCCATGAATTTGAAAAAGAGTAAGGGGCTGAGGTACATCAGAGGACATGGAAAGAGGAGGGGGAAATAATGTAATTATAATCTCAATAAAATAAAAATTTAAAGTTTTTAACATCCAGCCTCATGAAATGTCTAATGAGACTCATGGAATGAGGAAAAATAATCATTTATTTAATTAGCTTTTTCTAGATGAAAAACATTCATCTCTGTTCATACCAATGTTTGATTTCTCCTAATGTCAATATTCAATCAATGTTCATGTCGTTTTAGCATGAAAGCAACCATCACTTCTTTTGGAAATTGTATAGTACTGAGACCATTTTATGGCAAAATTAAGCTAATTTGATGAAAACTTTACTAATTCAGTCTTAGGTTACAGTCTCACTTAACCTTCACTCACATTTAAATCAGAGAGATCACCTTTCTCTAGAGCACTAGAAAATAATGAACAGTATGTTTATTTGTTATTTTTGGATATAAATTTAACCAAAGAAATTGCAATAATTTGCCCTTAATTTAATTTAAAACTCCTAAAATGAAATTTCAGCCAGCATGTATGTTCAAATAGAAACTTGCATTATTTCAGCTCTTCACTGCTTAACAATAGACATGGTGTTCTGTAACAAAGAATGTATAGAAATATTTCAACTCAATGCTTCAATTACATAGGATATATACAAGAACAGGTATTATTTCAAACTGTCTAGATAGTTCTATTTTAGAAGAAATACAAGGAAGATTATTGGTGACACAGATCACTTCTGCTTGAGAACTATCATTCTCAATCAATCTCCCATTTTCCTTGGCTATTTAATAAGATAAAAATTTCAGTTAATAATAGGCTAACTGAATAATAATTGTAAGACATTATTTCTGCTGTCCTTAAGAAGTCTTTTCATATATCTTACTATAAACATAAAGTATCATACTACCTCATTCCCTTTTAAGCATGAAACATCTCAGAAGAGAAACACACCCCCCCTTGGCTTCTTCTTTACATTCAATTTTAACCCTGACCTCTACTGAAACTGTATTCTGAAAGGTCATTAATGAATAGCTGGTTTTCCCCTGCTTTTAAGCAAATCTTTTGGTCCCTTTTCAGTCTTCATAGTAACTGACATTTATCTGCAACATTTGACTTTGTCAGTGTTAACAGCACTGCTGGTCACAGTAAGGATTCATTGCAGCCTCTTATTTTGAAGAAGTGAAATGCATAAAAGTTAAAAATAAAATAGGATGATACAGCATACTTGGATGGGCAGTGGGTCTGGTGAGTCATTGAAAACAATTAAACTAGAAGAAGAGTTAAAATCCCAGTGGAAGCTGAAGTAGTGTATGTGACAAACCCGATGTGATGCCCTTGTAGTCTCTTGCCTTTTCTTAATATAATCATACTTATTTTTAAGAGCAATGATGTGCTGATGAGAGGGAAACATCAGTAGTCTGAAAGGCATTT
Organism: Meriones unguiculatus; assembly: GCF_030254825.1. Taxonomy (NCBI): domain Eukaryota; kingdom Metazoa; phylum Chordata; class Mammalia; order Rodentia; family Muridae; genus Meriones; species Meriones unguiculatus. The sequence continues at coordinate 142,119,156 of NC_083369.1, read as the reverse complement.
TAGGAAAGTTTTAGGGCTAAGACAAAGTATGATAAATCAAGATAGATAAATATAGAGAGAGACAGAAAAGAGAGAGAGAAAAAAAAATCCTACATGATGTACACTTGGTTCATTCATCTGCTTTGCTGATTGGCATAAGAAATCTTGAACTGAAAATATAAAGAGGAAGAACTTTTCCAGACTTATCACAGCATCTGTGGAACCTGTCCTTAGAGCATTCTTCTTTTGCTATAAACCATCCATGTGGATGGGTTCATCCAGGGAATGGGGAGGAAGAAAAGAATGCAGTCATCCACCTTTCGACTTCTTCCTGTCCTCTAGGAAATGTTTACTAATAACCAACCTTATTCTGTTAAATGCTGAAGGGATTCAAATTAGTAAGGCTGATAATAAAACCAAAGTCTCTAATACCCTAAGGGCAGTGTGTGTGTTCTACCAATATCCTAAACTCACGAAAATTTCCATGTACTCTCATCTTTATATCACGGCTAACACCATCCCATTCTTGCTTTTCTTTTCACTTCCTTTTTTCCTTTTTTAAGGGGCAGAGGTTGAGACAGGGACTCATCCACAGCCTAAGTTGGCCTTGAAATTACTGTATAGCTCAGGCTGGCCACAAAATTGCGAAAATCCTCCTACCTCAACCTCTTAAATACTGGCTGGGGTTGTAGACATGAACCACCATGACTAGCTTCTGACTCCCTTATTTCAATTATAGGCAATTGAAATTCACTTCAGTCTGAAAGTATCAATTTATTACTGTTTCTAAAATAGCTATTCCTGTCCTCTCTTTTTACTGCCATGCCCTTGGTTTAGGTCCTCATTAATTTTCTATTAGATTAATGTTCTTTCTGGCTTCTAGCTTCTAGTTTCTCCTGATTTTAATTCATTCTGCCCAAGGCCACCAAAAATTTTTTAAGCAAATATATCAATCTCCCAGTGAAAACCATCATGGATTCCACAAAGTAGGAATTCAAAGCACCTATCAGCTTACCTTCTGGCATGTGCACTGGTTTCTCCAACTATATTAATGTGGCATATTAACTAATGGTAGCCAACAATGCCTTTGTCTGAATCCACAAAATCTATAGGAATGTACTTTAATAGTAAAAGAGACTTTGCAGATATAGCTAAGAATCATAAAATTCATAACAAGGTCCGGTGTAATTACAACAGTCCTTATAATAGGAAGGCCAAATGTCAAAAACAAAAGTCAAAGTGATGACATGCAGAGTTTTCAGTGAAACAGCCACAAATCAAGGAATGACAGGAGCCTCTAGGAAGAGGCATGGAAAACTTCTTGCCTGGAGCCTCAGGAATAAAATGATCCCTGCCAACCTTTTGATTTTAGCCATATAAGATTCATCTAGGACTTCTACTCTTTCAAACAAAAAGAAAGAAAGAAAGGAAGGAAGAAAGAAAGAAAGAAAGAAAGAAAGAAAGAAAGAAAGAAAGAAAGAAAGAAAGAAAGAAGTGGGAGACTCCAAAATGGTAGCAAGCAGTGCACACCATATCTCTGGTGAAGAGGTTCTGAAACTCTGAAATTGGTGAGTGGAGGGGCAGCTGAGACAGATTGGATCCAGGACCCCTGTGGACATCTCCAGGATCTGAGAGTGGAGAACTATCGCCCCCTGCTCTTTTCACTGCACCTTCACTGGCTCTGGCAGCAGTGCCTGCTGTAGCAGCAGGGAGGACATAACCAGCTATGAGGCCTCCTTACTCTAATGGCCACACAGGGGATACAAATCTGAGGCCCTCTGAGCTTTCCAATGCCTGCGAGTGAGTTCTGGAGTCCTCTGTGCTTTCCACACACCTGCAAGTAATTGTGCTCAGGCCCTCTGAGCTTCCCACACACGCTTATAAGTGAGTGCTTCTGCCAGAGAGTGCTTGCAGAGCCCCATATCTGGGTCCCTCTACACTAGCAGCCAAACATCAGGTCCTTCTTACCCACATCCCAGCTGTGGGCAACATAGGGCTCACTGGCACATCATTTTCAACACTGAAGACCCTTTCTGTGGGCCTCCCAGTGGAGCTCAGCCAAACAATTCCTGAAACCAAGATGGTATAGCTCGGCAGATCTGAGTGCTTGGAGCACAGTACCAAGACAGGCATGTGGGCCACTGAGCCATTCAGGGCTCCTGAGCATATGCAGTGCACTGCCCCTAGGTACCACATCTGCACCACAGCCTGCTCAAAGGCTCCTCCCTTATACTTCATCCTTCCATGAAGGCACACTTCCGCTCACACTCCTGTGCTTACTCACATGCACCTGCGACCTTCCTCCCTTAGTTGCATTTGAAACACCCACTCTCAAACCAGAGGACCTCTCTCATCTTCCTGAAGAATACTCCAGACTACAGAGACAGAAAGACCCAGTCTGAAGTACAGGCTCCAGGAACACACAGCACAAGGCTACTGACTATCAGATGGCTAGAGGTCAGCATAAGAAAACATCGAACAAAAATCAGGACATCATGGCTTCACCAGGAACCCCTCAAATCAATGGATATTTTAATTCAGTGGAAACACAGGAAAATGATTTTAAATGTATGTTTATCCAGTTATTAAAGGCATATAAAGAGGAAATGAACAAAAACATAGATGCAATCATAGAAAGACAGGAACCCACATTCAAACAGATGAAGAAAACGGTGCAAGACATGAAAACAGAATTAGAATCAATAAAGAAAACACAAACAGAGGAAACCCTGGAGCTGGAGAACTTAGAGAAAAGACTAGGAACCACAAAGGTAAGTATCACCAACAGAATACAAGAGATGGAGGAGAGAATCTCAGACACTGAAGATACAATTGCAGAAATTGATATATTTCTGAAAGAAAAAGTAAAATTGAAAAAGTCCTAAACACAAAACATCCAAGAAATCAAGGATGCCAAGAAAAGAAAAGTCCAAGAATAATAAGAGTAGATGAAAAAGAAGATTCCATGTGGCAGCCCATTTGGAGTTAATGGCAAGTTGGAGTGCGCATCTCAGCAGTGGAATTTGGCCTCTCGGCCCTGGTTACTATCTAAAGCTTGATGGCTAAGAGATTGACCTTGGCAATTCTACAATAGAGGGCTCTGACCCTGAGAAATTCCATGCAACCATGGTTACCAGATAGCAAGTTCTGTGTTACTTTGAGTGAGCCCTCATATGTTCTGATTAAGTAAAATTGCCTGCGTGAGAAACTGCTTGTACTTTCCTGTTATTTAAGTGTTAACCTGACTTTTCAGTAAATGACACCTTGATCAAAGCCTAGACTTGGTGTCCTTCTTTGTGTTGCCTTGCTCTCTCTCCCCCCAGCCTTCACTCAGGTGGTTATCCAAGTGTCACTGCAGGCTGGTGACAATTCTAGGCTCCATGAACCAGAAAATATTTTCAAGAAAATCATAGAAAAAAAAAGTTCCCAACTTAAAGAGATGTCCTTAAACATACAAAAAGCTTACTAAACACCAAATATACTAGACCAGAAAAGGAACTCCTCATGATACATAATAGTCAAAACACTAAATCTACAGAACCAAAGAAAAAAATTAAAAGCAGCAAGGGAAAAGGCCAAGAAACATACAAAGGTAGACCTATCAGAATCACACCAGACTTCTCAACAGAAACTATGAAAGCAGAGAGAGACTCTAAGAGAACACAGATGTCAAACCAGACTACTATACCCAGCAAATTTTTCAATGAACATAGATGGAGAAAAAAATATTTCATGACAAAATAAACAATATCTACACAGCAATCCAGCCCTACAGAAGATACTAGAAGTAAAACGTCAAGCAAATGAAATCAACTACACCCAAGAAAACACAGGATATAGATAACATTACAAAAAAATCAAAAGGAAACAAGGATACAAACACACTACCACCAACAACTCCACAATAAAAGAAACTAACAATCATTGATCACTATTCCTACCAACATCAATGGACTCAACACTCCAATAAAAAGACACAGACTAACAGAATGGTTGCAGGAACAGGATCCAATATTCTGCTGCATCCAAGAAACACACCTCTCCAGCCAAAGCAGACACTACCTCAAAGAAAAGGGTTGGAAAAAGGTTTTTCAAGCAAAAGGACAAGGAAACAAAGCTGAAGTAGCTATCCTAATATCTAATAAAATAGACTTTCAACCAAAATTAATCAGAAAAAGATGAGGAGGGACACTTCATTCTCATCAAACAAAAAAATCTGCCATGAAGACATCACAATCCTGAATATCTGTGCCCCAAATACAAGAGCACCTACATTCATAAATGAAATGTTATTAAAGCTGAAATCACACATCAATCCCAACACCATAATAGTGGGATAATTCAATACTCCACTCTCACCAAAGGATAGATAATCTAGATAGAGGCTAAATAGGAAAATACTTACACTTACAGAGGTCCCAAATCAAGAGGACCTAACAGATGTATACAGCGTCTTTCACCCAAACTCAAGAGTATACCTTCTTCCCAGCACCCCAAGGAACCTTCTCTAAAACTGACCATATAGTTGGACACAAAGCAAGCTTCAAGAGATACAAGAAGATTGAAATAATCCCTTGTATCCTATCAGACCACAATGGCCTAAAAATAAATCTCAACAACAACAGAAATAACAAAAAGCCTACACATGCATGGAAACTGAACAATTCTCTACTCAATGACATCTGGATCAGGGAAGAAATAAAAATAGAAATTAGACACTTTCTAAAATTCAATGAAAACTAAGCCACAACTTGCCCATACTTATAGGACACGATGAAAGCAGTGCTAATAGGAAAGTTCATAGCGCTAAGTGCATTCAGAAAGAAGTTTGAGATATTTCATACAAGCAACTTAGCAGCACTCCTGGAAGCCCTATTTAAAAAAAAAAAGTTGAAGAAGAAGAAGCAGACACAACCAAGAGGAGTAGAAGACTAGAAACAATCAAACCCGGGTACGAAATCAATAAACTAGAAACAAAGAGCACAATTCCAAGAATCAGTGAAACTAAGATCTGGTTTTTAGAGAAAATTGACATGATAGACAAACCCTTAGCCAAACTAATTAAAAGGCAGAGAGACACTATCCACATTAACAAAATCAGAAATGAAAAGTGGGACATAAGGACAGATACTGAGGAAATCCAAACAATCATTAGGTCTTACTACAAAAACCTATATGCCACAAAATTTGAAAATCTAAATGAAATGGACAATTTTCTTGATAGAGTCCATTTACCAAAGCTAAACCAAGATCAGGCAAATAGATTAAGTAGTCCTGCCTGTATCCCCCAAGGAAATAGAAGCAGTCATCAAAACTCTCCCTATAAAAAAAAAAAAAAAAAAAAAAAAAAAAAAAAAAAAAAAAAAAAAAACAGGGCCTGAGGTTTCAGAAAAGAATTCCACCAGACCTTCAGAGAAGAGCTAACACCAACACTCTTCAGAAAATTCCACAAAATAAAAACAAGAGGAACATTACCAAACTCATTCTATGAGGCCACAGTAACCTTGATAACCAAACGACACAAAGATCCCCCCAAATAACTTCAGACCTATCTCTCTTATGAATATTGATGGAAAAAATGTTCAATAAAATACTTGCAAACCAAATCCAAGAACACATAAAAGATATAAAAATCTCAAGTGACAACACATGCTGGAGAGCATGTGGGGTGGAGAAAGGGGAACCCTCCTCCATTGCTGGTAGGATTGCAGACTTGTACAATCACTTTGGAAATCAACCTGTCACTTTCTCAGAAAATTAGGAAGAATGCTAACTCAAGATCCAGTTATACAACTCCTAGGCATATACCCAAAAGATGCCCCACCATTCAATAAGGACATTTGCTCAACCATGTTCTTAGCAGCTCTATTCGTAATAGCCAGAATCTGGAAACAATGTAGATGTCCCTCAGTGGAAGAATGGATACAGAAAGCATGGTATCTTTACACAATGGAATACTACCCAGCAATTAAAAACAAAGAAATCATGAAATTTGCAGGCAAATGGTGGAAAATAGAAAAGATCATCCTGAGTGAGGCAACCCAAAATCACAAAGACACATATGATACATACTCACACGTGGATATTAGCCATATAATGTAGGATAAACATACTAAAATCTATAGCCTTAAAGAAGCTAAACAACAAGGAGGACCCTAGGAAAGACCCTTAATCCTTATTCAGAAGGGCACACAGGATAGACATTGGAAGCAGGAAAAGACAAAGAAAAGGACAGGAGCCTCCCACAGAGGAATTCTGAAAGAGTTCACCCACCAAGGTATTGAAGAAGATACTGAGACTCATAGCTAAAATTTGGTTCAGAGTGCTGGAATCATTATGGAACAAGAGGCAGACAAAAAGACCTGGAGGGGAGAAGAATTCCACAAGAACAACAAAGCCAAAATACATGGGCCCAGGGGACCCTGCAGAGACCAATACTACAACTAAGGACCATGCATGGAGAGGACCTAGACTCCCTGTCTAAAGAAACACATTGGCTGCTCAGTTTCCAAGTGAATACCCTAGTAAGGGGTACAGGAGCTGTCTCTGACATGAACTCGGTGGCCTGCTCTTTGATTACCTCCCCTTGGGGAGGTGGGGTTCAGTTTTGCCAGACCAGAGAGGAAGATGATGCAATCAGCCTTAATGAGACCTGATAAGCTAAGGTCAGATAGAAGGGGAGGAGGTCCTCCCCTATCAGGGGACTAGGGAAAGGACATAGCGGAAGAGGGAGGGTGGATGTGGATAGGAGACGAGGGAGGGGGCTGCAGTGAGGATACAAAGTGAATTAATTGTAGTAAATAAGTATACAAACATAATTAAATTTTAAAAGAACTAGAAAGGGTGAGCTTATTCCGCAGTAAGACTCAGAGGTTGAAAATATTCTAGGTTTAGGTTAGGTTATAAGGAAGCTAAAAGCTTCAAGGACTAGGCTTAGGTTAATAGACAGAGGCAATTACTCTCCAAAACAACTGAACCAGGTGAATAAAAGTTACTTTTAAAATTTTCCTCATTCTTTAGCTCTTACATTATTTCCACCTTATGTTTCCCTGGGTTAATGTAGCTGTCCTTTTTAAGGATGAGTCCTCAGTCTCTTTTTTCAGCAAACTGAACAGTGATGCTTCTCTGCAATGATTGCTGCACACAGCAAAAAGAAGCTTCTCTGACAAAGGTTGAGAATTGTCCAGGTCTATGTAGATAAATATCAATATTTAGAGGGCAATTTGACATCATGATCATTCAGGAAAACAACTAGCAGGCTCTATCCCAGGGCCTATGACCTCGCCAGCCATGGACATTTGACCAGGATTACAGTACCAGCCTGTGAAGCCGACCTCAGATCGAATCAGAAAGCTTTGTCTTTCATAGATCACTTTCTTATAGGCAATTTGTCTTTTCATTTGTTTTTTTTTTCTATGGTGTGTACAAAGCACCCATCTTTCTCGCTCTCCACACTTCAAAGTACACTGGCATCCTAAAGCACTTTAAATAGAATAAGTGTTATCAACTATTTAGTGGATGAATGAAAAAATTAACACATACGGACATACGGAAAGGTAAATAAGTTACTTAGACTTATTACACCAGTAATATCCTCTTCTGACTGAACATCATCTACTAAAAAAAAAAAAAAAAAGAAGAAACAGAAAGCCAAGAATTATGGAGGAACCAGTCACTTAGTCCCTGTAAAACACTAGAACTATTGAGCATGCGTCGTGAGTGAGAAGTTTTCTTTTCTTCCTGCCATATTCAGAACTGAGTATTTGAAAGCCCCCACAAAAACTAATTCTGACAAACAAAACAAAACATTCTCTTCTCAAACAGTGGGAAACAGAAGCTCTGACTCCCACAGAAAATTTGGAAGCTTTCAGTGACTACAGCAGTAGCAAACAAGACTGCTTCATAATCCATTACAGGTTTTCCAGAAATCCTCCAGTTTTATTCTTAAGAGGAAGCCACAGCTATTACCACCTGGCAGCTGTCACGACCCAGGATTTCAGATTGGTGGCACCAGGTTGGTTTTCTAGAGAAAGTGTCCTTCCTGTCCTGTTATCAAAGCCATCCCTTTGAATGGGGCTGTCTTCCATCTCAGCACCAAGAACAAGCCTGTTTGAAAATGAAATTGTCGCTGAGGCAATTTTGAGAGTTTATGATTCAAGCACATTCCTATTGTGATGTATGGAAAAGGAAAAACTAAGATTTTCATTTCTGTTACTTTTCATCTTTTCTTAAAATCCTTGTACGCTAGGAGAAACATAACAAAATTCAGATAGTCCTTTTTCTCTTGAACAAAGTATCTTTAGAACAGAGATAAAGCCTTGGCACATAAAATACACATACATAAATTCTATTCTCCTTAATAGTTTTGTGCATGTAGGTAGAGCGCTAATAGATCTAGAATGCCCCCCTTTTTTTTAGTGAGGCAAATCATGGGCAAAAACATACACATTCCTTCCTTAGTCCGCCATGTCACTAATCTGTTATCTTAGGGCTCCAGACCTGGCTCAGTTGTTGAGATCACTTGTTGCCCTTGCAGTAGACTGGCTTTGGTTCCAAGCACCTACATGGTAGCTCACAGCTATTTGTAACTCCAGTTCTAGCACAGCCAATGTCCTCTTTTGACCCCCACGGGAACCAGAAATATATGTGGGACACAGACATACATACATGGAACACACCCAAACACATTAAATAAATATGCTAAAAATCATAAATATATTGTCCTAGGAACTCTTATACCATGTTGGTAGGAATGGAAATTAATAAAATCACAGTAGAAAATAGTACATAGAGACCTTCCTCAGAAACCTAAAATCAAAACTACCGTAGGATCCAGGAATCCCACTTTGCAGTGCATGAACAAAGAAAATGAAACCACTACATCAAAGAGATGATTCCAGTCTCTTGATTATTCTAGCATTCTGTGTATTGTCCAGCTAGAAAAATCAACCATAGTAACCATAACAAATGTATAAATGAAACAAATATTTTATATGAATAGAGTAGAATATTTTTCAGCCATAATGATGATGTAATCCTGTCATTTGGAATTCTATGAATGGAACTGGAGGACATTGTTAGTTGAAATAAGATCAACATAGAAATACAATTAGTATGCATTTTCATTCACAATGGAAAGTTAAAAGTGTTGTGGATGTAGAAAGTAGAATGGTGATTGCCACAAGTTAGGAAGAGCAGTAGGGAAAGAAGTTAGAAAGGGGTTCCCTAACAGATACCAAAATAGAAGTAAATAGAATTAGTTTCCTTAAATTTCAGAATAAGTGTAGTTTTAAAATTTGCTTATTTATTTATTCATTTATTCATTTTACAGCTTGATCATAGTCTCAGCTAGAGTCACCACCACCCCCATACCTTTTCCAGGACCCTACACTGTCGTAGGTTTCCAGCATGTCACAGAGATGCCCCTGCCCATGGTTTTTCTTCTCTCTGCAAGCGCTCTGTCCTCCCATCACTGTTCTCCCCAGGTCTGATCTCCACTGTCATTTCTCTTTGTGTTCCCTCTCCTACCCTGTTTCCTGTCCAGAATGGACAGTAGAGTAACTGTAGTTTCAAGAGTATATCTTATAAAGAACTACAAGAGGGAATTCCAAAGGCTCCAAATACAAAGAAATGCTAAATTTTTAGAGGGGTGGAAATACTAGTTACCCTGATTTGATCATTACATACTATATGCATTTATCAAATTTTTATGCAATACCCCAGAAATATGTACAAATGTGAGTCTTTTAAAACACAACAAAATTACTTAAATAGTATAGTATGGCCATAATTACTGTGCCTTTTCTGTCTTAATAAGATAATAAACCTAGATATTGGTTCCAATGGCTCCAATTAATGGGTGTCCTCATTCATTCACTAACTTATTTAACAACTATATATTATACACCTGATGCATTCATGGCAGTGTTTAACCATAAAGATAACAACCATAATTTTAAAACACCAAGTCCCAAGAAACAGAGTTAAAGAAAGGAAGATAGACATAGTTGAAATTGAGACTTCTTCATCTCGTCAGACATGTACATTGGAAATCTATTATTATTTTTTAAAGATATATTTATTTTATTATGTACACAATGTTCTGCACACTTGCACTCCAGAAGAGGGCACCAGATCTTGTAATAGATGGTTGTGAGCCACCCTGTGGTTGCTGGGAATTGAACTCAGGACCTCTGGCAGAGCAGACAGTGCTCTTAACCTCTGAGCCATCTCACCAGCCCAAAAATCTATTATTAAAAAGTGAAGTAGCAACTCAAAAGAAGTCATGTGAGTAAATGGCACAGATTCTACTGAGTCTATTTCCACATACTTACTGAAAATCTTAAGAGTCCTTTAAAATATGCCTTAAATATTACTGAAAATCTTCTTGGGTATCTCACTTGTATCCTGAAGATATGTACTCTGGCCAAAAGCTTTGGAGTGCAATGAGCTGGAGTTTTCATGAGAACTCTTCTGTAGTGAATAGAATCCTGAGTTTTCCAATATTTTACTGCTATTTGGAGATTCCATTTTTAGTTACTATTGATACTCTCTGCTCAATATGAGACTTATACTAGTGCAACAGACAAATCCAAATGACAAATACAAATGCTTCTTTGAAAATCATCAGTTACTTTCTTTTTTTTTCTGTTTCTTTTTTTATTTTTAATTTTTTTATTATTAGTTACATTTTATTAACTCTGTGTCCCAGCTGTATCCCATTCCCTTATTCCCTCCCAAACCCTCCCTCCCTCCCTCATCTCTTCCCTGCCCCTTTCCAAGTCCACTGATAGGGGGGACCTCCTCCCCTTTCATCTGACCCTGTTTTATCAGGTATCTTCAGTACTGGCTGCAAAGTCCTCCTCTGTGGCCTAGCAGGGCTTCTCCTCAGCAATCAAAAACAAGGAAATCATGAAATTTGCAGGCAAATGGTGGGAACTGGAAAAGATCATTCTGAGTGAGGTATCCCAGAAAGAGAAAGACACACGGTATATACTCACTCATATAGTCCTATAAGATATGATAAACATAATGAAATCTATACACCTAAAGAACATCAGGTATTTTCAATATTTATGGTATTGCTTATCAATAGGGCCAACCTTTAACTAAGACCTCTTTCTTCTTCATTCAAAGTTGTCTCGGTCATGAGAGGGCCTCCCCACTAACTTGGAAAATGCTTAAATATGAGACAATATTTAAGGCTCAGTGACACTGGCTACTCTTGTCACACTTAAAACAGTTCTATTAAAATAGTGTTATAGAAGAAGCAGAGAAAGCTTCTTATAGAAAGTCAGACCCAGATACTGAGACAGCTAGACTAAGAACTAAAAGATGAAAGAAGGAGATTCCAAGTAAAAGTAAAAAAAAAAAAGTGGTAATGATAGTCATGAGGCAAAAGACTACATTTAATTTTTTTTAATTTAATAAATATGTTTTTTCTTATTAATTACACTTTCTTCAGTTTGTATCCCCCCCTGTGGTTCCCTCCCTTCTCCCTTCCCAATCCCTCCCTTCCTCCACCCTCTCCATGCATGCCCCTCTCCAAGTCCACTGATAGAGGAGGGTTTCTTTTCCTTCCTTCTGATCCTAGTCTATTAGGTCTCATCAGGTTTTCATTTTAACCACTGCATTCTACGAGCCACTGAAAATTGTGAAACAAAGGATATTCAAGTCTGTCATGTCCAGGTAGCATTATGTATTAACATATCACCAATATAATGTGTGTGAATGGATGATTTCATTTAAATTTACCTACTCTGATACCTATTTGACTGTTTTAAAATACAGTACAAGTTGTGGTAATACTTATATGAAGCATAATTGACAATAAAATCTAAACGGTTCTTTGAATTATATTAGATTTGAATTTCAGAAACAAAAAGGATGAATGTTTAATTTCAAAATGAAGGCACACAACTGAAATCTAATTGAGAGAAGTTGTAGAAACTGACCTGACAATTGGAATAGGAAAGAAGGATATTAGAAGAAAGTATTTCACAGTGAATATGACAATGGCAATTTGCTTCAGGGAGGCCAAATAAGCAGTCTGAGTGTGAACAAAATTTGGAAGAGACTGATGTGAATAATATTAAGAGATGGAGTCAAGCTGGACGTGGTAGCATATGCCTATAAGCCTAGGACTCAGGAAGTTAACTCAGGGGAATATTAGTCTAAAGCCTGACTAGATTATATAACAAGAGGGAGAGAAGGGATATTTAAAGCAAGTACATAGAGCATTTACTATATGGAAAGATTTGGAGGGAGACAGAGAGGGGAGAAATTATGAAATAATATTATAATATCTCAAAAATAAAAGAAATAATTTAATTAAAATACTATTACACTCACCTCCCCTGGTGAGGAGCAGCCTTACCATGCCAGAGGAAGAGAGTGCAGCCAGTCCTGATGAGACCTGATAGACTAGGGTCAGAAGGAAGGGGAGGAGAACTTCCCCTATCAGTGGACTTGGAGTGGGGCATAGGAGGAGATGAGGAAGGGAGGGAGGGAGGGAGGGAGGGAGGGAGGGAGGGAGGGAGGGAGGGAGGGAGGGAAGGATGGTATTGGGAGGAGATGAGGGAGGGAGCTACAGCAGGGATACAAAATGAATAAACTGTAAGTTATAAAAACAAAAAAGGAAAAATACTATTACACATAAAATGTCTTGTAACTAATGCTCAAAAATGATCCAGTGAAAGAGACCATCTGAAGTAAAGAGTCCAGCATATTTTTTAAGTACTGAAATGCAGAAAAGGGAGGTTTATTCAATGTGATCACATTGGGAAGAGGGACAAAGAGATTCAGAGAACCCCAGAGTCCATCTTTAGGGTCATCCATTGGATTAGAATTCAAAAGAAGACCAAGATTTACACACCTAAGCAGTCCCAGTCAAAACATGGTCTTGCCAATACTGCCCCAGTATCTTCTAAACTTCAGCCTCATCCTGTAAGGAGGTATGGCAAACTGTTAAAACTGTGAAGTCTGTTTAACAGAGACAAGTTTCACTCTTTTTGGAACCATTTCTTTCTCTCTGCATGAGATTTCTGGGGAAAATTCCATTTCTTTGGGGTTTATTGTTTCAATACTTTGATAACCAGACTGTCTCCTTAGAATATCTTCATTTTTACCAAACCTGTTTCAGTTCCTCATTATGTGTTTTAAAATTCAATCTTGAAGTGGAAGATGTTTATGTCTGAAACAAATATAATAAAGAGGATGCAAATAGGAACCAAGGTTAGAGCACATTTAAAAAATATGACTCATACCTTGATCCAGCTTAGATTCTTGCATTAAAAAACACTTTTTATGGAGGAAAGGTAGCATACTTATTATTTCAGTTGTTGGAAATGTTTTAGAAAATTAGAAGGAAAAGAATTAGAATAACATTTTGCAAAAAGGTTTTCAGTCACACCCCCTAAACAAATGCCATTGGAATACCAAGACCTTTGCAGCAATTTCAAAGATCAATTGATTCAAAAAAAGAAGAACCTCATGTACTTTCCTGTCAAGTCCAGTGAGTCATGTAATATAAATGATACTGTCCAATTAATACTTCGGGCACATTTCATTTGCAATGACTTATTGATTTAACAAAAAAGTGGTGTCAACTAGTGATCTAACAATCCAACTTATGGCATAGATAGTTTGAATATTTTCTGTTTTTCAAATGAAGATTTCAGCTAGATTGGGCAAAATTAGTTTCTATTATAACACAATGTTCTTCTATGTAAGTTTGAAATATAGAGTTATTGTCTTTTTTTTTAAACGAAAGACTGATGTTTCCCTTATTACTTTGTTCTGCTGTATAATACATATTGAAAATATTTGTGCTCAGGCTTCTGAAGCAAACATAGGAAAAGAGTCATGGATACAGTTATTAAAATTGTTCTGTACACATGCAAATGCTATGAGTCATTGCCAGTTTATGAATCTGTTAACAGAAATAGAAGACAATGATCCTCTGTTCTCTGTTAGTGCTTATTGACTGAGCTGTGGAGGAGCTTTGCAAAGATTTATTGTACAGTACTCTTACATTAAATTCAAGATATCCTCTAAGCAGAAGCCAAATAACCAATAATCAAAGACGAAAATTGTAGTGGGATTTACATTTTTCATTGGTATTACTCTACCCATGAATAAATTCAACCTTTTGTCCCAGCTTTATAGAGATATAATTCATACAGCATACAATTAAGCCATTTAAAGGGTACTGTTCAGAGGCTTTTTAACATAGTTAAGCAATTAGGCAATCATGCACAATCAAATTTTCAAAAATTTTCATCACCCTAAAACAATCCCTATATATCTCAATGATATGATCACTCTCCATTTCCACCCTCAGCTTCCCTTTCTTGACGTTGTCTGGCAACCAAAAAATTAGTTTTGCTCTCTATGAATATTTATTTTTAATAATTAGAGTTTATTCACTTTGTATCCCAGCCTTAGCATCCTCCCTCCTCCCTCACACTCCCACCCTCTTTTCCTCTTCTCCTGCTATGCTCCTCCCCCAGTCCAGTGGTAAAGGAGGTCCTTCTCCCCTTCCATCTGACCCTAGTCTATCAGGTCTCATCAGGACTGGCTACATTGTCTTCCTTTGTGGCCTGGTAAGGCTGCTCCCCCCACAGGGGGAGGTGATCAAAGAGCCAGCCACTGAGTTCATGTCAGAGATAGTCTATGTTCCCATTATTAGGGAACCCACTTGGACACTGAGGTGCCACTGGCTAATTCTGTGCAGGGGTTCTAGGTTATCTCCATGAATGGTCCTTGGTTGGATTATCAATCTCAGAAAAGACAAACCCAGAATCGCTAAAACAATCCTCTACAATAAAAGATCTTCTGGAGGTATCTCCATTCTTGATCTCAAGTCCTATAGAGCAACAGTAATAAAAACTGCATGGAGTGCATCAAAACATATGCTAAGACTCACAGCCCAACTTTGGGCAGAGTGTAGGGAATCTTACGAAAGAATGGGCACATAGAAAGACTTGGAGGGAACAGGAGCCCCACAAGGAAAACAATAGAACCAAGGAATCTGAGCCCAGAGGTCTTTTCTGAGGCTAATACTCCAAACAAGGACCATGCATGGAGATAACCTAGAACCCCTGCACAGAAGTAGTCCATGGAAGCTCAGTGTCCAAGAGGGTTTCCCAATAATAGGAACAGAGATTGTCTCTGACATGAACTAATAGGCTGGCTCTTCGATCACCTCCATCTGAGTGGGGAGCATCCTTACCAGTCCACAGAGGAAGACAATGAAGCCAGTCCTGATGAGACCTGATAGACTAGGGTCAGATGGAAGGGAAGAAAGACTAGACTTGGGGAAGGGCATAGGAGAGCAAGAGGGAGGAGGGATTGAGAGGGGATGGGAGAGGGGCCTACAGCTGGGATACAAAGTGAATGAACTCCAATTAATATAAAAAATAAAAATAATAAATAAATAAAATAATAAAAAAACTGCATGATACTGGCATAAAAACAGGCTGGTGTATCAATGGATTCAAATAGAAAACCCAGAAATAAACCCACACACTTAGGGACACCTGATTATTTACAAAGAAGCCAAAACCATAGAGTAGAGAAAAGATAGCATCTTCAACAAATGGTGCTGGTCTAACTGGACATCTACATGTAGAAAAATGCAAATAGATCCATATTTATCACCCTGCACAAAATTAAAGTGCAAGTGGATCAAAGACCTCAACATTAAACAAGACACACTAAACCTATTAGAAGAAAAAGTGGGGAAGAACCTTGAACTAATTGGCAAAGGAAACAACTTCCTGAACAGAACACCCACAGCATAGGCTCTAAGATCAACAATCATTATGAAACTGAAAAGCTTCTGTAAAGCAAAGGACACTGTTGTCAAAACAAAACGACAGCCTTCAGATTGGGAAAGGATCTTCACCAACCCTATATCTGACAGAGGGCTAATATCTAGAATAGAAAAAGAACTCAAGAAGTTAAACAGCAACAAATCAAGTAATCCAATTAAAAATTGGGGTGCAGCTTTAAACAGTGAATATTTCAAATAAATGGAATCATACAATGGACAGATGTCTTTTACAGACTTGTCTTGATGATCTTAATGTGCTTAAGTTTGCAGCATTAATACTTCATTCCTTTATTACTGAATAATAATAATCTGTTTTATAGATATGCCATATTTTCTGTCTGCATTGATCAGCTTATGATATTTCTCTAACCCCCTCCTCGGGGCTTGCCCTAGTGTCATTTCTATTACTATGATAAAACACCCTGACCAAAAGCAACTTCTAAAGAAAAGGATTTATTTGAACTCAGAATTCCTTGTTATAGTCTGCTCTAGTAGGAAAGTCAGTACATGAATTCAAGGTAGCTACTGACATCACATTCAAAGTCAAAAGTAGAGACAAATGAATGCATACATACTTACTTCTCAGCTCACCTTTTCTATTCATATGCAATTCAGGATCAAAATGCAGGGAGTGATGTCACCCACTTTCAGGTTAGGTCTTCCCACATCAATAACGATAATAAAGAAAATCACCTACAGACACACGTGTAAAGGCCAACCCTATCTAGACAATCCCTCATTGAGACTCTGTTATGGAGTGTCCACCAGAGATGACCACTTAGATACAGTTTAGAACCAATTGAAGTCTTTCTTCTAGCCATTTGGGACTACACTTGGGTATTTGGGACCTAAGTATAGTGCAGAGTATCCATAGCATAGAGTTTTTGGAGGCAAAACAAAACAAACAAAGAAACACATGAAACCATGTCCTGGCATCTCAATTGACAGCTGTAGGGAGTGCTTTAAAGAAGCAAATAGTTGAACAGAAGCTAAGTTAGCTAGGGCATCTTAACCTTGGGTTCCTAAAATAGGGTTGGGTGATTTTTTTTATAGGATTCTTCAGGGAGGAGATCAATTTCAAGAATACAAGATGGAGAAATCTCTGTACTGTCTTGCCCTATAGAATTTCCAGGTGATTCTAATTTATGTCTAGTTGACAAGTAAGCTAACCGTCGTAAGGCTGTGAATATTTGTATACAGATTTTCCCAGGTAGAGGTTTTCCTTTTCCATGTGTTTTCTAGCATAGTTGCTGGGTAATTTGGTAATTCTATCTTTAGTTTTTTGAATTGCGAAAGTCTCTTACAAAATGATGACACCATTTTACAACCTTAAAACAGTGTATCAGAGCAGTAATTATTCCATATCCTTACTCAAACTGTTATCTTTAACACAGCCATTTAAATGGATGCAAACTTGTATCACATTGTAATTTTGGTTTACCTTTCCCCAGTGGATAATGATGTTGAAGAACAAACTTAATTTGAAGTCACAAGGAAAAAAAAAAACCTTGATTGTTTGATAAACAGGTATAGAAATTGTTGTAATTAGTTCTCTACTTATTGATTTTGGCTGAAGATGTGATCTTTCAGCTTCCTGCTCGAACCTGCCTGCTGCCACATCTTCCTCACAATTATGGACTTTCCCCCTTGAACCATAAGACCAAATAAACTCTTTTTTTCTGCATGTTGCTTCTAGTCATGGTATTTTATCACAGACACTGAGAAGGAACTATTACAGAAGTTGGTAATATAGTGAGCCCTGGTAAAACAAAACAATATGGTTTGTTTATTGTTTTGTTTTTGTTGTTTGAAGAATGTAAAAGACTTTAAAATTTTGAGATAGAAAATATTTGACTGTTGTAAGCAGAGTTTAAAGGGATGTTTTAGTAGGAGCTTGGAAGACAGTGGTGCTGAGAGCAATGCAGACTGGGAAGGGCCAGATCAAGAGGTTTCAGAAGGGATCAATATTAGAGAGTGAGCTAGGGGTCATTCCTGTGGTATTTGCTGAGACCTTGGTTTCCTTCTGATGATGTCCTAAGAACTTAAGGCTAAATTTAAAAGTAATGTACTGCTTTCTTGGTGAAAGAGTTCAAAGCAGAGTGGCATTGAATCTGAGCCATAGTTACTATTAATAACATCTATGAAGATCTATAATGAAAAGAACACTAGTGGGTCAGAAATAAAAAAAAATTTACACTTTGGAGAGAACAAGAGCACTAGAAAGCTTACTGTTGCAGCTAAGTCTTATACTGGATAAAAGGTTGTAATTAAGCACAGTTAAGGCGAGAGCTCCTGATCTCAACTGAAGCAATAGGAAGGGTGTCGTTAGGGTAAGACCCTATTGAGCCAAGCTTTCAACTTGTGCAAGGACAAAGCCTAAGAAGTTTTTAGCTAGTAGAAAGAAACTATATACAAAAGCTGCTGCTAATGTGGTACAAGGTGATGAGGGTTCATCCTAAACTGGTAGTTGAACTTGGCAGTACCAACCATATGGTACTAGCTTTAAAGGCATGGAAGATGTGAGAATAAGGAGGTCATGGATACTTTTGTGGTCTCAGAGAGCCACTGCCTGTCACTGAGGCCAGGCAACATGTGGTATGAGAGTCCCTGCATGAAGACCCGCAGAGGCTATTGTGTAAAACTATAAAATTGAAGCCTGGGTTGCAGTGAAGACCCTGAAATGCTGAAGACATCAGATCTGTGAGACAACTGCCAAGAAGAAGTGGCAACAACCTAAGAGAGAGATTTATGTTGCAGGCAACAGAGCTAGCGGGGCTGAGCCATCTAAGTGCCTTGAAATTAAACTCTCATACACAGTACTTGGAACTGGAGGACTGGGTTTCAGTCTTACTTTGACCCAGTATTTCCTCCCTATGCCTTGCTTCCCTGCTTTTGGAGTGGCGATGCATATTCTGTTTCACATATGTTGAAAGTGTGGGAGAGGTGTTTTGTTTTGTTTTATGAAGAGTCACATTTAAGAGATTGCCTCAGTTTTCAGAAAAGATGTTGGATTTTGAAACAATGTTAAGACAGTTAAATACTGTAGGAACTTTTGAAGCTGGGACTAAATGAATTTTGTGTTGCCATATGGCCACAAGTGTTTGAGGACCAGGGAGTGAAATGGGGGTGTACGAATGAGAAATGCCCCCCACAGGATCAAGTATTTGTAAATTGGGTGCCTAGTCCATGGAACTATTTGGGAGATAGTACAGCCTTGCATTAAGCACAACATTTGGGGCAAGTCTTGAGAGTTCATAGCCTTGCCCAACTTCCAGTCCACTTTCTGTTTCATGTTTGTGTTTGAAGATAAGATCTTTCTGCTTCTTGCTCTGGTTGCCTGCTCCCATGCCTTCTTCACCACTGTAAATTCTTCCTCTGGAATCATAAGCCCAAATAAACATTTACTTTTACTTAGAAAATGTTATAATTAAAATATTTTCAAATTATGCAAGTTATTAATGATTTTAATAACTTTTCTAACATTAAGCAATATGAGGAAGGTTTTGATTATAACTGAAACCATTATATAATTTGACTGTAAAAAATCTACTGGAAATTTGGGAAGAACTAATTTTTTTATTTTAAGAAGGTTTGTTTTTCAATCTTGAACTGATTAATCATTCTATGCTTACACAAGATTTTGAGAATTTACTTAATTTAGATTTATTTTTTAAACTGAGGTGACTTCTTTTATTCAAAGTCAATTAAGTTCTTCTAAAAGCCGCAAACCCATGTGCATGTAAATGTTAAAGAGCGATGACTTTTTTTTATTTGATTCACTTATTGGAGAACTTTTCATTATGTTCAGAACAATTTGAGTGTAAGTGAAACTTTTTCAAATGAAAATTATACAAAATCTAAATTTAGATAAATCATGCCCAGTGAAAACTCAGCCCACAAATTGAAAATTGCTGTAAGTTAAAATAATATCAGTGTACAAAGCCCCTGATGATGTGTTGAAACATTTGATTATATTGGGTCAAATAAGTTATGCAATTAAAATTAACTTGCCCTGATTATTTTTCTCTTTCTCATTATTAAATTCAGTGTTTTTTTTCCTGTGTAGCTAAGTGCTAGAAGCAAAACTTTGTATAGAAAGAACTATTATGAACAGGAAACAGGAAAGCAGACCAATTAGGCACTCTATCCATAATGTATCTTGTCCTCTGATTCAGTTTACTTAAGTCTAAAATAGCACTGAGCACAGAAATACTCACAATAACTAGAAAGGGGTAGAATCTGGACCAATAGAAGATCATTGTGGACCAGTTCCAGCTCTTGTGTTTGAAGATTTTGAAAACTCCCAGCCATCTATGTATTTCTTTGTTCTCTAGGATGTCTGATAATGATTAAGATATGTGAGTGATTATTGAAGCAAATTATTGTAAGCAGCTGAGGAATACATACAACCAATGTGTGTGATCATTTGTATTTTGCAGCCAGCAGGATATAACTAGAGGACTGACTGGATTAACGCTTTCCACAGAGAGTAAATTGGAAATGTTGGTACAGAAGCAAGCTTGTTAAATGGAAGATTATAAAATAGGCAAAAAAAAATAATTATATCCTTTGTATGATACATATATACTCTTTAAGGCATTTTTTAAAATGTAAGTGTATGTATATGCATGGATATATCTACATATACACATGGTATGGTATATATCTCTACCTATCTATATTGTATATTAACAATATTAACAATGGTTATTATGAAAAGCAGAATTATAGGTAAATTTTGGCCTTTTCTTTTCACTTGACTGCTTTGTAAATTATCTACAATGAACATATATTCCTTTTATACTAAGAAAAACATCTTTCAAAAAGTAATCTGAAAACCTCCTACCAGTGTAATTGAAAGCAGCAATCTTCTGAGCAGAGCATAACCAGAAATGGAAGAAATTACAAAGAATAAACAATCATCACCTCTCCTCCGCACACAGCACAGAAATGAAACGGCCTTCCAACAAATTAAATCTCAGATTCTCCAGCAGCCACCTTGGGCTCAGCAGAAAAGTGCCCATTTTCTTTGTTGTTGAATGTAAGATGTTTGGTCCTAGATTCACTGCAGCATGTCGATACCACACACTTCTAGCCTTGCTTAGGATGTGACTATCTGTACAATGTAATGCAGGGCAGTGTATCATCTAAGGTTAAGCTTTGCAGTACAGTCACACACACACACACACACACACATACACACACACACATACACACAAACACACACACACATACACACACACACACACATACACACAAACACACACACACCACTGTTTGTGCTTAAAAAAGCTCCTGGATACCTCATTAATGAGTCAGAATTCTAAGCTTCTTTTGTATAGTGCTCTTATTCTCAGATAATATAATAGATTTATTTGCAGTAATGAAGTATACAGAAAGTGTTTTAAAGTCGAAGGTGACATGTGAGCTTCAAGTTAAATTTCTGACAACTTTAGATTCCCATGGCCAACTACACACTGAAAAAAAAAACTTTTTTCAAGAGATCTTATAGTTATAAAGCCGTTCTTTCCTTGCTCTGAAGACATCCTATCCTGTTCTGCTCTGAGACAGCAATGGATGAGACCCAGCCCACTACATTCCTGCTGGGCCAGCTGCTTCCTAGCAATAGTGAGCATCGAAGGGAGACTGTGAGGACTCAGGAGAAAAAGAGCATCTCATCGCCATTGGCTCACTTTTTCTTTCAGCATCACCTCATCAAAGTATTTTTCCTGTTAGAGGGGGCATTTGTTCCTATGGTGATATCCCCACCTGCCAAGTGTCATTCTTCTCCTCCTCCCACCTATGTTCTCCCTCTCCTCACCATCACTGTTAAACACCCCAACCTCTTCCCTGTGCCCTATCCCTGGCCAGCAGTATCTTCTCTCAGTTACAACCACTGGTTTGCCTTGTCTCTGCTTTATTTTTTTTCTGAATCTCTGGTACCTTATTAGCAAGTCGTTCTGTTACATTTTCTCTTTTGAAACTGCCAGTATGCTTCGTGTCTCCTGACCAGACAATTCAATCTCCAAAAGGTAAAGGGCACATTAGTAGCAGGATATATTAAGCAAATAGATTCCATTCTAACAGTTACAGTTATATTTGAGGAAGTCAAACATACACCTGAAAACAGGTATATTTACAGTGCACACACGTGAAAGCGCACACACATCCATGTGCCCACATATGTTACCAAGGGCAACTATGCAGACAGTTTAAGACTATCGTGCCTTTGTGGCAGGAGTCATGCAGCTGGTTGAAGAAACCTTCAAGAAAGAAAGTAGTTTTTAGGAATGAGTGGCACAGTGTCTCAGAAGGAAGAAGGTCAGTTCTTTTGTGAGCAATGGCATTTGCATAGTCTCAAATAGGAAGACAAATGAGTAACATGTACAAGGAAACTAGAACAGTGCCTTCTTTATCACACTCCTCCGCAGTGGTTAGCACAGAGCCTGGAATGTTGGAGATGATCATGAAATATTTGCCTAATGATTGAACTGAAAGGCTGAGTGGGTTTATTTTACTGGTATGGAGAGGCTAGCTACTTTTGACCTTGAAAGTTTTACATGTGCCTAGCAATTCAGAAGCATAGCAAGTGCACAACAATAGGAGGAGCAAGGATGCTGAAGAAATTGATGCTTTTCTTTTCTTTTCTTTTTGCCTACTGTGGGTAGAACAGTAGGCAGGTGGTAGTCGGAAGACATCTAGAAATAGTTGCTATAGTGCAGAAAACCCTGACGTTTTAGCACTGAGCATAAAAATAGTAAAGAAACTAGAGAAGAACTAGGAAAGAGAATGAAGAATGGGTAACACTTAGAGATCAGTATAAACACAAGGAGGGCAGCCTCTACTAAAAAGAAAACACTGCTTACGATCTGGGGAACTAGCATGCTAATACAGATTATCCAACATTTCGTTGGGGAAAGAAATTGCTCTTGGAGGTGGTGGCAGTAGTGATGTTGGGTTATCGCTTTTCTTTCTCATTTTTAAGACAAGATCGTGTTATACAGCCTCAGGTGGCTAGCCTGGTGCACATGATATACCCAGCCTACAGTAAAACTCCTAGTATGCTCCTATCTTAGCACATCACACCTCGTTCAAATTCAGTGTTTAGATTAGCATGTTGCTGGAGTATTAAAAGGAGATTACCCATGAGTTGGAGGAGAAATGATATTAAAGCAAAAGTGAAATTTCCAGTCTGGGTATGCAGATAGAAGCCACACACTATCATTGGTTTTGATGGAGTAGACAGCAGCATAACAAAAAGGCCCCCAAAGTGCAATAAACCGACTCATCTTCCTGGAGGCCTGATTCAATTTTCAGTGACCATGGATTTTGTTCTGTAAACTGGGAGCAAACAAACAAAATAGATTTTAAACTAAAGTTGGATAATTTAGATTGAATTCAGTATTTACTGACAATTAGTAAGGTTATAAAGGCACCTTCTGTATACAAAACATATGACTAGGGTGATATGACTGAGGAAATGAATAAAGTTATTGGGGGATTATATTTATTATTTGAGCTTCCTTCAAGTCATATGAGTTCCTAGAACAGAGGCTCTCAACCTGCGGATAGCAACCCCTTTGGTAAACCCCTGTCTCCAAAAATTATTTGCATTATGGTTTTAAAAACAGAAAAATTACTGTTATGAAACAGCAACAAAAATAATTTTATGGTTGGGCCATCACCAACATGAGGAACTGTATTAGAGGGTCACAACATTAGGAAGGCTGAGAAGCACTGCACTGCTCTAGAAGGATTTTTAGTGGTTAGTTAATTCACTCAATGTCATATACAATGAAATTAGTTCACCAAGTCTGAAGAGGGTTTTGAGTCATATCTCCTTCAAGGTAGTAATCAATGAAAGGATTACAAATGTCTTGTGCTTCCCAGAGTAAATTCCTATACAAAACTGCTTCTGGGCATCCTTTGACTATTCACACTGACTTAGAACAACAGCAGAAAATGTGGACAGTTAAGATTGGGGAGAGCTGAAAAGCTTCTGTAAAGCAAAGGACACTGTCATCAGAACAAAACGACAGCCTACAGATTGGGAAAGAATCTTCACCAACCCTATATCTGACAGAGGGCTAATATCCAGAATATATAAAGAACTCAAGAAGTTAAACAGCAACAAATCAAGTAATCCAATTTAAAAAATGGGGAACAGAGCTAAACAGAGAATTCTTGATAGAGGAATATCGAAGGGCAGAGAAACACTTAAAGAAATGTTCAACATCATTAGTCATCAGGGAGATGCAAATCAAAATGTAACCTTACACCCATTAGAATGGCTAATATCAAAAAGTCAAGTGACAACACATGCTGCAGAGGATATGGAGAAAGGGGAACCCTCTTCCATTGATGGTGGGAATGTAAACTTGTACAACCATTTTGGAAATCAATCTGAAGATTTCTCAGACAACTAAGAATCACGCTTCCTCAAGATCCAGCTATACCACTCTTAGGCATATATCCAAAAAAGGCTCAAGTATACAACAATGACATTTGCTCAATCATGTTTGTAGCAGCTTTATTTGTAATAGCCAGAAGCTGGAAACAGCCCAGATGCTTCTCAGTTGAGGAATGGATATAGAAATTGTGGTGCATCTACACAATGGAATATTACTCAGCAATAAAAACAAGGAAATCATGAAATTTACAGGTAAATGGTGGGAACTGGGAGAGATCATCCTGAGTGAGCAATCCCAGAAACAGAAAGACATACATGCTATATACTCACTCATGTAGACATATAATATAGGATAAACCTACTAAAATCTGTATACCTAAAGAAACTAATCAAGAGGGAGGACTCTGGCTAATATGCTCAATCCCCATCCAGAAAGACAAAGAGGATGGACATCAGAAGAAGGAGAAAACAGGGAACATGTCAGGAGCCTGCCACAAGGGCCTCTGAAAGGCTCTGCCCTGCAGACTATCAAAGCAGATCCTGAGACGTATAACCAGCCTTTGGGCAGAGTGCAGGGAATCTTATGAAAGAAGTGGGAAATAGTAAGACCTGGAGAGGACAAGAGCTCCACAAGGAGGGCAACAGAACCAAAATATCTGGGCACAGGGGTCTTTTCTGAGACTGTTACCCCAACCAAGGACCATTCATGGAGATAACCTAGAATCCCTGCACAGATGTAGCCAATGGCAGTTTAGTGTCCAAGTGGGTTCCATAGAAATGGGAACAGGGACTATCTCTGACATGAACTGATTGGCCTGCTCTTTGATCACCTCCCCCTGATGGGGGAGCAGCCTTACCAAGCCAGAGAGGAAGACAATGCAGCCACTCCTATTAGATGAGACCTAATAGACTAAGATCAGAAGGAAGGAAAAGAAGACCTCCTCTATCAGTGGACTTGGGGAGGGGCATGCATGGAGAAGGGGAAGGAAGGGAAGGATTGGGAGGGGAGGAAGAAGGGAGCTACAGGGGGGTTACAAAATGAATAAAGTGTAATTAATAAAAAAATTAAAAAGAAAAGATTGGGGAGAGCTTATTTTTCTCCATTTTTTTTAATTTTTTTAATATTTCCAGTCAATAGAATTTGATTTATCAATTATAATAAGAAGAACATTACCAATGTATGACATTATTTAATAGTCCCATAAGATTTTAAGTGTACTGATATGTAAGCTTAGAAAAGCTATAATAAAATTCCTTACTTTGCAAGCTAACCTAAGAAGTCTTTTTTTAATCTAGTTTTTTAAAGTAAAGTTTTAGAAGTATATTTTTCAGACATCATTTTATTTAATCTTTACAGTAGCCCAATGATATGGAATCTTTTATGGGTTAAAGTAAGTCACCCCTTCAAATACAAAAGTTCAAGTCTTAACCCCAGTAAGATTTATTTGAACTTTTTGGAAACACAGTTTTTAAGATGAGTCACACTGAGGCAAGATGCTCTCCTAACATAATATGGCCTTTGTCCTTATAAAAAAAGAACACTCTGCAAGCCACAGATGGCAGAATACCACATAAATATTGAAGTTATGATGTCACAAGACAAGATAATATCAGAACGTAGAAAGAATCACTGGACTAGTCCAATTCTTTATACCCTTGGAGCAAGAATAATTATATCAACACTTCATTTTGGATTTTTGGCCCCCAGAAGTTTCTGGTTTTTCAATTGCTCACTTTGTGGTACTTTTCTATGGCAGCCCAGAGAAACTAGTACATTATATTATCCTTTGTTCGTAAATGAAGACAACAAAGAAGCATTAGTTCATAGATTGCCTTAAGAAGCCAGACTTAAAAAGCTTGCACAACTGTTCTCTTGCCCCATTGTCATCTACTCACTTAAACAGTGGTGACAAGTAAAGGTTACAGTAAAAAGATCGGAATGAAAGCAATAGTTTATCCAGTAGGTCCCTGAACATATGTTGAATCAATAAAGATGATAAAGTGTTTGGTAGGTACCTATGTAAATAAATGTGTACTCACAATGTAAACACAAACACACTAGAGAGATCTAGACCTTAATTACTGCACTTAGGATCACTTAATGCCAGCTGTGATGGTCTGAACCCAAGATACAGACACATACATTTCAAATCTCTACACCAACATTAACCAAGAACTTCTTGCCCATTTCAGTCCCTGTTATGTCATGAATAAAAGGTGTGAAAATCTTTCAAGTATCATGAGGATTAAGCAATACTGTTAAGAATTCACTATGAAAGCCATATGGTTCTGGGCAAACAGAAATACCTTGATGAGCCTTTACTTTTGCAACTATTCTGATAGGGAAGAATGTAAATTTCTCAATGATATACATTTTCCTGCACATTGTTCTTAGTTCACATACCATAATGTATCCTTTTACTTACAGTGAAGCACATTTATTGCAATTACAAAGTCATGGTAGCCCCACCATGATCAACTCCAAAACAAAAAGTGGTGGGGGGACCTAGCCAGCCCACAAAGGAAGGAGATCCAGCAGTCCTTATAGGACTTGATAGGCTCCGGTCAGATAGAGGAGGAGGACTTCCCTAACAGTGGACTAGGAAAGAGGAGATGACCAGGAGGAAATGAGGGAGGGCGCCACAACTGGGATACAAAGTGAACAAATTATAAATAATAATAATAATAATAGCATTCCAGCATTGGGCAAAAAAGCAAGTATCATTACCACAATTACTTGGTTCTATCTGGCTAATAATGAATAAAAATGGGGGATATAGACAAACAGGTGTGGGCTTATAGGAAATATTATGAGAAGCCTTAACCCCTCGTTGGAACATCCTGCGTCAGTTCTAGAACTAGCAGTGGTGGTGTCCGAGGTCTGAGTAGGTTCAGGAGACCATTGCCCCCAGGGGCGAGACGTGCTCCATGCCAATTGACTAACTCCATGTTTTCCTCCAATTTTGAAAGTCATTTAAGGTTCTTAAATTACTTTTTTCCCTTTTTTCTTAAATTTTTCATCAATTACACTTTATTCATTCTGCATCCCCCCATAAGCCCCTCCCTCCTCCCATCCCAATCCAACCGTCCCTCCTCCCTCTGCTTGCATGCCACTCCCCAAGTCCACTAATAGGGGAGGTTCTCCTCTCCTTTCTGATACTTGCTTTTTTGCCCAATGCTGGAATGCTAGTAAAGTTAGGTATGCCCTGGTTACTCGCATGCCTCACTGGGTGCCTATGCCCATTGATGCCCCTCACGCTATGACTCTCTTCTTCAGACAGAAAAGGGATCTTGGAACTACAGCCACCATTGTTACTACCATCTCATTGACGGCTGTTGGAGCTACCACCAGGGCATTAGCCATGAGTCATACTGGGCAGACTGCTCAAACCCTGAATAATCATTTAGCCAATGTAGCTCATGCCTTAGTTGTACATAAAGGAATTAATGCTCAACTAAAAGGAAGCTTGATGGTGTTCAATCAGAGGATTGACCTCTTGCAGGAGCAAATTGATACCCTATGGCAAATCGCTCAACCTGGCTGTCAATGAAAGTATGCTGGACTTTGTGTCACTAGCATACAACATGAGAATTTTTCCTGCGCTGCAAATCTGTCTAAACAATTGTGGAGCTATATTTTAGGTAATTGGACTGGAGAATTCGATACTATGATGGAGCAGCTGAGAGTGGCCATTGTCACAGTAAATTCTACCGGAGTGGACGCAGGACTAGCCAGAGGATTATCAACATGGATTGCTGCAGCCATGAATCATCTGAAGGAATGGGCGGGCATGGGAGTGTTAGCAGGCCTTCTGGTGTTGGTCTCCTTGGTTTGCCTGTGGTATATATGCAAGATTAGAGTCTCACAACAGTGTGATGCAGCCATGATCATTCAGGCCTTTACAGCCATTGAAGCAGGACATTCTCCCCAAGCATGGTTGGATACCATAAAAAGCTAAAATGTTACGCTCAGGATGTGAGGCTAAGCACTGCACTCAGGGTCAGCCGCTTTGGACCCAGAGAAGAGCATGTCTGGTTGCATGCGGGTTGATGCCCCAGGTCCCGCCTCTGAGAAAAAGGTATCGGACGGGTCTGATGCTCTTTGGGTGGATGACACCTAAACGAACATCGGTACAAAGTCCCAATTTATTTCTAATATCAGAGATCAGACCTCTACTCTTGCCTGATGCGTCTAAAACAAAAAGGGGGAACTGTAGAGAGCTGCGGAATGCTATGCCTTAAAGATGGAGCTGGTTTCTGCCTTCCACCTTCCCGATGGTGAGTGCTCTCTGTCACAAACAATTCCACATTTGGCTAAGGCTGAGGATCTGGCTTGCTTCCATGTATGTGGACCTATCTGCATTGCCCATGTGGCACGCCTGGGTTGGCTACCCAGAGGCTATTTAAGCTGTGGGCTGGCTTTCCCCGGGGTCCGAGGATTGTTCAATGTTCCTGAATAAACTGCATTGAAAATAATAATAATAATAATAATAATAGAGAAAAATACACAAAAAGTATATTTGTGGGTCTTATAGTTTTAATTGAGAATGGCTGCCACAAGAAATCAATTCAGATTTGTAGCTAAGAAAAAAATGCTTTATTGCAGATTATTTGGGAAGTTGCATTTTGTTGACTCCTTTTCAATGTTTCTAGTAACTGCCTGGCCTAGGAACTATACTGTACCACCTACTACTTCACTTGGATACAATGTTTTCTAATTAAGAGGAGAAAGCAAAGAAAGTAGGCATTCATTAATAAAAACAGAGGAAGTTTTCCATTTTTCTCGGAAAGGCAGCACTGAAACAGGAAGGACAAAAAAGGAAGTATGGCAGAGCTTATCTTCCAAATACACCGGTTTGAGGCTGGTGGACATGGGTGCTGTTGGTATTAGAACAGAAACTGAATCCCCTTTGAGAATCACTGAGGTGTTACAGAAGTGTGGGAAAGAGAGAATTTAGGCTGATTTACATTAACTTAAGAGAGTACATTGATAGTGTCATACTGAATCTATCATGTGAATCAAAATTGAATTCAGAACAAAATGTATGCAAATTATAATATTTTCTTCGAGTGTCTCATTTCAAAGTCCCTTAGTCACATCTTTCTTCTACCCCCAAAATAACAGAATTATTAGATTAATGCAGAGATGCTTTTTCTATGAACTCTCTTTTTATTGTCCATTTATGAGTTCTAAGTAACCTAAATCATTTAGAAACTCAAACACAACCAATACATAAATATGAAAGATGTTGTGACTAGAACTTCTCACAAGAAATAACTTAAAGGAGAAAAGTTTGATTTTGGTTTACGGTTGAAGGGTGCAGTATAATGATGGAAGGTTATGGCTTAGAAGGGTATGTGTTTGGATGTCAAGTTTACAAATAGTGGTCTTGTGATGGTTAGTATTCATTGTTAACTTGGCAAGGTCTAGGATCACCTTGGAGACAAATCTTTCTGTGTGTCTTGTTCTAGATTGGGCTAATTGAAGTTGGCCATATTGATTGTGGGATTGCTGTTTCATGGGCTTGGGTCCTGGATTGCATCACCTTCCCATCTTTCTTTCAAGGTCTCCTTACAAGAACTTAGACTCCAATACACATTGACTAGACTCAGAAGTTCTCTGAAAGTATGAAAGAAGGCTCCATGTGTGCCCATCTCCAACTCACAATCTCATGACTGCAGTACCAGGATCATGTGCATATTGCTGTCAAGTTCTGGTATCGACTCAAGATATAGTCTGGACCCATTAGACCATAGTTATAGCAGCCTCTGTATGCCTTGGTGGTTGAATCTGTGAAATAACGTTATTAGGAAGTTGTTTTCAAGTAGAGAACCCTCTCAGTAATGTTTGCATTTCAAGTTTTCTCTTTTCGAACACATTTGTATTTTGACAAGTTAGAACCTTTGATGGTTGGAACCTTGCCTTCAGGGTACCTTTATTACACCATAGTGAGCACAATAAGCTTCATCTTTACAATTTATAGCTATTTTGTCATCTGCACTCTCCTTGTACACAATTTTAAACTTGCTTCCACAATTTTCCTCCCTGAACTGCAATTTTGAATAATATTTTTTTCTTTCTCATTGTAGATCTGAATAAGCAGTAGCCATACCACAGGCAGAATACTATGCTGTCTTGAAATTTCATCCATCAAAGAAATTAGCTCATTGCCTAGTCCAGCCTCATGAAAATTCTCAGGACATGGGCAGATGCAGGAATAGTCTTTGCCAGAATGTAGCAAAAATGGCTTTTAGATTATTTGTGTTCCCTTTTGAAACCTTAAAAGCCAGTCCTTCACAATCCATACTTCTCTCAGCATTCTGGTCTTACAAACTTCTTCTAGAACAACCAACTAAGCTCTACTTGTAGTGTGCTAACACTTTTGTAACTCAGAATTCTAAACCCTTCCATATTCTTCATGCAAACCAGTTGTAAATGCCTAAGAACCGCATGATCAAACGCATCAGAGCAATGATATGACTTTGGTACTGCTATCTGTGTTGCTATGGTCCTCTTGATGAGTAGAACTGGTAGAATAAATGCATTATAACACAAAGGGGATTTATGAAGTTGGGTTACATGATGTGGGCTGAGTAGTTCAACAATAGCTGTGTGCATGCTGGAGAGCCTGGTAAAGCTGCTCAGTCCACATAGATAGATATCTCAGCAGTCCCAACTTGGTGAAGAAGGCCTAGAGGATTCCTGCTGAGCCACTACTCTTCAGTCCACATTGGAAGTCCAGATCAGTTGGGTTCTAATATTAGCGAAAGGTGGCAATGACAATCACAACAGCAGAAGTGATAGTAGATGTACATCCCAGCAAGATGTGAGAGCAAGTAAATGAACAGCAGTCCTACTTTTCCTTCAGACTGCTTTATATCTGGACTACCACCAGAAGGTACTGTCCACTCTGAAAGAGGGTCTTTCTCTCTCCATTAATCTTTGCAGAAAATACCTTCAGAGTCTCATCCAGAGACATGTCTCTTAATTGATCCCAGCTGCAATCAAGTTAGCAAGATTAATCATTACAGCTGTGCTTTTTTTCACACACATGCATATTGGCTGGTATTCCCAGAGGTCATCTGGAATCTACACTATGTTACACTAGGGTAAACCCTGTAAGGGGCACACACATGCATATTGGCTGGTATTCCCAGAGGTCATCTGGAATCTACACTATGTTACACTAGGGTAAACCCTGTAAGGGGCAGCCATTGATCACATACCTTCACTCTACTTTCTGGGGACCAAGGAATACCTTGGATATATCTTTCTGTCAGTGACTAGCAGAAATGCAAGAGAGCTAGAAGAAACACACAAAAGCTTCCCAAGCTCAGAACTAGTGCACTAACAACTGATTATCCTGGCCAAGTCATACTGCTAAGCTGAGGTTCAAAGGGTAGATGATAGACCCTTCTGTTTCAATAGGAAGAATGGCAAAGATGCAGAGCAAAGTACATGGCTATAGCAATAATGAATAATGGTGCTATCAGCATAATCTATCAAGTTTCCCAATTTCAACTGCCTCTACTCTAACAGGATGATCTCTCTAAGTAAACACTGATGATTATATTTCTGAAGAGAATAAATTGGCTTCTAATCATCCCCCATATGAAGTCACCAGCAGTCAACATGCAAACAGAAAAACAGCATTGACTGATGGGGAGTCAAAGCTGCTGATGTACTGGCAAGCATTAGTCATCACTGCTAACATAAGTGATACTGCTGGCTCAACTCTAATTAGAAAAGAACATATAAAACAGGTTTCTCAGCTAGGGGTGAGGAGCTATTGGCAGTTGATGACTAGTGAAGGAGGGAGAGCAAGTTTTCATCAGAAATGTGGCTGCTGACAAATTGCCATGCTCCAGTGAATGGTCCTATACCGATGCACTTATGGGCAGCCCTAATTGGACTCAGTGGGTTAAGAGAGAGAGAGAGAGAGCCTGAAGGTGGGTATGGAACATGGTGCGGGGATCTGAGAGCAGTTGGAAAAGATACTGGGGTGGGTATAATCAAAATACATTGTATATGCATAGAATTCTCAAAGTATGTTTCAAAAGAACTTTAAAACGCAGACTTTTTTTTTTAACTGCCCCCAAGTTAAAGGAAATGCCTTCTCTTATGGGACCAAAGTTTCCCTAAGCAAAGGCCTGTTCTGGGATATATGTGGGACAGTGTAATAGTTAATTTTGCATCAATTAAAGTGGGCCATAAAATATCTAGGCATTTCTTCAAAAAGGATTCTAGGAATGCCTATGGAGAATTTCTGGATGAGATGACTGTTCCAATCAGTAGATTTGCTAAGCAAGTTGTTCTTCCAATGTGTGGGTGGGCAGTGAACAGTTGTAGGCCTGAAGATCAGTTGTACACAGAAAGTTGGAGGAGCAGAATGCTCCCTCCTCCCTTAATATCTGAGCTGTGACATGAGACACTTTCCCAGCTATTTGGCTCAGACTGAAAAAATATATCAGCTCTCCTTGGGCCTCCATAACAACACCTTTGGCACTATACTTTATTCTATTGACTGCTTAGATTTCTTTCTGTCTGTCCATAGATCTTGAGAAATTTCAGTTTTTAAAATCACATGAATAAATTCCTCATAGCCAAACAATCAGTCACCTATCACTTCTGTTTCTCTGGAGACCACTGACTAATAATACAAACAGCAAAGAAGCATGGTTCATTTATAGCTTCAGCCACCTCTGAAAGTCACTTGGAAAATCTAAACCATGCCTGCAAAGTAAAGCTCCAGTTTGTTTTCTCCACTCCTCTAGCTTCAAAACACCAGCGGCTATGAACATTGATCTGTCCAGGCTGCATTTATAAAGATCTGTAAACCGATCAGAGGGGAAATTAAATTAGACTGTAATTCTGCAGTACTCTGGAGAACATTAGCTTGTGAGAACACTCAGGAGGGCCAATTAGAAGCATCATGGCCTAGCCAGCCATGGAATACAAACATGTTCTCTCTCCTTCTACAAGACGTGAAGTGCTACTTGTGTAGTTCCTGTCTCATTTCAAGGGTTATCACCGATTGTGTCTAGAAGCACTGATCACACATCAAGATTAGGAAATGCCTAAAGTAATCCTGTTAGCAAGACTGGACCAGGGAATCAAGCCAGCTCAGTGGTGCAGCTAGGATTAATGTCAGAGAAGTGGTAATATGAGCCCCAGTGGGGAAAAAGATCCGAGCTCTGGCAATAGTCACTGAGAGAAGGAAAATAACAAGATAAAAAGCAGTGAGGCAATAACTCTTGAAAAAAAAAAAAAAAAAAAAAAAAAAGGTGTGCCCCTCTTCACTCAGCTCAAGATCAAAGCTAATTTTTTTTTAAACTCCAGGTAAGAAAAGAAAATGGCTATTGACCTATCTTGTTTTTATTTCATATTTGTAACATCCCTTTCTGTTTTCACAAATAAGTAAAGTGAGACTTAGAGAGATTAGGAAGCTGTCCAAAGTGAGACCCGTGGGATGCTGGTGCACAAGCTGTCAGAGTCCAAAAACCATGTTCTTTCTGCTAAAGAAATGATGAGACAAAGAGAAAGTACAAAAGGCTTAAGACAGGCAAAGGGGTCAGACCTCTTGTACTGCCTCAAGGAAAAACATCCTTAATTAAAAGTACAGGCGATTGTCAATAGAATGAAGGAAAGTTATGGAAGAGAAATGAAGCCTGTCCATGAGGCATAACAGAAGCTCAGCCCAGAAAGCAACTGGCAAGTGAGTTGAGTCATATTCCAGCCTTGTCTCTTTGTCTTTGTGAAGACAATAGAGATAGGCAAATAAAGAAACATTGAATTGGAGGGCTTCACCAAGGGTAGTAGCCCTGTGATGTGAAAAGATAATTGAGAAATATACAGCACATTGACAAACTCTGAGCTGATAGGGTGAGCTGGTCTCTAGAAAGATATAACTTTTACTTCACTGTCCCCCAAAACAAGGTGATCACAGATATGCTAACATATACATCCATAATAGGTTCCCAGAAATCTTCTGTGTTTCTAGAATGTAAACAAAGTTCTTTCACCTCATGCTTTAGTTAGACAGGACTATTTGTTTACAGAAACCTATATATCTATTTTTTCCCTCTATCACAAATCCTATTCTTCTTTCTTCACATCCATCTCCAGGTCTTACACTGAGTTACAGCACAACTCAGCACCCTTCTTAGGGTGAATTTTATGATGTGTTGTCAAGATCCTCCTTAAAGGAACTCTTCATTGTCCTAGTTTGTGATTGTTTTGTCATATCGTCTTTGGTTGACAATGTCTTTAAGGCCATGTTTCATATAAAGGGAATGTCATGTGAACTCCTTGCCTGAATTAATGCCCCTTTCCGAAGTAACCAGTATCCACTAAATTGTGAGAGCCAGAATATTAAGGCTTGGCAATATTTTTTCAAACTGCCACACCCTGAAGAATCTATATCCTCCAGGTTTTCCACATACAGTTATCCATAGCTGATTTGCTTTGCACTGCACCTCTCCTCTACCTACCTCTGCTTATTTTCCTTTCATGCCACACATGTTAGTTCCACAATCACTCTTTAAAGTGTTTTGTTATTACTGTCATGTGTGTGAGTGAGAAACAAAGAAAGAAACATACACGGAGCAGGGCAGAGAGAGAGAGAGAGATGAGAGCTTGTGAGTGTGTACAACTGGGTGCCATAGCAAGCATCTGGAGGTCAGAGGACAACTTTCAGGAGTCAGCTCTCTTCTTTTACTATGGGTCCTGGGCATCAGACTCAGGATGTCAGTATTAAACTGATAGCATTTTCCTGTATTTGAGCAATCTTCCTATACCCCTACAGCCAGCTTTTAATAAGCATCCTGCTCATTAAACTTTATCTCATGGTGTGCTTATCCAGGAGCCTAATGGATGGCACTTCAGAATTAACAGCAGAGGGTATGGCTTTGTGCTTCCAAACACATCAGCATACATGTGCACTCACATACATGCAAACCTGCTGGTTGTCAAGCTAGCTCTAGATTCAATGAGAGAATCAGGCTGTCAAAAAGGTATAAGGTGGAGTAACAAAGCAGGACCCCCAATGTCTTCCTCTGGCCTCTGCACATGCTTACGCTTGCATACATACATGCACACATACCACACACACACACACACACACACACACACACACGCACACACAATTCTGCATAGAAAGGACATGTTTGACATTTTCCTCTGAGAGCCCTTATGCACACTGATACACTTACATAATTAAGAAATTTGGCAGGGTTTTGGTGCCACACACATTTAATCCCAGTACTCCAGAGGTAGATGGATTGCTGAGTTTCAGGCCAGCCTGGTTTACAGAATGAGTTACTTAACAGCCAGGGTCAGACAGAGAAACCGTGTTTCGAGAAAGAAAGAAAAGAAAAAAAGAAAGAAAGAAAGAAAGAAAGAAAGAAAGAAAGAAAGAAAAAGAATTTTAACATCAAAATCTGAGTCCATGTGAATATAGGAAGGGTTGGAGAATGAGAATATGGAAGGGGCTATAGACAAAAGACAGAAGGTTTGTGAACTTCTCTAGATGCACCAAAGTGCACAGAAAAGCAGGAGATGTGGGGGACCCAAGAAGCCATCATTGTGGGCACCAAAGTGAAATCTCACAGGGAGTAAACTTGCTACATGTCAAAAAGCTGCTGTGTCCAAATTCTGCACTATCCAAAAAATTAGAGAATTGATGCTAGAAATGCATTCCAATGGCAAACCCTAATCAGAAGAGAAAGAAAAAAAATCTAAAAGAAAAGTTAGGTTACAACTTTAGATAGGAATAGTGATGGAACCAGTTGACCCAGTCACCTCAGAAAACTCCACAGCCAAATATTTAGGCTCCTCTTTCCAAATCTGAGTCATGGTTCGCCTTTTTATCTCTATCAACTTCAATGACTTCATTGCCCTTCTGATTCTTCTCATAGGTCAGTGCTTCTGAGTAGGGTTTCTAGGGGTTGGGGAGGGGGATGTAGTGTCTGTATTCTCTCCGTACAGCAAATATGATTTAACTCACTTTAGTCAATGTTAGTGGGAAACTGACAAAAAGCACTGAGTGGAGTTCTAAGTTGGGGAAATGTAAAAGACTAGGAACATTATATGGCAGATGATCTGCTTTCCTTCTTTCAGTCTCCATTGCTCAGAATAATGAACAACTATTAACCCAGGCAGAGTCTGCAAAGGTAATAGCCATGGTGTAGAATTTATTCTCTTCTATCAGAGACACAAAGAAATTAGCTCCTAGGAAAACAACCTGGCCCCCAATGAATCCTCATAAGCCTTCAACACACATCCCTTTCCCTATGTTAAAGAAGACAAAGCCCAGGGCTTCTTTTGTTATCTTTTCCATCTCTAAGGCTTTGCAGAAGGGTAGCATGGGGCCCCCCCAAAAAAAAAAAAAAACACAATTTGATAACTTTAGTAACCCCTTTTGCCAATTCTGGCAGAGATCAGAGTAGCGAATTGTCTACTAAGTGATCTTTAACTTCATATATTAATGGTTCCCTGTGAACATCATTTTATACACTCCCTTTTCTGGGAAACAAGACTACCAGCATTCCCTGTGACATTTAAAACAGAGAAGAGAAGATAACAGCATTGTTTGAATTCTTTGCTTTCTAAACTGTATCTCTCAAGCATCATGGCCAAGTGATTCATATTCCCTAGGAAGGGAAATTTACTGCACCAAGTGAAAGAAGTAGATTTACATATACCCAAGCTCTCTTTAACATATGTGTATGTTCCTATTTATGTGTAGAGTACATACATGTACACATACATGCACATGTGGAGGTCTTTCTCAGTTTTGCTCCACCTTAATTTTTAGACAGTGTCTCTTATTGAACCTGGAGCACATCAATATGGTTAGGCTGGCTTGTCAATAAGTCCCAAGAATCTGCCTATCTCTACCTTTGCGCTAGGATTGCAGATGTTTTACTTCTAATGCTCAGTATTTTATGCAGGTACTAGAAATCCAGACTCAGACTGTGATGCTTGAACACTTTGCCAATAAGCTACCTCTCCAGTCCACTACAAGAGACTATTTATGCCAGATGGTCTTGGTGTTCTAAGTCACGGATATTACTCTATTGAAAAAGGAGGTGAATTATTTGTCTTAAGACTTAGGGCAAGTGAGATGGTTCCGTGAGTAGGCAAACTTGCTGCTTAGCCTTCATCTGAGCTCAATTCCAAGAGTCCCAATAGTAGAAAGAGAAAACCAATTCCCACAGGTCAGCTTCCACACATTCCTACCTAGATAGATAGATAGATAGATAGATAGATAGATAGATAGATAGATGGATGGATGGATGGATGGATGGATGGATGGACGGACGGAAGGATGGACGGGCGGACGGACAGACAGACAGATAGATGGATGGATGGTTGGAAGGACAGACGGACAGACAGACTGACAGATAGATGGATGGACGGACGGAAGGACAGACAGACAGACGGATGGACGAGTGGATGGATGGATGGATGGACGGACAGATGGATGGACGGACGGACAGACAGACAGATAGATAGACAGACATATAAATTAGCTAAAAATATTCTATAACTTAAGTGTAATTATCTTGGGAAAGTTCATGCCTCCATGATTGCAAATAATGGGCACTGGTTTCATAACTAAAGGAAGTGTGACAATTTCCCACATTCAGAATGTTTGGTTGAAGTTTTAACCCCCTCTCGACTTTTTCTGCTTCATGTTACATCAGGGACATTTAGCTGTGCATCAATATGTGACTGATTACTGATAGTTCAAAGGAACCAAATACCTGGTAGAGATAACTACTTCTGAATTTACAATTATTCTAGCATGTCTTGACAGTGAAATACCCATGCCACTTTTATTCCCACTTATTCTCTCTCAATAGAAATTATCTATGTGCCTTCTTTACTAACTGGCCCTGCCTTCAGAACTAACTTTGCCTGTGGGCATACATAAAAAGCCAGATGTTCCTGAGAATTTCTATGTGCTGTCTTGTCCAGAGTCCCTAACCTATGACTGCTGGTGGAGTAAACAAATATTCTACTTCCCTTGACCACTGATTGCAAGTGAAGTATGCTATGCTATGGTTTGCAATTCAATACAGAATATATTACTTCTCTACATTTATTGTATACAGTTTCTGTATTTTCTGTATCAGGCACTGGATGACAGGTGAAAATGTTATCAGGATAGATATGCTCTTTGCCACAAGAAGCATGTTCATACTCAAACAGAAAAATAACTATTGTGCTATGACATCGTTATTAGTAAGATAAAGACAAATCTATTTCATAAGAACAACTAAAATCTTCTTTCTAGTAAAACTCAAAAAAAATGGCTTCCCAGGAAACTGAAACTGGAAACCAATGGATAGATGTAATTTTAAAAATTCGTATTTTTAGTAATTAACTCAAGTTTCTTGAGTACCTAACTTTGGGCACTTTGGAAGCAAAAATTAACGAGACACAATCCTGGACGTAACTCACTAGGAGAAGAAAGCCAGATACATGAGAAATCAGTGTAAAACAATGTGGTGAGCACAATTGTCAAGCTTTGTGCAGTGTCTTTAATAAACTCAGAGAAGTGGATAGTGCTCTAGGACTGTCAGAAAGAAGTAGTGACGCTTGAGTGACTCTGTTGGAGTTTTCCAGGCAAAGGAACTGCAGAAAGGACAAGGGAAAAGGCCGAGTGAGATAAACTGCTTTGCAATTCAAGCATGAGGAACAAGGTAAGTTATGGGAAGAAATAAAGGTAGAGACAAGACCAAGAAAATCTGACACCAACTTCCCAATAATGTAGACTGCTGACTTAAGGAGAGGCAGTTAATAAGACTTGATATGACAGTAGGCCTACATGGAGTTTTCTTGAGACTTAGGTTGTCTGGTGAGCTTTGATTGGCAGATTATAATAGAAGAGCAGCCCTAGTCAGGGCTCAGAAATTAAGAGACAATCCAGGGCTAGTACTGTGAGCAGGTTTCTATTTCCTGATTAAAGAAAAGAGGCCTTGAGTAAGCTAAAGCAAACAAGAAATAAGGTTAAGGCAGCTGAAATAATAGGAAGTGAACAAGTGTCAAGAAGATCAGAAAATAATATGTTGGAATAAAAGATTTTTTTCCTGAGATTACTGCTAATTCACTTGCACTCTAAATGACCTTATTTAAAATGAAGATTTGTACACCTGCCAGATTGCCCTCCAACTAGCAGGCATCACGAAGAGACCTCATTTCCGATCCCTTCGTCCTTAGCAGGGGGTTACTGAGCAATGTTCTGCAGAGGATTTGCAAATTGATTTTTCTCCACCTCTTACTCATCAGTGTTAATACCTTCCTGTAGCATGTCGATGTCATGCTAAATTTGACAGGCCCAAAGAAGTCAGAGCAGCAATTCTCAAACTCTATTCTACAGCAGAATCACAAGAGAGATAAAAAAAAAAAAACAACCCAAACCAAACCAAACCAAACAAAACTTGACCCTAAATCCAACTCCCCGAGATTCAGACTAGGGATTTAAACATCAAGATGCTTTCAAACTCCTGGCTGATTCTATTGTACTGCTATGTTGAGAATCACTCTGTATAATATGGCCCCAAATAGCCCTGGAAAAAAAAAAGATACTTACTGATGTTTCCTACCCCCTACCATCACAGTCCTGCAGAGCCTAAGTAAAGGGTGGTACCCACCTTTTTGGAGTGGAAAGCAGCAAAATTAATTCAATGTAACCAGATAACCTTTCCCCATTTTTTTGTGAATTTATAACCCAGTTATAAATTAAAGAGACAACTAGGAAGTGAAATGGACACTGTTCCAATTACCAGAAGGGAGTCTCAGTGGTCTTCTCGTTGTACCTTATGTGTCTAATAAAATGAGACATTCCATCTTGACAGAGCTCTGTACTGACTTTAGCATTAAAGAATTAAAATCATTGGGGTACAAGGCAATGACAGGAATGTAAGGAACTGAAATTTCATAAGAAAATATATGACATATTATGGCAGAGAATGTTGGAACTACAGATAGCCTTGATGTCAGTGAGAATACTGAGAGTTGATGTATGTGGTCACATTATATCAATGGAATGCTTTTTAAAGGATTGAATATTCACATTTCAACGAGAAGGCTCTGCCATAGTGAAAAACCTAAGAATTCTAAGTCTAGACTGTGAGCCAATATCAGATCA
Organism: Meriones unguiculatus; assembly: GCF_030254825.1. Classification (NCBI taxonomy): domain Eukaryota; kingdom Metazoa; phylum Chordata; class Mammalia; order Rodentia; family Muridae; genus Meriones; species Meriones unguiculatus. The sequence goes on along the minus strand of NC_083369.1, from coordinate 142,078,775 downwards.
AAGTACAAGAGGTGAAATGTGCAAGAATAGACAAGTGGAGAAAACTGAGCAAACCCCAATGGTACAATCCCCAGTAGTAGGAGCAGCTCTTTACAATAGAGCACTAGAAGCATCCAAAAAGAATAAGCATGGTCCTAGGACAGAAATCTAGCTGGTCAGTGATTGTGCTGTATTTGAAAGAGCCAAAGATGAGCCAGTGTCCTCTTAGTACATAGGTAACACAGAGAACGGACATCTGGATGCTAATGCCCAGACAACACTGAGAACCAAATTTTCAAGAAAGAACTTCCTGTATTTCCTGGGCACTTGTTTGTATCCAAGGACCTAAGAGGAAATCCAATGTTTTATTGCTCAAACTCACAAAGAGACCATAAAGCCAGCCAAAACATTGTCCTCCAGAGGGAAGCAACTAAATCTTTTCACTGCTGAAGTCAATCCTCCTTCATTTGGCCAGTGTGAAAGAGCATTTCCCAAAGACGAGGCTACCTGCCCAAAGTTCAGCAGTACATGTGAAAAATGGGATATCAGGAATGATTTTTAAAGTAAATAGCATCCACTTGAAACTGGCACCAGAAACTATACAGAATCTAAATAAAGAAACTGAAAAAGCTGTCAACTAAGTATTAGGCTCCGTTGTTCTTACCAGTGAATAATAGGGATAAAGAACAGATAAATCTAATTCTATATAAATACCTCAGTGCATAAAGAACAAGGAAACCCCATATAGTTTTTTTATTAACTAAGCCAACATTGATATCAAAATTCAATAAGGATTACAGAAAAATGAAAACTAGACATACTTAATATGAAAAAGTATAGATCAAATAAGTATACAGAATTGAGCAGAGGTGAGATCGTCAGCTGTGAGGCCATACAAAATGCTGACCACTTCCTAGGTGCTTGACACAGTACTTACCAGCACCCATCTTTTACTAGTCCTTTTTATTTTTAAACAAATGAGGAAACACAACAAGTAAATGAGATATCTGTTAAGCCTAAAAGGGGGTGGAGCCTTGACTTGACCCTAGGGACTAGGTTAATTCATTGTGGTTATTTCCTTGGGATATAGAAGAATCCATGAAAATAATCTACAATACTAATACAGTGCTTTCTTATTTGTTTTTTAAATTTATTTTTTTTTATTAATTGCAATTTACTCACTTTGTATCCCAGCTGTAGCCTCCTCCCTCCTCCGCTCTCAGTCCCACCATCCCTCCCTCTTCTCCTCCCATGCCCCTCCCCAAGTCCTCTGATAGGGGAGGTCCTCCTCCCCTTCCATTTGACCCTAGCCTATCAGGTCTCATCAGGACTAATGGAGTACTTTCAATGTGCTAGTTATTAGTGTCTTACATATATCCATTGTTTGACATTTGATTAAACTCTATGAGGTAGACTCTATTGTTATCATAATTTACAAAGAAGAAAAGAAAGAAACAGAAAGCTTAAGTGACTTTCCCAAGATAGCACATCAGGCAAGTCCATAGGTTAAGAGCCTATGCATTTCTACAAGATGCTATAATGAGTCTTGCTAAGAAGAAATAAGAAAGAACTCCATAATATCATTGAAATGAATTAAATATCATTTAAAGGACATTTGATGAAATTCTCCTCCATAAATACTTGTTACTTTTATTTTACATGTTATCTATAATATTAAATATACCATTTTTACCTTTTCAAGAGTAGAAGTCAATGGCATAAGTACATTCACATTGTTTCATAGTAATTATCACCATCCATCTCAGTTGCATGGATGAAAATGAAGACAGTTTCTCACATGTTACTGTTGAAAATATAAACCAGTGAGCCTTCATAGCGGTATCCTTGCAATATTTACCTAAATTACAAATTTGCATGTCTGCTAATCTAAGAGCCTGATACTAGAAAATCTATCCTGGAGATATTTTATTTATTTATTGCGACATGTGTGTATTTATGCGTGTGTGTTTACAAAAGCTAGTAAACATTTGACATGTTCAAAGAGGCACGAGTTAAATAAGACACATCCACACAAAGCATTATTCCATAGCTGTGAAATAAATAAGCATCTTTTCAAAGTAATTATCTGGAAAGTCTATCAAGGTATAATATTAAATACAAAAATACAATCATTTAGTGAGTAAACAGTATAGAAGGAAATACTAGAGTAGACAGTACTGGCTAGTATGTATGAGTGTGTTAGTATAGTAATAAAATAATTCTAGGTGGATGTACATGACAAAAACAGCACTTATCTCAGGAAGAAGAACTGAGTGACAGAAAAAATAATAAAAAAGGTAAATTATGAGAGTTCAAGAACAGCAAAGATAAAAGAAAGAGAACTTTGGGAAACAGTGAAGTGATGATTTTAACTCTGAGAGCAAGTGATTATGAACTCATAATTTATGCTTTACCATACTAAAAGTATAAGACTAAAATACATTTTTAGACATGCAAAAATACAGATAATTTGCATACATATGTATGACATGCCTTGAAGAACTTATTTTAGCAGAAAAAGAACATTATAGGAGAACCTTGACAGAAGAGACAATGGTGGTTGAACAAAATCTAAAAGAAGCACTGGTAATTTGATCCTTCTGAAATTCTTTTGCATTTCCACCAGACCTCCCCCCCACAGTGAGTGGATAATGTTTATATAGATAGAAGTCTATACAGGTTAGTTTATTATCGTAGAATTAATAAAAAGGTAAAGCCAAAGACATTTGCAGCTACAAAATAATATCCTAGAAATCTAAATTTTTTGAAAACAATAATGTTACAAAATAGAATGATATCAGGTGTTATGAATTAAACAAATTTTTCACTTTCAGAATGGAATATTAGCATAGTGTTTATAATACAAGTAAATCAAGGAATGCAATTATATGTACAGTGTTTAAAATAGTGTTATCAAACATCAGAAAGATAAGTTTTAAATGAATCAGCTCAAAATATTTATCTCTAGGGAAAGGCTGGCAAGTGGAGCAGACTTTCTTTGTAAAGTCTGTTTATGTGCTTTAATTTTTTATGCAGATATTTGTGTGGTGTGTGTGTCATCTGTGTGTGTGTGTGTGTGTGTGTGTGTGTGCACACGCGCACACATGTGTATCTGTGTTTGCACATAAGTGTGGGTGACCATGAAAGCCAGGGTAAAACATCAGCCCTCCTGAAGTTGTTGTTATAGGCAATTGTAAGCCACCCAGTGTGGGTGCAGAGAAAGAAACTTTTGTCCTCTGAAAGAGCAGCAAATACTCTACCACTGAGCTATCTCTCCAACCCCTGACAAAGATGAAAATAGAGTATAGGGAGCAGGAATAGCTTGCCCAAGTTAGTGCATAAACAGCCACATTCCAACCCGGGTTCATTAAAGTACATATTGCTGTTCTCACATGTATGCATGCATTGGGATACACAGGTCTGTAGGCTTGTTAGAATACCAAGTTCTCCCTCTACCCAGAAATTCTGACTAATTACCCTCAGGGTAAAGTCTGAGAACTTGCATATATAATCAGTTTCTACAAGATGGTGATGTTCCTGGTCCAGGAACCACACTGTGGAAACCACATGTGACACCATAACCCCCATTTTGAAGTCAACAATCTGGAAACAATTTTTTTGATGTATCATGAGTTTTGACTATAGTGCATTAGCTATTGTCTTTTGTGGGGATAACTAAAATAATATTGATTTGGTTTTTCCATCTATTCCCCGAAAGACACCAAAGAACCCATCTTTCAAATCAGTCTGTGGTTTCAATGACTTCCTCCACTAGGAAAGAATAGTGTATCTCCAACTATTTTCAGTTTCTCCATTGCCTTTTATAGGCTATGTAACTGCCAAGTACAACTGCTCACTCCCAGCAGATCAAAGGTAAAAAGAAACAAATTATCTCAAAATTACTGTGTGTTGGTGCAAGTTCAGCAGCTGGCAAGTTGTCTACCATGTTCTGATGGAGATCTCTGGACAATCTTAACAGCCCATTGAGTGGCTAGGAGAAAGCTTCTGTCTGAGGAATTGATTTGATAGTTTAATTCAAATGATGTAAAACGTTGGTGTTATCACATTGCCCTGTAAAAAAAGCAGACAATTGAATGCACTGTGATCTTGCAAATATATCTGCCTTAGCCTTTAGTCCTTCTCTTATGTCTCTATAGTTTCCTTTAATAATGAGCTGTTTGTTCGCTGCCTTCTCTGTCATCACTCTCATCACCTTTCTGTGGAAAAATATCATCCTTTATAACAGCTCACATTAGAAAAGTAGATGCTTTCCTCGGCAAGAAAATATGCTGTAAATTACTAATTTTGAGGCCTTCCATCTAAAAGAGGAGCATGTAAACTGTTGCTGGCACTTTCGTTAAGATTAGTTCAGCACATTTATTCTGATTAGCACGAAGTGCTTCACAAACATTCAGACATGGAATGCCAATAAATCAATTACTCTATAGGATCAAATCCCTTTAGAAGGTACATTAACTTCCTTGGACCACTAGGTTCCAATTAGCAATGGACTGCCCCTTTGTACTTACTGGTGGTCCATAGAAGATAATGCCATCCTTTGAGGTGTTTTGTACATTTCCAGGGAAGCAGCAAACAAATCATCATCATTGTTGTTTATTAAAGTTATTAAAATATCCCTTTTCCAGACTTGTGTGAAACTGAAAGCATTTGCAAGTAAATAAATTGGAATCACAAAGAGTAATTGGTATATTTTTTGTACTCTATTAGTTAAAAGTGATCTTAGCTGCTAATGACAACATTAAGCATAATTGCTCAAATGTTATAGAGATCCTTGTTCAGAAATTAACCTTCTAAAAGGGCTGTCACCAAATCAACAGGTGTTTGCCCTCTCTCTGCTGGTTCACTTTCTATGCTAACTTGGCAAGAGCATAGCAGCCAGCTATTTGATCAAACCATAGGATAAACCCTGCCACCGCAATTTTTTAACATGGATATTACACATTTAACTGAGGGTGTTGGAAAAGAGACAGAGATCCCAGGTCAAAGGCAGGGGTTTGCTAGTGACTGCCTTTATGATCTGAGCTGCAATACCAGTTCTACCCTAGAGCCCAGCCTATGGACCTTCACATTTCAACCCTATCTATTTTATTTATCTATTTTTTTTAATTGTCTGATCAAATTCCTCAAAATGTCCCTCTCTAATATAGATTACATATTGCAAGTTTATACACATGTGCACAAACTCATATACGTCCTCTCTGTTGTTTCTCTTGGAGAACCTTCCAAGGCAAAATTCATGAGCAAGAAAGACTCTTTTCCTTCTGGGAGTTTCCTGCCTTCAGTAAGTGACTCTCAAGGTTTCTGTGGTCAGCACCACTATTCCTAAAGGAAAAAAAAAAACAGATCAGGGAGGAACACACACAAAAATTGTTGCCAGTATGCTTTGTTCCTGTTCCCCTGGCTAGAAGTTACTCATATGACTTCCCACAGGCAAAGGGGGCCAAGAAATACAGTTTATTTTAGGAAAAAAACAAAGTCATGAAATTTGGGCAAGAACCACCTCTGTTTTGCTTGTTATCATCTTTTTATTTAGTTATCCATTTCTCTCTCTCTCTCTCTCTCTCTCTCTCTCTCTCTGTGTGTGTGTGTGTGTGTGTGTGTGTGTGTGTGTGTAGCTCTGGCTGTCCTGAAATTTACTATATAGATCAGGCTGACATTGAACTCACAGGTAATCCACCTGCCTCTGCCACATTTTGGAATTACAGGCATGCGCTATCACTCCAACTTGCTTGCTATCGTCTTTCAAATGAGTTTTACTATCACTGTATTCTGAATTCTACTACCAAATAAATCGTACGTAAAGACAGATAGCCACCATTTTGCACCACAAAAGTTCATGCTCTGAAGTGGATTGGTTTCCCAAAGTGTAGTCTGGATGTGCTTTTCTTGGGTCATTCAATATGCCAAAAGTTGTTATTTGTCATTCATCGCATCCAATCTAGTCTTCAATACCCAAAGAAGCTTCTTGAAAGAAAATAAAAATGTCCTCATCTTGGTCTTCTACAAGGTAAGAAGCTTTCCTTTTCCTCATAAGTATGTCCATCATTTATCTATGCAATTAACTTCAATCTAAACATACAGAAATAATCCCACCCATGTTTTATAAATAATGAGTAAATGAATGAACACAAATATTCTTTAAATTAGCTTTATAATTAGCACCCAGTAAAAATACTAAACATTCTGTAAAAATTATTTACTTTTATGTAGAATGAAATAAATCATTTTTTTTTTCATTTTACACAAAGCATTTTACACAAAGTGAATAGAGTTTATAACAGAAGTAAAGTGTTATCTGGCCAAGTGATGCAGGTCAGCAATTGCAGCTACTCCGTAGGTTAAGATAGAACAACAAGTTCAAAGGCTGATTAGTGAGACTCAAACCCAACATAAAAATGTAAAAAAAAAAAAAAAAATGCTAGAAGACGTATATATCTTACACTAGACCCTCGGTTCAGTTCATATTATTGAAAAGGGGAAAGGAAGGAAGGAAGGAAGGAAGGAAGGAAGGAAGGAAGGAAGGAAGGAAGGAAGGAAACAAGCAAGCAATCAAGCAAGGAACTCACTCTCAATTCCCAGAGCAATTTCTATGGCACAGTGGTCCTAGACAGAAAATAAAATTAAAAAAAAATAAACACATCAATTTATTTCTTTATATAAACAATTATTACATAATCATATATTACATAATCAGTTAAGTATTAGTTGATGATTGCTACTTATAAATATATATATATATATATATATATATATATATATATACAGCCTCGATAGGGCAGGAGAGACAGCTAAGCAGTTTAGAAGTTTAGAGCATTTCCTGCTCTTCAAGAGGACCTAGGTTCAATGACCAGCACCCCCACATGGTAATTCACAACTGTTTAACTTAAATTCCAGGGGATCTCATACCCTCACACACACATACACATGGGTAAAACATTAATGCACACACAATAAAAATAAATTAAAGAAAAAGAGTCAATCTGTCTCTTTACACACACAACTTCTTCATCCGTGATTTGTTTCAAATCATCTCTTTCTTTGTCACTGATTTCTTGTTCCCATTGTTCCCAAATCCCATGTCTCTGCCTTCTACCATTCCTCTCTCTAGGTGTGCACATAACTTTCTACCTAGCAGGGAAAGCAGGCCATGAAAAAGAGACGGTGAAAGAGAACTGGTGATGCTTGCTCAAATGTACATTATCAGGCAGAGGCCATGTGTGTGTCACCTTCAGACAATTCATTCCAGTCATGTTTATTTTGTTGTTGTTGTTTTTTCCTCAATTCCTAGTGAACTACTTTGTTTTACTATTGAGGGGGTGTATTAACAAAATGAGCCTTTGTATATGATGAGGGTGGGCAATCAAATTGTTGGGAGCTTGTTTTTATCTACCGTTGCACTGCCAAAGGGTGGTAATGAAAACAACAGCTAGTGTTTTGGAGAGTTTTACCATGACCCAGGTATTGACAAATAGTTCATTTTCTTGGGACTACCAAACAGTGTGTGTTTACTGACTAGAAATAAAAGAACAGCTTCTAAGGAAGAATATTGAACCGAAGTCATGGCTTTGGCCTAATTGAAGTAATAAAGTCTTCCTTGTAGATCTCTCAGGGATCCTCAGACCACATGTAGAGGTGGCCAGAGTACAACATAAAATGTATGAACATGTCAGGAAGGATTTTGATTTTTTTTCTTTTTACAAAACACTATCACATCTGTTAGATAACACATAAACTAATATCTCAAAATAATTTAGTTTCATCATTAGATTGTGTGTTCTGTTCAGTGACATATTTGGTGAAGCTGAGTGTACAGTTATTATTATGATACATTCTTCCTCCTTTAAGTTGCTGCTTCAAGGTCATAGTTGTGCAAAGTGGTGAATATACCTAAAATACTGAAGAGCTATATTTGTCTAGTACATTTGCAGTTAAGCCAGCCTTCAACTTTTAATTCAGTGTTTACTCATTTGACAGTAAATAAATTTATGACTCAATAAAACACTGTAAAATAAAAGTTCTGAATGAAAATCAATATGAAGGATGAAATTAGGGTAGTAGTATACACTCTGATTTCAATGACAGAGGAATCTTTAAATCCAGTATCCACTCATATTCATCTAGTCTAAGCTATTACAATATAAACACAAGCTATTGGTATGTACCTCCTTAATCAACTACCTTAATAAGTTTTGGATTTTTGTTGTTATTGTTGCTGTTTTAGCTTGTTGTTGTTGACATTATGAACAAATAACTGAGAATCTAAAGGCAGTATGAACAGAAAAATGTTCAAAAGCTTTGTTGACAGTGCTACTTTTCTTTTTGTATTCATTATTTATTGCAATTTATTCATTTTGTATCCCTGCTGTAGCCCTCTCCTTCATCTCCTCCCAGTCCCATCCTCCTTCCCTCTTCTCCCCATATGCCCTTCCCCTAGCACAGTCCACTGATAGGTGAGGTCTTTATCAAGTCTCATCAGGACTGGCTGCTTTGTCTTCCTCTGTAGCCTGGCAAAGCTGCACCGCCCTCCCCCACATAAGGAGGTGATCAAAGAGCAGGCATCTGAGTTCATGTCAGAGACAGCACCTGTTCCCCTTACTAGGGAACCCACTTGGAGATGAGCTACCCTGGGCTACATCTAAGCAGGGGTTCCAGGTCCTCTAAATGCATGGTCCTTGGTTGGAGTATCAGTCTCTGCAAAGACCCCTGGGACCAGATATTTTTGGTTCTGCTGGTCTCTTTGTGCAGATTTGCTCAACCATATTTGTAGCAACTTTATTCATAATAGCCAGAATCTAGAAACAACCCAGATGCCCCTCAACTGAGGCATGGATACAGAAATTGTGGCACATTTATACAATAGAATACTACTCAGCAATTAAAAACAAGGGAATCATGAAATTTGCAGGCAAATGGATGGAACTAGAAAAGATCATCCTGAATGAGGTAATCCAGAAGCACAAAAACACACATGGTGTATATTCACTTATAAGTGGATATTAGACATATAAGATAAACATACTAAAATCTGTACTCCTAATGAAGATAAGGAAGACCCTAAGGAAGATGCCCAATCCTTATTCAGAAGGGCATATAGGATAGATATCAGAAGTGAGAGAAGACAAGGCACAGGACAAGAGCATTCCACAGTGGGCCTCTGAAAGACTCTATTGATGAGGGTATCTAAGCAGATGCTGAGACTCATAGCCAAACTGTGGGCAGAGTGCAGGGAATCTTATGAAAGAAGGGAAAGATAGAAAATCCTGGAGGGAACAGTGCTACTTTTAAAGAAGAGCAAGAAATGAGAAAGCATGGGTGTTTTCTACAAGCTCTCCCTCCCTGTACACTCCTCCGATGATCACCTTACTCCAGAAGGATCAGCTTTGGCAATCCATCAGGCATGCTCAGAAACAAATTCAGTGGCTTACATTATACCCATGGACCCATTTCTATGAGAAGAATTTATAAAGGCTAGCTACACTGATGACTTCCATCTGCAAACAAAACAAAACAAAACCCACAAGTAATCAAAATAAATAGTTCCTCAGAAGTCTCAAGTTTCATAACTCCAGTCAAAACCAACTCAGTGCCTTCATCTCACCTCCCCCTCCGCATTCGAGTAGCAGTGTGCTCCATAAGCTTTGCTAATTGGCTTTCACTCCTTTACCGCAGTGTTGGTCTCCGGAAGTCCTACTCAATGCCTAAGAGCACTACCACTAACCTTTTCAGATCCTTTGACATTTCATAGTTGTGTTTCTCTTTCTTCTAAGGATCCAGACTCTTTGATGCAACTTCGGCAATATGATTTGTATTACAAAAAAAAAAAAAAAAAAAAAAAATTCACATATGCATCTGACACTTTCCTGGGATCTCAGAGAACTAGAAAAGCATTGCGTTGCAGCTCAGGCACAAACACTTGACATTGATCCCCAGAACTCATGTAAAAAATAGTCAGGCATGATTGTTTGCTCACTGCCAAGGCAGAGACAGACAGATCCCTGGGGTTTACTGGGCAGCCAGCGTAGCCTGCTTGGTGAGTTCCAGCTCAGTGAAAGACTGTCTCAGACCGTCTCCCCCAAAAAGATAGATGGTATCTGAGGAAAACCACCTGAAACTGTGTTCTGGCCACAACACACACACACACACACACACACACACACACACACACACACAAAGTGACTAGAAATAGGCCATTATTTCAAGGCCTAATGCAATGGCTACTTAGGCAAGTCTTAAAGGAGTAAAGTCCTAGTGATAATGACTGTATTAATTTTGTCTAAAGATGGAAAGAAAAGAGTAGAAGCAGAAAACTTTGAAAAAGATAAGATTTCAAATAAAGGTTCATTTCCAGTTTTCCATTCAGCAAGGGAAATGATTGACTTCTTCAGGAAAGGGCAAAGAATTTGCTAACAAAGGAAGACACTTAATGTTAGAAATGAAAGGTTTGTAGAGTTTCTGGGATGTTTCTCTTTCCAGATTACGGAACTGACATTGGAGGGACAATTGAAGAAGCATGAAGATATAGAATAAAACATGAGCTTTAACGTCAGAGAAACAGCAGAAGGGTATTCATATGTGTGAATTGAATTTCTTTTTATTCTTTTCTTAATGTTCTTGACCAATCCTGTAAAAAGAAAAAAAAATGTTCTGTTTGTTATGTTGAAACACACACACACACACACACACACACACACACAAAACACCGGAGGCGGGGTTCCCTTCTCATAACCTACAGTGCAATCACTGATTTCTTATTCTTTAGCTTTGCTATTTCAGGAAATAGCAAACCCACAAAACCCCTACTCTTCTTTTGGATTACTTATGTATTTAAGGACTTGACTTGATTACGCACATCACAACAATCACAGGTTCTTATAATACCATTTAAGAACTATGATTTCCAACTCAGATAGGCTAGAGCAGTCACTCAACCATTCTTTCCTTACCTGTGATAAAAGTCCATGATGATAGCTGGCAAAAGCAGTCCTAAGAGCAAGGAGTTCTGACACTCAGTTTGAAGTATCTGTGCTGTGCTGCCACACTGTTGATTTTTTCTTCTCTGCCTCCTCTTCCTCCTCCTCTTCCTTCTCTCTCTCCCTCTCCTCTCTCTCTCTCTCTCTCTCTCTCTCTCTCTCTCTGTGTGTGAGACAGAATGAACAATTCCTTATGGTGGGTTGGTTGAAAGATAATAAAACATAACAGTAAAGTCCTTCTACCCTATGGCTTCCAGTAGTGATAACCTCTAGGCTTTCCTTTTCTTCACCCAAGACTTTTATAAAAAAAAAAAAAATCTATTTACTGACTTCATTTACTCTCCTGTTATTCAGTGCTCAGTGTATTGAAAATCATCTGATCTACCTCTCCCCACTTCCCGATAAGTTTTCATATGCCATCAAGGTGTTCTCATTCCTAATCCAATGGACCCTTCTTTAGTCTTACCTTATTTCATTTTAGTGTGTGTGTGCGTGCATATGCACGTGTGCCTGTGTGGGTGTTCATATGTGCATGTGCACCTGTGTATATGGGTGTACATGCTTATGTGTACACATGCAGAGAGACGGGTGTGATGTCAGGTCTCTTCCTGGATCACTTTCTCCCTAATATTGAGGCAATGTCTCTTGCTGAACCTGAACCTGGGTAGGTAATTAGGTTAGTATGGATAGCCTAAAATTGCTGCAGGGATTTCCTGTCTTTGCTCATGAGACACAGGGATTATAAACAGGCTGCCACACTTTGCTTTTCCTGGAAGTTCTGGAGAGCGGAACTCCGGTCTTCAGGCTTCTGTGGCGAATATTTTATCCAGTTAACCATCTCCCCAATTGGGAATCATTTTAAATTATAGAAACATTTCATTGTTTAAAAGCTCCCTCCTTGAGACTTCAATTTCTGTGCACAGCGTGTTATATTCTGGTATTTTTCCTTATTTTGGCCTTCTGATTCCTCTTTGATAATCTCTGTCACAGACTTCCCTTCTCTAGGCCCTCTAATATTGCTTTTCCCTGAGGTTTTTCAGTGGCACAATGGCACAAGGCTCTCTTTGTTCTTTGGAAGAATTTTTAAAAGTGTAGATTTGGCTGCATTTTTTCTTTACTTCAAACCTTTCAATCTTTTACTAGGATGAATTCCAAATTTCTTAGTATGGAATTCAAGAGTATTTATCATCCAGTTTCTGTTTTTATCTCCAGCCTCATTTCTCATCACTCTGGATTTGGCAATTTCATGATGTAGTCACACGGAATTAATTATAATTTTCATTTAACTCATGGCTTACTCTGACCCATGAATTCTTCTTTTACTTTGTTACACAGTTAAGAAGTTATCCATCTCAAAGGACTTTCCAAACCCCAGCCTAGGCAGTGTTACTATTACCTGCGAAAACTCAAGGAACAATATATAGACTTAGTTAATGTATTGTAATGATAAATATGCATACTTATCTGTCTCAAGGGAATAAGATATATACAAAAGGAATTATGTTTTACTAATCTATTCCCAGTATATAGTAAAGTGCCTGGTTTAGCCTAGGTAAGGTAAGTTATGCTATAGTGTAAAATACTGCCCCTCAAAGCTTAGTGGCTCTGCAAAGCCAAACTTTATTTCTCACTGTCATGAGAATCTGACACAGGTCAAAAGCCCTTATATGGCAGGTCCTCCATGCAGTGTCTCAGAAAAAAAGCTTTTGTCTATCACATGACCTCAGCATTTTAACACATACCCCTCTGGGCCCGGAGTAGAGGGAAGAGTGAATCTTATGGTGACATGCTGATTTTTAAATGCTTTAGCATGAAAATTGTAGGTATCACTTCACTAACAGCTAACCAGACAGGAATAATTGCATGACTCCAATTTAACTACAAAGGATAATGGAAAATAAAGAGATCACATAGCAAAGGTGGTGAACATTAATTTTTTAACCAGTAGGATAGTAAATCGGTATGTCCGAAAAAGAACGTGAGAAGTACATACTTTGACTTACGTATCAGACAATTCTTTATTTTTAATATATTTTTTACACATTAAACTTTATTCACTTTGTATCCCAGCTGTAGACTCCTCCCTTAATCTCCTCAGAGTCCCAAGATATATATATATATATATCTTGACGTCATTTCCCCGGCATGATATATATATATATATATATATATATATATATATATGTATATATATATCATATATATATATATATCATATACACAGGTGCATATATATTTTTGCTCCAGAATCTTCTTCTCCCCTTCTTCTTCTTCTTCTTCTTCTTCTTCTTCTTCTTCTTCTTCTTCTTCTTCTTCTTCTTCTTCTTCTTCTTGTTTCCTTTTGGTTTTCTTCTAAAACTTGAGAGGAAAAATAAATAAATGTCACCCATCCAAAACATACATCTACAGTAATAGGCTTCTGGGGTTTGAACAAGTACAATCTATAAGACTTTGACATCATTATCAGCAGTCACTGCTGCAGGTACAGATGGAAAGCACCACAGAGATGCTTCTGCATCAATGCTTTTTCCATAGCCATTGTAAGGCCATCAGTCCTCATCAGCTCAGCACAGACTCCTATCATTCACTCTACGTATCACAGCCAATCATTTTAAACAAAGTCAAAGCCAGTCTTAAAGCAGAAAAGCATAAAGATGATTACAAGAATTCCCTAAAACAGAAGACCAAACACTAAATGTGCCAAATTATTTCCATTCTATTTATTAACCTTTTTTTTCTTCCTCTGACCATCAGTCTACCACTGCCTGCAATTTCCATTATCCGTACAGATTGTTTAGGATTTATCCCAGTAGTATTTTCTTCCTAATGATAAACTACCAGAAAAAAATAACAGTAGTGGGGCTGTTGTTATTACTAGGGACAGAAACTGTTAATATTACACAAAATATAATTATTAGAAAAGTACCACAAAGCAAAAGGGGGAGGGTGTTATATAATCATTAAAAGACAACAAGATTAAGAATATGGATATGCATAGCATTCCGCAGCTCTCTACTTCCGCCTTCCACCTTCCCGATGGTGAGTGCTCTCTGTCACGAACAACTCCACATTTGGCTAAGGCCGAGGATCTGGCTTGCTTCCATGTATGTGGACCTATCTGCATTGCCCCCGTGGCACGCCTGGGTTGGCTACCCAGAGGCTATTTAAGCTGTGGGCTGGCTTTCCCCGGGGTCCGAGGATTGTTCAATGTTCCTGAATAAACTGCATTGAAAAAAAAAAAAGAAATAAAACAATGTTCTCTTTGAAAAAAAAAAAAAGAATATGGATATGCTTCACTGGGCAAATTGTTTGCTATGTAAGTATGAACACTTATGTTGGGATTCCCAGTTCTCAGGTTAAAAAACAAAAAGAAAAGAAAAAAAAACCCCAGCATATTTGTAATCTCTACCTTGGGAGACAGTAACAAGAATATCCTATGGGTTGAGTGTTGCTTTCCTAGAGCTACGACAATTAACAACCACAAATTCTATATGTTAAATGGCAGGGATGTATTCTTGCACAGTGCTGGAAACACAGATCTATTGAACTATTCATCTGACTGTTTGAAAAGTCTTAATAATTGTTTTTGTACATCAAATTAATAGCTTTCACAATTATTAATTATTATCACAGCACTGATTTGGTTCAATAATAAATATGCAATTACATCCCGGCCAACTGCTAGAACTTCAGTTTACAAAGTACATAAGGATATTTCCCCTCCAAATTCTTGTCAATGATCTACCTTTATTTCATTTGATTTTATTTCAGATAAATTTTATTTTAAATTATTTGTAGGTGTGTGTACCTATACATGGACATGTGCTTGAAAGTGCCTCTTGTCTGTGAAGGCCAAAGACATCAGATATAATGGAGCTGAACTTACAGACAGTTCTGAGTCTCCTGACATGAGGTCTGAGTGCTGAACTTTGGTTATCTGGAGGAACAACAAGTGCTTCCAGCCACTGAACCATCTCTGTAGCCCCCTCTTTCCTTTATCTTAAAGAGAACACTTTCTTTTTAAATTTTTATTTTATTTATTATGTATTACAATATATTCACTTTGTATCCTGGCTGTAGCGTCTACCCTCATCTCCTCCTAGTTCCACCCTCCCTCTCTCTTCTTCCCCTATGACTCTCCCCTAGTCCACTGATAAGGGAGGTCCTCCTCTTTTACCTGACCCTAGCTTATCAGGTCTCATCAGGACTGGCTACATTGTCTTCCTCTGTGGGCTGGCAAGGCTGATCCCTCTCAGGGAGGAGGTGATCAAAGAGCCAGCCACTGAGTTTATGTCAGATACAACCCCTTTCTAGGGAACCCACTTGGACACTGAGCTGTCATGGGCTACATCTGTGCAAGGGTTCTAGGTCCTCTCCATACATAGTTCTTGGTTGGAGTTTCAGTCACTGCAAAGACCCCTGTGCACAGATTTTTTTGGTTCTGTTGTTCTCTTTGTAGAGCTACAGACCCTTCCAGGTTTTTCTATCTCCCCTTCTTTCATAAGATTCCCTGCACTCTGTCCAAAGTTTGGCTATGAGTCTCAGCATCTGCTTTGACACCCTGTAAGGTAGAGTCTTTCAGAGTCCCTCTGTGGTAGGCTCCTGTCCTGTTCCCTGTTTTTTCCCTCTTCTGATGTCCCTCCCATTTGCATTTCTGAATGAGGATTCATCATCTTACCAAGGGTCCTCCTTCTTGATTAGCTTTTATAGGTGTACAGATTTTAGTATGATTATCCTGTAAGTCTAATATCCACTTATAAATGAGTATATAGCATGTGTGTCTTTCTGCTCCTGAGATACCTCACTCAGGATGATCTTTTCTAGTTCCATCCATTTGCCTGCACATTTCATGATTTCCTTGTTTTTAATTGCTGGAGAGGATATGGAGAAAGGGGAACCCATCTCCAAAAGTGCAAACATGTATGACCAATTTGGAAATCAATCTGTCACTTTCTCAGAAAATTAGGTATAGTGCTACCTCATGATCCAGCCATACCACTCTTAGGCATGTATCTGAAATATGCTCAGCTATACAACAAAGACATTTGCCAGTGACTGCCCCTGTTTCCCTTGCTAGGAAACCTACATGGAGACTGAGCTTCCCTTGGGCTACATCTGAGCAGGGGCTCTAGGTCCTCTCCATGCATGGTCCTGAGTTGATTCATCAGTCTCTGGAGGCCCTGTTGAGCCCAGACTTTTTTGGCTCTGTTAGTCTCCTTGTGGAACTCCTGTCCCCTCCAGATCTTTCTATTTCCCCCTTCTTCCATAAGATTCCCTGCACTCTGCCCAAAGTTTTTCTATGAGTCTTTGATACCCTGATCAGTAGAGTCTTTCAGTGGCCCTCTATGGAAGGCTCTTGTCCTGTTTCCTGTCAAACAAATTGAACTGAATACCCAGACATAAATCCACACACCTATGAACAGCTGATTTTTGGCAAAGAAGCCAAAATTACACAATGGAAAAAAAGAACAGTATCTTCAACAAACTGTGTTGGTCAAACTGGATGGCTGCATGTATACAAATGAAAACTCAACTCTAAAGGGACCAAGGACCTTAATGTAAGACCTGATATCCTAAATTTGATAATGAAGAAAGTGGTGACTACATTTAAACTCATTGACAAATGAAAAGACTTTCTGAACAGGATCCTGATAGCACAGGCATTAAGGTCAACAATTAATAGATGGGATCTCATCAAGCTAAAAAGGTTCTGTACAGCAAAGGACGCCATTGTTTGCTTTAAGAAGCAGCCTGAAGGATGAAAAAAAAAAAGAGCCCTCACCTGCTATACTCTGAAAAATGGTTAGTGTCTTCAATACATAATTAATTTAAACACACAACAACAACAAAACTAGCCCAGCATAGTGGTACATGGCTTTAATCCCAGTACCCAGGAAGCAGAGGCAAGTGTATGCCTACATTTAAGGCCAGTCTAGTATACATAGTGTGTTCAACACCAATGTGGGCTACACAGTGAGACACCATCTAAAAACAAAATAAAAACAAACAAATAAAAAGAACACAAACTAAGAAAATAAAAACTTTAAACATCTAGAAAATAGACAACCTAATTTAAAACTGTGGCACGGCACTAAAAAGAGTTCTAAAAACTGAAAAACAAATGGCCCAGAAATATTTTTTTTAATGTTCGATATATTTAGTCACCAGGAAATACATAGTAAAACTATGTGAGATTTCATCTTACACCAGTCAGAATGGCCAAGATCAATAAAATAAATGACAGCTCATGCTAGTGAGAATATGGGGTAAGGGAACACTCACCCATTTGCTGGTGGAAACGCAAACTTGTACAGCCACTATGGACATCAGTGTGGAGGTTCCTCAGGAAAATGGGAATTGATCTACATTAATATCCAGCTATATCACTCTTTTTTCTCTCTTTTTAAAAATGTATTTATTTTTTATTGATTACAGTTTATTCATTTGTATCCCAGCTGTAGCCCCCTCCTTTAGCCCCTCCCAATACCACCCTCCCTCTCTCTTCTCCTCCCATGCCCCTCCCCCAGTCCATTGATAAGGGAGGTCCTCCTTACACATCCATCTGACCTTAGCCTATCAGGTCTCATCAGGAGTGGCTGCATTGTCATCCTCTGTGGCCTGGTAAGGCTGCACCTCCCCTCCCTCTCAGGAGGAGGTGATTAAAAAGCAGGCCACTTGGGAATAAGTGAAATATTGAAATATCAACATTTTTATAGCCTTTAGATCTAAAGATCAGTCAGTCCTAGGTTTGGTTTGCAATTATAAATTTTAAAACATTTTTGTGCTATTCCAAGGATACACTAGTTCTTTATAAAAGGCAGTAGCATAAATGGCAAATGCAGAAAATAACAGAACTTGCCACAAATATTTGGCTCTTTCAACCATACTTGAGCATTTTACTCTTTAAATAAAGACACTTATACCATCATAATAACAATTACGTATTTCTTTGTAATTTTACATAAAACAGTTATTTTCTATTTTTACACAGGTTAAAATATTTGTGCATAAAATGTAAAAATAGTAAATGGGAAAAATAAAATTATTATACAATAAATTCTATGTTGAAAATTAAAAAAACAGAAAGAGCAGGCCACTGAGTTCATGTCAGAGACAGTCCCTGTTCCCCTTACTAGGGTACCCACTTGGACACTGACCTGGCATGGGCTACATTTGTGCAGGGGTTCTAGGTTACCTCCAGGAATGATCCTTGTTTGGAGTATCAGTCTCAGAAAAGATTCCTGTGCCCAATTTTTTTCTCTCCTTTTGGAGCTCCTGTCCCCTCCAGGTCTTTCTATTTCTTCTTCTTTAACAAGATTCCCTGCACTCTCTCTTGAACATATAACCAAAGGTTTCTACAACCTACTACAAGGACGCTTGCTCATCCATGTTTGTTGCTGCTTTATTCATAGTATCCAGAAACAAGAAAAAATTTCTAGATGCCCATCAAGTGATGAGTGGGTAATGAAAATGTGGTATCTTTCCATAATACACTATTATTAAGTTGTTAGTCAGTGAGATTATGATAGGTAAGTGGGTAGAACTTGGAACAATTATTTTGAATGAAGGAAGCAACCCTAATGCAAGAAGACAAATATCATATGTTTTCTCTCATTTATGTATATTAACTTTGAATCCTCGGACACGTGTGTTTTACTTGGAGTATGCATAGAAGTCAGGAAATTAGTAAGTGATCATGGTTAAGGGCTTTCAAAGATGAGGAGACAGAAAGCAATCATACAAAGTGTTAAAGGGAAATAATAGAAATCAAGTGTTCCATGGAATGAGAGATTGGAAGTTAGAGGGTAGAATACAGAGATTCATACATAATACTAAAGACCTTTTGGAAAAAGTCATATGGAATCCTACTAGTATAAGAATGTCCTAAAATACACGCATACGCATAAATAAAGAGTTGAAATGGAGTTAACCAGTAATGGGATGATAATGCACCTATAATATATCACAGGATAATAAATTAACAGCCCACCCAGGAATGGGTTATTATTTTTGGTATTGTTAATAAGTGATATCCCATAGATGTCTAACATTACAGTTGATTGCCACTCCTGTTGGTTACCCTCCAAAACTTAACAGTAAAAATCTATTGCTGAGGAGACCAATTTATATCTTAGTACATGAAGAAATAAAGCTGGCTTTGATCCAAAAGCATTCTACCAGAGAAGATCAATCATCAGTCTCACCTAGTTATGAACCCTGAAATAATTGTTTTCAAAAATAGTTATGTGTTCATACTATGTTACTTGGTGCATAAAGATTTGTAACTATTATCTTCATTGTGAATTTTGTCCTTTAGCAATAGTAAGTCAGTCGCTTACTATTTCTCTCACTGAAAGTTTTCAAGTCTTCTGTTTGTAAAGAGAAAGTTACTGAATCAATCAAGCTCTCATTTATTACTATTCTGGTTATCTTCTATAAAATTTAGGCCATGAAGCTTATGAAAATATGGTCACAACTGTCTGTAATGTGGATTCCAAGGGATCTTCACATGAATTAAAAAAAAAAAAAAAAAAGAAAATATGGTCACTGAGATAGTGAAAGAAGATATTTGAGTAAAATGCATTCATTTTGTGACCAGGACTTCAAGTAATGTAAGAACTGGTTCAACAGGTTAGCTAAATGATCAAAGCAACATATGTTCAAAGGGATCATTCAGACAAGTTAAAGTTCAGGATTTAGACACAACAAGTAATTTTCCAAGTTGAATCGGGTAAGAGAGGCACTTTATGAAAGAATTCAGGCTGTGAACAATGATTAAAGCTATAAATAAAGGACTAATACAGACATTAGGGGCAGAGTGACTGGTTCATGGGGGCATAAGCAAATAATGAATGGACCTGTGCATAGATGAAAAGATTTATCTGATGACAAGATAGAAGATTTAAGGAAAGCAATAATGTCCTCTCAAGTTCAGGACATGGATCAAGAAAGAAACATTTATATACTGATGTTGGGAAATTACATTTAAAAGTCCAGACACTGTATAGGGGTTCCTGAAAATACATCTATCATATGATCCAGCTATGGCACTCTGGGTATCTATACAAAAGACTCAAATTCTGTGTGTCAATGTTTTTTGCAGCACTGTTGACAATAACTAAGTATGCAAACAAACTAGGAATCAACAATGAAATGCATAAAATAGTAGTGGTATATATATATACAATGGAATGTTTTTTAATCAGAAAGAAGGATGAACTTATGTCCTTTTCAGGAAAAAATATATGCAACTGAAGATAGTCATATAAAGTAAATTAAACTAGTCTCAGGATGATAAGTAAATATTTTCTATTATTTCTGGTCTCTACAGTTTATATAGACTTATAACATCATGTATGCATATATGTGACATTAAATTATAAGCCAAGAGAATAGAGGGGAATAGAATGTAGGTGAAAGGAGAAGAATGAGTAAAGGGGTTATGGATAGAATGTGTTCAATGTACAATGTATAATTGCATGAAAGTGCCATTACGTAGCAAAGTGCAATGACTATATACATTGAAAAAAATGAAAAGAAACGGTACTTGGCCCAAGAGCAAAGTATCTTAAACTCCATAGTGAAAAAATAACTACAGGATGGATTCTTGGCCTATCAGATCCTATGGTGCTGGTTAGAGCATCAACAATTTTAATATGATACTGATTCAAAACATCACAGACTTCATATTTTGCAAATATGAAAGCAGTACCAGACCTAAAATGTGAAGACATTATTGACATACACTTCAGACCAGTCTAGCAGATGGACAGACCCAGTCCTCCAATGGTATTATGTACTAGGCAGATGAAGATGCCAACCTAGAAGCTTGATGAAGAAACTAAAAAGGAAACAGAGCCCCAACATCATTCTTTATTCAGACCTCACCAGCTGCTTCAAACCATGAGATCAGTCATGCCATTATGTCATCAGCCCTGGGCATAAAGCCAGGAAAAATAGATTTTCCTCCAAATTCTACGCCTGCAGCACTCTAGGATGCTATGCAGGCCTCTTGCCAGCTTCCAGGGGAGAATACTGTATAAAGAGGAGCTCACATTGTTATTATCAAATTGTTTTGAGACCATCAACATACTGGGAAAAATCCAAAAGACCTAAGGTGGGCACTTTAATTAATCTGGTCTCAAGTCAGAATGCAGGCAAGCCTTGGCTGCTTCAACACCTCAGCCCATTCTCAGGAAGAACCAAAACCTTCATGCATCAGGCTGTGAGCTAAAAAGGAAAGACATGATGACTGATGATTCAAAAACATAAACAAAAGTAAAAATCTATTCAAGTGGAAGATTCTAAAATCTGCAATACACAATGTATACAATGCAACCTCCTTTTAGTGGAAACAGAGCATAGACTAGACCACTCTCCTCTCCTGTGTCAGGGGAAGCTTTTGGGAGGACAAAGGACTTTTATGTAGCCAAGTAACTCAAGGATATTTTTAATGACTATTAAAATAAATAAAGCCAAAAAGCAATGTACATCCATAGTCTTTGGCCACACTGTATAACTTTTGGGGATGTCTGATCCAATCAACTACTGTTCCCTTCATCAGTTCAGTTTTTAAACCATCAGTCAAAAGTGTCATAACAAAACAACAAAAATTTTTAATTACAAAATAAAGCCATGCCAATGTCTCTCTCTCTCTTCTTCCTGTGAAAATTAGGTTTCGTCAAGAAAAGGTATAAAATACAGCTGTGCATGATGGAGGGGCCCAACTTGATCTACCCCCGTCCATTGATCCTCATCTGCTAGAACGTGAACAGTGAGCCCAAGATCTCCACTCATACACTTAGTACTTCTGCTCAGGAGGAACAATTGTCTTGATATTCATGGTGCTGGAAGCCTGAGCAGTATTCTCTTGCACCTGATCAGTGATGACTGGGTACATGGAGGTGCCACCAGACAGCACTATGTTGGCATAGAGGTCTTTGTGGATAGCCACATCCACCAAACTTCATGATGTAATTGAGTATGGTTTTGTAGCTGCATTAGGATCCCATACCCAGGAAAGAAGGCTAGAAGAGAGCCTCAGGGAAATGGAACCACTCAATGCCAATAGTGATGACTTGGCCATCAGGCAGCTGGGAGTTCGTCTCCAGGAAGGAAGAGGATGCAGCAGTGGCCATCTCCTGATTGAAGTCTAAGGCAACAAAGCACCACTTCTTCTTGATGTCAAGCACAGTTTTTCTCTGGCTGTGGTGGTGAAGCTGTAGTCATACTCAGTCAGCATCTTCATGATGTAGTCTATCAGTTACTAGGCAGAGAGTTCCAGATGTAGGATGACATGGAGGAGAGCATAACCTTGGTAGATGGGCATAGTGTGTATAGCCCTGTCTCTGAGTCCAACATAGTGATGGTGGTAGGACCTAGGCATACAGGAACAGCACAGATTATATGGCTCTATACATGGCTGGGTGCTGAAGGTCTCAAATATGACCTGGGTCATCTTTTCATGATTGGTCCTGGGACTCACGGAGGCTTTGGTGATCCCTTAGGGGCCACACACAGCTTGTAGTAGAAGATGGGGCATAAGATATTCTTCATGTCCTCCATGTTGGTGATGATGCAATGCTAAGTGGGGTAATTCAGGATGAGGAATCTTCGCTTGCTTTGGGCCTAGTTGCCTAGGCAATAATCCTTCTGGATCATGCTCACCAGCAGAGCCTGGTGCCTCAGGCAGCCTATGATGGAGAAGTCGGCCTAGGAAGTACTGTCACCTGTAAAACTGCCTTTGCTCATGCCAGAGTTATTGTCTAAACTGAGCTCCAGCAATACTGTATCATCCATGGCCAAACTGGTGGTGGGTGTCGACCTGCAGGAAGCCAGTTGACAGAGGTCTGTGCCCTCAGTAGACACAGACTCAACTAAGACTTGAGTTTTAATTTCAATTTAACTATTTACTGACACCAGGAAATCTGCAAGCTAGTAAGTTTGTCTGAAGTATACTTTTCTAGGGAAGACTTACTAATATAATAATTAGCTTATTATATAATAGGTATCTAGTTCATGAATTGTATCTCCATGGTTCAATACTTCTAAAAGAAGTTATTCTTAATTATGTATATGGGGGACTATCTATCTGCAAATGGGTGTGCACACCCGAGAACAGAAGCCCATTGAGGCCAGAAGAAAATACAAGATTCCCTGAAACTAGAGTTACAGGCAATTTTGAGCTGCCCAACATGAATGTTAAAAACTAAACTCAAATCCTCTGTAAGGACAGTATATGCTCTTAACTACTGGGTCCATCCCTTAGATTCAGCTTAAAACACTAGTATTTATATGTTGCATTTACAGTAACTTTGACAACATGTTTTTATTTATTACATATGACAATATGTTATTATTCAGCCCTATTATTTAAATTTGGTTATTAAACTTTTCATTACACATATCTATATCATCTCCCCTAGTAGGCTCATTTCCTTGTGAATAGGAGTTTATGAGGTAATTTATCTTTATTTATCTACAGGACTTTGTGCTGAGATCAGTAATGTCTCAGGTAAGCCAGACATATTCTCTCTGCCCATATCTACCTTGATAACTAAATTTCTAGGAATTATAAAATTGTTTTCTTCCTCACCTCACTTTTAACTGTTTAAACTTAATTAAGCAGACCAACAAATCATAAAAATCTATAGTCAATAACAGTAATAAATCATAGCTATTTCCTGTTTAAAAAAAAGAAACATTTGTTTATTATGACATGTTCACTTTATTTTTTCTAAAGGGATATCTTTGTGATGACAGATTGTTAATAAGAAGCGGTACTTTTAATAGCATGGTTCAAATAACAGTTTGCTTTTGAAGTTCAAGGATTATGTTAATTGTTTGCAAACTATATAAGGCATACTGTAAAAACAAAATCCCAAAGCAACATAAGAATGAATTTTGAAAAAGAAGTAAGCATGAGTTATTGTGACTTTTTGGATAATGTAGACTTCAGAGTTCCTTTTCTCTTAAGTACCCTTTTTTTCCTCCAAGAATACATTTCTTAAAGTTTTCAAACTAGTTAGGCAATTTGGGATTCCTCTGGGATTTTGATGCCACAGCTCCACTGACATTTTGAGAAGATAATGGGTATAATTACTTTTCCTGTAGCAATATCACTGCCTTTAAAATAAAAGCCTCAGGACTTTTTAATGTATTAGATTACATTCTATTCAAAGGGACAGGACTTATTATACAGAAAAATGTACTAAAAGAAAACTGATCTTTCTTCTCAAAGTCTTTATCTTTCAAACATGAATCTTAAAACTATTAGCACAGATTTATGAAAAAATGTATTCTAATCTTCCATTAAAAAAGAAGTCAAGTTCCTTTGGTATGTCAACATACAATTTTGGTTTTCTGCCTTCAGTGAGTCACTAACCTTGCTTCTTTGGCAAGGTGGTGAATAAAATGCTCCTTTGGACTCTGAGTCACAGGTGATGAATAATAGCAGAAAGACCAGTGTTTTCTCGCTGTGACCAGTGTTTTAACTGCTGCACAGAAAAAAGGCCAAAAATGAGGACAGTGTGGTCCATAAGATCAAACTTCCCATGCAGAACAAAGAAGCAGAACTGAGTGCCTACAAGGGAGTCATCGTGATAAAATTCTTTAAAAGGCACATTCTATGTGTATTGGGGTACTAGATATACATGACTTGGCCTTGAGAATGAGTTGACTAATGACTAGCGTCAAGATTGTATGAAATACTGCTCAAAGAGCCAGAAAAGAGAGAAGACAGATCTGGGGGTATTTGTCTCAGGTCCTAAATTTGCTCAAAACAAAAATTTAAGAGCCTAGGTGTCTATTCCAGACCTCTTCCTACTAAAAACTACTGCTGAAATTCTATCATGGGCCTTCTTTTCTTATACAAGAATCTGCTGTAAAATTTAACTAGTCCCAGAAAGTTTGTGACTTAAACTGTTAGTTACTGTAAGATTTATGTACAGAAACTGAAAAGATTCTTGTAAATTTTATAATCATTTTCTTTGTAATGATTAAAATGAGTAGTTTTGACAGTAGACAAAGAAAGTCTACATATAGAAGTAAGGCTTTTTGGTTGGTTGGTTGGTTGGTTGGTTGGTTGGTTGGTTGGTTGGTTTTATAGTCATGAAAAGTGAACTCATGGCATCCCACACTGTAAGCAATAGGTCTTCCACCAAGTCATATCCAAACCCTGAGTCAGGGAGCTCTAAATACCTTCCTTTCCCAGACTTAGGAGGATAAGTCATTGTAAGCACAAAACCAGTTCCACACTAACCGAGTCTTTCCTAAAATTTTATCTAAGATCAGCCCCTAGCCTCATTCAGCAGAAAGCAGGTGGTAGGGAAATAATGGAAAGAAGACAAAGATGGCAGCCACACAGATTTCCTCCCATCTGATGGGATTAGCCATGAGAAGGCCCAAGGGTTCATTGGTGGGAAAAGCTTTCACATCTATCTATCCTCATTTAGAAAGACAGATGGGATGCGCATTGAACATATGACAGGAGTCTACTGAGCGCATCTGAAAGACTCTAACTAGCAGTGTTTTCAAAGCAAAGACTCACGACCAAACCTTTGGCAGAGTACAGGGAATCATAAGAAAGAAGGGAAGTTAGTCTGATGGGGAAAGGATAGGAGCTCCACAAGGACCAAATATATCTGGGCACAGGGTCTTTTCTGAGACTGACATTCAACCAAGGACCATGTATGGATATAACCTAGAACCTCCACTCAGATGTAGCCTGTGGCAGCTCAGTAACCAATTGGTTTCCCAAAGTGAGGGGAACAGGGACTATTTCTAACAGGAACTCAGTGACTGGCTCTTTGGTCTCCCCACCCCCGAAGGGAGGAGCAGTCCTGTTAGGCCACAGAGGGTGGCTTTGCAGCCAGTCCTGAAGATACCTGATAAAACAGGATCAGATGAATGGGGAGGAGGTCCCCCCTATCAGTGGACTTGGAAAGGGGCACGGTGGAGATGAGGGAGGGAGGGAGGGACTGGGAGGGAATGAGGGATCGGGACACGGCTGGGATACAGAGTTAATAAAATGTAACTGATAAAAAAAAATAAAAAATAATAAAAAATAAAAAATATCTATCCTGCATTTCTGAGATGGTATGTTCAGTGCTCTGAGCTCATTCTGTTCTCTGTTTAATCACAGGCTTGATCTCTCTCCAGTTTCTTTCCCTCTTTGAATAAATTCATGAGCACTCTATCCTTATATTAACACACAAAGGCATATATCTGTTATAGGTCTCTTGCATGTGTATGTTCATGCACTAGAGAAAGAAGAAAAATAACAAAAAGTAGCAGTCTGTTTCTGCTGCTAGATGAGATGCACCATAGATACATAGCTCCATTATTACAAGGCTCAGAGATCATTGCAATAGAAAGCAGTGGCTGCATGGAGAAACTGAGTCTAAGAGAAATTAAAATCATCCCCTAGGCTACAGGACTAATCATAGAAAGAGCTGGGCTATGCATCAAAGACTAACTCCAAAACTGATTTTTTTATACCATATGCTTTAGAACAATTAGAATCCTCGTTTTAAAAGTCTCTATTTGTTCCTCCTAATTTCTGTTAAATAGATAGTACATAATTAACTTTCAGTAGCTAGATGTAGGTCTTCAATTGATAATATTCACTGCATGCTAGAGACGTGACATGATAGAATAGACAAGTTATTCTGAGACAAAGACATTCAATGACGTAACCTCAACTATTAAACCTCACAAGCTATTTAAGCTTTCTGTAGTGTTCACTGATTATCAGAAAAAATAGAGTAATAATATTGTAAAACAGGGAATAAGTAAATGTAAATCACTTTGCAAACTGTACACCATGGTGGAAAAGGAAAATAATAATAAAAGTGAAGTGAGGTAAACAAGCCAAATGTCCACTGAACAGATAAACAGGCTTGTTGCAATCATAAGATAACGTTACACAAATAAAAAATAAACTACTAATATATATAACAATGACAAATCTCAAGCACATGATGCTCAGTGAAAGAAACCAGATTCTGAAGGCTACATCCTGTATGATTCCATTTATATGACATTCTGAAAAAGGCAAAGCTGATGAGACAATAAACAGATCAGTGGTTGCCAGGAAGAGGAGGGTAGCTGGAAAGTACTGAATTCAAAAGGGCATGAGAGAACTTTTGGGGATGGTAGCCATGTTCTCCATCTTAACTGTGGTGCCAGTTACATGGCTATATGTGTTTGTCAAGATACACAGCATGGGCCACATTAAAAAGGGTAAATTGCATTTCAATAAGCCAAATTGAAAAAAAGAAAGTAAAAATGGGTGCCAAATACTTAGTTCTCTAACTACTAACAAAAATCTGGTTCAATTTCATTGAAGAGCCATTTGAGTCCTAAAGCCCAAGATGTTTTAGTTCCTTTGGAAGAAACATTTTCTGTGGGTTATAGAGCAAGTCCATGATCATGAATGATTAATATGGCCTCCTTCTGAAAGATTTCTGCAGATGCTTTGGTAAGAGCCATGTTCCAGGTCAGTTTCTTTTTAAAGCAATCTACTTTTGGCAAGAGGCATGCCTTTACTTTAGGCTTCAAAAGTGTTCTGAGCTCAACATCTTTCCCAATTCAGGAATCAGCCAGACAGCCAGAACCTCCTGGCTCCTTATAATATGGGAAGGCCCAACCTTGTTATCTCCCAAAGAGAATATCCAACAGCTCAGCCATAATTCCCGGACTCAGGAGTCTGGTTTGCCCTTTCTTAATGCTAAGCATGCTGCTGCTGAATCAGAAGAAAAGCCTATAGAGGCTTTTTCTATTTGAAATGGCAAAAAATTTACAGGGTAAGCATTTAACTGACATTAGCGGGGCTTCCCATCTCAAAATCAATTTGCAACATATCAGTTTTGAAAGGTAAAGGCCACAGGGATAAGATTATTTTGATTGTTTGTTTGTTTTATTATTTTTTTGGCAACAGGACTATGTTGTCTTTATGATCTAAAAGAGATTTATTTAAAAAAGAACCAATGCTTTCTTGTTTCTCTTCTTTAGGTGTATAGATTTCATTATGTTTATCATATCTTGTAGGTCTATATAAGTGAATATATACCACGTGTGTCTTTCTCCTTCTGGGATACCTCACTCAGAATGATCTTTTCTAGAACCCACCATTTGCCTGCAAATTTCATGATTTCCTTGTTTTTGATTGCTGAGTAGTATTCCATTGTGTAAAAATACCACAATTTCTGTATCCATTCCTCCATTGATGGACATCTGGGTTGTTTCCAGGTTCTGGCTGTTAAAAATAAAGCTCCTACAAACATGGTTGAGCAAATGTCCTTGTTGTGTACTTGAGCAAATTTTGGGTATATCCCTAGCAGTGGTATAGCTGGGTCTTGAGGAAGCACTATTCCTAATTGTCTGAGAAAGCACCAGATTGACTTCCAAAGTGGTTGTTACCAGTTTACATTCCCACAAGAAAGTGGACACGGAGTAAGATGATCAATCCTCACTCCAAATGGGATGTGCATTGGACATATGACAGGAGTCTACCGCAGAAGGCATCTGAAAGACTCTGCCTAGCAGTGTATCAAAGCAGATACTAAGAACCATAACCAAACATTTGTCAGAGTGCAGGGAATCATATGAAAGAAGGGGAGTTAGTATGACGTGGAAAGGATAGGAACTCCACAAGGACCAAATATATCTGGGCACAGGGGTCTTTTCTGAGACTGATATTCCACCAAGGACCATATATGGATATAACCTAGAACCTCTGCTCGGATGTAGCCTGTGGTAGCTCAGTAACCATTTGGTTTCTCATAGTGAGGGGAACGGGGACTATTTCTGACAGGAACTCAATGGCAGGCTCATTGACCTCCCCATCCCCCAAGGGAGGAACAGTCCTGTTAGGCCACAGAGAAGGGCTTTGCAGCCAGTCCTGAAGATACCTGATAAAACAGGATCAGATGAAAGGGGAGGAGGTCCTCCCCAATCAGTGGACTTGGAAAGGGGCAGGGAGGAGATGAGGGAGGAAGGGTGGGATTGGGAGGGAATAAGGGAGCGGGATACAGCTGGGATACAGAGTTAATAATATGTAACTAATAATTAAAAAATAGAATTAAATTTAAAAAAAACCAATGCATTCTGGTTCGGAATTTCCAGTTTTGTTTTGTTTGAACTTGAGAAAAACTATTTCAATTTTTCTACATGGTTTGTTTTTGAAAGTCTTGATAATGGCAATAATTGAAGATACATGTTTAAAATACACAACACTCAGACTCATATGAAATAGTTGGTATTTTTATTACAACTGTAATCTGTACCTTTTTTTCTAATGAGCCAAGGAAATGAGGCAGTTGAAGCTTATAATATTTATTCAGAAAGCTCCAATTTTGAGCAAATCTTTGAGCCCTCTGATTGGCAATTAGAACAGTGTTACAACGGAAGACAAACTTCCTTTCAATTTCTTAATCATTTTTGTAAATCTCTTAAAATACACAGGCTCTGTATTTTACTACTTTTTTTTTAGCTTGTTAACTTCTTGTGGGAGGGAGCCCCATTTCTTTTAGTTGAAAGAAGTCTCCTTTCATTCCTGTGGAATGCCTTTCAAACAATTTTTGCTAATTCCCCTAGCCACATTGCATGCAATGGCAATCTCCAAAATGCAAAGCTTTCAACAGAGCCTCTGCCGGCACATGGGAAGCTTTAAGATTCATCCAAGCATAGAGACAGTGTTCCCACTTTGGAGAAATGACTGATTGGATGAATTAAATGTGCTTCTAAAGTGATTTCCAAACAGCTTTAAAAAGAGGCCTGGGGAGTGGTCTGGGGGTATTTAAAAATAGTAGTAGAATAGTAGTACTTAACTCATCGAGCACTTATATTATATATTCTTCTTAAAGAAGCTGTAAGTTCTGAAATTTTCTCTAAATTGGGTGAAAATGGGAAAGAATATAGGTGTCCACTGATAAAACACAATTAACAAACTATAAAACATCAGCTAATAGAGATTTTATATGATCATTTAAAATAATCATTGAGAAGCATTTAGGACTACATAACAAATTTTTGTAATAAAGGAAACACTGTTAGGTGGTAGGTACATTAAAATTATAATCCTGTAAAATATATGGTTATGAACAATAAAAATCTAAATTAATACTGAAATTATAATAGGGCTGTTTAAATGGAGGATATATGACTAACTCCTGTTTTTGTTTTGTTTGGTTTTTTTGTTTTTGATTCAGCACTGCGATTATAGCCCCTTTCAATTTGAAGAATATTTTTAATCTGCACTGTTCTTATTGGAGATAGGAATATGAATCGTGAGTTTATGTGAGGCATTCTGATCACCATGAATTCAATTCAAGCTGCAGTGTTGCCTAGCAACAGGCTCACTTTTCTGCAGTGAAATTCCCTAGTAGCAGGAACCTATGAAGTATCTCCTGAGGAATTCCCTATCTTAAGTGTACCTCATACACTTATTATTTCATTTCATATTCCACTGCTTTGAAAGGACTTCATAATCTAATCGTGTGGGAATATTAAAATTTAGAGTGCTGCATTTTAAAATCCACACCCCTATATCATTACCTCTCTGCCTGGAAGGAAAATGAAGTATGGACTTCTTTGAATTTCTGCCAGCTTTTAATAGAAATCAGATTAAAAATAACAGGAAACAAGCTTGTTAGAGCTTTGATTTATAATTATGGATGTTATCTAGCTTGATACAACTCTAATCAGATGTGATGTTTATTTCTAATTAATAATTTTCATTTAAAAATATTATATCATTGACATATAAGAATGATCCTTTTATGTTATACAACCCTGTGATTTTTAGTATATTTATAGTCATGTCACAATCACCACAATCAACTTTACAACCTGTTCATAATCCCCCAAAGAAATCCTTTATCTATCAGCTAGTCATTCTCCATTTCTCCCACAGCTTTCCCACTAAGCAGCTACCGATCTTTAAGGAACTGCCTAATCTTTAATTTTATATTATTAGAATGATATGATATATGGTCCCTTACATCTAGATTATTTATTTATTTATTTATTTTTAGAATTCATTCACTTTATATCCTGATTGTAGGCCCCTCTCTCATCTCTTCCTGGTCCCACCCTCCCTTTTTCTTCCCCCCTCTCCCCCTCCTCTAGACCACAGAAAGGGGGGAGCCCTCCTAAGCATAGTGTATGCAAATCCAGCCATGAGGCACCACACATCAGTACCACATTCCTTTTATAACCACATAGTATTCCATCGTATATGTATGACACCGTTATTTCCCAGTTATCCACTGATCGACATTTGGACAGTTTCCACCTTTGGACTATTATGACTAATGCTTTATGAACACTGATGTATATATATATATATATATATAGTGAACAGAGTTTGTCATTTCTTTCAGAAATATGCCTAGAAGTGGGACTGTTAGTTCATCTTGGTAACTCTGATTAACATTTTGAGTAAATGTCAAACGTTTTCCAATGTGGCTTCACCATTTCAGATCTCTGCCAAAAGTGTATGAGGGTGCCAACTCCCCCACATTCTTACCAAACACTTGCTCTTGTCTGTCTTTTTGAACACAGGCATCACAGTAAGTGTGAAGAATTTTTCTCGTGGCCTGAATTCCCATTTGCCTGGTGAGTAATGGAACTGAGGATTTAGTCAAATGTTTACTGGCCATTCATGTATCTTCTTTAGGAAAATATCTGACTCTTTGCCCATTTGCACACTGGATTATTTGTCTTCTTTTGTTGAGTTGCTTTTGTTTTTCCCTTTTATTCTTGTTATCTTGAGATTCACTGTAGAGATGTGTTGACATCAAGACTTTCACAGGCCCCAAAATACTCAGCCCCAAACAGCTACCACTGGCTAGGGAACAGAGGGAAGGACAGTCACTATGCATCAGTGTCAGGGAAAGGAGACACAGCAGGCCCCAGGGAATGCTCCTGAACAAATTCAGATCTGTCTGCTATCCTCACATCACCCCTGACATCAGAATCCTGATGTTCTGACTCCATAGAGCATAATGACTGCTCTTGGTTGTGAACAGCACTTGGGGTATACAGGGAAACTTTGTGCTATAAAAAGTAAAGAAAAAAAAAGCCATTACTAATGCCCACCATACCATCCCCACCACCACAGCCAGAGTGCATACCTCTTTGTTACTGATTACTTACTATCTGCCTTGGGGAAGTCAGATGAAGAGGGAACAAATAAATGACTGGAACATCTTAATGTAATTATAGAAGATTAGAACAGGGATATCTAATTTTTGCCCTTGTTTTGCCTGATTTTGTTCACCACACATTTCATATCTACTGTTCTCAGTATCTCATAAGTGATAATTTAATGCTTTCAGTAGTTTTGTGAAGTATACAACATTATTATGTTCATTTCATAGATGGGAAAAAAACAAACAAACAAGGCATAGAAAGGGAAAATGAACGGCCATAGGTCAGTGGCTAGTAGATGGTGAAGCTAGATTTTTTTTTTAACTAACCCTGACTATTCTGTGCTTTCAACTGCCATATGGTACTTCATTGCCAATTTTGTTGTAATGTATGTCCATTAAAGGACAGTAAGGGAGAGGCATATTGATCCCATTTCATGTGAAAAGATTTCTTTACAATGGGTAGATCTTAAAAAATACCACTCATTCTAAACACATTTTTTCATTAGGATGGAATCATTAAATATGCAATTTGGTCTTTTTGCTGGGGCTTTACTTCAGAACATGTAATGTCTAATTGGGGCATGCCTCATTTTTCTTCAGTGTTGGTGTTTTTCTCTTGAGCATTGGCTTTTCTGTGAGAAGAGCCTACTTTAGAATTGTCTAAAGTAATGCTATTCTGATGGACCTGTTTTGTGGACTGATGAGGTCAGAGCTGGTAATTTTATCAAAAAGCAAAAGATTCATTGTTTTCTTGATAAATTTCAAGAAATTTATCTACTTTTCAAAGGCAGGCAAATAATTTTCCTCAAAATTAAGCTATCCAGATGAAATATCTTTAAACGAAAACTGTTGGTCTTATTTTTAGGGGATATAATGAAACCCCATTGTGATGCACTATTTTTTTACTTTACATTTTCTTCAACCCTGTTTTGCAACATATAAAACCCCACGTTTTTCTCTGCAAACAATTTGCAAATGAAAATAATGCAAAATATAGCATCTATCTTCCACAAAAAAAAGAAATTCTAAAAGAATCATGACATGAATTTACTCCTCTACACAGAGAATACTGTAGTCATACAATTTGAAATTGTTCTTCTGTGTGTGAGCATCGCTACCCTGAAAACAGTTCAACCACTTATCTCTGATAAAATAGCAGTCCCTAACTCATTTTAACATAGCCAGCTTTTTCAAAATGTTGAATGGCATTGACTGGATCTATTGATTTAATTAATGTGTGGTGCACAAGGCTGCAAGCTGTATGCCCAAATCAGGCCTCTCACAGGGAAAGAATCCATCCAGGCATTCAGCCCCTAGGGACAAGCAATGTGTTTGCTCCCATCCCTGTCCCAAAAGAGCTGCTATTTCTTTCATATCTCTGTCATCCAAAGGTGCTACCAAAAACAAAGCATGTTTACACACTTGGACCCAACATTTCCAACCCCCAATATGGGTGCTCTTTTTCCTACAGTCACCTACTGCTCCCTCCCTCACCAACCACCATCTTGTGTCTTCTGGCATTCTTCTATACTGAAGGAGTTCTCCTCATCCTGCATCCTTTTCTCTGCTCCAGTCTGGCTCCTTGTACATTGGAAGCTGATCATCTCTTTCATCAGCCCCTTGCTCCAGTTCTTTCCAAATTACTCCTCTACATTCCTACAAAAATGGCCAAAATCCTGAAGTGCTTGACCCAATGCATGGATCCCAACATACCATGTATTGTGTCACTCTCCTATTCATGTCAATTTTCAATCTAGAGTTGTTGAAAATGAGCAACAGGGGTGTGAAGCAAATACAGTGGCCCCAAAGGATGGAATAGGGCAAGAGCAGGCACTGTGCTTATTCACGGTAGCTTGTATGCACACACACACACACACACACACACACACACACACAGCATCTTGCTCCCTGACTGGCTCTTTGACCTCCCCACCTCCCAAGGGAGGAGCAGTACTGTTAGGCCACAGAGGAGGACTTTGCAGCCAGTCCGGAAAATACCTGACAAAAGCGAGTCATATGAAAGGGGAGGAGGTCCTCCCCTATTAATGGACTTGGAAAGGGGCAGGGAGGAGATGAGGGAGGGAGGGTGGGATTGGGGAGGGAATGAGGGATACAGCTGGGATACAGAATTAACAAAATGTAACTAATGAGAAAAATAAAATTATGGAAAAAAACATCTTAAAACCATGTGTAGTATACATTAAGACAATATTTCAAATTTCCTATCCCATCTCATTAATCCCATCACCTACCTCTGTCCTTTCTCAACTCTGAGACCAGGAGTTCACCCACCAAATTCCCAGTGCTTCTAATTTTACCTTCTTCCCATTGACAAAACCACCAATTAATTGCCATGGTCACACTTTACACTAGGAATTGTTACTACCGGGAGACTATATATATATCCTAACCTTTCTACTTTAAACCCCTCTTCAATTATTTAACCTCCTCTTTTATTTTGTTCCAGGTCTGTTTAGCTCACTTCCCTTCTTGTCATCAGTTCAGTCACTTGCCTGCCAATATCATTTGCTGGTTTTTTATTCCATCTATGACAAAGCACAGGGTCTCTTTTTTCATTTGCACCTTTTCACTGAAGTCCACACCATCCCATCTATCCATCTTCTTCTCAGCAACTCACTCTCCAGTATCAACTAGAATAATTGTTCAAAGAAACAAATCTAGCCAACGTGTTCCTCTAATCAACAGTCTCTCAGTGACTACATTACTCTCTAAATAATATCCAAATTCTTCATATGATCCTAAAGTCTTTCCTAGTTCTTATATTTCCCTGCTTCCTTCTCAACATAACAATATTCCACAATACCCACTCCTCAATAAGCTTCTAAATATGTGCGGTGTCCCCAGGCACCTAAGGTCTCTCATTTTCCCTATGTCTTTTATCCTGTATAGATTGTTCCTTTTGCTCAGAGAATCTTATCCTTCTCTCACTTCATCCACCTGGATAACTAGCATCTCTCATAGTCTGTTTCTTCCTCCAACAAGTTTTTCTTGGCCATCTTCCATATTGCACTTAAAAACCCTGTCTGCTAACCTAGGTGTAGAATTTCTGCTGAATAAAATCACTATCTCTAGTTCTTTCTGAACTCTGGCTGGCTGGTTCACCTCAGCTGTTCTGGCTCAAACACCTCTCCAAGCTGACTGATTAAGTCTGATATCTCTCAGCTTTTGACTGAATCACTCTACTTGGAAAAAGAGCCTCTGAACTCCACAAACTGAACTGTGCTGACTGCACAAATTGAACAGAACTGTATGAACTCAGCTGAACTCAACTGCATTCAACTAAACTGCTCCAAACTCATCTGTTCTCCTGAACTCTACTGTGCTGGATTCCTGAAGTGTTTTCTTCTTCACTGCATTGTACTGTCTGTATGCCAGCTCTAAAGTAGCTTCTCTCTCGTGAGAGTTGAGCATATCCTGTCTCTGATCCATTCTGTCAAATCTTTCTCTTTATTGTTTGTCTTTCAGTTAGACATCATTGTTTGGGATTATAGGTGTATACTAAATTCAAGCCAGAGGGATTAAAGGACTGAGGACTGTGTAGGCTTAGATTTTCACCAAACCTACTTTATTTAGAGTTCTTAAACACCTTTACCTCCCTTCTAACACCCAACCTTTAGTAGGAGATTAATAGGGAAAAGGGGTGTTGACCTCTTTTATCAAATTCCTGCTGATTAGAGTTGATGGGTCCTTAGGGGATTACCAAATTTAGTCATCAGGATACCAGAAGTCCTGTCCAAAAGCCAACACCAAGCAGCAACATGAATCAGCACAATTCAGAAGATCAGGTCAAATCAGGGAAAACTGCAAGATTCATTTCAGTTGCCCTGAGAAGTTCTCTGGTGTGTTTCTCTCTGAGAAGTCAAGTGTCGAAGCTTGAAGATCAGCGCACTGATGTTGATCCAAAATGTCCTCTCTCACTGTGAGCTTCTACATTTTTCCTTTCCTCAGAGTCCGCCCACAGATATTCCCAGCTGGCCAAAGTCATGCCCCTCCCTCGAGAAAGCTCATAGCAAAGCATCACATGCCCCTCTCACAAGCCAGCTTCCAGCGAAACATCACATGACTCAACTGAGTCTTCAAAGAAACTAGAAACTTCCACTTCACTGCATTTCAACCAGAGCGGTTAAAGGTATGCAGCATGTCTGCAGTCAGTTGGATCACATAGACCTAGAAGAAGCCATGTTGCTGGATTAAAATTCCTGTACAAACAGGATCAGCATAAACCTCACTTCAAAAACTAGTACTGACTAATGCAGCTACAAAGATGCCATAGCATAGCAGATATAGACAGCCAGTTATTCAAAGTCTACCAGGATTTACTCTAAGTACCAGGACAGGGATTATGTCTGAGCTTTCCTGGCTACAGAAACATGTCCACAGTTAGAGAGTTAACATCACTCCAGGAGCAATTCTCAGCTAAGGAAAAAAAAATGGAAGGTGATATATAGATAGCCCAACTTTCTCTTCAGTTGGATGGATTAATTTTTTGGGGGGATGGAATTTTGAAGCAAGATCTATGTAGTCTCCCAGAACTCTCTCACAGGGCTGAGCCCCACTTTCTCACAGCAGTAACTCATTAAATACATGTTTTATTGACCTCCTCCTATCCCTCATCGCCTATATAAATTAGTGAACCAATTTTTGTTGCAAGCTCTGCTTCTCAAGAAGACATTGAAATAATTATTTGACCAATTCTTCAACTTTAGTTTAGGAACCCAAACATAGAAAAAAAAACTACAACTGACCACCTGAAATTGGTATAGCTGCTATACTTAAAAATCTTCCTTTGTGGTTATAGCCATCTGTTCATTTTTCATACTCATTAATGAAAACTGAATGAGTGTTTTTCTATTATCACTTTAGTGGTAACAATAAGTGTACCTGTGAACTATAAGATTAACTGATCATTTGGGGCTAGAGAGATAGCTCAGTGGTTAACAAAACTGGATGTTCTTCCAGAGGACCTAAGTTTGGTTTCTACAACCCATGTAGTGTCTCACAGTTGTCTGGAATGCCAGTTCTAGGGAATGTGACATTCTCTTCTAGTTTCCTAGGGCCCTGGGAACATAGGATACATAGACATCCATGCATGGAAAATTTCCATAGAATATTAACACCTAACTGGCAATATCTATTACAGCATCTCTGTACTTTAGTACACATAAAATATTTTTAAATGTTAATAAGAGATCATCTCCATTAACTAGAAATTTCTCCTTTTTTACTTTTTTTGCAGTTTTTCTGATTTTTATTATTATTACTATTTAATTATTATTATTTATTACAATTTATTCACTTTGTATACAGGTTGTGGCCCCCTCCCTTGTCTCCTCCCAATCCCACCCTTCCTCCCTCTTCTTCCCCTATGCCCCTCCCCTAGTCCCCTGATAGGGAAGGTCCTCCTCCTTTTCTGTCTGACCCTAGATTATCAGGTCTCATCAGGACTGGCTGCATTGTTTTCCTCTGTTTCTTTTTTTTTTTAATATTACTTAATCATCTACTATGTGACAAGTTATTGTCTAGATTAATTCATTATTACATTTACTACAACCCATTTATCCAATTCTTTCCTTTGTACATTTTCAATGCCTGTGCCTGTTACTCTCCGTGAGTTTCCATTTTGTCAAATGTGTAC
This sequence comes from Meriones unguiculatus, assembly GCF_030254825.1. NCBI lineage: Eukaryota > Metazoa > Chordata > Mammalia > Rodentia > Muridae > Meriones > Meriones unguiculatus. Next base: position 142,040,994 of record NC_083369.1, on the reverse strand, counting down.
TGACTGTGCTTAGCATTCCTTGGGCCCTGAAAGCAGAGTGATAGGATAAAAACTCAGCCTCTGTAATTCAAAGCAGTGTTTCCTCCAGGAAACCTAGCACAGCACAGCTGAGGTCCACATGAGAAATGTGGTTAAAACACAAAGTCCAAAATGAAGCAGGGGATTCGTCCCTCGGAACGCCCTCAGAACAGGTACATGTCTGCAGCGAGATATGCCAGGTTTATACTCAAGTCGGTGAGAGAAACATACACCCAAGGTATTTATGGAGCACCCCAAAGCTTTCCTCCAGATATGGTCTGTCCTTGATGTTTGGGGGAGAATTTTAAAAAGCAAGGTTTTGCTCGAGATTGTATCCTCTCAAAAAACAAAAGTAATTCCATTGCTGAAATGCTCAATAAATCTGGAAGGGGAGATGAACAAGGAAAAAAATGCTGTGATCGTGAAAGCAGGACAGTTACCATATTCACTAGGATAGGATAGAAATATGTTTTATCATTCCTGTGGCTTAAGCAGTGTTCCTATATTTTCTGTACTCAAATGTGGTTTTGATCCATTATGGCTGATAGGATAGACTCACCCCTGAGTGCCTCACGTGTTCATAGCAACACTAAGAACCATATGATGGAACCAGACCAACTCCCAAAAGGCAAATACAATCATATACACATAAAATTCATTAAGATTATAGGTATGCCTTGTGAGAGCATATATTTTTAGCATTTTTTCCAAACAAGGGGACACGCTATACATGGTAATCCAAACACTGATATTTTTAATATTTCTGTATCAGCATGTATGCCACCACCTAAGCCAGACTGAAATCTAAATAATATAAGATCATATTGTATGAATGTACTGTAATTTTTAACTATTAAAAAGACCATTCATTTTCTTTTCAATTTGGTATCATAGAGAATGAAATAGATAAATCACAATAGGTAATAGAAATCTGGCCTTAAGAGGTACTTTAGCAGTTTACACTGCCACCAAGGATGGTCTGTATGTCAGATTCCCCACCCCAACCCAATATTATCACTCACTTTTCCTCACTGCTTCTTGACCCTTTTGGCTGCTCATGCCGAAAGATATTGCTACCTCAGTCTTGGAAATTGAAATTCTAGGCTTGACTCTCTTGAAGTCTCCAGCCCTCTTACTCGGCAAATAGCCTTTGATGCTCTTAGGAAATGGGGCTCACCCAACAATTTCTGCCTTAGAAACTTCATCTCTCTTTTTCTTCATTTATCTTCTGCTTGTCAGACTAAAATATAAATGAAGTTGCATCTTCTACCCTGGCGAAACTGACACTTTCACTGGTTCCATAAGGCCTACATTTTTGTTTTTGTTGCTCTCATGAATCATTATAGCCGCCTCCTAACTACATTCTCTTACCCAGTCTTTCATTTTAAATCTGGCTTTTATGTAGCTAGAGCACTAATGAGAATAAATCTTCCCTAGCTTCCGAGTGCCTATGGAAGAGAGTCTAAGCAAGGGTCCTTATCCTTTCTTTGTTTTTTGTTTTGTTTTGTTTTTATGTTCTTCCCTTTTTCTGGAATATAGTTCCTCCTGCCTGCTTTACCAGTTCAAGCTTTCCTCAAGTTCCAAGGCTCTTTTAAAATCTCTCTCCTCTGGAAAACTCTTCAAGGTACTCAAGCAAAATTGTTGCATTCTTATGTTTCCAAAGCCAAGTATTTTAGCTTTCTTTTAGGCCCCTTACCATACCACGCTGTCAGTACTCATTGTCTGCATACATGTACCACTACAGAGCTGAGATCTGTTCCTCTTTGCTCAGAACAATAATCGGTATGTATCATAGCAATTGACACAGGATGATTATATAAAAATCCCTCTCAAACCAGCACTCAGGAGGCAGATGGAAAGGCAGGCAGATCTCTGTGACTTTAAGGCCAACCTGGTCTACACAGTGAGTTCCAGGACAGCCAAGGCTATGTAGAGAGACTGTATCTCAAAAATCAAACCAACAAATCCCTTCCAAATGATCTGTAAATATATTTGTTAGTGCTTAAAAATGAAAAGAACATTAATATTTGCTCATTACCAGAAACCTAGATGTAATGAGGCCTATTTGGTAAAACCAGAGAGGAAATTTCTATCTTTCATGAAAAAAAAGTGATTTTATGATTTAAAAAAAAATATATAACTTGTAAAACATCATATTCATCTCTTACCATCTCTATCATGATACACTATTTTACTTCCAAATCTCATGAATGGTATATTCATTTTTTAAAATGTATGTATTCCCCAAAAAATGAGCAGTTTTGATATTTCTCAACCTCAGAGTCACTTGAACCACAGAAAAGCTTCAATCATAGATAATTTAGTCAACATCATGGGGGGATTAAGAAAAAGCTGATTTTCACTTTCATATTAAATTGGTTCTTTGAAAATGTCTCTAATGAATTCTTTTTACTCTTCTGCCCCATCTTCTTTAGTTTCTCTCCTACCCCTGTCAATTACCCCCTCACACACACCCTACCACTCCCTTTCCCATTTAGTGACCCATTTAGTTTAACTGAATTCTGTGTGCCCATTACATTGGGGTTATCTAATGTTATCTGATAGTCACACAGCTGAAGGCAATGTCTCCCCTTTCCCTGAATCAACCCTTTGAAAGCAGATCAGCAATGAGAGGTAGCACACCTTAAATCCTCCCACTGCTGATGGGTTCATTCTTGTGCAGACCCTGTGCAGTCATCCATAGTTGAGAGTTGGTGATTGCAATGACTGTGTATTGCAGCTAGAAGAAGACATTTTACAACTCCTGTGCCATTCCTCTGGCTCATATAATCTTTCCACTTCTTTTCCTACAGTGTTCCCTGCATCTTGGAGGTGATGGTGTAACTCTGTTGTTTAGGCTTGAGCATTCAGCTGTAACTTATTCTCAAAACAGTAGTTTTTCGCTCTTTATTTATAGTTTTTAAAGGTTGTATTCACTTTAATTTTGGAAGTGCTGGGGACCCGACCCAGGACCTCACACTTGATAGGCAAGTACTATATTACTGATCTACACCTTAAATGCAGAAATTTTTTTGAGATTTTTTTCTATTATGGACTGAAAAAATGCTCTACTTGTATATATAAATATATATACTGACTTTATCTTAATATTATATACATATATTAATATTAATTAGATCAATATAATATAGCTATTATTATAATATGTTGTAATGTAGTCTATGCTAATATTAATATTATATATAATATTAAGATAAAGTCAATATTCTTTTCCCCAAAGTACTATTTAACCACTTTAAACATTTTGAATACTCTTTCCAAATTTCTGCTCACTAAGAATTTGTAATCCAGGGGAAGAAGATGGCTCAGTTGATCTTACTGTGCAAGCCTGAAAGCCTGAGTTCAATCCCCAGAAACCCCATAAAGGTGAAAGAAGAAGTCAACTACAGAAAGCTAGCCTTTGGCCACCACATCTGTATTGTGCCATGCATATATGCAAACATGCTCACATCTTATATATAACCGCTGTGCACATGATCCACTGTACGACATATTATAAGACTCACATCTCAACTGTAAATTTTATCCCAAATAATGGAGTAGATTACAGAATTATGTTCTTACAGGCAATGCCCAGTTTTGCTTGGGCCTCTTGAAGTTTGAGTCAGGCTCTGAAAGCTTTTCCCTACTACCAAAATGCTCACCAAGGAATTCATAGGAAGTCATGACATAAAGCTCAAAATTTGGCTTTAGTGAGTCAACAGACAAAATAATAACAGAAGAGAGGCCAAACAAGCCCACACAGAACAGGCTACTTGGAAACTTCAATGTCTGTTGAGATTTATTATACAAAGATGAGCCTGTGGAAAGATGGAAGCAGTCTCTTCTTGGAGATAAATTTCAAGGACTATCATCAAAGAAAATAAATCACAAATAGAAAAATTCTCTCTAGAGAAACTCAAGAAATTGTCTTCTAGTAACATGATCACTTTATCAGTGACAGTGCTTTACCTTCAAGAAATATGAGTGAAGAAACCTTATGTCAACCCCAAATTAGACTTAGATTGAAATGTCAAAAAAAAAAAAATCGTTCCATGTGACACTGGAATACTTATCAAAACACAGTATGTGAATATTACTAACAAATAGAAGATATTTGCATAGCTGCAGAAGGCTTGGTGTTGGTGTCCATGTTTAAGATGATACTCTGAAAACTATTTCAGTACCTGACTATTGTAATTTGAAATAAGAGATTTGTGGCAGATATTATTGATTGGCTAGAAACATCTACTACTTCATCTTTGCTATGAAAAGCTGTTAGATTTCTGAAACTAGGTGCTGCTAAGAGGGTAATATCTCAAATGTGGGAATAAAGCAAAAATAATAACTACCCCTCCTTCTATGCCTAATGAGATAGAACCTAGAGTATCTAATTATCTAGGGAATTGTTTTTTTTAACTTACACTTATCTCTTGACTGTAAAGAGGGAAACTTGTAAAATGTTAATACACTGCAAGAAATCTCTGCCTGGTTTAAAAGAGGTGGGGATATATTTGTTTTTGTTGTTGTTGTTGTTGTTGTTTGTTTGTTTTGTTTTGTTTTTTTAAGAATCCTGAGGAGACCTGATAAGCTAGAGTCTGATGGAGGGTGAGGGGGTCCTCCCCTGTTAGTGGACTTGGGAAGGGGCAGAGAGAAGACGAGGGAGGGTGGGATTGGGAGGGAATGAGGGACAGGGCTACGGCTGGGATACAAAGTAAATAACCTGTGATTAATATAAAAAATTAAAAAAAATATAAATACTAATAAAAAAAGAGGTGGGGATAACCTTCAGTTCTATATGTCAAGATAACCTTAGTCCATTTATCATCTCATTTTATCACCTGCTTTTCAGCATTCTTTTCTCTCTTAGCTATATGGGCCAACCACCTTTAAACTGGTTTTACTCTTTTGGTGGCTTTTTCATTAGAGAATTACCTTTCATGTGTGTTCACTGTAGACTACTATGGAAGTCTGATTTACAACCAAATGAAATTCTCAGGAAATGAACTCTGATTAACTCCTGACATTTATGGCATTTCTGTATACTTCTGTCAGTAATTATTATAGAAGTGAGTATATAAATCAGTACTGATCAACAAAATATAAAAAGTCTATTGAAGATTACTAGGAAAAAAAAAACATTTGCTCTGAAAAAAAAAAAAAAAAAAAAAAGAAGAAGAGGAAGCCTCTTTCCCAGCCATCTTCTATGGTTTGTTTGTTGTTTAGACTGGTGTTGTGCAAAGCTGAAGCTCCCATTTTGAAACAATAAGAGGATGTATTACTGACTACACCAAGGGTGACATAGTTTTAGGGAAGACATTTAAGTCCATGACATCACAGATTTACATCATGGAACTGAGCTACCTACTTCTGAGGTTTTGGTTAAATAAACATTTTGAATCTTATGATATTAGATCTTAATAGCCAAATTTCTGTTACTTGTAGCAGAAAAGTATTCTTTTAAAAAAATCAACAGCAGCCTAGGCAAGGGAAAGGTGGTAGACAGAGAACCTGGAAACTACCACAGCTTTGGGATTAAGTTCATTTACTGAAGGACTGATATCACAAAATGTGTTGAGGGGGGAGATGAAATTCAATGTTAACGGTGATCACTCATCATTTTGTTCTTAATAAAAATAAATTTAAATGAAAAAAAAAACATAAAAAAATTAAAAAATCAAAAACCTGGGCCCAGGGGGTACTGCAGAGACAGATACTCCAACCAAGGACCATTCATGTACAGGACCTAGACCCCGTGCTCAGATGAAGCCTATAAACTGCTCAGTTTCCAAGTGGGTTCCCTAGTAATAGAGGCAGAGACCGTCTCTGACATGAACTCAGTGGTGGCTCTTTGGTCACCTCCCCCTGAGTGGGGAGCAGCCTTACCAGGCCACAGAGGAAGACAATGCAACCACTCCTGATGAGACCTGATAGGCTAGGGTCAAATAGAAGGGTAGTGGACCTCCCCTAACAGGGGACTAGGGAAGGGGCATAGGGGGAGAAGAGTGAGGAAGGGTGGGAGTGAGAGGAGATGAGGGAGGGGGCTACAGCCAGGAAACAAAGTGAATAAATTGAAATAAATAATAAATAAATGTTTTTTTTAAAAAATGCACAAGAAAAAGTTATGTAAAAGGCTAAGGCAAACCTTTCATATCTTTGGTTTTTTTTTTTTGTTGTTGTTCAAGGATTTAATCAAATATGGATTGAAAATACTTCGAAATTACTACATCTGTAATGAGAATCTAAGAACCCTTTTTCTGTCATATTTCTATATACAATTCAACATATTGCAACTGTTCATGTTGTCAACAAGTTACATAGAGACTATTTAAGCATACAAGATGCTTGCATAGCATGTTGCATAGCCAACATGCAAATAGTACTCCATTTTATATAAAATGCTTGAATGTTTATAGATTTAAAAATCTTTACAAGGGCCTGAAACCAATCTTCTGAAGATACGGGGGGGGGGGGGGGGGGGACTGCATATCATTTGAGTTCTTAGCTATTGCAATAAAAGCACTTTTTGTTTTTTTCTTTTTATTAATTACACTTTATTCACTTTGTATCCCCCCATAAACTCCTCCCTCCTCCCCTCTCAATCCCACCCTCCCTTCCCCTTCTCCACGAATGTCCCTTCCCAAGTCCACTGATAGGGGAGGTCCTCTTTTCCTTCCTTTTGATCCTAGTCTATCATATCTCATCACGAGTGGCTGCATTATCTTCCTCTGTGGCTTGGTAAGGCTGCTCCTCCATCAGGGTGAGGTGATCAAAGAGCCAGCCACCAAGTTCATGTCAGAGGCAGTCCCTGTTCCCATTACTAGGGAACCCACTTGGACATTGAACTGCCATGGGCTACATCTGTGCAGGGGTTCTAGGTTATCTCCATGTATGGTACTTGGTTGGAGTATGAGTCTCAGGAAAGACCCCCTATGCTCAGAGGCAGAAATATACACACAGTATATACTCACTCATATAGACATATAATATAGGATAGACCTAATAAAATCTGTACACCTCAAGAAACTAATCAGGAGGGAGAACTCTGGCTAAAAATGCTCAATCCCCATCGCAAAAGGCAAAGAGGATGGACATCAGAAGAAGAAAACAGGAAACAAGTTAGGAGCCTGTCGCAGAGGGCCTCTGAAAGGCTCTGTCCTGCAGACTATCAAAGCAGATGCTGAGACTTATGGCCAACTGTTGGGCAGAGTGCAGGGAAGCTTATGAAAGACGTGGGAAATAGTAAGATCTGGAGAGGACAGGAGCTCCACAAGGAAAGCAACAGAACCAAAAAATCTGAGCAATTTTTAAAAAATCTACATTTTCAAACTTTACTGTGCCTCTCCAAAGTACAATGAGAATATGAAAGCATATCTGAATTTACCACAATATGCCATTAGGATCGGAACAGGCAGGCATAGAGGTACAATGAGAATAATGGGCCTATCCCTAAAAGATTGTTATGGTTCCCTTCAAGAAGGATATTCCTGAAGCATTTCCTGAATTTTGAACACTTACTTGGCTGTCTAGCTTTCTGTCCTCAGAAATCTAACTTTACACTGTTCACAGCTGATCTAGAGTTCTTTTGGCTTGACATGGCAGCCTCAGAAGCCCTCATTTGTGTTAGTGCTGTTTCAACAGAAGTGAGCTCTTATGAACGTTGCCATCCCATTACTTTTGTTAGTTCAGAGTTTGCAGATGTAAATTATATTGCACTCTCTGTAATAAACTTAATTACAGAAGCTTCTGATGACTGTGATTTACTTCTCAAGACTGACAGAATTCTTTGAATTTCCCAGCAATGGATATACATTCTGATTAAACAATGAATCTACTCTATATTTTTGGGAGTCGTGAACCTGAAAGTATCAAGTAATTTTGATCAGTGCTTCAGTAAAACATGTACCAAAGTGGAAAATGTCTTTGAAAAAAATTATTCAATCCTACTGCTACTCACAGGTGAAGAAACTGAAGTCCCGAAGGAATTTTGTCATTGATCATTTAAATACATAAGTGCTTACAGTTTTGGGTTTTTTTTTAACTAGTGAAAAAAAGAAAGAAATATTGAGAGCTAGAGTAATTGCTCAGTGGTTAGGAGCATTTGCTGCTCTTGAAAAGGACACAGTTCAATTCCAAGCACCTATATGATGGTTCACAAGTGCCTATAATTCTAGTTACAGGGGATCTGAGGCCCTCTCCCAGCCTCTATGGGCATTATCTGTACATGATACACAAAATACACACAGGCAAAAACACTCATACACATAAAATAAATAATTTAAAGCAAAAGAGATGTTTAGGGACAGTTTTAATTATCAAAACACGGGCTAAGACAAGAGAAATGCCACAAGTTTAGATCTAGCTGCCTTCAATCCACAGTGAATTTCAGGCCAGGCTGAGCTACTTAGCAAGATCTTATCCTAATCGCCTGCCCTGCATGAAACCCCATAATATAAAATAAGATAACTCTAGAGATTGAACTTTCACTAAAACTCTTATTTACTATCTTAAGATTTCCACAGACTTTCAGAATAAATCTGAATTGCACTAAGAGGAACCAAGAAAGCAGTCTGGAAACTACAATAGTGACATTAATCTATGGACTATGAAGTATTTCATATGTGCAGATGTGTATGCTTAATCTGGCTGACACTAGTCTTCATTTGAGTCTTCCTAAGAAAGCAGTAGAAACAAATGGTTCAGAGCTGGAGATGGCTCAGTGGTTAAGAGCACTTGTTGCTCTTGCAGAGCATTCAAGTTTAGTTCCCAGCACCTACATGGTGGCTCACAACCACCAGTAACTTCAGTTTTAGGGAATCCTATGTTCTCTTCTGACTGCGTTGAGCATCAGGCATCTACATAATACACATATATACATGCAGTCTTTAAAGAAATAAACATGCTTCAGTAAAATATAATCCAAATGCCATGTCATCTGCCAATGGCTAATGGATCTATTTTATTTTCCTGGTAGTACGAAGTTGAGTGACAGAAATAATGTGAATATCACTTTCAGTCTCGGTCTTACATTGTTTATTTGGTGACAAAGGTCCAGCTACTCACCTTCCTAACCATTTAAAACCATCATTATAAATCTGCTCTTTCCTTTGGACAGGATGATTACTATTATGAACATATAGGAGTAATAGGAGTAATATATATTTTAATGCCCTTGTTTTATTCCACAAGAAATAAACTGCCACTAGAGACCATTAAAATAAAGTCATGGGCTGGATAAATGGTTCAGCAGTTAAGAACTGGCTGCTCTTCTAGTGGACTGGGGTTCAATTCCCATCACCTACATAGTAGCTCATAATCTTCTAATGTTCCATTCCCAGAGCATCAAATGCCTTCTTCTTTCCTCCAAGGGCACTCAACACATGTGGTGCACAGGTACACATGCAGATAAAACACACATATACACATACACACACAGAGAGTCAGAGAAAAAGAGACAGACAGAAGGAGAGAGAGTCAATATGTGATTACATTAAGGGATATATATATATATATATAGCCTATGTTGACTTAATTTTTGACACAGATGAAATGTAATATATGCTTTTATGTATATACATATATAACCACATATATGCATACTTTGTGGAACATTATACTTGAATACCACCTGAGTAATATATGTAAATTACCTAGACATATAATTAAAAAAAACATTAGAAGTCAGCTAGGACCTGTTTACAGTGTGGCCCCTGGGCCATGAGCATAGACATCCCCTGGGAGAATATTGTCAAGCCTAGTCTAGGAGTATTAGGCCAATGCTCTGTTTAAAAAGATCCCTTGGAGGCTGCATCCGAAAAATTGAGGAGCGTCGGTCAGGTTTATGCATGAAATAATCGAAATTCAGAGAGAATAAATGACTTTTTTAACCTCTCAGGTGTCATTGTTTTAGCAAACTTCAGAAAGACGGCTGTCAAGATGGCTCAGAGGCTAAGGGTGCTTGTTATCCAGCCACATGACTGCAGTAGAATCCTCTGACCTGGTGGGAGGACAGGAACAACTCCCGTAAGCTGTCCTCAGACTTTCACATGCACTCTCCAGTGCACATACACAGGCACATGAAATAAATAAAATGTAATTAAAATTTTAACTGAAGCACTCCGGAAAGAAAGGGGACTCCATTAAGATGAATCACAACACAAAGATTCTTAGAAATAAAATATTAATGAAAATTATTCAAGTACCAAATATGTTACACTTTGTCAGTAGAGTTGTTCTATTTTGTTTTCTTCCTCATATATTTTTGTGTGTATGTATGTGCCTGGGTGAGTTTATGTGCACTGTGTGCCTGTGAATGTCCATGGAAGCCAAAAGGTGGCATGGGATGCTTTAGAGCTAGAGCTCCAGGCAGTTATATCATATGGATGCTGGGGATGGAATCCAGGTCTTCTGCAAAGGCAGAAAGTGCTTTTTAATCCCCTGATCCATATTTCCAAACCAGTGAATTTGTTCTTTACTTCTTATTTTCAGTTGAAACATAGCCAACCATAATCAAAATATGATTAAAAATAATTCTTGCATTTCAGTCTTATAGTATGCATCAGAAATGTAGAAGTTTAGTGATGATTACATAATAAACTTAGGCATGCAATAAAGGAAACGATGCTTCTATAATTGAAATTAACTTCTACTTTGGGCTCACCTAAACTTTAATGTTAAGTAAATTGGCATCCCTGTCCTTTCTCCTAGGTTATGTCAACTTTTTTTTTTCCTTAAGTCAATAGATTCAGATCTTCCAGTATGTCAATAGATTCAGAGATAGAAGGGCTAACCATCTGTTTCTCGTTGGACTTTCAGAAATATTCATCATTATTTGGTTCTTGGATATGACTAATTGAGGTCGTATCTCAATGTCAAGCTGAGTCCTTATTAGTCTATCTGCCACTCCTTTCACCACTGGGTCCATGCTTGGAGATATCATATTAATTCCAAAACTAAATCCTGACTTAAAAGCTTTCTGCAGTCACAAACTCCAGATAGGTATACAGTGAATTTTAGCCCCCAGAATAGCGACATATCGGGTTATTTACCAGCCAGCAGTTGTCTATATATCTCCCTACTTCAGAGAAAGCCTGCACCACTCACCTTTGTACCCTACAGAGTACCTGCTATCCACTCACTTACGTATTCAATAAATATAAGCTGAGTGGTGACTATGTCCTAGGCATAAGAAAAGCATCTTCTACCATGAAAGAGCTTTCATTATTAAGTGACTGAAAATAGACTTTAAATAAGTAACAAATAAACAAATGAAATATGTATGTCCATTATGTGAAATAAGGGTGAACATTATCACACGGTTAATAAAAACATAAAATGATCTTGTGTAGGTGGTCTTTTCTACCTTGTGGTTTCCTCTTTTTCATATCCTATATCCCCCTGGTTTCATTCCCTATCAGGAGATAGGAGAGAAGGAAAGAGGGAAAGGGTTGAGAGAGAGAGAGAGAGAGATCCCTGAATCCAATTTCTTTCCTTTTGTTTCTTTCTTTGAGCACAACTACTAATAAACCACAACCAAACCCCCTGAAGGGTCAACAACCACCCACCAACTGACCCCTCTCAGAGCCCTCGCCCTCTTGAAAGTTCTGAATTCCAAATGTCACACAATCGCAGAAATTAACAGCACCTTGCAAAACCACACTTCTGCTAGTGCACTAGGCAAATCATAGCTGCTGTGAACACTCCAAAGCAGTCCCATATCCCCGCCACACCTGGGATGAAAACGAAAACATATTCTTATAATATTTCTGTGTTTAAAAAAAAACACAAAATTCCATAATTCTCACTACAAGCTTGTGAACCTGATGTGCTAGAAGTCCCAAGTGTTCAAAGTGTATGATCTGAACACATCCAATTCACATCATCTATTGACACTCACTAATCTCATTGTAGACTTAACAGATCGTGGAAATAATTCTGTTCTGTAAGTACACACAACAGTGGAATTTTGAGCTTTAATCTGTCCATTTGGCAGAAATTCTTTTCAGTCCAATACACAAAAATGAGGTCAGTAGAAGAGTAGAAATTCTAACAGCCACCATCTACCTTATAGTTCCCCTACACAGTAACTCTCCAGCAGCCCTCTTCTGTTCATATTTTCCATCCACTCTCACTCTTAATAAGAAATTCAGCTTACTCCTGGAGAGAAACAAGGCTAGGAGCAGAAGTGGCAGTCACTAATTAAAATTCAATAATGGTTGGTCTTGGTATTGGGAAGTTATGGTATGCCATTCCCAGCAATTTTCAATACTCCTCAGTACTCTGAGGTTTACCCTTCACTCATAATCATCATCAATAATATCACCAAAGTACACTACAACCAAGTTAGAAGAAACAGTCTATAACCTTGAAATAGTCTTTAGAAGGCTTGAAAGCTGAAGGGCTTTCAAATTGTAGTCGTGTTTCCTAAGAGTAAACTGGAAGAATCCCATGTAGATTCTCTCTGTGACTTAGTGCTTTGGTTTGTTTTACTGGGAGTAAAATAGGACGTGATTTCCTTTGCAGTAGTAACAGCAACAATGAAACTAAATTCTTCCATTTTGTTTTCAGACAGCTTGAAAAATGGTAGACTTGGCTTATCTTCTGCAATTGATGTTACATTTATGTGTGTAGGCAAAATATAGAATTAGGAAAGAAAGCAGGAAAAAAAAGAAGCTTTTCTTTCATATATAATCCTAGTTTGAACAAGTATCCAGGGATAGTTAACAAATAGATAAAATAATAATAGACAGATAAAATAATAAATATGTGAAGATGTTTTTGAGATATATTCATATTTACTATAGGCTTTTTTGTTTTTATTTTTCTCTTTTTTCTTGTTTTTGCTTTGTATTTCTCCAAAGACCAGGAGTCAAGCCATGAATCTCATTTCTAGAAATAACAACTAAAACATACACCAATAACAAAGAATGGGCTGAGTTGGCCACTTTAGAGGCAATACCACTCAAAGAAGAGTCTCACAAGAGATTCAAAGTCCCACAACACTCAAAATCATGTATAGAATAGGAACTGGAGATGGTTATACACACCTATAATACCTGCACTCAGGGGGAAGATAGAGGCTGGAAGATCAGTAGTTCAAAGTTATCTTCAGCTACATAATATGATTCATATTCAGAAAATAAATCACAAAAAATAACTGAAACTAGGTAGGCACAATACCACATGTCTGTAATTTCAGCACCTGAAAAGTGTAAACAGGATAGTCAGGATAATTCAAGGTCAGCTTCAACTACATAGCAAGTTTGATGTCAGCCTGAGCTACATGAGAGCCTATCTTAAAAAAATTAAAATAAAATAAAATGGGACTGGGGAGACAGGTCAGTCAATAAAGTTCTTAGAATGTAAACATGAGCATTTGAATTTGGATTTCCAGCACCCAAGTGGAAAAACTAAGTGTGATGGCACATGCCTATAATCCTAACAATGAAAATGAAGACAGGAGAATCCCTGGAGCTCACTAGCCAGCTAATCTTGCTGAATCCGTGAGCCCCAGGCTCAGCAAGAGATACTGTCTCAAAAAGTGCGTTGGGAAACACTTGGGAAAGCCACCAATGTCAGCCTCTGGCCTCCACAGACATAAGCATGTGCACACACACACACACCCCACATGTAGACACACACTAAAACAAACAAAAACAATATTTATAACACATTATCAACATTCATTGTCTTTCTTGTATATGCCAAGCACTGAACTATGGTAAACCAAACAAAGCCTAGTCTTAACTAACACAAAAGTGAATTATAAAGCAGGCTAAATATCATTGTGAGAAATAGGAGCCAATTTACAGGATCAAAAACGGCTGTTTTTGAGTAAAACAGTATTTGAAACAAGCTGTGGAGTAAGCCATATACAACTCAATATCTGAGATAAAAAGCATTCAAGCCAGAAATATAAACATATAAAAAGTCCTTGAGCCTAGAAAATATTTGTGTGAGCAGGTATCAACAAGAAAATCATAACAGTTGGAAGAAATCACTGATAAGGAATATAAGAATACAGTGTGAAACCAAATGACATGAAGCCATATGGACCATGGCAAGAACTTTGGATTTAAAGTATGATAAGAGGCCAATGTAAGGCATTTACTAATAAGGTGATAGGATCTGATACCAGAAAAGATTCTTCATGGCCCTGTATATAGAACAGACTCCAGTAAACCGTGTATGTACTATTTAACCATTTAGGAGCCCACTGCAGCAGTTTAGAGATGAGATGATAGACAAAGCCTAGTCTTTACTAACACGAAAGTGAATAGCAAAGTGGACTAAACATCATTGTGAGAAATAGGAGCCAATTTACAAGATCAAAGAAGGCTGTCCTTGAATATAACAATAGTTAAAACAAGATGTGAAGTAAGCCCTATACAACTCAAAGGAAGGTTAATGTTGTCTGTTTTTAATTTAATCATAGCTGACATTTACTGAGTAATCACTGGCTAAGGGTTTGAAAATATTTTCCTCATAATCACTTGGCATAGCAACTATCATTAGTCAGACTTACATTACCATGATAGATAGTTGAGAAAAGGAATTTAAAAGAAAGGAAAATTTATTCATCTCACGATTTCAAAGCTATCTCTATGAGCATCTGGTTCTGAAGCAAGATGGAATATAGTGGTGGCAAGACGTCCATAGAACAAAGAAGCTCACCTCTTGGCACACAGGAAACAGAGACAGTATTTTAGATACTTCTCTGTTACTGTGATAAAACGTACTGATAAAGCAACTTAAGGGAGAAAGGGTTTATTTTGGCTTACAGTTTCAGAGGGGCAGAGTCTATAATAGTGGGGAAGGCATGGTAGCAAGATCCTGAGTCCAGTCATCAGGAAACAGAGAGAGAGAACTGAAAGGGAGGCCAGCTATAAATCCTCAAGGTCCATACCAGTGGCATACTTCCTCTAGAAAGGCTCCACCTCTTAAAGGTTCCATAACCTTACCAAGCAGTACCCCCAGCTGGAGACCAAGTGTTCAAACACATGATCCAACACTTCAATTAGTCCATAAGCTTCAATTAAAAGAGGCCTGGCAGGATGGCTCAGTGGGTAAAGGCACTTGACTCCAAGCCTCTCAACCTGAGTTCAGTCCCAGAACCCACAGTGGGAAAAGAACCAAATAGGAGGGAGCCAGAATAAGATCAAGTCCCTAAGAACATGGACTCAGTGACCCACTTCCGTTAAGTAGGCCCTACCCCCTAAAGTTTCCAGCACCTCCCCAAACAGTGGAAACCAATCTTTTTAACACATGCACCTTTGTTGGGGTACACTTCATATCTGCATGTAACATATTTATCTATGAAAGAATCTGAAATTTAAAGAATGTAAACTATCATATACAAGGGCACACAGGTAATAGATAACAGATCCTTAGCACAGAAAATTTTATCAAGCTCAAGGCTCAGAACTATTTTACTTTCCAAGAAATTATAGGCCATACTTACAGTGTTAGGCTAATATCTGAGGCAAAGCTGTTGTATTCAGGGTAAGAAAAGAGTAGTGCTGTATATTATGTACAAGAGAATAGAAAAAAAAATCCCACTAAAGTTAGGGTTAGAATTACAACCAGGCAATTTTATATTTAGGATGTTTTAGGATCCATTTTTCAATGGTGAAAGCCCCAGAATGAGAGATTATTGGATTTACACATAACATTTTTGAGGTCATGCATTTAAGTGAATATAACCATTAGACTGTACACTTTACCTTTTGCCCATGAAGGATGCTTGTACAGATTATTTTGTTTTGATCCTAAATGTATTGGCATATAAAGTGTAAGTTTTTATAAGAAAAGGTGAAGGTGGAACAGACTGGCACATGCCTTCTTAGTGGGTTGGCTTTGAAAGCCTGGGTGATATTGACTTTGGGAGAACCGGCAGCTGACATGGCTGTTTCCCACCAAGTGAGAGTTTAATAAACAAAATCACAATTGGCCCCAGCTTGGCTTTAGTGTTTCTGAGAATGACATCCAAGATGGCATAACCACTGCCGAGAAAATCACACCCTGTTTTGCATTTGGAAATTGCTAGGTTGGTGGCAGCTGTTGTTCGCTCACGGTTGAACTGCTCTGTCGTTAGATTTCAGAATAGGGTAACACAAAGAGAGCTGACGGTGCCATCAGCTTCCTAGGCTACTGAGCAAATAAGAGCTCGGGGAATCTTATTTACAGTCAGTCAACTACTTCTTACATGTGGTCAGCACCATATTAAATGCCTTATAAACCACAGTAGCGTGACAGGGAGGGAAAGTGTGTCACTCTTGTTACCCTCAAGGGGCTTACAGTTCTGGTAACATTCAAGAGAAATTACAGATATAAAAGTATGTCAATTTTCAGTATTTTAACCTTCAGTTCCAAATCTATGTTTTCACCTTGATTTATTATACCAGAGCTGGACCATGTGTAAACATTCTTTCTTTGCCAGCTCAGTGAATGTTAAGATTTGTCAATCAAAGTCATAGAGATAGATGGTAGGGCAAAAGTTCATATTCCTAATGTATTTTCTATTGCTCCCTCAATTCTGAAGTAAATAGTAGCCAATGATATAAAGAGCCATCATAGAAGTTAACCCAGAAATGGGGTAGTATCCCTGTAATGGAATCCCCAGACAGTTTCAGCAATATCTCCATAAGCAGCTTCCTACAGAGGACAGCTTCCCAGAGTGGCTTAGTAATACACAATTGATCAATTTCTTGATGAGTCTCACCAGCAATCCTGTCGGAAGCTTCTCAATAAGCTTAATTGATACCTGAGCTGATGAGTACTTGTTGGCTAGGTCTATTTACAACACTTACATGAAATTGTCCACCATCAAATGGACCAGTATAACACCGTTTCTAGAATATCTCTTGCTTGGTGGGAGCTGATGGAAGCTCAATGTATGTTCCTTCTTTAGATACTTTTCTTCATCCCCAGAGCTAACACCCATTTTTTTGACACTGGGGTAGGTCTTACTATATAGCTCTGGTTATCCTGGAACTCACTCTGTAGACAGTCCAGAAAGAGCTTCATGAAGAATTGTAACCTGAAGTGGATGCAGTCTATGGGGAAAGAAAATTCTAAATTCTGAGTGTGTATGAGTTTGGGGGTGGGGCAGGGAAGGTGCAGACAGACAGACACAAGGATGACAGATATGTACAGACACAGGCAAAGAAAGGGACATTGAGAAAGTGACAGAAGGAAGAGACAAAACTATGGCCAAGAGTCAGATTAATTTATTTTTAAAGTTGTGAGAAATGATTTTGGTGGAGAAAACAGGATTAAAATTAACCAAATACTTAACTCAAGACACAGTTACTAAACACCTCAATTACCACAGGTTCAAGGTACAAGTTTCCAGTGGAGCAGACGGCAGGCAATGTCACCTCAAGGAGCTTCCATCCTAGTGTAAGTCAGGAGCCAAGGCAGAAAACTGACATGAAACAAATGTGACGAACATATTTCTAGGGCTTAGTGAAGGAAATGAAAATGAAATAAAGTATAATGGATGTGTGTTTCTAAAACAAATTATCATACACAGTAGCTTAAAACAACACAAATTTATTATCTGAGAGTCTGGAGGCCAGAATCTCTGCAGTTAAAATGTCAGCCTGACTGCATTCCTGCCACAGGCTCCAAAGGAAAATCATTTCCTTGCATCTCAAAGCTGTTAAAGGACACCTCCATTCCCTCCCCTGTGTTCTCTTCTCCATCCTCAAAACTACCAAAGTGGCATCTTCAACACCCCCCTTTGATCCCTGTCACATGTTCTTTTACTCTGACCCTCCTGCCTCCCTCTTATAAAACCCCCTACCACTGTTGTTTCAAACCCATATAAATAGTCTCATATAATTGTCCACGTGGAAGAATCTTAATCACACCTTCAAAGTCACTTTCATCATGTAAGGAAATTTATTAACTGGTTCCATACATTATAAATGTAGACCTGTTTAGGTGGCCATGACTCTGCTTGCCATGAAATGGTTGTCATTGTGAACTTGAGATCATGGTAAGTCTCATTTTAAAAGGTAAAAATGAAACTAAATTTGAGTGACCTATTAATATACAGTTATGGAGAGTAGTCTGGAAATAATAGCCAGTGTAAAGGTCCTGAGACTGATAGGGTCCTATTGTTTAAAGAACGAGGGAAGTTACCACAGCCAGCATGGTGAATAGGGAGGATACCAGCTTATAAAGTCAAAAGTCAGGGAAACCAAATCAATTTGGGTCAAGGATTGCAGTGGAGCCACTGTTCCATTCTAAATGTCAAAGCTTTACTCTGCCTGTCCTAATGAGAACTGGAAAGGGGGAATAATCAACTTAAAAAGCGATCTGAATGCTTTGTTGAGAATGCTGAGATGAAATATAGACTCACCAATAAATAAAGAAGCCCACTACCTATTCACTATGGACATGGAAAGGATGAAAACACAGCCGGAATCTCTTGAACAGGGCACTCCCTACTCCTTTAGTGGTTTTTTGCCATGTTAGATTGAGGGAGTATGTTTCATAGATTTTTATGAACAATCATGAAATAAAAGATTTTTGAGGAGGGCAGAGAAATGCTAATGTGTGTAAAGCTGTCGTTTCAGCAAGGCAGCAATTTTTCAAAGGCTGCCTCCCTAAACTAAAATTCAGGTGTATGCATTTCTCCTATTCTCAATACCTCCTGCTACGCCCTAGCACTTGGTGGAACTTGAAATGTCTAACATGTGCAGGCCTTGTGATAATGACTTCTCGGCTGTTGCAGTTTTATTTTTAATTGCTAACACCTGACAGTTCAGATGGTTCCCTTTTCTCAATCAGCCTGATGCTATTTAAAAATAGAAGGATGGCATGGCACGTGTGGGTAGGACACAGGCCTTTCATCTGGTTTCAAGCTGATCCTCACAATGCCCCTGCTTCTTGTGCCTATGTGGGTTTAATGAAAAACCTGCTTGCAAACCTGAGAACTGAATTTATCAAGTGCTCAGGATATCTAGTCCTGAAGCAGCAAAATCTGGCTAGTCCACCCATGTGCTAATGAATTGAAGTGTAAGGTTGGTGACAGTTTTCTTCAACGCAAACTTCATCCTAACACTAACTACCTGAGAGATTAGATAGCAACTCAGAAGCAATGATATTAATAAAAAATTAAAACCTCTACTATTTCAGCATAAAAGACACTATTATAAACAAGTTTTGATCAGTTTATTTAAAAAATAATTATATAGCACCTGCTTTAAGTCAGACATTGCCCTTGGCACTTGGAAAAAAAATCGAGAGAAAGCTTCCTGAATCATGGATTTGGAAGGTAAAGACAATGGATTTCCTGATAGCTTGGAAAGGAATCCCCAATCTTCATGAAACAAAGAGAGTCAATGAGGAATTCTCCATGAAGGAGATGATGCAGTGTAGGCAATGTCGCTTGGTCCTGTAGTTGTCTCCAAGCTCTCTAGCAAAGCTCCTCACATGCAACAGCCTTGTGTTAATGACACAAGGATTGAAACGATGTAACATGAAGTGCATAGGCCAATGTGAAGGAGGTCTGACTGTAGTATGGTGGATCGGGATTAAGAATCTGGCTGAAGGAGGAATTAAGAAAGGAACGTGCCCAGGAAAAAAAAATATCCCTACCTCAGCAATCCTTACAAATACTGTGACAAACTATAGGCATCCTACAAAATTGAGATGGGAACTTGAGAAAGTTTACATGCTAACAAGAAACATAACAACAAAGCTAGAAGATCACAGGCCCAATAGATAGATATGTAAAACAACTCCTGCTCCTAGGGCTGGGGGAACATTGTGAAAGATGAGCTGGAAAGATTGTAAAATCCATGGGATCACAGAGTTTGCTTCGTGAGAGTGTGTCTCCTAGGAATGTCAGGATTTACATCAATAAAGTACATGACTGCTTAATCATGAGCAAAAAAAGGGCAGCACCGATATGCATGTCAAAGCAGACAGGAAATAGCATGAGGCCTCAACCCTACACAAACAACTATAGGCAACTAAAGAATGCTGTGAGCAGAAGTTGTCTGCCCCAGGGAAGAACACATGAAATCATTATCCAATAACATATGGTCAACCATAAAAACATGCGTACAAGTAATATTATACAGAATGAGCAGGTTATATTTAGGAATATACTTTTGCATATTTATACATACGAACATGTAACAACAATCAATGAAAAAGAGGTCATAAATTTGAAAGAATAAGGAGGGGTATGTGGGTGAGTTTGAAGGGAGGAACTGGGAAGAAGAAATGATGTAATTATATTATAATCTCAAAAATAAAAGAAAAATATTTTAAAATTATGTGATTTATAAATATTCAAGCATACAGAATGTACTGTCTCTTATTAAATAATTATAAACCAAATTATCATAAATTTAGATATATGCTAAACATATGAAATCCCTTATCATTAGAATATAGATACTCAGAATGGTGTCATGTAATAAATTATAAAAGGCCTCAATTTAACGAACTGCTCAAATTCATCCAGCAAGAAAGGTCTTAAACCTGGGTGGCTATAACACCATGAAAGATACTCCGCTTGAACAGAGAGTCAACAAAGAGTTTGCCTATATGTGATAAACTTTTTATATGACTGTCTGCCTAGGCTAGCCATTAGATATGTGTACATTTAGTCATTGTATGTTTTGATGGTTTTCAACAGATTATTTCCTGGCTTGTAAAACTATAAATTAAGATTTCTGGTTATATTAAATCTAGATAATATTAAAACACAACTAAGGAGGAATAATTTTCTGCTTGTTCATTGTTTCAATAATATCTAGAATTGCCTTGAGCATATATGTGCTCATATGAAGTGCTCACCAAGAATTTCTTGAATGAAGCATCGGGTCCTCTGGCAGCTTACAGATAGTTAAAAAAATCAAAGCCTTGTCTGGATGATAACTAAGATAGTACTCAAAAGTGACTTTTCCTAATTTGGAAACCTGTGAGGAGATGCTAACATAAAACTGGATCATCACAAGTCATAATACTTAGGTATTCCTTTAGTGGCCCCTGTAGCTGGACTTTTGGATACTTTATGGGGTTCTTTTACACCCTTATCCACCCCGATCCTTTCCAACACCCCAACACTAGGTAGGAGAGAAAGAAGGAAAGACGAGAAAGGGTGTGTTGATCTCGTTAGACCTACTTTCTACTGATTAGGGGCATTGAGTTCTTGGGGAAAGTCCAATCTTTGTCCTCAGGATAACTCCAACCAGCAACCAGCAATCCAGCAAACAGAAAAAGCAAATCAGCAACCAAGAAAAGCAGCAGCAGGAACCACACCACCAGCAGCAGGAGGAGGAGGAGGAGGAGGAGGAGGAGGAGCAGGAGGAGCAGGAGGAGCAGGAGCAGCCTCATCAGAGCACCGCTGGCCCCTCACAGGGCTCTGGCATTTATGTACTTTCCAAAGAGTCATTAGAATTCCAAAAGTAAACTATCTGCAGCTGGCAAAGTCATGCCCCTGCTAAAGATCGAAGCAAATCATAGTCAGCTGCTATGTTCAGTCTGAAGCAGCCCCATATCCCACACCTGGGATTGAAACAAAAACATACGCACATAACATAAAAAAAGATTCTCCCTACAGATCCCCTTTTGCCTAAAAAATGTTTATGTGTCCTGGGGTTTATAGATATAGAAAACAGGTTTATGAATCAAATAAATGATAGTAAAGCATAAATTGTATTTTCCAATAATTCTTTAATATAAACATAAGTTTATCATTTATTACAGATGAAAGAAAATATACATGTTAATGAGATTGATAGACTTGTTTTTGTATAAAGAATTAATTTTTGCCTGATTATTTAATACTGCAAGGACATAGAACATCTCAAATATTTTTCAAAGTTGACCAATATTTTTATTTTATAATGCTGCTTTATATAATATCTGGTATGAAATGACAGAAATCTGTTTAAGGCCATTCAGAAATTGTTGGAAATTCTGTCCTAATCTCAAACCAATGACTTGAGATTCATTCAATGACTTGTAGCTATGTCTCTATGTACAGTGTATGCAAGTATGCTCACCCATATGTACACATGTGGAGGTAAGAGGTCTGTATCTTCTTTCAACCTCCATCTTCCTTTTTGAGACAGAGTTTCTCACTAAACCTGGAGCTTAGTATTCTGGCTAGGCTGACTGACCAGAAAGAGCCTGGGATACGCCCATCTCTGCCACCCTCGCAGAGGGTGCAGACATGTGCTGCCATGCTTGCCTTTTATATGAGTGCTGGAGATTTACACTGAGCCCCTCATGTTTGCACAGTAAGCACTTCACTCACTGAGCAACCTCTCCAGCCCTATCCAATGACTTTTTATAAAACTCAAGTCAGAAGTCAGTAATAACAATACTTTTTAAAAATAAAACTTTCTAACAATACAGTCAAAAGATACAGTAATTTGATCATTACATGATGAAGAATGATGGTAAGAAAATATTAAAAGTCTGTATAGAAACTCATATTTCTATAAGAGCAGAACTCCATATATACAATTTAAAAAAAATGGGGGAGGAGATGCTTCAGTTAATAAAGCATTTGTCACCCAAGAAGACCTGAGTTTAGATTTTCAACGCCAACATATAAAGCTGGGTGAAGCAGTGAATGTCTGTAAAACCAGCAGTGAGTAAGTTAGAGTCAGGAGAAATTCTGGGGCTTGCTGGTTAACCAGTCTAGCTGAGTTTATTAGCTCCAGGTTTCAGGAGGAGTGAGCCTCTCTCAAAAATAAGGTGGAAAACAATTAAAACATGGCCACTGCATGGCCACTAACACACACACACACACACACACACACACACACACACACACACACAAAGAGAGAGAGAGATAGAGAGATTTCAATGCATAATATAAAATACTTGCAGTTCTGAGCCAGCGTGCTTCAGGCAACATTCATCGGCATTTTGTGGCATGAAGAAATTTGGGAAAGCAGGATTAGTGTTCATAACCAAAGCTAACATGAACTTACACGGTTTAACAGAAGTGAGGCCCACCGGAAGCAGCTCAGAGTCATTAAGTGTTTGATTTTGAATTAAATTTTGGTTGCTACTCGTTTAGAAACCGTATACTATTTCCATTTCTTGTGGTCCTTACACTCAGTTACACATCCCCATATGTGGAAAATTCCACCCCTACTTGTCTTTGCTTCTGTCTAACCTAATTCTTGCTGATGTCCTTTCTGTAAATAGTTTGTGGTCCATACATGCTTGACTCTTGGATTGTCTTCTTATTTATATCCCTTTGAATTCTAGCACCATGATTCTCTATCTCGCTTGCTACCATTCCTATCTCCTCTCAACCCTACTGAAATTTCCTCTGAGCACCCTAGCTGCTGCAATGGCTAGGCTCTTTTAATGAAGCCCATTTCTCTACTCAGACCCTTGCCACGGCTTTTTCCTCGGGATGCCTTGTTCCACCTGGGTGAAGTTCATAAACTATACTTTTAAGGAGGAGGCATTTTGTGTGTATTTTCTTATTTTAATATTTTTAACACCGAGAAACATGTACTAATAGTGATCTCTCAGGAGATTAGGTTTTTTCAAAACTCTCCACACTACTTTTACCCGGACCATCAAAATGCCATCTTGCTCTTTTTTTCTACTGCTAGCTCCAAGGATCACGAGCATCTTCACTGCCCCACTCCTATATTGCCCTTACTCCTAATGATTAGCAGGGCCAGCCAAGAGAATTTGTGTGGAAAGATTTTTAAATTGTTCTCTGAAACTTCTACTTTAGAGCTTCTGATTGAAAGGGGAACTCTTTCTATTGTATCCTGTGAAATGGTTTCAAAAGCAAGTGGCCATGATTACCGTTGATTAACTATTATTACTCATGAAAAAACATAATTTAAAATGACAGCAGCAGCCAAGAATCATGACATATATGCCTATAACCCCAGCACTCATGATGCTTAGGCAAGAAAATCACAACTTTGAGACGAGCCTAGGGTAACATAGTAACATCTTAACTAAAACAAAAGAAAGCAAACAAACAAAAAGAAGAAAGAAAAAGAAAGAGAGAGAAAGAACTGGAAAAGATGTGATACCAGTTCCATCTCCTACAATTTCAAATGGATGGATCCCAAAAAAAAAAAAAAAAGAAAGAAAGAAAGAAAAGGAAAGAAAGGCAATGACAAACAGACAGATAGAAGGATTTCTGAGATTACATTACCTTTGAGAGTATTCTATTTGGCTATGAGTGCCTAGAAGTTTTATGCCAGGGAGAGTTAATTAAATACAGTGAATCCTGGGGCTCAAAAGCTGAAAGCCTAATGAGATCCAATGTTTCATAAGAGACTACTTAAATTGAAACAGTGGCAGAATTATCTAGAAACTCATGTTGAAAATTCAAGCTTGATATGTTCCTCATTTCATTTTTGGCGGCGGGGGGGGAGGGGATGATACAACACAGTCTGTTTCACCATACCAACTCACAATTTATGGATGCCAGCCTCTCCTCGATTCACTTCAATTTAAGACAAGATTTATTTTTATTACCTTTTAGATGATGTTGTGTCTAATAATGATAATGACAGTATATGGAAGCTGGCACAGTAGAAGTACGTAAGCTTCTGGGAGACAAAGGCTCCAAATTTCATTTTTTTAAAAAAATGCTCATTATCCTTCACCAGCAGCAGATAAAGTTGAAATTTATTCCTACTGGTGGCTTGAAGCCCAAAACATTCAACTGTTTCCAAGGTTCACATATTAAAGCACTCTTGCAATCACCTAATTCAGGAGGGCCCAAGCATGTTTTATGTTTTCTAGTTAGAGAGCCAGAGTCCTGTATCTGCTTCAGCCTTTCCTATTGCGTCTGTCTTTCTGCGAGTGCTGGAGAGAAAGTCTAGGGAAAGTCAGCATGTGCTTTCTGGGAGAAGGCCACAGTGATGTTATTTGGCAAGGAAGAGTAGTTACACCACTCTCATAGATTCTTATCATTCACACGCCCCACCCGTTGGTCCCCTTGTGGGAGAAAGAGATAGTATTTTCTTCTTTGGGATGAGGACAGAGTGAAAAAATAAAAAATAAAAAAGGAGGCAAAGTCAAAAGCAAGCACCCAGCAATGACCTAAATGTCTCTGGGAAACTGTAAAAAAGCCCCCACCCTTGGCTTCTCCCATTTAAATTCTGCTAGAAACACAGTTTTCAGTATCTTAGTCTACTTTTTTTTTACTTAATAAGGAAATGCATTTAATTAAATACACACGTCCTTCTCTTTTAACAGTGCTCAACTTTAACTTCTTTTTCTAGTCTCAGCCTGTGGAAGTCAGCTAAATATGTATATTAGAGTAGCCATATTTAGATTTATGCAAATGGAGAGAGAGCGGGGGTGGGGTGGGGGGAGGAGAATTACAGAATGTCATCAGTAGATAGCTAGTGTCACTCTTCTCTGCAAATTACACAGATTGCAGAATATACTTCGGTACCTTTTCAAAGCATGTATAATCTTCATTCTTAACTTTAAAATTACAAATGTAACACAAATCATTAACCAGATCATTGATTTAATAAAAAAAGATTACATCTCATAGAATGAGATCATTTGCAAATCTATAAATAAACTTAATGGAATATAAATGACTTAATGGATGGGGGAAATAGCTTCTCATTGATTAAAATGCTTCCTTCAGTTACCTTTAGCTTATGAATAGGCCTATCGAGGGATTCAAAGGTGGCCCATACACCAAGTAGGTCAGGGACAGAGAGAACACACTAGTACTCTTCACATTTTATCTTACCTATACAACATCCAGAGATTCTATTAAAGTGCAGATTCAGGATCAAGCCAGAGATAGAGCCTGGAATTCTTTTCTAACAAGCTCCAAATGGTGCTACTCTTCTGAGGACCCAGTGCAGGGAACCCTTAGTGCTTTAAGAAGATTCCATTCATGCCCATGTTTTCTATTGTAAGCCGAACTTTTGACTCACATACAACGTTTTGATTACTGTGATGCACACTTGTAATTCTCTTTGGTCACAGACAGATTGTACGTACTTGAAATATCAACTGAAAGGATTTTTGCCTATTAGCTCATCCTTTCTTTCCCTCCCACTCCAACAATCAGCACTGTGCTCCATCCTCCCTCTAGCATACAGAGGAGGAAAAAATAAAATAAAAACTGCTGTTTCCCATAGTGAAAGATTTTCCCATATTATTGTAAGTCACAAGTTGCTGCAATCAAAAAACCATATCCACCTGTTGTTAAATGCCCCTTAGGACACTGATAACTTAATCCCATGGAGAAGCACTGTTACACAATAGTAGGGTGCACAATAAGGGTGTAGGCGCTTAAATGTGCTCACATGCCTAATTCCAAGCACCACCCTGCAAGACAGATACTATTATTTATCCTATAAGTGGATTCAAAAACTTGAAACCGAGAGGAAGAGTGTCATATACACACGCACAAGGAACTAGGTAAAAAGGATTCAAGACTCACATCACTCATCATTGCTGAACCTGTTCTCATAACCAACATTCTGGATAAGGAAACATTTAACAAACTTCAAGAATAACATCTCAATAGGATTTCTTTTCAATGTGAACAAAGTCAATAAGGCTGCTGTAAAACACAATTACATGTTAATTTAATCACCAAGCACCGAGTCATTACTATTTAGGGATTGCCTATAAAAAAAAAATAAAGAACATGTGCTAACACTAATTAATGTCTTCTCTTGCCTGTAATCAGCGTAGACATGCTCTCCCAAGTCAGTCTCAAGCTATGTGGGAAAAAGGATGAGCACTTCTTACTCAAGTGAGTAAACATTCCTTCCTCAACCCATAGTGCCCCCAGCTATCCCCTCTCTTCCCCCTGCTGCTAGTGGCACATGCACAGCTGGTGCTGAGTCAACATAGAGGGAGATAGCATTCCAGGACTGCAATAAGATGACAAAGGCTGAAAGGGGACAAGAAAAAAAAATTGCTTGATGCACTCTCTCTGCATGACAAAATCCTGCATGGTAAACCTCAGGCCACCATGGAATGTTTATTCATCCGTTTCTGCACATTCTAAACAAGACCTTCTATGTGCATTCATCAAAAAAAAAAAATGAAGCAGTAATATCTGGAAGACTCATGGACACCAAGATGGATAATGTGATATTATGGAACATTAAGGAAATGTGAAGGCAAGAATATTTATTTTTCTTATTATGTGTTCATATTTTGATGTAAGTTTGGCACATACTCTTTTTTGGTCCACTTAGTGCTTGTTGGAGGGACATCCATTGGAGCTACCTATAGGCAGCCTATCAGGTGTCACATCTTTGGAGAAAACATATATCTTCTCTGCCAAGGAGCCATGGTTACCCATGGTTCCTTGGCTAAGGATGTGGAATTGTGAGCCCCTCCTCCATCCACGCTGGGATTCGGGCTGACTGGACCTTAGGCAGATCTTTAATTGACAGTGTGAGTTCATACTACCCAAAGAAAAAGCCCCAATCTACCAACAAAAACTGGATAAAGGCTTAACTATAAAAACCTTTCTAAATGTTTGTAGTATTTCTCATAATCACACTAGCAAATAGGTGATCTATTTTTGCATTAATCCCTCAAGACTAAATCTCTGAAAGCTTCATTTGTGAAAAAAAAATAACTTTATCTACTTTCTCTCATCAAAAGAAGGGAAAGCTATAGCTGAATTTACATTCCCCAAAGTGTGAAACTGAATCCCAAATTCCAACTTCACTTGGATGGCCTGAAACTTTATGAAAATGAGCTGGCATTCATCAGTTCAGCTTCTTTTGTTACTGTGAGATAGTGTGAATTGGGAGCTCCAAAGGTAAGCTATTGAACTGCAGAGCGATGTAATAAGTAAGATGATGACAGTTATTTATAAGAAGTACCGCACAACAATCTCCATATTCAAAGAGAGCTGTCAATTTGTGAAGAGCCTTTTCTGTTATGAAACTAAAACTAAATTAAATATCAAAATCAGTTCAAAGATTCAAGGCAGAATTCTACCTCGTATCTTGCCAAATGAAATATAAGACCTGACATTTCATATTTCTGTAGAAGTTAAAGTATTTAATTTTCAGTTTGAAATAAAATAAATATGAAACAAAGTAATTAATAATTAACTATAAGGGTTTTTAATTTGCATTTCCTCATGTGTAGGGTAAAATATAATTCTTACAACTGTAACTCTGCTTACCATGTTATCTATTTACATTTTCTTTCATTAAAAACAAAGAAAATTTGACTGTGCATACTTGCTCTACTTCCTTAATTTATCTGCCTGGTCTGTAGTGGCCTGTGAGCATATGACTCTATCATAAGTATCCAATAAACAGTGTTTGACTTCAATATATTACAAACACACATGATGCTACGGTTTGTGCACTGGGATTTTTCTATTGATTTCTATGACACCACATTCCAAAAACAGAACAATTTCAAAATATGAAGCTCAAAACAAGTACTTGGGGAATGGAGAAATGACACAGTGTTTAAAACAGTACTGCCTAGGAGTGGTATGGCTGGATCTTGAGGAAGCGCTATTCCTAATTGTCTGAGAAAGCTCCAGATTGATTTCCAAAGTGGTTGTACAAGTTTACATTCCCACCAGCAATGGAAGAGGGTTCCCCTTTCTCCATATCCTCTCCAGCATGTGTTGTCACTTGAGTTTTTGATCTTAGCCATCCTGATGGGTGTAAGATGAAATTTCAGGGTTGTTTTGATTTGCATTACCCTGATGACTAAGGACACTGAGCATTTCCTTAAGTGTTTCTCTGCCGTTCTATATCCCTATAAGAGACTGTGTTTAGCTCTGTACCCCATTTTTTAATTGGATTATTTGATTTGTTACTTTTTAACTTCTTAAGTTCTTTATATATTGTGGATATTAGACCTTTGTCAGATATAGGGTTGGTGAAGATCCTTTCCCAGTCGGTAGGCTGTCATTTTGTTCTGATGACAGTGTCCTTAGCTTTACAGAAGCTTTTCAATATCATGAGGTCCCATTCATTGATTGTTGAACTTAGAGCCTGTGCTGTTGGTGTTCTGTCGGCAGATACCAGGAATAATCATGGTGCATTGACATACTGCAAGCAAATCACCCTTCCACAATTTTTACAATGGTATTCAACAAAGACTTCCACAACAGAATACCAAATGTTGATAGACAACGACAAAATGATTCACTTTTGAAACTTTACTGTTGTCTTGCCCAATATGCTAAGTTTGTTCTCCTTTTTATCTTTTTTAAATTTTATTTTTTTTATAACTTACAGTTTATTCACTTTGTATCCTAGCTGTAGGCCCCTTCCTCATTCCCTCCCAATCCTACCCTCCCTCCTTCCTCTCCTTCTATGCCCCTCCCCAAGTCCACTGATAGGGGAGATCCTCCTCCCCCTGACCCTAGCCTATCAGGTCTCATCAGGACTGGCTGCATTGTCTTCCTCTGTGGCCTGGTAAGGCTGCTCCCCCATGATGAGGAGGAAGTTTGTCCTCTTGTGTCATCTGCCTAAAATCTTTTTCTAAAGTGAGAAAAAAATGTAAATTTCCTTAGATCCTTAAGGTGAGAGAAAGCTCATGCTACACTACATCCTTAACCAACATTACCAAGAGTGACAGTCCCATGCAAACAATTTCTATAAAATTATATTTTTGTAGATACATTTCTAGTGGAAAAATTCAATCATCTCAAGTTTGGTACAAAGAAAACATGGAGCAATTTTGTAGTCTGTGTTTACTATAAATAAGCACAAACTAAAAGGCAAAGCAAAGAACAAAGAAATGTGGTCTGCAAGTCAAATCTAATGTTTATAGAGAAGCTAAAATCCAAACAATCATTTAGTATCTTTCAAAATCAAATTCCTGACAGTTTATAAAGAGCCCCTAGGGGTAAAAGAGTTACCCTGAGGAAAAGGAAATGAAAAATCTATTTGGTACTCAGAACAAAATAAAAGAGAATGATTATATGATAGAATGGGAATACGCATGTGAATTTAACTGTTCACTTAACACATTCAGCTGTGTGCTGTTCAAGGTTCCAAGGTTGTGGAGACAAATCAGTCCTAGCCTTGTCCTCACAGAGTGTGTATGCTAATGAATGGGGCACTGATAGACAGCTCAAAATAAGCGAGTATGTTGTTGTAAGGTTAGGGAAGTCTGTAATATAATGCTCTAAACAGAGATTACAATAAAGTAAACCAGTAGCTGTGCAAGATGCTGGAAGAAAAGCAGTTAGGAAGCTGACACGTAAAGAGCAAAGACCTTGAGCAATGAGAGACTTGAGAATGTAGCTGAGTTGCTCAAGAAGGGTTAACCAGGCAGAGGGAAGCCGGAGAAAGTGTCAGGGACACTATAGCTACAGTAGGGTTTTGTTTTAATATATACTTGATGTCTAATTTTCTGTCCTGTGTTCTAGTGAGTTTCTCATCACTTTGATCAATAGCACATCAGGACTTGCTTTATTCTCTGTGTCACAGAAAGCCCATGCAGCTTCTTTTGTGGTTTGGAAATGTTCAGTCTGAGAGAAGATGGATGCCATGTAGGCTCAGTTCTTGAAACTGTCATGTTGCAGCTCTAATCAAGAATCCCAGGTGAGGTCATCTCCTTGGTCACTCAGCCAAGAACCCAGACACATGGATGGAAGTGTGATGACCCTTTAGAGCAGTCCAGTTAGTGCAGCTGTGACCATAGTTGACTCTGAGATGAGGAGAACCAATGAACCAAGATCCACTAGAGTTCCTAAAGTTTGTTTTTTGTTTTTTTTTTTTTTTTTTTTTTTTTACAGTGTTTGCTATTATAAGTCATTAGGTTCTGAAATGAGTCCTGTAAAGCAGTAATATCTTGGAGCTGAGATTTGGAGCTACAGTAAGAATCTATTTGCCGGTCCACAAGAGCAAGCAATTGGGGAATTTTTAAACAAGAAAAGAATGTGATTTGATTCATAATTTTGAAAAGCCATTCTGGTTGATATATAAAACAAATGGAAAACAACAACAACAACAAAAACCAATTAGAATCTTGTAAGTATACCTTCAGAAACCCCATTTTGCGAGAGAGGATTGGAGCTTGGACTAGAACAGGAGAAATGGAGTGATAAATGATTAAATAGGAATTGCAATAGAGAAGCTGAGACCGCAAGATTGCTGATGGATGGCATGTGGAATGTGAAAGCTGGGAGTAAAGGATAGCATGTAAGTTTAGGGCATAAGAGCAAGTGAGACTGATACTTTTAGTTCATACATTAAGAGAAATACAACCCAGAATAAGTGATGCATGTCTGTAATCTCTTGGGAAGCTGAAGCAATTTGGATGACACATTTGAAGCCAGTCTCTACAGCAAGAAAATCATAAACAACAGAAGTGGAAAAGAGATAAATTGTGTTTGTCAAAGTATTTGAAAAGTTCAAAGGAAACTGCCCTATGAAGGGAGTTCTTCATAAGAAGAGTTTCAATGGAACAGTGCACACTAAATTCAGTGGGTTCACGGAGAATATGAGCTAAGGAAGCAGAGACAAGTAAAAACTGACTTTTCAGAAAGGTTTGCTTTAAAGTGTAAGGGAGAGCTGAGGTAGAACGATGTTGGTTATAGTGAGGGGGCTCTTTGGTAATGTTACTGTTTGACACTGGGAAGCGAATCCCAGTTGAAACAGGAGATAGGATTTTATGTCAAGCAGATACTTAACATCCATAACAAAGAAAATGCTAAGCAGATTGGAAATGAAATAAAACGCTGAAATAACTAGAAGAAATTGTGAACTAAGTCTTCCAATTAGTGATAAGATTCAACCCCTTCAAGATTTCACATGAAACAGACATGTTGAAAACTTGAAAATCTCTCAGGGAAGATTACAAATATTAGAAGTTTTGGTAAACAAATAGAGAATCAAAAGGAAAAATAAAGAAGAGAAAGGTAAAGGGATATTTTGCTGTAGGGCATTTTCAAAGAGGATTTCTATAAATTATGGGTTATTTTGTTTTGGAGACCAGATCAAACTATGTAGTCCTAGTTAACTCGCAACTCACTATCTAAACCAGGCTACCTTTGAAATTATAGAGATACTCCTGTCGCTCCCTCCTGGGTGCTGGGATTAAATGTGTGCTCCACTACATCTGGCATAAATTCTCCAGAATAAGCTCAGTAAAATAATAAAACTTTATTCAACTGGCATAAACAGCAAAATAATGTTCATGACTGATAAAACAGAGCACACAGCAGCATAAAATTTGGAACATGGAAATGGATTTCTGGCTACGGAAAAATTTTTTTATTTTGCTAGAAAAACTAGGCCATTTCCATTTAATATTGATCTAGAATATTTTATTAATACAGCAAGACAGCAAATCAAAATAAGATGATTGATGATCAAAGAAAGAATTCTTATTATTTGCAAACAATATGATAGCATATCTAGTTAAGACAAAAAACAAAATGAATACAATGAATAAGCATGTTTTAAAAAGTAGCTAAATGCAGGGCACTTGCTGAATTAATACTTTAGACGATAAATTCAAAATATTAACAAAAATACAATAATATGCCCTAGAAATAATTTCAGTAAAACTGTTTGGTTATTATATCAATTCCATTATTAAAGAAGACTTGAATACTATATTTGTGTTTGGACAGACTTAATCTAATTATAATGTCCATTCTTCACAATTGAAAGATAATGCAATCCCCATCATAATCTCATGAGAATGGTTCTATTTTTATCATTTATTACAATTCATTCTATTTGTATCCAGGCTGTGACCCCCTCCCTCATCGCCTCCCAATCCCACCCTCCCTCGCTCTTCTATGTCCCTTCCCTAATCCACTGATAGGTGAGGTCCTCCACCCCTTCTATTTGACCCTAGCCTATCAGGTCTCATCAGGACTGGTTACATTGTCTTCCTCCGTGACCTGGCAAGGCTGCACGCCCCCACCCCCTACCACAGGGTCGGGGAACAGAGAGCCTACTAGTGAGTTTATGCCAGAGAAAGTCCCTGATCCCCTAACTAAGGACCCCACTTGGAGACTGAGTCTATTAGAGCAGGGGCTTTAGGTCCTCTCCAGGCATTGTCCTTGGTTGGGGCATCATTCTCTTCAGGGCCCCCAGGGCTCAGATTTTATGGCTCTGTTGGTCTCCCTCTGTATCTCCTGTCCCCTTCAGGTCTTTCTATCTCCCCCTTCTTTCATAAGATTCCCTGCACTATGCCCAAAATCTGGCTATGAGTCTCAGCATCTGCTTCAACACCTCAATCAGTAGAGTCTTTCAGAGGCCATCTGTGGTAGGCTCCTGTTCCTGTTCCCTGTCTTCTCCTGCTTCCAATGTCTATCAGGTTTGTCCATCTGAATGAGGATTGAATATCTTCCCTAGGGTCTTCCTTGTTGTTTACCTTCTTTAGAAGTATGGATTTTAGTATATTTATCCTATATTATACGGCTAATATCCACTTATAAGTGAATATATGCCATGGGTGTCTTTCTGCTGCTGTGTTACCTCACTCAAGATGATCTTTTTCTAGTTTCCACCATTTACTGCAAATTTCATGATTTCCTTGTTTTTAATAGCTGAGTACTATCCCATTGTGTAAATTTACCACAATTTCTGTATCCATTCCTCCGTTGAGGGACATATACGTTGTTCCCAGTTTCTGGCTATTATGAATAGAGTTGCTACAAACATGATTGAACAAACATCCTTTTTGTATACTTGAGCATATGCTGGATATATGCCTAGGAATAGTACAGGTGGATCTAGACACTTTTTATAAGGCCAGCACTGTCCTGATACCAAAACCATGTAAAGCAAAACAGAAGAGAGAGGTACAGGCTAATATTCTTGATATAGATAGACACCAAGATTCTCAGGAAAATACTATCAAACCAAATCCCACAGTATGTTTTCAAAATATACTTACCATCATCAAGTAGGGTTCATCTCATGGAGGCAAGGATAGTTTGATATACACAAAATAATAAACATGCTCCACCATGTCAGTAAAATGAAAGACACATCCCAATAATAATATGCTTTACAAGAACCCTGCTTCAACCTTCATCAATTCATTATTTCCCACATCCTTTAATATGGAATAACCTCTAGGATTTCTCAGAGGAAATAGTTGCTGGGTTGTGTAAAGCCAGCTGCGGAAGATAAATCCATCTCAACATTCTTAAGTCTTTGAGTTTCTTCTTTTATAGCATAGCAAAACATTGTTGGCATCTCAACCTTAATGGCAGTCCTTCTTGAGTGGAAACAAGGATTGGCAGCTTCTCTGCTTTGTCTGTGGTTTCTTGCATTGGTACATACAAACACGTGGCTCAGACCCTGTGTTGCTTAGGGTTTCTATTGCTGTGCTAAAACATCGTGATCAAAAGGAACTTGAGGAAGGGTTTGTTCCATCCTTCCTCAGGTTACCTCATCCATCACTGAGAGAAGGCAAGGATGGGACCTGGAACCAGGAACTGTCTCAGATGTAGAGGACTGCTGTTTAGTGGCTTGTTCCCCCTGGTTTGCTCAGCCTGATTTCTTATACCATCCAAGACCACCTGCCTAGAGGTAATACCACCCGCAATGGGATTAGCACTCTCACATCAATGATCAATCAAGAAAGTGTGCTATAAGCTTGCCTACAAGCCAATCTATGCCAGCAGTTTCTATGTGTACACTTCTCAGTCCTCCAGTTTCTTAGACCAAAACTCAGATTCTGAAGGCATAAGACTACTGCTGCTAAGATATTCTGGTCATCTTGTTCACAGACACCAGCCTGTGCTGTCAGATAATATGGCTATGAGTTTGAATGGAAGATGCCAACCGTATTCCATAACTTTTGGCCATTTGAGAGCATGGCCTACCAAAATCTGCTAAAACAACTGGCTACACAGGACCCACCAAAATCTACTGAAGTAACTGGTTATCCAGGATCCAGATAGGGGGACAAGGACATAACCAAAGAAAGAAGTTATCCTAGTCGCTACCTGCCCACCTGACCCAGGAAATGGACTGTCAGCCATCTCCTTGGGATTCCAAGGAAGCCATTATGATCTCATTGTCTGTCACAATCTTTCCCACTCACTGCTCCTCCACCTAATCCTACTGCCTTAGAGTTTATATCAGTATGTTAGAGCCCCATAACAACAAAGCTAGGAAAGAACTTATTTTGTCTTACAACTTCTAGTCCATCATCCAGGAAAGTCAGAACAAGAACTCAAGGCAGAAACCTGGAGGCAGGAACTGATGCAGCATTCATAAAGAAATGGTGCTTACTGGTTTACATCTCAAGGCTTGCTCAGTCTGTTTTCTTATACACCCCATAACAACCTGCTGTAAATGTTGTTTTTATTGCTTCATAAGAGAGGATGAGATGAGAGCCATACCCAAGATTTATGAATACATGGCTTGGGCTGAGACCAGAGCATTTCTATGTAACTATCCCTAGGCCTAGGCCTGGAAGCTTCTTGTCTCCTTACAATCTAACCTTCTACAATCCTGGATCTTAAAGGCTTCAGCTTCCAGCCTCCATCTGCCAACATAGGCCTAGAATATTTTCAGCCTTCAAGACTTACTGCTGAGTAAGATCACTCTTTCTAGTTCTTTCTGAACTCTGGCTGGCTGGTTCAACTAGCATTTCTAGCTCAAAATTCCTCTCCAAGCTGACTGATTCACACTGACTTTTCTCCACTTCTCACTGGATTGCTCTGCTTAGAAAAAACTGCCTCTGAATGCCAAGAACTGAACTGTACAAATATAACTGTGTTCAGTTGAACTGCACTGCACTGAACTATAACTATATTCCCAAACTCTACCATCTCCACGAACTCTCCTGATCACTTGCACTCTGTGCTCTTCTTAAGTAGTTTCTCTTTTCTGACTGTTCTCATGAAGATTGGCATATCCTAGCTTTACCTCATTCTGTCAAGTATGATTCATCACTTTGTCTCCTCCTCAATTAGACAACATTATTTGGGATAAAAGTATAGACTATATTCCAGCCAGAGAGATTAAATATTTGTTGTGTCTATATTCCAGCCAGAGGGATTAAGGGTGTATATTCCAGCCCAGAGAGTAAAGGTGTGTATTAAGTGTTTGTCTGTATTCCAGCCAGATCACACAGACATAGGTCTTTGGATGTGCTCCCTTGCCAGAGCATCCATGTTGCTGGATTAAGCCTACACAGGGGTGACACCACCCACAGTGAGTGGATCCTGACTGCATCCTGGGTCAGTGACTGAGCAAAAGAGCAGTAGTTTCCTTAAGGATGAAGGCAGATCTTGGCCCTGCTCAGTGCTTCACACTTTCAGTTTCAAGTCCCTGCAGCCCCTGGGAAGAGCAGGGAGCCTGGTGTCTAGCAGGGAGGAGGGAGAGGCCATGCAGGGCAAAGAAAAACAGCCAGTTTCAAGAGGACAGAGGTGTGGTGTCAGCAAAAATGAAGATGCTGACCACCTGTTGACATTCAAGCAAGTGGCCTCAGATAGTTGAAACTGTCTTTATTTATACAGACACAAGCCTGCTTGCCTGAACAGTGACATCATTGGTTATTTTATTTAAAGAATATAGCATCAATAGTACACAAACTCCCTCATTACAAAAATCCCCCAATAATTTTCCTTCCTCCTTTCCTTTTCCCACTGGGTCAATCACCCCTCAGCCATATTTTGCACTACAAAGCACATTTTCAGAAAGCCAAACATAAATGTCTAGCCAGGCATGTCCTATGCCTGAGCACATACACAGATGGCAGCAAATGTGGTTACACAGTTCTGCAAGGTGAGAGACATATTAACCATTTGTGGGTATAAGTCCATTCATCAAATAGTACCCTTGGTCACAATGCTTTTTTTAATTGCAGACAGATAAGTAATCATTGTTCCAAGAAACTTTTCCTGATATGCATCCATCAATTTCTGATACCATCTGTCTAAGCACCATTTTTAAAGTCTCTTGATCAGACACAACTTCCATAATTGTTATATCTCTGTTGATCAGACATTGCTTTTTCAGAACACTTATGCAAGTAGGACCTACTGTTCTCCACACTATTATGCTTCCTCAGTGTGACTATAGCTATTTCTCTAGGGACATGATTACATGTCCCAAAATATCCAAGATTAATGGTAACGTCTGGAGGATGGATAGAGGTAGAGAGAGCAGAGGAGGGTTTTACTCCTCAAAAGAGTTTTGAGAAAAACAGAATCATCCACAGGACTTTCAGCTTGCATGAATCCAGCCTTGTCCATGACTGACAAAGTGAAACTAAATATTGCTATGAGTAGAAACAGCATAGCAAAAGCAAGAAAATCTTTGAAAAAAAAAAAAAAAAAAACATGATTTAGGCAATAAACAGAGACACCAAAACTCACCACAGGTCCTTGCCAAATAGGAAGGGGTCTCCAAGAGTCCCATCAGTGAAGCACTCATATGCCCTTCCTTGCAGATGCTGCATGGCCACTGCCAGCAGTAAATTCAGTCATTTGCAAAGAAGCTGTGACAAAGCTGTTAGGGGTCTCAGATATCAAAATGCCTAGTGCTTTCATTGAAGTGAATTCAGCCATTAACAAAGAGATTGTGACCAAGCTGCTAAAAGCCTCAGCACTCAAAATGTCCAGTGAAGTAACTGCGAGAAATACAGTTCTCTCCTAGCCAGATCTCAAAATGACCAGTGTGTTAGCTGTGAAAAATATGGAACTCTCCACTGGAGAAGCCAACAAGCTATTTCTGGAAGCAAGGTTGCAAGGTGGTTTTCTTTTATTAAAAAAAGAAAGAAAGGAAGAAAGATCAAAAGAAAGAAAGCCCTGAAAGGCATTTTGTTTAAAATGTCTGTATAAAAGAGAAAAGGGAAAATGTAGTGAGAATTTTGGTTTCCTTAAAAATCCAGTTATGTTATGTGAATATATTTTTTTGTTTTAATCCCAGATGTGGGGTTTTGGGCTTGCTTCAGACTGTCCACAGCTGTTAACTATGATTATCTTATGCTCTAGGAGGGGGTGAGAATTTTTTTTTTTTTTTTTTTTTTTTTTTTTTTTTTTTTTGCCAGCTACAGATAGTTTAATTCTGGGAACTCTGGAAAGGATATAAATTGGAAATTCCTGAGGTAGTGCTTTGAAGAATCCCACTGCTGGGTTTCCTATTGCTAGTTTGCTGGTTTGCTGGTTTACTGGTTTGCTGGTTTGCTGGTTTGCTGGTTTGCTGGATTGATGGATTGATGGATTGATGGATTGTTGGATTTTCTGACAAAAAAGATTAGGCTTTCCCCTGGGAACCTGACACACCTAATCAGCAGGAAGTAGTCTTAAAAGAGGTCTATACCCCCTTTCCCCTCTAACCTTTCTTGCCTACCTAGTGTTGAGGGGTTGGAAGGGATTGGATGAAGAAGATTGGTATATATAAGAACCCAATAAAGTAGCCCAAAAGTGTATGCCTACACACCAGTATGTCCACAATGTAGAGAAATGTACCAGATTCCTCGATAAATATCCATGTAGTAAATTAATAAGGTGTAGCCAGCTCCTCCTTCCTTTAGGTAAATTATCATTTGGTAACTATATGCCGTATTCCAATCAACGTGATGCCATCTTTATAACTCCTTGAGGTCACTACTTGCTCCTGAAACTATCAGTGCATTTGCAAAAGATACTAATGTGGGCATGAGTGGCTCCTCTCCTGAAAACATAATTTCAAGTCCTACTTATCCAGGACATGTGGAGTTTGTTACTGTTTGAATCTGAAATTTTCGCACCATCCTTATGCTATGAAATGGTTGGAATGCTGGGTCCCCAGATGGTAGTGCTATAGTAGGAAGCTAGAGCACTTTTAAGAGTAGAAGAGCTTCGCTGGTGAAAGTAAGTCACTACAAGAGGCCCTTTGAGAGTTATAACTGGTTGGCCATTAGTTACTGCCCCTTGATCTCTCTTCTTTTTGGTTTGCAATGATGTGAACAGTGTCTGCCACATATTGCCACCACCATGAACAGAACTGCTCCACCATCCTTTCACCACTATGGTGGACAGGAATTCTCTGAACGATGATCCAAAACAAACCTTACATTATTTCATTCAGGGTATTGTGATCACAGTAATCCAAAAGAACTAATAGAATATTTTAATTTGGGGTTCTTTCAAAGGAGAACATGAAACAGTGTTATGGATTCTGGTGGACCGTTGAGGGCACATGGCAGGGGTAAGATGTGAAAGACCAACCAAAGTAAGGCAGGGAAAGGAGAAGGCCCAAGGTGCATATTGAACTGATGAAGATCACTAGAGCCCACTAGAAAATGCTGACGATTGTGCCCTAGAATTATCCCTTCCTAGAAGTGGAAGCCTTTAGGGGACTACTCTTGTCTTCCTCTGTTGAACAGTTACACTAAATGTGCAAGTCATATCACACTTCCTACCCTACTCCCAGGCTATATGCAAGCTGGGAAAGATACAGCAGTGACTTGGAAAACTCTTGCGGTATTTGCAGGAAATAGCCACTACAGACAGTTACAGAAAAAATTCACAGGAAGGTGAAAAGAGTGGAACACAAAAACGATCAGTTGCATTTTCTTATCATAGATTGGATTTCAAGAACCGCTTTAGACTCATGATAAAAATATTTTCATCTCCTATTTCTCACCTTTCATCTTTCCTTTTGCCATACTCAAATGAACCTTATCTTGCTGAATCTTTCAAGTAAAAGCAACCTGAGTACTCCATACATAGAAGCTGGCTTACAGGTCTTAATTCACCTTTATTTTAAAGAATAGAATAAAGAATCTGTTAGATTGTGAAAATTCTACCTTACCTACGCAGCCCTTCTTTTTTAATAAATTTCAGTGTGTGGGTAAGAGTATTACCTATTATCACTGCACCTCTTGGGATAACATAGAGATAATATTTCAGTAGGGACTGCTTCCTGTCATATCAGACTCCCCTGAGAATCTCCTCAGGCAACTTACCCTTCTCACAGAGTAATTAAAACTGTCACACCCAGTCAGCTAAATGGTACAATATCCAGAAACAATGATGATTTGCTCAGAGACAAAATATCTCCAAAGGAGTTTTTATCTAAGACATAGTGTTCATCCACTTGCCCCCCAGGAAATCACAACTAAATCTCACATTTTAAGGATCCAACTGTAAGTTTAATGGATAGGTATCTGTCTGTAAGTTTAGCTGCCTCAGGTTCTTTGACATTTCTGCTACAGAGAAAGGGCTATTCTTTGATGCCTTTTAAAAAAAAATCCAATCAAGTGTCTGTCTGCTGTGACCTCCAAAGAAAGGTGAAAATGGTACTAAAGCAGTCATTTTCTTCCTATTTGTTGATTTGTTTGAGATAAGGATCTGACTATGTAGCTGAAGCTGTTCTCAAACTCGTAATCCTCCTGCCTCCATCTTTCAAGGGCTGATATTACAGACCTGTATGTCCATTCTTTACAATGTTCACCTGGTCGTTTCCTTTACTAGTTAAACTTTGATACATCCTTTCTTCACACTGCCCTCCAGTCTGAGAAAAGTGAAAGACAAGAAAGTAAGTAACTCTTGTTTCTTTTCCTTTCAGTCCCTAGGCTGGATCCATCCTTTTTTCTTTTTCAAAAGAACTTACTATTTTACACAGATATCTAAACTCAACCACCCTAGAGGCCTGTCTCATTTTCTTAGCAAAGCACAAGTCCCAGGAATGCAGTCACCCTTCTCTCTCCATCAGAGAGAGAGCTAATGTGCTAGATCAAAGGCTTGCCCAGGCAAGAAAAGCAAAGCATTTGAAAATAAAAACTGGTTTTGTACAAATTTGATTTTCTTATACTCTTGCCTTAAATGCATGCCATTACTTTAAAATGGGGCATACATGGATTGCATTACAATGTCAATTTGAGAAAAGCAATTAACTGAGTAGAGAAAATATAATTCAAGATTCTAGCACCTCATTTAATATAAAATATAATTCTAGCACCTCACCAAAATAAAAACAGGAATTATAAAGCATATTTCTGTTTTGGAGGCTTTAATTAAGATCATAACATCCCAAAGCAAAGCCAAATGCAGCTGGGATACACAAACAGCACATAAAACCTCACACTGTAGGGTCTCTTTCATAAGTAGGGTCCAACTCATACCCAGAAACTAAGCAAATAATTATACTGAGAGCTGAGCAACAGTAGAAAATCCTTATCCTAGATACAAACATTAAACTTGCAGTATCTAAAGCCCAAAATTCTATTTAAGGTTTATCCTTTGGCCCAAGGCCTTGTTTACCTTCATAAAGCAAAGATTTCCTTTTAACTCAGTGATAAAAGCATGTCTTTCTCAGTACCCACTAACATCCATCTTTATTGTTCTTTCTGATTATAAAACCCCAGTTCAGGATATGGGAAAAGCAAAGTGCCCAGATTTAATTTCAACTGAAAGTGGTCATATGACTCAGGTCAACCTAGGACAGACAAGTAAAAATCACTGGGATGGGATGCCTAAAAAACTTACTAAAACGCACCTGTTTCTAAAAGCAATGGTGAAGCTAGAGAGATGACTCAGTGGTTAAAAGCACTTGCTGTTCTTGCTGAGGACCTAGGTTCAGTTCTCAGCACCCAAATAGTGGTTCACAACCAACTGTAACTCCAGTCCCAGGGGCTCTAATTTTGTCTTCTGACCTCTGTGGGCACTAGACACAAATGTATATTTGTACATACATACATGTAGGCAAAATACGCATGTAAATAAAATGATAAAATAAAAGCAATGGTGCTTCATCTCATCCATTCTTCCTTTGTGCAAGATGAGCAAGCACAATTTGTGAAGGCACGACAGCCATCTTTCAAACATGGCATGCCAGGGATGGAAGGATCCTAGTTTCTCACAAAGCCACTATGCTAACCCCTTCCAGATGAGTAACATACACCATCTTGGGTTAAGCCAAACCCTCTAACCCAGGTTCCTGTTTGAGGCAGTCTAAAGAAACCCCTGAGGAATACAAAAGTATGTTAAATATATGTGGCCCTGGAAAACCATCCATGGGTGATTTTTAAATGAACAAGAGGACACAGAGGAGTTATGGGCTCTAAGAACTGAACAGAATAAAGGAGTCTCTGAAAGGGAATATCACGAAAGTGGGACAAATAGAGCTCTGAAAACCAGCTTGTCATAAGGACCTTTTCTTGTGTCTAATCCAAATAAATAGAAAATTACTTTCATGACCTCTCTAAGTAAGAGAAAAGAATTTTTTTCTTTACAGTGACTTCATTAAATAATAACTTAAATGTTAAACATGCTGAAGCATAAGGATGATGTTTTTTTTCTAGGTGAGTCACAATTCTAGTTTTGTTTTGTTTTGTTTTTTTCCCTAGGTGAGTCACAATTCTAGTTAAGAAGCTTTCACAAACAACAAAGAAGGCCAAAGGTTTGCCTGAATGATGGCTCCACAGGAACTGGTTGGGGGCATGAGTTCACTGATTAAAATAAACACTAAATTGCTGTTTTTATTCTCCTCAAATACGGTTGTTATTTGCTGGACATCAGCAATGCATATGTTGGTCCAAACCTTACTAAGACCATTTGAACTTTTTACAAAGAGCTTTGTTATCTAAGAGCTGAGATGTCAAATCACTTGGAAGAGAAAAATATGGCTCAATTCGAACCTTTAATCTAAAGTATTTATGTCTTTCTTTCATGAAGCATGCATAAAATCAAGGGTAGGCCAGCATTCAAAATAATGAGACTTTTTCTTTAAAATGGAATGATACTGTTTTGTTTGCCATTTCTCTTTTAGGAAAAAGCTACATAAGTTGTAAGTTTGTTCTTATGAAATTTCACCACCACCACCAACAACAACAACAACAAAAAATGGTAAACACTTGGTAAGGCATGATGTTCTAACCTAACTCCCACAAAGAAAAATTCATCCATGAGCTATGCCATGGGAGCACCATAGCTCTTCTCAAAGTTTAATGTGCAATAAGAATTCTCGGGGGGTGGGGGTATGAAACTACAGGCTCAGGCATAGCATATGCCACCTGAAATCCTGACTTTCTAACAAGCTCTCAGGCGATGACAATGAAGGTGGTCTCCGAATCACACTTCAACTAGCCAGAGAGGAAAGAATGGACAAACTACACTGTTCATAGGGAGCATTTATGGCTCTTTAAAAAAAAGTCTTGGGCAGCATCCCAGGCCTACAGAATCAGAATCTCCAGGAATAAGGTACAGGAGTTTGTATTATTAACCATCTCCCCAGGAAATTCCTATTCAACCATGAGATGCACCTGTCTGCAATGATCAGAGCAGCGGGACTCAGAGAATAGCTGTTCATCCCCTAACACTGGATTGCCTTAGGAACCCGATGACCACACAGATACCTCTTTTCTGTTTTCTCGACAGTAGGCAGAGGGGTGGAGGAAGTAGGAAAAAATAAGGTGACTGTATAAAATGAGAAATTGACGTCACTTCAACTCCCACCTGGCAGAAATAGAGACGGCCAATTCTCCTAGAAGTGACAGCATGAAGCTTGCCTCCCACTGCCTGACCACCTGCACCTCCTTCCTTCTCTTCCTCCCCCTGGCAACTGTGACAGCCAAAGCTGCCCCTCCAAAACTGCCAGGGGCCCTGGTTAAAGAGAGAAAGAAAAACACAGAAATTAGAGGGGGGAATAAAAGAAGGATATCTGAATTATAAACAGATATTGGCTTCTGTTCATACTCTATTTAACACAATAGAAATAAAGACATATTTAAATACCTATACTTGCTGAAATATCAACAAGGTTTTGATTAAAAATATACAGTTCCATTGGATAAAACTGCAACTATGTTCAGAATAGGACATAAAAAGATGTAAGTCATTTTAATCCCTAAGTGACAGAAGACAGGATTGTGTTCCCTTACTTTGTTACAGTATTGCATGTTGTTGGGAGTTTCACATCAATAAGGACTATGCTTTATAACCAGAAGTAAATAATAAAACCACTTTCATTTGGGAAACCAAAACAAAAGGTTATAGTACTAAAACTGCAAGAGGCAGATTAGTATGGGTTTAGTCCCTTTGTTCCAAGAGCTCAGGGACTGTGTAGTAGGAACACGGACTCATTCTACATGGCCAGAGAAAAGAGGCAAAGTTTGTCTTTCTGGATCCAGATTATTTCACTAAGGATGATGGTTTCTAGATCTATCTAGTTTACTTGTAGATTTCATTCCACTTTGTAAATGTACCACATCTTCATTATCTTCATTAGATTCATTACTTGATGGACATCAAGGCTGTTTCCAATTTCTGACTACTACAAGGAGAGCAGCAATGAACATAGATAGACAAGTATCTCCGTAGCAGAATGCAAATTAATTTGGGTATATGCCCAAGAGTGATTTAGTTGGATCTTGTAGATACAGACCAAGCTTCCTGAAGAACCACCACACTGATTTCCATAGTGACTGTCCAATTTTGCACTTCTACCAACAATAAATGATTGTTCCCCTTATTCTAAATCCTTGCCAACATGAGCTGTCATTTGTTTCGTTAATACTGGCCATTGTAACTGATGTAAGATGAAATCTCAAAGTAGTTTTAATTTGCATTTCCCTGATGGCTAAGGATGTTGAGCATTTCTCAGCCATTCATGTTTCATTTTTTGAGAGTTCTCTTTATTTCTATAACTCATTTTTAAAATTAGGCAATTTGTACATGGTGTAGCTAGAATATTCAAATAGCTTACTTAGCTAGTAAGAGACTAGTAGGGGGTGGTATAGGAGGAAGGGAATCTCCCACAAAAGGAGGAGGGCATGGAAGGGAAGACAAGAAGGGAATATGAAGAGGACTAAAGGCCCTTTGAAAAGCCATATTAAACAAA
Source organism: Meriones unguiculatus (assembly GCF_030254825.1). Classification (NCBI taxonomy): domain Eukaryota; kingdom Metazoa; phylum Chordata; class Mammalia; order Rodentia; family Muridae; genus Meriones; species Meriones unguiculatus. The sequence continues at coordinate 141,996,223 of NC_083369.1, read as the reverse complement.
ACCCACTACTAGCAATGTTTTCTAAAATATATGCCTATACAACAGAAGTTTACATTGAGTTATCATATAATAGAGGAAACTACCCTCCAACTTAATATCATGTTACCAAATTAAAAACTCCGGTACCCAGAATAGGTTACATTTTTTTGAATTATTGTCAGAAGGGTTTCTATAAAACACCCCTGACCATTATAGGCCATTACTAAGATTATTAGTTATCCTACACAATCTGATGGTAAGATCCTATTGCTGAAGACACAACATACTTATGTCACTGAACATGGGTAACTCAAGATGGTGCTCAACTGGAAGCTTCCCCCTGCACTGACTATGTTCATAGCACCAGAAGGAACTGTTATACATGCTAATAGAAAATTAATCAATCTCACGAAGCTATGAGTTATATTAGCAACCTGTCTACAAGATATTACCATTGCTTCAATAGTGGCACAAATGTTATGGGGGTAATAAAACCACTTGTTGCTTGGATTTAAGGCCCACTTCATGAGGTGGAACCCTGACACTGTTAATGAAGCCAATATCCTGAGACTAGATATGTCATAAACCCCAGAGAAAAACTTACCACTATTATTCTACTAAATGAACATAGCAACAAAACAGCTTCTAATGATGGATTCCTACACTCATAGATCAATACATTTACTGAACCCTCATCAGAAGAGCTTCTTCTTGCAGTAGGTGAGGATTAACGCAGAAACAGCTGGTCAACACGCAGAGAATAAGAGATTGTGTAGCACTCAGCCCTAAATGGGATATCTACATGACATGATTACCGTCAAGGCTTAGGGATCTTTTTGGAAGAGAAATGAAAAGACTAAGAATAAAGGGTGGTGGATGACACCAATAAAACAATCTTTTCTGGACACAACACAGCTAAAGAATAAGACCACAGAAATTCAAGCCAGACAAAATCCCAGCTTGGAGAAGGGAAAATAGGCACAAAGGCCACACCTAACCAAGAAGCAATTTGCAATTGTTTTTTTTTTTTTTTTTTTCAATGCAGTTTATTCAGGAACATTGAACAATCCTCGGACCCCGGGGAAAGCCAGCCCACAGCTTAAATAGCTTCTGGGTAGCCAACCCAGGCGTGCCACAGGGGCAATGCAGATAGGTCTACATACATGGAAGCAAGCCAGTAATTGTAATAGCTATTTGCTATTAGCTACTGAGAAAGGGAAATATCAATGTCGTCAAAATAGTTTCCTCAATGAAGTAAAACTATGTATATCCCTCTAGAGTTGGTCAAGTGCTTAGAAATAGTTGACTAACACAAATCAGACTCCATGTTTTTTGTGTGTTTGTTTTAGACAGAGAAATAAAATGAAGTTGGATGGGGGATATGAAAGAAGTTGGGGGAAGGGAAATATGAACAAAATATATTGTATGTGTGATGGTTATTCTTAGTTGTCAACGTGACTATGTCTAAAATGAACTACAATCCAAAAATGGAGAACCACAAGTGTGAGATTTATTTTTGCTTGACTTGGAGTGTTTGAATCCATTTCTAGTCCAGATCTTTGAGGTAGGAAAACACACTCATTTGATCTGGATCATGAGCTGGGAAGACACACTTTTAATCTGGGTCATACATTCAGCTGGAAGCCTAAATAAAGACATGCACAGTGGAAGCTTTTGCTTTTTGCCTGATTGCTCTTGCCTTGCTAGCATGCCCATTCCTTCATTGGCATTAAAGCCTACCTCTTTGGGATTCCATTGTCTACCAGAGACCAGCTGAGGCATCCAGCTTTGTGGACCAAGAAACTTCTGGATTCTTGGACTTTCATTTTATAGCCAGCCATTGTTGGACTAGATGGATCATAGCCTGCAAGCCATTCTAATAAATTCCCTTTTATTGTATATTTTTTGTCCACATATCCTAGGCTGTAGTTTGTGATGCATTCATTTTTTATTTTATTTCAGTTTATTTGCTTTACATGTCAAGGGTTCCTCCTCCCTCCTCTCCTTCCAGTCACTTCCTTTCCCTTCTCCCACTTCCCCTCTCCCTTTTCTCCAGAAAAGGGGAGGCTCCTCCCCTTCCATCAAATGTTCCCAGCACATCACATCACATCAGGACTGAGCATAACCACATCCCCTGAGGCTGGGCAAGGCAGCCCTAGCAGGAGGAAGTGATCCAAAAGCAAGCAATAGAGTCATGTTAGAAATACAACCCCCTTGTATGGTTTTGGCGTCTTTGTCAAAGATCAGGTGTCCATAAATGTGTGGGTTTATTTCTGGGTCTTCTGTTCAGTTCCATTGATCCACCATTCTGTTTCTATGCCAGTACCATGCAGTCTTTTTTTTTTTTTTTTTTCAGATTACAATCTCAGGTCTATCTTCTTTTTTTTTTTTTTTTTTTTCAATGCAGTTTATTCAGGAACCTTGAACAATCCTCGGACCCTGGGGAAAGCCAGCCCACAGCTTAAATAGCCTCTGGGTAGCCAACCCAGGCGTGCCACATGGGCAATGCAGATAGGTCCACATACATGGAAGCAAGCCAGATCCTCAGCCTTAGCCAAATGTGGAATTGTTTGTGACAGAGAGCACTCACCATCGGGAAGGTGGAAGGCAGAAACCAGCTCCATCTTTAAGGCATAGCATTCCGCAGCTCTCTACAGTTCCCCCTTTTTGTTTTAGACGCATCAGGCAAGAGTAGAGGTCTGATCTCTGATATTAGAAATAAATTGGGACTTTGTACCGATGTTCGTTTAGGTGTCATCCACCCAAAGAGCATCAGACCCGTCCGATACCTTTTTCTCAGAGGCGGGACCTGGGGCATCAACCCGCATGCAACCAGACATGCTCTTCTCTGGGTCCAAAGCGGCTGACCCTGAGTGCAGTGCTTAGCCTCACATCCTGAGCGTAACATTTTAGCTTTTTATGGTATCCAACCATGCTTGGGGAGAATGTCCTGCTTCAATGGCTGTAAAGGCCTGAATGATCATGGCTGCATCACACTGTTGTGAGACTCTAATCTTGCATATATACCACAGACAAACCAAGGAGACCAACACCAGAAGGCCTGCTAATGCTCCCATGCCCGCCCATTCCTTCAGATGATTCATGGCTGCAGCAATCCATGATGATAATCCTGTGGCTAGTCCTGAGTCCACTCTGGTAGAATTTACTGTGACAATGGCCACTCTCAGCTGCTCCATCGTAGTATCGAATCCTCCAGTCCAATTACCTAAAATATAGCTCGACAATTGTTTAGACAGATTTGCAGCACAGGAAAAATTCTCATGTTATATGCTAGTGACTCAAAGACCAGCATATTTTCATTGACAGCCAAGTTGAGCGATTTGCCATAGGGTATCAATTTGCTCCTGCATGAGGTCAATCCTCTGATTGAACACCATCCAGCTTCCTTTTAGTTGAGCATTAATTCCTTTATGTACAACTAAGGCATGAGCTACATTGGCTAAATGATTGTTCAGGGTCTGAGCAGTCTGCCCAGTATGACTCATGACTAATGCCCCGGTGGTAGCTCCAACAGCCACCAATGAGATGGTAGTAACAATGGTGGCTGTAGTTCCAAGATCCCTTTTCTGTCTGAAGAGAGTCATAGCGTGAGGGGCATCAATGGGCACAGGCACGCAGTGAGGCATGCGAGTAACCAGGGCATACCTAAATTTACTAGCATTCCAGCATTGGGCAGAAAAGCAAGTATCATTACCACAATTACTTGGCTCTCTCTGGCTATATCAGTCTATACTGTTACTCTATAATAGTACAGGTTAAGATCAGGGATGGAGATACCTCCAGAAGATCTTTCATTGTAGAGGACTGTTTTAGCAATTCTGGGTTTCTTGTTATTCCATACAAAGTTGAGAATTTTTCTTTCCAGGTCTGTTAAGAATTGTGTTGGTAGTTTGATGGGAATTGCATTGAATCTGTACATTGCTTTTGGTAAGATTGCCATTTTTACTGTTAATCCTGCCAAGCCATGAGCATGGGAGATCTTTCCATCTTCTGATATCTTCTTCTAATTCTTTCTTCAGAGACTGGAAGTTTTTTTTTTTTTGTTTTGTTTTGTTTTGTTTTGTTTTTTTTCATACAAGTCTTTGACTTGCTTGGTTAGGGTCACACTAAGGTAATTTATGTCCTTTGTGGCTATTGTGCAGGGTGTTGTTTCCATAATTTCTTTCTCAGCCCATTTGTCTTTTGTATACAGGAGGGCTACTGATTTTTTTTTTGAGTTAATTTTGTATCCAGCCACTTTGCTGAAGGTGTTTATCAGCTGTAGGAGTTCCCTGGTAGAATTTTTGGGGTCACTCATGTATACTATCATATTATCTGCAAATAGTGATAATTTGACTTCTGGTACATCTACACAATGGAATATTACTCAGCAATGAAAAATAAGGAAATCATGAAATTTGCAGGTAAATGGTGGGAACTGGAAAGGATCATCTGAGTGAGCTGTCCCAGAAGCAGAAAGACACACATGGTATATACTCACTCATATAGACATGTAATATAGGATAAACCTAGTAAAATCTATACATCTAAAGAAATTAATCAAGAGGGAGGACTCTGACTAAAATGCTCAATCCCCATCCTGAAAGACAAAGAGGATGGACATCAGAAGAAGAAGAAAATAGGAAACAAGTTAGGAACCTGCTACAGAGGGCCTCTGAAAGCCTCTGTCCTGAAGACTATCAAAGCAGATGCTGAGACTTATGGCCAACTGTTGGGCAGAGTGCATGGAACCTTCTGAAAGAAGTGGGAAATAGTAAGATCTGGAGAGGACAGGAACTCCACAAGGAGAGCAACAGAACCAGAAAATTTGAACGAAGGAGTCTTTGCAGAGACTCATACTCCAACCAAGTACCATGCATGGTGATAACCTAGAACCCCTGCACAGATGTAGCCCATGGCAGTTCAGTGTCCAAGTGGGTTCCATAGTAATGGGAAGAGGGACTGCTTCTGACATAATCTGATAGGCCTGCTCTTTGCTCAGCTCCCCCTGAGGGGGGAACAGCCTTACCAGGCCACAGAAGATGACAATGCAGCCACCCCTGATGAGATGTGATAGACTAAGATCAGAAGGAAGGAGAGGGGAACCTCCCCTATCAGTGGACTTGGGGTGGGGCATGCGTGAAGAATGGCGAGGGAAGGTGGGATTAGGAGGGGAGGAGGGAAGGTTTTATGGGGGGATACAAAGTGAATAAAGTGTAATTAATAAAAGTTAAAAAAAATACAACCCCCTCCACTTGCCAGGAGATCCACATAAAGACCAAGCTGCCCATCGGCATATATGCAGGGGCCTAGGTTCAGACCACATATGCTCCTTAGTTGATATTTCACCCTCTGTAAGCCCCAATGGGCCCTTACAATAGTTGTCTTTGTTGGCCTTCTTGTGGGATTCCTGTCCCCTTCAGGTTCTCCTATATTTCCCCAAACCCTTCCACAAGACCACTGTAACTCTGCCCCATGCTAGTCTGCAAGTCCCAGCAAATGTCTCAATCTGCTCCTGGGTAGAGCCTCCCAGACCACAGTCATGTTAGGCCCCTATCTGCAAACAGAAACAGAGTGTCATCAATCGTGTCAGGGGCTGGCTCTCTGCTGCGGGGTGGGTCTCATGTTGGGCTACTCATTGGTTAGACATTCCCTGAAACTCTTTTCCCTCTTTATCCTCACACGTCTTGTAACCAGGGTAAGTTTTATTTATTTTTTAATTAAATTTTTATTTTTTAATATTAGTCACAATTTATTAACTTTGTATCCCAGCTGTAGCCTGCTCCCTCATTCCCTCCCAATCCCACCCTCCCTCCCTCATCTCCTCCCTGCCCCTTTCCAAGTCCACTGATAGGGGAGGTTCCTCCTCCCTTTCCATCTGACCCTGTTTTATCAGGTATCTTCAAAACTAGATGCTATGTCTTCCTCTGTGGCCTAGCAAGGCTGCTCTTCCTTTGGCGGGGGGTCAAAGAGCCAGCCATTGAGTTCATGTCAGAAATAGTCCCTGTTCTCCTTACTAAAGAACCCACTTGGTTACTGAGCTACCATGAGCTACATCTGAGCAGGAGTTCTAGGTTATATGCATACATGGTCCTTGGTTGGTGATATAGTCTCATAAAAGACCTCTGTGCCCAGATATATTTGGTCCTTGTGGAGCTCCTGTCCTCTCCAGGTTATACTAACTCCCCCTTCTTTCATATGATTTCCTGCACTCTACCCAAGGTTTGGCTATGAGTCTCAGCATCTGCTTTGATACACTGCTAGGTAGTCTTTCAGAGGTCCTTTGTGTTAGGCTCCTGTCCTGTTACCTGGCTAAGTTTTAAATTAAAGGTTTTGTGGGTGGGTTGTTCTTCCCCTCCCTCCACTAGTCCTGCCTGGCTAGGAGGTGGTCACTTCAGTCTCCAAGTCACTTGCCCAGTTAGGAATCTCAGCTAGAGTCACACTGGTATTCTCCCAGGAGTCTCCCCTGTCACAGGCCTCCAGCTTGACAAAGAGATGCCCTTCCTCATTTTTATTCTTGTTCCCAGCCCTCTGTCTCCTACCCTCTTTCTCTCCACATCTGACCCCCACTCTTGTTTCCCTCCCTATTCCATCTCTTGCCCAGTTCACTCTCTTCATCTACTTCTGCTGTCTATCCTATTTCCCATTCTAAGTGATATTTGGCACCTTCCCTTAAGTCTTCCTTGTTACTTAGCATCTTTGGGTCTGTGGATTGTAGTATGGTTACCCAGTACTATAGGTCTAATATTCACTCATAAGTGAGTACATACCATGTGTGTCTTTCTGGTTCTGGGTTACCTCACTTAGGATGATATTTTCTAGTTCCATCAATTTGCCTGCAAATTTCATGATTTCCTTGTTTTTAATTGCTGAGTAGTATTCCGTTGTGTAAATGTACTACAATTTTGTATCCTTTCTTTAGTTGAGGGACATCTAGGTTGTTTCCAGTTTCTGGCTACTATTAACAAAGTTCCTATGAACATAGTTGAGCATGTGTCCTTATTGTATGGTGGAGCACCTTTTGGGAATATACCCAGGAGGGGATAGCTGGGTCTTGGGGTAGAACTATTAACATCCTTGTTCGCAAGTTGTACTACAAAGCAATAGTAACAAAATCTGCATGGTATTGGCATAGACAAACAGTTTTATCAATGGAACTGAAATGAAGACCCAGAAATAAACCCACATTCCTATGGGCACTTGATTTTTTACAAAAAAAAACCCAAAGCCATCAATGGAAAAAAGAGAGCATCTTCAACAAATAGTGCTGGTCTAACTGGATGTCTGTATGTAGAAAAATGCAAATAGACCCAAATTTATCACCCTACACAAAACTCAATTCCAATTGGATCGAAGACCTTGACATAAAACCAGAGGGCACCCACATTTGTAAAAGAAACTTTAATAAAACTTAAACCACACATAGACCCCCACACATTAATAGTGGGAGACTTCAACACCCCACTCTCAACAAAGGACCGGTCAACAAAACAGAAATTAAACAAAGAAACAATATCTCTGACAGAGGTCATGAATCAAATGGACCTCACAGACATCTACAGAAACTTTCACCCAAACACAAAAGAATTTACCTTCTTCTCAGCATCTCATGGAACCTTCTCCAAAATAGACCATATAGTTAGTCACAAAGCAAGACTCAACAGATACAAGAAGATTGAAATAATCCCTGTATCCTATCTGATCACCATGGACTAATGCTGGACCTCGATGACAAAAATAGCAAAAGGTCTACACACACATGGAAACTGAACAACTTGTTACTAAATGACAGCTGGGTTAAAGAAGAAATAAAGAAAGAAATTAAAGACTTCCTAGAATTCAATGAAAAGTAAAGCACAACATACCCAAACTTATGGGACACAATGAAAGCAGTGCTAAGAGGAAAGTTCATAGCACTAAGTGCCTTCAAGAAGAAATTTGAAACATCTCATGCAAGGAACTTAATGGCTCACTTAAAAGCCCTAGGGGAAAAAAAAGAAGCAGACACACCAAAGAGGAGTGGCTGGAATTAATCAAACTCAGGGCTGAAATCAATCAATTAGAAAAAAATAAAACAATTCAAAGAATCAATGAAATTAAGAGCTGTTTCTTTGAGAAAATCAACAAGATAGACAAACCCTTAGCCAAACTAACTAAAAAGCAGAGAGAAACTATCCAAAACAACAAAATCAGAAATGAAATGGGGGACATAACCACAGACACTGAAGAAATCCAAACAAGAATTGGGTCTTACTTCCAAAGTCTGTATGCCACAAAATTTGAAAACCTAAATGAAATGGACAATTTTCTTGACCGATTCTACATGCCAAAGTTGAATCAAGAGCAGGTAAACCAATTAAATAGTACTATATCCCTTAAGGAAATAGAAGCTGTCATCAAAAGTCTACCATGCAAAAAAAGCCCAGGACCAGATGGTTTCACTACAGAATTCTACCAGACCTTCAAACAAGAGCTAACACCAATACTCTTCAAACTATTCCACAAAATAGAAACAGAAGGAGCACTACCAAACTCATTCTATGAAGCCACATTCACCTTGGTACCTAAACCTCACAAAGACCCAACAAAGAAAGAGAATTTCAGGCCAATCTCCCTCATGAACATGGATGCAAAATTACTCAACAAAATACTTGCAAACCAAATCCAAGAACACATCAAAGATATCATCCACTACGACCAAATAGGCTTCATCCCAGGCATGCAGGGGTGGTTCAGTATATGGAAATCCATCAATGTGATCAACCACATAAACAAACTGAAGGAGAAAAACCACATTATCATCCCCTTAGATGCTGAAAAAGCATTTGACAAAATCCAACACCCATTCATGTTTAAAGTCTTGGAGAGATCAGGGATACAAGGCACATACCTGAACATAGTAAAGGCAATTTACAGCAAGCCTATAGCCAATATCAAACTCAATGGAGAGAAACTTAAATCATTCCCACTGAAATCAGGGACAAGACAAGGCTGCCCACTCTCTCCATATCTCTTCAACATTGTTCTTCAAATCCTTGCTAGATTAATAAGACAATTGAAGGATATTAAGGGGATACAAATTGGAAAGGAAGAAGTTAAAGTATCACTGTTTCCAGATGTTATGATAGTATACGTGAGTGACCCCAAAAATTCTACCAGGGAACTCCTACAGCTGATTAACATCTTCAGCAAAGTGGCTGAATACAAAATTAACTCAAAAAAATCAGTAGCCCTCCTGTATGCAAAAGAAAAATTGGCTGAGAAAGAAATTAAGGAAACAACACCCTTCACAATAGCCACAAAAGCCATAAAGTACCTTGGTGTGACCCTAACCAAGCAAGTCAAAGAGTTGTATGAAAAAAAATTCCAGTCTCTGAAGAAAGAATTAGAGGAAGATATCAGAAGATGGAAAGATCTCCCATGCTCATGGCTTGGCAGGATTAATATAGTAAAAATGGCCATCTTATCAAAAGCAATCTACAGATTCAATGCAATTCCCATCAAATTACCAACACAATTCTTCACAGACCTTGCAAGAAAAATTCTCAACTTCATATGGAATAACAAGAAACCCAGAATTGCTAAAACAATTCTCTACAGTAAAAGATCTCCAGGAGGTATCTCCATCCCTGATCTCAAGCTGTACTATAGAGCAACAATACTAAAAGCTTCATGGTACTGGCATAGGAATAGACTGGTGGATCAATGGAATCGAATAGAAGACTCTGACATAAATCCACACACTTATGGACACCTGATTTTTGACAAAGATGCCAAAACCATTCAATGGAAAAAAAAAGACAGCATCTCCAAAAAATGGTGCTGGTCTAACCAGATGTCTACATGTAAAAAAAATGCAAATAGATCCATACTTATCATCCTGTACAAAACTAAAGTCCAAGTGGATCAAAGACCTCAACATAAAACCAGACACACTAAAACCTGCTTAGAAGAAAAAGTGGGGAAGAGCATAGAACTCATTGGCACAGGTGACAACTTCCTAAACATGACACCAATAGCACTGGCTCTGAAATCAACAATCAATAAATGAGACCTCATGAAGCTCAAAATCTTCTGTCAGGCAAAGAATTCTCCCAATAGAACAAAATGACAGCCTACAGACTGGAAAAGGGTCTTCACCAACCCTGCATCAGACAAAGGGCTAATATCCAGAATATACAAAGAATTTAAGAAATTAAACATCAACAAATCAAATAATCCAATTTAAAAATGGGGTTTAGAGCTAAACAGAGATTTATCAACAGAGGAATCTCAAATGGCTGAAAAACACTTAAAGAGATGCTCCATGTCCTTAGCCATCTGAGAAATGCAAATCAAAACGACCCTGAGATTCCACCTTACACCAGTCAAGATGGCTAAAATAAAAAACTCAAGTGACAACATTTGCTGACAAAGATGTGAAGAAAGGGGAACCCTCCTCCATTGCTGGTGGGAGTGCAAACTTGTGCCACCACTTTGGAAATAAATCTGATGCTTCTTCAGAAAACTGGGAATAGCTCTACCAATAGATACTTTTATAGAGAGAAAATAATATATTTATAAATATATATATAGAGAGAGATTATATAAGGTGTTTCTCTACAGAACCCTGATTAATTCAGTATAAAATTCTCAAAAAAATCATAAAAAAAACAAAAGGAGACATCCAAACAGGATATGCACCTATGTGGCCCCACATCAGATAACAGCACCAGAGTAATCTGTAGAGAGTGGCATTTGGGCCATAACTACAAGATAGATTCCAAGTACATTCTATTTGTCCACAGATGAAGTATTTAATGTGTTGAAGGAGGGAAACCTATAATGGGAAATTCACACGGATAAAGTTAATTTGGACAGAAGTACATGGGTCAAAGACACCTGGAACAAATTATTATAATGCTTTAGGACATGATATTCTTTCTGGAGGAGCAGTGAGATGAATATGTAAAGCTGGAGCCTCATGAAAGGCACTATTCCCGGGTACTCTGGGTTTTGTCCCTTATGCTACTGAGACTAAAACAAAATCAGCACATGTTAAGAAATGAAATGGAAACTAGACATGACATGGTTATCTCTGTTCTATATGTCAAATGAAAGATGAGCCCAGGAGGAAAAGACTATGGGGTAAACAGTCTGCTTACATGGGGGTATTTTAGGGTTTTGCAGACATGTGGTATCTTCTGTTGACTCTAAGTGTAGTTATGAAAAATAGGAAACTAAATGCCAAAAGTATGAGGTATCAAGAAAAAGAGATAAAACCATCTAGTGGGAGATAGAGAAATTAATGAAGGTTAATAACTCCCTCAATTTTGAAAGCTAAGTCATCAAAACTTGCTTAATGTCCCAAGTTTCTGAACTTGTTCTTCCTGACCCACCATCTAAAGGGTGTTTTTATTTCTCATATCTAACCATATCTATAGCTCAAACTTTAACAAGGATCACCAGATTATGAAATGACAAATTTGAGCTTGAATACTAAAATACAAATGCTTCAACCATTTTGAGGAAACTTCTTAACAATAATATAGATGGTCAGGGACTTTTTGAAAAAGGAATTTCAACTTGGGAACATAGAGAAACTCTTTGGCCTAAGGCACTCTCAGGCATTGGCATTAAAGACAAGAGAAGAGAAACGCCATTCTCCTCCGTACCTCCCATGAGTTCTGTTCCAGCTGCTGTGCTGCCTTCTGAGAAACAAGAAGGAGAGGGAAAGGGAGAGAGAGAGAGAAAGAGAGATGTGACTGAGGAGTTGAGGATGGGACTAGAAAAGAGAAAAGAGGACAATGAAGAGATTGAATGGAGACAATTGTTTATGGTATGTTACAGGTGTGGGCCCTGGGGCAAGCTCTGAGCCATTTATTTCTATCTGCTTTTACCAGGATATTTAGCAGAGTTTCCGGAGCAATCATCATTTCTAAGACTTTTTTTTTTCTACGAGAAACATAGGATTTACTAGGTTCTTTGCAGTGACTTTGAAAATATGCGTGACAAAGCATCAATAGCTGAAATAAAAAACGTCTCAAGGGAAGGGGTGAGTGATCAAAAATAGAAGATGAAAAATAGCCTTATTTGTCACCATTGTTAATTACACTTGAATACCATTTTAGCTTGAAAGGATGCTACCTCTAGGAGGGCTTGACAGGTCTGATTAATCTGTGTCTCTCCGGATCCCAGGTCTTAAATACCTGAACCAGATCCCCTAGGAAGCCGCTGGTTCAGCACTAACTCGAGAGGGACTGTCAGCCTGAGTACTATGGGAAAACATCATTCGAGAGCAGTGTTTCTCGTCCTTCCTAATGTTATGATGCCTTAGTACAATTCCTCCTGTTGTGGTGACCTCCCTCCCAACATAAAAGTAATTCATTGACACTTCCTAATTATAATTTGGCTATCTTCGTGAATTACAATGTCAATATCTGTTATGCAGAGTTTCTGCTATGCGACTCCCAAAAGGATCATGACCCACAAGTTGAGAACCACTCTTTTAGACCAAGATTTTGATCTTTCTTACTCTTTTATAGATCACCCATATAAAATCTCAGAGAAGATGCACAAGAGAGCTTATAAGCTCGTTCTTTCCAAAATGCAGTGCATACAATACATACACATACTCATAGAAAATGGTAGGCTTCAAACTTAGCCTTCATTACTTCATTACTCATTATTCTTATTCATTAATCATAGTCCAAACTTCTGGCATCGAAAGGAATTGACACTCTGGTCACCCAAAGTGTAGCCTGTACCACTAGCAGCAAAGTCTAGGGGCCTGATGGAAATACACAATTAGTTTTAGGCTCTAGCCCAGACCTGCTAAACCATAATCGGATTTGAACAAGAATCCCAGGTGATAGCGCCTTTCCAGGTTTGAGAAGGCTGCTCCAGATCCTCTCACAAGGAGGTCACTTGCGTCACATTCTATTCTTAGTCGGAAGCAGGTTGAGAACGAAAAATTAAACAGGGCTGCAAATGCTAACCCAGAAAACATAACGTGTTTTATAAATATTGAAAACAGCCAGTCAAACAACTGCTCATAAAAGCTAATATACCCTGCTCTAAGGTCCAACAGTAGTTGATGCAAAGAAAGCAATTTTAACAACCAATTTGAATATTTCAACATAACCAGCCACAGAATACCACATCCTTTTCTTCATGCTTTCAGTCTCTGTAAAATGATACATGGTTATTTGGCAGAGTCGGCTCCCAGCTTCACAGTGGGAATTAGACAAGCACAGCTCCTTTTCCTTCAAGATGCAAGGATGGGGGCTAAGCGAACAGGAGGGGGCACTTCTGAGACCACAAGTTAGCAAAAACAACCCACAGAAGGGATGCCAAAAACTGAATGCCAGAGGGAACAGAAGAGCGAAGAGTTGCGGGAAGGGGGAGGGAGGAAGACACTGACAGGTGCTTGGCATAAGAGAGGAACACTGCAGTAAGGTCTTATTTAAATTTAGTTTTAATTGACAAAGAAAAATTGCATATATTCATTGTATATGATATGTTTGGACTAGATATACATTGTAGAGCATATTAACAAACATATCACTTCATATTCTTGACTGTTTTGTGGGGAGAATACTTAAAATCAACTTGGCAATTTTCAAGTATATATATATATATATATATATATCCACTATTGACTATGATTATGTACAGAACTTTTTAAATTTAATTTTATTTATATATTTATTTATTACACTTTTTTCACTCTGCATACCTTCTGTAGCACTCTCCCTCATTGCCTCCCAACCCCACCCACCTCGCTCTTCTCCCCCTATGCCTTTTCCTTAGATTCCTCATAGGGGAGGTCCTCCTCCCCTTCCGTCTGACCCTGGTCTATCAGGTCTCATCAGGACTGGCTGCATTGTCTTCCTCTGTGATCTGGTAAGGCTTCACCACCCAGCAGAAAGTGATCAAAGAGCCAGGCACTAAGTTCATGTCAGAGACAGCTCCTGTACCCCTTACTAGGGAATACACTTGGAAACTGAGCAGCGAAAATTGCTTCCTTTGAACAGGGGGTCTAGGTCCTCTCCATGCATGGTCCTTGATTGGAATATCGGTCTCTGCAGCACCCCCCTGGGCCCAGGTATTTTTGTCTCTGTTGCTCTCCTTGTGGAGCGCCTGTCCTCTTCCAGATCTTTCTATCTCCCTCTACTTCCATAAGGATTCCAGCACTGTGCCCAAAGTTTGGCTGAGTCTCAGTATCTCCTTTGCTACCATGGTGGGTAGAGTCTTTCAGAGGTCCTCTATGGAGGGCCCCTGTCCTGTTCCTTTTCATCTCCTACTTCCAATGTCTACCTTGTTTGCCCTCATGAATAAAGATTAAACATCTTCCTTAGGGTCCTCCTTGTTGTCCAGCTTCTTTAGGGCTATAGATTCTAGTATGTTTATTCTATATTATATGACTGATATCCACTTTTAAGTGAGTATACACCATGTGTGTCTTTTTGCTTCTGGATTACCTCACTCAGGATGATCTTTTCCAGTTCCCACCATTTGCAAATTTCATGATTTCTTTGTTTTTAATAGCTGAGTAGTATTCCGTTGTATAAATGTACCACAATTTCCATATCCATTCCTCCCCTGAGGGACATCTGGGTTGTTTCCAGATTCTGGCTATTACGAATAAAGCTGCTACAAACATGGTTGAGCAAATGTCCTTGTTGTGTACTTGAGCATATTTTGGATATATGCCTAGGAGTGGTATAGCTGGATTTTGATGTAGCACTATTCCTAATTTTCTGAGGGAGCTCCAGATTGATTTCCAAAGTGGTAGATGGAGGATGATTCAGTTCTTAAGCTTATTCTCACTAATTGAAATTCTGTGCACCTTGCACAGTATCACCCCAATCTTTACATGACCCCTAGCATCAAAATTCTTCTCACTGTTTCTATAAATGCATTAAACATGCCACTGAGCACATGGAGAATTTGCCTTTTTGTGCCTGACTTATATTGCTTAGCAGTGTTCTATGTTCTTCCAGTTATGTTTGTTGCTGTAGGATCTCTCTCTTTAAGACTGGATCAGCTACGCACTTCCGGTACTAGTGATGACACTTCCGGTTTCTGTTACCAAGGCGCTGGCGCCAGAGGAGCGGTGAAGGCAACAGTAGTACCATCCTCCGCCCCCGTTCCTCCCAGGCGAGATGTCGGGGCTCAGCCACTTCGAGACCGAGGGCTGCCGTAACCTGCTTGCCCTACTGGACGATGACGACATCATGGCCCTCTGCGACACCGTTACCAACCGCCTGGTACAGCCTTTGGACCGCCAAGATGCTATTCATGCCATATTAGTGTATAGCCAAAATGTAGAAGAACTTCTGAGGCGCAAAAAAGTCCACCGAGAAGTGATATTCAAGTATTTGGCAGCACAAGGAGTAATCGTACCTCCAACTTCTGAAAAGCACAATCTTATTCAGTATGCGAAAGGCTACTGGGAAAATCAGCCACGGAAACTGAAGGAGGCATTGGAGCCAGTTACAAACACCGAGGACATCCAGCACTTCCAACAACAGGAAAAAGAATATAAAAAACCTGAAAAGATCGATTTTCGCCGCTTAGGAGAAGAATTCTGTCACTGGTTCTTTGACCTTCTTAATTCTCAGAATCCTTTCCGGGGACCCCCTCGAGATCAATGGGGCCCGCAACACTTCTGGAACGATGTTAAGCTCAGGTTTTATTACAGCACCTCAGAACAAAATGTTATAGACTACTATGGAGCAGAAATTGTGAGCCTTCGCTTACTTTCATTAGTGAAAGAGGAATTTCTTTTTCTCAGTCCTAACCTCGATTCTGAAGGATTAAAATGTGCTTCTTCTCCCCATGGATTAGTTATGGTTGGAGTTGCGGGGACCGTCCACCGAGGAAACACCTGTTTAGGCATATTTGAACAAATTTTTGGACTTATTCGTAGTCCTCTTTCGGAAAATACTTGGAAAATCAAATTTATCAACCTGAGAATTGTTGGAGGAAGTTCTCTTGCTCCTGGATGTTCAATGAAACCAGCTGTTACATTCGAACAGAGTGATCTGGAGGCCTTTTATAATACAATCACTTTGGATAATAACCCTGAAGTAAGATCTAATGAAAAGCAGGCATTGGACAGTGAGACTGGAGACCAGGCTTTATGTAGTGGAGGAGATGAGGCACTGTTGAACAACAAGGAAGAGAATTCGCCTAACCCTCTATAAAGCACCGAGCACTGTCCGTCAGCCTAAAAACAGCGCTGATCATCTCGAAGTGATTGTAGATGTGAGGATTGACATACTTTAGCTGAAATACCTTTTCGGACTACATACTAATGTGAATACTTGCCTGTTTCTGCCTGAGTAACAACAAATATTCTGAGAACATCTTGCGGTCCACCAAATAAATCCCACTTTAGTTATAGATATTGTGTGCCTTAGAAACCTTAGGTGATCTTTTCATTCTACTTAGTGAATAGGCTACTAACCTCTGCACTTCCAACTGGCAGAGATTAATGCTATTGTGGCTTTTTGGATATCTTACAAAATGCATCTTGCTAAAGTGTTGTCCATAAAAATAAAAGCAAAAACAAAAAAAAAACAGGATTTTGTGATGTTTAGTATGAACTCAAAAGTCCTTTTTTTTATTTTAATGCTTATTTTTATGATAAGGTAAAAATGGTCTTGATTTACATTTTCATCATTAGTAGTTTATCTTCTACTGAAGCAATGTGATTTTTTTCTGTTTATAATGTGTCGTTATCCTAACTTAATTTTCTTTTTTTTAAGTATTTATTTTTATTTTTTATTAATTACACTTTATTCACTTTGTATCCCCCCATAAGCCCCTCCCTCCTCTCCTCCGGATCCCACCCTCCCTCCCCCTTCTTCACACATGCCCCTCCACAAGACCACTGATAGGGGAGGTCCTCCTCTCCTTCCTTCTGATCTTAGTCTATTAGATCACATCAGGAGTGGCTGAATGTCATCTTCTGTGGCCTGCTAAGGCTGCTCACCCCTCAGGGGGAGGTGGGCAAGGAGCAGGCCAATCAGATTATGTCAGGGGCAGTCCCTCTTCCCATTATTATGTAACCCACTTGGACACTGAACTGCCATGGGCTACATCTGTGCAGAGGTTCTAAGTTATCTCCATGCCTGGTCCTTGGTTGCAGTATGAGTCTCTGGGAAGACCCCTGTGTTCAAATTTTCTGGTTCTGTTGCTCTCCTTGTGAGGTTCCCATACTCTCCAGCTCTTACTGTTTCCCACTTCTTACATAAGATTCCATGCACATTGCCCAACAGTTGGCCATAAGTCTCAGCATCTGCTTTGATAGTCTGCAGGGCAGAGCCTTTCAGAGGCCCTCTATGGCAGGTTCCTAACTTGTTTCCTGTTTTATTCTTCTGATGTCTATCCCCTTTGGATTTCAGGATGGGGACTGAGCATTTTAGTCAGGGTCTTCTCTCTTGATTAGTTTTTTTTAGATGTACAGATTTTAGTAGGGTTATCCTATGTTATATGTCTATATGAGTGAGTATATACCGTATGTATCTTTCTGCTTCTGGGATAGCTCACTCAGGATGATCCTTTCCAGGTCCTAACATTTACCTGCAAATTTCATGATTTCCTTATTTTTCATTGCTGAGTAATACTCCATTGTGTAGATGTACCACAATTTCTGCATCCATTCTTCAGTTGAGGGGCATCTGAGCTGTTTCTAGCTTCTGGCTATTACAAATAAAGCTGCTACAAACATGGTTGAGCAAATGTCCTTATTGTGTACTTGAGCCTCTTTTGGATATATGCCTAGGAGTGGTATGGCTGGATCTTGAGGAAGTGCTATTCCTAGTTGTCTGAGAAAGCACCAGATTGCTTTCCAGAATGGTTGTACAAGTTTACATTCCCACCATCAGTGGAGGAGGCTTCCCCTTTCTCCACAACCTCTCCAGTATATGTTGTCACTTGAGTTTTTCATCTTGGCCATTCTCATGGATGCAAGGTGAAATCTCAGGGTCTTTTTGATTTGCATTTCCCTAATGGCTAATGATGATGAGCGTTTCTCTGCCATAGATATTCCTCTACAGAGAGTTCTCTGTTTAGCTCTGTTCCCCATTTTTTAATTGGATTGCTTGGTTTGCTGCTTTTCAGCTTCTTTAGTTATTTATATATATTGGATATTAGTCCTCTGTCAGATAAAGGGTTAGTGAAGATTCTTTCCCAATCTGTAGGCAGACGTTTTGTTCTGATGACAGGGACCTTTGCTTTACAGAAGCTTTTCAGTTTCATGAGGTCCCATTTAATGATTGTTGCTCTTAGAGCCAGTGCTGTTGGTGTTCTATTCAGGAAGTTGTCTCCTGTATCAATGAATTCTAGGCTCTTCCCCACTTTTTCTTCTAACCAATTTAATGTGTCTGGTTTTATGTTGGGGTCTTTGATCCATTTGGACTTTAGTTTTGTGTAGGGTGATAAGTATGGATCTATTTTCATTTTTCTACATGTAGACATCCAGTAGGCCCAGCACCATTTTTTGAAGATGCTGTCTTTTTTTTCATCATATGTTTTTGGCATCTTTGTCAAAGATCAGGTGCCCATAAGTGTGTGGGTTTATTTTTGAGTCTTCAGTTCCATTGATCCACCATTCTGTTTCTATGACAGTACCATGCAGTTTTTATAACTGTTTCCCTATAGTACAACTTAAGATCAGGGATGGAGATACCTCCAGAAGATCTTTTTTTGTAGAGGATTGTTTTAGCAATTCTGGGTTTCTTGTTATTCCATATGAAGTTGAGAATTTTTCTTGCATGGACTCTAAAGAATTGTGTTGGTAATTTGATGGGAATTGCATTGAATATGTAGATTTCTTTTGATAAGATGGCCATTTTTACTATGTTAATACTGCCTAGCCATAAGCATGGGAGATCTTTCCATTTTCTGATGTCCTCTTCTAATTCTTTCTTCAGAGACTGGAATTTTTTTTCATACAAGTTTTTCACTTGCTTGGTTAGGGTTACACCAAGGTACTTTATGTCTTTTGTGGCTATTGTAAAGGGTGTTGTTTCCCTAATTTCTTTCTCAGCCCTTTTGTCTTTTGTATACAGGAGGGCTACTGATTTTTTTTAGTTAATTTTGTATCCGGCCACTTTGCTGAAGGTGTTTATCAGCTGTAGGAGTTTCCTGGTGGAGTTTTTGGGGTCACTCACCTATACTATCATATCATCTGCAAATAGTGATAATTTGACTTCTTCCTTTCCAATTTGTATCCCCTTGATCTCCTTCAACTGTCTTATTGCTCTAGCAAGGACTTCCAGAACTATGCTGAAGAGATATGGAGAGAGTGGGCAGCCTTGTCTTGTCCCTGATTTCGGTGGGGTTGCTTTAAGTTTCTCTCCTTTCAGTTTGATGTTGGCTATAGGCTTGCTGTATATCGCCTTTATTATGTTTAGATATGTGCCTTGTATCCCTGATCTCTCCAATACTTTAAACATAAATGGATGTTGGATTTTGTCAAATGCTTTTTCAGCATTTAGGGAGATTATCATGTGTTTTTTTTTCTTTCAGTTTGTTAATAATATGGTGAATCACATTGATGGATTTCCATATACTGAACCATCCCTGAATGCCTGGGATGAAGCCTACTTGGTCATAGTAGATTATATCTTTGATGTGATCTTGTATTTGGTTTTCAAGTTTTTTTTTTTTTGTTTTTGTTTTTTGTTTTTGTTTTTTTTTTTTTTTTTTTTTTTTTTTTTTTTTTTTTTTTTGTAATTTTGCATCCGTGTTCATGAGGGAGATTGGCCTGAAATTCTCTTTCTTTGTTGGGTCTTTGTGAGGTTTAGGTACCAAGGTGACTGTGACTTCGTAAAATGACTTTGGTAGTGTTCCTTCTGTTTCTATTTTGTGGAATAGTTTGAAGAGAACTAGAGTTAGCTCTTGTTGGAAGGTCTGGTAGAATTCTGTACTGAAACAATCTGGTCCTGGGCTTTTTTTGGATGGGAGACTTTCGATGACTGCTTCTATTTCCTTGAGGGATATAGGACTATTTAATTGATTTACCTGGTCCTGATTCAGCTTTGGTAAATTCAATCGATCAAGAAAATTGTCCACTTCATTTAGATTTTCAAATTTTGTGGCATATAGACTTTTGAAGTAAGTCCTAATGATTGTTTGGATTTCCTCAGTGTCTGTAGTTATGTTCCCCTTTTCATTTCTGATTTTGTTGATTTGGGTGGTGTCTCTCTGCCTTTTAGTTAGCTTGGCTAAGGGTTTGTCTATCTTGTTGATTTTCTCAAAGATCCAGCTTTTGGTTTCATCGATTCTTTGAATTGTTTCATTTTTTCTAATTGATTGTTTTCAGCCCTGAGTTTGATTATTTCTAGCCGTCTACTCCTTTTTGGTGTGTCTGCTTCTTCCTTTTCTAGGGCTTTTAAGTGAGCCATTAAGTTGCTTGAATGAGCTGTCTCGAATTCTTCTTGAAGGCACTTAGTGCTATGAACTTTCCTCTTAGCACTGCTTTCATTGTGTCCCCCAAGTTTGGGTATGTTGTGTCTTCATTTTCATTGAGTTCTAGGAATACTTTAATTTCTTTATTTGTTCCCTGACCCAGCTCTCATTTAGTAACAAGTTTTTCAGTTTCCATGTGTGTGTAGGCTCTTTGCTATTTCTGTTGTTGTTGAGGTCCAGCTTTATTCCATGTCGATCAGACAGGATACAAGGAATTATTTCTATTTTCCTGTATCTATTGAGGCTCGCTTTGTGACCAACTATATGGTCTATTTCTCATGAGGTGCTGAGAAGAAAGTAAATTCTTTTGTGTTTGGGTGTAAGGTTCTGTAAATGTCTGTTAGGTCCATTTGATTCATGACCTCTGTTAGAGACACTGTTTCTTTGTTTAATTTCTGTTTTGTTGACCTATCCTTTGTTGAGAGTGGGGTGTTGAAGTCTCCCACTATTAATGTGTGGGGATCTATATGTGCTTTAAATTTTATCAATGTTTCTTTCACAAATGTGGGTGCTCTTGTATTTGGGGCATAGATGTTCAGGATTGTGATGTCTTCCGGATGGAATTTTCCCTTGATGAGTATGAAGTGTCCTTCCCCATCTCTTTTGATTAATTTTGGTTGAAAGTCTATTTTATCAGATATTAGAATGGCTACTCCTGCTTGCTTCTTGGGTCCATTTGCTTGGAAAGCCGTCTTCCAACACTTTACCCTCAGGTAATGTCTATCTTTGTGACTTAGGTGTGTTTCTTGTATGCAACAGATTGCTGGGTTTTGTTTACACGTCCATTCTGTTAGTCTGTGTCTTTTTATTGGAGAATTGAGTCCATTGATGTTGAGAGAGATTAATTACCAGTGGCTGTTAGATCCTTTGATTTTGATGTTGCCTTTGGTCATATGGTTGTGTGCTCTTTGCTTTTTGTTTTACTGTAGTGAGGTTAATTATTTCCTGTGTTTTCTTGAAAGTAGGTAGTTTTCTTTGGTTGTATTTTCCCTTCTAGTATCTTTTGTAAAGCTGGATTTCTGTGTAGGTATTATTGAATTTTTTTTTTTTTTGTCATTGAATATCTTGTTCTCTCCATCTATGAGGACTGAGAGTTTTGCTGGGTATAGTAGCCTAGGCTAACATCTGTGTTCTCTTAGGGTCTGCATGATATCTGTCCAGGCCTTCTGGCTTTTATAGTCTCTGTTGAAAAGTCAGGTGTGATTCTAATGGGTTTGCCATTATATGTTACTTGGCCTTTTTCTCTTGCAGCTTTTAGTATTTTTTCTTTGTTCTGTATACTTATGGTTTTGATTATTATGTGATGGGAGGATTTTCTTTTCTGGTATAATTTATTGGGTGTTCTATAGGCCTCTTGTATTCTTATTGGCCTCTCCTTTAAGTTGGGGAAATTTTCTTCAATGATTTTGTTGAAAATATTTTCTGGGCCTTGAAGGAGGGACTCTTCTTTTTCCTCTACACCTATTATTCTTGGGTTTTGTCTTTTTATGTTGTCTTGAATTTCTTGGACGGTCTTTGTCAGGAATTTTTTAGATTTAACATTTTCTTTGACAGATACATCTATTTCTTCCATTTATCTTCCACACCTGAGATTCTTTCTTCCATCTCTTGTAGTCTATTGGTTATGCTAACCTCTGTAGTTCCTGTTTTCTTCCCTAAGTTCTTTCTCTCCAAAATTTCCTCCATTTGTGCTTTCTTTAATTTTTCCAATTCTATCTTCAGATCTTGAGCCATTTTGTTGATTTCCTTCACCTGTCTGACTGCATTTTCCTGTTTTTCCATCAATTCCTTCAGCTGTTTGTTTGAACCAACCTCTGTTTCTTTTATTTCATTCAGTGATTTAAGCATTTCCTCTCTAAAGGCCATAAACTGGCTGCATCTTCCTGTATTTCTTTATGGATGGCCATAATCTGTTTGTTTATATCTTCCTCTATTTCTTTACATATTTTATTTTTTTCCTCTGTTATCTTCTTCATGAGCATAGATGTTAGGTCATCTTCTTGAATTTCAATTATGCTGGGGTGTCTAGGGCTACTTGACCCTGGATAACTGGGTTCTGGAGATGCCATATTGCTCTGGCTTTTGTTGGTTGAACTTTTACACTGGCCTCTACCCATTGGGCTATCTTATGTGTTTGGAGTTAGTTTCTGGTGGTTCTTGGAAACCTGTGTTGGAGAGAATCCCTTTGGCAGGAAAATGGTTTTTCCTGTAGGATACCTTCTCAGCTTTTTGGGGTATAGTCTTTTGATGGCCTGTGTTTTTCAAGAGTTGCTACAGCTCACCTCAGGTATAGAGACCTGAGTGGTAACTGTGGTTTTTGTTAGTTGAATGGGCTATCCTCCCACTGGGAGAAGTCCTGAAGATAGCTGCCCTGCTTCTGGGTTTCTTGCTGTAAATTTAGTGATCTGTTGCTGAACCTTTGTGTCCCGTGGTTTGGTCAGTTTTATTAGGGATAACTTCTTGCCCCTTGGAGCAGTATCTCGGGATTGATCTCAAGGATCCCGGGCTTTTGTAGGTCTGAGGTTGGGGCTCTGTGCCCCAGTACCTAACTGGTAATCTGTGGCAGGTGAGTACTGCTCTCCTGGTAACAGCAGGCTATCTGCTGCACAGCAGGACACTGGTTTGGGCCAGTCTGCAGGACCTTTTCTGGGGATATACTGGGTGGCCTAAGTCCGTCCCTTTTGCTTTGTTCCCTGTGAGGGTTTCTCCTGACAGTGACTCCAAGACTCTGGTGTCCTGGGGCGCATAGTTCTGTCTGTGAGGAATAGTTGGTACAAGGCAGGTCTCTGGGCTGGTGGTGCGCACGCCCGACTGCTAGTCTGCAGGAGCTGGGTGCCCAACAATTCTCTGTGCTCCCGGCTTAGGCCCAGATCAACGATGGCGGCGTGTACCCAGGTGTCTGCGAGAGACTTTCCCCAGGGAAAGCCTGGGTGCCCAAAGTCAGCTCTGTTTCCTTCCTTCCCTGTGGGGCCTCTCCTGACAGGGACTCCCAGTCTCTGTTGCACTAGGGCGCACATCTCCATCTGTGCCTGAGAGCTGGGTGCACAACCACTCTCCCTGCTGGCAGCTTGAGCTCAGTTCAGTGAAGTTGGCACGTACCTGCCAGTCTGTGAGACTTTCCCCAGGCAAAACCTAGGTGACCCAAGACAGCACGGTTTCCTTCCTTCCCTGTGGGACCCTCTCTGGACAGGGATTCCCAGGCTCTGTTGCACTGGGGCGCACAGCTCCGTCTATGCCATAGAGCTGGGCATGTAGCCACTCTCCGTGCTGGCAGCGGGAGGCCAGTTCAGTGATTGTGGTGCGTACCTGCTGGTCTGCAAGACTTTTTCCAGGGGAAGACTGGGTGACCCATGGTCAGTCCCGCTACTTTCCTTCTCCATGTGTTTTCTCGTGACTGGGACTCCCAGTCTCTGGTGTTTTTGTATCCACTGATCAGCCTGGGAAGGTGATCAGAGCACGCAAGTGTGTGGCTCTGGTCCCTCGACCTAGTGCTTACAGGACCCGGGATCTCTTCCGGGTTTTAGCTGGGTGGCCTGAGCATGGACCTGACTGATTCCCAAGCCGTGGGGGTTTCCTCTCACCTGGGAAACACGATCACTGTTGTTTTAGGGCCCAGAGTTCAGGCTCTTGGTCGCTGTATGGAAAATGTTGTCCTGCTACTCAGAGGCAGTGTTCTCCTGGCGCCGCCAGAACCCAGGGTGGTGTATGTTAGAGAACAGCTGAGGCAAGCTATTTTGCTGTATTCTACCTAGCTAATACTTAAAAAATCTAGCAAGTACAACACTTTACTTAGAATATGGAATGATTGTTGTGCTGGCTAGTTTTATGTCAACTTGATACAAGGAGTCTTGAGAGAGGAGGGAACCTTGACTAAGAAAATGTTTCATAAGATCATGCTGTAAGCCAGCCTGTAGAGCATTTTCATAATTAGTGATTGATTAGGAAGGTCCCAAACCATTGTGGAACCTGGGCTGATGTTCTTAGGTTCTATAAGAATAGTAAGCAGTGCCCCACAATGGCCTCTGCATTAGCTCCTGCCTCCAGCTTCCTGTCCTGTTGGAGATGCTGTCCTAACGTCCTGCAGTGATGACCAGTGATGTGGAAGTGACAGCCCAATGAATTCTTTCTTTCTCAAGGGGCTTTGGTCAAGGTGTTTCATCACAGCAGTCGTAGCCCTGACTAAGACAACTTGGGGTCTCAGATGAAGGGATCTTCTGGACTTTGTTTTCTGAAGGCTGTTTTGCCTAATAGGGCACGTGGTGAGATACTTCCCTTTGTTAAGATGACTAAATAAAAATGTTTACATCAGTCCCCGAATTGTAAACTGTTACATTTAGATATGTTAGTATCTAAAATTGAGCCTTCATTTCTCTTAAAAACTGATATATCAAAGTATAGGAAAAAAAAAGACTGGATCATATTCTAGATTATTTTGTACATAATTTTGTGTGTGTGGCATTGCAGTTTCTTTGTTCTTCTATAAATATGTATTTCGGTTGGTTTTACATCTTGGCTATTGTGAATATTTCTGAAAATATCGTGGAATACAGATATATTTCTGACATACTGTTTTCATCACCTTTGCACACATTTCCTATAGTGGAAATGATGGCTCACATGTCAATTCTAGTTCTAATTTTTGTGGAGGTGCCATACATTTTGCTTTGATTTTTAAAAATGTCTACCTTGGCAGTGATGCTTGGTAAGGAACTATAGGTGAGACTAGGAATTTATCTTGGAGCAGACAAAGTGGCTATTTCTAGATTAAAATAATAATCTTTATTCTTAAGTAGCAAAGCTGCAGAACCAGGGAAATATCTAGAAGATTCAATAAAAGAATACAATAATGAAAAGAAAAATTTCAAATATGGAAATAAATTAGCCTGACATCTCTGTACAGCCTGAAAGCATCTGAAAGGCTAAAGAGGGATGCAACCTTCACCAGCACAGTCTGTAGCTCTGCACTCTGCCTTTCCTTCTTCCTCATTCTCCTACCCACATTCAAATCCCTAGTTTAACATTGTTTAATGGATTATTTTGAATCTATAGATAACAACCAATTTATTACCTTCTTCTAGACCCAAAGCAGTGATGGTTCTAAGCCATTCATATCCATGTTACTTGTTCTGTCTATACCCAAGGCCAGATTTGTATACCTGACAATCTAAAATTATAAGAAAAAAAGACCTGAGTAAGTAAAGGACTTAAAAATTAGAACATCTCAAATATTTGAACTGTAGTGATCAAGATAATGTTAACTAACCCTACTACCCTATGGACAAGGAAAATAATGGAAGTTAATTAAGTATTAACTAAATTTTGTTATAACAAAATTTGTAAATCGGGCTATAATTGCTTGGGCAATTTCTCTGATGAAATTTCTATAGTTTTCTAAATTTATTTATTTATTCACTTTACATCATGATTGCAACCCCACCTCTTCTTCCAGACCCCCTCAATCACCCTTCCTCTTATTCCCTCCTCTCCTTCTCCTCAGAAAAAGGGGAGGTCCCCGATGGGTAGCCAGTCTGCCCTGGCACAATAAGTCTCTACAGAACTAGGTACAATCTCTCCCACTGAGGCCAGGAAAGGCAGACCAGTTAGGAGAAAGAGGTCCAAAGGCAGGCAACAGAGTCAGAGAGCTCTTACTCCCATTGTTAGGGGACCCTCATAAAGACCAAGCTGTGCATCTACTACATATGTGCAGGAGACTTAGGACCAGTTCATGCATGCTCTTTGAGTGGTGGGTCAGTCTCTGTGAGCCCCCATGGGCCGAGGTCAGTTGACTTTGTAGGTCATTTTGTGGATTCCTTGACCCCTTCTGCTCTCTCCATCATTTCCTCAACTCTTCCATAGGACTCCCAGACCTCTGCCTAATGTTTGGCTGTTGAGTCTCTGCATGTTTCCATCAGCTGCTGGGTGAAGCCTCTCAGAGGAATTATGCTAGGCTCCTGTCTATATGCATAACAGAGTAACATTAATAAGTGTCATGAATTGGTTCTCTCTCATGGGATAGTACTCAAGTAGGACCAGGCTTTGGTTGGCCATTCTGTCAGTCTCTGCTTCATTTTTATCCCTGCATATCTTGTAGGCAGGAAAAATGTTGGGTCGAAGGTTTTGTGGGTGGGTTGTTGTCCTTATCCCTCCATTGAAAGTCCCACCTGGTTGCATGAGGTAGCCACCTCAGGCTCCAGATCCCCTGCTGCTAGGAGTCTCAGCTAGGGTGGCCTTCACAGACTTCTGGGGCCTCCCCTATCCCAGGTATCTGGCAAATTCTGCAGGTGCCGCCCACCTCTGATTTTTGTTCTCTCACCTGGTTCTATCTCTCCTGCTCTGCCTACTCTCAATACCCAGTCTTGTTCCTGTCTCCATCCCATCTCTTCCAGCTCCTTCCCTCCATCCACCTCCAATGCCTACTTTATTTCTGTTTCTGAGTGATAGTCAAGCATCTCCGTCGGGTTCTTCTTATACTTTAGGTTCTTTGGGTCTGTGGATTGTAGCATGGTTATTTTGTACTTTATGGCTAATACCACTTATTATACCACTTATTATACATATCATGCATGTCCCTTTGGGTTTGGTTTACTTCATTGAGGATGATTTTTTCTAGTTCCACCCATTTTCTTGCAAATTTCAAAAAGTTCTTAATAGTAAACTAGTATTCCTTAGTGTAAATGTTACACAATTTCTTTATCCATTCTTCTGTTGAGGAACATTTGGATTGTTTCCAGATTTTGACTATTACAAATAAAGCTGATATAAACAGAGCTGAGCAAACATTCTTGTTGTATGTTGGAGCATCTTTTGGGTATACGTCCAGGAGTGGTAGAGCTGTGTCTAAAGGTAGATTTATTCCCAGTTTTCTGAGAAACCCCCAGAATAATTTTCATCATGGATGTACAAGTTTGCACTCCCACAAGCAATGAAGCACTTTCTCCACAATCTCACCAGCATGTGCTGTCACTTGAGTTTTTGATGACAGCCATCCTGATGGGTGTAAGATTGAATCTCAGAGTCATTTTAATTTGCATCTCCCTGATGACTAAAGACATTGAACATTTAAGTGCTTCTCAGCCATTCAAGATTCCTCTGTTGTGAATTCTCTGTTTATCTGTATACTCCACTTTTTAATTGGGTTATTTGGTTTGTTGCTGTCTAATTTCTTGAATTTGTATATTTTGGATATTAGCTATCTGTCAGATGTAGGGTTGATGAAGATGTTTTCCCATTCTTTTAGCTGCCATTTTGTCCTATTGACACTGTCCTTTGCTTTACAGAAGATTTTCAGTTTCATGAGATCCCATTTATTGATTGTAGATGTTAGAGCCTGAACGGTTGGTGTTCTGTTCAGGAAGTTGTCTTCTGTATCAATGAGTTCAAGGCTCTTCCCACTTTTTCTCTACCTGACTGCAAATTTCTGTATTTCTTTAAGGTATTTATTTATTTCCCCTTTAAAGGCTTTTATCATAACATAATAATAGATTTAAGGCCATTTTCTTGGGTTTCATCTGGATTAGAAGTATTCCAGACTTGTAGTAGGATAGCTGGGTTCTGATGGTGCATATTGCCCTGGCTCTTATTGGTTGTGGTTTTATGCTAGTCTTTAACCATCTGATTGTCTCTGGTGTTGGTTGGGTGTTTCTGGTGCCTGCAGGACTCCTCAGAAAGGTGAGTAGAGCCCTGGGCCAGAAGCTTAATGTTCCTGGGGTCTAGCAGTCCTCCTTGGGAAGGTGAGTAGGGCTATGAGCTAGAGGCTGGAACCATGTGTCCCTGGGGACCCTGCAGGCTTCCTTGATAAGGCGGGTAGAGTTGTGGGCTGCAGCTCTGCAGGCTGTTTCCTAGTTGAACCCCCAGGCAGGGTATTGGGGGGAGAATCTAATCTGGATGATCCTGGGATCTGGTCTCCCAGGTCTCCTTGGGAAGGTGGGTAGAGCACTGGCCCAGAGAATGTTCCTGGGGTCCAACAGCCCTCTTCAGTAAGGTAGGTAGGACTTTGTCTTATAATTTTTTAATAATTGTAATATCCCCAACTTTTTGTTCCCCTTGGATTTTATGCCAGACAAATACCTACCAACCACTCCTAGCTATTTTAAGAGCTTTGACTCCTAAGAGAACACAATTGGTTAGAAATAACAGTCCACTTCATGACTGCAGAGGGTAAATGGGTTTGTATCAATGATAAATGTTGATTTTCACTGTAGATGGTGAGGTTTAACCACTGGTGTCGAACCATAAGTTTAGAGAGGAGAAAAGGAGGAAGAAATGCTCTCCCACTGCTTTCTTCGTATCCATCCTCTTCATAAGGCTTGTTTGGCACACACAGATGATCCTGATGATGGTGCAAAGCTGAGCTCTGCAGCATACATTGCCAAATGTTACAGCTCCCACTTAATGTTCGCCTTCCACACTGCTTGTCAAATTAGACATGCTAGTAATATCAGTAATTACATGTTGCAAGTAGGGGAGCTACATTGTGAAGTGTACTTAGATACTAATCAGACTTCAGGGAAATCCCTTTGAACAATGAATGCTGCATCTAAGCCTTCTCTCACCTCCAGCTTGGAGGCTGGGCATAGGTTCTTCTGTCATGCCAACACTTTACCCATAATTTCTAAATGTCCCTGATAATTCAAAGTGTTTCTTAAAAGAAAAACAAAATGTAGCAAAAAAGCTAATTTCAGAGAACCTGAAAACTGTTTTCCAATTTTACCAAGCTTAAGTCATATTGGCATTATCTTTGCTGACTACATCAAACGAGAAAGCTTAAAACAGGTGAAGCATGGGGGAGGGGCAGCGCAAAGATTTCCATGTTCTAATTTCCCATTCATTCTTCTGAGATTCTGCTGAACCCATGTTGTAGACCAACTATACCCATTTCTGCTCCCGTCAGACTCCCCCCTTACATGTTTAATTGCTAGATATTTACTGAGCACCGAACTATGAACCTGTCACTGAACTGCAAAAATAAATGATTACTATCCTTAAGGCAGTCACAGGAAGATGGAGAATAGTGATATATATAAAAAAAAAAAGTGTTCTAAACAATATGGTAACTTCAATGATGCTGATATACCCAGCATATCACAAAAATAGTGAGAAGGGGGACTCTAGAAGCACATACATATGCATGCTCATGTGCCAATACACATGCATGTGTGTTTCCAAAAAGGATGGGCATGGCAAGCACAGTTGGTGGCTAGTCCTAATCTTCTGGAGCCCCTTTGTACTTTCATGCACATCAACTCAAGACTGCCTTCACTCCCAGCATCTGGTCCTGGCTCTCTTTTATGAAGAACAGCTCTCAGACTTCTACATAGGTCTGCAGTGCCTGGGTGTTTGCTTCCCCAGAAACATCTTTTATGACATACAGTATCAATTTCCTTCATCTCTGATCAACAAGACTGTTATGTGTAGTTTACTGTCTCCAGAAGTCTTCTGTGCAATGGAGCTGAGGTAACTCTCCATCGTGATATCCATCTGTGCTTGGCTTCTTTTCCCTACCATCCTTATTCTCCACTCTATTGATTTTCTAGGAAAATACCTACATATAAGTTACTTGTGCATGGATTGTCATTCTAAGGTCAGCTTCTGAGCTGCCCAAATGAAGGCAGAGGAAAGCAAAGTAGAGAAATCTTCCTTGAGGCCTCATCTATGCCAGGTCCTGAGAGAGTGGGAAAATCTAGCAAGATGAAGGAACTAAGAGTCTCAGCTCAGTGGTGGCAGGGAGATAAAAAAAAAATGCAGTACTCTGGATAGATATTTCAGACAGCATAAAAGGTATACTCATGTATTCCTTGGGAATACATGGGGAACTGCAAGTACATCCCAGAACATAAATGTTGAGGAAAGTGATGCATAATGATAAAACAAGTCAACATAAACAGCTTTTCAAGGGTTTGGGATACTTGTGCCCAGCTAGAAATCTGTTGTTTAGTTGTGAGCTCCAGCTGGTCTTTTCTACTTTGTGGATTTTGTTTTTACCGCCCTTACCCTTTCTCCCCTCCCTCCCAGGTTTCATCTCTTTTCACTAGATAGGAGAGAAATATGGATAGAATGTAGAAAGAAAGAGAGATCCCTGAATCTAATTTATTTTCCTTAATTTTTTTTCTTTGAACACCACTACTAACAAACTGCAACCAGCCTCCCTGCACAACCAATAGCCACCCTCTCATCAACCCATCTCAGGGCCTTCACATTTATATAACCTCTGAAAAGTTCCCAGAATCCCAAATGCAGAATAAATCACAATTGCAGAATAAATCTGCAGCTGGCAAAACCATGCCTCTGCTAGAATGTGACGGAAATCAAAGTCAGATATTGTGCACAGTCTTAAGAAGTCTTATATCCCTATACCTGGGATGACAATGACAACATATTCTTATAATATTTTTGTGTTTTTAGAATACTACTCAGCAATTAAAAATGAGGAAATCATGAAATTTGCAGGCAAATGGTACGACTTAGAAACGATCATCCTGAGTGAGGTATCCCAAAAGCAGAAAGACACAAATGGTATATACTCACTTATATAGACCTATAAGATAGGATAAACATACTAAAATATGTACATCTAAAGAAGAGAAACAAGAAAGAGAACCCAGGGTACTATGATCAATCCTCACTTAGAAAGACAAATGGGATGGTCATTGGATGTAGGAGCAAACAAGTAACAGGACAGGAGCCTACCACAGAGGGCTTCTGAAAGACTCTACCTAGCATTGTATCAAAGCAGATATTAAGACTCATAACCAAACCTTCGGCAGAGTGCAGGGAATCATAAAAAAGGGGGGGGGGGAGTTAATATGACCTGGAGAGGACAGGAATTCCACAAGGACCAAACATATCTGGGCACAGGGGTCTTTTATGAGACTGTTTCTCCAAACAAGGACCATGTATGGATGCAACTTAGAACCTCTGCTCAGATGTAGCCCTTGGAAGCTCAGTATCTAAGTGGGTACCCTAATAAGGGGAACAGGGACTGTTTCTGACATGAACTCAATGGTGAGCTCTTTGACCTCCCCCCCGCCCCCTGAGGGAGGAACAGCCCTGCTAGGCCACAGAGGAGGACTTTGCAGCCAGTCCTGAAGATACCTGATAAACCAGTATCAGATGAAAGGGGAGGAGGAGGTCCTCCCCTATCAGTGGACTTGGAAAGGGGCAGGGAGGAGATGAAGGAGGGAGGGTGGGATTGGGAGGGAAAGAGGGAGCAGGATACAGCAGGGTTACTAAGTTAACAAACTGTAACTAATATTAAAAAAGTAAAAATTAAAAAAAAGAAAAAAATATTTTTGTGTTTTTAAAGAAACCTAAATTCCAAAATTGTCACTACAGTGATACGATTGTTCGACTGTGGTAGTTTGGAACTGGTCATGGAGTGTGCATCTATACATATGAAAACATTATATTGAGAGGCTTTGGAGGTTCTTTGTAGAACTTGTTTGCCAATAGGCCACTTTGCTTTGCAAAGAAGCTTGCTTCTTTTCCCATAGGAAACAAGCAAAGATCATTGACTATTCATCAAAGTGGATTTATAGAGCTCAATATGTGTGTTGTAACCAATGGCCTGATGGTGGTACGGAGAAAGAAAAGTGCCTGAACCAAGGTAGACATGAACCAAGGTAGACAGAGCAAACACATAGAAAGTTGCTGAGTTTATCTGATTAGAAATGAAGATTGGTTGACAGGCTGACTGAGTAGACAGCTATACAAATCACCAACAGAGCTGAAAATACAAAAGGAAATATCAGTTGGAGTGACTAATAAAGTGTTGGACTTCAGAATTCTGAGTGCCTCAGAAGTTGAATATAAGGATAGTAAGCATCACAGGCCAGGTTGCTTGAAACAGGGTTAAGTTTTATCCAATTACTGCTTCAAAAATCCATTCTCTCTTCCATAGTGTGGTAATGTTTATCACCAATGTTCTAGCTGCCGTTCTACCAATTCCTACCGGCCTTTAGGCCTTTAGGCCTCAACTAGGACATCATCCCTGAAGGTAGAGCTGCTCTGGCTAGTCTTGGCTGTCTCAGGCAATACATCTTGCTGCTTTTGAAGTTTAAGTTCTCTGCCTGGCAATTAAGCCAAGTGCCCTAGAATGTCACTAATAATGTTCTTCATAGGATCATGCCTTGTGTTTTTTGTTAATGGCCCTCCTTCCCCAAGACTGACATTAGGTCACAAAGTTAGGTGTGCTTAGCCTTCAAATCTGCCCTCTCTCTGGAGACCTCCCAGCAGCTTTCCAGAATAGCTGCCTCAATAGATTAGCAGCCTTGGCTTCATCCCTTTAGGGAGTGAGGTGATGATCCCAGTATCTGAAGAATTAATCTCAGCTTCCTCAGCCCTGCTACTCTCCTTCATAGCACATGGCAGAGCTGAGAAAAGTGAGATTGTTGGAGGAGGACCTTAATTTCTCAGTTTCGCAGAGTCTCTGACTTGCCACATGCATTCACTTCACATTGCAAATTAAATTATGAACTTTTGCTTGCAGATGCACATGTTTTGTGAGTGAGTGATAATTTATTTACAATTTATTCATTATTTATCCCAATTGAAGCCCCCTCCTTCAGCTCCTCCAAGTCCTCCCCTCCCTCCCTCTTTCCTCCTAACTCCTACTCTTTGTCCACTGAAAGGGGGAGTTCTCCTCTTCTGCCATCTGCCCATATCTTATCAAGTCTCATCATGACTACCTGGATCCTCTTCCTCTGTGGCCTGGTAAGGCTGCATCACCAGGGGCGAGTGATGAAAGGTCAGGCAACGTTCATGACAGAGGCAGCCACTGCTCCCTTTACACATGGAGATGGAGATGCCAATCGGATGCATCTGAGGACCAGGTCTAGGTCCTCTCCATGCATAGTCCTTGGTTGGTGCATCAGTTTCTGCAGGACCCCATGCGCTCAGATTTTATATCTTTGTTGGTCTCCTTACGGGGCTCCTGTTCCCTATGTGTCCTTTCCCCCCCTCCATAAAACTCCCTGTTCTCTGGCAAATGTTCTCTGTGAGTCTCAGCATCTGCTTTGATCCCCTGATGGGTAGAGTCTCTCAGAGGACCCTATATAGTATATTCCCATACTGTTACCTCTCTTCCAACACTTCTGGTGTCTATCCTGTTTGCCATTCTGAATGAAATTTCAGCATCCTCCCCAGGCTTCTTGTTGTTTAGCTTCTTTACGGCTGTAGTTTTTAGTATGTTTATCCTAGGTTATACAGATAATGTCCACTTATAAGTGAGTATATACCATGTGTGTCTTTCTGGTTCTGGATTACCTCACTCAGGATGATCTTTTCTAGTTCCATCCATTTCCCTGCAAATTTCATGATGTTATTGTTTTTTAATAGCTGAGTAGTATGTCTTTGTGTAAACGTGCCACAATTTCTGTATCCATTCTTTGGTTGAGGGACATCTAGGTTGTTTCCAGATTCTCTCTATTACAAATAAGGCTGCTATGAACATAGTTGAGCAAATGTCTTTGTTGGATTGTGGAGCATCTTTTGGTATATGCCTAGGAGTGGTATAGCTAGGTCTTGATGTAATGTTATTTCCAATTTTCTGAGAAAGTGCCAGATTAATTTCCAAAGTGGTTGTACAAGTTTGCACTCCCACCAGTAATTGAGGAGAGTTTGCCTTTCTGCACCTCTTCTCCTGCATGTGTTGTCACTTGAGTATT
Source organism: Meriones unguiculatus (assembly GCF_030254825.1). Lineage (NCBI taxonomy): Eukaryota > Metazoa > Chordata > Mammalia > Rodentia > Muridae > Meriones > Meriones unguiculatus. Next base: position 141,962,120 of record NC_083369.1, on the reverse strand, counting down.
TGATCTTAGCCATTCTGATTGGTATAAGATGGAATCTGAATCATTTTGATTTGCATTTCTCTGATGACTAAGGATGTCGAGCATTTCTTTAAGTGTTTCTCTGCCATTCAATATCCTCTGTTGAGAATTCTCTGCTTAACTATGTACCCCATTTTTTAACTGGATTATTTGGTTTGTTGCTGTCTAATTTCTTGAGTTCTTTGTATATTCTGGATAATAGCCCTCTATCGGATGTAGAGTTAGTGAAGATCTTTTCCCAATCTGTAGGCTGTCATTTTCTTCTGTTGACAATTTCTTTTGCTTAAAGACAGTGTCCTTTGCTTTTCAGTTTCATGAGGTACCATTTATTGATTGTAGATCTTAGAAACTGAGCTGGTGGTGTTCTGCTCAGGAAGTTGTCTGCTGTGTCAATGAGCTGGAGTATATTCCTCACTTTTTCTTCCAAAATATTTAGTATGTCTGGCTTTATGTTGATGCTTTTGAGGCACTTGGACTTTACTTTTGTGCAGGGTGATAGATATGGGTCTATCTACATGTGGACATCCAGTTAGACCAGCATCATTTCTGAAGATGCTATCTTTTTTTTTTTTTTTATTGCATGGTTTTGGCATTTTTGTCAAAAATCAGATCTTTGTAGATGTGTGGGTTTATTTCTGGGTCTTCGATTTGATACCACTGACTAACACACCAGTCTGTTTCTGGGCCAGTACCATGCAGTTTTTATTACTGTTGCTCTATAATTGAGATCAATGTTGGAGATACCTCCAAGAGATCTGTTATTGTAGACAATTTCTTTCAACTATTCTGAGTTTTTTTGTTTTTGTTTATGAAGTTGAGAATTTTCTTTCAAGGTCTGTAAAGAATTGTGTTGGTATTTTAATTGGAATTGCATTGAATTTGTAGATTGCTTTTGGTAAGGCAGACATTTTTTACTATGTTAATCCAATGGAGTCACGATCATGGGAGATCTTTCCATCTTATCATTTCGTCTTCAATTTCTTTCCTCAGAGACTTGAAGTTTGTTGGGTTTTTTTTTTTCATATATGTTTTTCACTTGATTCATTACAATCACACCAATGTACTTTATGTTATTTGTGGCTATTGTAAATTGTATTGTTTCCCTAATTTCTTTCACAGCCATTTGTCTTTTGTATACAGGAGGGTTGCAGATTTCTTTGAGTTAATTTTGTATCCAGCCACTTTGCTAAAGGTTGAAGGAGTTCTCTGGTAGAATTTTTGTAGTCACTCATGTATACTATCATATCATCTGCATATAATGATACTCTGACTTCCTCCTTTCCAATTCATATCCCCTTGATCTCCTTTAGTTTTCTTATTGCTCTAACTAGAACTTTAAGAACTATTTTGAAGAGATATGGAGAGAGTGGGAAGCCTTGCCCTGTCCCTCATTTCAGTGGAATTGATTTATGTTTTTCCCCATTTAGTTTGATGTTGGCTATAGGCTTACTGTATATTGACTTTACTAGGTTTAGGTAGGTGCCTTGTATACCTGAAAGCTCTAAGACTTTAAACATTAACAGGTGTTGGATTTTATCAAATGCTTTTTTATTTTTATATTGATTACAGTTTATTCACTTTGTATCACTGTGCAGGGGTTTTAAGTTATCTATCAAATGCTTTTTCAACATCTAAGGAGATAATCATGTGTAACGGCTCACTTGAAAGGCCTAGAAGAAAATGTAGCAAACATACCCAAGAGGAGTCAATAGATGGAAATAATCAAATTCAGGGATGAAATCAATAAGCTAGAAAGGAAGAGAACAATTCAAAGAATCAATGGAAACAAGAGCTGGTTCTTTGAGAAAATCAACAAGATAGACAAACCCTTAACCAAACTAACTAAAAGGCAGAGAGACACTATCCAAATCAGCAAAATCAGAAAAGAAAAGGGGGACATAATTACAGACACTGAGGAAATCCAAGCAATCATTACATCTTATTACAAAAGGTTATATGCCACATAAATGGAAAATCTAAATGAAGTGGACAATTTTCTTGATAGATTCAATTTCCCAAAATTAAATCAAGATCAGGTAAATCAATTAAATAGTCCTATATCCCCTAAGGAAATAGAAGCAGTCATCAAAATTCTCCCATCCTAAAAACACCCAGCGCCAGATGGTTTCAGCACAGAATTGTACCAGACTTTCAAAGAAGAGCTATCACCAATATTCTTCAAACTACTCCACAAAATAGAAACAGAAGGAACATTACCAAACTCATTCTGTGAGACCATGGTAATCTTGATACCTAAACCACACAAAGACCCAACAACAACAAAAAGGAACTTTAGACCTATCTCTCTTACGAACATTGACTCAAAAATATTCAATAATATACTCACAAAGTGAACCCAAGAACACATCACAGTTATCATCCACTGTGACCAAATAGGCTTCATCCCAGGTATGCTGGAGTGGTTCAATATACAGAAATCCAGCAATGTAATCCACCATATAAACAAACTGACAGTAGACATACATTTTAACCAAATCGTATGTGTTTCTCAGTAATGCTTAAATCAAATGACATATCCTTCAGCTTTACCACCTCCATGTCCTCACCTCAACAGAGTTATGAATGAAAAATCAAACTCAGACATTTTGAGAATTATATATATATAGCAAAATCGAATGCCTGCCTACTATAATTATGATTATCAAGCAATGCCTGCTCTTTGCCAGAAGTTCATGATGTTGTATTTAAGTATAGAGTAGATCAAATTTCCTAAAGTAGTAAATCAAATTTCCGAAATTAAGAGAGACTGCATGTTATCATTTGTTAGAAATAATTTTGAAATACATTTGTAAATGTTTAGAGGTAGCCAAGCAAATAATTTCAGCAATACTTTAATTAAAGATTCAAATTTTATCCTCAATATTCCGTTTCAAAGTAACATTGATATGTGGTCAGATTAAGAAATGCTTTGTAATCCAGAAAAGCTTTCATTAAAAACCCCAAAATCTCTACACTAATCATATTTATGTAGAGTTTTTTTTTTTTCATTTGATTTTCCCCATTGTCTTTAAACATCTTGGGAAATTGTTGAAGGGGAAAATAATAAACAGCTCACTAGCTTTTACAAAGCATAAATTTTTGACTTTCACTTCTAATCTTTGTTCAGAAATAACTGGATTACTTTTTACCAACATTTCTCAATACTTTCACATATGAGCTAAAGTAAATTACAGAATATTTAATCTCAGAGGGTTCTTTTGGAGTTTTGGAGTATAGAAGCGATTTATTTATGAACCATTAGTGTTGGTATAATGTTTTTGTGAAATGTATACAATTTACGCTTGTTCATTCACATGCAGATTTCTCCACCCCACTATCTGGTTTCAATCCTGACATTGCATGGTGATCTCAAGTTTGTGTAAACATGCTACCACTTGTTCTCTGTATTGCCAATAAAACAACCAGCTAGTTCTGAGCAACTGAGAGAATAGGGTGGGATATCTTGGTCCAGAAGGGAGAAGAAAGAAGCCATTGGGGGGGGAGTCAGAGAAGAGAGATCTGAGAGTAGATGACCTGGAAACACCAAGAGAGATAGATGAATTGGACCTAAGATGCGATGAAAAGGCCAGTATAACGTGGGAAATCTGAATGGCAGGAAGCTATGCTGGCTTGGAGGTTTAGGATGGAGTAATTATTGCCCAGCATTGTCCTGTAGGTTAATTAAATAAATCCTAGTCTCTGTGTGGTGATTTGGGTATACAGCTGGTTTAGGAATAATCACTGTTTAAAAGATATAGCAATAAAAAATATTAACAATCAGTAACAGATGGTGTACCAGTGTGGGGCAGAATTTACAATTTAGCCAAATTTACAGTAATCTAGCAAGAATTTACTTAGAAAGTAAAACTAGAGCAGTTTCTTAGTTCTGTCCTTAAAAACAAAGCAAAGTAAATTCCTAAACTAGGAGTTCACAGATTATTGATCCGACAGACCCTTGCAGAGCAGCAAGGCCTCCAGAAGACTGCAGAAAAACAAAAACTGACACATACAAACCCTAGAAAGGCAGTTTCTTTTCTGTTTTCTTTTTTTCTTTTTTTTACAATGATTTTTATTTTTTTATTTTTCATTTTTTTTTTTTTTTTTTTTTTTTTTTTTTTTTTTTTTTTTTTTTTTTTTTTTTAGAAGAATATTTACATGATTTATTTGAAATGCACAGCAAATCAATACTATCTTTAGATACATGACAATAAGGAAGGAGTATAACTCAGCTCTTTGAGATAAGACCTCTACCACCTCTTTCAAACACTTTTTTTTTTTTTTTTTTTTTTTTTTTTTAAGGGAGAAAGGGGTCTATTTAGCCATATAGTTTGAGGGGATAGATGCTCTCAGGGCAAGGAAGATATGCAGTGGGATCAGGAGCATGGCTGGCTACATTATGCCGGTATTCAAGGAGCAGACAACAGTGAGTGCCCCTTTTTGCCCAGCTTTCTTCTTTTTTTTTTTTTTTTCAATGCAGTTTATTCAGGAACATTGAACAATCCTCGGACCCCGGGGAAAGCCAGCCCACAGCTTAAATAGCCTCTGGGTAGCCAACCCAGGCGTGCCACGGGGGCAATGCAGATAGGTCCACATACATGGAAGCAAGCCAGATCCTCAGCCTTAGCCAAATGTGGAGTTGTTCCTGACAGAGAGCACTCACCATCGGGAAGGTGGAAGGCAGAAACCAGCTCCATCTTTAAGGTATAGCATTCTGCAGCTCTCTACAGTTCCCCCTTTTTGTTTTAGACGCATCAGGCAAGAGTAGAGGTCTGATCTCTGATATTAGAAATAAATTGGGACTTTGTACAGATGTTCATTTAGGTGTCATCCACCCAAAGAGCATCGGACCCGTCCGATACCTTTTTCTCAGAGGCGGGACCTGGGGCATCAACCCGCATGCAATCAGACATGCTCTTCTCTGGGTCCAAAGTGGCTGACCCTGAGTGCAGTGCTTAGCCTCGCATCCTGAGCGTATCATTTTAGCTTTTTATGGTATCCAACCATGCTTGGGGAGAATGTCTTGCTTCAATGGCTGTAAAGGCCTGAATGATCATGGCTGCATCACACTGTTGTGAGACTCTAATCTTGCATATATACCACAGGCAAACCAAGGAGACCAACACCAGAAGGCCTGCTAACACTCCCATGCCCGCCCATTCCTTCAGATGATTCATGGCTGCAGCAATCCATATTGATAATCCTGTGGCTAGTCCTGCGTCCACTCCGGTAGAATTTACTGTGACAATGGCCACTCTCAGCTGCTCCATCGTAGTATCGAATTCTCCAGTCCAATTACCTAAAATATAGCTCGACAGTTGTTTAGACAGATTTGCAGCGCAGGAAAAATTCTCATGTTGTATGCTAGTGACACAAAGTCCAGCATACTTTCATTGACAGCCAGGTTGAGCGATTTGCCATAGGGTATCAATTTGCTCCTGCAAGAGGTCAATCCTCTGATTGAACACCATCAAGCTTCCTTTTAGTTGAGCATTAATTCCTTTATGTACAACTAAGGCATGAGCTACATTGGCTAAATGATTATTCAGGGTCTGAGCAGTCTGCCCAGTATGACTCATGGCTAATGCCCTGGTGGTAGCTCCAACAGCCGTCAATGAGATGGTAGTAACAATGGTGGCTGTAGTTCCAAGATCCCTTTTCTATCTGAAGAGAGTCATAGCGTGAGGGGCATCAATGGGCATAGGCACCCAGTGAGGCATGCGAGTAACCAGGGCATACCTAACTTTACTAGCATTGGGGTTTAAAAAAAAGCGAGTATCATTACCACAATTACTTGGCTCTATCTGGCTAATAATGAATAAAAATGGGGGATATAGACAAACAGGTGTGGGCTTATAGGAAATATTATGAGAAGCCTTAACCCCTCGTTGGAACATCCTGCGTCAGTTCTAGAACTAGCAGTGGTGGTGTCCGAGGTCTGAGTAGGTTCAGGAGACCATTGCCCCCAGGGGCGAGACGTGCTCCATGCCAATTGACTAACTCCATGTTTTCCTCCAATTTTGAAAGTCATTTAAGGTTCTTAAATTATTTTTTTCCCTTTTTTTCTTAAATTTTTCATCAATTACACTTTATTCATTCTGCATCCCCCTATAAGACCCTCCCTCCTCCCATCCCAATCCCACCCTCCCTCCTCCCTCTGCTTGCATGCCACTCCCCAAGTCCACTAATAGGGGAGGTTCTCCTCTCCTTTCTGATCTTAGTCTGTCAGTTCACATCAAAAGTGGCTGTATTGTCCTCTACTGTGACCTGGTAAGGCTGCACCCCCCCCCCCAGAGGGAGGTGATCAAAGAGCAGGCCAATCAGATTATGTCAGAGGCAGTCCCTCTTCACATTACTATGTAACCCAATTGGACTCTGAACTGCCCTGGGCTACATCTGTGCAGGGGTTCTAGGTTATCTCCATGAATAGTCCTTGGTTGGAGTATGAGTCACTGGGAAGTTCCCTATGTTCAAATTTTCTTGTTCTGTTGCTCTCCTTGTGGAGACCCTGTCCTCTCCAGCTCTTACTATTTCCCAGTTCTTACCTAAAATTCCGTTCACTCTGCCCAACAGTTGCCCATCAGGCTCAGCATCTGCTTTGATAGTCTGAAGGGCAGAGGCTTTCAGAGGCCCTCTGTGGTAGGTTCCTAGGTTGTTTCCTGTTTTCTTCTTCTTCTGATGTCCATCCTCTTTGCCTTTCTGGATGGGGATTGGACGTTTTAGTTAGGGTCCTCTCTCTTGCTTAGTTTCTTTAGATGCACAGGTTTTAGTGGGTTCGTCCTATGTTGTATGTCTATATGAGTGAGTATATACCATGTGTGTCTTTTTGCTTCTGAGACAACTCACTCAGGATGATCCTTTCCAGATCCCACCATTTACCTGCAAATTTCATGATTTCCTTATTTTTCATTGCTGAGTAATATTCCATTGTGTAGATGTACCACAATTTCTGCATCCATTCTTCAGTTGAGGGGCATCTGGGTTGTTTCCAACTTCTGGCTATTACAAATAAAGCTGCTACAAACATGGTTGAGCAAATGTCCTTTTTGTGTACTTGAGCCTCTTTTGGATATATGCCCAGTAGTGGTATGGCTGGATCTTGAGGAAGCGCTATTCCTAGTTGTCTGAGAAAGCGCCAGATTGATTTCCAGAGTGGTTGTACAAGTTTACATTCCCACCAGCAGTGGAGAAGGGTTCCCCTTTCTCCACAACCTCTCCAGCATGTGTTGTCACTTGAGTTTTTGATCTTGGCCATTCTCATGGGTGTAAGGTGAAATCTCAGGGTTGTTTTGATTTGCATTTCCCTAATGGCCAATGAGGTTGAGCATTTCTTTAAGTGCTTCTCTGCCATTCTATATTCCTCTACAGAGAATTCTCTGTTTAGCTCTGTTCCCCATTTTTTAAGTGGATTACTTGGTTTGCTGCTTTTCAGCTTCTTTAGTTCTTTATATATACTGGATATGAGTCCTCTGTCAGATAAAGGGTTGGTGAAGATTCTTTCCCAATCTGTAGGCAGTCGTTTTGTTTTGATGACGGTGTCCTTTGCTTTACAGAAGCTTTTCAGTTTCATGAGGTCCCATTTATTGGTTGTTGCTCTTAGAGTCTGTGCTGTTGGTGTTCTGTTCAGGAAGTTTCCCCCTGTACCAATGAGTTCTAGGGTATTTCCCACTTTTTTTTCAAGCCGATTTAATGTGTCTGGTTTTATGTTGAGGTCTTTGATCCACTTGGACTTCAGTTTTGTGCAGGGTGACAAGTATGGATCTATTTTCATTTTTCTACATGTAGACATCCAGTTAGACCAGCACCATTTGTTGAAGATGCTATCTTTTTTCCATTGTATGGTTTTGGCGTCTTTGTCAAAGATCAGGTGTCCATAAGTGTGTGGGTTTATTTCTGGGTCCTCTGTTCGGTTCCATTGATCCACCATTCTGTTTCTATGCCAGTACCATGCAGTTTTTAAAACTGTTGCTCTATAGTACAACTTAAGATCAGGGATGGAGATACCTCCAGAAGATCTTTTATTGTAGAGGATTGTTTTAGCAATTCTGGGTTTCTTGTTATTCCATATGAAGTTGAGAATTTTCCTTTCCAGGTCTGTAAAGAATTGTGTTGGTAATTTGATGGGCATTGCATTGAATCTGTAGATTGCTTTTGGTAAGATGGCCATTTTTACTATGTTAATCCTACCAAGCCATGAGCATGGGAGATCTTTCCATCTTCTCATATCTTCTTCTAATTCTTTCTTCAGAGATTTGAAATTTTTTTCATACAAGTCTTTGACTTCCTTGGTTAGGGTTACTCCGAGGTACCTTATGTCATTTGTGGCTATTGTGAAGGGTGTTGTTTCCTTAATTTCTTTCTCAGCCCTTTTGTCTTTTGTATACAGGAGGGCTACTGATTTTTTTGAGTTAATTTTGTATCCTGCCACTTTGCTGAAGGTGTTTATCAGCTGTAGGAGTTCCCTGGTAGAGTTTTTGGGGTCACTCACGTATACTATCATATCATCTGCAAATAGTGATAATTTGACTTCTTCCTTTCCAATTTGTATCCCCTTGATCTCCTTCAACTGTCTTATTGCTCTAGCAAGGACTTCCAACACTATGTTGAAGAGATATGGAGAGAGTGGGCAGCCTTGTCTTGTCCCTGATTTCAGTGGGATTGCTTTAAGTTTCTCTCCATTCAGTTTGATGTTGGCTATAGGCTTGCTGTATATCGCCTTTACTATGTTTAGATATGTGCCTTGTATCCCTGATCTCTCCAATACTTTGAACATGAATGGATGTTGGATTTTGTCAAAGGCTTTTTCAGCATCTAGGGAGATTATCATGTGGTTTTTTTCTTTCAGTTTGTTAATATGGTGGATCACATTGATGGATTTCCGTATATTGAACCACCCCTGCATACCTGGGATGAAGCCTACTTGGTCATAGTGGATAATATCTTTGATGTGTTCTTGGATTCGGTTTGCAAGTATTTTATTAAGTATTTTTGCATCAATGTTCATAAGGGAGATTGGCCGGAAATTCTCTTTCTTTGTTGAGTCTTTGTGAGGTTTAGGTACCAAGGTGACTGTGGCTTCATAGAATGAATTTGGTAATATTCCTTCTGTTTCTATTTTGTGGAATAGTTTGAAGAGAATTGGTGTTAGCTCTTCTTTGAAGGTCTGGTAGAATTCTGCGCTGAAGCCATCTGGTCCTGGGCTTTTTTTGGATGGGAGACTTTTGATGACCGCCTCTATTTCTTTGGGGGATATAGGTCTATTTAATTGATTTACCTGGTCCTGGTTCAGCTTTGGTAAGTCAAATCGATCAAGAAAATTGTCCATTTCATTTAGATTTTCAAATTTTGTGGCATATAGACTTTTGAAGTAAGTCCTAATGATTGTTTGGATTTCCTCAGTGTCTGTAGTTATATCCCCCTTTTCATTTCTGATTTTGTTGATTTGGGTGGTGTCTCTCTGCCTTTTAGTTAGCCTGGCTAAGGGTTTGTCGATCTTGTTGATTTTCTCAAAGAACCAGCTCTTGGTTTCATTGATTCTTTGAATTGTTTTATTTGTTTCCAATTGATTGATTTCAGCCCTGAGTTTGATTATTTCCAGCCGTCTACTCCTTCTTGGTGTGTCTGCTTCTTCTTTTTCTAGGGTTTTTAAGTGAGCCATTAGGGTGCTTGAATGAGCTGTCTCGAATTTCTTTTTGAAGGCACTTAGTGCTATGAACTTTCCTCTTAGCACTGCTTTCATTGTGTCCCATAAGTTCGGGTATGTTGTGTCTTCATTTTCATTGATTTCTAGAAAGACTTTAATTTCTTTCTTTATTTCTTCCCTGACCCAGCTGTCATTTAGTAACAAGTTGTTCAGTTTCCATGTGTGTGTAGGCTTTTTGTTATTTCTGTTATTGTTGAGGTCCAGCTTTATTCCATGGTGATCAGACAAGATACATGGGATTATTTCAATCTTCTTGTATTTGTTGAGGCTTGCTTTGTGACCCACTATGTGGTCTATTTTGGAGAAGGTTCCATGAGGTGCTGAGAAGAAGGTAAATTCTTTTTTGTTTGGGTGTAAAGTTCTGTAAATGTCTGTTAGGTCCATTTGATTCATGACCTCTGTCAGAGACATTGTTTCTTTGTTTAATTTCTGTTTGGTTGACCTGTCCTTTGTTGAGAGTGGGGTGTTGAAGTCTCCCACTATTAATGTGTGTGGATCTATATGTGCTTTAAATTTTATCAATGTTTCTTTCACAAATGTGGGTGCCCTTGTATTTGGGGCATATATGTTCAGGATTGTGATGTCTTCCTGGTGGAATTTCCCCTTGATGAGTATGAAGTGTCCTTCCCCATCTCTTTTGATTAATTTGGGTTGAAAGTCTATTTTATCAGATATTAGAATGGCTACTCCTGCTTGCTTCTTGGGTCCGTTTGCTTGGAAAGTCGTCTTCCAACCCTTTACCCTCAGGTAATGTCTATCTTTGTGTCTTAGGTGTGTTTCTTGTATGCAACAGATTGCTGGGTTTTGTTTACGTATCCATTCTGTTAATCTGTGTCTTTTTATTGGAGAGTTGAGTCCATTGATGTTGAGAGAGATTAATGACCAGTGGCTGTTAGATCTCTTGATTTTGATGTTGGCTGTGGTCATCAGGTTGTGTGTTTGGTTGCTTTTTGTTTTACTGAAGTGAGGTTATTTATTTCCTGTGTTTTCTTGAATGTAGCTAGCTTTCTTGGGTTGTATTTTCCCTTCCAGTGTCTTCTGTAATGCTGGATTTGTTTGTAGGTATTGTTGAAATTTGTTTTTGTCATTGAATATCTTGTTTTCTCCATCTATGAGGACTGAGAGTTTTGCTGGGTATAGTAGCCTGGGCTGACATCTGTGTTCTCTTAGGGTCTGCATGATATCTGTCCAGGCCCTTCTGGCTTTCATAGTCTCTGTTGAAAAGTCAGGTGTAATTCTAATGGGTTTGCCATTATATGTTACTTGGCCTTTTTCCCTTGCAGCTTTTAGTATTTTTTCTTTGTTCTGTATACTTACTGTTTTGATTATTATGTGGCGGGAGGATTTTCTTTTCTGGTCAAATTTGCTGGGTGTTCTGTAGGCCTCATGTATTCTAATTGGCCTCTCCTTTAGCTTGGGGAAATTTTCTTCAATGATTTTGTTGAAAATATTTTCTGGGCCTTGGAGAAGGGAGTCTTCTTTTTCCTCTATACCTATTATTCTTAGGTTTTGTCTTTTCATATTGTCTTGCATTTCTTGGACGGTCTGTGTCAGGAATTTTTCAGATTTAACATTTTCTTTGACAGATACATCGATTTCTTCCATTGTATCTTCTACACCTGAGATTCTTTCTTCCATCTCTTGTAGTCTGTTGGTTATGCTTACCTCTGTAGTTCCTGTTTTCTTCCCTAGATTCTTCCTTTCCATTATTTCTTCCATTTGTGTTTTCTTTAATTTTTCCAATTCTATCTTCAGGTCTTGAGTTGTTTTGTTTACTTCCTTCACCTGTCTGATTGTACTTTCCTGTTTTTCTTTTAGTTCCTTCAACTCTGTTTCTTTCATTTCATTCAGTGTTTTAAGCATTTCCTTTCTAAAGGCCATAAACTGTTTGGCTGCAGCTTCCTCTATTTCTTTACGGATGGCAATATTCTGTTTGAGTTTATCTTCCTCTATGTCTTTACGAATCTTATTTGTTTCCTCTGTTATCATCTTCATGAGCATACTTGTTAGGTCATCTTCTTGGATTTCAGTTATGGTGGGGTGTCCAGGGCTACTTGCCCCTGGGTAACTGGGTTCTGGAGATGCCATATTGCTCTGTCTTTTGTTGCTTGAGCTTTTACGCTGGCCTCTACCCATTGTGTTATCTTAGGAGTTTGGGGTTATTTTCTGGTGGTTCCTGGGGATCCTGTGGGGGAGAGAATCCCCTTTGCAGAAAGCTGGATTTTCCTGAAGGATGTCTTCTCAGCTTTTTGGGTATAGTCCCTGGATGGCTGGTGTTTTTTCAGGAGTTACTCACCTCAGGGATATAGACCTGAGTGGTAACTGTGGTCTTTGTTAGTCGAGAGGGTTCTCCTCTCACCCAGGGAAGTCCTGAGGGCAGCTGCCTTTCTTGGTTTCTTGTTGCAAATTTAATGATCAGCTGCTGTGACCCAGTTGGACATCAGGCGTGCCTCAACTGTTTGTGCTTGTGTCTGGAGCACAGCTGAGTGCTGGCGCCTCGGCCCCACTAGACTGCTAGACTTTTTCTAGGGAAGGATTGGGTGATTTAGATCAGTACAGTTTCCTTCCTTCCCTGTGGATTCTCTGGAGACACGGACTCCTAGTGTCTTTTTTTGCCCTGGCGCACACTGCTCAGTGTCCGCCAGCTGGCTGGCCACAGAAATTTGCCTGTGCCTGGAGCACAGCTGTGTGATGGCGGCTCAGTCTCTGCCAGCTGTCTGGTGCGCAGAAACTGCCTGTGTCTGCCTTTGTGGCTTTTGGGAGTCTGAGTGGCTCCCTAAGGTGGGTAATTTTCCGGGGACCTTTTCAGGTTGGGGGTGAGCTGAGTGCTCTGAGATCAGACCCGCCGTTTCTCTCTCTGGCGGCGGATCAGGCGCGCAGGCAGGCAGGGCTCTGTGCCGGAACCTGGGTCCCCGGCTCTGGCTCCGGGCTGGCTCCTGGGGTGCCCGTGGAACCCGCCCGAGTCTTTTCCAGGGGATGTCTGGGTGACCTAAGGCCGGTCCCAATCGTTTCCTGTACCCTGGGGTTATCTCTCCACTGAAAATTCCAGTCTCTGATAGTGTGGTGCCCAAGGTTCAGTCTGGGACCGTGACCAGAGACACTGGCTTGTGGCTCTGGGCTGGGGCTGGGGCTGGCGGCCAGCAGCCAAGCGTCTGGCGGAACCGGGATCTCTTCCGCGGTTTAGCCGGGTGAGTTAAAAGCTGATTGAATCCCCCACCGTGGGGTATCCTCTCACCTGGGAAACACAATGACTGTGTTTTATGGCCGAGAGTTCTGATTGCTGTTCACTGTGCTGATCCTGCTGTGCTGCTGCTCAGAATGAGAGTCCTCCCGGCGCCGCCATCTTGCCCCTCCTCCCCTATTTTTCATTTTTTTATTTTTATTTTTATAATTATTTTTATTTTTATTAATTACAGTTTATTCACTTAGTATCCCCCTTTACCCCTCTCTCTCCACCCCTCCCAATCCCACCCTCCCTCTTCCCAACCCCTGTCCCTCTTCAAGTCCACTGATAAGGGAGGTCCTCCTCCCCTTTCTTCTGACCCTAGCTTATCAGGTCTCATCAGGACTGGCTGCATTGTCTCCTGTGTCCTGGTAAGGCTGTTCCCCCCTCAGGGGGAGGTGATCAAAGAGCAGACCAATGAGTTCATGTCAGAGACAGTCCCCGTTACTATGGAGGCCACTTGGATACCGAGCTGCCATAGGCTACCTCCGTACAGAGGTTCCAGGCCATCTCCATGAGTGGTCCTTGGCTGGAGTATCAGTTTCAAAAAGACTCCTGTGCCCAGACTTTTTAGATCTGTTGCTGTCCTTGTGGAGCTCCTGTCCTCTCCAGGTCTTACTATCTCCCACTTCTTTCATAAGATTCCCTGGACTCCAGAGGCAGGTTCTTTAGGTAGAGAAAACAGAGGCTCTTTAACAAGGAAGCTTCTCAAAGCCAGACTTTGCTAGCTAAGGCAGAAAGCAAAATCCTTTTGAGAAGGGGTCCTTGCCAGTCTGAGGAGCAAACATTCGTGGACCCAATAACTTTCCAGAGTGAGGAAAGAGTCAGGATCCAGTGAGAGAGGCAGAAAAAAATTATTTCTCCCTGGAAGCAGGAGCCAGAGACAGACTGAGAAGCCTCAAGTATCTAAACTAGTAAGTCTAGAAAAAAAGCTGGGAGGCTGTTTAAACTGCTTTCTCAGGACAAAAGCTTATGTAAAGGAAAAAATGCCATTTGAATAGGTCCAAACTAAGTGCTCTTCTAAGTCAGACAGGTGCTCAACCAATTGGGGGAGGACTAAGGATCTGGTAAAATACTTGTAAGTTACAGGTGGGAGGTGAAACCACACTGCTTTTCTGTGAGCTGATAAACAGGAGCATGATGAGACAAAGCACAGCACAAAAGAACACAAATGGGAACAGAACTTTTGATCAGGTAAATTGTTTGATAATCACACTTTAATGCTAAAAACAGTTTTTAAATAAATAAAGCAGAGAGGATGGGAGAGACAATAAAACAGACTTCTCTCTTCTGTGGTTTTAGGACAGAAATAAAGGAAAATTTAGAAGTAATGACTATGGTTACATTCATAATCCTCAATTTAACTTTTATCATTGGATTAGCCTTTTATGTCTTCTCAAAGGCAAAGCCTTTAGAAAAGATACTGGAACAACAAAAAGAACAACTAGAACAATATAAAGAAAAAAAGTTGAAAGTGAGGCATAAAACAAGAGATTCAAGAGATTATTGAACAAAACAACAGAGAGATAGGTTTGAAATATGGGTGCAGACCTTAAGAGAAGAGTTTAGAGTTCTAAATAAAGAAAATGCTCTGGCAGAGGTGAAAGATAAAAATTAAGCCAACCAAAGATGGTTTAAAACAATCATTAGCTTATCTAGTAAGTATCCAACAAAGAGCAGCAGATGATGATCATCCACAGGGTTATCACGAAGCTGAATGTCACCCCATGGAAGTGCTAGATCTGAGGAAATTTAAGGAAAGTGTCACTAATTTTGGAATGCATTCACTATTTGTAAAACAAATTCTGACTTCCTGGTCAATCAGAAGTTGAGTAATACCAAAAGACTGGGAGGATGTGGCAAAGGCAATATTAGAACCTAGGCCATGTTTATGATGGCTATCTTGGTAGAGAGAAGAGGCTAGAGAAATAGCACACAAAAATAGAGCCAGAGGTGCTGGTGTTTCTAAGGAACAGCTGCTTGGTGATGGCCAACATGCTGACACTGAGATACAAGCTGTATATAATGAAGAAACCTTAGCATTATGTCACCTAACAGCCTTAAATGCCTGGGACAAGGTTGAGGAATCAGGAAAAAGGCTTGAGCCATTCTCTCAGGTCATACGAAGTCCAAATGAAACATACACTAACTTTTTGCAAAGCTTGATCTCTGCTGTGGATAGAAGTATGTCAGGTCCACTAGCAAGAAAGGCACTAATAGAATCTTTAGCTTTTGAAAATGCTAATACTGAATGCAAAAAGTCAATAAGCCCATTAAGAGCAAGATCTGCACCAATAGACGAATGGATAAGAAATATGATTGACATCAGACTTCACTCACCTAGTATGACCTTGATAGGAGAAGCTACCCCTAAAGACCTTTGGAAATGTCTTAATTGTGATGGGCAAGGTTGCTACAAATGGAGTTACAAAGAAAACCAAAATAATTCAAAAAGGGAGCCTATGCTTCCTAGAATATGAAGAAGATATAGCAAGAGTCAACATTGGCCTAGTGAATGTAGAGCAGTAACTGATAAATGGGGCAATCCTTTATCAAAAAATGCCCAAGGGGCCTTCTCACAGGCCCCAATGCAGGACAGGGATACTCCTGCACATGAAAATTAAACACTTGCTCAACCATTTTCATAGCAGTTTTATTTGTAATAGCAAGTACCTGGAAACAACACAGATGTCCCTCACTGGAGGAATGGATACAGAATGGTACATTTACACAATGGAAAACGACTCAGCAATTAAAAACAAGGAAATCATGAAATTTGCAGGCAAATGGTGGGATCTAGAAAAGATCATTCTGAGTGAGATATCCCAGAAGCAGAAAGACAAACACAGTATACACTCACTTATAAGTGGGTATTAGACATATAATATAGGTTAAACATACTAACATCTGTACATCTGAAGAAGCTAAGCATGAAGGAAGACCCTGGGTAAGATGATCAATCCTCACTCAGAAAGACAAATGGGATGGACATTGGAAGATGGAGGAAACAAGAAACAGGACAGGAACCTACCACAGAGGGCCTCTGAAAGACTCTACCCAGCAGTATATCAAAGAAGATGCTGAGACTCATAACCAAACTTTGCACAGAGTGCAGGGAATCTTAGGAAAGAAGTGGGAGACAGAAAGACCTGGAGGGGACTGGAGCTCCACAAAGTCAGCAACGGAACCAAAAAATCTGGGCAAAGGAGTCTTTTCTGAGACTGATACTGAAAACCAAGGACAATTTACAGATATAACCTAGAACCCCTGCTAGATGTAGCCCATGGCAGCTCAGTGTCCAAGTGGGTTTCCCTAGTAAGGGGAACAGGGATTATCTCTGACATGAACTCAGGTGGCTGGCTCTTTGATTACCTCCACCTGAAGGGGGAGCAGCCTTGCCAGGCCACAGAGAGGACAATGCAGCCAGTCCTGATGAGACCTGATAAGCTAGGGTCAGACAGAAAGGGAGGAGGTCCTCCCCTATCAGTGGACTTGGAGAGGGGCATGGGAGGAGATGAGGGAGGAAGGGTAGGTTTGGGAGGAAATGAGGGTGGAGGCTACAGCTGGGATACAAAATGAATAAACTGTAGTAAATATAAAAATTAATAAATAAAAAAGAAAATTAAACACAACTGCTCTGGGAATAAACATTTAAAAATCAGACAGCAAGGTCAGAGCAAGTTCTATAGAAAAAAAACAGGAAGGAAACAAAAAAACAAATATGTTGGCAAACCTCTATAGATGATCAAAGGCCGAAGTTAAAGATAATTTTAAACAATATTGAAATTGAAGGTATGGTGGATACTGGGGCTGATGTCACAATTATCACTCCTAAGTCCTGGCCTGAGACTGGCTACTTCAAGCAGTGGATATCCAATTCCAAGGAGTTGAAACTTTATCTAAAGTAAAAAAAAGTGTCAGGTTGCTTAAATGTACAGGACCAGAATGTCAAAAAGGAAAATTAAAGCCATATGTGGCTGAGATAGCTATAAACTTATGGGGAAGAGATCTGTTACAACAATGGGAAACCCAGATTAACATTCCCTCCCCCCCCCAATTTCAGAGGCAAGCCAAAATCAGGTAATACTCCTGATAAAGAAGTAAAAAATTATTAAAAATGACATAAAAAAGAGTTAAAGGCTGTCCAGTTTGTCCATAAACAAAATACAGCAGGGGCTGTCTTTTCAACTTCATTTTGGGAAGACACTACTGATAAAATGCCAACAGCCTTACCACTAAGGTGGTTGGCAGACCAACCTATTTGGATTGAACAATGGTCTATGAGTAAAGAAAAATTACTGGCACTAAAACAGCCTGTCCTGAAACAGCTGGAGGCTCAACATATATAGGAGTCCAACAGCACTTGGAATTCTCCTGTATTTGTCATCAAAAAGAAATCTGGCTAATGGAGAATGTTAACAGATCTCAGAGAAATTAACAAAATTATACAGCCAATGCGATCATTACAATCCAAAATCCCATTGTTTTCCTTATTACCTAAGGAATGGCCTATTATAGTGATTGATTTAAAGGATTGCTTTTTCATAATTCCTTAACATGAACATGATAGGAAAAGGTTTGCTTTCTCAGTACCCACTTTGAATAGAAGCTGTATAATAAAGAGCTATCACTGGAGGGTCTTACAACAGGGGATGTTAAACAGTCCTACTTTGTGCCAATATTTTGTACAACAGCCATTGGAGATAATTCATAAGCAATTTCCTCAATCTATAATTTACCACTATGTGGATGATATCTTATTGGCTGATTCAGATATAAAATATTAGAAAAAAATTGATGAAGTAAATAGAACTTTGCCTTTTTGGGGATTACAGATTGCTCCGACAAATTATAAAGAGGGTATTTTGTTAATTATCTAGGATACAAAATAGGTCTACAGAAAATTTGACCACAAAAGGTAAAAATTAGGAGAAACCAATTAAGAACTCCTAATGATTTTCAAAAATTGCTGGGACATATTGGCTATGGCCTACTATTGGTTTAGCTATTCAAGAGCTAAGTAACATTTCAAACCTTACAGGGTGATAAGGACTTAAATAGTCCAAGAACTTTATCCGCTGAAGCTGAAAAGGAATTGACTCTGGTAGAAAGAAAATTACAAGATGCATATATAGACCGTATTGATCCAAAGATGGTCTGTATTTTGGTTATCTTGCCTTCTACTCATTCTCCCACAGGAATTCTTATGCAAAGGGAGGATTAGGTCTTAGAATGGATATTTTTGGCACACAAACAAAATTAAAAATTAAAAATCTATACAGAAAAGTTTTCTGAATTGATCCTAAAAGGAAAAATGAGACTTCGTCAATTAGCTGGGATAGATCCAGCTGAAGTTGTGCCTTTTTACCAATGTTGAGATTGCCTCATTATGGACAGACAATGAATATTGGAAAAGAGCTTGCAGTGAATTTTTGAGAGAAATCAACAACAGATACCCAAAAGCAGGTGACTTCAGTTTATAAAAAGAACTAATTGGATTCTCCCTTGTATAATTAAAGGAACTCCAATTTCTGGAGCTCCCACATTTTATACGGATTCCAATAAATCAAAAAGGGCAGGTTATAAGTCAGAAAATGTGATTAAAGTGGTGGAGAGTCCTTATGCTTCAGTTCAAAAATTAGAATTATATGCAATTCTTAGTGTTATCAGATTTTCAAGAATCTTTTAATATAGTCACTGACTCTCAATATGCAGAAAGAGTTGTTCTGCATATAGAAACTGCTGATCTAATTCAGGATAATTCAGACTTAACTTCACTGTTTCTTCAATTACAACAAGTAATAAAAAATAGAAATAATCCATTGTTTATAACACATATCAGATCTCATATGGATCTACCAGGCTTCTAGCACAGACAATGATGAAATTGATCAACTGTAGATAAGAAATGTGTTAGAGGCCTCAGAATTTCATTAAAAACACCACGTTAATGGCAAAGATTTAAAAAGAGAGTTTTCTATGACTTGGCAACAAGCCAAAGAAATTGTCCCACTTGTTCTTTGTATAACCAAACTCTATCACCTGCAGGAAGTAATGCTGAACGTAGCCAAAGAAATGAGATTTGACAAATAGAACTATTTTATTTTATGCAATTTGGCAAACTGAAATATGTGCACCATACTATAGACACATATTCAGGGTTTCAATGGGCAACAGCCTTAAGTTCTGAAAAGGCTAATTAGGTTATTATGAATTTATTAGAAGTGATGGCAGTTATGGGTATACAAAAACAAGTTAAGACTGATTATGCTACAATGCATGTCTCTAATAAAATCGAACATTTTTTACATATTATAAGATAAAACGTGATAGGTATACTGCACAATTCTACTGGTCAAGAAGTCATTGAAAGATCCAATCGTACTTTAAGGAACATGCTTAACAAATAGAGAGGGTTATCAAAGACCCCCAGAGATAGATTACATAATGCTTTATTGACCTTAAATTTCTTTTTTTAATTAAATTTTTATTGTTTATATTAATTACAGTTTATTCACTTTGCGTCCCAGCTGTAGCCCCCGTCCTCATTCCTTCCCAATCCCACCCTCCCTCCCTCATCTCCTTAAATGTTGATGAACAACAAACAATGGATGGGGAGAGACACTGGGTTATAAAAAACAAAACAAAACAAAACAAAACAAAAACTTGCCAAATAATTTCAACAGGTATATTTCAAAGATACCCTAACCTTACAATGGAGAGCAGGGAATGTGTTATGCCAAGGAAGAGGTTTTGCATATATTTACATAGAAGAAGAAAAATTATGGGTTCCATCAAAACTAATAAAAATCAGACATGACAGAGGAAGACCACCTGAAGATCTTGGCCACACACAAGAAGAAAGAAATCAAGAAGACTAAACAGAACAGGTAACATAAAATGCTGATCTCTTCACATGGGAACAAATATGAATCTGACTGACCCATAAAATATGTCTCCAGACAGAACTTCAACAATACATGGCCAATAAATCCTTGGCTACAATATCCTCAAAATTTATTATACCATTTTTTTAATTGGCATAGATAAAATTGGTTTACAGTTTAGTTTCATTCTACACATCTCATACATTTATAGTTTTAATACTGTGTAATGCTTGTGAGAAATTATATGTTTGCAGAAAAAAAGAGACCAGACTCCAGAGATGCAGGATCAAACCTGACAGAATTCATCCTTCCAACATGCTGAGAGGTTGACACATCTGTTCCAGCATCTTGCATGTTCCAGCATTCTGCTTGTTCCTGCCTCAACTGCTTCAACTAATGGTTCTCATCAAAGACTGCTGGCAAGAGAGCTTTGAAGAAAGTTACTAATCTCAATTGGTCTAGCATTTTAAACTGTTCTAAAAAGGACTTCTATTAAGCCTGAAATTTCTTAACATTCAAAGACTGGACCATAAATGTTAATACTTGCTTAATTAACCATTTTTTCCCGGTTTCCTTTGGGCCCACTAACAGGATTTCTACATGTCCAAAAAATCAGCTAAAAAAAAAAAAATCATGAAAATGACACCCAATTTCCTTTTTTAAAGGGGGTTGGGTAGGGTTTTGGTTGTTTTCTGGGACTATGAATGTTTATTGTCATTGGGAGATGGTTATAAGTCGTTAATGATCTTATTAAGAGAGAAACTAAAGTAGGATATTAGATAATGCAAGTTAATTGTTAGTTAATTAACTCATAGTCATATTAGACACTAGTCTAATTTATCACAGGAATATACATCCTAGGTTTAACAAATACATATGATTATATAAAAATAGGCACGTCTTCAAAAGCCTCAGAGACCTACAGAATATGGGATTTAAAAAAATGTCTTTATTATTTTAAAGATTCTTTGACAATGAGACAGGTCATCTCCTGGCAGCACCCAGCCTACCTCAAAGAAAATGATGAGCATCAAAGAACTTCCAATATGGAGATGGCTTCAAATGTGGCAAACAAGCCACCTGGGAAAAAATTGTCCTCTTTTCACAGCAACAGACAGAATTCACCTAAAATGGGCAAGCTCAAATGCAGGCCAGGTCAACTGCCGAACTCTACCAAGACAGGGCAAGCATGTTCTAAATAGTTCCTGCTTCATATATATGTCTGTCAAGTATAATGATTCAGAAGGCTGAAGATGATGCTCCGAAGTTATAGAGAGTTTGGGGTGATTGTTGAGGCAGCAAACTGTCTCTGACAATTTTTTTTTTGGAAGCTGCTAACATACACTTCCTATTTACTCCAGTAACTAATTTTATTCCTTCTCAAGTCTCTGGTGGGGTTGAAGACCACATAGTTATAGTTCCACAACTAAAATTAAGTTGTTTATAATTTAAAAAATTGTTTTATACAAAAGAAAATGTTTTATATAGGTAATACAAATAAGGATAAAAGTTAATTTACATATAGAACTCTAAACTTGTCAAGATAGGATAATCAAATACTTTCTCCTAAGTTGACACATGGACTGGATATTATACATGTAAATGTTACTAATAGTTTTCATAACTGTTTTATAATTATTATTTTATTGAAAGAAAAGGAGGCCTTTATTAGACTTAAAGGAGAAAATATTGGTATAATGTTCTTGTGGAATATATACAATTTACCCTTGTTCATTCACATGCTGATTTGTCCAGAATGATCTGGTTTCATTCTGGACATTGCATTGTGATGTTTATCCTAAGCATCACCTGTCTCAAGTTTGTGTAAACATGCCACCATTTGTTCTCTGTGTTGTCAATTAAAACAACCAGCCAATGCTGTGCAATGGAAAGAATAGAGTGAGACAGAGGGGAGGAGAGAGAAGCAAGTGGGAGGAGCGTCAGAGAAGAAAGATTTAAGAATAGAGGACCTAGAAACACCAGGAGAGATGAACTGGACCTAAGATATTACTAAAACGCCAATATAATGTGGGAAACATAAACAGGAGGAAGTTTTGCGGGCTTGGAGAGTTTGGATGGAGTAATTATTGCCCAGCATTGTGCTCTAGGTCAATTAAATAAATCCTAGTCTCTGTGTGGTGATTTGGCTATACAGCTGGTTTAGGAATACCTGCTGTTTAGCTAAAAGATAAATCAATAACAAATATTAATAATCAGCAACATGTTAACAATATATATGAGACTGCTGAAGGGATGTAATTATGGACTCTAAATAAATAGATTATAGTTACCTGACAATAAAAATGTGATTCACTTTATCATAAAAACTGTAATATATTTGACATTTTTCTACTTTATTCTTCATTTATTTGTATATTTGTGCATCTATGCCACACATGTTGGAGTGCATGAAGAGACCAGAAGAGAGCATTGGATCCCCTGAAAATGCAGTCCCAGGCATCTGTGAGCTGCCATATGGCTGTGAAGATACAACCTCGGGGCTTCTGAAAGAGCATGAATTACTCTTAGTCGCTGAGCCATCTCTTGAGCTCCAATGAATATTTTAATTTAGGAAGACAACTTGGATTGGCATGATTTTCAAAAATAATAGCTGAATATTTAAATTTGAGTTAAAAGAATTTGTTGAGCAAAGGCAAGTTAATTTAACCATCAGTTTGATAATGCTTACATGAAATGCAGTGAGTTATTTCATGACCACATTGTATATACTGGCTTAATAAAGACTTAATAATTCCCTAACTCAAAAGCAAAAATGAAAAACACTAAGTAATCAAAACTAATCCAATACCCAGATGAATCATGTCATCTGAGATATTACATCTTAATTATTTATACATAAAGAATATTTGAAGAAAAACAGTAGTTATGATGTGATGAAGATACCTTGATCTTCTAAGAAAACACAGATAGACTTAAGAGCTAACACATTGATTCTCCCTCATATTTTTAATTTATTTACTTTATGTGTATGAGTGTTTTGTTTGTGTATGTATATATATGTTTCATATGTGTGCCTGCTTCTCACAGAGGGTGTTAGGACCCCTAAAACTGGATTTACAGGTGACAATGAGCTGCCATGTAGGTTCTGGGAACTAAACTCAGGTCCTCTGAAAGAATAACAAAATATAATCTTAAGCACTGACTCATCTCTGCCATCTGACATTCACTTTTCAAATAATTGAAAAATGACTACTCTCCTAGATTCTTTCAAATTATTTTGTTCCACATAAAATAATAAAAATAATGCCATGATAATTGATATCTACATCAATATATTTAAAATCCTTTGCATGGTCACTAAAACATAGTAGATAAGTAAATAATAGCTACAACTCACATTATATTCCATATATTTTCATATCATAGCATTTCTGGGCATGCTCTGTACCAGTAGCCTCTAAAGTGAAGTTCAAGAACAGCAGAAGTAGGAATAACAGAACTCATGGATATCCTTCAGACATCCATCATCATTTTCATATGCACCAGCCAGTTCTAAATGGTAACACGTTCACTTCTTTGGGCCTTTCTACAAAGTTTCATAAGATCATTTAGCCTGCTCATGCAGAAAGCTATAAATGTTGGCATTCAAAACTTTCTAGTAGAATTCTGAAACCAGTGACTGGGGAGTTGTTTAATACCTCAGATTCCTCAACTCTCAGTAATAAATATGAGTCTTTTGTCACAGACAGTAGACATGTTGAAATTTCATTTTATGCTCTCTGCAAACTAGCAGGTTAGGCTGCCATGGTTTCAGAAATGCCGGTAGAAGACATAAGATGCTTGAGCAAGAGTAAAAGGACTTTATTGCTTACAGCATAAAAGACAGCGTGTGCTTCATGAGGTCATAGGTTATCGTTGACACACAAATCCCACGGTGATGATATAAAGCAGTGGGAACTATGCACAGAGTGGGGCTGAAAGTCTCCAGTCGTAGTAATCTTCCATCTTTTATAAGGACTACTAGAAAAGCTGCTCAACCTTTGTCCCAGAGAAAAACCTTTACATGGTAAGAAAATAGATCTGCTCTCTGTGCTTAGGTGGAAATATTACCTCTATAGTCCAAGACTATGTGTAAGTCAAAATTCTTGGAAATATGATCATAGTCTATATTTTCAAGGATAAAAATACCACACATGTGAGACATCTCACTTCTCCAGAAGGACTGAGTCCAGTAGCACACAGTGGTAATACCCTTGCTGCTGTATTTTTGTCTTCTTTGCCTTTTGTTTCATTTCTCGACATCCAAACGAGTGACTTTAATTTTTTAATTTTTATTTTATGTTTTTATTTAATATTTTTATTTTATTTTGCCTACATGTACATCTATGAACCATTGCATGTCTGATGCCTGTGGAAGCCAGAAAAGAAAGTTGGATCATTTGAAACAGGTCTTACATGACCCTACATATGAGTGATTGGATGCAAACCTGGGTCCTCTGGAAGAACAGCTTGTACTCTTAAGTACTGACCATCTCTCCAGTCCCCACAAAAGACTTTTAGATATCTGAAAACAATTAGCATGCTATTAAGAAGGAAGAAACAAGAAACTAGAAACCAAGTGTTGGAGGCCAATGTGGGCTACATGGCAAGTTCTGTGTCAGCGTGGGTTGTTTTGCAAGACTCTGTCTCAGAAGAAAGAGGAAGAAAAAGAAAGAACGGAGGAGAAGAGGAAAAAGGGGAGGAAAAGGAAGCAGCAGGAGGCATGAGAAAATAAATGATGAATCACTCATAGGCAGAGTCCATCATAATTCTGGCAGGAGTTGCAAGCATTCTGCTTTAGGCATCGCAGTTCAGCTAACCCAAGGGAGTGAATAGAGGAATATATCTTACATTAATTCAGGGTATAAGTTTCATTGAAATGCATCTCCTGAAGAACCTGATTGGATTATCTTATTGGAAAACAGCTTCTAAAAAACTCATTTGTTCTAATGGTAACCTAATAAGTAGGCTTTTCATGGAAAAAAAAAAAAAAAAAAAGGAAATAGCTGGCACCTTCTACTATATATCTGGTATATGAAGGGCCAAGATTGGCCTTCAACATTTGGTCCCCAGTTTCTTGTTTTTCCATTCTTGATAACATCCTAATTGCTTCCAGGTATTTAAAAAGTTATTTGTTGGGGCTGGAGAGGTGACTCAGCAATATATGTATATGTATATATATATGTATATGTGTATATATATATGTATACATTAGAGACAGATGATAGAATTTGGTAACCTTGTTCTTATGCGTAAGACATAAAAAACAAGAATTTTTAATTGCAGAGAGTAAATTGCTATTTGTATTTTAAGTAACAATGATGGAGGCTCACTATAATTACACATAGACAAAAAAAATTCAAAATGATAATTTTTAGTGGGTATCTATAGCTCTAGCCACAAAAAAATTGAGGATATTTTGAGTTTATTTTCCCATGTAGCTCCTAGTTTTCTCAGTTTCCTATGGTCTTTTATTAAAGGCTCTATAGTTTGGGTGTTGATGTTCTAAATTACAAGGTGTGTTCTGGGAATAGTTTCATCACTCTATCCATAAAACTGCTTAAGGGTGGCACTCTAAAGCAGTGGTTCTCAACCTGTGGGTCTTGACCCCCTTGAAAGTCAAACAACTCTTTCACAGGGGTTGCCTAAGACCAAAAGAAAACACAAATATTTACATTATGATTCATGACAATAACAAAATTACAGTTATGAAGTAGCAATGCAAAAACGTTATGGTTGGGGGGTCACCACGATACAAGGAACTGTATTAAGGGTATTAAAGGGTCATGGAATTAGAAGGGCTGGGAACCACTGCTCTAGAGTCTTCTGGACCATTCTTCTTCAGTGTGGGAGCTCTGTATCAACAACAGCAGCAGCAGGACTATTTGAAGAACTTACATAGTCGGAATTCTCAAGTTCAACCTAGAACCACTAAATTAGAAAATTGGGAAGTTAAAACCTTCTTCCAACAAGTCTTCCAGATGAGTCTTACGTGCTCAAATAGGAGAATCACGATTCAGGAGTCTAACTCTAAGTCCTGATTCAAGTAACGAATTCCCACTTGTTTCTAAGTCAAGGGAAACAGCCACCAACAAGAAAGCGAAATGAAAATTAAAATAGGTCCTTAACATATTTCTGTTGTTCTTATGGCAGACTACTTCATAGATTTAACCTAAAGTCTTTGAATGAGAACACAAACCACTGTATCCCCCCACACACAAATGCCTTTCGTTGTTGTTGTTCTTTTCTTTAATATGCACTTTGAGTGTTTCCAGGTCATAGCTATTTCCCTTCCTTGGGTGACATTATCCTCATTTCCTAAACTGGCATTGACATCTTCAAAAAGGTTTCCTGATTAACCCTATCTTCCTCTGATGTGGCATTTTACTCTGTGATTTGATGTTTTAACATTTGCATATTCGTTTTCATGACATTAATCTGCATTCAAGCCACATGCTTTGAAAATACTCTGAGTAGGTTACTTCCATCTGTCAGACTGGAGGCTCAGCATTACCATAAGTTTTCTCCTCCTCTTGTATCTTTTTGGCTTCTATGTCTATGTAGGTCAATAATATACCAGCAAATGATAACATTCATAAGTGCATGCATGAATGGAAAAGGGGGTCTTAGCATTACAAATCATTTTAAAAAATAAGGAAAACCATTTAAATTATTCTGCACCATGAATCCAGGACCATATTTTGCAAAGTGATCCACCATGTTCACAATGCCTAGGGCTCATCATCAGCAAATATACTTAAGAAATCAACAAGACCCATTTTCTTCCTCCCGACCAGCCAGAAAAATAAGTATGCTCCTTTGTGATAGCTATACACTAAACTCAGGTGACTGCTACATAGGGGAGGAGAGGAGCAAAGGGAAGAAGAAGGGGAAGGAAAAGGATAAGAGGGGAGGGGAGAGAAGAGGAGAGGATGGGAGAGGAGAAAAGGGGAGGGGCAGGTAGAGGAGAGGACAAGGCTTAGGTCCCCACAATGCAAAGCTTTTGGTGCTAAAACTGGGAAAGTCTGAAAAATTGAAGCCGTTGGTCATTTTCAATGAAGCATCTAGTAAGGCAAAAACAAAAAAGAGCAGACTCAGCTTTCATATGCACCAACCCCATTACTCTATCCATTGAGCCAATGAGATAATACCATAACTGGTTTGTCCCAAATCCTCTGACTGAATATTACTCTCCCTGGAAACCTTAGGCAAGGTTTTACAGTATCCAAAGAATTCTGCTTGACCACTTGCTCCATTTTACAGCTCCCATTTGATCTCTGCCCTTCCCCGTGATCTTTCACTTCCCCCAAATATTCATTTTTTTGTATGCTCTAGCCTTCTCATCAAATATTACTGGAAGATGACTTCATCCACATGACTTTAAACTGCTGTGCAAAGCAGAGCTAGTAATGTGGCCACACATTAAGAGCATTAAGAATGTCTTTTGAAAAGTCTGATTGTCTAAATCTCATGGGTTAGATTCAGCGTTCATTGACGTACATGAAAAGACCTGCCTATCAGGAGACTAGGGAAAGGGCATATGAGGAGAAGAGGGAGAGAGGGTGGGACTGGAAGGAGATGAGGGATGGGGCTGCAGCATTGATACAAAGTGAATAAATTCTAATAAATAATATATAAATAAAATTAAATTTTAAAAAAAGACTTGCCTATTGACAACACTAGTTAACATGCTAATATGGTAGATAAAATTTCACAAGTTCCTACCCCTAAATCAAGAGTTACAGGCAACCAATGGCTGCTAAGAGAGAGAATATATTTGCTCTAAGAACAAGCTTCCTAATAGTTTTTCCAGTCCCAAGAGGTCATCCCAAGCACACACACATGGGAGTGTACACACACACACACACACACACACTACACAGTGTGTAACAATAATAATTTTAAAATAAGAGACCACGGATTTGAGAGATAGCCAGGGGACATGGGAGGAATTAGAGGAGAGAGACATAAGGGTAGAAATGATGTAAATATAGTACTAATGTATGAAATTCTTTTTAAAACATTAACTTTAAGGAAGCTCCCTTGAAGTTGCCCCACGTGGAAGGAAAATGCATCTCACAAAAACCATAGGTTATCAAACAAAAAGTCCAATGTCAGGTATTGGATGTTCTCTGTTGAACTGTTGCAAAGGAGAGTATAACAGAGACCCCCAAAACAACCTATTGCTGTTGTTATTGGTCACCCACTAGAACTTACTGGTAATACCTTATTGTTGAAGATACCACACACTTAGCTAATTAATCCTTAATCTCAGACTTGCCAGTAGAATTCCTTCCTGATGACTAAGCTTCATAAAAGCAGAAGTTGCTCTGCAGACTTCTAGAGGAGAAAAGATCAGCAGTCTTACCTAGCTGTGAGTTCTGTGAGATACAATTATAAACAGTCTGGCAAGATGTGCCCAATATTAGCAAGAACGTGAAGAGGGTAACCAACTCTTTTTCTAATTGGGTTTGTGGCCTATTCCACAGAAAGAAACTCATGCCTGGTACTATAAACATGGCCCAAAACCTGTGTCTGGAGAGGTCGTGGGTCCTACTATTTTATTTTTCTAAAGGGATATAGTATCAATTGACTCCTTAATAAATGCTTGTCTTTATACCCATAAACTAGTGCAAGTCTCACCCCTCATCACAGAAGTTTCTTTTTAGGAAAGACGGTAGTCAATACAGAGACTTACAACTGGCCAAAGTGCAGAAAATAAAGAACTGTGAAGTTCACACACATAAATGGGACATCTATATCATAACCACTCCTGTCAGAGCTTGGAAATCATTGTGGAAGAGAGGAAAGAATGATTGTAAGAGACAGAGGTAGTTGGTATCTGCAGGAAAATGGTATTTGATGGACACGACAGGGGAGTTGCACACATGAACTCACAGAAGGTATATATGCCTGCACACAATCAAGCCAGTCAACAGTCCACTGCATTGGGTGCCGCATCTAAATGGGGAGCTATTGGCAGTTGATGGCCACTAAAAGAGAGACAGTCAGTTTTCCTCAATGGGAGGTTGCTCATGCTCCAATGGCTGGCTTCCTACACCCATGCACATGCAGGCAGCACTAACTGGACTCAGTGAGCTATGGAATGAGGGGAGGGGGTAGATGGAGAGAGAGGAAGACATGATGCATGAAAGTGAGAGAGGGATGTGGGGTGTCCATGAGGAGTGGGAAGGTGATCTTGGGGTGACTATGACCTAAATACATTATATTTCTATTTGACATTATAAAAACATAATAAAAATGTTTTTAAATTTATCTTCATGTAATCAGCAATTATAGGCCAGAGCCACTGTTTTTTAGAGCACTTGTTCTCAGATGTTGCCACACATTAGAATCACCTAAGAAACAGCTAAACGGTACTTGAATGTGAGTCCTTACTCAGAGAACCTTAATTAATTGATATTAGACATACTCTGCCCTCTGTATTGGTGGGAAAAAAATAAAATTTACCCAGAAAATTGTTAACGTATAACCATTCTGAGAACCACTGATCTGACCTTGTTCTCAAAGTGTATTTTTCCTCCAGCTACTTCTGTACCACCTGCAAACTTGTTCAAAGTGCAGAGTCCTGGGGCCCTAACTTACAATTTAACTTATAGTTTGACAAAATGTCTTAGCCCTGTGATTCTTATGAAATCAAAATTTAAGGCCCTCTGCTTTATAATATTGCCATTCCTAGTGCAATAACCAAGAACCAGAATCTTACCAGAAGAAGAGCAAAGTGTTCTTTTAGAGAATTTTAGGCATCAGACAGAATGTATGAAGCATTTTGGTAAAAGAAGGGTTTTCCCAGCCTTCTGAGTCATGTCCCAGAAGCAGTCACCTACTCCTCCTACTCCTAAGAATATTCTGGTGTTATTAAATGTCAGCTGCAGATATACATCTGGCTGTGAATCAGCCAAGGAGAAAACAGATACTGTGGAAGGCTATTGCTGGTGTTTGTGCTTCCTGGAAAAGGCTGGCAGAGTTCAAAAAGTGGAATTGCTGTCAAAGTGACATAGGAACATTTTGGCAATGTTTCTGAGTAGCTCCATCACCTAGGCACTCATCAGTTACTATGAATTCAGACACTATTTAAGCACCAACAGCAATGGGTTTATTAGTAATGCAGGCTCTAGGAACCACCCAGACCGGCTGAGTAAGGGGCTACATGGTAACAAAATACTTAGATGTTTCATATGCTAGTAGGCATTTCAGAACAATGACTTAGAACATTAACTACTAATCTTGACTGTTCATTTTAGCTATGCAGAATTGTTTTCAAATTTGTTTACATCTAAGTTCCACCCCAACAATTGGATTGGGACCTTAGCATTTGTGAACAGCCACATGGGTGAACTGTGGACCATTGTCCCTGAATATTACCACTTCTTACCTTCTCAACAGATTCAAAAGAGTGTGTCCTATTGGTTCTTCAAAAATTAGTACGTATGATCTTGGATAAGGTACTTATTGTGTAAATGTTATTTTTATTTCCATAGAGAAAGGGATGAGATGAGAGCTGTACCTAAGCTGTAGGAATGCATGGTTTGGGCTGAGCTCAAAGCGTGTTTTCTTCTGTTCTAGCTATCCCAAGGCCTAGGCCTGGCAGCCTTTAACCTCTGTACAATCTGGTCTTCTGCAAGCCAAGACTTTGAAAGCTTTAGCTTCCAGCCTACCTCAGCTAACCTAGGCCTAGAATTTTTTTCAGCCTCTGAGACTTACTGCTGAATAAGCTCACCCTTTCTAGTTCTCTGAACTCTGGCTGACTGATTCAACTCAGCTGTTGTGTCTCAAACTCCTCTCCAAGCTGCTCCAAGCTGACTGATTCAAATTGACTTCTATTGGCTTCTCACTGAACTGTTCTGCTTAGAAAATTGCCTCCGAAATCCATGAACTGAACTCCATGAACTCAACAGTACTCAACTAAATTGCACTGAACTGTAGTAAACTGTACTGTACTCTTCAACTCTACTGTACTGTCTCTAGGAACAATCCCTCTCTCTCTCTCTCTCTCTCTCTCTCTCTCTCTCTCTCTCTCTCTCTCTCTGTGTGTGTGTGTGTGTGTGTGTGTGTGTGTGTGTGCATGCTGCCCTTAGTTGTCTTCTCTTTCTTTTGTTCTCATGAGAATTGGGTGTATCCTATCTCTGACTAATTCTGTCAAAAGTTTCCTTGATGAATCACTTTGTTCCTCAATTAGACAATAATGTTTGGGATTAAAGGTGCATACTGAAGGTGTGTATCCAACCAGAAGGATTAAAGGTATATGCTAAAAGCATGTGATCTCTTGCCAGAGTAGCCATGTTGATGGATTCAAATTTCTGTACATTACTGAGCTTTGATTTTTCTCTTTTCTCAAACATAATCCTATGTACTCTTTATGTGTTTCAACATGGTTGTGTGATAAAAGGAAATAGTGTGCCAGCTGCTCCAGTTTTAACTCTCAAGTTCCCACATCCCCGAACATATCTCAGTCACAAATAGAACAAGATGGTTGAAAACTCTGAGATTATGAGTCACCAAGACATTCCTAGAGGGATTTTTTTTAAAGAAAATATCACTAAACAGCCCAAGCTGACCTGGAACTCACTATGTAGCTCAAGCTGATCTCAAAGTTACAGTCATACAACTTTGAACTCCAGAGTACTTGGATTACAGGTTCTCTGGCCTAGCTTTGTAGAAGGCATTTCATTGGTCTTAGCTCTGAAAGTAGAATTTTTAAAGAAAATTTCCAAATGGCTAAGCGAACATGAGAACCATTGAACATAAGTGGAAAATCTATTCTTGGACCAGGAGATGCCTCTGAAAAGAGTAAATTATGAAAAGAATCTTGTAGGGAAATATTAAGTTTTATAGATTCTGACATGATCTGGACGGCAAACACCAGGTTTTAAAAGACAGAAGCAAAAGATAGGTTCTAAGATGCTGGCGCTGAGAAGACACTGAGTCTGACAAACAGGACAGCAGGGACTGCACAGGGACCAACAGACCAAACTCTGGGCTATGAAACACTAGCGATTTTATTTCCAAGGTGAGAGGAAACCTCGTGGTGTGGGAAGCAGTGCAGTACATTCTCAGGTCAACCAGCTAAACCCTGGAAAAGTTCCCAGGTCCCAGCAGGTGCTCAGTCATCAGCCCAGAGCCACAGACCCGTGTGTCCTGATCACCTTCCCAGGCTGAACTGTGGGCACCACAACACCAGAGCTGGGATTTCCACTCCAGAGAAAACCCCACAGTGAAGGAAACAATCAGGAGCAACCCCCGGTCAACCAGACAATCCCTGGAAAAGGTTCCTAGGTCTGGCAGGCACTCAGCTGCCAACCCAGAGACCTGCCTGTGCACCAGACTCACCATCCCAGACAGAACTGTGGGCCCCAAGGTGCTAGAGACTGAGTTTCCGTGTCAGTAGGCAACCCCATAGTAAGGGAAACATCAAGTCCAACCTCAGGGCACTCAGCCAACACTCCCTCCGCCCCCCCCAAAAAAAAAAGTTCCCGGGTTCCTGCAGGCACCAAGTCCCCAGCAGGAAGCCACTCATCTGAGCCTTCGTGCTCTACTCATCAACCCAGATTGAACTGTGGACTCTGAAATACCACAGAGTCCTTCCTCCTTGTTGGAAGGAAACCCCATGGTAGGGGAAACCTCAGGATACCCAGCTCCGAAAAAAGTTTCTCAATTCCCTCAGCCTCCAGGCTCTAGCCTCCTGCTGCATGCATGAGTGCTGTACTCACATGCTGTTGATTACCACTTGGGTACTGGGGCACAGAGCTCCAACCTCAGACTTAGAGAAGCCTGAAATACTCGGGACAACACATGCTAGCAGAGGATGTGGAGAAAGACTAACCCTCCTCCATTGCTGGTGGGAATGTAAACTTGTACAACCACTTTGGAAATCAATCTGGCCCTTTCTCAGACAATTAGGAATAGTGATTCCTCAAGATCCAGCCATACCACTCCTAGGCATATATCCAAAAGAGGCTCAAGTATACATCAAGGGCATTTGCTCAATCATGTTCATAGCAGCTTTATTTTTAAACCACCCCAATGTCCCTCAGTTGAAGAATGGATACAGAAATAGTGCTACATTTACACAGTGGAATACTACTCAGCAATTAAAAACAAGGAAATCATGAACTTTTCAGGCAAATGGTGGGAACTAGAAAAGATCATCCTGAGTGAGGTATCCCAGAAGGAGAAAGACACACAGTGTATATACTCACTTATAAGTGGATATTAGACATATAATATAGGATAAACATACTAAAATCTGTACACCTAAGGAAGCTAAGCAAGAAGGAGGACCCTGGGTGAGATGCTCAATCTTCATTCAGAAAGACAAACGGGATGGATATCAGAAGAGGGAGAAAACAAGAAACAGGACAGGAGCCTACCACAGAGGAACTCTGAAAGACTCTACCCTGTAGGGTATCAAAGCAGATACTGAGACTCACAGCCTAACTTTGGGTCAAGTGCAGGGAATCTTTTGAAAGAAGGGGGAGACAGAAACAGCTGGAGGGGACAGGAGCTCCAAAAGAAGAGCTAAAAATAAAAAAAAAAATCTGGGTAGGGGTCTTTTCTGAAACTGATACTCCAACCAAGGACTATGTATGGAGATAACCTAGAACCCCTGCACAGATGTAGCCTATGGCAGCTCAGTGTCCAAGTAGGTTCCCTAGTAATGGGAACAGGGACTGTCTCTGACATGAACTCAGTGGCTGGCTCTTTGATCACCTCACCCTGAGGGAAGTGGAGCCTTACCAGGCCACAGAAGAAGAGAATACAGCCAGTCCTGATGAGACCTGATAGGCTAGGGTCAGATGGAAGGGAAAGAGGACCTCCCCTATCAGTTGACTTGGGGTGGGACATAGAAGGAGAAGAGGGAGGGAGGGTGGGATTGACAGGAGATGAGGAAGGGGGCTACAACTGGGATACAAAGTGAATAAACTATGATTAATAACAAATAATAAATAAAAAGATAGAAGGTCTGAGCAGGGATGAACATTAACATTGTGCTCCATCATTTGGAAATTGTTGAACCTATATACACAATCTTGTAAATAAATTTTCCAGTTTCACAGGAAAAAAAAAAAAACTGTGAGCCTCAAATTTTTAGAGCATGCTTCCAACTTGCATGCGAGTATGATGTTACAGGCACTACTTACTTCTGAGACTCTTAAAGAAGGGTATGGTGTCTGTACAGGAAGGATACAAACCTTTCAACTGGGGAGAAGATATCTTTAGGTGAATCCTTAGCCCCTTCGTAATCTTTCTTGTTCTTCATCTCCCATCATCCCCAGATTGTAACTGATCTGCTTTCTGGCAGTAAATACAAATACATATCACACACACAAACACACACACACACACACACACCTTAAGAAAGGATTTCTTTGTTTTGTTTTGTTTTTAAAGACAGGGTTTCTCTGCGTAGATCTGGCCATCCTGAATTTGCTTTTTAGACCAGGTGGACCTCGAACTCACAGAGATCCATCTGCCTCTGTCTCCTGAGTACCAGGATTACATGCCTATGCCATTGCACCTGGCTGGAAGGACTTATTTTTCATTCACAGTATGAACATACAATCTATCATGGTAAGGAAAGCATGGAATGGAATTTGAAACCGCAGGCACACTGCATTCAAAATCAGGAAGCTAAGAGGTATAAATGCTGGCACTGTGGTCTTTCTCCTTTTGATTCAGTCCAGGATATCAGTCATAGAATTGAGCTGTTGACATTCAGAGTGAGTCATACCACCTCAGTTAAACCTCTCTGGAAACACCTGAAGAGTTATGCTCAAAGTTATGTCTCCTAGTTTTTTCTAAGTTCTTCATCCATCACAATAAACAATAGTATGTTTTCATAAATAACCTCTTTCTTTTGGAAAAATTATTCTAAGCTTTATTAATAGGATTGTAATTTATCCAGAGCTTGTTCACTTTTTATTGCTGAATAGTATTCCATGTATACCACAATTTGTTTTATCCATTCACTGTTGTTGGATATTTGTGTTGTTTCCAGTCTCTGGCAAATGAAAGTAAAATATCTATGAAAATTTACACAAAAAATATTTACACAGAAAAGGGTATTACTCATAAGTAAATACCGAAGGGTAGAATGGCACAAACAATTTAACATTTTAAGCAACAAAGTACTTCAAAGTAGTATCAGAGTTCTGTCTTTCCATACTCTTGCAAACACCTGATATGTTCAGTGCATCTAATCCTAACCAACCTCTTTTATTTTAAATTTGATTTTCTCTGCACCTTTTCATGTTTTTCCCTACTCACTTGTGTTCTTTTTTATAAGATATATTCTTATTATTTTAATTATATGTAGGTGTGTGTGTGTGTGTGTGTGTGTGTGTTTGCATGTAGTTATGTACATGTCAGTGTCTACAAAGACCAGAAAGCATAAGAACTAAAGTTACACACTGTTGGGAGCCACCTGACATAGGTGCTAAAAACTGAACTCGGGTCCTCTAGAAGAGCAGAAGAGTTCTTAACCACTCATCCACCTCTCCAGCCCCTTGTTTATGTTTTTAGTAAAGTGTTTGCTTGAAGACTTTATCCATTTTGTGGAGCTATCTTAATTCTGACTTTTTGTATCTTCTAGATATAAAATCCCTTATCAGATAAAAATATGCATATATTTCCCATCTGCATCTTGAATTTTCATTCTCTAATAATATCCTTCAAAGCAACAGGGGTTTTTAATTTTGATGAAATTCAAGGTTTCCTACAATGGAGTAATCAAGACAACATGATATTGGTTTCAAAATAGGCAAATAGATCAATGGAACAAAATAGGGAGTCCAGAAATAAACCACATAAGCAATTAATCTTGACAAATGCACAAAAGAAAAAAATACTATTCTTTTTCTGGAATGATTATATTATATATCCAAAGGCAAAAGCAATGAATTTTAATCCATAATATATACCATATGCAAAAACTATCTCAAGATAGATCATACATCTAAGCGTAAGACGTAAAATTCTCAATCTTCTAAAAAAATTATCAAGAAATTCTGACTTTGAGTTAAGTAGATATTTTCTATGTAACACCAAAAGTGTGCTCAGAAAGAGAGAGTCCTATGGATGGTTGAAACCTGGAACCTATTATAAAAGCTGAGGAATTCTCAACAAAGTACTTGCAAACAGAATCCAAGAACACATCAGAAAAAAAAAAAAAAATCATCCACCATGATCAAGTAGGCTTCATCCCAGAAAGGCAGAGACGGTTTAACATGTGTAAATTGGTGTAAGGTAATTCATTCATATAAACAAACTGAAAGACAAAAACCACATGATCATTGCATTAGATAAAGGAAAGGCCTTTGACAAAATCTGACAACTCTTCACAGTAAAACTTCTGTAGAGATTAGGGATACACGGGTCATACCTAACTATGAATAAAGGCAGTTTACAACAAGCCTATAGCCAGTGGAGAGGAACTCAAAGCAAATTTTCTAAAATCAGGAACAAGACAAGGTTACCCACCCTCTCCACACCTATTCAATGTAGTACTTGAAGTCTTAGCTAGGGCAATAAGACAACTGAAGGAGATGAAGGGGAAACAAATTGGAAAGGAAGAAGGTACTTTATTTGCAGATAAAATGATACTATACATAAGTGACCATAAAATTCCACAAGGAAACTTCTACAGCTGTTAAAAATTTTCAGCAAAGTACCTGGGTACAAAATTCACTCACAAAAATCAGTAGCCTTCCTATAAACAAAAGACAAACAGACTTAAAAAGAAATTGGGGAAACAACATCTTTCACAATTGTCTCAAAAAATATCTTGGAGTAACTTAAATTAAACAAGTGAAAGACTTCTATGATGAAATCTTTAAGATACTAAGGAAAGAAATTAAAGATACCAGAAGATGGAAAGATTTGCCAACCTCATGGATAAGTAGGATTAACATAGTAAAATGGCCACCCTATGAAAATCAATCTACAGATTCAATGCAGTCCCCATCAAAATTCCACCAAAATTCTTCACAAAACATGAAAGACTAATTTTCAGCTTTTTATGAAAGCACATACACACATACAAAAGAAAAAGAAAAAAAAAAAACAGGATAGCTTAAAAAGAAACTCCAGAATGAAAAATAAAACAAAAACAAAAACTGCTGAAGGTATCACCATCTTTGACCTCAAATTATACTATAGAGCTATAGTAATAAAAACAGCATGGTATTTATTGGCACAAAAACAGACACATCCATCTGTGGAATTGAACTGAAAACCCGGACATAAACCCACACACCTATGGTTATCTGATCTTTGATTTAAAAAATAAAAATTCAGAAATATACTCTAGAAGAAGTACAGCAGCTTCAACAAATGGTGCTGGTCAAACTGGATGTTGGCACGTAGAAGAATGCAAATAGATCCATACTTATCACTCTGTATAAAACTCAATCCCAAGTAGATCAAAGACCTCAACATAAAGCCCAATATACTAAATGTGGTAAAAGAGAAAATGGGAAATAGCCTTGAACTCGTTGGCACAGGAAAAGACTTTCTAAACAGAACACTATTAATACCACACTAAGATCAACACTTAAAAAATGAGACCCCGTGAAACTGAATATCTTCTGTATAGCGAAAGACAGTCATTTAGACAAAGTAGCAGCCTACAGAATGGGAAAGTATTTTACCAAATTCACAACTGATCAAAGGTGTGCTAGCTAGTTTTATGTCAGCTTGATATAAGCTAGAGTCATCTGAGAGGAGTGAGCTTCAAGTGAGAAAATGCCTCCATACAATTCTACTGTACAGCATTTTCTTTTTTTTTTTTTTTTCAATGCAGTTTATTCAGGAACCTTGAACAATCCTCGGACCCTGGGGAAAGCCAGCCCACAGCTTAAATAGCCTCTGGGTAGCCAACCCAGGCGTGCCACGTGGGCAATGCAGATAGGGCCACATACATGGAAGCAAGCCAGATCCTCAGCCTTAGCCAAATGTGGAATTGTTCGTGACAGAGAGCACTCACCATCGGGAAGGTGGAAGGCAGAAACCAGCTCCATCTTTAAGGCACAGCTTTCCGCAGCTCTCTACAGTTCCCCCTTTTTGTTTTAGATGCATCAGGCAAGAGTAGAAGTCTGATCTCTGATATTAGAAATAAATTGGGACTTTGTACCGATGTTCATTTAGGTGTCATCCACCCAAAGAGCATCAGACCCGTCTGATACCTTTTTCTCAGAGGCGAGATCTGGGGCATCAACCCGCATGCAACCAGACATGCTCTAAGCGGGCCCATCCCAATGTGGGTGGTGTCACCCTGGAGCTAATACTTCTGGGTGCTATAAGAAATCCAGCTGAGCAAGCCATGGGAAGCAAGCCAGTAAGAAGCCCCCTCACCACCACCCCTTCCCCCCAACCACTCCCTACCCTACCCCTGCCCTGTCCATGACCTCTGCACCAGCTCCTGCCTCCAGGTTCCTGCCCTGCTTGAGTTCCTACTCTTAATGCTTTTGATGATGAACTGTTATATTGAACTGTGAGTGAAATAAACACTTTCTTCCTTAAGTTGCCTTTGGTCATGATATTTCACTACAGAAGTAGTGACCCTAGCTAAAACAGAGGTCATATATATTGATATTATATATATATATATATATATATATCAAAAACTAGATACAAAAAGATAAATAACATAATTAAAATGGGGTACATTAAACAGAGAATTCTCAAAAAAAAAAAAAAGAAGGAAATTCAAATGCCTGAAAAGGAAAGAAATATTCACTATCTTTTGTCACCAGGGAAATGCAAATCAAAACTACTCTGAGATTTTTATCTCCCACTCATCAGAATGGCCAAAATAAATAAAACAAATGACATCTTATGCTGGCAAGAATTTGGAGTAATGAAAACACTCATCCATTGCTGGTGGTACTGCAATCTTGTACAGCCAATATGGAAATCAGTATGGTGGTTCCTGAGAAATCTAGGAATTGATCTACCTCAAGATTCATCTATACCCAAAAGATGATTCATTCTACCACAGAGAAAGTTGTTCCATACTCTTTGCTGCACTAGTCATAACAGCCAGAAACTGGAAACTTATATGTCCCTCAACAGAAGAATAAAAAAAAAGAAATTATGGTAATTTGCTTATTGGAATATTACTTTGTTGTTAAAAATGACATTATGAAATGTCCAGGTAAATGGATGGAACTAGAAAATAATCACCCTGCATGAGGTAACCCAGAACAGAATAACAAATATGGTATGCAATTGTTTGTATGTGGATATTAGCTTTTAAGTCAATAATAATTAAGCTACAATCTGTTGAACCACAGAGTACGGAGTATAGGTATAGAGAATGAGACAGGGGAGCACTTAGATCTCTCTAGGAAAGGAAAGTAGGATAGTTATGGATGGATAAGTGGGGCTGGAACAGGAGGATTAAGTGGGGGAGTGGGAGGGATAAGGTGTAAGAGGGAGGGAAATGGGGAGAAACAACTAAAATTAAGGCTATTTGAGGAGCCATGTGAAAACCTAATACAGTAGAATCTTCATAAAATGCATACATACATAAAGGTGATCTAAATGATATTGCCAAATTAAGGGGATATAGAGTCCCCAATAGTCAGCAAACAAAGCTTGCAGTACTGTGAATGGGTTATATCTAATTGAGGTTTTGGACAAGGGGATACCATGGAAGCCCCCTAACAACCCAGGATGTTGCCAAGACTATAGATTGCTCTCCAGGAATTCATGGCAAGTCCCCGTTGTTGAAGACAACAGCTATACAACTCATTGAACATGGAGAAGTCAAGCTGGGGGCTATTTAGAGCCTTCATCCCTACCTATTAACATTTTTGGTACAGAAAGATACTCTTCATGCTACTAAAGGAGAAATGTAAACAACTGAGCCACATAACCTTTGATCTACAGTGGTGTCCTCGCTACAAGATATGCTAGTGCAATGGTGGCACAAATGTTGTTGGAGTAACCAACCAATATCTGATTTGATTTAAGACCTACACCATGAGACAGAACCCATACATGACACTGCATGGATGACCAAGAACTTGGGACTAGATAGCTGAGGAACATAGGTTAAACCAAATATTACTGTTGTAAAAATTTAGAAAAAAAATTTAAAAAGCCAAAAACCTAGCAATAAAGTAACTCTTAAGGATATTCTGTTATTCTCATATATCAGTGTATTGTTCCACCATCATCAGAAAAGCCTGCTCCTGCTGAAGATGAGGACTAATGCAGAGACCCACAACCAGGCATTATGCCAACAAAGTGAGACCTTTAATGGGATTGTTTTTGTCAAATCAATCCCATCAGGGCTCAGGAAACCCTGTTGATGAGGGGGTAGAAAGAGTGTAAGAGCCAGAGGTGGTGACACATGCCTTTAATCCTGCAGAGTCATGAAGATCTATGAGTTTGAGGCAAGCCTGATCTACAAAGCAAGTTCTAGGATAGCCAAGTTTACATAGAGAAACCCTGTTTAAAAAAAAAAAAAAAAAAACAAATGAACAAAAAAGAACCAGAGAGGATGAATGACACAGAGAAAACAAGGCCCACTAAATCAACAGGATCCACACACATACAGACTCACAGAGACGGAGACAGCATGCACAGGGCCTGCACACATCTTCACCAGATGGGGTTCTAGGGTTGAAGTGGGCACATGTCCACATTCCTAACCCTGAAGCTATCTCCAATTGATAGCCACTTGTAAATACAAAATGAATTATCTGCAAGGGAGTCCCACTGAAGAAACAAACTACTCCTAAGGGAAGGGGGCATGCCCAGTAGTAGATGGCCAAAAGAAAATGAGCTCAATGGCAATTTTGCAGGTTCCTTGTCTCCTAATACTGTGTCAGGGCTTCTAATTTTGTCTTTATTTTATTTATATTTTCTCTGTTTTTACCCTACAAGTCATGTTTCTCTCTCTCTCTCTCTCTCTCTCTCTCTCTCTCTCTCTATTTGTGTGTGTGTGTGTGTGCGCGCACGCATGTGTGTATTGGCTTAAAGTTTAGTGGGAGTTTGGTTTTGTTTTGCTTTTTTTTTTTAAAGTTTTTCTTAGTTTTTATTTCATATATATTGGTATTTTGCTGTTTGTCACATAAAAAAATACCTGGGTTTTCTGTGTCTTTTAACCTTTTTCTTATGTTGTACATACATTTTATGCAGACATTGCTAAATGCCCTGTGCTCCTGAATTGATATCGGTTAACCTAGGTGTTTTTGGTTGGGGACAGCATGGGAATAAAAGTAAAACTTTATTTTTTTTATAAACTTTTTTTTTTAACGTATGAACATTTATTTTTTTTGTTTTTGTTTTTGTTTTTTTTTTCTTTTTTTTTATCAGTTACATTTTATTAACTCTGTATCCCAGCCGTGTCCCGATCCCTCATTCCCTCCCAGTCCCTCCCTCCCTCCCTCATCTCCACCGTGCCCCTTTCCAAGTCGACTGATAGGGGGGACCTCCTCCCCATTCATCTGATCCTGTTTTGCTTTTTATCCCTAAGTGTGCAAAGGAGTTGGTTTCTCCATCCATATCCATTTCTTGTCCCTTTTCTTGGGCTCTTTTTCTTATAATTGTTTGTTTTGTCCTATTCTGGTGGATTAGTTTTGTATTATCTTATTATATTTTTTGTTTTATTATTGTTCCTTAGAAGCCTGTTTGTTTTCCAATGAGAGACAGAAATGGGGTGGATCTGGCTGGGAGGAGAGGTGGAGAAGAACTGGGAGGATTAGAGAAAGGGGAAATGGTAATCAGGATAGGATGTGAGGGGGGAAAGGCTATTTTAAGTAAAAGGGAAAAATAAATCTAAGGTGTCTACAACACAGGAATTAATAGGATTAGTTAAAAACATATAAAAAGAGTACTAGTACAAAGCTATTTGAGCTGGGATGTGTCTATTCTTAGTACCTTGGCTTTGGTATCATATTATGAATATATGGATATATCCAACATCATTAAAATTATGCATATTAAACACATTTTAAAATGTACCAATTACAGTTTAATAAAGTTTAGAATATTAGAAAATAAAGAAAAAAGCCGAGGGATAGGCGTAGAAGACCAAGAAGATTACTCTAGTGGACCATTGATAAATGTCTTCTTAGGAATGTTACCCCTCTCCAAAAAAGGAGTTACTCAGAAAGAATAGACAAAAATGTCCTCAATACTGCATTACAATAAACTGTTCCTGAAAAAAAGTTAAGCATTCGACCACATCTGACCTTGGAGTTTTACTAAAATCCTGAGCATTTAACAGGAAGAAGGTAGAATAGTAGAAACTGAACAATACTTTTATCTTCCTGTAACTTACAAGATGCACACATTTTGAAATGCCTAGATAGCTGTAGACACTCAATAGCCACAGTTTATTCATTCCAAATATAGTTTATGATTAGTGGTTATTATCATAAATTATCAGTATTTAAAGGTGATACCTGTTCCTCTGACTTGCCTGTAGTTAAGAGGGCTAAGATTTTATCAAGATCTGTTATCATGAATATCCCAGAAGGAATAGTTTCCTTTTTTCCTATCTTTCAGTCCATGGCAGCTAAAAATAGATAAGAAAATAATTTATTTTGTTTACAGTTTGTGTTGGGTTTTGAGGAAGAGTTCCACAATAGTTACAGAAAAAACATTATGTAAATAGGTACAAGAAAATAGGAAAATAAATCCTCATAACCATGCCTTTCTCTCCAAAACATGTTATCCTAATTTTAAAACTAATAATACTACTGCTAACAACAATATGCTATTATTATCATATTATATATTTTTATTTTTTCAACATTTTAGGTATAGAAATATGGTAGTCTCTGATCCTAATGTGGGATGCCCAAAGAGAATTGGAATTACTTATGATGTTAAAAGTGCTAATGCTGAGTCAAATACAAATTTCAGTGTATGTAAGGTGTAGGGCAATCTAAAAATATTTTTAGACAGGGTCTGTTTACATGGTTCTAACTGCCCTGGAACTTACTGTGGAAATCAGGCTTGCCTCAAACTAACAGACATCCTTGCACCTGCCTTTGCCTCTCAAGTGCTGGGATTAAAAGTATGTGCCACAATCATCCTGGTTATAAAAAAAGATCTTCCAAATAGATTCTAATATAAAGAAAGAGAATTTAAGATACTAAATTATGTTCCCAACCCAAAAATCATATTTGGAAGCCCTAACTCTCAGTATCACACAATGAAACCTTATTTGTAAACAGGATTGTACAGACAGAGTAAGAATAAGGCCACATTGGAATAGGTGTGTTCCTACTCCAACGTGAATCATGCTCTTTGATTAAATGTTTGAAGATTTATTTTATTTTATGTGTCTGAGTATGTGTCACATATATTCTGCCCACCATGATCATGCCTACAGAGGTCAGAAGAGGGCACCAGGTCACCTACATCCATGCAGGGGGGTGGCTGGGAGCTACATGTGGGTTCTAAAAGCTAAACCTAGATCTCCTGAAAGGGCAGGGGATGCTTTGATTAACCACCAAGTCAATTCTTCAGCTCTGGGAATGATGTCCTTTTTTAAAAAAGTTTTATCTTTATTTTTTTTTTATAATTTCACATATGAAAGTCTCACCTTCCACTGCCATCCACCATCCTCCTCACAAATCTCTCAGAGTTCACATATGTTCCTTCTGTTTTGTGACCCACCAAAATTCACCAGGGCTGACTGTGTGACTGCGGGGAAAGGAAGACTCATCAGAGAATATGTGACTAATTATAATCATCCCCTTTATCCCAGAATCTATCAGTAACCAAGAGTTTAGAGATGAAGAGTAGGGACTAAGTTTCCCTTTCTTGCTTGATTGTT
This sequence comes from Meriones unguiculatus, assembly GCF_030254825.1. Classification (NCBI taxonomy): domain Eukaryota; kingdom Metazoa; phylum Chordata; class Mammalia; order Rodentia; family Muridae; genus Meriones; species Meriones unguiculatus. The sequence continues at coordinate 141,918,474 of NC_083369.1, read as the reverse complement.
GATAGGGATGGTCTTATGTGCAGGTAACTATGGTTGATGTGAGTTAGTGATTACAGTAGTTGTACAGAGCCTAGGGAAAAACTATTCATATCCCTATCTTCTGGCTCTTAAATAAGTCTCCCTGTTTTCACAATGTTCCCTCAGTCCTGGAGGGTAAGGTATAAGTGACTTGTTCAAGACTAGGCCCACATTCTTTGATTATTTTCTCCATCTTGAGATGTCATGAGTCTCTATATTCATCACTGTTCACTGGAAGGAAATGTTTCACTGATACAAGCTAAAAGCTGCATCTATGGATATATGTGTAGCTATCTAGAATGCAGTTTGCTACTATGTCAATTTAGTCCTTTGAAATGGGGGTAGGGGGGATTAGAGACAGAGAAACTGGATTCACAGTGCTATAAGTCAAGGAACTACCAGAAGTTAGGAAAGAAGCCTAAAACAAGTATAGCACTTTTCAGTGCCTTTTAGCAGGCACATGGCCCAGTTGATACCTTCAGGTTTCTGCCTTCTGGAACTGTGACTTTTAAGTTGTACGTTGTGATACTTGATTATTGCAGCCCTAGGAAACAAAGATGGATTCTGTTACCAGCTATGTGACATTAACTTCTTGGTATGACCAAATGACAATAAGAAAGTCAAATATGGTACCCAGCATGAAAATATTGTGTTACATGTCCACCTAGGAATTTTTAGGTTCTATCATCTTCACAGCTCTTTAAACCTCCTGCTTTAGGCATAATACATAGCATTGACTCCACTCTAAGTTTTAAATAACGGCTTACTGCTACCTGCTTCATACACTCACCATATGGGAAAACACCCTCCCCAGGGTAGGAGGCCATATAATAAAGTCAGAGCAAAATAATATCCATTTATATATAGGAAGTTCTGACTGAGTGAAGGCCTGGATGGGTGTGCTGTTGACATGAGCTAATCTTGTTAAGGACCACAGCCTTAGAACCATGGAAAAAATTTAAAGCCTTCCTTCTAGAGTGAGGCTGAGAAGGTTCACGAAGTCTTCCTCTGGGCCACATGTGATGTTGACTGTGTATGCATAAAATGTCCACCATGGCCTTCTCCCCAACAAAGGATATTTACAGTCTAAAGACTGCTCCCCTACAGAGACTTCTCCTATTGACATTAGCTAAATCTGTCTCCTGTGCAGCTGTATATAATAACCCTGCCTCCTTGTTCAGATGTAGGCAATGACCCTGCTTCCCTAATCAACTATATATAGCAAACAAGCTAACACACTATGGTTTCTCCATCCAAGAGTCCAGTCCACCCAATCCTAGCTTTTCTGCATACCTTAGCTTTTCTTTGTGCCTGTGTGTTTATTTTTTCTTCATTCCCTTGCTACTCCAGTCAGGTCCATTCCAGGAGCCATGCTGGATGTAGCAATCTATTCCCCAACTTTCAGCATTTTCATGCAATCAAAGACTTCTGGATCTTACTTCAAAGATATTTTGTTATAGTCATAAAATCAAATTCAGGTAATTACAAGCCAAATGAATTCAATTCAAACTATCCTATGGTAAATTAAGCAACTTTAAGACTTGTTTGTGGCATGTCAAAATAATATAATTTTTAGCTATTTATATCTACCATCCATAATTCATTATTTTATGTTGAGACCATAATTTTAAATTTATTTTAAAGATTATCTCCCCCAGATATTATAAAGTGATGTCTGGATAACAATCTTGTCTGGAGACATCATCCTCCAGGTTACCCAGAAACTATGTCTGATGATACAACACACACACACAAGCACACACGCACACACACACACACACACACCTAAAATTGGCAGAAATCTTACTGCTGCAAAAACAAAGCTGATGGATTGTGGGGGGAAAAGACGAAAAGGAAATCAAGTCTTATATTGGTGCTTCTTCATAAAGTAAAAGTCTTGCTTGTCAGAATGACCAAAAGAGGATGCATCCTTTTCCTCATAGTTTGGTTCGCTCTGCCAGGTGTATGATGCTGTCTGTGACTGAGAGCCTTTCCTGGGGAAAGGGGGCTTCTCTACAGTTCAAGGACCCAATGTAAAGATTAGCAACTACTAGATATTTTCACAGTGGTTATTGGGGGGGGTGTTATTCTGTGAATTAGTAAACTGGTGATAAGCCACTCCCAAGCCAAGTCCGTCTATTATCTGGTTTCTACACTAATGTGAGGAGGCCATGGTGGTACTCAAGGTTCCAGAATATCAGTGCCAACAAGCACATATCCAACCTATGTGGAACAATCTGAGTATTCTCCTTTCCTTTATGCATTATTACACAAGGAAATATCACTAAGGTCCTAGAGTGAATAAAAAGGAGGATTGCTACTGAAGACTCTTCTGATGGGGGGGGGGGTCTTCCTAATGGGTACCATATGTTCAGTCAATTTTGTTTTAAGTTTAAGAACTAGATTGATATTTTCTCTGGCTGTCTGTGTGCGTGTCTCTCTCTGTGTCTCTATCACAGTCACTCTCAGTCTCTGCCTCTCTCCCCCCTCTCTCTCCATGTGTGTGTGTGTGTGTGTGTGTGTGTGTGTGTGTGTGTGTGTGTGTGTCACTGTGGTGCTGTGGCTCAACCCCATGATCTTTCACTTGCTTGGCAAATGCTCTACCATGAGAGCTTGGATCTCGAAATTGGTTACAGGATTTTGACTTTCCATTAGGTCACAGACCTCAGCCTTCTGAATATCCATTCTTGATCTCTTTGGATTATATATGGTAAACAATACCCAGGTTGCCTATCTGTATTGCCTCTAAACTACTATGATCTGTTAGAACTCTCTCCGTAGATCCTAGCAGGCCAGGGACCCTGGCTGAGATTCTGAGCCTGCTGCTAATAGTTATATCTACCTTACTTCTGATGGTCCAGCACTGCCATCTGCTATTCTGAAATCACATTAGCCCCACTACTGGTAAGAACCTAGTTCTGTAATAACATTTCTTACTCTAGCCTACAGAGAACAGCCAATATTAAAGTTTTCAATGAGCTTGCCCCTCTGCCCCAGTGCATTTCTTGTTATCTTAGAAAATAAATCTTTCCCAAGAACCATAGTCAATTGGTGGGTTTTATTATATAAGAGAGTAATTCCAGCATGCCCTTTTCTGGAAACACCTTTACCCCTTCTTTTAAAGTCATTGCTAGCAATTTTTGTATCTCTATTTCATCTAATATAGACCATTTCTTTTTACTTTAATTCCAAGAACTCTCTCATGAACACATGAAAAATAGGGGGAAAAGTTCCATAAGTAAGTTCTCTAATATTGATGAAATGAGCAGAATTATAAGATGGCTCTCAAGATGCCCTCCCACCACCACCAATGTATATGTCCTATAAAACACTTCTATCTAAATGAAGGCAGGGCTTCTTGATTTGGGGAGGCTCTGACTCCTCTAATATGACAAAGATGAAGTGTTTTTCCAGCCATAGAACTTAACTTCAGTCAGTTGACTTTTTACAGTAATCAAAAGGAAAATGATCCTGGGATCAGGCAAGCCATGTAAAAGAAGAACGTCATCAAAGCTGCAGTTACTTTCTCTTTGGCCTGAAAGAAGAAAGCTGCTGTGTTCTGGAGAGGCCATAGTGGGAACAGTGGCGACCTTTAAGGGCTGAAGCCCTCAACCCTACAGCTGTAAGGGTAGTCTCAACTAGTCAGCTTAAAAAGAGGACCTCAAGCAAATGAGAATGTTTGCAGATGAAACGTTGATTTCACTTGAACCACTCTTGGACCTCTAAACAAGGTGGTGATAAATGGATAAATCAATATTAAGCTCCTAGTTGCCTTTTCATTGTTTAACAGCAATAACAAGCTAATAAACACAATTTGCATGCTTTTCTTAACAGCTTTCCTTATGCTTTGTTTCCTTCTTGGCACAGCAGCTTAGGAGCACAACTAAGCACGATTTCTTGGTGACTTCAAGTGCAGGTTAGTTAATCTTGCAATATATAATCTTCTCCCTAAGTACACTAAACTCTGTTCCTTGGGTCATGCTGAGATTCCATTGCTAGCTCTTGGTCTAAGACTGATTAAAGTTGGTAGACACAGATTAGGAAGAGGGAAGAAAATCTTTAATGTGTAACATGTATGCTTCAAAGTGAACGTATCCTCTGTAAATTGTCAGCAGGGACACCTCCCACATGTTAGAATAGTTGCAGCCACTGGCAAGAGAGATCTGTGTGGGGGACCTTCTTGTTACATTTTATTCCAGTGGTTTGCATGGAGCAGCATCGCCAAGAGGACATGTTAAATCACTCATCATTGCACATCTCTTTCAGAGTTGCTGGCTCTGTAAATCAGGGATCTTGTAATGGAAGTTTTAGTTTCTTTGTATGTTATGTAAAACTGCTTTTGTTTCAATCCAAAGTGGGCGATTTTAGTTGGGCTATAGTTTGTCCACACCTGTTAGTTGTCACGTGCAGGTGTTATCTTTGCCAGCTGGTAATGGCCTTCCCCGCGCTGCATGGAGAGGGGCGTGGTCTAGGACTCGGAGAATATAAATGAGGCCAATAAAGAGACTGAGAGATGTCTGGAGTTCGGTGTGGCATTCAGTGTTGGTATGTGGCATGGAGCAGTTTGGAGAGACCAGAGACCAGAGACAGTGTGACGATTTGGAGCATACAGATAAAGAGAGACCCTTCTGGATACAGCTTCATCTAGGAGCCTGTGGTTGACCAACACTGGAAAAGAGCCCCAAAAGTTTAAACCTCTTGACCCTAACTAGCAGGGAAAAGTAAAGCGGTCTGGAGCCCCTCTCCTCACTAACCTTTTCTCTCTTCTACTTTAAGGTTGCGGGGTGGGGCTGGTGGGAGAAAGGTAGAGGTCTAAACACCCCAAATAAAGTAGAGGTTGTTTTGTTTTTGTTTTCTGTTTGTTTTAAGAGAGCCACCAGTGGCTTTCCGCTACAGGATCTTGCCCCCAAAACCGCATTTCTAACTAGCTCTTAGGTGATACTGATGCTTTCAATTCAAGGACCAAATTGAAAACTACTGGTGTGAAGGCACACGGATGGAATACATTCTGGAAAGTTACCTGAAAAGTCCCACAGTTTTATTACAACTTTAAAAATATTCCCAGGTGAGAATAATAATTAAAGATATTTTTTCAAAAATTTTTGGAAGAGTGTAATCATATTTTAAAGTGCCTTTAAATTGTTACATATGATTTATAGTAATTGGATCAAGAGATGAATGATTTAAAATCTTAATTCCAAGTTGCATGGTAGAATGATAAATAGGCAATAAATCATTTACAGAGTCTTAATATTATGCAAAAGGGCTTATATCTTAATGTTAAACAAAAAGTACATTTGAATATGTACCTAATTTAATCCCAACTGTGTGAAATGAACCTAGAAAAGTATCAAAGAATTACATCTACAATAACTATGATTTTCTTTGAGGTAAGGGAATTAATAAAAGAGATGGTGGTTTTGCTTTTTATGACCTTCAAATATTTCTATAATAAACATGTGTTGGGATGGGAGGTATAGCTTACCTCACTTGTACAAGGTCATGAGTTCCATCCTCAACACTAAAAATAAATTAAGTGCAAGAAAGATAAAAATACGCTTTTATTTTCAAAGCTAAAATTTATGTTTTAGGAAGGCAAAAAAAATAGAGAGGCAAGTGTGGAATTCAAGATGACAAATGCAAACCTAATACTGAAATTGACATAAGTATTGGTTATTGTCAACCTACTAAAATTAACATATTCATAAGTACCCAAAAGACATGTACAACAAATCGTCTTTAACTTCCTTGATTGAATGAACATTAAATAGTTCATTTCCACCCCCAAAACAGCTTTTATTAGTTTTTATTTTTCCTCCTTCATTATATATGCCATTTTAAGCCCCCTCTCTCAGCTTCCCTAGTCCCACCCTCCCTCCCTGTTCCCCTCATCCCTTTCACTGAAAGGGTGAGTTCTCCACTATTGCCATCTGCCCATAGCTTGCTAAGTCTCATCAGGACTGCATGGATCCTCTTCCTCTGTGGCCTGGCAAGGCTGCATCATCAGGGGTGAGTGATCAGAGAGCAGTCAACTGAGTTCATGACAGAGGCAGCCCCTAATCCCTCACTCAGAGATCCACAAAAGTCAGCTTTATAAAGATGAGCATCAATTCATTCTTATTTTCATAATTCCAAACCATAATATCTACATACAGTGTTGTCAAAAATAAAACACAAACACCTTAATTAGGATCACATTTGCAAAACTCCCTTGTAGATTTTCCATTCAAGGACTTTGTGAAATACTTTTAGTTGTATATAAAATGAAAGGAACTAGGAGGCTAATTAGCATGAATTCTGTTTTTTTTCCTATAGGTTGAATATGAGGTGGCTTGTTTTAAAGCAATCCAAAAAAAAAGCAACAGAGTCATGATGGCTATCTTTCTGAAATAATTATGTTGCAGAAAATTATTTTATAAAGTAGCCATGAAAGAGTGGTACCTAGGGGAAAGTATCACATCTGTTTTTTTTTCTTTTTTTTAAACTAATTATAGTTTGAAGATCAAAAACATTAGAATAATAAACATGTACCTTCTACCTTTGAAACATGTAAATATTCTATAAAACAGAGTTAAATATAATAACAATTATGAAAATATTTAAAGAAAAGGGACACAAAGGAATATAACTATGTATTTAGTTGTTCTCTCCACTGGACAGACAGGAATTCTTCCAAATTACTTTAAGACACAATAACTTTACATCTCTATTGAGATTCATGACCAAAATCCACTAAAATTCCAGTTACATAACAAACATATTACTTTTTACTATAACTGTGTCTCAGACTTTGGATTAGATATACTTACACTGAAAAGTATCTATTATATACCCAGATTTACTGGGTGTCTTTTATTAGCTAGGAAAACTAGTGTTAAAGAATGCACAAAACATTTGTCACATTTTTGTGACTTCCAGTGAGTCTATAATCATTCAAAAATCACCTTTAAGTGAAAGTGTCGAGTTGTTTGGAAAGTAGTGGCTCATGGAATTAGATACATGCTATCTGAAGCTACCTAGAACTGAGGATAGGTATCAAAAAAACAAACCAAAATAATTTTTCAGACAAGGCCTTATGTATCCTAGGTTGTTCTTGAACTTGCTAGGATCCTTCTGCCTCCACTTCCTAAGTACTCAGATTACAAGCCTGAGCCACTGCACCTGGTTTTCTGCAGTGCTGGAAACTTCTTGCAAATTAAAAAAGATTCTACCAACCAAGTAACAATGCTAGCCATATGTATTTGTTAAAAGATAAAGACAAAGGGTAGTAATAATGGGATAAGACATAATATAAAATCATTTAAGGACAAGGTGAGTTGGAGATTATTCCTTAAAGGTGGGTGGTATTATTGCTATTGACTGAGGTCACAAGAGAAATAAAACTCGAAGCCTGTCCATGGTACAACAAAGAAATTGTTTAAATCCAGTACAAACATAGTTGTATTTAGATTCTGCCTTGGCCTGTTATCAAATGCATGACTTGGCTACTTTATTTTCCTCTATAAAAAGCCTTCTACAGACCTAAAACTACATAAAGGGCAGTTGTAGCAGAGTTCAAATGTGAAAGCTGAGAACAGTAGAAAAAAGTAATAGGGAAAAAGATGTTATTTCTTATCATTGATCCATTTCTTTCTTCCATTGAAGCATTGTTTTTTAAAAAATATCAAGCTGTTTACTCTGAGTCATTTCAACACAAATCTGAAGTGATTAAGAAAGAAAAATACCAATATCATCCTTCTGAATCTCAGTAACATTTTCAATTAAGGGGTAGGGGTATTGAAGAATTAACTTTCTTCTTTGGGGAAGGGAATTAAGGTAAGAGGGAGAGAGTACTATGAGAGTGAGCAAAAATATCACAGCATAACACATGGTGAGTGGGTAGAGTGGGAGAACACTCCAGAAATGGATATGCATGACCTCATCATGAGCATCCCTAAAATAGCCTGGAAAGATGGGAGGATTGACAGCTTACTCAACACTGTGTGTCCAAATGCACAGAGCAGACCAACAGCTCAATAATCAGTCCTTGCCTGTCAGCTTCATTGAAGACCAGTGCTTAAAACTTAAGATACTTTTATTCTGAGAACCAAGTATATGCTTTTAAAGTGTATTTTTTTTCCACTTAGCAACATAACTGAAGCAGATTTCTCTTCTTGAAGCCAAACACAGTCATACCCCATATGCAACATATGGGTACTACTTTGCAGACAGCTACCAGCTAAGGAAAGAAGTTTCGGGTTTTCATGATGAGCATTGTAGATTAGAGATTTACAGATCAAATAATGCAAGCCTCACTTTTGACAAGCTTATTTTCAATTTGGAGAGAAGACAAAAATCACAGAAAGTTACAAATTCCATTTAAGAGCTTTGAAGTGTTAAAAAATGCCATCTTTATAAACACTTGCTTCATAGGTCCAAATTTGCAAGGGTTCTCTAGTCTTCCAGTTGATCCATACAACAGCTCTCTAAGAAGGGGCTTTAAGGATTTCAACACTGGAGTTGCAAATTAAAGTACCATCTCAGCAGGGGGACTCATGTAGCCCTACCTCTAACTAAGGAGTTAAAGGCAGTTAATAGCTGCTAGGGGAGAAAGATTATTCTTTGGGAGTATGGCTTCTAGTAGTCCCTCATGCTTCTATGAAAGGTCCCCTCCCCTATGCACATATGGACAGTACTAAATGAACTGAATTTAACAACAATGAAAAGAAGAAGAAGAAGAAGATTTGAAGCTGGCAAGTGGACGTGCGGGGTCAGGTCTAGGAAAGGTTGAAGGGATAAAATGGGGGGGGTGGTTATGAACATATTTTATTGTACATACTATGAAAGCTTCCAAAATAAAAAACTGTTCATAAGAACTAAGAATTCACTTGATTTGCTGACAGAGATGTGGAAACTAATTGACAACCTTATATGCATATTCATATCCCTAGTAATAAATTGCCCAAATTTTTGGTCCACAGTAGCTGCTAGGCAAATGTCAGTGAAGGCACGTGGTATTTTTTAATTATTTTTTTAATATTAATCACAGTTTATTAACTTTGTATCTCAGCTGTAGCCCCCTCCCTCATTCCCTCCCAATCCCACCCTCCCTCCTTCATTTCCTCCCATGCCCCTCTCCAAGTCAACTGATAAGGGAGGTCCTCTTCCCCTTCCATCTGACCCTAGCTTATCAGGTTTCTTCAGGACTGGCTGCCATGTCCTCCTCTGTGGAATAGCAAGGCTGTACCTCTCTCGGGGGGTGGGGGAGGTCAAAGAGCCAGCCATTTAGTTCATGTCAGAAATAGTTCCTGTTCCCCTTACTAGAGAAACCTACTTGGATACTAGGCTACCATGGGTTACATCCGAGCAGGGGTTCTAGGTTATATCCATACATGGCCCTTGGTTGGAGAAACAGTCTCATAGAGGGCCCCTGAGGCACGTGGTATTTATGTATCAGTAAGTGCTGCAGATAAAGAAACAACATGAATTGTATGTCACTCAATGTGCTACCAATGAACTCGGTGCTTGACATGGGTAACAGTTCAGAAAACAGAATAAGTAAATAAGCAGGAGACAAATAATATCATAGTGCTTATTAGTGCCAGATGCTATTATAAGCCCTTTATAGTTATTTCCTTGTGTAAATCTCATGATAACTTTATTATAGTGAGTATTTTTAAAAAGCTAAACAGAACCAACCTATATCAACTGTTTACAACATACATAATATTTTCATTATTCACCCAGTAAAACATATAGCTAATGGTTACTTCAGAAATCTGAAGGGAGAGATTACCCCAGGGTATATTCACAGGAAGGGAAGGAAGGAAGGAAAAAAGGAAGCAAGCAAGCAAGCAAGCAACTGTCAAAATTGAAAATGTGATGCATTCTGGAACTCTAAGAAGAATGAACCAATTCATAGAGAAAGAAAAATCAAGCAGGGAATGTGTGTTAGTGAGGAACCATAACAACAGTGACTATAACCAACAGACCACAAAAATCTCTGTGATTTTCTATGTCAATTCCTTGTCCGTGTGACATCCAAAAAGTATGTTCTTGATTTTAGTGTTGCCTTCAGACATCCAAGTTCCCTTAATCTCTTTTTACTGGTTCCATTGCCTTGGGGTATACTGATAAACGCTCTGAACCTCACTGGAAGACAAAGGGAGAGAGAACATGAAGGAGTCTAGAAATGGTTCTATTTGTTTTAAATGTAGTACCTGATCACTTTGTTTCTGCCTTATGTCCACTTCCCCTACTGTGGCTACATAAAACTGCCAACGGTGCCTGCGAATGCAATCCAGCAGTGCGCCTGGGAGAAAGAGAAGAGGAGACAGCCTCAATTACAGCATGCACACTGGAACTGCTGCCATCTGCCAGAGCAAGCCTTCATTGTTCTCTTACAGTTCAGGCTCAGGTATCATTTATCGCTGACCACGGTGGTGAGAGCTGACTGAAAGGGTAGTGATCAGACATAATATTCCCCTAGTATTAGCAACCACCTACAGTCTGCTCCATGAGTGTCTGCCTTCCTCCAGCGCTGTATTCTCATTTGGGAACACGTAACTTTTTTTAAGCAATGTAATGAGCATGTGAAAATCATCTATCCAAGGGAACCCTGCATAACTCGTCAGAGGAAAAATGTCAGCGAAATGAAAGGTGCATGGAAACTCAGGCACAGGAAAGAACATTTCTTTGAAAACTATGAAGGGAGAGGAAAATAACTACGGAGGCAAAATTCAGTCAAAAGTGTTTGGAGTAAGTATAGAAGAAGAGTGAGATGCTAGGAATGACTGAAGGTTCTGTGTCCCTGGAGATGGACCTAGGACCTGTGGATGCTACACAAGTACAAGCTGCATGCCCAGCCCCCAAAAGATTTTCTTCTAGAGATGTATGTGAAACATGAGGAAATAAGAAGTGGACAAAGAGCAAAAATAAATTTGTCCATCACTTCCCAAATAAGGTAATGTGTCCCTAATGCAAGTATGATTGATGGGGATATTTAAATTAAGGTTTTTGTATTTTAAAAAAATATTGCTCAGTTACAAACCATAAACCTTAATTCATTTCCAATGAATGATCTAAGGCATTCCTGTAAAATCCCAAAAGATAAGAGAGAGTGCTAAATCCAATAAGACCCAAACAGGTATCCGTATCTGTGGGCCTCCTCCTCTTCCATTACTCTGTCAGAATGTAGGTATTCTCCTCACCACACTGAAATTATTTTGATCAGTGTCACAACAGCAACCTCTGCTTTGACAGGGGGTCTGTCAACTCTCCATCCTTAAACGTATTGTCTTTTCAGCTGCATTCAAAGCCCTTGAATTCTCCTTGAATAAGTTTCTCTCTTGGTTTCAGTAATGTCATGCTTGGCCTAGCCTGGGTTCATTTTCTGTCTTACTTGCATGGGCTCAAGCACTCGTTTTAGTAGTATTAAATACCATTAATATTTATTCTACTTCTCTTAGTATTCTGTGTGTGTGTGTGTGTGTGTGTGTGTGTGTTGCACATGACTGTGCAAGCTCATGCAGGAATCAGAACAGAACAGGATGTTATGTCTTCCTCTACTGTTTTTTGCCTTATTGCTTAGAGACAATCTCTTCCTGAATGGAAAAACTCACCATTTCAGCTAATCTAGTTGACCAGTGAGTTTTAGGGCCTGTTTGTTCCCACCTCCTTACCCTCCTACACTCTCTAACCCTCTCACTCCCCAACCCCATGCTCATGCTTTTATTGAAACCATGAATAGCCAAGCCTAGATTTGTATATGGGTTCTGGGGAGTTAAATTTAGGATCTTGAGCTTGCAAAACAAGTGCTTTTTATCTATAGAGCTGTTTTCCCCGACAGCAGTCTACTTTTTTATTTTAATTTTTATTAATTACAATTTATTCACTTTGTGTGCCCCCTGTAGCTTCCTCCTTACTCCCCTCCCAATCCCACCTTCTCTCCCCCTTCTCCACACATGCCCCTCCCCCAGTCTACTGATAGGGGAGGTCTTCCTCCCCTTCCCTCTGATCCTAGTCTATCGCTCCCTCCTCAGGGATAGGTAAGCAAAGAGCAGGCCAATCAGTTCATATCAGAGACAGTCCCTGTTCCCATTACTATGGAACCCACTTGAACACTGAACTGCCTTGGCTACCTCTGTGCAGGGATTCTAGGTCATCTCCATGCATGGTCCTTTGTTGGAGTAACAGTCTCAGACAAGACCCCTGTGCTCAGATTTTTTGGTTCTGTTGCTCTCCTTGTGGAGCTTCTGTCCTCTCCCAGTCTTACTATTTCCCACTTCTTCCATAAGATTCCCTGCACTCTGCTCAAAGTTTAGCTATAAGTCTCAGCATCTGCTTTGATACCCTGCAGGGTAGAGTCTTTCAAACGCACCCCTCCCCCTCCCACCGTGGCAGGCTCCTGTCCTGTTCCCTGTTTTCTCCTTTAGATCCAGCTATAGCACTCCTAGGCATATATCCAAAGGATGCTCAAGTACCCAGCAAGGACATTTGCTCAACCATTTTTGTAGCTTTATTTATAACAACCAGATGCCCCTCAGCTGAGGAATGGATACAGAAATTGTGGTACATGTGCACAATGGAATATTACCCAGCAATAAAAAACAAGTACTCTACTTTTTGAAAAGGTCCTCCAAATTACTGATGTATGTGAAGACAACACTCATGATTCTCTTTCTCCATAAAACCAATTTCTCCATGTGCCTTTCTCATCTCAAAAGATGATAACATTAGTCACTATTTTGGTAAAGCCAGAAGTTAGGGTTACTCAAGTTTTCTTTCTATCATCCTACAGCAAATCCTTCCAGCTCACTGAACTGTGAAAACTGGACCAGTCCCCCCATGGACACTGATTCCATCAACAACACATCATCATCAACTCTTATAATCAATATTACCTCTCACTACCAAAATCTCTTTCCCTTTTAACTCTTTGCTGCTTAAAAATTACTTTTCATTCATTACATCAGAGAAATCTATAAACTGTAAGTTAGACAATGTGATTACATCATTTAAACCCCCCCTGAATTTTCACTGTCCTTAAACACAAACTTTTAAGTATTCCTGTAGTATCCACCACTATAAATACATTCCACAGAAGAAAATCATAACCTATCATAACATGACCAAGCCAAACTAGCCTTCTTTCTACTCCCCAAGCAAAGTAGTTGCCACATCTCTTCCAAACTAGCTCCTATTTCATTCTGTCTTCTTGCTGTTTATTTTGCTGTTGGTGCTTATTGGCACGTTTGGCGTCCCACCCACAATCTAAAATTTTCTTTGTTATTATTTTCTTTTCACTAGACTGTAAGGCACATAAGGACAAAGGCTCTATCTCTGTTGTTTGGTGATAGATCTTTTGTGCAGCACCAGCAGCATACTGACATGATGCTCAACACATATTTGCTAAGTGAATGATTCTGTAAGTAGGCATTTTCAGACAATACGAGTAACAAAATGTCTCTCCTTTGTTACTCAAATCTTACACCAGTAACTGGCTCCTTGTGGAGGCCTGGAATCTCATGAAAAAGAATAGCCTAGCAGAACTCTGGGCTGTTGCCAGGCTGTGGTGAGCCAAATGAAAGTCCAAATGGAGATACTGGGATGTAGAAAAGGGGAGGCCCTGGAAAATGATGGAAAGGAACAGTAAAATGTCACTATATGCCATCGATGCACAGAGGGAATCACAAAATAAAAGTTTTAGGAGCACTGTATTTGGCTTTCACTTCCCAGCCCACAATAACCAAAATGCAATCTATTCCTGGGTTGTAAGAATAGAGCAAATTTGAAAGTATTACAGACTTTCACAGGAAAGAGGAATGATTACCTAAAAATATTTTCACCTTTGCCAAGAACTGCTTCCAAACACAAACCCTGGCTTGTCACACCTGCCCCATTTCCCCCTTTTTCTTCTTTGCTACTACCTACCCCCTCACTGCATCGCATACATCTGGTACCATAAGAATTAGCTAACATGCCCTAAGTAATTTCAGCTCTTCACACAGAAGTGTTCCAGAAATAAAAGAAGGTGCTAAATTGTTACAAGCCGTTTCTACCAGAATTATTGTTGAGAATTTCTATTTTTCTATTTTTAAGTTTTTACCCTTATGTTTTGTGGAAGATAATGCCAAAGCATGTGATATTTCACCATATGAATAGTTGTCAAATAAAGGACATAAAGTTAGTGTTATCTAGAGCCAGAATTTCTATTTTCTTATGAAAATATGCACCAACCTTAAAGAAGAGTAGGAATATTTTTCTGTTAAAAGATTCTAATAGGCAAAATGTGAACTTTCTGCAATATTGTGGGTCATATGTCTTATATTTGAATTCCAATTCAGCTAACATTTACTGGAGACCTACAGTATGTCAAGTATATTGACACCTGCTTTCATATATACCTTATTTAATCTTCATAAGTATTCTATGAGCATAGTATCATTGTACAATTTTAGAAACGAAAAATGTAAAATAAGAATGTAAGTAACTCAACCATCTTTTACAAAGGTAATGATGATTAATATGACATATGACATATAGACAGAATAATATGCTTCCCACAAACATCCACATCATAGTCCCTAGAATATGTGAAAGTCTTGTCTTAATCCTAAAATCAACTTTGTACACTTGTGACTAATTAAGGAGTATCTACACGATCCCACCATAATTATAAAAGGTAGACCATAGTCAGAAGTCATGGAGTATCAGAAGCAGATGTTTGAGCAACACAGGGTTGAGAGGAAAACCACAAACTAAGGGAAGTAGAAAACCTTCAGAAAGCAGACAAGGCAAAGTAATAGACTCTCTCCTCAAGCCTCCAGAAGGAATGCAATTCTTGGAGTTAGACCACAGAGAATATTTTGGGGTTTTTTGATGTGCACCACAATAACTTAATGTATTTGTGTTGTAGTAGCTTGCTACAGTGGCAGTAATTTGTTCATTTCACATTCATCCCTTTAGCACCCACGTCTATTCCTATATTCAGGATAGTGCTACAGGCTCTAAACATCTTATACATTTCCACATAATGAACATCCATCACAGTGTCATGTGCCTGATGTGTACCCAAAAGTTATTGTAAGATTCTTGGGAGAAAATGAAGTGGCTGAGATTAAAGAATGTATGTTAGAAAGCCTATTCAAATTCTTTCTTTTTTTCACCCTAACCACTAGGTTGCATGGGTGTAAATTTATATTGTTTGTGAAGGTAGTTGTTATTAAAGATCACTTAAACCCTATAGAAATCACAACCAAAATTAAAGTTATATCTGACATCATTCATTTTCATGGCAAAAGAAAGAAATGAATTTATTCTGACTTTTTATAAGTTTAGTTCATTTCTTGTCTCCCCTATATGCACACTTCTAGCACTTTTTGTAGGACTACTGATTTGTTTACACATTACAAAAAACATACACATGATTTCATCCTAATGAAAAACTGATAGCTTGAGATATTAGCAGGTGTTTTGCAAAAATTCATCATGTCCCATCTTTTGGTTAAGCAAAATATTCAGAAATCTCCATGTTTAGTGTAGTTGCTCCTCTCTAAAACACTTTATAGAACAACACTTTAACACTAAACATTAATTTCCACTAAAGTCCATAGATGAACTAAATTTTAAAATCTTAACTTTCTTTTATTTTATTATTATTATTTTTTTATCAGTTACATTTTATTAACTCTGTATCCCAGCTGTGTCCCGATCCCTCATTCCCTCCCAGTCCCTCCCTCCCTCCCTCCCTCATCTCCACCGTGCCCCTTTCCAAGTCCACTGATGGGGGGGACCTCCTCCCTATTCATCTGATCCTGTTTTATCAGGTATCTTCAGTACTGGCTGCAAAGCCCTCCTCTGTGGCCTAACAGGACTGCTCCTCTTTTCGGGGGTGGGGAGACCAAAGAGCCAGTCATTGAGTTCCTGTTAGAAATAGTCCCTGTTCCCCTCACTTTGGGAAACCAATTGGTTACTGAGCTACCACAGGCTACATCTGAGTGGAGGTTCTAGGTTATATCCATACATGGTCCTTGGTTGAATGTCAGTCTCAGAAAAGACCCTGTGCCCAGATATATTTGGTCCTTGTGGAGCTCCTATCCTTTCCCCATCAGACTAACTCCCCTTCTTTCTTATGATTCCCTGTAAAATCTTAACTTTTAAAAATAAAATGTGTAAGCAAATATTCAAGCATTATTAAACCCTCATCATAGAAGAAACCCAGTGATAACTTTCTCTCAACTCTAACCAGAAACTTATTATTACATTGTCAGGAGAAAAAGAAGTAGCTCAGACTAGAGGAAGTATAAGTTATAAAATCTACTGGTTACTTTTTCCTTTTTGCCCTATCCTCAAGGATTTATAGGGCTAAATTTGGTATGTGAAATGTGTAACTACTCATAACAAAGAGTTCTTGCTAAAATTGTTCTCTTTGTTGTTTTGAAAATTCTTTTACTTTTATACTTTAGTCATTGCTTTATACTACCTACCCCTTCCTCGAGCCATGTGTAAAGGGTGGAAGAATATAAATAAATTACTAAATAGTATATTGGACTGCATTCAAACTTTAATATTTATTGATACCTTCGTGGGCATTTAAGTTTTGCAAGAGCAATGTCACTCATGTGCTGTGAAACAAGCAAGCTTCCTGTGAGATATTGGCAGGCTGTAGGGGTGACGAGGGCACGTATTTAATAAGATCTCAAGTAGAAGCACAGAGAAAATGGCATCTACACAGTAGGAGAGACCTTTTTCAGGTAACACTCAAGCTAGAACACTGAAGCCATTTCCTGCTGACATCCAGAATGTGCTAAAAATATTTGTGAAGAACTATGGAGATCTACTACGAAAAAATGACATAAATATGAAATAAAACTAAAGACTCTATGCTTGAAAAGTTCAAACTTTGAACAATTCATACAGTGGCTTAGAGGCAAAAAGAGTTAATGCCAAACCTGGTTTAGGGAACTGACCCATCTGTGATATCATTAGACACAGTAGACAGTAAAAAATAGTTACCAAGCAATACCATGAAAGGAGACGGCCGACCAGAGAAGGAAGAATCCAGAGATATTTTTACTGGTCATTCCTAGGTAAAGCCTTCAGCAGTGCCTGAAAAAGTCTAGCTGGGAAGTAATTACAAAATAAAACCATGCTTATAGTTGTACATGTTTTGTAGCTGAACCTGTTTCAGTTCAAGAACACTTACGCCATGCTTCTTGATAATATTGCTTTAATCACCTGAAATCAAAAGATAAGTAACATATGGTATGAGCCATAAAGAAGTTCATATTACAGTAAAGAAAGCAGACAAATGACCAAATAAATATGAGACAGTGTAAGAATCTCTCGGGATACTATATGTGAAACATAGAGGCTAAACACAAAAGGGAGTCTAAGGAAAGATAAAATAGAAGGTAAATTATGAAAAAGAGACATAATATTTGAGTCAGAAAAGGGACAAAAAAAGGACTCCCAGCAGTAGACAAAATATAGGAAAAATCATGGAAATATGAGGCTGTGTCTATGCTTCCCATGAAAAGGCAAAATCAAGGAAGGGGTGAAGAGAAATTAGGTTGCTTAGGAAAGAAATAGCATGATCATTTTTTTGCCTTTATATTTTCCTTTAGGGACAACAGATCATGAAGTTGTTTCAGACCAATAACCCCTCTATGATCAATTAAGAAAAGCCAGGGGAAACAACAAGAAAAGCCACCTTAACTTGAATGAACCACCAAATTACCAAGGCATTGAGAATTCACAGAGCTGAGATTCAGAAGATGAAAGCCAGACTTTAAGAAATGTTTGTATCACTAAGGTGATTAAGAGAACTGGCTGCACTTCCAGAAGTCACGAATTCAACTCCCAGCACCTACATGGCAACTCATAACATCTATAAGTCTAGTTCCATGGGGTTTAACACCCTTTTCTGGTGTGCAGACATACATGCAGAAAAAAAACGCCCATATGCATTAAATAAATAAATAAATAAATAAATAAATAAATACATACTTTTTGTTTTTGTTTGGTTTGTTTGTTTTGGTTTTGATTTTCAAGACAGGGTTTCTTTATGTAGCCTTGGCTATCCTGGACTTGTTTTGTAGACCAGGCTATTCTTGAATTCAAAGCAATCTGCCTGTCTCATCCTCCCCAAGTGCTGAAATTAAAGGTGTGCACCAGTTCACCCAGCTAAATAAATACATCTTTAAAAAAAAAAGTGGTCGTAGGAGTTTACACTCTGATATGCTGGGGTGGGTTACTGGCAGTGGGTTCCCCTTTACCCAGAAGTAGGGGAAAGGAGATAGCAGAAAGAGGCAAAGTGGGACCAGGAGGAGAGGAGGATGTTATGATCAGGATGTAAAGTGAATAAATAAATAAATATTTTTAAAAGAGGCTGAGCTGGGTCCTTAATCCCAACACTGTGGGATAGGGGGCAGAAGCAGGTGGATTTCTGTGAGTTCAAGGCCACTCTGGCCTATAGAGTGAGTTCCAGAACAGTCCAGGATATACAGAGAAACCCTGTCTCAAAAACCAAACAGAAAAAAAAGAGGCTGAAAAACTAAGCATAATGGATTCTAAAACAACAAAAAGAATAAATTCAAACTGTTAAAGAACTCATTTCAGTCAATATCAGATGGGTTTGCCCTATTGAAGCTTAAATCACAGAGACTAGAATTGAGAAGGATTGTTCTGAAAGTAAAGTCCAGAGAACATGGTCAGAATTAGGGTAAACTGATTTGGACAGCCCAAAATAATGCACGTCTGTTTTACTAGGACAGTTTGGGGTAGGGGTTGTTTTACTTTGTTCTATTTCTTCATTTATCCTTTCTTTTCTTTTTGGATTAATCATTATAACAAGCAATTTTTTCCTTTAGCAATTTGGCGTTATTATCATAAATCTAGTAGCTAGTCCCATATGTATGTGTGTGCATATATATTAAAAATAAATAAATAAAATAAATAAAAAAGAAAAGCAACCCAGTAATTAGGCCAAGTCCACAGTAAAAAAAAAAAAAAAAAAAAAAAAGTTAAGGTTCTTTGCGGGAGGGTGGACTGGAAATAAAATAGCTCTCAACGAAAAGATAAAAATCCAACTTTATTTCATCTCAATTCCTGATGCCCAGATTTTAAGGTCGCCAAAGACAAACAGGAGCCAGACCACATATGCAAGAACAAAGAGCTTTATTCTGGCTTAAGCTCCGTCTCTCCACCATCACCAACACAGTGGATCACAGAGAAGAGCCCTGAGAAGTACACAGCAGGGATTTTAGTGGAATGTCCAACTTAGCAGTTACACAATTGGGTGTAACAACTGGGTGACATGCAGGTGAACAGGGCCTATCTCTGACATGAACTCAGTAGCTTGCTCTTTGATCATATCCCCCTGAAGAGGGGGCAGTCTCACCAGGCCAGAAAGGAAAACAATGTAACCAATCTTGATGAGACCTTATAGGCTAGGATCAAATGGAAGGAGGACCTCCCCTATCAGTGGAATTCGGGAGAGGCATGGCAGGAAAAGAAGGAATAAGGGTGTAATTGGCAGGGGACAAGGGAGGGGGCTGCAGCTGAAATACAAAGTGAATAAATTGTAATAAATTAAAAAATAAATAATAAATAAAAAGCAAAAAAAAAATGTATGATTCTCTTCCTCCTTCTTTCATGTTCCCTCTACCTGCTCTCTCTTTCTCTGTGTGATGTGTGGTCTGTGTATGTATGCCTGTATGATTGTGTTTCTGTGTCTGTGTGTTTCTATGTGTCTATGTGTGCTTGTCTGTGTGTGAGAGAGTGTGTTTGTGTGTCTGCATGTATCTGAGAATTTGTGTGTAAAGCTATGTTTATATGTGTGTATGCATGTGCATGTGTGTGCATATGTATCTGTGTGTGAGTTTACATTCTAGAGATTGATCCCAGAGCCTCATGCATTCATGCATACTAGGCAAGCACTCTACTACTGAGATATATCCTCAGATTTTGAAAAATAAAAGAAATAAAAATAGAAAAGAAACAGAAAGAGGAAAGAATGAGACTTTAATACATTCATAAAAACACAATACAAAAGAAAAATGGTACAGATCTCAAGTGATATTATAAAGCAACAGTAATAAAAACTGCATGGTACCTACATAGAAACAAACTAGTAGATCAATAGAATAAAATTAAAGACCAGAAAATAAACCAACATACCTACAAAGACCGGATTTTTTTACAAAGGAGCCAAAACCATATAATAGAAAAAAGATAGCATCTACAACAAATGATGCTTGTATAAACTGGATGTCTACATGTAGAAAAATGCAAATAGATCCATACTTATCACCCTGCACTAAACTAAAGTCCAAAGTGGTCAAAGACCTCAACATAAAACCAGACACACTAAATCTGTGAGAAAAGAAAAAGTGAGAACTCATTGGCACAGGAGATAACTTCCTGAGCAGAACACCAACAGGTCAGGCTCTAAGACCAACAATTAATAAATGAGACTCCATGAAACTGAAAAGCTTCTGTAAAGGACACTGTCAACGGAACAAAAATGACAGCCTGTAGACTTGGAAAAGGTCATCATCAACCCTATATCCGATACAGGGCTAGTATTCAGAATACATACAAAATCCAGGAAATTAAACACCAACATACCAAATAATACAATTTAAAAATGAGGTACAGAGCTAAAGAATTATCAACAGTGGAATATCAATGGTGGAGAAACAAAGAATGCTCAGTGTCTTTAGCCATCAGGGAAATGAAAATCAAACCGACTCTGAGAATCCATCTTACACCCACCAGAACAGAATGGCTAAGATAAAAAACTCCCCTGGTGACCCTCCCCTAGTCCACTGATAAGGGAGGACCTCCTCTCTTTCTGTCTGACCCCAGCCTATCAGGTCTCATCAGGACTGGTTGCATCTTCTTTATCTGTGGCCCGACAAGGCTGCACACACACACCCCAGAGGAGGTGAACAAAGAGCCAGCCACTGAGTTCATGTCAGAGACAGTCTCTGCTCCTCTTACTAAGGAACCCAGTTGGAAACCGAGCAGCCTATAGGTTTCATCTGAGCAGGGGATCTGGGTCCTCTCCATGCGTGGTCATTGGCTGAAGTGTCAGTCTCTGAAGACCCCTCCTGGGACCAAGATTTTTGGCTCTGTTGTTCTCCTTGTGGAGCTCCTGTCCCCTCTGAGTCTTTCTCACTCTTCTTCCATAAGATTCCCTGCACTCTGCCCAAGTTTGGCTATGAGTCTCTTAGGTATTTGGGAAGAGTCTTTCAGAGGTCCCCTGTTGGAAGGAAGGAGCACAGAAGGAGAAGAAGGAGGGTGAGTGGCATTGGGAGGAGATGAGGGAGGGAGCTACAGCTCAGATACAAAGTGAATAAATTTTAATAAATAATAAATAATATGAAAAAAGTGACAACACATGCTGAAGAGGATGTGGAGAAAGGGGAACCCTCCTCCATTGCTGGTGGTAATGCAAACCACTTGTACAACCACTTTAGGAATTAATCTAGCACTTTCTCAGAAAATTGGAAATAGCACTATATCAAGATCTAGCTATGTCACTCCTGGGCATATACCCTAAAGATACTCCATCATTCAACAAAGACATTTGCTCAAATTTGTTCATAGCAGATTTATTTGTAATAGACAGAATCTGGAAACAACCTAGATGTCCCTCAACTAAAGAATGAACACAGAAATTGTGGCACATTTACACAATGGAATATTACTCAGCTATTAAAAAATCAAGAAAATCATAAAATTTGCAGGGAAATGGATGGAACTAGAAAAAAATCATCCTGAGTGAGGTAACCCAGAACCAGAAAGATACACATGGTATACACTCACTTATAAGCATATCTTAGCCATATAACATAGGATAAACATACTAAAATCTATAGACCTAAAGAAGCTAAACAACAAAGAGGACCCTAGGGACGATGCTTAATTCAAAAGGCAATCATAATAGACACAGAAAAAAATGGAAGAAAGAGAGCCTACCGCAGCTGTCCTCTGAAGACTCCACTCAACAGGGGACCAAAGTAGATGCAAGGACTCACACCCAAACTTTGGGAAGAGTGCAGGAAGTCTTATAGAAGAATGGGAGATAGAAGGACTTGGAAGGGGACAGAAGCACCACAAGGAGAGCAACATAGCCAACAAATGTGAGTCCAGGCGAGCCTTGAGAAACTGATGCATCAACCAAAGACCATGCATGGAGAGAATCTAGACCCCTTCTTCAGATGTAGCCCATGGCAGCTCAGTCTCCATTTGGGTTCTCTAGTAAGGGGAACAGGTGCAGTCACTGACATGAACTCAGTTGCCTGCCCTTTGATCATTTCCCCCTTAACAGGCCACAGAGGAAAAGGATCCAGGCAGTCATGATGAGATTTGATAGGCTGGGGTCAGATAACAGGAAAGGAAGACTCCCCATTTTCAGTGGACTAGTGGACAAGGATAGGGCTGAAAAGGGAAGGAGCTTGGGAACAAGAGGAGATGAGGGAGGGAGCTACAACTGGGATACAAAGTGAATATATTTTTTAAATACTAACGTCATTAGCCATTAGGGAAATGCAAATCAAAACAACCCTGAGATTTCACCTTACACCCATCAGAATGGCCAAGATGAAAAACTCAAGTGACAACACATGCTGGAGAGGTTGTGGAAAAAGGGGAACCTTCCTCCACTGCTGGTGGGAATGTAATCTTGTACAACCACTCTAGAAATCAATCTGGCGCTTTCTCAGACAACTAGGAATAGCGCTTCCCCAAGATCCAGCCATACCACTCCTGGGCATATATCCAAAAGATACTCAAGTACACAGCAAGGACATTTGCTCAACCATGTTTGTAGCAGCTTTATTTGTAATAGCCAGAAGCTGGAAACAACCCAGATGCCCCTCAACTGACGAAAGGATGCAGAAATTGTGGTATATCTACATAATGGAATATTACTCAGCAATGAAAAATAAGGAGATCATGAAATTTGCAGGTAAATGGTGGGAACTGGAAAGGATCATCCTGAGTGAGGTATCACAGAAGCAGAAAGACACACAGGGTATATACTCACTCATATAGACATATAATATAATATAGACATATAGACATATAGACAATATAGACATATAATATAATATAGACATATAATACAATATAGACATATAAAATAGACATATAATATAATAGACAAAATAGACATATAATATAATAGACAAAATAGACATATAATATAATATAGACATATAATACAATATAGACATATAATATAATAAAATCTGTACATCTAAGGAAACTAATCGAGAGGACCCTGACTAAAATGCTCAATCCCCATCCCAAAAGGCAAAGAGGAAGGACATCAGAAGAAGAAGAAAACAGGAAACAAGCTATGAACCTGCCACAGAGGACCTCTGAAAGGCTCTGCCCTGCAGACTATCAAAGCAGATCCTGAGACTTATGGCCAACTGTTGGGCAGAGTGCATGGAGTCTTATGTAAGAAGTGGGAAATAGTAAGATCTGGAGAGGACAGGAACCACACAAGGAGAGCAACAGAACCAGAAAATTTGAACACAGGGGTCTTCCTAGAAACTCATATTGCAACCAAGTACCATGCATGGAGATAACCTAGAACCCCTGCACAGATGTAGCCCATGGCAGTTTAGTGTCCAAGTGGGTTCCATAGTAATGGGAAGAGGGACTGCCTCTGACATAATCTGATTGGCCTGCTCTTTGATCACCTCCCCCTGAGTGGGGGGGAGCAGCCTTACCAGGCCACAGAAAATGACAATGCAGCCATTCTTAATGAGATCTGATAGACTAAGATCAGAAGGAAGGAGAGGAGGACCTCCCCTATCAGTGGACTTGTGGAGGGGCATGCGTGAAGAAGGGGGAGGGAGGATGAGATCTGGAGGGGCTTATGGTGGGATACAAAGTGAATAAAGTGTAATTAATTAAAAAAATTTAAAAAGTAAAAAAAAATACTAAAATAAAAAGAAAATGGGCCAAAGATTTGGAAAAATATTTTCAAAATATAGATATCCAGATAATAGGCACAAAATACTATGGTTTGTTTTTATAGTAGAAGAATAGATAGGTATTTTAACATGAATAACTTCATTTACAAACAGTGGTATGAATGAGTTTCAAAAATAATACCAGTGAAAGAAATCATACCCCAAAGACTGTATATAATTGTTTTTTAAGCCAGGAGAACTGAGTCTAAGGTTTCAAAATTTAGGATATTGGTTTCCTTAACAAGAGGATTAAGTGAACAGAAACTTTGCTTTCAGGCATTGTTAACATTTTGATTTCTTGATCAAGTTAGTGATCATTTATGAGTTTATTTACCCTGAAAGTTTGTTGAGCTGTGCACTTTTTACATGCTAAATTTTCATTAGAAAGGTAATTTTTAAAAAGCACACTGATAAGTACAACCACAGCAATATTAAAATAATCAACTTCAGAAAATTATTGAAAGTTTTAAAAGTATAAAGTGGGTCAATATTAACATTTGATGCATATGCACACTGCTGCTTTCAATCAATTTTATTTTTTATTGAC
Organism: Meriones unguiculatus; assembly: GCF_030254825.1. Classification (NCBI taxonomy): domain Eukaryota; kingdom Metazoa; phylum Chordata; class Mammalia; order Rodentia; family Muridae; genus Meriones; species Meriones unguiculatus. Next base: position 141,893,934 of record NC_083369.1, on the reverse strand, counting down.
TTTGAATTGAACTTCACTTTAAGAACTGCAGCAATTTAAAGATAGCTATCTCAAATTTGTAACCAGGACATTAAATATGAGGACATACTAAAAACTCAGAAATAGAAGATTTATCTAAATTTGCTGAAGTTCTAAGTTTAAAGCAATTTTTTTCAGAAGCCAAGTTTAAAATGTTTAAGAAAACTATTTCAACATTTCTGACTTTGAAATTTAGATTAGGGGTGTTGAAGCCCAAAATGTACAGAGTAAATAATAAATCTTTCAGACTTCTGATTCAAGATAATTGAGTGAACACAGATTTACCTCTTTCTTTCAAGCGAAATATCAAAATAACCATTCCGCAGTCTGTGGGGAGTCTGTGATGGTTGTCAGCCACAGACCTAAAAAGAAAGAAATATCTGGTAACTGAAAATTCAATCAGATTATACCACCAACAGTGGTACCTGAAAGAGATGAGCAACCCAGGAAATCCTAATCCTTTACAGGAGCAGCTAACGCAAAGATCTTTAAAGATTTCCCCTAGGAGAAGTTCAGCATAGCCACAAATCCAGAAGCAATAAGGCTGAAAGAAACTAGCTGTGGGCATTCAGCTAAGGACACTGGAGGTGGTGACTGAATTAATTATTACTCTATTCAGAGTGCTGTTGTTGGCCCATTCAAGACTCTGTTCTTACAGTATTTTATTTTGTGTATCACTTTATTCTTATTGCCAATGTCCATTCATACCTCCCCCTTAATTTTTCCACTAAACATAGTTTTCCAGATATCTGAATGGCTGAGGGCAACTTGACAGATGCTGAGCATCACATAGAGGATTCTGTAGTTGTACCTTTTACCTTCTCTAATGTGATTCTTCAGATATGGTTTCCCTTCAATTATTATAAATAATGCTCTAATGAGTGTTAGGACCAATGAAATGATGATGTGCACAACAGATTTTAGGTCCATTGGAATAATCTTTTGCTTGCCTTGCAAGGGGGCAAGAGAGAGGGGAAAAAAAATAATAGCAACAAAATGTCCAGATTACATGGTCAAAAGGAAGTGGGGAAGCCCCTGCCCTGGAAAGTTCAGGGTAGAGGGTTGCCAGTAGAGAATTTCCAGCCATGCAAAGCAGCAGGTAGGGAGTGAAGAATGCTGGGAGAACCTGGAACAACATGTCCTAGGCCTGAAGCAATGCCATTCCAGCCTTTTGTTAATAATAAGTGGATTTTGTTAATAATGACTAGATTCTCTTCTGGCAACTTCCTGCTGACATTCGGGGTGCTATAGGGGGGTCAAAAGGCTGACATGCTGGTCAAGTCCAGGAAGAACAGGTTGTTTTGATGCTGTCCAGGGTCTGTAAGAACATCCATGGCTGGCTGGGAATGAAAGTGCAGGTCCAGCTTGACTGTTGTGGATATAGGAAACACCTGGGTTTGGCAGGATATGGAAACATATATGTATTTAGGCAGAAAACAAAATTAAGTAGGTTAGAGAGAAAATTTCTTCAGGTGTACATTTAAAACTTTTGGGAGGGTGAACAGAGGTGGAAGGTTTGGGTCAAAGAGACTTGAACATGGGAGCCTCCATTTACCTGAAGGGACCTCCAATTCCCCATTCACTGGCAATAATTTAAAAGGCTTTGCTTTGGATCTGACATCTAAGGAAATTAAGGACAAGTTTGGTTACAGAGGTGTGTAATATTAGAGGCCCTTAAAGCAGGCACTAGATACAGAAATCTGAAATTCTCCAGAAGATATCCCAGAGGAGAATCTGGAGGAATGGAAAAATGGACTATTCCCAGTGGGCAGGTAGGAGTCAGTGACCTGTCACGGCATCCCAAGAGCAAGGTTTGACTCAGTAGATTGGTACAATCTGTTCTAAAAGCTCATCAGCCTTGGCCAGAGACTAAGGGCACAGTTGCCCATAGCAGACATGGTTTACCTAGCTAAAATTTTCATAGACAAGTTAGAAAGGGAGGGCAAGAAACCATGCCAGTAGAGGGAAAATCTTACCCAAGGAAGAAGGTCCTAGATGAAGGATTTGGATGTAGTTCGGCGAGAGCAGTAGGAAGCATTTGTGCCAACCAGAAGTGAAGACTCACCAACTGGCTGGTGTTGGATGTAGGAATGTAGCAATAAGTAGCTGGGAATTGATGCCAACCAGAAGAGAAGACTCACCAATCAGCCAGTGTTGGTTGTACGAATGGAGCAATCAAGTAGCCAGGAAAGGGAAGTCCCAAAACCAGGGAAAGGGGAGGAATCCCAACCTCTGAGATAGGCAATAGGTGCAGTAGTTATCTAGAGCCCAATTGACATGAGGGGTGGATTCAGGTGTGTATCTGCAGCTTACAAGAATTTTCACAAAGGAGATAAAACTTTAGGCATGTTGGCATCATAATTGTAATTTGCATTAAAATATACATTATGGAAAAAGGCAGTAGACATACACATTTGTGATAACAGCATAAGCATTCTTTAAGTTGAGCTCTGAAAAGGTAGAGGCCTTTCATGAAATAGAAAGGACAAAAACTCACTTGATCTTAATCTTTAGTATGATTACACATTATGGAGATTCAAAGGAGACTTAAAATCTTGAGCTTGGAACCATGATAGTGGGTGGTATAGTGGAATGTTTTTGCATTAGAGTTAGTTTAGTAAATCAGAGCTCTATTGATACAGGTCAAAGCTCTGAATAGTCAATATCACAGTAGCATAGCAACAGGAGAAAATATTAAGCATTTTTACCTATTTAGGGTACCTTAAATCACTTAGACCTTGCATCCTTTATAACTTGCATTTACCAAACGTAAAACACTTTCTTAGACCCTCAAATACCTATAACTTGTGTTTACCAACCTTAAAACACTTTCTTAGAGCCTCAAACATTTATAACTTGCATTTGCCAACCTTAAAAGTCTTTCTTAGACACTCAAACAACATTTTTCTTAGACCTTTGTATCTAGTTATTTACCATGAGACATAGGTTAGACTGCTATGAACATTTATTGTCCTTTAGCTAAAGGGATGGTAAAAAGTTACATTTGAGGCCTGTCTCTTGAGTCTGGAAACAAGGTATATTGTATCTAGGCCTGACAGTAACATTTCTAGAAGGCTTAAGGCCTGGTCTGCTGCATATGAAGAGAGCTGAGAAGGCATCTGAAGTCTCCCAAGACCTAAGTTGGCAATATGTCTGTGGGATCACAGTGTGAGGCCACAACAGACCTGCAATGCTCTGGGCTGGGCGATGGTGTTGGAGGTCACTGAATCATTTGTGCTCTGCCAGGCGAAGGAGATTGAAGGCTGAAAGTGTCTGGCTCTTGTGCTGGTTGAGCCTCCATGGCTGTACACAGAGGACAAGCCTGCATGGGAGCGTTTTGACTTCTAAACCCAGTCAGCTAGCAGGCAGTGTATGGCTTGTTGAGGCAGTATCCCCTGTGGCTGTATTTAAAATAGTTAACTTGGTGGAGTTGACTTTTGACTATAGCCCAGTGAGATGGGGCATTGCAGACCTTGTTTTCTGTGTGTGAATGCCAACATCCTCAGAGCAGCAGTCAAGGTCTGGAGCATAGTTTTTGCCATAGATAAGCTTGTCAGAAAGACTCCTTTCTTATTATTTTTACCAACTCCTCTGTGGTGGCTCAGGGACCATCTTCAGCTCTTCAGTTAAGGTAGCAGTGAGACCATGTTTGCAACTGTAGGACTATAAATGTATTTTTGGACATGTTAGAGGACTTGATCATCTATGAGATAACTGACTATTAGCTTGCATTCATTAACCGTCAAATATTAGGACTGTAGGTCTTTTCCCTGATAAGTTGGAGCCTTAAAAGTCATAAACATAGTCCATAGCTTATAAAAGTCTAAGACTATACTATGTATTAATAATGTTATCATACTTAGAAAACAAGACTAAGCATATTTTAACCTTTTGATAGTGAAGTTATAGCACAATAACCTAGTTTTAACACAAATAAATAAATAGCCTCTAAAATTAATAGATCTTAATTTAGAGTATTGGTAAAAACTTGTATGTAGTAACCACTAGGTTAGGAGTTTTTAAACCAACAATATACTAGAACAGTATAAAGCAATTTTGAAATTACATTTGAATTTATTATATCAAACCTTATTAACCACAAAGTCTAGTGGTGAATCTGGATCACAGGCAGCTCCTGGTGGGAGAAATAGCATTTATTAATTTAGGAACTGATAAAGACATAGGCAGTTAGACATACATTTTAAAATAGCTTAATTTGAATAGACCTTTATAACTTTGAAATTTTAGCATTATATAAAAATTATGCTGAACCAGGGTTGAATCATATATATTGTAAAATGTAATTTGAATTTTTATAAAAATCCATTCCAATTTAAAATGAGACTTGTTGCTGTCCTAGTCTAAAAGGAGGTAAAATAAACAGAGAAGTAATTAAGATTAAGATTGTTCATATCAAATGCTCATCTTAAGGTTTACAGTTTAATTTTAAGATTTCTTTGAGAGCATAAAAAGAAACCAGAGAATATATTTAGTGGAGAGCAGGCAGAGAGAAACAGAGAAAATTTTGAGAAAAGAGAAATAGGGAATTGTTTTTTACTTCACGGATCACTCTTAGTGTTACTGGATATTAACGTATATTAGACATTTGTGTGGGGCAAATATAGGTGTAGGATCCAGAGGTTTCCCTAAGAGGAGAGAATATGAGGAATCCATTCCTGAGAATGAGAAAGGGGAAATGGGAATGGACCACGTGGCTAGTGGTTCATCAGCCAAATAGCACAGCAAGTCATGGGCTTATCCTAGCTAAGCCCAAGAACCTCGGTGCCTGGTACCAGAGCTTTATCAGCAGTCAGGCCTGAGTTCTCATAGAGGGAATCTCATCCACGGGAAAGGATAGGGAGAGACAGGTAGCTTTAAAATGGAGTTTGAAAAGGGTGCAGGGGCCTTTTAGGGTCTAAAAGAGATTAAAGTTTTGCAGCTCCAAAAACAGCGGGACAGAAACAAAGTAGTAAAAGCAGCTGGCAGTGGGGGAAACCACTCCATTTTTTTGTTTTTTTAATAACCAAGATGGCTGCCAATCATGTGACTACCTTTGATTGTCCTACGTTAAGATGGTGATGAAACCATGTGCCTTCCCTTAGTGGAGATGGCAGTGAAGCCCTGGCTCCACCCTCCTTATCCCAAAATCAACATGGTGGCTAGCCATGTGTGGTGCATGGCCATACCGGCATAGTGAGACTAAGTGTTTGCTGATGGGATGGCTGTCCCAGCCCAATTTGAAACTCTCTGCGTGTGCTTGGCATGGCTTGATCAAAAGTCTGCACAACTGAAAACCCTCCTCTGCAAGCCAGCCTCTTGCAGCAGGTGTTCCACGGGAGATTTACAACTTTACCGTGGGGCCTGAGGCCACGGCACAATCTAAAGCCATCTGTATGTTCACAGGGTCCCCAGCAATTGCTTCCCTAACAGCAGTAGTTTAGAGGCAGGCCCTGTCTGTGTCTGAATCAGCAGTTTCAGCATCTAGCTTGACTTTTTAGTTTCTCCAAGCTGATGTTGGCGCAATATGAGTGTCCATCCTATGTGTCTCTGGTGCTCAAAGCACATGGCAGGATGCAGTCGCAAGCAGAGGGACAGGTGTGAGCAGTAAGGGCAGGGCAGTTGAGAGTAAGTGTAGGTTTTAAGGCATATATGGTTGAGTGCTGGTTAGGGATAGGTAGAACAGAAAAAAATTCTGTTGCAGGCATCATGGTGCGATTAAAAGTTCTTGGTGTGACCAGACCAGGTGCTACCAGGAGAGCCTTTCCTGACCCAATGCACCAGTGTTAGGACCAGCGAAATGATGATGCACACAGATTGTATATAAATTAGGTTTATTAGATGGAGATGGAGAGAGAGAGAAAGAGATAGCGAGACATGTTAGGGGAAGGAAGGGGGGCACCCTGACAGGGAAAGGGGAAAGAGCAGGAGAGTAAGAGAGCAAGAGAGGGACAAAGTGGTGGGTTGGTTCTTTTAAGGAGAAACTTAACCATTCTTGCCAGGTGTGGTTACCTGGCATTCAACACATGATGACATCATAAAGTTATTAGGCAACCCAGAAGCAGGCTGCCTAAATACTAACAATGAGCACCTTTGATCCTAATCTTTTTACAGACCTCTGTGAAAATTTCTCAGAGCTACCACACCAGAATAGGGCTCATATTGTGTACAGCTGGTTAATTTGGTTTAAAGCTGCCATATCATTTATTAGAATGGCCATAACAGTTTCCCTTCCATACTTTCTCCAGAAATATACAACAGTTCCTTTTCCCCCACAGACTTGATCATACTTACTTCTCAGTTTGCCTACCTGACAAGGGTAAAATGCTCTCTCTAATCACTAATAACCATGGTTCTGTATTTTATTAGAGCCTTATGCTTTCTTCTTCTGCAAATTCTTACTTCACTTCATCTTGGCTATATGTGTACCAGGGTATCCATTTTCATACTGATTTACAATAGTGCTGTTTTTTTCTCCCCATTCTATCATCTGACTGCTTACTTTGCTCATATTTTCTTCACTGAATATAATTGTTTTGACATTCTAGATTTACTTAACATGTCTTATCCTCTTCAGTTACAAAAAAAAATCCCTTATCTTCTATTAACCTCACAGCTTTAATCCTTTTACATTTACTTGCTTAATGCTGCTTCATCTGGTGTCCACTTTTGAAAATAGTATTAATTAGGGTTTTATCAACATTTTTCTTTATATACCAATTAGTATTTCCAATATCATTTGTTAACTAGTCTAACCTTTCCCATAGGTTTCTGGTGACAGTTTGAGCATACAAATTCTAGCATATATGGATTTGCCTTTCAGTTTTTGGTTCTATTCCATTGGTTATGTCTTCTTCAACTAGTTGCTTACACATATTTTTCTCACTCTGACTTTGTATCAAGCCTCAATACCTGAATCCTCTTTATTCTTTCCTTTCAGAAGTTTAATCTTCCAGAGTAACTTGGTTTTAATTTGTAAGCGTATTTTAAAGAGGCATTCTTTGTTGGGGCACAAAGATCCTTGTGCCCACATAGCACTAGGGAACCAGGAATGTAAAACATACAAGGGCCTCTCGTCAAAGGATGAATTACCTGTTTTCTGCGCAGAAGGCTGGAGTGGATGTTGTTAATGACCTGTTGACCTTTTTGTTATCTATGGAGTCAGACCTCATCTACTTTGTCCTACAGAGGCAGACCTCACCCAGAATGTTTATCCCAGACTTTCCCCTCCCTAGACCATTATCTTCAGTTTCCAATTAGTAGAACCCATCCTTTGGTGGGGATGTCACAAGTACTTTATAGCCTGATGACCTCTATGCTATCTCAGAGACCCTGGTGGCCCCATGTACTTTGTAAAGGTGTTTCTAAGCAGTCATACTTTAAGCTTTATTATGCACCTGGAATTGGAATGATTGTTGCCTGGAAACCTGGAATGGGAATGATTGTTGCCTGTAAACTTTTTTTTTTTTTTTCAAAATTGTGCTGTGCTTTAAATATACCACCAATGAATGCCCTGTCATCAAACTTCCCAAGTCTGATCCAGGCCGACAAAGTCAATCTTAACTGATTTTTCATTCTCACCACTTTGTGGTTTGCTTCACTGCATAGACACCTGAAGGGTCCCCCTTAAGTCTCATTATGTTGCTCAGGATGAGCCCAAGCAATCCTCACACTTTAATCTCCCAAGTAGATTAAATTATAGCACACGTGGCCTCACTCAGCTCCATATTGATTTTAAAGGATAAAGTTACTGTGGTGGTTGGAATAGGAATGACTCCCATAGACTCATATGTTTGAATGCTTCGCCCATAGGGAGTGATACTATTAGCCTCCTTGTTGGAGTAGGTGTGGCTTTGTTGGAGGAAGCATGTCACTGTCCTGGTGGTCTTTGAGGTCTGCTATGCTCAAGCTACACCCAGTGTGACACCCGGTCTCCTTCTGGTGCCTGGGAATCAAATTGTAAAACTTTCAGTTCCTTCTCCAGCACCATGTCTGCCTGGATGTTGCCATGCTTCCCACCATTATGGCAATGGACTAAACCTCTGGAACTATAAATCAGCCCAAATTAAATTCTATTCTTTATAAGAGCTGCCTTGGATTATATACCATGGGTGTCTTTCTGCTTCTGGGATACCTCACTCAGGATGATATTTTCTAGTCCCATGCATTTGCCTGCAAATTTCATGATTTTCATGTTTTTAATAGCTGAGTAGTATTCCATTGTGTAAATGTGCCACAATTTCTGTATCCATTCTTCGGTTGAGGGACATCTGGGTTGTTTCCAGATTGTAGCTATTAAGAATAAAACTGCTATCAACATAGTTGAGCAAATGTCCTTGTTGTATAATTGAGCATCTTTCCGATAGATGCCCTAGAGTGTTGTAGCTGGGTCTTGAGGTAGCACCATTCCTGATTTTCTGATAAAGTGGAGAAAGTGCTAGATTGATTTCCAAAGTGGTTGTACATGTTTACATTAACATCAGCATTAGAGGAGGGTTCCCTTTTCTCCACATCCTCTCCAGCTTGTGTTGTCACTTGAGTTTTTGGTCTTTGGTATATACTCACTTAGATTTAAAGAAGCTAAACAAGGGGACCCTAAGGAAGATGCTTAATTCTCGTTAAGAAGGGAAACAGGATAGACACCAGAAGCTGTAGAGGATAGATACCAGATGCTGTAGAAGAGAGGTAACAGGACAGGAGCCTACCACAGATGTCCTCTAAAAGACTCCACCCAGCAGAGGATCAAAGCAGATTCGGAGACTCACAGCCAAACTTGGGACAAAGCTCAGGAAGTCTTATGGAAGAAGGGGGATAGGGGGATATGAAAGGACCTGGAGTAGACAGGAGCCACACAAGAGACCAAAAAAGTAAAAAACAAAAAAAAAACAAACAAAAAAAAAAAAAAACACTGCCCAGGGGGAACTGAAGAGACTGATGCATCAACCAAAGACCATGCTTCAAGATGCAAGATGATATGGATCCCCTACTCATATATAGCCCATAGGCAGCTCAATCTCAATGAAGGTTGCCTAGTAAGGGGAGAAGAGACAGTCTCTGACATAAACTCTGTTGCCTGCCTCTTGATCACTTTTCCCTGGTGAGCCAGCCCACAGAAGAAGAGAATCCAGGCAGTCCTGATGAGACTTGATAGGCTAGAATCAGACAGTAGGGGAGAGGGAGTGGACTAGGGAAGAGGGATAGGGGAGAAAGAGGGAGGGAGGGTGAAGCCAGGAGGAGATGAAGAAGGGAGCTAAAACTGAAATACAAAGTGAATAAATTATAAATAATAATAATAATAATAATAAATGAAAAGAAAAAAAAGAGCAGCCTTGATCATGGTGTCTCTTTATAGCACTAAAAAACTAAGACAGTTACCAAATAGCTTTAAAATATCCAGATTGAATTGATATTTTGATTTAGTATCATAATCAATGGATAAAAACTATTTTCTATCATACAGAAATTATATAATTTATATTAAGCATACTCAGGTCTTTCATGGTATGTGAAAGCATCTATAGACAATATCTAAATAATGTTTTAAAAGGAAGGAATATTTCCTCACTCACTTTGGACCTTCTCTTCTATCTTTTAGTGGAGTTTTTTTTCCTATAAAGCTGTGGTAGAGTTGAGGATATACTAATTCTGAGGTACTTTAGAGCAGGGAATCAGCACATATTTTCTATAAAGGCCTAGACAACAATAGTTCAGGCTTTGAGGGCCAAAGAGTTACTATTGAAACTACCAAGGTCTGCCATTGCTACATAAAGGCAATTATAGATAATCATGACAGGTGAAACCCTAATACTTTTATTTACAGTAAGGGCAGTTAGCCAATTTTGGCTCATAAACTATTCTTTTATTTACCAAGCCAGCTTTATAGTGTTTTTTTTGGTTAGTTGGTTTGCCGTGCTTTCTTGATTTTATTTTAAATTTTACCTTTGGTCTTGCTATTATAACTCATATGAAAAAAAAATACCTTGTAGGTAGCTTTTGCTAGTGGAGAAAGATGACTACTATTGATTTTATGACTTGATCTTATGTTTGGTAATCTTATTTTTTCTTGGTTCTATTGGTTTTTCCAGCTAGATAGTTATACTATGTATGATTGCCTCATCACTTACACTGCAATTTTTATAATCTTATTTGCTTTTACTTTTTTATAACCTCATCTGGAAGCCCCAGTGCTATGTTCCACAGTAGTTATAAGGGAGGCATCATTGGTCTTCAAATTTTCTCCAAGGTTTCACAATTAGCTCCAGTGTTCACAGAAGGTATTTTGTGTGAAATCTTTCCCACAATAAGAAAAGAAGAGATTTCATCACTACTTTGTGAATATTTACACAATCAGAAAAAAAAAGATTTTGAGTTATTAAGTGCATCTTCTTGATCAACTGAGAGAATATTCTTTTTCTCTGGTAGGATTTTGACCTCTGCTTTCCTAAGTGTAATAGGCTTGTGAATTTTTCTTTTCAGATGTTGTTCATGTCACTTTAGAAACCGTAAATTGTTAGTATCATAACACACAATAAACATATTTTCCGTCTTTTAGATCACATATCTAAAATATAAACTAATCATTCTTTCAGTATTTGGTAGAAAATACATATAAAACATAGGATTCGTAGAAAGGAAAAGGAGTTTTTGAAGTGTTGCAAATTTTAGTGGTCCTTGTTCATTTTCATCAGCTTCTGCTTTTCGTTAAAGTACGATTGGCAAATAGATGTTGTATATGTTTCAGATGACATTGTGACACACCTGCATCTTGCGGCATGGTTCTACCAGGAAGCAAACTAACCTATTAATCCCCTCAAGTATTTACATTTTTTATGGGAAAATGTTTAAGATTCCTTCTCTTAAAAAATTTCAAGTATGTCAAACAGGATTGTAGACCATGGTATACTTGGCAGTCCCAGACTCATTCACCGTGCATGGCAGAAGCTTTGTCTTGCTTGAAGTGTTGCAAATGAACTTGGAAGACACGCTAAATAAAAAGACATGTGAAGACAAATACTACATGACCTTGATTATATTTGGAATCTAAAAATGTTGAACTCAGAGTAGCAAATAGTGGGATAGTGGATACAAGGGACTAGAGCAGGAGGAAGGGGGAGAGGTTTGCTAAGGTTAGCAGCATTTCAATCAATGTTTGATTTTTAAAATATGGTGTCCCTGTGAAGCCCCGGCTGGACTAAAAGTAATTACCATCCTTCCTCTGTGTGCTTAGTGCTAGGACTATGGGACAATGGGCCACCTCACACAGATCCATCTTTTTAATTGAATTTTAATTAATTAATTGATTGATTAGTTGATTAATTCACTTTGGATCCTTATTGTAGCCCCCTCCCTCCTCTCTTCTGTTCCCATCCTTCCTCCCTCCCCTCTTCCTCAAAGTTCCACAGAGTGGGAGTTACCACCACCACCACTAACCCACTCCAGCTCAAGTCCCATCAGGACTTCCTCTTCCCCTGTGGTCTGTTGAGGCAGCCCTGCACGGGGTGATTGATCAAAAAGCAGGAAATACAGATCATACTTAATGCTTCAGTCTCCACAAGCCCCTCTGGGTTCTGGTTAGTTGGCTCTATTTATCTTCTTGTGGAGTTGCTGTCACCTTCGTGGATGGGGGCATCTCTGTGACAAACTGGAGACCTAAGACAGGGTAGGCTCCTGGGAGGATATTGGGTGACTCTAGCTGATACTCTTAGTAGCAGGAGTCGTGGAGACTGAAGAGGACACCTTCAAACTAGACAAGTTTCCTATTGGAGGGAGGGAAACACCAAAATACTACTTGTCAAATTTTGTGGGACACAAAGGCACTGTCCTTACTTAAAGGGGATTTTATAGCTGTTAATACATAGTCCCCTTTAAGTAAGGACAGTGCCTCTGTGTCCCACAAAATTTGACAAGTAGTATTTTCATTATAATTTCCTTGAATTTCCATGAATGCTTAGCATAATGGCCAAAGAAGTCTTCAGTATTAAAATTCAGTTTCATGTCTCACAGGAATTTTTTGGAAATTCTTTTAATTTATCTTATAATTTTATTACATCAGATTCGCAAAACATAGGTATTCAGTATTTATCCTGTGGAACTTATAGAGGCTTCCTTTGTGGTCAGTCACATGTCAAGTACTAGAAACTGTGACCCAAAGGACTGTTATGAATTTGATGAAAATCTAATAGCTGGATTTTTTTGTATATGCAGTGCTCCCATGTTTGTTTTTGGTTGCTTGATCAATCACGTTTAGAAAGGGGTATGTTAAAGCACTCAGATAAATTATTGGTCAATAATTCTAAGACAAAATTAAATACATTAAAAATAGTAATAGTAATTTATTGATTAAATATTTTTTGCATATTTCATTTTCCTTCTGTGATGATGTGAGTAGATGCTTTATTTGTTATGAAGCTAAATTATTAAATACGTATATAGTGATGGTTTTTATTCAATTGCAGTTTTGCTGGTATACAAAGACTTTTTTAGCTCTCATATGACTTTTGGATTCAATTCAACCTTCTCAGATAGTAAGGATCCTTCCCAAACTGGCATGTTGATGTGCTTCTATAATCCCAATACTCAGGAGGCAGAGGGAGAGCCAGGAATTCAAGGTCATCCTCAGCTAACGGAGTGGGTTTCAGGCTAGCTAAAGTTACATGAGACCTTGTTTCAAAAAAGCAAAAACAAAAGGGAGTGCTCCTCCATAGTCTGTTGATTCATATATAATAGTTGTATGCTTTCTTTCTTTCTTTGCTTTCAACCTTTTTGTACTTTTTGTTTTCATTTATATATTTATGATCAAGTTTTAATAAAATTTTTGTTCAGTCTTGATTTTTTCTCTAACTTTTAATAGTGAGATTTGAACAGCATTTACTGTAGTTACTCCCTCTATTAGTTACTTCTCTATTTATGTGATAAAACGCCATGACCAAGGCAACTTAGAAAAGGAGGCTTTTAATTGGGCTGATGGCTTTATATCATTACGACCCACAATTACAGAGTGAATACATGCTGGCAGGTACATCTTAAAACCTCAAGCAGAAGTGGGGATCACACTGGCAATGCGCTGACTTTTAAAAGCTCAAACCCTACCCCCAATGATACACCTCCTCCAGCTACACTTCTTAATCATGCCCAAAACATTCTGCCAACTGGGGAGCAAATATTCAAAACTATGAGCCTATGGGGACCATTCTCATTCAAACCACCACACTTTGATATTAAGATATTTGAATTAAACATTTCAAATTATCCTCAAATGTCAGAGTAAAATATAATATTTTATATGCTAAACCACTGATAATAATGAAAAAGAATGGCACAACAAGAAGACACAGAAAACATTTAAAGAAAAAGAGAAAATGATATTTCTGTTACTATAGTTCATGATATATACATATTCTTGTTCCTGTTTTTTTCTTCCCTGTTTACCAATGATAGGTCAAGTTTCTTTGGGAAGAGAGAGAGAGAGATAGAAATTACATTCTTTCAGTTACTTAGCTAAGATAGATCTTAAAGTCAGCATAAAACTACACACACCTTTGGAGTTTTTGATTTTTGAAAATGTAGAGAATTATGACTGGCTAGCTTCTGAGTTCTCTCTCTCTCTCTTTCTCTCTCTCTCTCTCTCTCTCTCTCTCTCTCTCTCTCTCCATAAATATTACAAGAGTATGAAAAGTAGATGGGATAATACTGGGAGTAGAAATATTCACTTGGGGATAGGAGTAGAAGAACAAGGGAGAGAGTAAGGGCTAAACAGCTAAACAAAACTAATGATACATGAAAATACCTTATGGAAACTACTGGTTTGTAAATCAGTTAAATATGCATGTGGGTACACACACACACACATTTTTTTAAAGTAGTCTCTACATGGGTACTCTGCATGGGTAGATAATTCTCCTTCCAGAAGCCATAAGTTATGAAATGAAAATGCTACGTATGGAAAAACCTCAACACTAGTTGATCTTGAGACCTAGAGCACCTCAACACCCACCCACCCCCAATACAAGCTATCATCATTGTTCTTGTTTGCTCACAAGAACTACAGTGGTAAGGCCCTAATTGCTGAACACACTTAGGTTTGAGGACATAAAGAAATCAAGTTCGAACTGCGCTACTCTTTTTTTTTTTTTTTTTAGTTAATTTTGCACCCAGCCACTTTGCTGAATATGTTTATATGTTTATTTTTTTTTTTTTTAGTTAATTTTGCACCCAGCCACTTTGCTGAATATGTTTATCACATGATGGATTTCTCTGGTTGAATTTTTGGGGTTACTCATCTATACTATCATATCATCTGTAAATAGTGATGCTTTGACTTCTTCCTTTCCTAATTGTATTCCCTAGATCTCCTTTAGTTCTCTTATTGCTCTAGCTAGGACTTCATGTACTATGTAGAAAGGATACAGAGAGAGTGAGCAGCCTTGCCTTGTCCCTGATTTCAGTGGGATTGATTTAAGTTTCTCTCCATTTACTTTGATGTTGGCTATAGGCTTGCTGTATATTGCCTTTACTATGTTTAGATACGTGCTTTGTATCCCTGATCTCTCCAAGACTTTAAACATGAAGGGTGTTGGATTTGTCAAATGTTTTTTTGGCATCTAAGGAGATGATCATGTGGTTTTTCTCCTTCAGTGTGTTTATATAGTGGATTATATTGATGGATTTCTGTATATTAAACCTCCCCTCCATGCCTGGGATGAAGCCTATTTGGTTATGGTGGATGATATATTTGATGTGTTCTTGGATTCGGTTTCAAGTATTTTATTGAGCATTTTTGAATCAATGTTCATAGGGGAGATTGGTCTGATGTTCTCTTTTTTTTTTTTTAGGTCTTTGTGTGATTTAGATATCAAGGTGACTGTGGCTTCATAGAATGAGTTTGCTAATGTTCCTACTGTTTCTATTTTGTGGATTAGTTTGAAGAGAATTGGAGTTAGCAATTCTTTGAAGGTCTGGTTGAATCTTGCACTGAAACCATCTGGCCCTGGGTTTTTTTTGGAAGGGAGACTTTTGATGACTATGTCTATTTCCTTGGGGGATATAGGCCTATTCAATCTATTTACTTGATTTTGATTTAATTTTGGTAAATGGAATCAGTCAAAAAATTGTCCATTTCATTTAGATTTTCAAATTTTGTGGCATATAGGCTTTTGTAATAAGACTTAGTGATTGTTTGGATTTCCTCAATGTCTGTTGTTATTTCCCCCTTTTCCTTTATAATTTTCCTGATTTGAATAGTGTCTCTCAGCCTTTTAGTTAGTTTGGCTAACGGTTTATCTATCTTGTTTATTTTCTCAAAGAACCAGCTCTTAGTTTCATTGATTCTTTGAATTGTTCTCTTTGTTTCTAGTTTATTGATTTCATCCCTGAGTTTGAGTATTTCCAATTGTCTACTCTTCTTTGATGTTTCTGCCTTTTTTTCCCCCTTAGGGGTTTCAGACATGCCATTAAGTTGCTTGTATGAGATGTCTCCAACTTCTTTCTGGAGGCACTTAGTGCTATGAACTTTCCTGTTAGCACTGCTGTCATCGTCTCCCATAAGTCTGGGTGAGCTCTGCCTTCATTTTCATTAAATTTTAGGAAGTCTCTAATTTATTTTTTTTTTATTTCTTCTCTGACCAAGGTGTCATTGAGTAAAGAGTTGTTACTTTACATGTATATGTAGGCTTTTTGTTATATATGTTGTTGTTGAGGTCTTGTTTTAGGCCATGGTGGTCTGATAGGATACAAGGGATTAGTTCTGTGGTTTTTTATCTTTTTAGGCTCTCTTGTACCTGACTATATAGTTATTATTTGAGAAGGTTCCATGAGGTGTTCTTTTGAGTTTGGGTGAAAAGTTCTGTAGACATCTATTAGGTCCATTTGATTTAGGACCTCTGTAAGTGCTATTATTTCCCTATTTAGCGTCTGTCTAGATGATCTGTCCCTTGGTCAGAGTGGGGTGTTGAAGTCTCCACTATTAAGGTGTTCGGACTGATGTGTGATTTAAGCCTTAATAATGTTTCATTTACAAATGTAGGTGCTCTTCTTGTATTTGGGGCATAGATGTTCAGGATTGTGATGTCCTCCTGGTGTATTTTTCCTTTGATGAGAATGAAATGCCCTTCCTCATCTTTTTTGATTAATTTTAGTTGAATGTCTATTTTATTAGATATTAAGATAGCTACCCCAGCTTGTTTCCTAGGTCTGTTTGCTTAAAAAACATTTTCCAGCCCTTTACTCTGAGGTAGTGTTTATGTTTGTTACATAGGTGTGTTTCTTGGATGCAGGAGAATGTTGGATCATCTTTCTGCGACTATTACGTTATTCCGTGTCTTTTTATTGGAGAGTTATGTCCGTTGATGATGTTAAATAATAGTGACCAATGAATGTTAGTTCCTTTTATTGTGGAGTTGGTAGTGTTACTGTGTTTCTATACTTGTTTTCTTTTAATTCTTTGTGGTGAAGTTATCTATATCCTGTGTTTTCTTTGGTGTAGTTGTGTGCGTTGGATTGAAGTTTTCCTTCTAGTATCTTTTATAGGGCTGGATTGCTGTGTAGATATTGTTTAAGTTTAGTTTTGTCATGGAATATTTTGTTTTCTCCATCTATGTTGATTGAAAGCTTTGATGGGTATAGTAGTCTGGGTTGGCATCTCAGGTGTCTTAGACTCTGCAAGATGTCTGGCCAGGAGCTTATGGATTTCATAGTTTCTGCTGAAAAGTCTGGTGCGGTTCTCATAGGTCTAGCTTTATATAGGTCTACCTTTATATGTTACTTGGCCTTTTTCCCTTGCTGCTTTTAATATTTTTTCTTTGTTTTGTAGATTTAGTCTTTTGACGATTATGTGACGTGAGGAGTTTCTTTTCTGGTATTGTTTATTTGGTGTTCTGTAGGCCTCTTGTATGTTTAGTGACATCTCTTTTTTTTTTTTAAGTTGGGAAATTTTTCTTCTGTGATTTTCTTGAAAATATTTTCTGTATCTTGGAGGCTGGAATCTTCTTTTTTTGCCTATTCCTATTATTCTTAGATTTAATCTTTTCATGGAGTGCTGGATATTTGGATGTTTTGTGTCTGGAACTTTTCTGATTTTACTTTTACTTTGAGAAACATATCAATTTCAGCAAATGTATCTTCAGTGCCTAAGATTCTCTCTTCCATCTCTTGTATTCTGTTGCTGATGCTTACCTTTGTGGTTCCTGATCTTTTCTCTAAGTTCTCCAGCTCCAGGGTTTTCTCTGTTTGTTTGTTGGTTGGTTGGTTGGTTTTCTTTATTGATTCTAATTCTGTTTTCATGTCTTGCACCATTACCTTCACCTTTGAATGTGGACTCCTGTCTTTCCATGATGACCTTTATTTTTTTGTTTGTTTCTCCTTTATATGCCACTAAGTGTGCTTCTACATTTGCCTCTATTTGTTTTGCTGTATTTGCCTGTATTTCTTTGAGAGCTTTATTTGTTTCTTCTTTATGTGCCTCTAATATCTGGATAAGCCTAGAACTGAAATAATTTTCCTGTGTTTTGGATGAATTAGTATGTCTACTGATTTTTGGAGTTGCTGATAAAGCCACGATATCCTGATTTTTGTTGGATGTGTTCTTACACGAACCTCTAGCCATCTGCTTATCCATAACCTTCACTATTTGTTCCTGGATTCCATACTTCAGATTGGGTTCATCTTTCTCTGGTGTCTGGAGCATTCTTCAGGAAGATGTGAGAGGTTCACTGGTTTGAGAATGGATGTTGGTGTTTCAGCTGTAGCTAATGGAGGAAGGTCTCAGGTGAAGGTGTGGAAGTGCAGGCGAGCAAGTGTGGGTATGCGTGTGGAAGTGTGCCTTGAAGCACAGGGTGCTAGAGCATATGGATGCTTGGAATGTGGAGCTTAAGTGCAGGAAGGGGTGTGGGTGCTGGTGCTATTAGTGGGCACAATTCACATGCGAAAGGTGCCCTGAATACCTCTGTGGCCTACAAGCCTGTCCTACTGTCCTCCTGGTATTCAGATATGTCTGGGCTCCAGGAATTGTTTGCCTGGGCTCCACTGGCAGATCTTCAGAACAGGGGCTTCAGTGTTGGGAATGCTGTCCCAAGGATCCCTATGTTGCCCACAGTGGTGATGTGGGTGGGAGAGATCGGATGTGTGGCTGCTAGTAGAGGGACCCTGGATCTGGGGCTCTGCAAGCACTCACTTGAAGGTGCACTCCCTTGCTATCAGGCCTTATTAGAAGGCACAGGCGTTCCCCTGTTCTCTATTCTCAGATTTGGGCCTGCAGGGGCAAATGAGAATGTAGGAGATCCATCAGCTCAGTGGTGTCCACTGTTTGTCCACTGGGCAGGGAGATGCATTCTTAGGGTATCTATCTCTGCTGTCTCAGTCACCCAGTATGGAAGCTCCTGCTAGGGCTAGCAACCACCCTGCTGCCTCAGAGCTGGGAGATGGGTACAGCCACTCACTGGGAGGCCTGTATAGCTGCCTGAGGACCTGGGAGACCCCTATGGCCTGCCACTGCTGGGAGGCTGGTACAGCAGCCCGCTGGGAGGTCTGTACTGCCACCTCTTGCCACAGAACTGGGAGGCCTGTACAGCCGCCCGCTGGGTGGCCTGCTGCAGCTGCAGAACTGGGAGGCCTGCCTCTGCTGTCTCAGTTACCGAGCACAGAGGTTCATGCTTGGGGCAATCGCAGCAGCCTCTGCTGAGCAGAAAGGCCGGTGCTTGGAGCAGCAAGCATTGCCGGCTGCCTCCACTGGGGAGGGACGCCCGTGCTTGGGGCAAGAGGAAAGGCAGGAGGTTTGAATATTCGCCATTCTCAGTCCCCAGAGAAGTCTGCGGGTGACCTGGTTGCAAAAGGTCTCACCTCACCTCCGGGTTGTCCTCTCTTGCCCGGGGAAGCCTCAATGTCAATGTTCTGGCTTCAGCTGCCCCACCACTCACCAATTTTGGGGTTTTGAATCTTGTGCTCCTCTAATACAGTGTACGCTTGTCACTGCCCTTTTGGGCTCCTCCCTAAATTGCATTTTGACATTGGACATGAAGATACCGAGTATGCAGCTTGCTCAGCTGGTTTTGGGTCTTGCTTTGGTCCAGTATCTCCTCACTATGCTCACTCCCCTGCTTTTTGGAATAGTAATGTGTGATGATATATGTTGAAAGTATGTGATATGCTTTTACATTTTGATTTTTCAGGGGATCACACTTAAGGGGTTACATGAATCTCAGAAGAGACTTTGAACTTTAGACTCTTAAACAGAGTTAAGACTGTTATTATAGTCTATGGGACTGTTGAAATTGGACTGAATGCATTTCTGCATTCTATTACAGCTACAAGACTATGGGAGCCAGGGAGTAGAATGTGGTGGTTGAAATTGAAATGGCCGTCGTAGATTCACGTGTTTGAATGCTCGGCTCACAGGGAGTGGCACTATTAGGAGATGTGTCATTGTTGATATAGGTATGGCCTTGTTGGAGGAAGTGTGTCACTGTCTGGACAGGCTTTGAGGTCTCCCGTTCACAAGATACACTCCGTGTGGCGCACGGTTTCCTTCTGCCTGTATATCAAGATATAGAACTCTGGGATCCCCCAGCACCAAATGTGCCTACATGCTGTCACACTCCCACCATGATGATGATTGAGTGAACCTCTGAACTGTAAGCCAGGCCCCAATTCAATGTTTTTTCTTTATAAGAGTTGCCATGGTCATACTTCTCTTAACAGCAATAGAACCCTAACTAAGACTAGAGGATAACTTTGTTTATATTTTGGAAGTTTGAGGACATGGGCTTGGCATCAGCTTTGCACTAGTGAAGGTGACATTACAAGCATGAGTGTGTGTGAGAGAAGAAAGGATCATATGATATGACAGGCATTTCTGTGTAGATTTAGGTTTCAGGCTCAGGAGTTTTTAACAACTTGCACTCCGAAGAACTAAAAGTCCAATGAGTACTGCTCTAGTCCCTTGGGGTACTCTGTGAAGAAAAGGACTACCAGTCCCAACCTCTTAAATATCTCATCATATATTACATAAGCACATAGAGGGTCATGTCTTAAGGTTTAGCACTGTGAAGAGACACTAAGACTATGTTACAATTTCAGAGGTTTAGTCCATAATCATCATGGTGGGAAATGGCAGTGTACACGGTGCTGTAGAAGGAGCCGAGAGTTCTACATATTGATCCTTGGCAGCAGGAAGTGAACTGACTTGAGCTTCTGAGACCTCAAAACCCATCCCCTAGTCACATACCTCCTCCAACACCAACTCCACGGCCATGCCTCCTAATAGTGCCATTCTCTATAGGACTATGGAGGCCATTTTCTTTCAAACCTCCCCAGGTCCCAACATATGAAACAATATATCCAAACCATAATACTGTGTTGTTGCGAGTACCATGTTCAAGCAAATAGATGCTTCAGCCCTCAGATAATTTTAGAACCCAGTACCTGATTACATAACTGAATACTACAGGAATGTTTCATAAACAAGTACTGAACATTTGGATGGGGCTTCCGTGCTTCTCTTAGATGATATTGACATTTGTTGAAATTCAGGACAGATGATAATAATGGACCTAGGGTTTTTAGAATTGTTATGACCCAATGAATTCCATGTGATTCTCCTTTCTTCTCTTCTTGCATGTTACTGTTGTTCTCCTGTCTTGTGCCATTCATGTGTGGAGTTATATTAAAACAGGAGTCTGTGCAAGAAATAATAAATAATGTAGACTTTGTGAGCCAAATGAATTGTATCGCAACAAATTACTTTGCCATTGTAGGATGAAATTCATCATGAATAGCAAGTAATTGCTGTGACTGCAGTTTAATAAAACTTTATTTACAAAACTATTACTTGGCTTTATTTTACATTTTATTTTCTATATCCTATTGTGCTTCCATGCCTCCTGATGGCAGGCTGAAAGGGCTGCTGAACACTGCAGCACCAAGCTAGACATGTAAGCCTCTTCTGTGGGAAGGTCCAAAAGTTGTCAGCTTCTGAAAGGACAGAAGAAGGTGGAGAAGGGGGGGGAGAGGAGGAAGAGGAAGATGAAGAAGAAGAAGGAGGAGGAGGAGGAGGAGGAGGAGAAGGAGAAGGAGGAGAAAAAGGAGAAGAAGGAGGAGAAGGAGAAAGAGAAGAAGAAGAAGAAGAAGAAGAAGAAGAAGAAGAAGAAGAAGAAGAAGAAGAAGAAGGAGAAGGAGAAGGAGAAGGAGAAGGAGAAGGAGAAGGAGAAGGAGAAGAAGAAGAGGAGGAGGAGGAGGCATCGTGGGGTCTGGAGTTCCATTTTTCTCAGAAACATCATTCTCCAGGCAAGAAAGGATAAAACATGAAATGGGATTCTCATCACAGCATAGCCAGTCTGGCTATAAATGCAGGAGAAAAGATTTTTCTCCACAGCAGAACTGTTACAGCTCTTTTAGTTGGACCGCTGACACCAAATGACTACAAGGCTCAAGGCTCCAAAGCCCTGAGTGTTACCCCAGTGTTACAGCTCTTTAGTTAAACCACCCTCTGAACAGCAGAGGATGCAGGCATGCCCTTATCTGATTCAGTTAAAGCTAGGATGCAGGTTCTGAGGCTGATCCAAGCAGGAACTCAGGGTTCTGAGAGGCTCAATCTGACTTGAATCCAGTAGCTGCTTCAAAGTGGCAGGTGAGCTCCGGTGGTGACCCTAGCAGTTCTGTGGTGACTGCCTGGCTGGCAGTCAAATCCAGGAATCCAGCAGTAAATTCTTTGGGTGGTGGGGAGCCCTTCTTTCCCCGGAATAAACAAATCTCAGACAATCTTTAATGAAGTAGATGGTGTGCTTTATTTCGTGAACAGGGACATTATAAACCTTGGGCAGTTGGGAGAGGTTTTGAGAATGAATGTGTTTGATTGGCTGGGGCTAGGATGCTCTTAATGCTCCATTCGCATGGGGATAGATAACAGTTGACAGCTTATGTGACTGACCACCTGTAGCCACCTGGGGGTTGTGTCCTGAGGCAGGCACGGAAAGGAAAGAACTTTGTCCCACACCTTCCATTCTCAGGATGAGATTTTAAGTCTCAAGTTTGAGATTTCCAGGGTTTGAACATGCTGCATCTCAGTCCCATGCCAATTCCCTTGGAGGGATGGTCCATGAGTCCCACATTCTTTCCTCTTTTCTTATCATAACAAACAGCCAGTTTCTCTATATCTGAATACATGTGCAGGCCTTCCTTGGGAATTTAGCTTAGCAACTCTCAAACACTTTCTGAGTATGGAAGAGTTTTAAGGCATCTTGGAGACAGTCTCAATGAGTGGCATACAGTTGTTAATTCTCATTGTACTTGGAGGGATACTCTAGTCTCTCTTATGTTTTCCAACATTTTTAGACTCCTAGAAGGTTGTTCAAGATTTTGAAACTCTACAGATCTCTACAAGTTCAACATTAAGTAGGGGTGTGTATGTTGTGTGTGTGTGTGTTTTCAAGAAAAGAAATATCAAATTTTGACCTACATTCCATACACTGAAATTGATGTCCCTAAAATTGAGAAATCACTATAAAATCCCTCCAAACACTATTCATCCTTCTGCTACACATATAAAATGATAAGAAAAACAGGCAGAGTTAACTCCAAGGTTCCAGGCTGGGGAAAAAATACTACAGATGTGCAATAGCATCTCAAACTGGAATCCAAAAAGGAACCTGTGTTTGTTTATAATTTTCTTCAACACAAATATTTAGTAACATAGGGTCTGGAAAGGTTCATTTACATATCACTTTGGAGAAAAACCAATCATTTCATTTCAGAGCAAAGGCTCAAGAAGAAAGGAGGGGGGCGGTAAATGAGATTTTTAAAATCCTACCACTAGATCCCAAGGTTTTACAAGTATAATTTTTTTGCATGTTATTTATGTATAAATTTTTTCCCACAAACATCTGTTTTAACTTTAAAGAGGAGGATGAACACTTGCCTTCAGTTTAATATAAATTTTCTTTCCAATTATAAATACTTTGTCCTATGTCCAAGCTGACATGCTGACTCATTCACTAAGTGTCTTAAACCAGAGTGATTTTCCAATAACACTCCTCAAATTATTCTCTCTCTCTCCCTCTCTCTCTCTCACCTTTCCTTCTTCTTGCTCTTCTCTCCTTCCCTCCTCTCCTCTCCTGTCCTCTTCTGAACTCCTCCCCCTCTTCCTTATTCTTTCTCTCTCCTTTCCTCTCTTCCTC
The DNA here is from genome assembly GCF_030254825.1 of Meriones unguiculatus. NCBI lineage: Eukaryota > Metazoa > Chordata > Mammalia > Rodentia > Muridae > Meriones > Meriones unguiculatus. Next base: position 141,870,757 of record NC_083369.1, on the reverse strand, counting down.
TCTCTCCCCCATCCCTCAAGCTGTAGAGATTCAGCAAGAATTCATCCCTGACACAATAACTTAACGAGATAGTCAAGCAAAGTTCAGAGCAAGCTTTCCTGCTCCTGGCTGGCAGTCAGCCACACCATTCTGCCAACACTCAAAGTTGCCTTCTCAGAAAATCTATTCCAAAGTTGGCACTTTACCTCAGGAGAATTGAGTCAAAGAATTTGGCACATCAGATTGTTTAAAACACAAGGTTAAGAGCCTTAAAATAGCCATTCTATTCCAACACTGTCTTTAAATTAAGAAACATAATTATTAAAGGATTTTGCTGAAGTTGAACATAAAAACCACACCTTTCGTGCAGTGGTTATGCAAGGAAGCTTTTGCTCCTGACAAATGAACATGTATTTCGAGAGAATGCATACTTTTCTTATGCTGTGGGAATACCAAGAAAAACAAAATACAATCAAAAGGCTTAAAATTTAATTAGAGGAAGAAGGAATAAAAACAAAACCATTTAGTAAATTAGAATGTAAGGTGTAGATTACAGTAGCGTTGATAACTCTATTGTGCTCAATGCCCAGTTTGCACAATGTAAAAATGCTGCCCGTGATCCAAAAAAGAGTTGAAGTCTGGTACAAATATAGAAGATTTCATAATCACAAATGTACAGATTAACACATGTTCACCATCTGAACTAATTTAGAACAAGGAAAAGAACATAGGAAGCCTCCTCAAAGCTTGTCATTTGCCCTTCCAGTTATTGGTGCCTTCTAAGGGCAGTTCCTCTCTTGCCTCATGTCACTGCAAATTCATCAGGCCTATTTTTGTACTCTGTCAGTAGAATCATGAAATATGTGTTTTTCTTGTCTCTGGATTCTTTAGTTTCACAGTTCTAATTCATCCTCATTGCTATATAATATTACACTGTGTAAAGGTTATAAGATGTAGTTCTTCACATACAGACTGATGGACATCTGGGTAAGATAAGCAGTGGTGTCTTGAACACCACGCTTATGACGTGTGACTGTGTACACATTTCTCTTGGTAATATCCATATGAGCAAAATTTCAAGGTCACAAGTAGGAGTATTCTCAGCATTACCAGAGTTTGCCAAAGGGTTTGTAACCTTAGACCCTGACATAAGCAGTGTATGAACATTCTTGTCAGATTATGTCTTTGCCAGAATTCAATTTTTTTCTCAAGGACAAACTTCAGATAATGTATTCATAGAAGAGAGCATGGCTTCACACAGAGACTAACAAAGATTCAGCATACAACATCTAGGAGGCTAAAAATTATTTTCTCTCATAAACAACACCCGTAGAACTATAAGGCTTCCCTATTTGTACCCCAGAAGCATAATCCTCACTTTATTTTTAGTGCCTTATCTTTCACTAAGCCATCAGGCCAGCCACATGGACATAAGCAATCTTCACACAGACAAAAGAAAGTTTTACATCTCCTAAATTAAATACATAAACCAATAGATAAGAGTATAAAAAAGACCAGGTAGCAGAGACATGACCTCTTCCTAAGGCCAACTCTATCAAGGGAAGATACAGGGATAATCTTATCTATCCATCTATCTATCATATATTTATCTATTAACACATAGTTTCTTACAATCAGCCAACCCTGTTCTAAATGCTTTACAAATACTAATATATTATAACAATGTATGTGATGAGATTTTCCTAATATTATAGGTAAAGAAACTGAGACCCAGAGGACACCATAGACCCAGTAGACAGCTGGGCAGGAACTCTAGTTCAGGGGGTTGGCTACATGATTTGTGTTCTTGATCCGACATGATGCCGATTTTATTTTTAAAATGTATGGGCTTGAATAACTACATGTATCAATCAATACCTTCTTTTGTTTGGTTGGGTGTTTTGAAGTTTGGGGTTTGTTTTATTTTGTTTGGGGGTTTTTGTTTGTTTTGCTTTGTTTTATTTTTTGTTTTTGTTTTTGTTTTTTGAGACAGGGTTTCTCAATGTAGCTCTAGCTGTCCTGGAACTTGCTTTGTAGACCAAGCTGGTCTTGAACTCAAAAAGATCTTCCTGCCTCTGTCCCCAGAGTTCCAGGATTAAAGGTGTTAGCCACCATACCAGGCCCCTCAACCAATATCTTGTATTGCTTTTTATTTTCTTTCATTACTTGAAATCTATTTCTTTATATACCCAAATCTAAAACTTCTTAGTTACCCAAATAGAACACACCCAAACTGGATCCAGAGTAATAGTAATATAAATTTTACACCCGAAATTAGTAAAATGTCTACTAAGAATATTTTACTTTATTTTTTTTCTTATACAACAGGTAAAATTTTTACCTCAGCAGGTAAAAGTGCTTACTCTACAAGCCTGGGTTCAATTCCCAGGAACGAAAGAAACTGAGAGACCAAAAGATTAAAATTTAGCAGCTATTATTAATTAAGGCCTGAACTAGCTGGGTGGAGAAGTCCAGGAATGCCCTGAGGGGAAAAACCGCTTTAATGCATTCTTTCTCCACCCACTAAGAGATACAGTTGCTAGGAAACTGGCCCATCCCCCTAGGGAGGAACACCAGATCATTATTGGTTTGGGGACCTTCCTATAGCCAATCGATTCAAAATGCAGCATTTTGACCAATAGATGCTTGCCAGGCAGGAATCGCCCCTGCCTTGGGCATGCTGGGAGGGACCAGAATCTTTAAATCACCCAACTAACCTGGGCACGAAGCTCTCAGCTCTCACCACTTTGGAGGTGGGTGATATGAGCCCAAGCTGCAGCTTATAATGATTTATAATAAAAAGATCCTCATGTGGTTTACAATGGACTCTGTTCCTGGTGGTAGTCTTTTGAGGTATCGAGATTCGAGCATAACAAAATGACTCCCAAAAGTTGTCCTCTGACTTCGACCTATGTGCTACACTTGCACCTGAATGAAAGCACAAGCATATCCACATACTTATGCACGTACACCCATACACAGAGACAGTAATAATTAACTTTTAAAAATATTTACATAAGCAGAATCCAAGATGGAGGTGCCGGGAGGACACCCTTTCTGACCAGCAGCACAGCAGGATCTGCACAGTGACCAGCAGATAGAATTCAGTACTAAAACACCAGCGACCTGTGTTTCCCAGGTGAGAAGACACCCCACTATGTGGGATTCAATCAGCTTCAACTCACCCAGCTAAACGGCAAAAGAGATCCCAGTTCTGCCAGACGCTTGGTCACCAGCCCAGAGTCACATGCCATGCTCTGATCACTGTCCCAGACTGAACTGTGGGCCCCACAACATGAGAGAATGGGATTTCCAGTCGAGACAGAGCCTCACGGTGCAGGAAACAATCGGGACTGACCTCAGGTCACTCAGATAATCCCTGGAAAAGACCCGGGGTCCAGCAGAAGTCCAGCAGCCAGCCCAGAGCCAGGGACAAAGGAGCCAGCGCAGAGTCCTGCCTGCACGCCTGACTCACTGTCCCAGATAGAACTGTGGACCCCAGGGCTCCAGAGACTGAGTTTCTATGTTGGGTGACCCACAGAGAGGGGAACATCAGGTTTGACCTCAGAGCACTCAGCCGACCCCCTCTCCCCATCCCCCGAAAAGTTCTCAGGAAAAGTTACAGTTTAGGCAGATGCCAGGGACCCAATCACTAGCAAGGCAGAGCCACTCGTGCCCGCGCCTGCAAGTTCTACTTGCCATCCCAGAAAGAACTGAGGTCCCCCAAGCACAGTCTGGGTGTCCCTGCCAGGAGGAAATCCCACAGCAGAGGGATCATCAGGTCCAACGCTCAGGAGACCCAGCTCCAGAAGACTTTCTGGGTTCATGCCGGCTCTAGGCTCTAGCCTTCTACTGCAGGCATGAGTGCCCTCCTCACCTGCCACTGATTACTGCTAGGGCACTAGTGCACACAGCTGCAACCTCAGACCTACAAAAACCTGAGAACCATTAGAGCAGCCCTCAGATATTGCTCCAAGGTTCGATGGGTTATCCCTAGCTGACAAAACTGAGGGACTCCCTGGTTCTTCGAGAGGGCAGCACCCCAAAAATACACCTTAAGAACAGCAGCTGCAGCTCACTAAAGTCAGAGAAAAAAAAAAAAACAAAAACACAGCAGCAGGGCAGCCATCTCCAGGACTTCTCTTGATGAGATGAGAGCCTTCCTGAACACCACAGTAACCACACAGGTCCATATGCCTGAGGTGAACTGTGACAATTCCTGAGAAGCACCGTCATTTAGGGGACCATACCCAAAAAGCTGAGGAGATCTCCTTTAGAACCCTGCCAAGGGGATTCTCCTCACCCCAGGACCCAGCAGGCGCCAGAAATTAACAGACAACACCTGAGATAGCCAGATGGGTAGAGGCCAGTGTAAAAATACAACCAACAAAAGGCAAAGCAATATGGCATCTCCAGAACACAGATACCCAGGGGCAAGTAGCTCTGGACACTGCAACATAAGTGAAATTCAAGAAGATGACCTTACATCTATGCTTATGAAGAGGTTAACGGAGGAAACAAATAAAATGCGTAAAGAATTAGAGGAAGATATAATAAAAGAGATTATGGCCATCCGTAAAGAAATACAGGAAGATACAGCCAATCAGTTTGTGGCTTTCAGAGAGGAAATAATTAAATCACTGAAAAATAAAAGAAACAGAGAAATGTTCAAACAAACAGCTGAAGGAATTGAAGGAAAAACAGGAAAATACAGTCCCACAGGTGAAGGAATTCGACAAAACAGTTCAAAATCTGAAGATAGAATTGGAAAAATTAAAGAAAACACAAACGGACAAAATCATGGAGAGGGAGAACCTAGGAAAGAAAACAGGAAGTACAGAGGTAAGCATAACCAACAGATTACAAGAGATGGAAGAAAGAATCTCAGGTGTGGAAGATACAATGAAAGAAATCGATGTATTTGTCAAAGAAAATACTAAATATAAAAAAATTCCTGACACAAACCATTCAAGAAATCCAAGACAACATAAAAAGACAAAACCTAAGAATAATAGGAATAGAGGAAAAAGAAGATTCCCTCCTCCAAGGCCCCGAAAATATTTTCAACAAAATCATTGATGAAAATCTCCATAACATAAAGGGGAGGCCTGTAAGAATACAAAAGGCCTACAGAACACCTAATAAATTAGACCAGAAAAGAAAATACTCCTGCCACATAATAATCAAAACAGTAAGTATACAGAACAAAGAAAAAAACACTAAAAGCTGAAAAGGGAAAAAGGACAAGTAACATATAATGGCAAATGCATCAGAATCACACCTGAATTCTCAACAGAGACTATGAAATCCAGAGGGCCTGGACAGATATCATGCAGACCCTAATAGAACACAGATGTCAGCCTAGGCTACTATACCCAGCAAAACTCTCAGTCCTCATAGACGGAGAAAACTTAAAGAAATGCTCAACATCCTTAGTCATCAGGGAAATGCAAATCAAAGCAACCTGGAGATTTCACCTTACACCCATCAGAATGGCTAAGATCAAAAATTCAAGTGACAACACATGCTGGAGAGGATGTGGAGAAAGGGGAACTCTCCTCCTCTGTTGGTGGGAATGTAAACTTGTACAACCACTTTGGAAATCAATCTGGCGTTTTCTCAGACAATTAGAAATAGCTCTTCCTCAAGATCCAGCTATACCACTCCTAGGCATATATCCAAAAGATGCTCAAGTATATAAGGACATTTGTTCAACCATGTTTGTAGCAGCTTTATTTGTAATAGCCAGAAGCTGGAAACAACCTGATGCCCCTCAGTTGAGAAATGGATAAAGAAATTGTGGTACATCTACACAATGGAAATTTGCAGGTAAATGGTGGGAACTGGAAAAGATCATCCTGACTGAGGTATCCCAGAAGCAAAAAGACACACAAGGTATATACTCACTCATAAGTGGATATTAGACATATAATATAGGATACACCTACTAAAATCTGTACACCTAAAGAAACTAATCAAGAAGGAGGACTCTGGCTTAATTCTCAAACCCCATACACAAAGACAATGAATATGGACATCAAAAGAAGGAGAAAATAGGGAATAGTATAGGAGTCTGCTACAGAGGGTGTCTGAAAAGCTCTACCCTGCATGTTATCAAAGCAGATGTTGAGACTTATGGCCAACCTTTAGGCAGAGTGCAGGGAATTTAATGAAAGAAGTAGGAAATAATAAGACCTGGAGAGGACAGGAGCTCCATAAGGAGAGCAACAGAACCAAAACATCTGGGCACAGGGGTCTTTTCTGAGACTGATATTCCAACCAAGGACCATTGATGGAGACAAACTAGAACCCCTCTACAGATGTTGCCCATGGCAGTTCAGTGTCTAAGTGGGTTCCATAGTAATGGGAACAGAGACTATCTCCGACAGGAACTGATTGGCCTGCTCTTTAATCACCTCCACCTGAGGGGGAGCAACCTTGCTAGGCCACAGAGGAATACAGTACAGCTACTCCTGATGAGACCTGATGGACTAGGATCAGAAGGAAGGAAAGGAAGACCTCTCCTATCAGTGGACTTGGGAAGGGGCACTGACGAGATAACTCATCAGTGGAGAAGGGGGAGGGAGGAGGGATTGGGAGGAGAAAAGGGAGGGGGCCATGGGGGGATACAAAGTAAATAAAGTGTAATTAATAAAAATTAAAATAAAAAATGGAAAAATATTTACATAAAATTATTATTAAAAAGTTAAGTGTTGGGGTTAAATACTGCTCTCTTTTTCCAAACTCAGATCTAGAAATAATCTATTTGAGTTAGACAGGTTTATATAATTGTGTATAAGTATGTCCCCTGTTACTATAGTTGTATTTGATTACATTATCTTCATTTATTCTGGAATAAATTACATATCACATCTTTTTATTTTATGTATGATTAAATCAGTGAAAAGCTTATCACAAATTAAAAGTTTTTTTATACAACATTTTTACATTTTATTTATTATGAATTTTTAATCACTACTTTTTCAATGTAGCATCTTTCTTGTGGTTTGAATTTATTTTATTTTATTTTTATTATTAGATTAGTCTTTGCAATCAGTTTTATGCATTGTACTTTCTGATCACACTGATCTCTCTTACCTCTCTTTTCCTCATTCCAACATCACCAACAGATTCTTTGTTTATCAAGTCCCTATTCCACTTAAAGTCGTTTTTATGTTATTTGTTTGTGGCCCATTGGGTTCAACTGGGGCCATTTGTATGAGGATACATGTGAAGCTAACTATGGAGACGAGGTAACTCATCAGTGGTTATAACGTAGAAGACAACAACTTCTCCTACAGTGGTCCTGAATACCATTACACCACCTAGGTAGAGTGGAGTACAACAAGCCTCTTTCCTACTGACAGAATGTTTACTGAGTTCAGAGTTGTTCAGGCCCTATATAGGCTGCCTCTATATTGTATGAATGCCAAGGATGTATTATGCCACTCTGGAAGTGTTTCATGGCCTCGTTCCTATTGGTTGGAGCTTATATTCTTTCCATCCTCTCTCCCATGATGTTCCTTCAAACCTTGAGGGATTGATATGGGTGTCCCATTTAAAGCTGAACACTAAACAGGCCCTTGTTCTCAGCATCATGACTATCTATGAATTAACTGTTGTTTCATGCAGAGAAACTTTTTTGATCAAGGTTGGGGATAGCATTAGTTCATGAATATAAACAAAAAGATTTAGAGGGAGTTGATAACATGTTCATTAGCAAAACAAAAGTAGAAAGTTGACCCTTACTGCCTACAACCTCCCCAATCATGGCCTTTGACACAGTACTTGGTATGAATTCCCTGTCAATGTAGCATCTTAATACATTGTTCTCTCTTGTTGGGCAGAGTAAATGGAATTTTAGGTAAGAACTGGGAAATAGTAAGAGCTGGAGAGGACAGGGTCTCCACAAGGAGAGCAACAGAACAAGAAAATTTGAACACAGGGAACTTCCCAGAGACTCATACTCCAACCAAGGACTATTCATGGAGATAACCCAGAACCCCTGCACAGTTGTAGCCCAGGGCAGTTCAGAGTCCAATTGGGTTACATAGTAATGTGAAGAGGGACTGCCTCTGACATAATCTGATTGGCCTGCTCTTTGATCACCTCCCTCTGGGGGGGAGCAGCCTTACCAGGCCATAGTAGAGGACAATGCAGCCACTTTTGATGTGAACTGACAGACTAAGTTCAGAAAGGAGAGGAGAACCTCCCCTATTAGTGGACTTGGGGAGTGGCATGCAAGCAGAGGGAGGAGGGAGGGTGGGATTGGAAGGGGAGGAGGGAGGGGCTTATGGGGGGATGCAGAATGAATAAAGTGTAATTGATGAAAAATTAAAAAAAAAAGACTTGTTTATTATAATATCAAATGATTGCTATGGAATCATGACTCCAGTGATCATTACTAACTTTCTCTTATATTTCTTTGCTTTCATTGTTAAAAATTTGTCAAAAGGTTCATATAAATATACCAAATTAATTTTTAGTTTATTTAAAATGTTCCTCCCCAAATAGTAGTTCGTTACTGAAACTAAAGTCGTTAATACCTTATAAAGACTCAAATAGAGGACAGCAATTCTTTCTGGTATAAAGAATAATCACATAGGAAGAAAAGGAACTTTCTTTCTCTCTATGTAGCCATACATAATGCTGGCTTTGTCTACTCTGAATGTGCTCTTTCTGGCTAAATAATAATTTAAAAAATGTGTATTGGTAGTGAACCAAACTTTTTAATTAGTCGTTCTCTCCAACTTGTTTTTATCATTTCCTGATACAGTTGGCCCAGCCCTTCCCCCTCCGCAGACCTGCCACCACTTGTGCTGATCAGAGCTACTTCTCAGTGTTGAAGCAATTGGTCAGAAGCCAAAGAAATTACAAGCACAATAACAAAGACTGAGACTAAAATCAACAGAGACGGCCATTGGTTGAGTCCAAAATTTGTGTTAGGCAATAGACCATACCCTTTCATCTTCACAATGGTTATGCTCTACGTAGGTTATTACCTCCAATTTACAGATAAACAGAATAGAGCTCAAAGAAGTTGAAAGTGTGTGTGCCCAAGACCATGGAGCTAGGAAGCTGAGTGTATTAACCAGCCTGCCAGATTCCAAGGCCCATATTCTGGACCCTATCATCTCTTACTGGCCTGTGTTTAGACCGGACAACTTTAATAGAAACTTTATATTTACTACATAAATATAAATGTAAAAAATACATTGCAAATTCAAATGCAAATAGTGGGAGATATTTTCCCACAAAGGAAGTCTTTCGTGCCTTAGTAATTCTGTAGTCAGTTAGATACAACTAGATTTCCAAAGATGAAACACCTTAAGCCGATCACAAATGAGCTGTTTTTTTCCTGAGCAGTATGTCCCATGTGGAGCTAAAGATAGGTTTGGAAAATTCACATCCCAAGTGGAAGATGTGTGTGCATAACAGTTGAGCAGCACATGGAGCTTTGGGGGCCTTCTGTTCAGACTGCCAGACTCCCTCTGGAAGAGCTTACAAATTACATAAAGGAGGAGGATGAGTGCAGCACTGATCCTCTAAATTTATTGAGGTACATTTCCAGCTACAGAAAAGAAAGACTACCGACTGTTCAGTGCTTTCGTAGATATCCCAGGCTTTGGAGATAGAGGATATGAGTGAAAACCCAGCCCTGTGACTACACCTATGGCTCTAAGAAGGATATTTCTTCAAAACTGAAACAAAGGAAATGAAGAAAAGCAACAGTCATAATTTCTAATTCGTAGGGTTGTTGTGAGAAATACAGTAGACTACACCAGTAAGATATTCAGTATATTCTAACTTGTAGAAATCACTTCACAATCATCACTACTATTTTTAGATTACTGTAATGGTTTCATTCTATATTAAATGACCCTTCAGCCCAAGATTAAATGAGTGGAGTAGTTCTTCCTCTAGGTAGTTAAAGGATCTGGTGATTTCCCAGGAAATCACAGGGCAAAGGCCCAAGGCCATGTTGGGGCAGAGCATCCTTCCCCTTTTCCTATACTGTCTGCTTCTGAGTTTGTTTTGCCACACAGCAACACCGTGCTCAGCCCACTCAATGCCAGATTCACATAAGCATCTAAATAACATCTTCAAGATAAAATGGAAAACAGATAAATGGATGCTAGCGATGTCTCGATTCGAGGCATGAGGAAAGCAGCTAAATTTGTTATTCCTCCCATCCCACATGCACAGAGATACCTCATACGTGCTATACACCAGCTCTGCAGCTGGCTCACTGATTGGGGTGGGAAATTCAGCCTAACAGTCAATCATCTTGAAAGGATTTAATTTGACCTGCCCAGATTAAAAATGTATGAAGGAAATTCTTAAACAAACAGAAATAGAATGAGACCCCATGTACCCAGTATCCAGTTTAAAAATAACTATTAAGTCTAACCTAATGTGTTTCTGATATATCCCTATTGTTTACTACCCCTACTTTAGGAGTTATTTTTTTTAATCCCAGACTTCCTGTCATTGTGTTTTTAAGTATCTAACCATGTGACTACAAACTGTGGTTTTTGCTAAAATATTAACCATATTTTTTAATCTAAAGGATATTCATCAGCAACAATGACACATTTTAGAATTGTAACATAAATTGAAAACAACAACTCTCCCAGTGTCTTCAGAATTCCTGGCATATCACTCTTTGAGATTCAAAGACAATAAGTCAGTATTCCCAGGAATTCTCAGAAATTTCAAAGTCATGATTATTTTAAACAAACTTTTAAGACAAAATAGTGTAAGCACAATGCACAAACAGTCCACAGAATGAGAGAAAATCTTGACCAGCTACATTTAAGACAAGAGACTAATATTCAGAATTTGAAAAAAATACAGAAATTAAATACCAATGAAACAAAACTGCCAATTATCTAAAAGGCTAAAAGTTTGAATCTACAGTTTTCAAAAATAAAAGAAACCCAAATAGCCAATAACTATTTTTTAAAGTGTTCAACATTTCTTGTTAACTGGAAAATGCAAGTTGAAAAAATTTTGAGATATCATTTTACCCTAATCAGAATGGCTATCTTCAAGAAATTCAACAAGAAATGTTGAAGAAAATGTGGGGAAAAAGGAACCCTTTTTCACTACTTGGTGAGCATGCAGATTTCTATAGCCATTGTAGAAATTAGTTTTCAGGTTCCTCAATATTAAAAGTATAAGTACCATATGACCCACATATTTCATCACTGGGCATGTACCCTGAAGAACCCTATACTCCACCATAAGATATTTGCACCCCATATATATTGTTACTTTATTCAGTATAGCAAGGAAATGGAACTAGTTTACTTGTCTGTTAACAAATGAATGAATAATGAACATCTGGTCCATATATAAAATGGATAGCGAACAACTATAATGAAAAATGCCATCACAAAGTGCACAGGAAATGGATGGACTTAGAATGTGTAATATTGCATGAGGCTACTCAGACTCAGAAAAAAACAATATAATACATGATCTTCCTTATGGGCAGATCCTAGCCCATAATGTATGCATATGTGTAAACAAATGTGTGTATGGATATAGTATAACATTTTAGAACAAAGAAGAAAAGGTAATATAAATAAAATGCTCACTAATGAGTTTGCATGTACTCTATACTTTGTGGAAGTCCTTTGGATGCTCTCTCAAAGTATAAGAGATTTTCAATACAAAATACTTAAATAGGGCAGTGTCCACATACAATTCCATAAAGGGCTATTATGTTACCATAGATTTAATTTTAAGTGTTTTTTTTATTGCTTGAATATTACTCTGTACTGTGGTTCTTTGAAAGTACTACTAAAGTTAGTGTGCTTTATTTATAAATAATAACTTATTTAACTGTAATATCATTGTTACTATTAAAAATAAGAATTATCTCCTAATATCTATTTAACTATTCTAACTAATATCTATTTAACTAATATCTAATTAACTATTCTGTCAATACAAACATTCCTTTGACATGTCTTTTCTCACAATTTGTTTGAGTTAAAATCATATTCTAAAATTACTTGATATATGTTCTAAGACTCTGGTAATGTCCAGCTTCTAATTCTGTATCATATGTCTGCCTGTCTATTTCTATCCTCACTGCAATTTTATTGTTGAAGAAGGCATCTTTGTTTGTTTGTTTGTTTGTTTAGATCCTTTCAGAGTGAATAACTATTATGGATATTTTTCTACCCTAAATTACTGTATTAATTTCATTCTTTGTGTTTCTATGGCATTATTTAATACATGCTACTCTTCCCTGTGAATTGCTATGAAATTATCATTTTGATCATAATCTATTTTCACAAGACAACATCATAGATAGTATTTCGCATCTCTGTGAGAAGGAATATAATATCTGGCTGTTCCTCCTTTAAGATGGTAGTCATTTATGATTATTCTCTAATTGTGTGTGCCTACAAGGGTGTATATATATGTACAGATGCAGATTCATTGTGTGTGCATGCATGTAGGGGCCAGAGAACAACCTGATGTTTCACGTCTTAAAATAGGTTATCCTATGGGCCTAGAACCCTCTGAGTATGCTAGGCTAGATGATCAGAAAGCCAGGGCATCATCCTGTCCCCATTTCCCTAGTTCTGAGATTATAAGCACGTACCACTGTGCCCAGCTCAAAAAATAAAATAAAATGAAATAAAATAAAATATATTCTGAGGAATTAAACCCAGGTTCTCAAGCTTGAGAGACAGGCACTTCATACACTAATCTATCACCTCTGTACCATGTTCAATCTTTAAGGTAAAATTCTATGATTACTCAAAAGGTCATTGAGTAATTCAAATGCTGGTTTCTATACCTCCTCCCTCATAACTAGTTGTAATCCTTGTCTGAGAATTTTCTGTCTCAATGTTGTGTAAACACTGCTCTCCAATTTTCTCTTAATACGCCAATAAAGCTTCATACAGCCAATTGCTGATCAGGAAAGAGAATAGGGCTGGAATTCCTGCCAGCTAAGGAAGTAGGGTATTCAGCCACCAGAGAGGTTCAGGAACAGGAAAGCTACAAAGGGCAAGTATTACTGGGATGTGCCCTGTGAGGAAGTTAAATTAGCTGAGAGGGTTAAGAATAAAGTAATAACTGCTCAGTTATTGTGCTGCGAGGCTTATTAAAACAATATAATGGAGCCTCAATTATTTGTGTGATAGCCAGGTTAAGAGAGAAACTGAGAAACATAGTTTAATAAAATTAACTTTAACAATTTAGCTCAGCCTTTTTTAGATGCTAGAATTGGCTGATTGGGAATTAGACATCTATAATAGACAATTTAGGAAAGATTAAAATTTGTGCAATTCTTTATTTCAGTACTGAGAGCATGGTCACAGGTGCTCCAACACTATATTGATTAAATTACACTAAAAATCCAACATTTTCTCAAAAATATGATTTATCCAAAAAAGTACATACTTTTCTACTGTCATCATTAGCTCTTATAAAATCAAGGACTTCTTTACTATCCCAACACTTAAGCTGCTGGTTCTTTTTAATTTACTCATCAAATTCCTCTCACATTTATAAAAGATGAAATTGCTTCGCCTGGACTTGAATAACTGAAAAAGCTAACATTAGTTTGACACTTCCATGCTTTCTGCTTAAATTTCCTCATTAAGTTTACAGGTATAACTTTCCCTTTGGCATTAGCTGGACAATGTGTGAAAATGAGGTCTCTGCTTACACAATTGAGTATTTAGAAGGTTATTGTTTTTCTCCCTCTATAAAAGGGAAAATAATTTCAGTTTGTATAACAGAAAGATTAGATGGGCCTGATCTACTTTTGAAACAATTTACTGTAGCAGTCCCTTAGTTCATGATTCATATTAACCTTTCTATCTTGACAGATTCAGACAAAACAGCCTTCACTATCTGAGCTGGACTTGCACAGGTTTTGTGCATGCTGTCATAACTGTTGAAAATTCATATGTGCAGCTGCCCCGTTGTGTCTAGAAAACACATTTCTCTGTAGTCATCCACCACCTCTGGTTCTTGTACTCTTTCCACTCCCCTATTGCAAGGATTCCTGAGTCTGGGAAGGGGCGCTTATAATATAGATGGTCTGTTGGGTGCTGAGCATTATGAAGTCTCTTATTCTCAGCACCTTGGCACATCCAGCTGTGAGTCTCGATTTTAGTTATCATCTACGACAAATAGAAGCTTCTCTGATGAGGGTTAATGGAGGCATTAACTTGTGGGTATAATAATATGTCATTAGGAGTCCATCTAATACTATGTTTATTCAAGTCAGACCAAATTCCAACCTGTAAAGTGTATTGAGCACAAAGTCCCACTCCTATTGGCAAGTGACACCCATTGATAGAGGAAGGGTCAGCTTTCTTTAAGAGTGTTGCCCCTGGTAAGTCCACCTCTCTCCAGTGGAAGACCACATATCCCAGAATATATGAGCAGCACAAATTGACGATAGGTTTTTAAAGGACATAAAGTTGGGCAAGTAAGAAAGGGCATACATCTGAGACAGTTTGGCGGAAAGAGGAGTGAATATGTTCAAAATATTGTACAAAAATTTCAAAGAATTAATTTTCAAAAAAAGGAAACAGCCTTCAGCAGAAGTCTACAAAGAGCTACTAGACAATAAAATAGTCCTGGCTCACAGTTTGTACCTTTGGTTTCAATGTGATCTTTCAATGTCAAAATCCTCCCCCGAGTGGTTAGCTCCACTCTCTTCCCTTTCCCTATCCCATGCACTCTTCAGCTTCTTGAAGTCCAGTTTCTACATCCACCCCAATCCACCAGCTCTCCTTGTTTACCGACATGTCCAACCAAATCAGCTTTTCTCACTTGGCATCTCACCTGAGGGTTCTGCAGTTTTCACACTGACCAGATCCCTTTTCAACATCTGAGTCTCCGCTTTGTTTCTCCTTCCATCCCTCAGAGTACTCCTAATTCTCACTTGGTGTTTCTCTTGTCTTCTCAGCATTTGAAGCAACAGGGTTGTTTTTGTCTTGATCTCTTCTTTTCTTGCTTATGTTCTGTTCTGCCCAGTTCACGAACCCCAAAAGACCAGGAATAACTAGACTCCGCTGTAAATACATGAGGTTCTTTTTATTGTAAATTACAAGCTACAGTTTGAGCCCACACACCCCCACCACCGAAGCCCAGGTTTGTTGGGTGATATATAGATTCTGTTCCCTCCCAGCATGCCCAAGGCAGAGGCAATTCCTGCCTGGCAAGCATCTATTGGTCAAAATGCTACATTTTGAATTGATTGGCTATAGGAAGTTCCCCAGACCATAATGACCTGGTATCCCTCCCTAGGGGGATGGGCCAGTTTCCTAGCAACTGTTATCTCTAGTGGGTGGGGAAAGAATGCAGTAAAGCGGTCCTTCCCCTCAGGGCATTATTGGACCTCTCCATCCACCTAGTTCAGGCCTTAAACTTTAATAATAATTGCTGATTTTTAATTTCTTTTTTCTCTCAGCTCCTTCTGAAGAATTCGATCACTTTTAGAGGAGGAAACTGAATTGACCTTATTTCCGCTGTCTTTGTCTGAGGGTTCAGACCCACAACTTCAGTGGCACACTGGGATAGCCACAAAAGAATGAGAAAGCAGCACATGAATGACTCCAACCCTTGCTTGTTCCTGCCCTACCCTCTGCGCTGCCTTCCACAAGCCTGTGAAAACTCAAGTCCTGCTCTCCTAGTTATATTATTCTCCCTTCATACCATCTCTTACACTCAATTGTTCATGAAGTAATACTAAATTAATATTCCAGAGACCTCTCAAAGTCACCCCTTCTGCCACTTTGACTCTGTTCTTGATATCGTTAATACTGGGTTATAAACGATTTAGTTTCCCATTGTTCTGCAGAGAATGTGCCTCATGTGTTTCCCTTTCCGAGACCAACTCTTTTCTATTCTACTGATATGCCACAGCATTAGGACTGAAAAAAAAAAAAAGAATCATTGTTTCTGTATCTTCTGGGGAATTCTACCTAAGAGACTGGGATTAAACTTCACGTTTAAAATCTATATGATTTTCTGTACACAGAACACAAGTTGTGGTGCCATGCAGATCTAGGGTTTTGAAATGGAAACTGTTAAAGGGCCCTAAGAGGCCCAAGCATGCCAAACCTTGGCAGGATTTGTCCTACTCCCTTCCTTCTCCCTTGCTGAAACCTTAGAGTCCCTTATTTAGACACTTCCACATTCCTAAATCTAGCTACCAAGGTCATCTGCCACTTGGCCACCTCCTTATGCCTGACTCATTCCTGAGGCTGATCACCACAGTCCAGCAATCAAAATCCCTCATTTGGCTACCCTAAATAACAAGTCCAATCAGAACCTAACAACTCATCCCAGCTCATTCTAACACAGACCTCCTTTTTTTTCCCTCTTGAAATCATTCCTGCAAAGCTATTTGCTTTTTTTTCCCTGCAGATTCAGATTCAGCCACCTGTCTCTTTGCCTTGCTTAACAAAGGATCTCTTTGTGTTGGAAATTAGTGTTTTAGTGTGGTCTGTCTGTGCTTAATCAAGGGTCCAGAGGGCAGCACAAGGGGGGAGGAGTTGTCCCTTCAACTGCCACTTTTATGCTTTGAAATTTAAGTCAAGCTCTTTAACCTCTCTGTGTTTCAGTTTGAATGTACAACTTCACAGATACAGCCAATACAGTCTCGAGAGAACAGGGGGCTACAGCTGGGATACAAAGTAAATAACTTGTGATTAATATAAAAAAATAAAATTATTAAAAAAAGAAAGATCATAGAGATCTCAGGTAACTTAATGATATAGCTCAGAGCTTTAGAAGAGCAAAAAGCAGCCAACCAAAAAGAAACAGATGTCAAGAAATTATAAATATCAAGACAGAAATAAATGAAATCCAAACTTCAAAAAAAAATACTTAGAATTAATCAAATCTAAACTGGTTCCTTTGAAAATCTAACAAGAATGACCAATCCTAGCCAAACTAACAAAAAAACATGACCTAAACCAATAAAATGGAGATGAAAAGGGAGTTGTTACTATAGATTCCAATGTAATCCAGATAATTGTCAGAAAGGATTAAAGCCAGAAAATACAAACAACTAAAGCATATACACAACAAATAATAAGATAGAAATGGTAATTAAAACTCTCCCAAACAACAAAAGTTCAGGGCCAGAGAGATTCATTGCTGAATTTTAGCCAACTTTGAAAAAGATCTAGTACTAATATAACACCTCTTAAACTGTTCTACAAAATCTAAAGGAACAAACCTATCAAACTCATTCTATGAAGCTGAAATAGCTCTCTCATCCCCAAACATAAATCACAGAGTAAATATCCGTTTTTTAAAAACCCTAGGAATAAAACATCATACCTCAACATAATAAAGTTTATGTATAATATATAGCCAACATTATACCAGATATGAGCCATTTCTTCTAAAAACTCAAATGAGACAAACATGATCACTCTCATTCTTATTCAGTATAGAGTGTGAAGTCTTAGCAATAACACTTTCTTTTTTATTTTTTTTAATTTTTATTATCATTTATTACAATTTATTCGATTTGTATCCCGTTAATGGCCCCCTCCCTCATCTCCTCCCAATCCCATCCTCCCTTCCTCTTCTACCCCTATGTCTCTTGCCTAGTCTACTGATAGGAGAGGTCCTCCTCCTCTTCTATTTGACCCTATTCTATCAGGTCTCATCAGGGCTGGTTGCATTGTCTTCCTCTGTGGCCTGGCAAGGCTACACCCCTCCCCCAGGGGAGGTGATCAGAGAGCCTGCCAGTGAGTTCATGCCAGATACAGCCCCTGCTCCCCTTACTAGGGAACCCACTTGGAGACTGAGTCTATGGTTTACATCAGAGTAGAGATTTTAGGTCCTCTTCATGCATTGTCTTTGGTTGGAATATCATTCTCTTCAGGGCCCCCAGGGCTCAGTTTTTATGGTTCTTCTGGTCTCCTTTTGGAGCTCTTGTCCCTTCCTAGGTCTTTCTAGATGTCCCTCAACAGAGGTGTGGTTATAGTAATTGTCGTACATTTACACAATGGAATACTACTCAGCTATTAAAAAGAAGGAAATCATGAAATTTGCAGGCAAATGGTGGGAACTAAAAAAGATCATCTTGAGTGAGGTATTCCAGAAGCAGAAAGACATACATGGTATATATTCACTCATAAGTGGATATTTGCCATGTAATATAGGATAAACATACTAAACTCTATACTCCTAAAAAAGCTAAACAATATGGAAGACCCTAGGAAAGATGTTCAATCCTCATTCAGAAGAACAAACAAAAATGCAATGGACATTGGAAGCAGAAGAAGACAGGGAACAGGACAGGAGCCTATCACAGAGGGCCTCTGAAAGTCACTACTGATCGAGATATCGAAGCAGAGGCTAAGACTCATAGCCAAACTTTGGGCAGAATGCAGGGAATCTCATGAAAGAAGGGGCACATAATAGCGATAACACTTTAAAGATAAACTATCCCTATTTGCAGATAGCATCATACTGTTACCTGGATGCCACCAGAGAATTCTGAAATCGGTATACTTTTAGTACATTTTGTACAATATGAATAAACTTGCTGAGCAGGAAATCAGGAAACAATCTATTCACAATAGCTTCAAAAAAATTAAGGAGGTGAAAGGTCTCTCTAAAAAGAAAACTTTAAACACTGAATAAGGAGGTTGAAGAAAACTATATTAAGTTTCACTCTCAGTCTCCAAACAGGTTCCTTAGTAAGGAGAGCAAGGGCTGTCTCTGACATGAACCCAGTGGCTGGCTCTTTGATCACCTCCCCCTGAGGGGGGTGCAACCTTACCAGGCCACAGAGGAAGACAATGCAGCCAGTCCTGATGAGACCTGATAGGCTAGGGTCAGATGAAAGGGAAGAAGTTCCTCCCTTATCAGTGGCCTAGGGGAGGGAGAGAGGGAAGGTAGGTGGGACTGGGAGGAGATGAGGGAGGGGTCTACAGCCAGGATACAAAGTGAATAAATTTTAATAAAGAATAAATTTTTAAAAAGAGAAAAAACTTTCAAACCCTGAGACAAATGGCTGAAGTGCCTATTTAGCATATCAAGGCAGACCTGGCTGTCTGGTTCTCCTAGCACCCTTCAGTTCCTACCTATTACAGGGTATGGCTGGTATAACCTGCTCTCTACCCCAAACTCTCCTGCCCAGGGGCTGAGCTGATGTTAAAGCTCTTTGTAGCCTGTGCTTGCTACTTTGTGAATTCTTCTTCCTTCCACCCTTTTCTTCCACCTTTTCAGCTAGATAGAAAAGAAAAAAAGGATGGAGGAGAAAGGGGTCAACATTAGCATTAAACTGTTTCCTGCTGATGAGAGGCATGGGAGTTTCTTGGTGCAAGTTTGATCTTCATCTTCAGGATATCTAACTTCTTCTTGTGGTTTCTTCTCTGAGAACGACTACTTACCAAACCACAACCAAAGCAACCAACAACCCACCGTGCCTTTTGGCATCCTAGCGTTTAGTAAAGTCCAAGATCCAGTGGATAGCTTTACACCCATGCCCATGCGAATGGCACTGGTTAAACTCAAACGATAACAAAGAAAAACAAAAAGCCATGAAAATGGGATAGGGATTTGGTGGAAGGAAGAGCAGTTTTGTGGGGGTGGAAGAAGGATAAGAGTGGGGCCATGATTAAGTGTGATCATAATTATTACATTATACATGTATGAAATGGGCAAAGAGTACAGAACAATAAATAGTGTTCTCTCTGTCTTCTCTATCTGTCTGTCTCTGTCTCTTTCACACACACCCCCCACAAACTACTCAGAGCCCCTAGCTTATAATTGTTAAAGATATATATCTAGATATGAGTAAGTAGGAATAGAGTCCAGGAAGATAGAAAAAGTCCCTCAAGGTGGGGAAAAAAGACGTTTTAAGGGAGGGGTGGGGAAGATGACAGAAAATGTGTGATATTATTGTGGAAGGAAAAGTACCTTGTGTAAAGGAGGAATCAACCAAAAGAGTAGGCATTTCATTGCCACAGGGAAAACTGTTACTTTGCAAGCTACTTATTTTTTAAATGAGTCACAAACTAGTACCTACTCATTGGATTGGTGGAGTAAGTTACTGCCACATTGCCTGGGTCATAATAAGTTTCAGTTGTTGCTTACTATTACTGATTATTACTCTTTTCCTCACCTAAGCATGCATAGCTTTCCTTGCCCCTGAGCAATCGCAACCATGAGGCACCAATTTCTTCCAGTCCAAAGTGCTCATTTACCAAGCTACTGAAGTTAGCATCTTTCTAAGAAACACTGTCTTGGAAAACTTTCAATGGGTTCAATGAATCAGTGGCAGAAATCAGTATCCAAAACCCTCTGGGATGTGGACCTACTTTCATTTTCTAGTCCAAGAAAGGCTCTCTGGGGTTACCAGCAGCAGAAAAGAGTTAAACAAAACATGGCTAGTATGTGAGAAGAGTTAAGCTGAAGGTCAGAAAGAGAAACAGTCTGTGCAAAAACTGGAGCCAAAACACCGTTTTACTGAGGGAAAAAGAAAAGGAGATAAACAACTGGATAAAGAAGAGCAGTGTTGCAAAGTAGAGACAGAAGGGTTCCAATAGTTGGGGCAGATAAAAGCCAATGAAAAATCATAGTGCAAAATGAAAGATGGATTTAATGACAGGGTTCTACTCATTTCCCTGCCCATACCTAGCTCTACATACAGCTTCTCCAATCTTCATATTCTACAGCAGACCCAACAGAATGCCCCCAATGTGGGTACATGTTCTTACGTCTATTTTAAGCTTTTAATCCCAATTGTTAACAACTCCATTAAATATAAAGCTTCCTTTCAGAGCTACTTGGAAATGTGTTACATAAATGCTGCATATTTCCCCTCTTCTTCAGCTTCTAAAAATAGGACCTTGGATGCTGGCTTTGTTCACTGTGCTAGCTCCCACTTGCACATCTATCATGTTCAGAGGCCAATTGGGACAGATCACTTTTGCAGGCGTTTCTTTCTCTGTCTCCATTTCTTCTTGCATATGTAGCATATTTTTTAAATGAAGTTCAGTGCTCCTGAAGAAATGACGTCCTGCCACAGGAATGAAGCTACAGATAAACTTTTTTTTTTCTCTCTTCTGATTCTTACAGTTGCCCCAGGAGACTTCTGTAAGATACACAGAAGAACACTAATGTAAACATTTAGGAGGATAGAACAATACAATTCAGTGACTGGGAATATCTTTTCAAGAACTGAAGTTCCCCTTTGCTGGCCACTGTGGGAGGCACTTTCACATGCTGTGCTGAATGCAGTTACTCCATCAGGCCAACGGCTGGGTATCAGCTTCAGCCTCCTTGGGGGATATGCACATTGAATCTTAGATAGGTTAAAGAATTAGGCCCAAACTAGACACGTTTCCCCAGAAGACACACAGACAAGGATCAGAATTCTGATTCCCCTGGGCATGCCAATAAAGGAGAGGAGAAGAGAACAAGACTGTAAGAGGAGAACATCTTCCAAGGAAGCCTAAAAGACCGTATCACATACAAACTCCGAATCTACCCAACTGGTCACAAAAAAAAAAAAAAGTTTTTCCCACCCACACAGGGACCTGCCATTAGTTGAAAGCTGCTTTGTTGTGGCAGAAGCATTAAATGTCATACACTGACTTTTTTTTCTGTTTGTGAATTAACCATATCCCTCTGTCAGAGAAGTATTCAGGCAGAGTCACAAGTGTTTAAAGACAGCATCCTGCAGCAATTTAAGCTGAGTGTGAGGGGCAGTCAGCAGGGTGTCCAGGGCTTTTTATTTCCGTATGCATATGAAAGATAAAAACAGAGAGCCCCACCCCTAGAGACCAGTGTCCAATCAGGCTGCTTCACTCTGCTGGCTAAGTTTAGCAGACCTGCACGGTATTGACTCTCACTATTTTTTGTCAGTAAGCCTTTTCTTACTTCAGCTGAGCGATCCAAACTGAAGGAGACATAGAAACAACAGAGGGAAGAATATGTCCAAGGTCACACAGTAACTAAAAGGCAACTCGGTGGTCTAAACCGAAGCCTAAGTTTCCATCGCTATTGTAATTTTGGTCACTTTTGTTGTGTTGTGTTTTGTTTTGTTTTGTTTTTTTCTCTTGCCTGGACAATGAAAGGTTCTTCAAGATGCCCCTCTAGGCTGCAAAGATATGCCAACAGCCACGGAATTTTACTGTTATGAGATGATTTTCCAAAACAGGATAGTGTTTCTGAAAAAAAATCCCCTTCCAGATTTTTGAAATTCTCAAGTTTCTCAATTAGTAAGCATGTAATCAAAAGAGCTAAATATTGTATCAGCCTTTGTCTCTGACATGAACTCAGTGGCCTGCTCTTTTATCTGCCCCCCCCCCCCAGAGGGGAGTAGCCTTGCCAGGCCACAGAGGAGGACAAATGCAGCTAGTCTTGATGAGACCTGATAAGCTAGGGTCAGAGGGAAAGAGAGGAGGACCTCCCTATCAGTGGACTTGGAGAGGAGCATAGGAGGAGATGAGGAAGGGAGGGTAGGATTGGGAGGGACTGAGGGAGGGGGCTACAGCTGGGATACAAAGTGAAGTGAATAAACTGTCATTAATATAAAAATAAAATTTTAATAAAAACAAGCCCCTTGTAATCAAACTGCATGGTCTGGATCTTTTAGGAGGAAAAACACTAACAGTATTAATAGTAGTGAAGAGTTCCTCACTGTGTGTTAAAAGGTGCTTGCATTTTAGGAAAGCCCTACTGGGAACACAGTGGCCCAGGCCTGTAATCCCAGCTTTCAAGAGGTAGAGGCGTGAAGGCCACCTTGGGCTACTTAGTAAAACTCTGTCAGAGAGAGAGAGAGAGAGAGAGAGAGAGAGAGGAAGTAATAAAGGAAAAGGAATGACAGCTTTTCCATACCACACAGTACCTATCTATGATTCCCCGGAGAGAATTACTCAGGGTAATTGCTATAAAAACACTGAGGAAAGTATTGTTAAATAGTGACACTGTTTTCAGAAATGTGAAATACAAAGTACCTTGGGGGATTTTTGAAATATTATAGTATCCTGGGCAATGTTTTCTTGGTTGTTGAATGCTGCTGTGCTGTGTTCTTGGAAAGAAGTCAAATAAGCAATGTCATCTATACTTATTCTTGAAAGAAGGGTAACTTGTTAGATTAGAAGTCATTGTATCATCGTTTGCAGCCGGTAAAACTGAAGACCAGGAAAGGAAAGAATTAAAGCTGAATCAGCTAAGATGGGAGCCAGATGTCCTGGGACTGAAGATCTGTAGCTTTTCCATTCATCCCATCTTCCCATTCAAACTGCTCCCTTGGACTATTGCAAATGGTCAGAACCCCTAGCACTAATGCAGATTTGGATCTGTTCTAATGCCCAACTATTCTAACAATTGTCAGAAACATTTGTCTCACAAACATTTAAGATGGTGTTAGAACAGGTTTTTCCTTTTTTTTTTTTTTAATGTCTTTTCTCCAAAAGAAGCAATAAGCCTAAGCTCCAGGCTTTTCTGCTTCATCATTATATAATACTTGTCTGGGACTGCAAATCACTCGCAGAAGGACAAAGCTCGGGGGAAGAAAGGGTGGGTGTGAATCTTTTGTGATTTCTTGAGTAATGGGAGGTGATTTGTCATTTTAGGAAAACTGGAGACTATGTTCTCAGATTCATGCACAATCCAGCCTGTTTAACTCTATTGAAAACTTGCGGTTTCTGAGCCAGTCCCTGAATTGGGGGTAGAACACATGGGTAGCAGACAGACCTGTTTTTCTCTATTCCCTTCTCCCCAAGTAAGAGAACAAGCTAATAATAAATCAAAGTTCTAGAACTTGAATTTGAACTGAAAATACCTCAGAATAAAACCTGTTTCTTCCAACCTACAAATCAGCAGGAGCAGAGAATACATGCATTTTCTGTGAACGAACGCTCCCTGCTGGTAAATTTTGGCTATGACTGGCTCTTGGGAGAAGTAAACAAAATTACCATAGCAAAAAGAATTTTTTATTGACGGGGAAAAGATCTATAGAGAACTCATTAATGTAACTTTTTAGTCTTAAAGTTGGCGGTTATGAAGAACCCACAGAGAGTTGTGTTAATTCTCATGGATACTCTCAGGAGAGAAATTCTTGGGGAGCTCTCCAAATACCTTGTTGCTGAACATATTTATAGAAATAGGAAAATAAAGCAACTCTTAAAGGTAAGCATTGTAAAATTTCTTGGTTACTTATGTTAAAATCCTATAAAATCAGCCCAAAACAACATAGAGTCCCCTCAATTTTGGACGACAAATCAAAAGAATTCCAGAGCAAATAAAATTAACTGGTGGGTGGAAAAGAACAAATCATGTTAACTGGAAGGACAGGGTCTCGCATTGTAGCTCTGGTTGGGCTGAAACTCACTCTATAGCTCAGGCTGGCTGCAGGCTACCATAAATCCTCCTGCCTTAACTGGGATAAGCGGCTTTAGAGATACTTTTAAAGTATTTTGACTCAAAATCAATGAGATGTGTTGTTTAAATACAGTACACCTGAAACTCTTATCCTCCTACTTTTGCCTCCTTGTAAAAAGTCCTGACAAGTGCTGCCCATCTTTACTTAAGTATTTCCTTTGAAAGGTCAGCCAGTTCTTCTAATAGGCATTCCACTCAGCTTGATTTCAGTCTCTGTCTCCTGCTCCCATTTGATAAGGAATGCATGCCAATGATCTACGGTTAGCCGCTGGTGGAGACTTTTTCCTCCCTAATGCCTTTCCTTTCCCAGCTTTTCTTTCTCTCTCTCCACCACTCACACACTGCCCACTCATAACTTCAACTACCTCCATCACTCATCCAGATCATTCCTGGACTGACTTTGCACCCACGTTTATCCCCTTCGTGTGTCTCAGTTTAACCCCTTGCTTGCAGGAGAGAGAGAGAGAGAGAGAGAGAGAGAGAGAGAGAGAGAGAGAGAGAGAGAGAGAGAGAGAGAGAGAGAATCAACTCAGCTGGCTGAGACTAACACTCATTGGGGGCTGTGCACAGGTTTTGCAGCTCCCACCCAGAGACTAATCAGGCTGCAGCCCATCAGCAAACAGATCACATTACATAAGGCAGCTGGAAGGCGGCTCGGGAGGCAGATCACAAGACTGCTGCCTCACCCACGTGCTGGAGAATCTTCCATCAGCCCCTCGGGAGAAGCAAACCCAGACGTCTGTAGTTAGCAGCGCACATTTTGTGCCAGCCAGCGAGCACACAGGTAGAGAATACAATCTGCTATGTCTCATGCCTGTGTACCCCGAAATCAAAACACTCTGCACAGTTCATGTTGCCCCCAGGGAATACAGAAACACGCTTGACTTCTTTGAAATTCCTTCAACTCTTTAGTAAGTCTCGTCCTCGGCTGGGGATATTTTGTTTTAGTGTCTAGGCAGTATGCGTTTAGTGACTAAGGGGCACAGAGCAGGACAACAAACGAGGGTCACCCAAATTCTCCCTTCCTGCTCCTCAGATGAGTCCTCTCACTCGGCTGCTCCGTGAGAAGAAAAGAAGGCATGGGGGTCGGGGGCATTGAATTTTGATGCCTTTATCTGATTCTGACCACACTGGAAGAAGTCTAATTCTCAGATCTGGTTTGAGCAGTGAGTTGGCAAGTGAAACCTCCTCAACCTAGAAAGAAATCTTGATAAGGGATTTTTTTTTTTTTTTTGAAAGAAGGGGGAAGAGGCTGGAATCGAAATCCGTTTTCATCCCACGTGATTTGGGCAGATCTTAAGTAGGTCGTTGCACTTCTGCACTTCGGCCGGGTTTTGCCTTCGATGGTTGCACATTTAGCTTGAGGCGAAGATGATAGCAATGATTAAGCAGTGCTTCTAAGAGAAAAAAAAAAAATGTTTTGTTGTTGTTTCCTACCAAAGATAGCAAATGCTTGTTTGGTATGCAAGAAAACTCTTCCCATTTCTAAGAAGGAATTTATGTTATCTGGTCTTTTGTTAGATGGTTAAGATTGCACTGCTTTGTAGCAAGGGCATTAATAAAATTTTGAAAGACAGAAAGAGTGGAGAGAATGCACGAAACAGAGGAGGGTGGGAGGTAGAAAGAAAGAGGGAAGTGGGGCGGGGGGTGTGAAAGAGTCCAGGGATACTTAAACATATTAGAGACAGTAAGAAAAGGGGGTGCGGATCTATTGTTCACAATAGAAAGGGCTAGTTAAAGCTAGCCACTTCAGGAGCCAGGAGGGCGTCTACAGCGGGGATATTCCACTGGGAAAATTTGTTGACAAGAATGTAATGGGAAGTGCGGCTGATGTGAGAATCACGGGAGAAAGACGGCTGAAAACTCTCTAGTGGGGAAGAGAATTCCTTTTTCTCAACGGAGAAGGAAACGAATCCATTCGTGTCCAGTAAAAGATGCCAAGTATATATGTGAAGATGGACTATAGCAACTCTCCCAAAAGGACATTAAACGCTGTAATTACGTCATTGCCTGTGTAGTTGAGTCCCATCCCAGACAATACAAGGAAACAACAAGTCTTCATGAATAATTCAGAGGCTCCCTGTGTGGCAGTCATACACTGTACAACTGAGGTCCCACATCTCTCCTGCAGGAGCTACTTCTTACGTAAATGATGGTGGCAACTGGCTTTAGATTCGGTGACAGTGTTTTCAGCCTATTTGGCTAATACGTCTAAAATTCTTAAGCAACAACTTTGTAACACTTAATTCTGAGTTGTGTTCAGTGTGCAACATTCTGGACAACATGGTCAGTTGCCTTCTCTGTAGCCACCACTGTCAATGTTAATGATAATAATAATTTGTTGGTGCAATGAGGTTGTACAATAGGAGACAAAAGGAAATAACTTGTGCTCCCTAGTGTCTGAGAATTTATTTTATTAAAGCTTTGCTGCCATCTAGTGATACATTGCAGAACTGCCTGATTTAGACAAAAGTCATTCCACTGTAATATTTATTATCATTTATTACAATTTATTCAATTTGTATCCTGGCTGTGGCCCCTTCCCTCATCTCCTCTCAATCTCATCCTCCCTCCCTCTTCTCCCCATGTGCCCTTCCCCTAGTCCACTGATAGTGGGGGTCCTCCTCCCCTTCTATCTGACCCTAGCCTATCAGGTCTCAATAGGACTGCTTGCATTGTCTTCCTCTGTGGCCTGGCAAAGCTGCACTTTCTCTCGCCAGGGGAAGGTGCCAGCCACTGCTCCCCTTGCTAGGGTACCCACTTGGAAACAGAGTCTATAGGCTACATCTGAGCAGAGGTTTTTGGTCCTCTCCATGCATTGTCCTTGGTTGAGGTATCATTCTCTTCAGGGCCCTCAGGGCTCAGTTGTTTTTTTGTTTTTGTTTTTCGTTTTGTTTGGTTGTTTGTTTGTTTTTTCTCTGTTGGTCTTCATTTAGAGCTCCTGTCTCCTCTAGGTCTTTCAATCTCCTCCTTCTTTCATAAAATTCCATGCATTCTGCCCAAAATTTGGCTATGAGTCTCAGCCTCTGCTTTGATACCTCAATCAGTAGAGTCTTTCAGAGTCCATCTGTGGTAGGCTCCTGTCCTGTTCCCTGTCTTCTCCTACTTCCAATGTTTATTGAATTTGTCCTTCTAAATAAGCATTGAGCATCTTCCCTAGAGCCTTCCTTGTTGTTTAGCTTCTTTAGGAATATATATTTTTAGTATATTTATCCTATATTATATCTCTAATGACCACTTATAGCCACTTATGGATGATATATACCATATGTGTCTTTCTGTTTCTGGGATACCTCAAACAAGATGATCTTTTCTAGTTCCCACCATCTGCCTGCAAATTTCATGATTTCCTTGTTTTTAATTGCTGAGTAGTATTCCATTGTGTAAATGTACCACACTTTCTGTATCCCTTCCTCAGTTGAGGGACCTCTAGGTTGTTTCCTGATTCTGGCTATTATGAATAAAGCTGCTACAAACATGGTTGAGCAAATGTCCTTGTATAGTTGAGCATATTTGGATATATGCCTAGGAGTGGTATAGCTGGATCTTGAGGAAGCACTATTCCTAATTCTCTGAGAAAGCTCCAGATTGATTTCCAAAGTGGTTGTACAAGTTTACATTCCCACCAGCAATGGAGGAGGGTTCCCCTTTCTCCACATCCTCTACAGCATGTATTGTCACTTGATTTTTTACTCTTACTTAGCCTTTCTGGTGGGTGTAAGGTGAAATATCAGGGTCGTTTGGATTTGCATCTCCCTGATGACTAAAGACATGAACATTTCTTTAAGTGTTTCTCTGCTATTCAATAGTCCTCTATTGAGAATACTCTGTTTAGCTCTGTACTCATTTTAATTGATTACTTGATTTGTTGCTGTTTAACTTCTTAAATATATATTCTGGGTATTAGCCCTCTGTCAGACATAGCTTTGGTGAAGATCCTTTCCCAATCTGTAGGCTGTTGTTTTGTTCTGATGACAGTGTCTTTTGTTTTACAGAAAATTTTCAGTTTCATGAGGTCCCATTTATTGATTGTTGATTGTAGAGCCTTTGATCTTAGGTGTTCTATTTAGCAAGTTGTCTCCTGTGCCAATGAGGTCAAGGCTCTTCCCCACTTTTTCTTCTGACAGGTTCAGTGTGTCTGGTTGTATGTTGAGGTCTTGATCCACTCGGACTTTAGTTTTCTGCAGGGTGATAAATATGGATCTATTTGCATTTTTTTAAATGAAGACATTCAGTTAGGCCAGCACCATTTGTTGAATATGCTATCTTTTTTTCCCATTTTATTATTTTGGCTTCTTTTTAAAAATCAAGTATCCATATGTGTGTGGGTTTATCTCTGGGTCTTCTATTTTATTCCATTCATCCATAATTCTGTTTCCATCCTAGAATCATGCAGTTTTTATTACTGTTGCTTTATAGTATAGCTTGAGATCAGGGATGGAGATACCTCGAGACGATCTGTTGTTTTACAGGATCATTTTGGCAATTCTGGGTTTTTGTTTTTCCATATGAAGGTGAGAATTGTTCTTTCAAGGTCTGTAAAGAATTCTGTTGGTGCTTTGATGGGAATTGCATTGAATCTGTGGATTGCTTTTGGTAGGATGGCCATTTTCACTATGTTACTCCTGCTGATCCATGTGCATGGGAGATCATTCCATCTTCTGCTTTGTTCTTCAATTTCTTTCTTCATAGACTTCAGGTTTTCCATACAAGTCTTACGCTTGCTTGGTTATAGTCACAGCAATGTACTTTGTGTCATTTGTGGCTATTGTGAAGAGTGCTGTTTCCTTAATTTCTTTCTCAGTCTGTTTGTCTTTTGTATACAGAAGGACTCCCATTTTTTTTTAGTTAAATTTGTTTTGAGCCCATAAAGAAACAGAAGCAGTCATAAAAAGTCTCCCATGAAAAAAAAAATAAAAAAAGCCCAGGGTCAGATGGTTTCAGTGCAGAATTCTACCAGACCTTCAAAGAAGAGCTAACACCAATCCTCTTCAAAATATTCCACAAAATAGAAACAGAAGGAACATTACCAAACTCATTCTATGAGGCCACAGTCACATGATACCTAAACCACACAAAGCAAAAAGACCCAACAAAAAAGGAGAACTTCAGACCTTCAGACCTATCTCTCTTATGAACATTGATGTAAAAAAAAAAAAAAAAAACCTCGCAAAGTAAATCCAAGAACACATCAAAGATATCATCCACTATGATCAAATAGTCTTCAATGTAATCCACCAGATAAACAAGCAGAAAAAAAAAATAACACATGATCATGTCCTTAGATGCTGAAAAAGCATTTGACAAATCCAACATCCATTCATGTTTAAAGTCTTGGAGAGATCAGGGATACAAGGCACATATCTAAACAAAGTAAAGACAATATACAGCAAGCCTATAGCCAACATCAAACTAAACGGAGGGAAACTTAAAGCAATCCCACTGAAATCAGGGAAAAGGCAAGGCTGCCCACTCTCTCCATATCTCTTCAACATAGTACTTGAAGTCCTAGCTAGACAACTAAAGGAGATCAAGGGGATGCAAATTGGAAAGGAAGTGGTCAAAGTATCACTGACTGCAGATGACATCTTAGTGTACATGAGTGACCCCAAAATTTCTAACATAGAACTCTTTCAGCTGATAAATGACTTCAGCAAAGTGGCTGGATGCAAAATTAACTCAAAAAAAATCTGAAATGCTCCTGCATACAAAAGACAAAAGGGCTGAAAAAGAAATTAGGGAAACAGCACCCTTTTCAATAGCCACAAAAAAAAAAAAAAAAAAAAAAACAATCCACAGCATTTTAAAATACCAGTTCAGGGACTAGAAACCAAAATAAATACTAATGCTACAATGTTAACTATTCCAATAATATCATAATCATAGCTTTAATAAGTTCCCAATATATTTTACAACTCAGCTACTTAAAACTTACAAAATAAAAAAAATTGTGTTCTAAACCATACCATTAACAATAATTATAATCAATGTTTACATAATATCCACCCCATTTATATAAGCCTATGCTGTGCCTGACATGATTTGATACAATGGTAAAAGCCCCTGCAGTTGGAAACTTCTCTCATAAGCTGTACCAACAAATAACTGTCCATATATTTTCTCTGCAGAGTATGCAAATGTGTTCCAGGTAGGTCACCATATATGTTATCAAGGGAATTTTCAAAATTTGTTAGAGCTGAAGAAACCCTGCAAGCCAAGTATTAGCATTGTCATTTAGCAAATACAGGAAGTTAGTCTGAGTTGAATTGATCAATATTATTGAGCAATACTCGGTTTTTTTTTATACAAACATATACAGATGGTCACCTGTGAATGTTTTTTGCAAGTTCTAATTTAGTAAGAGTGATGACAGTATGCCTTATGAAGTCATTTCTTTTCTGCTTTTCTCAAAACCCAGTCACATTCTTTTGCCATTGAAGTCTGAATTTCTATGAAGGAACCAAGTCCTCTTCATCTTCAGTGATCCACGTGGAGCTGACCCCACCCCAAGCTAGCCAATAAGAGTAAATTATTTTACAAATACTAACAATAGTTTAGTTAGGGGTGGGATCATGATAAAGCCTGGCCAAGAAAATCAAACACACATCAATCCTGATGAATTACAGACTGTTGAGTGACTTTTCCTGAGGAATCATGAAAAAATGAGGTGTGGCTGTCCACTGATTGTACCTTTAAGAAATCATGTCTCTGGTCTGGTTTTACTCTGGCCAAAAGTATAGTCATTTGTCACCTTTTTTTTTGTGGGAAAGAATTAAACCTACCCCTGCTTAATTGAGCAACAAGAACTTCAGTTCTGCCTTTTTCTCATCTTCCTTGTCAATGTTTTGTTCCTTCCTATCTTGTTACCTCTGTATTTTAAAGGACACTCTTTTAAGTTTAATACATTAACTCCTAAATTCATATTCAAGTTCTTAAGATGTTTAATTTTATTCATTAATCATGAGAAAATTTGAGAGCAATCTCTAATAATTGGTGTCTTGATCCTTTATTTAACTCTGAAGACATTTTCTTATGTATTGTTGTCCTTCGAATAAAATCCAAAAGCTAAATGGAGCCTGGAACTTTATCTGAAAGTACACTTTGTTTGCAAATAACTCAATGATGTAGATGTGTAGTGGTGAAACAAGCATTTAATCCCAGCTGTTGGGAAGCAGGCAGATCTCTTGAGTTAGAGGCCAGTCTGGTCTACAGAGTTAGTTCCAGAACAGCCAGGGCTATACAGAGAAACCCTGTCTCAAAATACCAACTCCACCCCAAACCCCCCAAAAAAGGAAAAGAAAAGAACTTGATTAAAAATGTTTGGAATTTGGATTCCTTCTGCCAAAGCAGCAACAATGAAGCCTGTCCCATGCCCTCCATTGTGTGCTTGCCGTCTCCCAGAACACAGCTCTACCTGAAACCCCCAAAAACGGCAGGGACTGCTAGGTGAGACTCCTCCACCAATCCTTTTCCTTTCCACATTCCTCCAGGCAAACCCAGCAGCCATGAGGTCTGCCCCACGCCTTCTGATTGTTGCAATTGCCTAGAACCCAGTACTACCTGAAATGCCAGAGGCAGCATCCAGCAGGGACTGCTGCCTCTACCAGAAATCCCAGATGTCTACTGCCATCAGGGACCATCAGGCCTGCTAAAGGCCCAGCATCAAAACATACTCAACAAAGCCCAGGGCAACATGGCACCAAAAGAACTCAGCTACCCTACTAGAGCAAGTCCTAGATATCCTAATACACCTGAAGAGCAAAAAAAAAAAAAAAAAAAAAAAAACAGACCTGAAACCTAATCTTATAAAAATTATAGGGCCTTTAAAGAGGAAGTTAATAAATCCCTTAAACAAAAAAAAAAACAAAAACAAAAAAAACAAAAACAAAAAAAACAATCAAACAGGTGAATGAAATTAATGAATCCCTTAAAGAAATATAGGAATGAATAAAACTGTTCAAGACCTGAAAATGGAAATTGAAGCAATAAAGAAAACCCAAACTGAGGCAATCCTGGATATGAAAAACATAAGAAAGAGAACAGGAACTACAGACACCAGCATCAACAACAGAATACAAGAGATTGAAGAAAGAATCTCAGATGTAGAATATATGTTTGAAGAAATCGATATATCAGTCAAAGAAAATGTTAAATCTAAAAAGTTCCTGACACAAAACATCCAAGAAATCTAGGATACTATGAAAAGGCCAAACCTAAGAATAATAAGAATAGAATAAGAAGACTCTGAGCAACAAGGCCCAGAAAACTATTTTCAACAAAATCATAGGAAAGAAAGAGAGGCCTATTAACATACAAGAAGCTTACAGAACACTAAATAGATTGGAACAGAAAAGAAAATGCTCCCGCTACATTATTCAAAACACTAAATATACAGAACAAAGAAAGAACAGTAAAAGCTGCAAGGGATAAAAGCCAAGTAACATATAAAGGCAGACCTATTAGAAATACACAAGACTTCTCAACAGAGACTTTAAAAGCCAGGAAATGACTAAAATGCTCAATCCCCATCCCGAAAGGCAAAGAGGATGGACATCAGAAGAAGAAGAAAACAGGAAACAAGTTAGGAACCTGCCACAGAGGGCCTCTGAAAAGCTCTGCCCTGCAGACTATCAAAGCAGATGCTGAGACTTATGGCCAACTCTTGGGCAGAGTGCATGGAATCTTATGTAAGAAGTGGGAAATAGTAAGATCTGGAGAAGACAGGAACCCCACAAGGAGAGCAACAGAACCAAAAAATTTGAACACAGGGGTCTTCCCAGAGATTCATACTCTAACCAAGTACCAGGCATGGAGATAACCTAGAACCCCTGCACAGATGTAGCCCATGGCAGTTTAGTGTCCAAGTGGGTTCCATAGTAATGGGAAGAGGGACTGCCTCTGACATAATCTGATTGGCCTGCTCTTTGGTCACCTCCCCCTGAGGGGGGATCAGCCTTACCAGGCCACAGAAGATGATAATGCAGCCACTCCTGATGTGATCTGATAGACTAAGATCAGAAGGAAGGAGAGGAGGACCTCCTTTATCAGTGGACTTGGGGAGGGGCATGCATGAAGAAGAGAAAGGGAGGGTGGGACTGGGAGAGGAGGAGGGAGGGGCTTATGGGGGGATACAAAGTGAATAAAGTGTAATTAATAAAATTAAATTAAATTAAAAAAGTCAGGAAAGCCTGGGCAGAAAACATGCAGATCCTAAGAGACCACAGATGCCTGCCCAGACTACTATAACTAGCAAAACTTTCAATCACCATAGATGAAAAAAACAAGATATTCCATGACAAAAACAAATTTAAACAATATTTTTCCACTTAACCAGTTCTACAGAGGATACTAGAAGGAAAACTCTAAGAAAAGGAGAATAACTACACACAAGAAAATATAGGAAATAAATAATTTCACACAAACAAAACCAAAAGAAGGAAAACACGTACACACAATACACATCAATATTACAAGAATGAACAATCATTGGTAATCAATATCCTTCAACATCAATGGACTCAATTCCCAAAGAAAAAGACACAGGCTAACAGAAAAACACCTCTGCAAGAAAGATAGACTTTAACTCAGAGTAAAGGGCTTAAAATTGGGTTTTTCAAACAAATGGACCCAAGAAACAATCAGGAGTAGTCATTCTAATAGCTAATAAAAATAATCTTTCAACCACAAATAAACAAGTGTTGCAGAAGGACACTTCATACCCATCAATGGAAAAATCCATCATGATGATGTCTCAGTTCTGAACATCTATGCCCCACATGCAAGGGCATCCACATTCGCGAAAGATATATCACTAAAGCTTAAATCACGCATTGAAGTCCCCACATAGTGGCTAATTTCAACACTCCACTCTCACGAATGGACAGAAACTAAACAGAGAAATAATGAAACTAACTGATATTGTGAAACAAATGGACCTAACAGACATCTACAGAATATTTCACTCAAACACAAAAGAATATATCTTCTCAGCACCACAAGAAACCTTCTCCAAAACTCAGTCACAAGACAAACCAGAAACTGAAGGAACATTACCAAACTCATTCTATGAAACAATAGTCATTCTTATACCTAAACCACACAAATATATCAACCAAGAAAGAGAATTTCAGACCAATATCCCTCATGAACATTGATGCAAAAAAAACCAAAAAAACAAAAAACAAAAAAAACAAAAACCTCAATAAATTAGTTGTAAACCGAATCCAAGAACTGATAAAAAACATCATCCACCATGATCAAGTAGGCTTCATCCCTGGGATGCAGGGATGGTTCAACATACGAAAATCCATCAATGTAATCTAGCACATAAACAAAAAGAAAAAAAAATCCCCACATGATCATCACATTAAATGCTGAAAAAGCCCTTGACAAAATCTAACACCCCTTCATGATAAAATTTTTGGAGATTTCAGGGAAACAGGGGCCACACCTAAACACAATAAAGGTAATAGACAACAAGCCAATAGCCAACATCAAATTAAATGGAGAGAAATTTAAAACAATTACACTAAAAGAAGGGACAAGACAAGGCTGTCAACTCTCTCCATATTTATTCAACATAGTACCTGAAGTTCTAGCTAGTACAATAAGACAATTAAAGGAGATTAAGGGGATACAAATTGGTAAGGGATAAGTCAAAGTATCTTTATTCATAGATGATATGATAGTATACATAAGTGAGCCCTAGCACTCTATCTGAGAATACCTACATCTGGTAAACACCTTTAGCAAAGTGGGTGGATACAAAATTAACTCTGAAAAATCAGTAGCTCTCTTTTATACAAATGATAAATGGGCTGAGAAAGAAATTAGGGAAACAACACCCTTTACAATAGCCAAAACAATATGAAATATCTTGATGTAACTCCAACCAAGCAAGTAAAAGACCTGTGTGACAAAAAGTCCTTGAAGAAATTAAAGAAGATATCAAAAGTTAGGAAGATCTCCCGTGGTCATAGAGTGGTAGGATTAAATAGTAAAAATGCCCATCTTACAAAAAACAACCTACAGATTCAATACCATTCCCATCAAAATTCCAACACAATTCTTTACAGACCTTGAAAGAACAATCCTCAACTTCACACAGAAAAATTAAAACCCATAATATCTAACACAATTCTGTAAAATAAAAGAATTTATGAAAGTATCACCATCCTTTATTTCAAGTTGAATTAGAAAGAATAATAATAAAAATCACATGGTAATGGCATAAAAACAGACAAGTTGATCAATGGATGGAAATGAAGACTCAAAAATAAACCAGATACCTATGGACACTTGATTTTTGACAAAAGTCTATAACCATGCAATGGAAATTATAAAGCATCTTCAACAAATGGTGCTAATCTCACTGGATATCTGCATGTAGAACCATACAAATAGACCCATATTTATCACCCTGCACAAAACTTTAGTGCAACTGTGTCAAAGACCTCGACATAAATCCAGATACACTATACCTAATAGAAAAAAAACGTGTGCAATAGCCTTGCACTCATTGTTATAGGAGACAACTTATTGAACTGAATACCAACAGCTCAGGCTCTAAGTTAAACAATAGATAAGACTTCATGAAACTGAAAAGCTTATGTAAGGCAAAGGACACTGTCAATAGAACAAAACAGCAGCCAACATATTAGGAAAAATCTTCACCCACCCTACATCTGAAAAAAGGCTAATATCCAAAATATATAAAGAACTTAAGAAATTAAATACCAACAAACCAAATAACCCAATTAAAAGTGGGTCCAGAGCTGAACAGAGAATTCTCAATAGAGGAATATTGAATGGCAGAGAAACACTTAAAGAAATGCTCAGTGTCCTTAGTCATCAGGGAAATGCAAATCAAAATGACTCTCTGATTCTGTCTCACAATGTCAGGATGGCTAAGATCAAAAACTCAAGTGACCACACATGCTGGAGAGGATGTGGAGCAATAACAACCCTCCTCCATTGCTTGTGGGAGTGGTAATAGATGCAGGCAGAGACCCACAGTCAAACATTAGGCATTGCCCAGAAGGCTTCTGGAAGAGTTGTAAGAAGGATAGAGGGACCTGGAGGGGACAAGAACTCCACAAGAAGACCAACAGAGTCAACTAACTGAGGACCATGGGTTACACACAGAGATTGGCCCACTAAGCAGAAAGCATTCATTGACTGGACCTAGATCTCCTACATATATATAGCTTATGGGCAGCTTTGCGTTCATGTGGGTCCCCTAGCAATTAGAGTGAAGGCTGTCTCTGACATGGACTCCGTTACCTCTTTTGGATCACTTTTCCCCAGCTGGGCTACCTTGTTGGGCCTCAGTGGAAGACGATGTGCTTTGTCCTGATGCTACTTGTTGTGCTGGGATGGGTTGGTATGGGGCCACAATCTTTTTCTGAGGAGAAGGAGAGACCAAGGGAGGATGCTTTGAATCTTCATCAGAGGGGGTAATAAAATAAGGATTGGAAGTGGATGAAGAGAGAGGACCAGGGGGAAGAGAGGAACCAGAGTGGGGATTAGGTGAGGATTTGGTGGTGAAGGAGTGAGGTTGGGAGGTAGAGAGGGATGAGAGAAAAGAGAAACCGATGGGAGGGGTGTATCTGTGGGACAAGCTGGAGTCCTTTGATGGGGTAGGCTCCTGGGAGGATATATGGGGGATGACTCTAGCTGAGTCTCCTAGCAGCAGGGTATATGGAAACTGAAGTGGCCACCTCCTATAGATAGGCAGGACTTTCAGTGGAAGGAGTAGGAAAACAACTCATTCACAAAAA
Organism: Meriones unguiculatus; assembly: GCF_030254825.1. Lineage (NCBI taxonomy): Eukaryota > Metazoa > Chordata > Mammalia > Rodentia > Muridae > Meriones > Meriones unguiculatus. The sequence goes on along the minus strand of NC_083369.1, from coordinate 141,833,594 downwards.
CTCTGACCCAAAATTTACCCTGCCAACAAGTTGTACAGGGGAAAGGATGGAGCAAAGATTGAAGGAAGGTCCCAACAATGTCTGGTCCAACTTGAGATTTACCCCATGGGAGAGTGCCAATACCTAACACTATTAACAATACTCTGCTCAGACCCTGAATAATCATTTAGCCAATGTAGCTCATGCCTTAGTTGTACATAAAGGAATTAATACTCAACTAAAAGGAAGCTTGATGGTGTTCAATCAGAGGATTGACCTCGTGCAGGAGCAAATTGATACCCTATGGCAAATCGCTCAACCGGGCTGTCAATGAAAGTATGCTGGACTTTGTGTCACTAGCATACAACATGAGAATTTTTCCTGTGCTGCAAATCTGTCTAAACAATTGTCGAGCTATATTTTAGGTAATTGGACTGGAGAATTCGATACTACGATGGAGCAGCTGAGAGTGGCCATTGTCACAGTAAATTCTACCAGAGTGGACGCAGGACTAGCCACAGGATTATCACCATGGATTGCTGCAGCCATGAATCATCTGAAGGAATGGGCGGGCATGGGAGCGTTAGCAGGCCTTCTGGTGTTGGTCTCCTTGGTTTGCCTGTGGTATATATGCAAGATTAGAGTCTCACAACAGTGTGATGCAGCCATGATCATTCAGGCCTTTACAGCCATTGAAGCAGGACATTCTCCCCAAGCATGGTTGGATACCATAAAAAGCTAAAATGTTACGCTCAGGATGCGAGGCTAAGCACTGCACTCAGGGTCAGCCGCTTTGGACCCAGAGAAGAGCATGTCTGATTGCATGCGGGTTGATGCCCCAGGTCCCGCCTCTGAGAAAAAGGTATCGGACGGGTCTGATGCTCTTTGGGTGGATGACACCTAAATGAACAATATATGTATTTTCAACAATACTCTGTTATGTTTGCAGTGGTACACAGGCAAAACACTCATACACACCAAAGAAGTTTTTTTTTTTAAAGGTGGCCAAAACATAGCATCACTGGAGTCTAGCCCAAATGGATAACGAGAGAAGGAAACGCTATCCAAAAACAAATTCAAGAAGCACATCATTTTGTTCTGTATGAAAGGGCAGATGACCTGAAGCCAATATCTACGTAGGTTCCATGGCAATGTTTAAAGATGTGAGCGGATAAACAGGACCGGAATGGAACACAGTTGGATAACGGCAGGTGACAAGGTTCAGAGAAAGGACATATGAATGAACTTCTGTGAGGGGGCTAAGAAACACGTCCATAAAGTGTAAATGGTCACCAGAAGGTGCTCTGCAAAATTACTTCTCCAGTGCTTTCAGCCAGTCACCTTTTTCTTCCTTGACTTGCTCAGAGGACCCACTGTGATTAGCCTGGGTTGAGACTATTTGCAGGATTAGAAAGAGGAACCTGCCATCCTAAGCAGCCTGTCTTTTTGGAAGCTTTTTTGTCCTGAAACCCTTCAGATTTGCTTCTTTTTTTAAGAAATCAGCTGTTTGCTAGAGGGAGGTGGGCAGAAACTCTCTAGATTATATTTAGGTGCAAGTATATGAAATTTTCAATGTCCTTCTGACATTTGCTTCAACCTGATTCAATAGACTTCTTTTCAGGATAGACAAGTAGAAAAAGAATTTAATCAAGGTAACTGATTGATCCTCATGCATGATGCTCAAGATAAATTTAAGATCTAAACAATAAAGTTATTATTTCATAAAAATCAAGCCTTCTACATTATATAAAAATACTAATGGCAGGCAATCCCTGGTTAAAGGTTAGCAATGTAGGAAGAAGTGAAGGCTGAAGGGAAAAAGGGGATAAGATGACTAGTAGAATTAAAAGGGAACCAAATTCTGCAATCATGAAAGCCATGTGTGATTGCTCTGCTAAATTTAGATGGTGAAGTGCATAATAAGTCCCTACCCCTCTGAGTCACAGACAGGTTGGAAGGCAGAGACCACAAATATGATTTTTTCACTTTTTTTCCACAATGTATCACTGAAGGTAAGTCAAAGTGATTAGAAGAAAATGACATCTTAATTTGAGTCATTTACAGATAAAAGAAAATGTGAAATGTCTTCAGTATTTTGCTGCACATTTACAAAAAAAAAATCCTTTACAGTATGCCTGGCAGTTCATCATAGCATTACATCAAATACCAAGCACTAAGCAGAGCAGAGGGAGGAGATACTCAAAGAAATTCACGCATTCATACCATGTTATGCTAATTTCCAATTCAAAATTCAAAGACTTTATGTTAGCAAATTTTAGAGCAGGCATGTCCAACTCACATCCTACCTGGCTGCATGCCCTACAGCACAAATGCTTGCAGCCCTACCCAAAACCATAAACTGACTTAAAGCATGGGCTCCTTTGAGATTATTTTCATAAACTCAAGTATGAGTAGGAACTATGTCGATGATACCATATCACAATGCCAAAACGTTGGTTAGAATCTACTCTTATGGAGCAACAGCAAGCATAACACACCAAAGGGGGGCCTCTCGGGAACCTGGGTGTCTAGAATCAGAAATAAGACAAAAATGAAAACATTTCCCGATTGGAAGGTGTAACAAACACAACATCATTCCTACAGAAAAATTAAAGAGCGAAATAAAATAAAAGGAGTTTGATGGTTAGACACGGCAGGTTGTGACATATGTCAGGGGTAGACAAAGTGCTATCACTTTGGAAAAGAGAGATTTAAGCAGAGGCGTGCGTGATGCGAGAGAGGTAGGTAGCAGTGGATGTAAGGAACCAACAGGAAAAGCTAGTCTCCGGGCCCTAAGGTAAAGACACGTTTGTTTTCTTTGAACATCAGGGAGGTCAGCATAGTTGTAGTGGAGAAAGAACGGGGGAGGAAAAGGGTGGGGAAGAAAACCAAGAGGTGAAAAGAACAGAAACTCAGGTTATGGAGAGCCCTTTGCTCAGAACAGAAGTGAGTCCCAGCAGTCCTTGCCTCACGGCACTCTCCAGTCCCGACAACAACCTCACTGTGAAAGCTGAAGAAAGTGCTGAAGTGGAACGTTTACGGTTTCTTTAGCAGCAGTCTTTCAACTAGGCTGAAGAGGGTGACACAGCATAGGGCCAAGCAGGATCACAGGATCCACGTTTTACGTTGAGAAGGTGCATGAAGGCCTGGGTTCCACCCCCAGTATACCATGCCATACACTTGCTATTGTAGTCTACGGCTGGAATCCCGTCACCTGGGATGTGGCAGCAGGAGTATCAGAGGTTAAAGGTCATCCTTGTTGTAGGCCAGCTTAGGCTACATAAAATCTCATAAAAAAAAAAATAACTTTTTAAGAAGCACTGTGGGTTTTAAAGGGTTTTACAGTAAAAGAGAAGGGCAATCAAGAGACAAAGATAATGAGCCTTGAGTAAGTTACATACTCCATCTCCAGTACAGTTCAGACAAATGGTCCAATTATACATTAAGGGGTTAGAAAATGCTTCCAAAGGAAGCAAACCTTCAAACTACCATTCAGGTTGTTTGTTTGTTTCATATTTATTTCTGTTTGTAGTGGAGGTATGCATGAGGATATTTTCATTAATGTGTACATTGGGCATATCCCCACCCCCATGACCCCTTTCCATTCCCCCCTCCCATGAGTCCCATTGTTCCTCTGGATACTTTTATTTTTACTTTCATTTCATATGTACATTCATGTATCTGTAAATCTAGGATTCACAAATGAGAGAAAACTTTCAATATTTGTCTTTCTGAGTCTGGCTTAACTTGTATGACATGATTCTCTCCAGTTGTATTTAGTTTCCTGCAAACAGCGTAGTTTTGTTCTTCTTGTGGCTAAAAAAATATATACATATATGCGTATATCCCACAATTCCTTTATCTAATCTCCTCAAACCATTTACCTTAAAGATAGGTACTGAGTTCTAGAGAAACAAACAAAAGTAGAGCAATGCCATTCCAATTGTGACCACAACAGTCTCCAAGAAAGATATCTGCCCTGAGCTTAGTGGGAGGAGCAGTTAAGCTGGGAGTGTGGATAATGGAAAATGAAAAAAAAAAAAAAAAAAGAATTCTGGAAAGAAACAGAATCACATGTCAAGAACCAGTTATGGGGACATACTTTGAAAAAAGTGGTTGAGGAGAGAGGGGGACTGGCAAGGAAAGAGGCTGAAGAATTACCAGCTCATAGAGCGCCTTGTGTGCTCTCTTAAGGGGTCATTTCAGGTGCTAGACAATGGTCAAAGACCCAAGCACCTGTATCTGGCACTCACAACTGCCTGTAACTCCAGAAGAGGGGATCTATGCCCATTTCAGGCCTCTACAGGTACCTAAACCCATACATATCTACCCACTCACAGGCACACACACATATTGACGTAAGTAGAACAAATTTTTTTAAAAAAATGATGTATTTATTACATATACAATGTTTTGTATGCATGTACACCTGCAGGGCACCAGATCTAGGTGGTTATTAGCCACCATGTGGTTGCTGGGAACTGAAGTCAGGGCCTCTGGAAGAGCAGCCGCAAAGTAGAAGTACTCTTAACCTCTGAGCCATCTCTCCAGCCCCCAAAATCTTTTTCTTAAGGAGGTCATGTCATATTTCAACCTAACAGTAAAATGTACATTCTGGAATGACTATGTAGGAAACAATGGGAGGCTATATTTTCACAAAGGGCCTAGTCTTTAGTCCAGCCCAGCCTACACAGTGATTCCCAAGGTACCCTGAGCTTCTCAGGAAGATATTTTCTAAAATAAATAAATAAATAAATAAAATAGTGGAGGGGTAGAGGGTCAGTAGGACAGGGGAGTGGGCAGTGTTGCTAGTTCTGAAGACAAGGAGAACAGTCCTGAGTCAAAACAGGACAAGAGAAATTAAATGTATCTCAGTGACTCAAAGCCCAAAATATCTGAACCCTGAGTAGAAACTGATGGACTTGGTAAGTAGGCAAGTTAACCAACTTCCTGAGCCTCAATTATTCTTCTACAGGAGTGGGTATTTTCCATTTCCTTCATGAAATCTCCAAGTTCTAGTTATAGCACCAAAGAAGATGCTCTGTGCATGGCAATCACTCACCCAATTGCCTTTGATAGCACTTCAAGTGATCTTCATTTGCAGCCAAGGTTATGAAGTATTAATGCCATTCAGCTACCTTATCTGTGCACAAAAATCCAGAAGCCCATAACCGAAAATGATGATTCAAAGACAGAGTTGGTACTTAATTAAAAAAAAAAAATCTGTGGTATCATAGTACTGTCATTGGCAAACTATGAGATTCAATGTGGTACAACTCAACTACATTATCAGGTTGTTAAGAAGATGAAATGGGTTAATGTGCACAGACAGCTCAGCCAAGTGCCAGGCACTATCAAATGCAGCAAATAAAGGTTAGCTACTACTGTTACTTGTGCCTGAACTCTCAGGCCAGCATTCTTGCTGCATCTGTGGCAGGTTGCATGGAATCTCTTCTGAATTTTAATCAGGTTGCCTCATCCCTTGTGGCTCCATTTTAGAATATGTTTTTAGATAGTGAATTGAAAAAAAAAACCACAAATTAAACATAAAAGCTGACTGGTTCTGATTCTCTCTGCTGCATGATGATACCAGAAGTTTGAATCAATAGAACCAAATATATATTTATTTGTACCAAAAGGATCTGCTCAAGCACAGGCCCCAACCAGGTGCTGTTTGTACTGTGTCTGGATTCCTAATGTCACTGATTTCCTGTGTGCAATCGACACCAAAAGCTCTGAAAGTTTAGAGTGCTCTCAGCCACCTATCTGGGATCAGCTGTAAATGCAACATAAGTGGGATCTTTATTATGTCAATTCCTTCTTGTTGTCTCATGCATCTTCCTGAAGGAAAATATGCTGGAAAGAGCCAAGTGGGCAGGCATTTCAGCTTGGTTGTCTGTTACAAGACAACTCTTGTGTTATTAGCTATTACCTGAAATTCATATGCTATTGCAGAAGTTTCCTTCTCCAGGGAAGAGCCTGAGTACAGTTTGGAGCTGAAGTGCTTTTTAGTTGTTTGTACAAATGAGGCAAGATGTTAATAAATTCACTTCTCACAGAAGAGTTGTTCTGGTAATTTCTTTGGAGTGCCTCTGAAAATCCAGCCCCTAATTAGTCACCATTGGCCATCTTTTGCTTGTTTCACATAGAGCACAGGGCTTTTGAATTTGAGCATGAGAGGGAAAACATTTTCTTTCATATGTATGAAATTCTAATTGCTACCAGAAGCAAGGTAGTTATATAATTGCCAAAGCCCAAACAAGATGATTCTGAAGGTACTTTAATTAGAATTTGTTTCACACTGTGTCTTCTAGTGAAATTGAAAATATCAGAAATTCTCCGAGGATAAGCTTCCCTTGCATTTAAAAAAAAAAAAGTGCTTCAGTAAAGATTCTTATAGATCAGCATTGTAGATTTAAGACCCAGAGAGATAACTGTCAATCTGGTGACTGTAAGGGAAGTTGACATAAACTAGGAAAATACCAGGGAAAAAATATTTAAATTTCAATATCAATAGATTGTGATTAAGCAAATTTTGGCATGTGTAGGAAAGTTTCATAGTTATTTTATCAGACAGAGGTTAGATGAGGCTTGAAATTTCACCTCAAAATAATACCACCCCCCAGGAAAAGCGAAGTAATTTCTTTTGTATTGCCTATGCAGTAGGAGTGGGGGACCTACGTACTGTGTGGATCTTGTGTGAGAAACATTTACTTGAGTACAGAAAATGTTCATTTCTATCACTGTGACCCTCCTGGCAGTAGTCAGAACCAAATGAGTAAGCATTTGGAGGAAGTGAGTACTATACAATCCACATTGCCCAAAGCTCCTCTGTTCTCAAATTGCCCACATTCTGAGAAACTATCATGGGAGTTACCACCCCTTTCTGAATATGCTGAGTTGCTCACTCCACCCTGTAGCACATCCTTTGTTTGTTACGTGGCTTTGAGTCTCTCCAAAAAGGCTATTATGTCACTTCCTTTGATCAAAAGAATGGACAGAAGCATCCAGGTGTCAGTTTGGGAGCTGCATGTTTCTGCTTGCTCCTCTGTGACTCTTTCATCCTCTTAGAAGCATATGTCTAGCAATGAGACACACAGAGCTGAACCTCCCTAGCATGTCCCCACCTAGATCAGCCAAGCCCCAGCCAACCACAGACTTTTAATCATCATATACCACTGCCATCTTAAATAAACACATCTGGGATGGATGGTGAGGCAGAAGTAGTCAAGTCCCAAAATATACATTTCTGACATTAACTTTGCTGGGCTAGTAAGCTGTAAATATACAAAATATGGGGCCAGTTTAATTTCAACAGTGGAGAATATGTTACCAAAGTATTTCCTCAATGGTAGATTATTTCTCTATGATACATCAAAAATATTTCACTAACCGTCTGTTGTGGACTAGATGCTCTGCTAGGATGGAGACTGGCAAACAAAGTGGGCTTCCATCTCCAGGACATTGATTGATATTTGAACTGTAGTAACCAAAACACTGGAAGGACAACTGCAAAAGCCATTCAACCAGGAAATGATGAAATTTCTCTTTGGGGGGTCCAGTTTCCTAAAGCCAGATATTGTGGTGTTTTGTTTTGTTTTGTTTTCCTTTATTTGAATGCTGAACCAAATGTGTCAAGGGCTCAATCTTGGTGACTCAAGGTCAAGGAGATCCTCTTGTCTTCATTATCTGTGTATACAACTGGTTTGACCTAGATGGGTGACCCATGGAGGAATGGAAATCTCCCTGTGGTTGGGGTCCTCTCAGTATGTATGGATGCTAGAGGGAAATTGTCTTGGTCTGTAATCAAATGGTGAGCTGTATAGTCAGATGTTGAGCTGAGAGTGGAACCTGAAGTTTGTTACTGTCAGAATAGACAGAAAGGGTGTGGCCCCAGAGAACAGAGCCACTTGGTAAAGTACAAAGAACGGCACCAGTGAAACAAAAAGAGATCAAAAGGAAAGAAATTGAAAGATAAATTCCAAAATGGCAGCTGAGACAACATAGTTCATGTTCTTATGCAGATGGGTTTTGGCAGCAAGTGAGAGTTTTCACACTTTGTAAAGGCTTTGTGCTATGATGCTTTTCAATGTGCTTTGTTCTGCAGTCCCCTTCTGTAACATCAAAGACCAGAAAAACCTGAAAAAGAAAAGGCTGGAAGTTGGGTGGGTCCGTTAGGCCCCAGGGAATCGGTTTGTCACATTCTTCACCTAGAACTTGATTTCTAGAACCTAGGGTTTCGCTATGTCACACCAAAGGAAGTCCTTGACCACTCTGTGCCCTTGTCAACCCATACAGGGTGTTCTGACCCATGCAAAGAGTAACAGGATGATTCATCAGTAGGCTGCCTCTGAATCATGGCTCAATCCTGATGGAGAGGCAGACTGAATACAGCACTTGAAAATTAATGTGAATCGGGATGCATTAGAGGTTTATATTTACATCTTAGCATAACTGACTCAATGTTAACCTCCTCTGAGCTTAATAAAATGACAACAGGATATTCAAAGTCACTCTGACTGATGACTTCATTCCTGATTCAGATTCAGCCTCGATTTTCATCATATTTCGTACTAAACTTGAGTTTCAAATGAGCTGCTGGTCCCAAGTAATGACTAACTGAAGTGATGAGATTACATAATTCATGATATGCCAAACCTTTCAAATTTAGTGCTATTGACCATTTTATTTGCTTTTAGAGAAAAGAGCATATCTTCTCTTAAGATCATCTCTAATGACTGTTGGTTTTGACAAAATGATGCTCTGACTACTGCTGGCTTGCTAGCTGCACACTTAACTATTCTCCAGCTTCTTTCCCAAGTTAAGATGGCAAAATAGTAGTTCTATCCTCTGAGGCCCTAAGCCATTTCTTTAAAGCAATTTGCTCTAGCTCTAGCTCTTTCCTTACTCTATTATGTCCCTTCACGAGGATCAGAAGGCAAGTCATTGTCAGCTATTTGCCTTTGATTTGTGAACTATTACCATGTCAAGTGATGTCATCTAATTCTCCCAACAATCCTATTATCACTCTTGTTCAGATGACAAAGTTGAATCAGCCTCTCAACAAGATCCATTAACTCACTGACAATATAGTCATTGAGTCATAAAGGCAGACTTTGAACCCAAATAGGATGACTTCAGAATTTCCACATTTAACTTTTATGCTAACTTCACTAAATGTAAAGTCAGCCACCCAGTCCCACATCCCAGTCAACATTTGCAAATAACACTTTTGGGGGTTGGTGCTGTGGGTGGAACCCAGGGCCTTGCATATGCTAGTCAAGAACTGTAAACAACCTAGGAACCTGCCACAGAGGGCCTCTGAAAGCCTCTGCTCTGCAGACTATCAAAGCAGACGCTGAGCCTGATGGCCAACTGTCGGGCAGAGTGAATGGAATCTTATGTAAGAAGTGGGAAATAGCAAGAGCTGGAGAGGACAGGAACTCCACAAGGAGAGCAACAGAACAAGAAAATTTGAACACAAGGAACTTCCCAGAGACTCATACTCCAACCAAGGCCTATTCATGGAGATAACCTAGAACCCCTGCACAGATGTAGCCCATGGCAGTTCAGTGTCCAAGTGGGTTACATAGTAATGGGAACAGGGACTGTCTCTGACATGATCTGATTGGCCTGCTCTTTGATCACCTCCCCCTGAGGGGGCAGCAGCCTTACCAGGCCACAGAAGATGACAATGCAGCCACTTCTGATGAGAACTGATAGTCTAAGATCAGAAAGAAAAAGAGGAAGACCTCCCCTATCAGTGGACTTGGGGAGGGGCATGCATGCAGAAAGGGGAGGAAGGGTGGGATTGGGAGGAGAGGGGGGAGGAGCTTATGGGGGGATACAAAATGAATAAAGTGTAATTAATAATAATAATAAATGCAAAACAAGAACTGAAACAGTGAACTATATTTCCAGCCATGTTTGTAACTTATTTTGAGACAAGGTCTCTCTAAGTTGCCCATTTATTGGGTACTTCAGGCAGATCTTGAACTGTTAATCTCCTTATTTCAGCTTTCTAAGTACCTATGCCAAAAGGCTTTGCAGCAAATTATATCTAATAGAGAAATAATTTAAATATGGAGGCCTTATTCCTGATTCATTTTAAGAGGGTAGGAAATAAGGAGTTTTTATTTGTTTGGATGGGGGGCAGGATTTTACTGCTGTTGCCACTTTTAATCTGTGTCTGTGTTTTGTCCCTATATATGTCTGTGCATTGCATGAATGCCCAGTGCCTTTAGAGACCAGAAGAGGATGTCAGATCCCTGGAACTGAAGATAGAGATGGTTGTAAGCTACCATGTGGATGTGCAGAATTGACTTCCAGTCTTAACTGTTGAGCCATTTATCCAGCCCCAGGTAAGGTTGCTTTTTTATGGCTTTTTAAAATTTTTCTTTATTAATTACACTTTATTCACTTTGTATCACCCCTGTGGTTCCCTCCCTTCTCCCGTCCCAATCCCTCCCTTCCTCCACCCTCTGCATGCATGCTCCTCCCCAAGTCTACTGATAGGGGAGGTCCTCCTCTCCTTCCTTCTTATCCTAGCCAATTAAGTCTCATCAGGGGTGGCTGCATGGTCATCTTCTGTGGCCTGGTAATGCTGCTTCCTCCTCAGGGGGAGGTGATCAAAGAGCAGGCTAATCAGTTCCTGTCAGAGACAGTCCCTGTTCCTATTACAATGGAACCCACTTGGATACTGAACTGCCATGGGCTACATCTGTACAGGGGTCTTAGGTTATCTCCATGCATAGGATGCTTTTAAATGTCCCTAAATCAAGTCACTGTTTACGATTTGGAGTCCAATTGTGGGCAGTGTACCTTTATCTTGGTGAAGTGAAATTGCATTTCATAACTACATATATCTTGGTAAATCTCTGTTAGCACTACACTTTTAAGAAAAATACAACACTTTATTTCATAAACTAGCTTCGCCTCCTCTTTCCTAATATCCTGCCTTGTGGTTTTATCTAGTAGAAATAAATTAAGAGTAATATCAAGAAGACAGTCTTACCAAAGTGAGAAAGAAAACCAAATAGTTATACCAGGAAATACTTTACTGTAGGTGAAGCCCTGCCAACCCTTACTATTGTAAGAAAACAAAGCAAGTTCTTTATCCAACAGACACTAGACTCTGGCTTTTATCTTCATTTTCCTTTATTTTGAAGTATGCAACAGAATGTTGCACTCAGATTGTCCTTATTGTTGTCTACTTAACTCGAATAAAGGAAGATTATTTTAGTGGCAGGCTAAGTATGACTTTCAATTTATATTCATTGATTCTTCTGAAGCACTTACAGAATTCTCTGTAGTGTTCAATACTCACAAAAGAAAATTACTGAGACAGAACCAACCCAGAACCTTCCTCAGTTACAACTGAGTGTGAGGGGTGGGGTGGGGGGCTTTGATCTTTGTTTTACAGAATAAACTATAATATTTGCTTCCTGGGCTTCCCTGGCAGAAACCAAATCTTCTGAAATGATTAAAAAAAAAAAAACAAAACAGGCAATTCTTATGCATAAATTTACTCCATTGCTGGTTTTTGTTTTCAGAAAACAAAATAAAAACAGTGCTCTAAAGCAGCCCTAGTGACTTATACCTGTAATCACACTACTCCAGAGGCTGAGGCAGGAGGATAAGCATGAGGTCAAGGCCAACTTGGGGAACAATTGAACTGCAGGCCAGCCTTCCCTGGAGAGTGAGGCCTTGTCCTGAAAAATCAAAAAGTCAAGCATTTGGTGGCACACACCATTAATCCCAGCACTTGGGAGGCAGGGGCAAGCAGATCATGATGAGTTCAAGATCAGCTTGGTCTACATAGTGAGTTCCAGGACAGCTAGGGTGAGACAGAAAACACAAAAAACAAAACAACAAAAAAACAAAAACAAAAATGACACCGAATAAAGATGCTATGCTATGTATACTAACAGATTACCAGCCTGGTCTGTAAAACAAGTCCAGGACAGCCAAGGAGGCTACACAGAGAAACCTTGTCTCAAAAAAACAAAACAAAACAAAACAAACAAACAAAAAACAAAAAAAAACAAAAACCTAAATCAATCAATCAAACAAACAAAACGGATTTGCTCACTGGGGACACAGAGTGACTCTAAAGAGCACAAACGATGCAAACAGTAAGAACTATAGGGCTTTGCCCACTGAACCCTTCACAAGCCCCCTTTCCTTCTCCATGCATCAACAGATGCTCACATGCAGACTGATGAAATAATTAAACAGATAATATTATCTCCAGTTTATTGCTATATTTTGCTTATCAGTTTTTCTCTCTGCCAGAAAATTAGAGGACAGAAAACTCTCCCATATTGCTGTGCTTTAAATACATCCTTAACACCCTCATTTACTCAAAATTTAAAACTTTGCATCTAGCTCCTTCATGATAAACTATATCTCATTTAAGTAAAAAGATAGAGATGCTGGTTTTGGCATTTATTATAGAATTTTTCACATATATTTATGTGTTTTTTGTGTGTATGAGTGTTTTGCCCGCATATGTGCCTGGTGCCCAAGGAAGTGGTGAGCCACCATACAGGAACTGAGAAGTGAACCTGAGTCTTTTACGAAAACAATAGTGCTCTTAAGCACTCTCCAGCCTAGAAGTTTTCAATAACGCACAGTCAGGAGACTAGTGTAACAATCCCTCAGTTGTCCAACACCTTGCTTTAATTACCAACATTTTGATAATACTGTTTCATCTATTTCACTTATTACTTCATCTATTTCTGTTTTGTTTTGGTTTTTGGTTTTCCAATCCCTTGACCTGAATGCAGTAGTGTTTGTTTGTTTGTTTGTTTGTTTGTTTGTTTTCCCCTTGGAGATCCAAGATGGCAGCACCGACCACGCAGGGTATCTGAGCGGCAGCTCAGCAGTGAGAGCAGGGTGACCTGCAGGCTGTACTGTGGACCCCCAAACCCTACATCTGTGTTTCTCAGGCGAGAGGAGAATCCACAAGGATACTTGAAGGTCCATATTCAGGCCACATAGCTAATACTGGGAAAAATTCCTGGGCCCATGCCCAGCATTGCCACAGGCTTCCTAGGACCCCTTAGGCCATTGGCTGGAACCCACCGTCTGTAGATGCCTTCCTGGGACCTGCAGCAGCAGCTTACTCCATTCTGTCACCACACCCCTAGGCCACTTGTCCAAATACACCACCTGTGGATAACTTCCTGGGACCCACAGTGGCAGTGCAAGCATGGCTCTGACCCCACAGCCTTAGGCCACCTGTTGTCTGTGGATGCCTTCCTGGGACACATGGTGGTTAAGATCTTGGGCACTCATTCTCACTGCCTGTGGAGTGAATACCTTCCTGTACTGAGGGTGAGGCTCCAAACCTGGGTGCTCACTCTCACAGTCCTGTAGACACCTTCCAGGTACTAGAGGCCCCTGTTTCCAAACCCAGGAGACCACACTCAACATCCTGTGGACACCTTCCTTGTCTTAGCAGCTAGTGATAGTCATTCTCACCACCCCGTGGAGGGGATACATTCTGGTACTGTGGGGGAGGTATGGCTCCATTCTTCCTGCTCCCAACCTGGTCAGAATCAACCAGCACAGCACAGTTAAACAAAGCAGAGCTGACTTAGGCTTAGGACCCAAGTTCCATCCCCCACCATCCAAGGGAAGCCTGTGTGGCTCTGGAGCAGCTCTAGGCCCAGAGATATTTCTGCCTGCTCCCCAGGGGGAATCAATGCAGCCAGCACGGCCATTGAACTCAGCAGAGTTGAGCCAGGCCTGGGACCCAAATTTCATCCTCCACCTTCTGAAAGAAGCATGTGGGCCACTGGAGTAGCTCTAGACTCAGAGCTCTTTCCACCTGTGCCCCAGATACCTGGCATACCTGGGTCATAAACAGTGAGCCAGCAGAGACAGTGAAGACAGGGGAGACTACTCAAGACTCCAGAGACAGGTGAATCCAATGTGCAGTACAGGCTCCAAGAACAATCAGTCAAGGCTACAGACAACCAGATGGCTAGAGGCCGGTATAAGAATGCAGGCAACAAAAACCAGGGCATCATGGCTACACCAGAATCTCCAAAAATCAACGGATATTCTATTGCAGCTGAAACACAGGAAAATTATCTTAAATTTATAATTAGGCAGTTATTCGAGGAAATGAAGAAAAAATGGAGGCACATATAGGGATTACATAAAGAGGAAATGAATTAAAAAAAAAAAGAACCCATCATGGACAGACAGGAATCCACATTCAAACAAATGAGAGAAATGGTGCAAGACATGAAAACAGAATTAGAATCAATAGAGAAAAACAAATAAAGAAAACCCTGGAGCTGGAGAACTTAGAGAAGAGATCAAGAACCACAAAGGTAAGCATCACAAACAGAATACAAGAGATGGAAGAGAGAATCTCAAGTGCTGAAGATACAATTGCAGAAACTGATATTTCTCAAAGAAAAAATAAAATTGGAAAAGTTACAAACACAAAATATCCAAGAAAAAAAAATCAAGGACACCATGAAAAGATGAAACATAAGAATAATAGGAATAGACAAAAAAGAAGATTCCATGCACCAAGGACCAGAAAATATTTTCAAGAAAATCATAGAGGAAAATGTCCCTAACCTTAAGAAAGAGATGCCCATAAACATAAAAGAGGCCTACAGAACACCAAATGGACTAGACCAGAAAAGAAACTACTCCCATCTCTTAATAATCAAAACACTAAATCTACAGAACAAAGAAAAATATTTAAAGAGGCAATGGCAAAAGGTCAAGTAACATATAAAGGCAGATGTATCAGAATCACACCAGACTTCTCAACAGAGACTATGAAAGCCAGATGCCTGGGTAGATATCATGCAGAAGCTTAGAGATCACAGATGCAAATCCAGACTATTATATCCAGCAAAACTTTCAATCATCATAGACGGAGAAAACAATATTCCATGACATAACTAAATTTAAATAATATATATGCAGCAATCCAGCCCTACAGAAGATACTAGAAGAAAAACTTCAACCCAAGGAGATAAACTACACCAGAGAAAATGCAGAATAAAGGCACCATCAAAAACAGCAAAAGAGGGGAGCCAAGATGACGGCGCCGGGAGAGCACCGTGTTTGAGAAGCAGGACAGCACTCGCCGTGCAGAGACCAGGAGACTGAACTCTGGACCCTGAAACTACATCAATCGTGTTTCCCAGGTGAGGGGAGGCTCCCACGGTGTGGGAATCGGTCGGGTCCGCTCACGGCTACCCAGCCAGAACCCGGAAGAAATCCCGGGTAACGCAGGCTTTGTGTCTCCAGGCTGGAGCCGCAAGCGTCCGTGTCCCAATCACTTTCGCAGGCTGATCCGTGAGCACAAGGGTACCTGAGGCTGGGAGTCCCAGCCGCGGGGGGACCCCACTGGGAAGCAAAGTTGCCAGACTGATCACGGGTCACCCAGTCTATCCCCGGAAGGTCGCTAGGACGGCGGGTACCCACCACCAACACAACTGGGCTCCTGCCGCGCAGAGATCTGCGCGCTCAGCTCAGCAGTACAGACAAGCTGTGCGCCCCAGTACAACAGGGTCTGGGAACCCCTGTCCAGAGAGGACCCCACAGGGAAGGAAGAAACCGTGCTGCTGGGGTCACCTAGGGAAAGTCTAGCAGCCTGCAGATCGCAGACAGGTGAGTACGCCCAGCCATCACAGATCTGGACCCAAACAGGGAGCACAGAGTGATCGGAAACTCAGCTTTCGCAGACTAGCAGGCGGGCGCACGCTCCACCAGCCCAGAGGCCTGCATTGTACCAAATACACCTTACAGGCAGAACTGTGCGCCCCAAGACACCAGAGCAGTACTCACCCGCCACAAATTACCTCTTGGGTTCTGGGGCACAGAGCCCCAACCTCAAACCTACAAAAGACAGGGAACCCTGAGATCAACCTCCCAGATACTGCTCCAAGGGGCAACCAGTTATCCCTAACAAAACCTACTAAACCACGGGACACACAGGTTACAGCAGTTGATCACTAAATTTACAGCAAGAAACCCAGAAGGAGGGCAACTGTCTCCAGGACTTCTCCCAGTGAGAGGAGAGCCCTCTCGACTAATTAGGACCACAGTTACTACCCAGGTCTCTATGCCTGAGGTGAGCTGCAGCAACTCCTGAAAAACACCGGACATCCAGTGACTATACCCAAAAAGCTGGAAAAGCTTCCTTCAGGAAAAACCATCTTCCTGCCAAAGGGATTCTCTCCACTACAAGAGTCCAGGAACAACCAGAAACTAACTTCAAACAACTAAGATAGCCCAATGGGTAGAGGACAGCATAAAAGTCCAACCAACAAAAGCCAGAGCAATATGGCATCTCTAGAACCCAGTTATCCAGGGGCAAATAGCCCTAGACACCCCAGCATAAATGAAATTCAAGGAGATGACCTAACATCTATGCTCATGAAGAAGATAACAGAGGAAACAAATAAAATACGAAAAGAATTAGAGGAAGATAAAAACAAACAGATCATGGCTATCCGTAAAGAAATGGAGGAAATGAAAGACAAGGAGATTATGTCGATCTGTGAAGAAATACAGGAAGCTGCAGCCAAACAGTCTGTGGCCTTTAGAGAGGAAATGCTTAAATCACTGAATGAAATAAAAGAAAGAGTGGATTGTTCAAACAAACAGCTGAAGGAATTGATGGAAAAACATGAAAATACAGTCAGACAGGGGAAGGAAACCAACAAAATAGCTCAAGACCTGAAGATAGAATTGGAAAAATAAAAAAAAAAAAAAAACACAAATGGAAGAAATTGTGGAGAGAAAGAACTTAGGGAAGAAAGCAGGAACTACAGAGGTTAGCATAACCAATAGGATACAAGAAACGGAAGAAAGAATCTCAGGTGTGGAAGATACAATGGAAGAAATAGATGTATCTGTCAAAGAAAATGTTAAATCTAAAAAATTCCTGACACAGACTGTCCAAGAAATTCAAGACAACATAAAAAGACAAAACCTAAGAATAATAGGAATAGAGGAAAAAGAAGATTCCCTGCACCAAGGCCCAGAAAATATTTTCAACAAAATCATTGAAGAAAATTTCCCCAAGCTAAAGGAGAGACCAATAAGAATACAAGAGGCCTATAGAACACCCAATAAATTAGACCAGAAAAGAAAATCCTCCCGCCACATAATAATCAAAACCATAAGTATACAGAACAAAGAAAAAATACTAAAAGCTGCAAGAGAAAAAGGCCAAGTAACATATAATAGCAAACCCATTAGAATCACACCTGACTTTTCAACAGAGACTATGAAAGCCAGAAGGGCCTGGACTGATATCATGCAGACCCTAAGAGAACACAGATGTCAGCCCAGGCTACTATACCCTGCAAAACTCTCAGTCCTCAGAGACGGAGAAAACAAGATATTCAATGACAAAAAAAAAATTTCAACAATACCTACAAACAAATCCAGCATTACAGAAGACACTAGACGGGAAAATACAACCCAAGAAAGCTAGCTACATTCAAGAAAACACAGAAAATAAATAACCCCACTACAGTAAAACAAAAAGCAACCAAGCACACAACCGTATGACCACAGCCAACATCAAATTCAAAGGATCTAACAGCCACTGGTCATTAATCTCTCTCAATATCAATGGACTTAATTCTCCAATAAAAAGACACAGACTAGCAGAATGGATGCGTAAACAAAACCCAGCAATCTGTTGTATACAAGAAACACACCTAAGTCACAAAGATAGACATTACCTGAGGGTAAAGGGATGGAAAATGGCTTTTCAAGCAAATGGACGCAAGAAGCAAGCAGGAGTAGCCATTCTAATATCTGATAAAATAGTCTTTCAACCAAAATTAATCAAAAGAGATGGGGAAGGACACTTCATACTCATCAAGGGAAAATTCCACCAAGAAGACATCACAATCCTGAACATCTATGCCCCAAATACAAGGGCACCCACATTTGTGAAAGAAACATTGATAAAACTTAAACCACACATAGATCCCCACACACTAATAGTGGGAGACTTCAACACCCCACTCTCAACAAAGGACAGGTCAACTAAACAGAAATTAAACAAAGAAATAATATCTCTGACAGAGGTCATGAATCAAATGGACCTAACAGACATTTACAGAACCTTATACCCAAACACAAAAGAATTTGCCTTCTTCTCAGCACCTCATGGAACCTTCTCCAAAATAGACCACATAGTTGGTCACAAAGCAAGCCTCAACAGATACAAGAAGATTGAAATAATCCCTTGTATCCTGTCTGATCACCATGGAATAAAGCTGGACCTCAGTAACAACAAAAATAGCAAAAAGCCTACACATACATGGAAACTGAACAACTTGCTACTAAAAGACAGCTGGGTCAGGGAAGAAATAAAGAAAGAAATTAAAGTTTTCCTAGAAATCAATGAAAATGAAGACACAACATACCCAAACTTGTGGGACACAATGAAAGCAGTGCTAAGAGGAAAGTTCATAGCACTAAGTGCCTTCAAGAAGAAATTTGAAACAGCGCATTCAAGCAACTTAATGGCTCACTTAAAAACCCTAGAAAAAGAAGAAGCAGACACACCAAGAAGGAGCAGATGGCTGGAAATAATCAAACTCATGGCTGAAATCAATCAATTAGAACCAAATAAAACAATTCAAAGAATCAATGAAACCAAGAGCTGGTTCTTTGAGAAAATCAACAAGATAGACAAACCCTTAGCCAAGCTAACTAAAAGGCAGCGAGACACCATCCAAATCAACAAAATCAGAAAAGAAAAGGGGGACATAACTACAGACACTGAGGAAATCCAAGCAATCATTAGGACTTACTTCAAAAGTCTGTATGCAACAAAATTTGAAAATTTAAATGAAATGGACAATTTTCTTGATCGATTCCACTTACCAAAGCTAAATCAGGACCAGGTAAATCAATTAAATAGTCCTATATCTCCCAAGGAAATAGAAGCAGTCATCGAAAGTCTCCCATCCAAAAAAAGCCCAGGACCTGATGGTTTCAGCGCAGAATTCTACCAAACATTCAAAAAAGAGCTAACTCCAGTTCTCTTCAAACTATTCCACAAAATCGAAACAGAAGCAACATTACCAAACTCATTCTATGAAGCCACAGTCACCTTGGTACCTAAACCTCACAAAGACCCAACAAAAAAAGAGAACTTCAGGCCAATCTCCCTTATGAACATTGATGCAAAAATACTCAACAAAATACTCGCAAACTGAATACAAGAACACATCAAAGATATCATCCACCATGACCAAATAGGCTTCATCCCAGGTATGCAGGGGTGGTTCAATATACGGAAATCCATCAATGTGATCCACCATATTAACAAACTGAAAGAAAAAAACCACATGATAATCTCCTTAGATGCTGAAAAAGCATTTGACAAAATCCAACATCCATTCATGTTTAAAGTATTGGAGAGATCAGGGATACAAGGCACATATCTAAACATAGTAAAGGCGATATACAGCAAACCTATAGCCAACATCAAGCTGAACGGAGAGAAACTTAAAGCAATCCCACTGAAATCAGGGACAAGACAAGGCTGCCCACTCTCTCCATATCACTTCAACATAGTGCTAGAAGTCCTTGCTAGAGCAATAAGACAGTTGAAGGAGATCAAAGGGATACAAATTGGAAAGGAAGAAGTCAAATTATCACTATTTGCAGATGATATGATAGTCTACGTGAGTGACCCCAAAAACTCTACCAGGGAACTCCTACAGCTGATAAACACCTTCAGCAAAGTGGCTGGATACAAAATTAACTCAAAAAAATCAGTAGCCCTCCTATATACAAAAGACAAAAGGGCTGAGAAAGAAATTAGGGAAACAACACCCTTCACAATAGCCACAAATGACATAAGGTACCTCGGAGTAACCCTAACCAAGGAAATCAAAGACTTGTATGAAAAAAATTTCAAGTCTCTGAAGAAAGAATTAGAAGAAGATATGAGAAGATGGAAAGATCTCCCATGTTCATGGCTTGGCAGGATTAACATAGTAAAAATGGCCATTTTACCAAAAGCAATCTACAGATTCAATGCAATTCCCATCCAATTACCAACACAATTCTTTACAGACCTGGAAAGAAAAATTCTCAACTTCATATGGAATAACAAGAAACCCAGAATTGCTAAAACAATCCTCTACAATAAAAGATCTTCTGGAGGTATCTCCATCCCTGATCTTAAGTTGTACTATAGAGCAACAGTTTTAAAAACTGCATGGTACTGGCATAGTAACAGAATAGTGGATCAATGGAACCGAACAGAGGACCCAGAAATAAACCCACACACTTATGGACACCTGATCTTTGACAAAGGCGCCAAAACCATACAATGGAAAAAAGATAGCATCTTCGACAAATGGTGCTGGTCCAACTGGATGTCTACATGTAGAAAAATGAAAATAGATCCATACTTATCACCCTGCACAAAACTGAAGTCCAAGTGGATCAAAGACCTCAACATAAAACCTGACACATTAAATCGGCTAGAAAAAAAAAGTGGGGAATACCCTAGAACTCATTGGTACAGGAGAAAACTTCCTGAACAGAACACCAACAGCACAGGCTCTAAGAGCAACAATCAATAAATGGGACCTCATGAAACTGAAAAGCTTCTGCAAAGCAAAGGAGACCATCACCAAAACAAAGCGACTGCCTACAGATTGGGAAAGAATGTTCACCAACCCTTTATCTGACAGAGGACTCATATCCAGTATATATAAAGAACTAAAGAAGCTGAAAAGCAGCAAACCAAGTAATCCACTTAAAAAATGGGGAACAGAGCTAAACAGAGAATTCTCTGTAGAGGAATACCGAATGGCAGAGAAGCACTTAAAGAAATGCTCAGCCTCACTAGCCATTAGGGAAATGCAAATCAAAACAACCCTGAGATTTCACCTTACACCCATGAGAATGGCCAAGATCAAAAACTCAAGTGACAACACATGCTGGAGAGGTTGTGGAGAAAGGGGAACCCTTCTCCACTGCTGGTGGGAATATAAACTTGTACAACCACTCTGGAAATCAATCTGGCGCTTTCTCAGACAACTAGGAATAGTGCTTCCCCATGATCCAGCCATACCACTCCTAGGCATATATCCAAAAGAGGCTCAAGTACACAAAAAGGACATTTGCTCAACCATGTTTGTAGCAGCTTTATTTGTAATAGCCAGAAGCTGGAAACAACCCAGATGCCTCTCAACTGAAGAATGGATGCAAAAATTGTGGTACATCTACACAATGGAATATTACCCAGCAATGAAAAATAAGGAAATCATGAAATTTGCAGGTAAATGGTGGGATCTGGAAAGGATCATCCTGAGTGAGTTGTCCCAGAAGCAAAAAGACACACATGGTATATACTCACTCATTTAGACATACAACATAGGACAAACCCACTATAACCTGTGCATCTAAAGAAACAAAACAAGAGAGAGGACCCTAACTAAAATGTCCAATCCCCATCCAGAAAGGCAAAGAGGATGGACATCAGAAGAAGAAGAAAACAGGAAACAACCTAGGAACCTACCACAGTGGGCCTCTGAAACCCTCTGCCCTACAGACTATCAAAGCAGATGCTAAGCCTGATGGGCAACTGTTGGGCAGAGTGAATGGAATTTTATGTAAGAACTGGGAAATAGTAAGAGCTGGAGAGGACAGGGTCTCCATAAGGAGAGCAACAGAACAAGAAAATTTGAACACAGGGAACTTCCCAGAGACTCATACTCCAACCAAGGACTATTCATGGAGATAACCCAGAACCCCTGCACAGTTGTAGCCCAGGGCAGTTCAGAGTCCAATTGGGTTACATAGTAATGTGAAGAGGGACTGCCTCTGACATAATCTGATTGGCCTGCTCTTTGATCACCTCCCTCTGGGGGGGAGCAGCCTTACCAGGCCATAGTAGAGGACAATGCAGCCACTTTTGATGTGAACTGACAGACTAAGATCAGAAAGGAGAGGAGAACCTCCCCTATCAGTGGACTTGGGGAGTGGCATGCATGCAGAGGGAGGAGGGAGGGTGGGATTGGGAGAGGAGGAGGGATGCGCTTATAGGGGGATGCAGAATGAATAAAGTGTAATTGAGGAAAAATTAAAAAAAAGGGGGGGGGAATAATTTAAGAACCTTAAATGACTTTCAAAAGTGGAGCAAAACATGGAGTTAGTCAATTTACATGGAGCATGTCTCGCCCCTGGGGGCAATGGTCTCCTGAACCTACTCAGACCTCGGACACCGCCACTGCTCGTTCTAGAACTGATGCAAGATGTTCCAACGAGGGGGTTAAGACTTCTCATAATATTTCCTAAGAGCCCACACCTGTTTGTTTATATCCCCCATTTTTATTCATTATTAGCCAGATAGAGCCAAGTAATTGTGGTGATGATACTTGCTTTTTTGCCCAATGCTGGAATGCTAGTGAATTTAGGTATGCCCTGGTTACTCGCATGCCTCACTGCGTGCCTGTGCCCGTTGATGCCCCTCACGCTATGACTCTCTTCAGACAGAAAAGGGATCTTGGAACTATAGCCGCCACTGTTACTGCCATCTCATTGGCGGCTGTTGGAGCTACCACCAGGGCATTAGCCATGAGTCATACTGGGCAGACTGCTCAGACCCTGAATAATCTTTCAGCCAATGTAGCTCATGCCTTAGATGTACAAAAAGGAATTAATGCTCAACTAAAAGGAGGCTTGATGGTGTTCAATCAGAGGATTGACCTCGTGCAGGAGCAAATTGATACCCTATGGCAAATCGCTCAACCGGGCTGTCAATGAAAGTATGCTGGACTTTGTGTCACTAGCATACAACATGAGAATTTTTCCTGTGCTGCAAATCTGTCTAAACAATTGTCTAGCTATATTTTAGGTAATTGGACTGGAGAATTCGATACTACGATGGAGCAGCTGAGAGTGGCCATTATCACAGTAAATTCTACCAGAGTGGACGCAGGACTAGCCACAGGATTATCACCATGGATTGCTGAAGCCATGAATCATCTGAAGGAATGGGCGGGCATGGGAGCGTTAGCAGGCCTTCTGGTGTTGGTCTCCTTGGTTTGCCTGTGGTGTATATGCAAGATTAGAGTCTCACAACAGCGTAATGCAGCCATGATCATTCAGGCCTTTACAGCCATTGAAGCAGTACAGTCTCCCCAAGCATGGTTGGCTACCATAAAAAGCTAAAATGTTATGCTCAGGATGCGAGGCTAAGCACTGCAATCAGGGTCAGCCGCTTTGGACCCAGAGAAGAGCATGTCTGATTGCATGCGGGTTGATGCCCCAGGTCCCGCCCCTGAGAAAAAGGTATCGGACGGGTCTGATGCTCTTTGGGTGGATGACACCTAAATGAACATCGGTACAAAGTCCCAATTTATTTCTAATATCAGAGATCAGACCTCTACTCTTGCCTGATGCGTCTAAAACAAAAAGGGAGAACTGTAGAGAGCTGCGTAATGCCGTGCCTTAAAGATGGAGCTAGTTTCCGCCTTCCACCTTCCCGATGGTGAGTGCTCTCTGTCACAAACAACTTCACATTTGGCTAAGGCTGAGGATCTGGCTTGCTTCCATGTATGTGGACCTATCTGCATTGCCCACGTGGCACGCTGGGGTTGGCTACCCAGAGGCTATTTAAGCTGTGGGCTGGCTTTACCCAGGGTCTGATGATTGTTCAAGGTTCTGAATAAACTGCATTGAAAAAAAAAAAAAGCAAAAGAAACCAAACACACAATTGCCACCAACAACACAATAAAAGAAACTAACAATCATTGGTCACTAATATCTATTAACATCAGTGGTCTCAACTCTTCAATAAAAAGACACAGACTAACAGAATGGTTGCGGGAACAGTATCCAACATTGTGCTACATTCAAGAAACACACCTCTGCAACAAAGATAAGCACTACCTCAGAGTAAAGGGCTGGAAAAAGGTTTTCCAAGCAAATGGACCCAAAAGATAAGATGGAGTAGCCATCCTAATATCGAATAAAATAGACTTTCAATCAAAACTAATCAAAAAAGATGAAGAACTACATTTCATTCTCATTAAAGGAAAAATCTACAGGAGGTCATCACAATTCTGAACATCTATGCAACAAACACAAGGGCTCCTGCATTTGTCAAAGAATCATTAATAAAGTTTAAATCACATTGATCTCACCTAATAGTGGCAGACTTCAACATCCCACTCTCATCTAGGGACAGATCATTGAGACAGAAGCTAAATAGAGAAATAATGACACTTACATAGGACAAAAGTCAAATGGACCTAATAGATGTCTACAGAACTTTTCACCAAACACAAAAGAATATACCTTCTTCTCAACACCCCATGGAACCTTCTCCAAAATACACCATATACTTGGTCACAAAGCAATTCTCAACAGGTACAAGAAGATTGAAATAATCACTTATATCATATCAGAACACTATGGTCTAAAACTAGACCTCAACAATAACAGAAATAACAAAAAGCTTACACATGCATAGAAACTGAACAATTCTATACTCAGTGACAACTGGATTAGGGAGGAAATAAAGGAAGAAATTAAAGACTTCCTAGATTCAATGAAAATGAAGGTACAACTTACCTTAATTTATAGAACACAATGAAAGTAGTGCTAAGAATAAAGTTCATAGCACTAATTGCCTTCAGAAGGAAATTCTAGGCCTCTCATACAAGCAACTTAATAGCACATCTAAAAACACTACAAAAATAAGAAGCAGACACAACCAAAAGGAGTAGACAGCTGAAAATAATTAAACTCAGGGCTGAAATCAATGAATTAGAAACAAAGAGAACAATTCAAAGAATCAATGAAACCAAGAACTGGTTATTTGAGAAAATCAACAAGATATACAAACCCTTAGCCAAACTAACTAAAAGGCAGAGGTACACTGTCCAAATCAGCAAAATAAAAAATGAAAGGGGGACATAACAACAGATACTGAGGAAATCCAAACATTCATTAGGTACTACTTCACAAAACCCATATACAACAAAATTTGAAAGTCTAAATGAAATGGGCAATTTTCTTGGTTGATTCCACTTACCAAAGCTGAATCAAGACCAGTTAAATAAACAGTCCTATATCCCCTATGGAAATAGAAGCTGTCATCAAAAGTTTCCCATCCAAAACAAAAAGAGCCCAGGGCCAGATGGTTTCAGTATAGAATTCTACCAAACCTTCAAAAAAGAGCTAACACCAATCCTCTTCAAATTATTCCACAAAACAGAAACAGAAAGAATATTACCAGACTCTTTCTATGAAGCCATAGTAACCTTGATACCTAAACCACACAAAAACCCTACAAAGAAGGAGAACTTCAGACCAATCTCACTTATGAACACTGATGCGAAAATACTCAACATAATACTTGCAAACCTAATCCAAAAACATATTAAAGATGTTATCTGCCATGACCAAGTAGGCTTCATCCCAGGCATGCAGGGGTGGTTCACTATACAAAAATCCATCAATGTGATCCACCATATACACAAACTGAAGGAGAAAAACCACATGATCATCTCCTTAGATGCTGAAAAAGCATTTGACAAAACTTAACACCTGTTCATGTTTACATTTTTGGAGAGATCAGGGATACAAGGCACCTACCTAAACATATTAAAAGCAATATACAGCAAGCCTATAGCCAACATCAAACTAAATGGAAAGAAACTTAAATTAATTCCACTGAAATTAGGGACAAGGCAAGGCTGCCCACTCTCTCCTTATCTCTTCAACATAGTTCTTGAAGTCCTAGATAGAGCAATAAGAGAATGAAAGGAGATCAAGGGGATTCAAATTGGAAAGGAAGAAGTCAAAGTATCAGTATTTGCAGATGATATCATAGTATACATGAGTGACTCCAAAAATTCTACCAAATAACTCCATCAGCTGATAAAGAGCTTCAGCAATGTCATTGGATACAAAATTAACTCAAAAAAAAAAAAAAATCTGAAGCCTTCCTGTATACAAAGGACAAATGGTCTGAGAAAGACATTGGGAAACAACATTCTTCACAATAGTCACGAATAACATAAATTATCTTGGCGTGACTGTAACCAAGCAAGTTAAAAATTGAAAGACCTTTTAAAAAAAAAAAACTTCAAGTCTCTGAAGAACGAAATTGAAGAAGATATCAGAAGATGGAAATATCTCCCACGTTATATTCATGGATTGGTATGATTAACATAGTGAAAATGGCTAATTTTTCAAAAGAATCTAGAGATTCAATACAATTCCCATCAAAATACCAACACAATTTTTTACAGACCTTGAAAGAACAATTCTAAATTTCATAGCGAAACACAAAAAAAACCAGAATTGTTAAAACAATCCTGCACAACTTCTGAAGTTATCTCTATCCCTGATCTCAAGCTGTGCTATAGAGCAACAGTAATAAAAATGGCATGGTACTGGCATTGAAACAGACTGGTGAATCAAAGGAATTGAATTGAAGACCCAGAATTAAACCCACACACCTAAGGAAACTTAATTTTTGACAGAGAAGCCAAAACCATACAATGGAAAATATCATCTTCAATAAATGGTGCCGGTCTAACTGGATGTCTACATGTAAAAATGCAAAGAGATCCATATTTATCACCCTGCACAAAACTAAAGTCCAAGTGGATCAAAGACCTCAACATAAAACCAGACACACTAAATCAGTTAGAAGGAAAAGTCGCGAAAAGTGTTGACCTCATTGGCACAGTAGACAACTTTCTGAACAGAACACCAACAGCCCAGGCTCTAAGACCAAAAATTAATAAATTGGACTTCATGAAACTGAAAAGCTTCTGTAAAGCAAAGGACACTGTCATTAGTACAAAACAACAACCTACAGATTAGGAAAGAATCTTCACCAACCCTATATCTGACAGAGGGCCAATATCCAGAATATATAAAGTACTCAAGAAGTTAAACACCAACAAACCAAGTAATCCAATTTAAAAATGGGGTACAGAATTAAACAGAGAATTCTCAATAGAGGAATATAGAATGGCAGAGAAACACTTAAAAGAAAAACAAAAAAAAAAAAAGAAATTCTCAAATCCTTAGTCATCATGGAAATGCAAATCAAAACGTCCCTGAGATTTCACCTTACAGGCATCAGAATGGCTAAGATCAAAAACTCAAGGGATGAGGCGTGCTACAGAGGTTGTGGAGAAAGGGAAACCCTCCTTCCAACTGAAGTGGGTGCAGTTTAATGTGTGCAAAAATAAACCACTCCACCAAGGTTGTTTTAAAAATAATAGCGACTAATGCTCTCTGTCATATTTTCTGGTTTATTATAATAATCTAATAGCATAATTAAGAAAAAAAATAACTTAGTTTCACTTCATTTCTTTCCTATGAACCCGTACTCAGTCCTAGGGACCCCTACATTATTTTTTAAAGAATGCATAAATTATTCTCTGAGTGTATTTTTCAATGTCTCTGAAAATCAACATCAAGGTCATCCAGCCATAGTATGTGAAAAGCTCTCTCTTTCTCCCTCATGAAAATGGCTTTCTACTTTGTCATCTGAGCTTTCTTTGTTTATCTTGCCAGTTTCCCACCCAAAAGGAGGTAAACAATAATTCTGTCATCATCTCATTTGTGATTATCTCTTAGTTCCCTGGGTTGTAATTCGTCTAAATTAGGAGGCTAAAAATTTACTTGGAGCTAAGCTATTTTGTGCTCTTTCATCTTGAGTTTCCTTTGTAAAAGGGATTTCTGAGTTGGTGATATTGTGGAAGAATTTAGACTGCAATTCAAGAAGCCATTCAATGCTTTTGAGCCATTATGTTAGCCTGTGTCAGGATGTCTGGCTCCGAGGCTGATGCGGACTATGTCTGAGTAGCTTTCTACATGAGCACACCACAATTTCCTGCCTGAGAGTTCAATATTGATCTGCTCAGACCACTAAAGGATTTGTATTCTCCTTCACGTCTTTGGTGACAGGAGACAAGGTTACTTATGCCTTTTGTATTGCGATTCTTCCATTCACTCACATGTGATGGAAGCATGTATGATACCTGGCACACTTGTCATTTTATGTTAAAAGTTGCTGAAAAGATGTCTCCTCTCCGTTTGGGCAAAAGTGCTTCAAGTTTAGAGAAGAGAGAGTTAAATGACAGTCTGTTTTCTGTGCCTCAGAGCCTCTGAGCCTGCAGCCTCTAGTCAGCTTCCCCCTGCCTTTGTTGGCCTGTTGTTAGGCAAGTGGGAGAGCAGAGGGGAGTGCCATATGTCAGTGCCAGGGAGCAACGAGTTAGGGAACAAAACTTAGGGGCCCTGGTATGTGAGGTGCTGCCTGTTTTCCCTGTTCAGAGCACAGGGTATAAAACAACAACAAACAAATGTGCTTGGAAAAAGACATCAGGGATAGAAGAAAAATCCTTTGTGTTTTGGAGGCTGAGCTTGAAACTGTGACCTTCATGTCTGTCAGTGTAGCACGTAACAAAAGGGAGAACATATCAAAATTCCCATCAAAACATAATGACCTTCCGAGAGGGCTCTGGGTGCTTTTGTTGGAAAACTTATTTAGGCTACTAGGATATACAAAACCAGTAACAACAAACCTGTAATACTCTCAAAGCCTAAAATGTACTAAAAAAGAATGGACTATTTTAAAGGCTCCTGTCTCAGATTTCCAAATGTTGTTCTTCGAAGCAAATCTCACTATATAGCCCAGGATCGCTAGAAACCTGTAGTTCTCCAACCTCAGCCTTCTCATTGCTGGGATTAAAGGGATGTGCTTGCCAAATATTTCCTTCAGGGCTGGAGAGATGGCTCAGTGTTTAAAGAGTGATTGCTGTGGTTCAAGAAAACCCAAGTTCAGTTCCCATCACCCACACTGAGGGGATCTTAGCTGCCTGAAACTCCAGCTTCGGGGAAATTGAATGACCCCTTCTGGCTTCTTTGGGCACCCACACAGATGTCTGCAAGTGCATGCACATCCACACCCATACCCACACAGGTAAACTTTTTTTTTTTTTTAAGGAACTCAGCCTGTGATCCAACCTAAAGCAAAATCCCGGGTGACTCTCTTCCACCCCTGTGCATGGCTCTTGCCTGCAGAGATAATTAACTCTTTGTGCCTTCTTTTCTTTTCTTTTTTTAAAATTCTTTATTAATTACACTTTATTCACTTTGTATCCCCCCTGTGGTTCCCTCCCTCCTCCGGTCCCAATCCCTCCCTTCCTCCACCCTCTGCATACATGCCCCTCCCCAAGTCCACTGATAGGGGAGGTCTTCTTTTCCTTCCTTATGATCCTAGTCAATTAGGTCTCATCAGGAGTGGCTGCATTGTCATCTTCTGTGGCCTGGTAAAGCTGCTTCCCCCTCAGGGGGAGGTAATTAAAGAGCAGGCCAATCAGATCATGTCAGAGACAGTCCCTGTTCCTATTACAATGGAACACACTTGGACACTGAACTGCCATGGGCTACATCTGTGCAAAGGTCTTAGATGAGAAGTGGGAAACAGTAAGATCTGGAGAGTACAGGGACTCCACAAGGAGAGCAAAAGAACCAAAAATCTGGGCAGAATGGTCTTTCCTGAGATTGATATTCCAACCAAGGACTATGCATAGAGATAATCTAAGACCCCTTCTTTTCTTGAAAGAGGTTTCCACCCTGGATTGAGTCCTCCTATCAGGTAACTTGTGTGCATCAGCCCCATTCTGTACTTTTAAGTCATTACAGAGTAAAAACATATCCTTTTGAGTCTGGTTAGTTCTTTAAATATTTTAAGAGGGTGATCCTGTTCCCCATTAGTTTCTGCGTTCTCAGTTAAATATGTTCTGGTTTCTTCAATCCTTGCTCCCTTGATTCTGTTTTCAGATTCTGTTCTGGATGAATTCAAAGTGACTAATAAGATCCTTCATGTTGATTCGACCCTTAAGTGTTACTTGTAGGTGAGATTGCTACGTGGAATGCATACAATCAAACACTTCCATTAGAGCTTCTGTCTGACCACAAACAGCTGCTCTGGCCTAATCGTTCACTGCATCAGGCACATGATTCACAGTCCTGAGACACAATTCTTTTGGCATGAGAAATTTTATAAATCTATATTCATCACCGAACAAAAAAATACCATCCAAGACAGCCCCACACTTGGGGACCCTAAAACAGACCTCACCAACAGAGTTTGAAAGGACTGAGCCTGAGGTGAGCGGAAAAATCAAAATCTGGCGACAACTACTTGGTACCCACCGCAGCATCCTTCAGGTGGGGTGATTAATACTCAGGAGGCCTTGAAAGCACTGCCGCGATCTCAGTGCTGAGGCTGCATCTCTCACCCATAACACATCTGGTAGTCACACCCCAGCCAATACGGCCATTTGAAGGGGTATCATCTGCCCGGACTCAGCTCCTCCGAGAACATGGCCAACCCACAGGCTGTCAAGTCAGTGTGCAAAGTTAATGCAAAGTTAAATGTGGCCAGCAGAGGCCCCTGGTACTCAAAGAAGGAGAATTACCAAGGTGAAGAAAGCTCTGACTGACTTCAGACACTTGTGCAGTACAATATAAATCATAGGAAGGGGCAGAATGCACAGGTTCCGTTGACGCACCCTGAACTCCATGTATGTAATACAGTGTCCAGTTTTCAAAAACCCACGTATTTCTTTCACCCCCTGTGATTCTTTCTTTTTGCTGTACCTTTAGCACGAACGTAAAAACGTTTTGCCAGCTGGGTTTGAGAGAGCACGCCCTGAACATCAGCACTCAGGGGGCAGAAGAAGGTGAATAATAATAATAATAATAATAATAATAATAATGTAAATTTTGCTACTCTCTTTCATATAGCCGTCTGCTTTAGTTTTCACATTCTTTTCCACTATTTTTTAAAATAGCTTATTTATTTATTAAATCTCCATCCCAGTCGTAGGCCCCTCCCTCTTCTCCTCCCCATCCCACCCTCCCCTCCCACACCCTCCCCTTGTTTCCTTAGAATAGGGGAGCCTCCACCCACCCACCCCAGCTCATCTAGTCACAAGAGGACTGAGTTCATCCTCTTCCCTTGTGGACTGGTAAAGCAGTCACTTCAGGGGAAAGTGACCAAAAATCAGGCAACAGAGTCAATGTCCAGAGACAGCCCTTACTACCCTTACTAGTGACTCCCACATGAAGCCTGAGCTTCCCATCTGCTACATGTACGTAGGAGACTGAAGTCCAGTCGATGCATGGTCCTTGGTTGGTGCATCAGACTCCACAGTCCCTTCTGGGCCCAGGTTAGTTAGCTCTGTTGGTCTTCTTGTGGAGCTTCTGTCGCCTCTAGATTCTTTTATCCTTCCTCCCTGTTTTCCACCAGACTCCACAAGCTTCCACTAATGTTTGGCTGTGAGTCTCAGCATCTAAATGGAGCCTCTCAGAGGACAACTCTGATAGGCTCCTGTGTGCAAACATATCAGAGTATTATTAATAATGTCAGGGGGTGGCTCTCTCCCATGGGGTAGGTCTTGGGTTTGGCTATGCATTGGTTGGAGATTCCTTCAATCTCTGCTCTATCTGCTCTCTTTGTCCCTGCAAGTCTTGTAGGCAGGGTAAGGTTTGGATTGACATTGTTGTGGGTGAGTTGGTGTTCTCCTCCCTCCCCTAGGAGTATTGTCTAGTTAAAGGGTGTCCTTTTCAGTCTCTATGGCCCCCACTACTACTAGTCTCAGCTAGAGTCCTCCTCATATTCTCCCAGATCTCTATTTTGGCTTAGGTCTCCAGGTTGTCACAGAGATGCTCCCACCCACCAGTTCTCTTTTGAGCAATATTTTTCTTCTTTAGTTTCTCTTTGCTTTTTTAGCATCTGTGTTTCCTCTACCACTACTCTGCCCCCTACCTTCCTACCTCCCCACCTCCTACCCAACTCCAGAAGGCTCACAGAATGCTACCTAAGAGGAGGAAAGAATGTAAGAACTGGAGAATAGGGAAGAATGCAGTAAAATGTTGTCTCTGGACAAGACAAGACTATTGCACTCATGAACTCTTAGTAGCTGCCATTACCTGCATAAGTCAGCCAAAATTCCTACATAGATGGGAGAGGTGTTCTTCCTTAAGGAAGAGCCAGTGGCACTTGCTAGTTGATGGAAGAAGAGAGTCGTTGTTTTTGAGAGTGTTCTTGTTGGTAGCTTTCCCCCTTTTCCCACACATCCACATATATATATGGGCAGCACTAATTAGATGTGAGTGCGCGTGCACACGCACATGCCTGAACAAGCAAGATTGCGTGCTAGACACATAGACTAATAGAGGATGGAGGGCCCAGATACAAATTCACACTGTTATAGCCACCTAATATCTGAAAAAGATGTCAAAAACATACATTGAGACAAAAGAGCCTCTTTATAAAAGAATGGTGCTGGGAACTTTGGATTTTCACTTGTAGGAGAATGAAATTAGACCACTATCTATCACCTTGCATCAAAAACAACCCAACGTGGATCAAAGGCCTTAACGCTACACCTGAAAGTTTACAACTGCTAGAGGAAAACACTTGAAGATACAGGTATGACAAGAATGTTTGGAAAAGTACACTAAGAGCTCATGAAAAAAATGCAAAGCATGAACAAATGTGATTTTAGAAAGTCAAGGAGATTCTGAATGGCAAAAGAAACAAAAATCATAAAGGGCCAACCTACAGAACGTAGAATATCTTTGCCAAATGTAACAGGGCAATATCTAGAATAACTAATGAACTATAAAAACTAAACCCCCAAAAATTCAAACTGTCTGATCAGTACATGGAGTCATAAACTGAACCGACAGTTTACGAAATAAGATACACAAATGTTTAATACATTCTTAAAAAATGTACTCAACATCCTTATCCATCAGAGAAAAGCAGATTAAAACTGCTAATGAGGATGTGGGGAAAGAACACTTAATCATTTCAGGTAAGATTACAAACTGGTGCAACCACTATAAGGTTCCTGAAAACAAAAATATGACGGAGCTAACAGTCTTATGTATATAACACTCTTGGGTATATACCCAAAGGACTCTAAGTCAACATAGCACAGAGATACTTACACATACATGTTTATTGCTGAACTATTCACTATAGCCAAGAAATGGGACCAACATGTACTGTTGTCTGTCAATAGATGAACAGATAAAGAAATGTACCCAGCAGAATTTATTCAGTTATAAAGAAAAATAAAATCGTAACATTTACAGAAAAAGAATGCAATTGGAGATCATTATATTAAATGAAAAAAAAAGCACATGTAAAAATACCATATTTTTATATGTGGAATATAAAATTAAAATTATATATGTATATATGTATGCATTTATATATATGCATTTATACATACATGCATTTATGTATGTGGGCAAGTCACAAAATTACAAAGATGATTATGAAAGGGGAAGAAAACTGTAATGGATTTGGGTAATAGAGAAGATTACATGTGATAAGAAGGCAGAAGGGAACACTGGAAGAAAAAGCAAACTACCTGGAAGGGGTATTTGGGATAAGAGATGGCAGCAGGAAAAGGTAATGAATGAAAACAGAGTATAATGACATACATGTATGAGGATGCTATGAATAAACCCATTATTTTGTATGCTGACCTAAATTTTTTAATTTCTTTTTTATCTTTTTTATTTTTTATTAATTACAGTTTATTCACTTTGTATCCCCCATAAACCCCTCCCTCCTCCCCTCCCAGCCCCACCCTCCTTCCCCCTTCTTCTCACTTGCTCCTCCCAAGTCTACTGATAGGGGAGGTCCTCCTCTCCTTCCTTCTGATCTTAGTCTATCAGATCACATGGGGAGTGGCTGCATTGTCATCTTCTGTGGCCTGGTAAGGCTGCTCTCCCCTCAGGGGGAGGTGATCAAAGAACAGGCCAATCAGATTATGTCGGAGGTAGTCCCTCTTCCCATTACTATGTAACCCACTTAGACACTGAACTGCCATGGATTACATCTGCGCAGGGGTTCTAGGTTATCTTCATGCATGTTCCTTGGTTGGAATATGAGTCCCTGGGGAGACCCCTGTGTTCAAACTTTCTGGTTCTGTTGCTCTCCTTGTGGGGTTCCTGTCCTCTCCAGATCTCACTATTTCCCACTTCTTAACTTTTTAATTTCAAAAAACCAAAATTGGATGCTCAGTTCCCACATATAAAAAGGCATAGCATGTGTATATAACTTATACATACTATGATTAGTTTTTGTTAAGAACTCAACACAACTTAGAATCACAGCCATAGAGAGTCACAAAGGGGGATTGTCTAGATCAAGTTGGCCTAAGGCATATTGTGGGAGACTGATGTGGGTAGACCCACCCCATAATGGGTGTCTTCATTCCCGGTGTTAGAGCCCTCCCTCCCCCCCCCGGAGTCTATAAAAGTGGAGAAAGCTCATCCCTGTAGCTTCAGGACAGTACTTGGTACATGGCAAATTCATATTTACTTTTTTGGGGGAATGTTAAAAAAATATATTTTCAATCCACTGTTAGCTGAATCCGATAAGAAGAATGTAGATAGCTGTATTCCCCTCTTCTCTGCTGGTTTGACACCTCACGTACATATTAAAATACACAGTGGCAAAAATTTCCCGAGCAGTGCATGGCAAGCTAACTCAGAGGACTCAGAACTCCCCATGCCTCTCTTTAATCCTCTTACCATTGAAAGTCTCCCTCACCTTTAAGTTCATTTTGAAAAACCCAGGTTTTTGATTTCACACCCATCCTCATCTGTCTATTTACGTCTTTCCTAGCTTGAGCAATTGGACAGTGTTTCCTGTATCACAAAGGTAAAGATAGTAAATAAACTGTAATTAATATTAAAAAATAAAAATAAGAAAATAAAAAGAAATGTGAAAAAGTAAATACAATTGTGCTAGAATTCCACAAGGTGGTAGCATAGGGGAAACCAGGTAAGGGGCACAATGGAGCACTCTGTTATTCTTCAAAACTGCATATGAATGTGCAATTACCTCAAAATAGCTCAGAAATTTTAATAATTGAAGGCTTATCACTTTCTTGCATGCAAGGGACTGAGGTGAGGCCAACTAGGATTTACAAGAAATTAGGGAGAATTGGAGACCTTGAAGACAGCTGGGAATCTGGAATCTTGTGCATGGGGGGTGGGGGGGTGGGGAAACTTACTGGCCTGATAGCATTCACGCTGGGTACGTAGCCTTAGAAACAGTTTCAAAGAAAGTGACTTCAGTAGTTCATGGATTATTATTTTTTAATTATTTATTTAACCCTTAATTTTGTGTGAATTGGTGTAAGGGTGTCAGATCCTCTGGAACTGGAGTTACAGACAGTTATGAGCTGCCATATGGGGGGCTGGGACTTGAACCCTGGTCCTTAGGAAGAGCGGACAGTGCTGTGAACCATCTTTCCAGCCCATCATGGCATTTGAGAAGAAGATAACTGAGGACTATTTAGGCCAGAATCTCTAGATCCTTACACCCAAGTTAAGTCAGTTCTGCACTAATGCCCTTAACAGTATCTTACCTATCAGGAAACAGCTAAGAAGGGGCTGGTTTACGAACCAGGTGAAAGGCTTCAGTGGTAGTCTGAATCCATCCAACATTCATGGACAGACTCTCCCAAGCCCACCTCACAAAGCCTCTGTTTTGCCACCACTAAAAGAAGTGAGTATAATGTGAGAATCCTTTGAGAACACAATAGAGGGTAAAAGACAGGTGCCATGTGCCATTTTTGCTCTAGCATACAGTCTCACTTGAGCTACAACAGAACACATATGGTGAATCTCTCTCCCTGTTCTTCCCCCAAGGAAGTTGTAAAGTTAACATAGCTCCTGCCTCTTTAATGCAGGCCCCATAATGAGATCTATATTATTGATTACAAAGAGCTTACAGTGGATATTTTAAGCCTTAGCTGAAGAGGATATTACTTTGATAATTTTTGTGCTGAAACACCATGCATCATTTTTTTTAAAGGAAGCAAAAAGGCCTGCTTCTTCACTGCCTCAAGACCTTTGACTGCTGCAAGAGCTCATCAGAGGCACCAGCTGGGCCTCTGGGCTCTGTTGGCAGAACTCACAAAATGTCAGTACCCATCGTGTCTTTTGGGAGCTCTTAAGAACTGACTGTGGAGATAGCTCAGTCTTTTCCAGAAATGACTGCCCCCTACTCCTTAATGGATCCCTGCCAGGTATTGCACTTTTGATCCTTTTGCTTGCTGTGGCCAAATCTCCGGGTTGCAGTGGAGATCTGTTATGCTGAATCGTACAGCTGGCAGACTTCCTGATTCCACTCCATATCCCTCCCTAGTTTTCTTTGAGCTGACTCTCAAGCAGATCACGAAAAGAAAGGATTGTCTGTGTTGCATGGATAGTACTTCTTTAATTCCTGGTGCTTCGAGATTAAATTAGCCATTTTGCTGGCCTTGTGTTCTGAGAACACTGCATTTTTTTTTTTAAAAAAACAGCTTTCGTCATGCTGGGAGCCATTCTAAAATGTTGAATAAATCTGTGCCAGGCCTAAGTATTGATCTTTGTGACCAGGGAAGGAGGTGACAAAATAAAAGTAGAGGCAAGTCATAGAAACGAGAATCAAGAAAGTAAAGAACACTCTTTGGTTTCCCTGGGTGACAATGCTGTTGTGAGGTGTTAAATGGGATGGGGACCATCTTGAGATCTGATGATATTTCTTTAGAGGAACTACAGTCTGTTTCTATGCCCATACCAAGCAGTGTTTTATTACTGTTGCTCTATAGTACAGCTTGAGATCAAAGATGGAGATACCTCCAGAAGATCTTTTATTGTAAAGGATTGTTTTAGCAATTCTGGGTTTCTTGTTATTCCATATGAAGTTGAGAATTTTTCTTTCAAGGTCTGTAAAGAACTGTGTTGGTAATTTGATGGGAATTGCATTGAATCTGTAGATTGCTTTTGGTAAGATGGCCATTTTTACTATGTTAATCCTGCCAAGCCATGAACATGGGAGATCTTTCCATCTTCTCATATCTTCTAGTTCTTTCTTCGAGACTTGAAGTCTTTTCATACAAGTCTTTGCCTTGATTGGTTAGAGTTACACCAAGGTACTTTATGTCTTTTGTGGACATTTTGAAGGGTGTTGCTTCCCTAATTTCTTTCTCAGCCCTTTTGTCTTTTGTATACAGGAGGGCTACTGATTTGAAGGAGGACCCTGGGTAAGATGCTCAATTCTCATTCAGAAAAACAGATGGGATAGACATTGGAAGAGGGAGAAAACAGGGAACAGGACAGAAGCCTATCAGAGAGGGCCTCCGAAAGACTCTACCCAGTAGGGTATCAAAGCAGATGCTGAGACTCATAGCCAAACTTTGGGCAGAATACAGGAAATCTCATGAAAGAAGGGAGAGATAGAAAGACATGGAGGGGACAGGAGCTCCACAAAGAGAGCAATAGAACCAAAAAATCTGGGCCCAGGGGTCTTTTCTGAGACTGATACTCCAACCAGCAACCATTCATGGAGATAACCTAGAACCCCTGCACAGTGTATCCAAGTGGGTTCTCTAGTAATGGGAACAGGGACTGTCTCTGACATGAACTCAGTGGCTGGCTCTTTAATCACTTACCCTTGAGTGAGTGGGAGCAGCCTTACCAGGTCACAGAGGAAGAAAATGCAGCCAGTCCTAATGAGACCTGATAGGCTAGGGTCGGATGGAAGGGGAGAAGGACCTCCCCTATCAGTGGACTGGGAAGGAGAAAAGAGAGGGTGGGCAGGATTGAGAGGGGGTAAGGGAAGTGGCTACAGCTGGGATACAGAGTAAATAAATTGTAATAAATAAAAAACAAAAACTAATAAAAAGAGTAGCTCCACCAATTCTCCACAACCACCATAGAAGAAATCTTATAAACAAAAAAGGAAAAAAAAATACCTCTTTGCCAACTTCAATTGTGAGCAATCCACTATGAATAAAGATTTTTGTTTCCAAAAGTTGATTTAATTTAGAATACACAGCTCATTTGATACTTTGCTCACTGGTATCACCATTTGCCCCTGATTACTAAGACACCTTAATGATAGACCTCCTAGTAACTGTGACAACTGGACATTGCTTGACCATTGAACTATGGTTTTGGATTATGCCAGAAGTTAGTTATCAATTGACTTCTTCAAGATAGATAGATGTGAGGTGAGACCAGAAAACCAGACACAGACGTGACCATGACAGTGGCAAAACTGAGGATTCGAAGTTCAATCTAGGTGTGCTGAAGTTGTTTCAAACAAACTCCAGGTACTTGTTGGAGCTGCTGTTGTCTTTTCTAAGGGCTACCTTTGACATGCTGGCACTCTAAAGGAGGATACACAGATGAGTCTAAATAGAACAATTTGGACCAGCAGAGCCCAGCATCCAACTGATGTTTCATATATCAAATGCATATGAATTGTCCATCAATTGCATACCGTATATCACAAAGTCTCTGGGAATTCTACACAAAACTTCAATGAATATCAGCTTCATTTGGAAGGGATCAACCAAGATCAGATGTTGCATTTTTTACCATCTTTTAAAATATATACTTTCCAAACTTTCTAAACAGTCATTTTCTGTTAGGTATATATGTATTTAATTTAATAGGGTTTCACACCCCTTATGCTGCATCTCTGTAATCAAGCAAAATTAGGCCTTCTCCTATCTCCTTTATTTTGAGCATTTGGCAATGTTCAAAGGAGCTCTGCCCATCCATCACCTAAGGTTTTGAGTCTAGCCTTGCTTCTGATTAATGAATCTTTAGAAGTGTGCCACCACAGTGAAACTATGTAGAACCATCTATACATATTTTCAAGTGGGTTTAAATAACTATAACAGCCACACAAAAGTGTCCACGGTTGTCATTGGTGCCACTATCACAAAACAACATAGACTGGGTAACTTACTTTAAAAAAAAAAAAGAATTTCTCATAGCTGTGATGGCTGGAAGTCCAAACTTACGACACTGGCTGATTTGGTGTCTGATAAGGATCCACTTTTCTGTTCTATAGATGGCAACTTATATATCCTCAACACAGAAGAGGTAGATCTCCTATAAGGTCACTAATCCAATTCTTGATGGCTCTTCTCCATGGTATAGTCACCATCCAAAAAGCCCTCAGGAATAATACTGACTCATACAAGAGAGCTACTTTCTACTACCATTGCATCGGTGATTAGGTTTCAACATAGCTTAAGGAGAGATACAAATATGTAAAGTATAACACTTGTATGTGTTCTGTATTAGCTTAGGTAAGCATAGCTGTTATACTAAATACCGTAATCTTGGCGGTTTAACAAAGTGATTTATTCTTCAGGCATGCAAAACAGTTAGAATGGAAGCTTCTGGTCCTATAGTCATTCAAGACCCCAAGGCTGAGGAAAATGCTGAAGTCATCATTCCAAGATGACAAAGAACGAATTCAGTCAACTAATGGCAGAAAGGAATGAGACGTAGGGAAAGAGCTGGAGAGACTGCTGTCATTGGAGGTTTTTTGAAGAGGCCAGGCCTAAAGTTGGCACTTCTATCACTCTCAGACACTCCATTGGGCAGGATGCTGTCACATGGCATCCTCTAATAGTAGCAGAGACTAAAATATTTAGTCTAGACAGATGTCAGGAGAAAACAGTTTGCTGCATGCTTAGTCTATTTCTGCTACAGATACCATTGGAAGACTGTATCTTTTCCTCTTCCCTAGTGGCCTTTTCTATACAACCGAGGTGTGGAAAGGCCCCTATCCTCCCCTAGCTGTGGAAATATGTGACTAGCGGAGCTCATTATAAGCCAGAGTTTAGCCTCTTTGCTTTTTTTTTCTTTAATTCTAATAATCCCTATGATCTTTGAACTGGTCTTAAAAACAGGTCAATGATAAGGCAAAAGATCTAAGCCTGGATAGTGGCACTATTATAAGGGCCATGCTGGGTCTGTAGCAATGTACTAGAAAATGAAGATTCAGGACACTTTTATGCTCAGGACCTCACGCCTGTAACAATAGGTGCTTCTTGTCCCCAATGTCCTTGAAAGGATCAGAGCTTCTGTATAAAATGACCTGCTCCATTGATAATGTGTCTACCTTGCCAGAGATGGGAAAGAAATACATTCTTCAGAGGGCATAAGCAGCAAAATCTTTTTTCATCTCCTATGATACAGAGTAGGAGTGCTGTAAATGCCAAGCAATATGGATTTTTTAGAACTATGACTCACTACTTCTTTTTTTTTTTCAAGGCAATTATTCATCCAGTCTGAATCTCTTCAAGTTGAGCCAGTAAGTCTGTCATACAGATGAAGAGAATGGCTAAAATCCCCAGAAGCCAAAAGATTGATTTAGGTCAAATAATGGGGCTAAGGCATATGACTTTTAGAAGCTGCGCATCTGTTTTGGGAATAAAAATGAAAGTCAAAATTCCAGGGCCGAGACTGTTTCACTAGGGTAACCCTCAGTTACAGTAATCTTCTGGCACCAAAGAGGGAGTCTGGTTCGTTCTTCATCGTTCTTCCCCAGGAGATGAGTGCCCATCCCATAAAGTGCCTCCTTCCTCAAAGTTACAGAGAAAGATTTAGTTAGCAAACAGCAATAACACCAACAGCAAATCTGCATGTTACTTAAGGAAAGAAATGCTCACGTTTTCAGTCTTAGAAAACTCTCCACTTTCAATAGCTTCTCCATCCATACTTCATTCCCCAAATGTGTTTTGTGCCTCCAGATTTTTCTTTATGGAGTCACCACCTTTTGGCCCCCAAATTAGAATTCCAAACTTTGCCAATTCTCTCGGCTTCTCTAAGTCCACAGAGAACACCCTATTGCCCTCTGGTGAGGAGAAAAATCTCTGTTGCTCAGTGAACATGAATCCCTTGGTTCAATCCCAATACCAAATAAATCAGGTAAGGTGATATACACCTGTAATCCCAGCACTTGGAAGGTAGAGGCAGGTTAAATTAGGGAGACAGGAAGATAAGAAATTCAAGGTCATTGTCAGTTACTTAGTGTGTTGGTGGGAGTCCTAAAATACAAAAGACCCTGGGACACACACACACACGCACACATACACACACACACGCATCTTGCTACTGCAAGAAGAGAAACAAAACTTTAAAATCATACACCTTGCTGAGACAGGCCTATTTCCTAGCAACTCAGCACAAAATATCAGAGTCACTACCTTGCATAGATCTTTGAATCCAAAAGAGAGACACAGGTCATTAGGAGTCACTGTGCTTACTTGGGCAGGAGAAAGTCTGTCTTGTGGGTTTCCTACTTTTTAACACTCTTACATACCTGGTAATCCAGAGCCCTGCAGCCACCACAGCAGAGTTCAGTCACCTCTTTTCTTTTCCACCATAACCACTATGAACTTGGACCCATGTTATATAATTCCTCTGGACTTCTGTGTTGTCCAGAAAGGAAAAGATAGTTCAATTCACTCTTAAATCACAATTTTAAGAGCCATACTACAAACAAGCCATGCATTACTTCTTATTCTGTAACAAATGCTAACTGCATGCAAAGTTTACATGAAATGACTTAATAGGGTAGATTCTCTTTAGCTGAAATATATTGATTTATACCATACCCCTCTCTCTCTGTCTCTCTCTGTCTCTCTCTGTCTCTCTCTCTCTCTAGTGTGTGTGTGTGTTGTGTGTGTAGGAATAGCAAACACATTAAAATCAAAACATCATTTGCTCTGGATTTCAAAGCCAAAATTTCTTTAGTATGCATAGCTGACACTTAATAGGTAGTTAGTCTTTGTTTTGCTGTAATAAATAAACAACATTTTTTAAATGTGATGCCGGGTGCATCTGCCTATAAGTCCCAACAATGCCTTTGACTGAATTAGAGCAGGAGTCATCTTCCTTCAGATCCTTTGATGAATAGCTTGCTAAATGCAATTCAAAGAAATCAACATCATCCCAAGAGCCCCCTAGACTCACCACCCAAACTGATAGCATCACATGCAGTTCATGAAGACTGGAGAACCATTGAGACGATTACAGTTGTAATGTTCAGAATTTTGGGTTCATCTATTGAAGAACTGTATAATAAGAGCTTCCACGGATATATTGATTTCTGAGTAAATGGTTATGAGAGTAAGACAAGAGTAGAATACAGAAACACCACAGCACTGTAGCATTGAAAGGCTGGCACAGGGCTTATATGAAGTGATGAGGTCTTTGATGGGGCAGGGCTTTCTCTGCTGTGCTTACACGTGCCTTCTATATGCATACACAGCTCTCACACCACATCCAATCATGAA
This sequence comes from Meriones unguiculatus, assembly GCF_030254825.1. Taxonomy (NCBI): domain Eukaryota; kingdom Metazoa; phylum Chordata; class Mammalia; order Rodentia; family Muridae; genus Meriones; species Meriones unguiculatus. The sequence goes on along the minus strand of NC_083369.1, from coordinate 141,791,424 downwards.
TGAGTTCTAGAATCTGCCTGTGAAGAATTACTACCGCTGAATACTCCCTCTCCTTCCATCTCTGTCTGCTTAATATTCATGCAACATTTAAGAGCACTTATTAAACTTTTAAAAGCACTTATTAAAGGTAACATATAAAAAAAACCCTCAAATAAATGTGTAACTCAAGAGTTCGAATAGTATTTTAACTCCCAGAATTCCTATCATGCTCACTTCAAGCCCTGCTGCCTCCAAATAAGCACTATCTCAATATCATGAATTCTCTTTGCCTGGTTTTGGATTTTAAGTGAATGAAAGTATGTGGTATGTTCTCTCTTGCATCTGGCTTCTTTCACTCACCATTTTGTTTATGAGACCTATCTATGCTGCTGTGTCTTGTTGAAGCCCATTCTCATCTCTGTGTAGTATTCCACTGTAAACAGACCACAGTATATTTATCTAACTAGCTATCATCAAACCTTATTTAGGTACTTTCCAGTTTAAAGCTTTTATGACAAGTGCTGTGATCTGTACTCGCATTTTAATGTTCTTTTGTTAGGGTTACTTATTTATTTTGTTGGTAAAACTTCTTTCCGCAAAGAATGCCTTCAGCTATGTTTTTAATTCCAAACTGATCTGCACATTGTCTTACTCTTCTTGGGATAATTAGAGCTGGATCAGTGAAGTCAAAAATGGCAGATCAATTATCAAAGGATTGGTGAGTCAAATCAATCTCCTGTGACAAACACCGTTTACAAGTTGAAGCAAACAAGCACAATTTTCTACCCCAGACATCCTAACATGCAGTTTCCTGTAATAAACATTCATGGTCTCAGGGTTGCAAGTCAGCAGCCTTTAGAGTTATCAAAACAAACCCTGCAGTGCTATAGAAATGCTCTTTGCCCTTTTTAAGTTCACAGTCTTAGAAATTCAACTTTATAATGATGATATGGGAAAAGACATAAAGCTTTAGCTTGGGTGTTGTAAAAACTGGTATGTAAATATTGGCTACACTTTCTCTCCTTATCTTTCTAAGCAAAGGGCAATGGTTAATCCAACATTTTATACTGTCAAAAGTGTTTGTGTCAACATCTGGAAATGCCTCCCCCATGCTTTCTCAAATTCTACTATTTGAAACTTACAGCCTTTGATTTTAATGTCAGTCTCAATTCTGGGTTAATCCAAGATACTTGCGACTTATTCTTTTCAGTTTGCACAATAATTATTATGTATTATATATTATTAATTATTAACATATGCAGAGATAAGGATGAATTCATCTCACAAACATTACTAAAATTTACACTGAAGCAAAATGAGTGAAACAGCATTTCAGAAAAACATTAAAAGTAAAAACAATGGAGACATTAATTAAAAGGTGGTATGATTAATTCTGATTTGACTAATAAATTGAGGTGAAATAAAACATGGACTTGAGATATTTCAAGCAGTGACCTAACACAAGACACAGAAGAAAAGGATGGAAAATAAGAGGGAACATGCAAGGACTATTTCCTTTACATTTTGAATTACAGCGAGTGGCCAAACAAGTCTTTGTCAATAAGCAAAGCAAGAAAAAATAGTATATCTGAGTCACAGAGATAGCATGTCAGGCTAACAGAAGGATAAGAAAAAAAATCTCTAAAATCAGATAAAGATTTTGGTAGCACATGTCTGTGTAGTGGGGATAAATTTTTTTTTGCATTTTTTTAAATTTTATTTTTTTCTTATCAGTTACATTTTATTAACTCTGTATCCCAGCCATGTCCGGATCCTTCATTCCCTCCCAGTCCCTCCCTCCCTCCCTCATCTCCACTGTGCCCCTTTCCAAGTCCACTGATAGGGGGGACCTCCTCCCCTTTCATCTGACCCTGTTTTATCAGGTATCTTCAGGACTGGCTGCAAAGTCCTCCTCTGTGGCCTAGCAAGACTCCTCCTCCCTTGAGGGGTGGGGAGGCCAAAGAGCCAGCCATTCAGTTCCTGTTAGAAATAGTCCTTGTTCCCCTCACTATGGGAAACCAATTGGTTACTGAGCTACCACAGGCTACATCTGAGCGGAGGTTCTAGGTTATATCCATTTATGGTCCTTGGCTGAGGGGATAGAAATTGACACTCTCAATAACTTCTAATGATAATCTGGTGTGGTGGTACACACCAGTATCCAGAATTCATGACGTGCCATCAGTTACACACCCAGAAGTGCACTTCACTAATCTCCTAGCTCACTCTTCCTTCTTTCCTCCTTTTCTTTTCCTTTCTTCCTTTCCTTTCCGTTTTTTTCTTTTTATTTTCCCTTTTCTCCTCTTCTTTTTCTTTTCACTTTTTTTCCCCCAAGATGGTGTCTAACTGTGTAGCTCTGGCTGTCCTGAAACTTGCTATGTAGAACAGGCTGGTATTGAACTAACAGAGATCTGCCTGCCTCTGCCTTCTGAGTGATGAGATTAAAGGTGTGCACCACTACACCTGGCTTTCCTAGCGGCTTCTTAATTTAATCAAGTTGTCATTCAAGGTAAACCATCCCAATCTCTGATTAATGGTAGAAAATGGCAGATGAGCGATCAAAGTGAGTTCTGGGTGATTTGAATCCCTAATTCTACTTACTTCTTCCTTGACTATGATTTGGTTTCAAATATCAATTGTGTCTTCCCTTCATTCTACAAGTATTTCTTCTGCATCCCCTAATCCTAGCACTGCTTTAGTTCTGGAGAAATGGGAGTGAACAGATAAATGCCCTGCCCTCATAAAACTTGCAGGCTAGTGAGACACAAACAATTCACACCTGTGGTTGGTCATCTGCAATAGGCTCAACAAAGGAGGTCTTTCCGCAAAATAACCGTAGAGCAGCGCATGGCTGAAAGGATGATGTTTGTTAGATAAGGACCTTTTCCAGAGTTCAGCACAGCATAAGAGCCTGTAAGATCTACAACTATTCTCTCGAAATTTTCAGGTTTCCCGTTGGCCGAGTAGCTAAATGAATTTTCCTTCTGTGTCCAGGCTCACCAAGAGAGATAACAAGCTAGGGCTCTGCCTGTGTGTTCGGCCTAATTGGGAAGGTCTGAGTGTGCAGAGGGCTGTCACTGATAAGACATGGGTGAAATGAGCTGGTCTGGGAGAGTTTTCTCTCTGCTAATGAGCCTTTCTTTCCTATTTCAGTCCTAAATTCAGTTTTTAAAATATCCATTTACAGAGTTAAAACATCCAACCTCGTGTTCTAAGGTGTGTGGTTTTTGTCCTCATTTTCTTTTGTTTTTGTTTAATTAATGTATATTTCTATACCATTTGAATATAGTAAAACCCTTTGCATGGGTAGAATTCTATGATTTTTGACAAACACATGGAGTTATGTAATGCTCACTACAATCACAACTCAGAAATTTTCCTCACTCTGAGACTAGTATCCCAAGTATATAACACAAATATGTGTTATGTATAATAGATATGTGGAATATCTTATGTCTTTTTTATTTTCATGTCTTTGCTTTAGTATTGGGGGAAATGCAAGGGCATGCAAAATAGTTAATACTTGAAAGATGAAATTGAATTTTTGCTTAAGTTTGAATAATAAAGAATAGACAAAGTATAACATGATGCTACCCACTAAACAAGTATTTTATATTAATTTAGCTATTTCTTTTAGATAACTGATTGGTAAATGGTTAATATTAGAAAATTGTAATGAATACTAGAAGGTTTGAACTTTGGAGGATGTTCAAATTATAATATTCACTAGCTGGGCATGACGGTGCATACCTTTAATCCTGGCACTCTGGGAAATGGAGGCAGGCGAATTGCTGTGAGTTGAAGGCCAGCCTGGTCTACAAAGCAAGTGTATGAGAGCCATGGTTACACAGAGAAACCCTGTCTGGAAAAAGAAAAAAAAATCATATACACTGGTACATGTGTTTTTAAGAACAACTGAGTTCATGAACTCAGTGGCTGGCTCTTTGATTACCTCCCCCTGAGGGAGGGGCACTGAGGAAGACAATGCAGCCAGTCCTGATGAGACCTGATAAGCTAGGGTCAGATAGAAGGGAGGAGGACCTCCCATATCAGTGGACTTGGAGAGGGTCATGGGAGGAGATGAGGGAGAGAGGGTGGGATTGGGAGGGGATGTGGGAGGGGGCTACAGCTGGGATTCAAAGTGAATAAACTGTAATTAATATAAAAAATTAAAATTTAATTTAAAAAAAGAACAAGTGAGTTTCTTTTTTGTGTAGAAAACATACTGTTTACTTGAATTTTCTTTGTTATAGCACATTGAAGATGATAGCATTAAGATTGGTTGTGGATAATCTTTCTCCTTCCATTAAACCTATTCTCTCCTGCATCCTCTATCAATAACCTTCATTAACTCTCCAGGGATATCTCCATTTCTGTTCTCATAAATGTTAGGTCTCTTCGATCTAGGGTATAAATCATTTAATCTTTCTGTTTTAAACCCAGCCCAACTGAAATCTGTGTAGCCAACCTTTGTTAGAGCCCAAGAAGGTGTTAATTGCTTTGTGAGTGACTGTTGTCCAACTCTATTCTCACTAGCCTGCAGATAATACTTTCCAGAAGAAAAAAAAAAAGAGGAAGACTATGTAACCAGTCCTGATGAGACCTGATAGGCAAGGGTTAGATAGATGGGGAGGAGGACCTCCCCTATCAGTGGACTAGGGGTAGGGCATAGGGGAAGAGGGAGGAATGGGAGGAGATGAAGGAGGGAGCCACAGCTGTGATACAAAGTGAATAAATTGTAATAAATGATAATAATTTCGAAAACAAGAGAAAAAAACCTATGAAAAACACTACTAGTCTCATTCACAAAGTATCACTGCCATATAACCTGGGAACATCATTCCATTTGATTGTCACAGAAAATCCAGTATTCCACTGCATACTACCCTTTCTGGATTGCTCCTAATCTTGCTCCCAGCTTTGCTGCTTAATTCTCCAAACCTTGACCTCACAAATTACAGAAACTCTTGAGCTGACTAGTGTCAAATCATTATTTCACAGATCCCAGCTAGAAGTCCCAGAAGTCGGGCAAGCTTCTGAACTGCTGAGATGACAGGCATCAGGAGTTTGGAAGCAGGAAAGAACCAGGCCACCTTGGACTGCCCTATCCTTGAGCTGCAAGTTCGCATGTATTTGAGGCTGAGGTCCTTTTTGCATTGAATACCTTTAAAATCCAGTGAGTGATTTTCCTTAGGGCCTTGTGGTACAAAGTATGGCTTGTGGACTAGTTCATCAGTATCACTTTGGAGCTGATTAAAAATATGAAGTCTCAGACAGCACCGCAGTCCTGCTGAATCCGATTTTATATTTCTTACAAGATCTCCAGTTACTTCACCTATTTGTGTGTCCATTAAAGTTGGAGAGGTTCTGGCACTGACTTAAAGTACAGTTATGGAAGACACAAATTGATCAGTCCCTCAGCAAAGCAGGGGACTCTGCTAATATCTTCATAATCCTTGAGCTCCTGAAGGAGAATATCATCACAGCCTACTTTTTCTAGTGTTGATCAAGGGGCACTCACCAGATATTCCACCATACTACAAGCTCCAAGAGGCAAATACTGTCACTTATTAGAACTATGCTTTTAGCAGTTCAAACAAAGCCTGACCTATGGTAGAGATTCAGTGATGTTTACTGGAAAACGCAAACAAACAAACAAAAAACTAGCAGAAGCGAAAGGACAAAGGAGGCGCTAGAGAGATGGTCCAGCAGTTAAGAGGAATTAGAGGACCTGGGTTTGGTTCCCATAACCCACCTGGCAGCTCACAACCATCTGTAACTGCAAATGCAGTGGTTCTGGCAGCCTCCCCTAGCCTCCATAGATATCCAAAAGGCAAGGCACTCATCTCCATAAAATGAAAAATCTGGGGTTGAAGAGATGGCTCAGTGGCTGCTCTTTCAGGAGACCTACATTGTAAGATGCACATGGTGACTCAGATCTGTTTGTAACTCCAGTTCTAGAGGATCTGATACCCCTTTCTGCCCTCCAAGAACACCAAGCACACAAGTGGTTCACAGGCACACATACATATTTTTTTCAAAATAAATGAAAAAAAAAAAAACTTAAGTAAATTTTTAAAGGAAAAATGCACATGATACAAGTGATTGCTCACTTCTTTACCACTGTACTATGTTTCACTTTGCCTCAAAAAGGACGCCACAGAGATCCACTGGGTAGACTAACTGCTTGAGCAAATGGACCTAAAACTGTGCAACGACTTAAACACAGTAGAACTCTAGCTCTTGGCCCATTTCTATCCCTCATCAGGTGAATGACCCTACAGAGTAGACCCCCTCACTGAAGTTACTGAGGGCCAAAGTTGTCCTGGGAGCCATTATCATTTAAGCAAGCTGAAAGGGGACAGAGTTCGAAAGACCACATGAGAGAGTTTTGAAGGCCAAGCTTGAAAGCAACTGATAAGACTTTTCTGTGGTAGACATCCCTCACCGTGGCACCAAAGGGCCCTCCCTGCGGGTATCCATGAGCACAGATAGCACACTGAGTGAGGAGGGCCTCTGGAATTAGTAAGATATGGTGGGAAGGATTTCCACTGCTGAGTCTTGTAATGGCATACCACTTCCATAGCTGATGTGAAGTGAGATTAAAAATACAGAACTATTACAAGGACACGTTTTCCTTTTAATCCCAGGAGTGGGGATATGAGCCTGCTCCCCAGCAGCTGACTATGATTTGCCTTGTGCTCTGGTGGTGGTGATGGGGGGCATGATTTTGCCAGCTGCAGATAGTTCCTGCAATTGTTTGATGTTTGGAATTCTGGGTACTTTTCAGAGGGCATATAAATGCTAGGTTCTCAAGAGGCTTGGTGTGTAGTTGGTTGGTTGTTGGTTGCTGTTGGTCAGGGTTTGTTAAGTAGTTGTGCACAAATAAGAAAGCAAAGAAGAAACAACAACAAGAAGAAGAAATTAGACATCCTGACAGTGAATATCAAACTTGCCCCAAGGAACTCAACATCCCTAATCAACAGGAAGTAGTCTAACGTTGCCCCCTTTTATTTTTTTAATTAAATTTTTATTTTTTATATTAATTACAGTTTATTCATTTTGTATCCCAGCAGTATACCCCTCTCTCATTCCCTCCCAATCTCACCCTCTCTCCCTCATCTCCTCCCTGCCCCTGTCTAAGTCCACGGATAAGAGAGGTCCTCTTCCCCTTCCATCTGACCCTAGCTTATCAGACCCTAGCTTATTGCCCCCTTTTCAATCCCTGACTTTATTCAGGGATCTCTTTCCTTTACTCTCTCTCCTTTTTTCTCTCTCTTATATCTAGTGTTAGGGGGTTTGAAAGGGTGGAAAGGGGGTAGAGAAGGATGGAAGAAAGAACCCACCAACTAGCAAGTGCTGGTTACACTGATGCCTTTTATAAATCACTTACTCTAAAAGATGCTTGTTGTAATCTCATGACTTCTTCACATAGCCCCCACAGGAAAGCACATGAGCTTCTTGTCAATGGGCACATATAAGTGAGTCCAGCTGCAGGAAAAACTGCAGAAGACCATGGCTTCTAGTCCACACCACTCTCCCAGTTTCAAACAATATCCTGATTTAGGGTCACTTGCCTAATCAGTAGGTTCCTAAATGCCTGTATGACCCTCAGAAACTGAAACAATAAGTGTTTTGCTGTTTCAATCTGGGGGATTTCAGCATCCTTTGTTGCACAGCCGTAGTTTAATGCATTGCCATTCATTTCATTGGACAGAAATCTGCCACATGGCTATACATAACTTCACAGAACGCTGAGACATGAAGTCTAGCACCCAAAGAAGATAATGTGGATTTTTGAGTCACTGGGCTCATGCACATTAACAGTCTTACTAAGATATGAACAAAGCCAGGTAGAAATACAATTTAGGATCTGTAAGAGTAACATAGATTTACCAGGCCCACTTTTCCGTCTTCCCTAATTTTTAGCAAAGTCCAGTCACCCTAGAGGGGCAATCCCCAGACCTGCCTGCTTCATGAAATCCCCCCCACTCTCTCTGTGTATATGTGTTTCACCTTTAAACTATCACAGCCTTTTTGGCTTTCTTTCTGCGTGCAGATATAAATGTCACTAGTACAGAAACAAGAGGCATTATTTGGTACTCAATCATGTATTGACTTGAGATAACTCTTATATCACTGTCTAGGATGATGATTTAACTTTTCATGTCTCCGTATGTTCTCTTATCAATTACATTTTAAAATCCTGGCCATTGCAAGTAGATGATAGATGGTGTGACCACAGGAGCTCCATAATCTATCTGTACAATGATTTATTGAAAGTCGCCAGATCTGATCTTAATGGAAGTTGAATCTGAATAGGAACTCAGCGCTTTCCCTAGATCACCAAATACATGATAATAACTACGTACTTTAAACTGTGTGTGTTGAGCCTTAGCTCATATCATTAGTGGTATCTAGCACAAAACATATTGGTATCCAGCCAATATGTTTTATATATTTTATCACAAAGCAACTGATAAGTGTGATTAAAATTTTATAAGAAATATACAATGATATTTAGAAAGATTATAGTGAGAATAGGTTTTAATCTAGATTTAGTTTGTCATTTTCTATCACCCCATGGTTTAGCAGACGCTAATAAACTTTAAATTTTAACCACCTCTTCTTGGTTTCATAAAAGCAAGCAATCATCATCTTTTCAGAAAATATTGTTTCATTTATTCTCATTAACAACCTCTTCTGTGATCTATATTAGTCATTTAAATTGATTGCAGGGGCTGTATGTTCACTTCCTATTTGTATCTTTCCTTGATGTCAAAAGTAATGACTCAAGAGCTGACAAGTAGATATTGCCTTATAATAAATTCATGAAGAGTTTATTGGGCATGTGCACTGCTCTTTGTCGAGCATGTTATAGGAAGCAGATCATGTAAAGTAACAATGTTCACAGTAGGAGCTTTTGAAAATGATCATCAAATGCAGTGCTTTGAAAAAGCCAAGATAAAAATCACTCTGTGAACAATTATTTTTGTTGACAAAACCTTTGGTAAGACTTTGATATGTTTTGTTCTGAAAAATTAATGATTTATTTTGTGCCATATGTTGAGATTTTTAAAGCTTTTGAAATAGTGGAAAATATACACCATTTGTACTCACGGGCGATGTAGCTTTAAACGGTTTGCAAATCCTTGAAATCATTTATGTATGCTATAGAGAAAGGTTTAGTTTTCCTGGAAACTCAGTAATTTTAATTTTACAATTCTGTGCCTCCCGAGATGTAAAAAGGAGTAAAAAACAAAACAAAACGTGACTCTGAACTCTTCCTCAAAGATAAATGTCCTAGTGTTCTAATGTGACTTGAATCACTACATGTAAAAACACATTTTTCTCCTTCCCTAAATTAAATTGTGAAATTGATTTATTTTACAGGTTCCAGAAAAATTCTAATGACTTCAAGCACTGAGAGTACTTACTCAAAGTCCAGAGATCATTGGTGGGAAAAAAAAAAAAAAAAGGGTTTTTTTGTCTTATGTCTTCATGTGTTCAGGTCCCAGAGTCCCCAAAGCAATATCAGCTAAGTGTCCCACAATGATCTTGTAAATAAAACATGACAAGCTGAAGGTCAGAAACTATTTTACCAGGGTGCTCTGACTGCTAAAAGCAAGACCCATGATTAACACACATATCAGCCAAGAGTTCTAGAATTTAATGGAAAAAGGAATGATTGGTGCTGGGTTTTTCAACAATGTATGCACAATTTAGAAAAGTTTCTGAAAGTTAAAATATAGTATTGTCAATATTTAAAGTTTACATATATACATGTATATATAATTTAGTGTGTTTGAGAAGCATACATTTTCTATATAGATGTGTCCTTTACTCTGATGAATCAAAAGAGTTTGAAGTAGAATCAAAATTCACAGGTTTTCTTCTAGAGAGCTTTTAAAAATATGCCCATTATTAGCACTTAAGCTATTTTTAAAATCCTGCCAAGTACCACAATATTTTTAATTTGTTCATATTATATAAATGTATCGTGACTGTACAATTAAAAGGTTAGGAAAGACTAGAATGCAGTATAGAAAAAATTACTATGACATATACCATGCAACACAAAATTATAGAATAAAAGAAACAGTAGACTACTTTAAAACATGAATATATTGAACTAATTCTATTATTACTGATAACAACTGATTTAATATCAGTCAAATGTCAAATTATTGTTAGCAAAAACAATATAAATTGGTGGAATTAATTACAGACTCATAGAGGAAGGGGTCCTTCCAAACTAGAAGTAGGTAAATCTTGCCACTGTAGCTCCTAGTAAGCATACTTCAGGGAACCCTGAAGCAAATACAACCATTGCAATGTGAAGAATCTGACTGCTTATTTTTTTAAAAAAAATTTATTTTTTAATTTTAATTTTTATTTTTTATTAATTAGAGTTTATTCACTTTGTATCCCAGCTGTAGCCCCCTCCCTCAGTCCCTCTCACCTATCCTCCCTCCTCTTCTCCTATGCCCCTTCCCCAGTCCACTGATAGAGTAGGTCCCCCTCCCCTTCTATCTGACCCTAGCCTATCAGGTCTCATCAGGACTGGTTTCATTGTTTTACTCTGTGGTCTGGTAAGGCTGTTCAAGCACCCTCTCAGCTGGAAGTGATCAAAGAGCCAGCCCCTGAGTTCATGTCAGAGACAGTCCCTGTTCCCATTACCAGGGAACCCACTTGGACACTGAGCTGTAATGGGCTACATCTGTGCAGGGGTTCTAGGTTATCTCCATGAATGGTACTTGGTTGGAATATCTGTCTCAGGAAAGACCCCTGGACTCAGATTTTTTGGTTCTGTTGCTCTCCTTGTGGAGCTCCTGTCCCCTCCAGGTCTTTCTATCTCCCTCTTCTTTCATAAGATTCCCTGCACTCTGCCCAAAGTTCGGCTATGAGTCTTAGCCTATGTTTTGAGGCCCTCTATGGTAGGCTCCTGTTCTGTTGTCTGTTTTCTCCCTCTTCTGATATCCATCCTGTTTGTTTTTCTAAGTGAGGACTGGGCATCTTACCCAGGGTCCTCCTTGTTGTTTCCCTTCTTTAGGTGCACAGATTTTAGTATGATTATCCTATATTATATATCTAGTATACACTTAAATGAGTATATACCGTGTGTGTCTTTCGCCTTCAGGGATACCTCACTCAGGATGATCTTTTCTAGATCCCACCATTTGCCTGCAAATCTCATGATATCTGACTGCTTATTTGTAAAGACAACAAGAAAATGGGAAGCTGATCCTAGCCAAGCCCTTGGATAGTTCTGGAGAGATTCCCCTCAAGAAAGTGCAGCTCGGTCTCCATGTGGGTTCCCTAGTAAGGAGAGAAGAGACAGTCTCTGACATGAACTCAGTTGCCTGCTCCTTGATCACTTCTCCCTGGTGAGGTGACCTAGGCAGCCTACAGAGGAAGAGGATCAAGGCAGTCCTGATGGGACCTGACAGGCTAGGATCAGACAGTAGGGGAGGAGGACTCCCCCTATCAGTGGACTAGGGGAGAGGGATAAGAGAGGAAGAATAGGGAGGTGACTCCAGGAGGAGACGAAGGAAGGGTTCACAACTGGATGCAAAGTGAAGAAATTGTAAATAATAATAAAAAAATGAGAAAAAGAAAGTGCTGGGTTTATTGAGAGAGAGAGAGAGAGAGAGAGAGAGAGAGAGAGAGAGAGAGAATGAAAAAGAAAGGAAAACCTCCGAGAAGATAAAAAAGGTGATGCATCATGAATGTATGATGTCTCTTGAAAGTGGCCTTGAAGGAAAAGAGTAATTGACCTAGGACCTTTCTAGGTATATCCATAACTAGAAAATCATGGCAGAACATGCTATGACCTAATGGTCTCTGGATAAGCAATCCATCTTTCTCTACCCTACCTGGGATTGCACCTATCCCTTGCCAGACAGCCTATCAGCCAAAAGTTCTAGAATTTTTATGGAAAGAGAAATGGTTGGCTCTGAGTCTTTCAATAATATATGCACAATTCAGAAGAGTTTCTGAAGTTTTTTTTTAAATGCTATTGTGAATATTTAAAGTATACATACATATATGTATTTAGTGTGCGTGTTTGGGGGATATATATGCCACAGTATATGTGTGGGCACATCAAAGGACAATCTGCGGAAGTCATTCTCTCCTTCCACCACGTGGGTCCTTGGGATCACACTCAAGTCATCAGGCTTGGCAGCAGGCACTTTTGCCCACTCAAGGTATATATTGTTAACATAATTAGGCCGCTTATCCATGGGTTCATACAATCGCTTGAAATCACCTAATTCTGAGTTACAGTTGGACATCAAAGTGTTTTACCGGTGGGTACTTAAATTATTCATTAGAATATAATAAATTAAAAGAGAAAGTGTATTTATTCCAAGATGATTTAAGTTAATAAGAGTCCTTTTTCAAACATGAAGTCAATCGAACAACCATTCAGGGCATTTAACAAAGAAGCTTTATAAGAGTTAGAACATTCAGCTGTGAAGTGTATTTTAAGTAAAGTCTATATCGTGGTTATATTTGTTAGGGTGCGCTGAAAGCTGTTGTTTCTTTATTCTTAAAAGTTCAAAGCCTTCCACGGAGAACCAGTTTATACACCTGACTCATTGTAGTTTATCAGCATGCCTGTACTTCATCTTATTATATCAATGAGTAACCAGTGAGTAGAAGAAAAAGTTGCTTATAACAGTGATCACTCTTCTTTCATGAATACAGAGATAAAGAACTCATATATATAAGCCATGTAATTTTGTTTAGCTTTGTATCCACTCAGAACCTAATTAATAATCACTTAATTAACACGCCACATAGATCATTTTTCAAACCATTAGTGATATAGACCAATTATAAAATTTAATAAAAATAAATTATCAGAAAATATTTTAAAGCACCCTAAATGCATGCACACTGATGAGACAATAATATCACTTTGTCATTAAAGTTCCCATTGGCCTGGTGAGATGGTTCAGCAGATGCAGTGGCTACTGTCAAACCTAACTATCTAAGTTGGATTCCCTGGAGCTACATGGTAGAAGCAAAGTTGTCTTCTAACCTCCACGTGTGTGCTGTGGTGCAAGCATGAACACACACACACACACACACACACACACACACACACCTTTTAAAAATGTTTCTACCTGCTTAGCTGGGAATGGTGGTGCATGCCACTCTGGGATGCAGAGGCAGGGGCATGTCTGTGAGTTCAAGGTCAGCCTGATCCACAAAGCAAGTCCAGGACAGCCAAGGCTACACAGAGAAACGCTGTCTCAGACAAACAAAACAAAACAAAACAAAAAAACCTTTCTGCATGCTTACTCTCAATGTCTCTGCTTTCCACTAATGGGCCAATAGTCTCATCTGGGACTGGAACAGGGACCACACTTTGAATAACCCTGGTTGGCATAAGTCACATGCGCTATAGCATGTTCTACAGTTATGACTGTTCTTGACTTACACATGTTTATATTGAGTGGTCCCTGAAATGAAAGAGCCATTAACAGTGACTTGGAAGTCATCAGCTTTTTTTTTCCATTAACTCATATAATATCACTTAATGTATGTTCCAAACATGACAAGTCATTCTACGCTGAATCTCCTGTAATCTGAATGCTGCTTTCTCTCCTTTGCCTGGGCATTTCTTTATCCTGCTTCATCTAATTCCTTCAGTGGCTTAAGAAATATTGATGGTGACACCTGCCTCTGTTGGCTCTACTCCAAACCTTATTTGCAGAAGTGATATGCTGTCTCTTGGACAAATTCAGCTCTGCAGATGTGTCCAGCTTAACCACACAGTGTTCTGAAAACATGAACTTTTCAGTGTTTAGCCCCAGATACTCATGGGTTATTCTTTCGGTGTCTTCCTCAGAACATCCTGCCATAGTAGAAGGGACTTGCTAGAGACCATAGTGCTTGAGGTAGAATTTGAATCTAGTACCATTTACAATAACATTTACTTCAACCCTACACAAGCCTCCCCAAAACTCCTTGAGGTTTGTTTTCTTCATTTGTAAAGATGGAGACTGTAACAGGACCCTAGACCTTAGTAGGCCTCCAGACATTAGCACAACTGACTCCATGATGGAACTACCATTCAGGTTGTAAAACTCTTGTTAACTGAAGCATGTCTCAAGAACATGATTTGTGTGTGTGTGTGTGTGTGTGTGTGTGTGTGTGTGTGTGTGTGTGCTTAAAAGCTCACAAGAACTAAGTGCATTCCCTCCCAACCAAGGCCAGACATGGCAGCCCAGCTAGTGGAAATGGATCCAATGGCAGGCATCTGAGTCAGAGACAGCCCCTGCTCCCACTGTTAGGGAACTCACATGTTGACCTTGCTGCACATCTGCTATATATGTGTAGGGGGTCTAGGTCCAGTCCAGGCATGCTCTTTAGTTGGTGTTTCAGTCTCTTTAAGCCCTATGGGCCCAGGCTGGTTGATTTTGTAGGTCTTCTTGTGGAGTCTTTGCTCCCTCCAGCCCCCTCAATCCTTCCTCCTCCCTCTTCCGCAGAACTCCCCTGAGCTCCACCTACTGCTTGGCTGTGGGTATCTGCATCTGTTTCCATCAGCTGCTGGAGGAAGCCTCTCAGAAGACAGCTCTTGTCTGCAAGCACAGCAGAGTATTATTAACAGAACACTATTAATTATTAATAGTGTCAGGGGTTGGCTCTCTCCCACAAGATGGGTCTCAAGTCGGGCCGGTCATTGGTTGGCCATTCCCTCAGTTTCTGCTCCATTTTAATCCCTATACTTCCTGTAGTCAGGACACATTTGGGGTAGAAGGTTTTTTGGGTGGGGCGATGTCACCCTTGCTCCACTGGAAGTCCCACCTGGCTCACTCTCCCCTGTTGTTAAGAGTCTCAGCTAGGGTCACCCCCATAGTCTCCTAGGAGCCTCCCCTATCCCAGAGATGACCCATCACCAATTTCCATTCTCTTTCCTGGTCCTCCCCCTCCTTACCCTCACTCTCCTCACATCTGATCACCACTCCTGTTACCCTCCCCACACCCTCTCCTACCCAATTCCCTGCCTCCATCTACTTCAGATGTCTATTTTATTTTCTCTTCTGCATGAGATTCAAGCATCTTCCCTTGGGCCCTCCTTGGCTCCTTTGGGTCCGTGGAAAAGCGTGGTTAGCATGTACTTATATCTACTTATAAGTGAGTGCATACCATGCATGACCTGAGGTACCAGGGTGGGTTGGTACTCTTTGGGGGCTTCCTCTTCTCTGAGAAAGAAGATGTAGGGGGTATTAGGGTAGGACTGGACAGAGACCAGGGAGGAGGCTGGGGTCAGGCTGTAAAGTGACAAACAAACCAACAAACGAATGAATGAAAACAAAAAAGCTCGCAATGAGAAAGGCTTGCTGCTCCACTGGGAACCCAAACACTGGCCCACTAATAGACTTAAAGCCATGTCTGAGCAATCTTCTCTGATGGATACCCCACAACGGAGATCATGATTAGAAGCAAAGGAAACGGGATCCCTGGCAGGTGCGGCTGAGTATATACACCAAGTTCTCCTCTATGTCTGCCTACACCGTGTCCCGTTTCCCCTACCCCCACCCCTAACCCTGCACTCTGTTCCCCTGGCATTTTCCCCTCTGGCGGCTTTACTGTTTCCCTCTGCTGAAGAGGAGGATAAATGAACCCAGCAGAAATACTCCTTTGTTAAAGACAGAGGAAGTGCTTTGCTGATATAGCTTTGACACCTGGGGGAAAAAGATGACTCAAATGGGGGACTAAGTGAGAAGGAGAGCTCAGAGGGAAAGCGCTTTGAAAGCAGCTCTTTCTGAATATGAAAAATGCACACACAAAAAGAGAACAGTGAGTGCTCATCCATCTAATGGCACCATTTTGCCATCATCCTTCCCTGACTTGCTGACAAGCAGCATTGCCTGAATGGCAGCACCACACCTTCAGGATAGCATTTGACCCCTGTATTAATTCTTATTTTAAGCTGGGGAAGCATTTGCTTGACTCTCAAACATGAAGGTTTCCCCCCGCCCCCACGATTTTAGAAAATTTCTTTAGTGGAATTTTATGCTGTGTCGGGCTCTTGTTTCTTGTGCAGAGCTGATTGCTGGATAATGGTTCAGTGCTAAGATGACCTTTTAAATATGAGTTTGAAAGAATGCACTTAACACATTAGACCATGTGTACTCATGAGACTAGTACAACCTGTTGTATGGCACTATTGGAGCTTCCGGGTCAATCGTTTAAACTGACCCTGACAAGCTAAAGCCAGTGCAAACGATACTGTATCGTAGCCTTGGTTTCATGCCTGTACAAGTCAAAGCATACTGTTCATCTAGCTAAAATAAGCATGGATAACACTTCGTTAACTTTAGTTATCAAAGTGAGGCAGAACATTCCTTAAATTTCAATTTAGAAGAAAATGAAATTAAAATTTATATTTCCTCCCACACTGAGACCCACCTTCCTACTCATATACCTGAAAACCTAACACCCTCTTAAAGGCCATCAGCATCCTTCCAACCCTCTACCTTGCTTGATACTCCACTGCATCCAAAAACTTGATGAGTTCCATTCACCAGCCTGTCACTTTTGCTTTCTACCAGGAAAGCCCTTGCACCTCCTGTTTTGTTTTTACTCCATGACCCCTTGGAGTGATGCTAAATACCTACTCCACTTAAGAATTCCAGATCACTATAAGCAAAACTGCTGATGTTTTTTAAACTGCTGAGAATGTATGGTAAGTGTTTTAAGTTGTATTTAAAGTTTGCCTGAAAATGTCAGCAAAGCTGAAGTCCTATAAAAAGCCTTCTCTGTAACTGATTGACCCTATCATTCCCCCAGTAGAAAAATAAAATTAAAAAAGACAGGGTCTAGAGAGATTTCTTCGTAGTTAAGAGCAGTGGCTGCTCTTGCAGAGAACCCAGGTTCAATTCCAAGCACCCACATGGGGGCTCACAACCATCTGTAACTCCAGTTCCAGAGGGTGCAATGCTCTTTTCTGGCCTCTTCAGGTACCAGGAATGCACCAGGTACACAAAGATGCATGCAGACAAACACTCATATACATAAGATAAAAATGAATAAAATCTCAAAAAGGTGACCATAACTCATGACAGAATGCCCACAACTAGCAAGCTCCTAAGACACCCACAGAAAGCTCATCTCCCTCCAATCTATGGAAGTGTATGTTTTCAAACATATGCATTCAAACAATATGGACCCAGCAAGTTGTATTTATACACTTAAGTAAATATATTTCTAAATATGAATTATATATATATATGTATGTATTCATTAATGACTAAGAGGTCATATATATAAGAGGGTAAAGAGAATTATGGGAAAGGTTGGAGGGAGGAGAGGAAGGAGAAGTGATATTACTATATTTTAATTTAAATAAAACAACTTTATAAAGATCAATTCAAGTTTTGTTCTCATAACTGTTTAATCCAGTTATACCAGCCATAAACATTATGTGAATTAAAGAAATAGAAGTATGAGGGAGGGGAGGAAGGAAGAATTGGGCAGAAGGAGAAGTGAAGCAGCCACATGAATGAATGGCCTTCTAAACTATCTCTGGATCAGCTTCCTAGGAAACCCAGCCTGCAATAAAAGGCATTATAATATGAAGTGCAAGAAAATAAAAATGTTTATGTCCATTCCCTTTAAATATGATTCCACCTGAGGATAGTCAGACTATAGGCTCAGAGAAGTTTAATCCAGGGCATCTGCTAAGCAAAACAGCACATGACCTTTTGTGGACACAAGTATCGCTTCCCACCAACTATACCGGGTGACTGGCAGGGAAGATTTTCAGCAGAATTTTTATATGTCAAGATATCAAATCTTACAAGAAAAGAAGTTCAATATAGTAAAAAAAATTAGATTTAGAATAGCTTGATACTATTTAATATAAGATTAAAGATTCTGATTACATTAAAAATCATGAGAGTTCACGAAGAAAAATAGATTGACAAGACCAAGAATTCAGAATTCAACAGTGCAACACAAACCTCTAGATATATTTTTTAGGATAACTAAATTTAGACAGAGGAAAGATCGCTCCTTATTACTGATGAAAAAAGAAATACACTTGACAATAGCTGTGGGTGGACTTGCTACTTGGTCCCCAAGGCATTCAGAGTTACAAAAGAAAAAATAGTCTTTATTTAAAAATTTCTATAGTGATGACAGCTATTACACTGTGAACTCTTTTGACCTGACATGCTGATTGCTGCTGGAAGAGTTTCACCAGCGATTTAAATGTTTGTTCGGCTAATAAAATCAGTCAAGATCACTAGACAGAGTTGTTTTTAATGTGAATAGTGATTTTAAAAAAATGTCATCAACTGTTCCATTTGTAAGGATAGGCAACCAGAAAAAAATATATATAAAAAGAAAAATACCTTAAGGTATCATATGCTAAAAAATTATCGAGTTTCTTTGCTTTTCTTCATTATGTAGAGACCGTAGATATATTTGTTTCCCATATTCTATCAAAGTAAAAAATGACATTGTTCCTATCTATCTTTAGGAAATTATAGCCAGCATAAATTATTCTATTTATCAAAATCCTACATGAAAAGACATAAATACAAGAAGGGAAATTATGAGCTGATACTTTGTTACACTGAGAAATCTTCATCACCAAGGAGAAAAAACTTAACCTTTTCCCCTCCGCCTACTCCACCACCCACATCTCGTTTATCTAAATCATCTGACCAGATTTATCCTCTAGGTCTAGCTTTGATGATTCATCAAAAGAGCCATTAAGTCAAGCATCCCTAAATCCCCCCCCTCTTTGTTGTGTGTGTGTGTGTGTGTATGTGTGTACTTGTATTGACATATGTGTGAAGGCTAGAGGTCGACATTGGATGTCTTCTTAAATCACCGTCCCCCCCCCCCCATCTTACTTTTTGAGATAAGCTTTTTCCTTGAAACTGGAGTTTACTAATTTGGCTAGACTGAATGGTCAGTGCACTCCAGGGATCCTCTTGTCTCTTCTCATCCAGCTCTGGAAATACAAATGTGTGCACTCAAACCTGGCTAATTTATATGGATTCTGGAAATCTAAACTTAGGTCTTCATACTGCAAGCACTTTAGTAACTGGTCCATCTCCCCAGTCTTTTGGATGTGTATTTTTCTCCAAATTGTTTCTTTTTTTTTTTGTTAAATTACAGTTTATTTACTTTGTATCCCAGCTGTAGCCGCCTCCCTCATTCCCTTCCAATCCCACCTTCCCTTCCTCATCTCCTCCCTGCCCTTCTCTAAGTCCACTGATAGGGGAGGTCTTTCTCCCCTTCCATCTGACTCTAGCTTATCAGGTCTCATCAGGCTGGCTGCAATGTCCTCCCTGTGGCCTAGCACAGCTGCTCTTCCCTCGGGGGAGGGGGAGGTCAAAGAGTCAGCTACTGAGTTCATGTCAGAGACAGTCCCTGTTCTCCTTACTAGGGAACACACCTGGATACTGAGTTGCCATGGGCTATGTCTGAGCAGGGGTTCTTAGGTTTTATCTATGAATGGTCTTTGGTTGGAGAATCAGTCTCAGGAAAGACCCCTGTGCCCATTTGGTCCTTTTGGAGCTCCTGTCCTCTCCAGGTCTTAGTAACTCCCCCTTCTTTCATATGATTCCCTGCACTCTGCCCAAGGTTTGGTTATGAGTTTCAGCATCTGCTTTGATACACTGCTAGGTAGAGTCTTTCAGAGGCTCTCTGTAGTAGGCTCCTGCCCTGTTTCTTGTTTTCTCCTACTTCCAATGTCCATCCCATTTGTCTTTCTAAGTGAGGATTGATCATCTTACCCAGGGTACTCCTTCTTACTTAGCTTCTTTAGGTATACAGATTTTAGTATGTTTATCCTATCTTTTAGGTCTAGTATCCACTTATAAGTGAGTACATACCGTGTGTGTCTTTCTGTTTCTGGGATACCTCACTCAGGACCATCTTTTCTAGTTCCCACCATTTGCCTGCAAATTTCATGATTTCCTTGTTTTTTAATCGCTGAGTAGTATTCCATTGTGTAAATGTACCACAATTTCTGTATCCATTCATCCATTGAGGGAAATCTGGGTTGTTTCCAGTTCTGGCTATTACGAATACAGCTGCTACGAATATGGTTGAACAAATGTCCTTGTATATTTGAGCCTATTTTGGATGAGCCTAGAACTCATTGGCACAGGAGGCAACTTCCTGAACAGAAAACCACCAACAGCAAAGGCTCTAAGATCTACAATCAATAAATGGTACCTCATGAAACTTAAAAGCTCCTGTAAAGCAAAAGACACTGTCCTCAGAACAAAATGACAGCTTACAGACTGGGAAAGGATCTTCACCAACCCTTTATCTTACAGACGGCAAATATCCAGAATATCTAAAGAACTTAAGAACTTAAAAAGCAACAAATCAAGTAATCCAGTTTAAAAATGGGGTATGGAGCTAAACAGAGAATTCTCAACAGAGGAATATAGAATGGCAGAGAAACAAAAAAATTCTCAGTGTCCTTAACCATCAGGAAGATGCAAATCAAAATGACCCTGAGATTTCACCTTACTCCCATCAGAATGGCTAAGATCAAAAATTCAAGCGATAACACATGCTGGAGAGGCTGTGGAAAAAGGGAAACCCTCCTCCATTGCTGGTGGGATTGTAAACTGGTACAACCACTCTGGAAATCAATCCTGCACTTTCTCAGACAAAGGAATAGAGCTTCCTCAAGATCCAGCTATACCATTCCTAGGCATGTATCCAAAATACGGATGTGTATTTTTAAGCAATGATGATGGAAGGAGAGAAAGGAATAAATTTTCTAAAAGAAAGCAAGTTTCTACTGGAGTATGGAAATAATGGGGGAAGCAAGAGAAAAATGATGTATCAACCAACTGTGGTCACAACAATGATGTGTAATGAGCAATCATAAAAAAAAAATCCCAGTGTGTAACAGTAAGCATCTATTTAGTACTCATGTCTAAGAATCAACAGAAGCTGAAATAACCTGGGCTGGGTTTTGGTTGAGTGTTCCTGTTGCTCTTTCCCAGAGGGCATTCCCCTGAAGATATAAGGTTGACTGAAGATCAGTGATTCTGGTCTGGACTTAACTTGAACTTGGACTTAACCTTGCTCCACAAATCTCTCATCCTCTTTCTGGAATTAATATGCTATGATGGGCATGCGAATTTCAAAGTATTTACAGAAATGTATGAGGACAAGCCTAATCATGAATGTTCTTCTAATTTTGGTCATTTGACACTTTTTAATAACCCGGTGATCAAAGCTTATTACATGTCCAAACTCAAAAGCAAGCATTAAAGAAACATAGTTGATTGTAACAATTGTAAAGTTGGGGCTGAGGCAGATGAATCAGTAGGTAACAGTACTTGTTCTGAAATCAGGAGGACCTGAGTTTGCATCCTCAGCACCAATATTTAAAGCCAGGCATGGCTGCACATTCTGTTAACTCCAGTATCGGGGTGCAGAAACTGGCAAAGAGCTGGCTAGCTAGCCAGCATAGCTGAGATGCTGAGCCTCTAGCTGCGCGAGAGACCCCTGTCTCAAGGCAATAATGGAGGAAGACAGGCAATGTTCTGCTTTTGCATTCATATGTGTGAACACTCACATGCAGAGGGTAGGGGACACTGCAAAGTCATGCAGCAGAAAGTATGGATACAGAATAAAACAAAAAAAATATTAAGTTGACAGGTAGGCATACTGCTGCACACCTGTAAGCTCAGCACTTAGGTAGGCAGAGACAGGTAGAGCTCTGTGAGTTCAAGGCCAGCTTGGTCTATGAAGTGAGTACAGGACAGACAAGGCTACACCTTGTCTCAAAAAAACAAAAAAAAAAAAAAGTAATAATTCCATATACAACAAGGAAGGGAGAACAAAGGTGGTGACTTTGCCATGACAGTGTCATATATTGATGTTAATGTAAAGCTATATCCCCCTTAGTAGCACCTAGTATCTGACCCACACTCCATTCTCTAAAACCATGTGACCTAGCATGAGGGAGTGTCCTTTTTCTAATAGAAAGTACCATGTGGTATTGAGAAGCCCTATTTGAGATCCACCAAGAAAGGTTTCAAAAGTTACAACTTTATTATGTTACACATAGTTTCAGTTTTATGCTTTCTCATCTGTTTTGTTAATCCATGCTATCTCCTTCAGCTATCTCCTTCCACTCCCAGATCACCCCTTCCTGGTGTCATTTCAAATAAATGAGGTACGTATGAATTTCAGGATGCAAAGCCAGGTTACCAACACATTTCTTTTCTAAGCTAAACTTAATTTCTTTCCTAGGTCTCTATTCATTCAGTAGTAGAAAATTAATTCTGGTAAATTCTGCACTACCCCTTTCCCAGGGCTGTGTCAAATACACGGGATACTTATATATCACCTTGTTGTCAGTGAGACGTCTAGACCTGGAATTGGTATGCTTTCACTACTCTTGACTCCTTTTCCATCAAGAAGTTTTATGTGAACCTCCTATATGGGTATAAAAAATAGGTTATTCAAAGCAAACATTTATTGATAACAAATAATTAATAAATATTTAAAACAATTTTGTTATACATATATTTTTATCAAGTGTTAAATACTATAGCAAATTTGTGTACCACTACAACAAATGTGTTTATCTACTTTTACATAAAAATAAACTTGGATGAATAGTTGATATTTCAAAACATAGAGTGATAAAACTTTTCAGACTTAATATCTTTATTTTATGAGCTTTAATGTGAAGAATACCATTTCATAAAATACCAAGTACAAAATGACAGAAGTATATTTAGGGCCACTTCAGAAATTGTTAGAAATTCTGTCCTAATACCAAGCCAAAAGTCATTAATTTTTTTTTTCTGTTAATGTTAAGTCAGCAATTTTTAAAACCTAATATTCCCAATAAAATCCAAAGCTATATTATTTTGATACTAATATGCTAAGAAAGGATGGTAGGAAAATACTAAAAGTTTTTGTCTTCCATAATTAAACATTGTGTTTCAATGAGAACAGAAAACTCTATGTATACAGTGAAAACACTGTAATTCCTTTTATTTAATAATCTCAAATTTGACATGAGGTATTTTAGGTAGCATTTATTAGTGTTGTATGATGGAACAACATGCAGAGTGATTCATATTGTATGATCAGAACCTAGGATACAGCGAAGTTACGGGATGCTACACAGGTCAGTAGTGCCAAAAACACCTCATTTTCATTATATGTTGAAACCTTTTAATGTGACCAAATTTCTCATGACCCCATTATGCAATTATGTGATCCCCATGTGGTGTTGCTGCCTACTGTTTAGGAATCTGTGCTCTCCTAAAGCTCAGGGAACATCACAGAAGAGTGAAGCAGAGAGCTTTTAAGAGCCAGATAATCAGGGAGTCTGCTGTTCCTCCTAAGAATGTCAAAAGATACACTCATAAAGTCTAACTAGCATAACTGTCTAAACATGTACAGAACAAGGATGACACCAACAGACATGATGAAATGAAGCAGGGAAAGCTCTTGTTAACCACAACCCTAATAAAGAACCGCAAGTAACTAAAGAATGCTTAGAGGATGGGAAAGCAGGGGGTAGGGATGGAATCATAAAATTTACGGGTAACGTGGTAGCTCATCTCTAGTAAGGGGAACAGGGAATATTTCTGACAGAAACTCAATGGTGGGCTCTTTGACTCCCCACCCCCAAGGGAGGAGCAGTCCTGCTATGCCACAGAGGAGGACTTTGCAGCCAGTCCTGTAGATACCTGATAAAACAGAGTCATATGAAAGCGGAAGAGGTCCTCCCCAATTGGTGGACTTGGAAAGGGGCAGGGAGAAGCTGAGGGAGGGAGAGTGGGAAAGGGAGGAAATAAGGGAGCGGGATACAGCTGGGATAGAGAGTTAATAAAATATAACTAATAATAAAAAAAATTTCACGGGTAAATGGATGGAACTAAAAAATCTCATCATCCTGAGTGAGGTATCCCAGACCCAGAAAGACAAATCTAGTATATATTAGCTTATATGTGGATATTAGCTATTAAGTCAATGATAATCAATCCACAGTCCATAGAACCATAGAGGTTAGATATAGAGTAAGGGATGGGGGAAGGTGGGGAACAGATAGATGTCACTAGGAAAGGGAAATAGAATAAATAGTTACAGATGGATGAGGGTAGGAATGGGAGAATCAAGTAGTGAGGGAGAAAAGAGATGAAGACAAGGGAGGGAAGAGGGGAAATAAAATTAAGAGTCTTTTGAGAGGTACTATGGAAACCTAACACAGTAGAAACTTCCTAAAATGTATACAAAAATGAAGTTGATGTAAATGAAATGACCAAATAGTGAAGGAGACAGAGTCCCAACTGGCCATCTCTTATCATCAAATGAAGCTTATAGCACTGGAATTGAGTTACATCTAATTGAGTTGTTGGCCAAAGGGGTCTCATGGGAATTCCCAAACGATTCAGGATGTTGCCAAAACTATTGTTTGCTCTTCAAACAAACTGATGGCAAAGCCTCATTGCTGAAGAAAACACCTATTCAACTCGGGATGATGTAATTACATTATAGTCTCATATTTTTAAAATTTAATTTTATTTATGTATTTATTTATTAAAACTTACTCACTTTGTATCCCCGCTGCAGCCCCCTCCATTGTCTCATCCCATTCACACCCACCCTCCCTTTTCTCCCCCTATGTCCTTTCCCTAGTTCCCTGATAGGAGAGGACCTTCTCCCCTTCTATCTGACCCTAGCTTATTAGGTCTCATCAAGGCTGATTGCATCATCTTCCTCTCTGGTCTGGCAAGGCCGCATTCCCCGCCCCCTCCTGCAAGGGAGGGTGATCAAAGAGCCGACTACGGAGTTCATGTCAGAGACAACTCCTGTACCCTTTACTAGAGAACCCACTTGGAAACTGAGGAGCCACTAGGCTTCTTTGAATAGGGGGTCTAGGTTATCTCCATGCATGGTCCTTAGTCAGAGTATCAGTCTCTGCAGGCCCTCCTGGGCCCAGGTATTTTGGCTCAGTTGATCTCCTTGTGGAGTTCCTGTCCCCTCCAGGTCTTTCTATCACCCTCTTCCATAAGGATTCTATTCCAGTACTCTGCTCAAAGTTTGGCTATAAGTCTCAGTATTGCCTTCGATACCCTGGTGGGTAGAGTTTTTCAGTGGTCCTCTGTGGAAGGCTCCTGTCCTATTCCTTGTCTTCTGCTACTTCTGATGTCTACCCTGTTTGCCACTCTGAATGATGATTAAGCATCTTCCCTAGGGTCCTCCTTGTTGTTTAGCTTCTTTCATCAAGGGAATATAGAATGGCAGTGAAATGCCTTAAGAAATGCTCAACATCCATAGTCATTAGGAAAATGCAAATCAAAACGACCCTGAGATTTCACCTTACTCCCATCAGAATGGCTAAGATCAAAAACTCAAGGGATGATGCATGCTGGAGAGGATGCAGAGAAAGGGGAACCCTCCTTCATTGCTGGGGGGAATGAAACCTTGTAAACCACTTTGGAAATCAATCTGGGACTTCCTCAGAATATTAGTAGTAATGCTACCTCAAGATCCAGCTATTCCACTCCTAGGCATATACCCAAAAGATGCCCCACCATTCAATAATGACATTTGCTCAACTATGTTCATAGCAGCTTTATTTGTAATAGCCAAAATCTGGAAACAACCTAGATGTCCCTCAACCAAGGAATGTTTACAGAAAGTGTGGTACATTTACATGCTGGAATATTACTCAGCCATTAAAAACAAGGAAATCATGAAATTTTCAGTCAAATTGTGAGAGCTAGAAAAGGTCATCTTGAGTGAGGTAACCTAGCAGCAGAAAGACACATATGGTATATCCTCACTTATAAGTGGATATTAGACATATAAAAGATAAGATAAACATGTTAAAATTTATAGTCTCAATTTTTTAAAAAAAATATTTTAAAAAAAGCTTTAAATGCCAGTACTCTTCAATTTTTTCCAGAAAATAGAAACAAAAGGAGTATTGCTGTAACTCACCTTGGTGCCACCCTCTGTGGTCCCTGAAAGGGGTGGTTGGATCTTCAGGCTGTGCTGCTGGCTTCTCCACATCTCCAGACAGCAACACTTCAGGACTCCTGAGCAGCTGAGGCTGAATCTCTGCAGCCCTGGGACCCGATACGAGACCTCTGGAGAAACAGAGAAGCTGAAGCCACAGAGAAAGCAACAGCACCTGAAGCCTCAGTTATGGCGGCTGCTGACAGGGAACTCAAGGAGAGGGACCAGTACCCAACTGGAGCTAGTGTGTGCCATCGCTGTGGTAACGAGGTAAAAACTAGCCATTCCTCTGAGGCAGGGAGCTTTACATGGTCTGACACTGCCAGCCAGGGAGGAGGACCAGGAATCTGGCCCCTCAGTATAAGTTCACAGTTAATTAAGGAAAGTTGTTTTATTTAGCTCAGGGTTCAAGTCTGTGGCCCCTCCCCCATACCTCTCTAACTGCCATAATGACGTTTCCAGCTTCCATAACTGTCACAAAGGCCCACTCCAGACCCTCAAAAGATTCCAGATTATGCTAATTTTAGGTGAAAAGTCTCAACAAAAAGCCACCAATCCCTGAGCAGGAAAACCCACCAATCCCAGAGCAGGAAACCTGCCAATCCCTAAAATCCCCCCAAACTCAGCACTTGAAATCCCACCAATCCTCACGCTGGAAATCTCTGCCCTAGAACTCTCCAGCCAAGTGGGTTACATAGTAATGGGAAGAGGGACTGCTTCTGACACAATCTGATTGGCCTGCTCTTTGATCACCTCCCCGTGAGGGGGGAGCAGCCTTACCAAGCCACAGATGACAATGCAGCCACTTCTGATGAGAACTGATAGTCTAAGATCAGAAAGAAGGAGAGGAAGACCTCCCCTATCAGTGGACTTGGGGAGGGGCATGCATGCACAAAAGGGAGGAAGGGTGGGATCGGGAGGGGAGGATGGAGGGGCTTATGGGGGGATACAAAATGAATAAAGTGTAAATAATAATAATAATAATAATAATAATAATAATAAAGAAAAAAAGAAAAGAAATGCTCTATAAAGGCTGCGTCTGCTCAGTTCTCTGCTGCTCTCCCTGGAGCAGAGGCAGCCACTGCTGCGTTCATCCCTCTACTCCCTGGACCCTCCTATAAATCTCTTCTATGAGCTTCGCTGCCTGGTGTGAGTCGTTGGAAGGAGCCAAGAAGCAACCAAAAGAAGAAGGGAAGAATGGAGCAGGGCTGGGGCTCCTGAGCTCCTCAGCTCATCTGGGGATACCTTCCCCTGGGAGCTGAGTACTCCCCTCAGAGCGGTGTGGCTCTTGGGCTCCCATGTATCAAGATGCCCTTCCACTGGGACACTGTCCCACTTCCTTGTTTCCTGGCCTCCTGTGTCTCAGGATGCCCTTCCCCTGGGACACTGTCCCACTTCCTTGTTTCCTGGCCTCCTGTGTCTCAGGATGCCCTTCCACTGGGACACTGTCCCACTTCCTTGTTTCCTGGCCTCCTGTGTCTCAGGATGCCCTTCCACTGGGACACCATCCCACCTCAGAGCTGCGAGGTTCCTGGGCCCATGTGTCTCAGGATGCCCCTCCATAGGGACACAGTTCCGCTTCAAAACTGTGAGGTTCCTGAGCTCCTGAGTCCCAAGATACTTTTCCATCTGAGCAGGAAAGCAAACACATACATATATGGATACCTGATATTTCATAAATAAGCCAGAAACACACACTGGGGGAAAAGCAGCATCTTCAACAAATGGTGCTAGTCAAACTGGATGGCTATGTTTTCTTGCTTTGTGTGTGTGTGTGTGTGTGTGTGTGTGTGTGTGTGTGTGTGTGTGTTAATGGAGACTGAACCTAGGGCGTTGCATGTGATAGGAAAGTATTCTACTACTGAGCTACATCCCGAGGTCTCTTACTTACTTAAGGTAGAGTCTCATTGGGTTGCCCATATTGGCTTTGAAATCACTCTGTAGCCAAACATGCCTTGACATTGTGGTCTTTGTGCTTCAGCTTCCAAAGCAGATGGGGTTATAAGCCTCTCTATCAGGGACCAACAAAAGTTTTATAGTCACTAAGTCAAGATTTATATCATTTACATAGTAATGGGGTTTTCTTCAACTATGCCCGTCTTCTCAACACATCAGGCAGAACCCTGATGTGGCATTCAAGGTTTTGCTGCTTCTTCTTCAATAATCCTCAAAGCAAGATCACTGGCTTTCTTTCAGTATACTCCAGTCATAGTTCTGGAAATTTTCGATTTATTTTGAACACCTTGTTTTGCCAGCTCCTTTAAGCTCAGTCACATGTCTAAGGTCAGTTTATCTAAAAGCAAGAATGTAAATGGAGATTTTAGTATAAATGATTCAATAAAAAACTGTTCTCAGGGGTACTCAAGAAGAGGAAAGGAGAGAGATGGCATATAAGAGAGAAGAGATACAAAGGTAATGATTCAGGCACAGTCTAGCCTATCTTGATCCCACAAGGAACTCTGAATGCAAATGGCATAGTTATACAATACTATGGCAATGAAGGGACAGAATGTTATCTTTTCCCTCAAAGCTATCAGTCATTGGCTATGGGCAACCCTCAGCAGGGAAATGTAATTCCAGGCATTTCCACGAACAGAACCCCTAACTGGCTGAGGGTAATTCAGAAAAGTGTACAATTATGAACCATAAAGCAACTCGCTATCACAGTATATGCTCAGCAAAAGGAAGCTGAGAGGTATACCCAAGGATTCTAGAGTGTGTTACCAAGAACTATCCTTTTGGGAAGAAAAAAGAAATATAACTTTTTTTTTTTTTTTTTTTTTTTTGTGCATGGCCTTCTTCAGATGAAATCTAGCCAGACTCTTTTCTGAGACTGACATTCAACCAAGGACCATGTATGGATATAACCTAGAACCTCCGCTCAGATGTAGCCTGTGGTAGCTCAGTAACCAATTGGTTTCCCAAAATGAGGGGAACAAGGACTATTTCTAACAGGAACTCAATGACTGGCTCTTTGGTCTCCCCACCCCCGAAGGGAGGAGCAGTCCTGTTAGGCCACAGAGGAGGGCTTTGCAGCCAGTCCTGAAGATACCTGATAAAACAGGATCAGATGAATGGGGAGGAGGTCCCCCCTATCAGTGGACTTGGAAAGGGGCACGGTGGAGATGAGGGAGGGAGGGAGGGAGGGACTGGGAGGGAATGAGGGGTCGGGACACGGCTGGGATACAGAATTAATAAAATATAACTGATTAAAAAAATAAAAAAAATCAAGTAATCCAAAAAAAAAAAAATCTAGCCAGACTACTTAGGCGTCTATTAGACTATTTGGCCGATTGCCTGGCACTACTACCCAGTCAATCTCACTGTTGCTGTAAGGTCATATCGGAGAGACATCTGTCTCATACCAACCCACCTGGGAAAAGATAATACTAACTCTTTAACCTCCAACTAGAATAAGAAGCAATAGCATGCACATATTACCTAAGCTGCTTTATTTTAGCAGCACTTCCATGTGGCTCTTCAATGTTATCCCACTGGGAATTTTGTGAACTTTTTCTGTGAATAAAAGATAAAGGAGACAACTTCCTGAACAGAACACCACCAACAGAACAGGTTCTAAGGTCAATAATCAATAAATGGGGCCTCATGAAACTGAAAAGCTTCTGTAGAGCAAAGGATATGTTCATCAGAACAAAATGACAGCCTCCAGATTGGGAAAGGATCTTCACCAACCCTATATCTGACAGAGGGCTAATATATGGAATATATAAAGAACTCAAGAAGTTAAATAGCAACAAATCAAGTAATCCAATTAAAAAATGGGGTACAGAGACAAACAGAAAATTCTCAGCACGGGAATATTGAATGGCAGGAAAACATTTAAAGAAATGCTAAATGTCTTTAGTCATCAGGGAAATGCAAATCGAAATGACCCTGAGATTTCATCTTACACCCATCGGAATGGCTAAGATAAAAACAAACAAACAAACAAAACAACAACAACAACAACAACAAAAAACTCAAGTGACAATATGTGCTGGAGAGGATGTGGCGAAAGGGGAACCGTCCTCCATTGCTGGTGGGAGTGTAAACTTGTACAGCCACTTTGGAAATCAATCCGACTCTTTCTCAGACAATTAGGAATAGTGCTTCCTCAACATCCAGCTATACCACTCCTAGGCATATATCCAAAAGATTATCAACTATACAACAAGGACATTTGCTCAACCATGTTCATAGCAGCTTTATTAATAATAGCCAGAATATGAAAACAACTCAGATTTCCATCAACAGAGGAATGGATACAGAAATTGTGGAACATTTACACCATGGAATACTACTCAGCAATTAAAAACAAGGAAATCATGAAACTGGCGAATGGTGGGAACTAGAGATGATCATCCTGAGTGAGGTATACCAGAGGCAGAAAGACACACATGGTATATACTCACTTATAAGTGGATATTAGACATATAATATAGGATAATCATACTAAAATCTATAAACCTAAAGAAGCTAAGTAAGAAGGAGTACCCTGGGTAAGATGATAAATCCTCACTCACAAAAGCAAATGGGATGGACATCAGAAGAGGGAGAAAACAGGGAACAAGACAGGGCCTACCACAGAGGGCCTCTGAAAGACTACCCAGGAGGGTATCAAAGCAGATGCTGAGACTCATAGCCAAACTTTGGGCAGCATGCAGGGAATCTTATGAAAGAAGGGGGAGATAGAAAGACCTGGATGGGGCAGGAGCTCCACAGGGAGAGCAACAGAACCAAAAAAATCTGGGCCCAGGGGTCTTTTCTGAGACTGATACTCTAACCAAGGACCATGCATGGAGATTGCCTAGAACCCCTGCACAGAGGTAGCCCTTGGCAGCACAGTCTCTAAATGGGTTCCCTAATAATGGGAACAGTAACTGTCTCTGACATGAACTCATGGGCTGGCTCTTTGATCACCGCCTCCCTCCCCCTCCCACCCCCCCCCCCCCCCCCCGAGGGGGAGCAGCCTTACCAGGCCACACAGGAAGACAATGCAGCCAGTTCTGATGAGACCTGATAGGCTAGAGTCAGAGGGAAGGGGAGTAGGACCTACCTTATCAGTGGACTGGGGGAAAAGCATGGGAGAAGATGACAGAGAGAGGGTAGGATTGGGAGGGGGCTATAGCTAGGATACAAAGGAATAAACTGTAATTAATCAAAAATAATTTTTAAAAGCTAAACGAAATGCTTTTTTGCATTATACCGCTCACTACTGTGAAGTTCACAATTTATCCTGCAGTTTCCCGGGTAGCTGAATTTTTCCCATCACTTTCAGACTGGTTTCAAGAGAGGACAGCAGACATTATTTTTTTTTCAATCTGAAAAGTCATTTCAGGAGGAACTACTGGTTTAAGACATGCTCAGAGAGCTCTTGAAAGCGTTGGGGCATAGTGAATTGATCAAACAAGACTTTACTTCACCACTGTAATAACAAACTGTTCTAAAACTCACTTTCTCCCTGTTGGTGATTTATCCTCCTTAGTTTTAAATTTTTATTTTTAATCCATTTTTTAAAATTGTTTGACAGTTTCATAATGAATTTTACTCCTTTGCATGCTCTACTCCCCTCTCTCAATCCTTACGCCTCTCCCAGGAAAGCACTTTTTCTAAACAAGTCCATTTCTATGCTCATGTTTCTGTGGCTGTGGCTGTGTGTATGTGAGAGACAGAGACAGAGACAGAGACAGAGACAGAGACCCACTACATTTAAATAGGGCTTCTTGCATGGGCAGTTTATCATTGGTTACATCACTGAAGAAGGTGACGACCTTCCCTCCCAACATCCCAGAAGACGTTCTTTGGTAATAGTCTTTCCTAATCTCTGGCTTCTCACCCATTCTTCTGTAAAGTTCTGTGAGACTTGGGTGGGAGTGTGGTAGAGATGTCACTGGGGATGAGCACCCGACAGAAACTCTGTACTTTGACCAGTTGTGAGTCTCTGTATGAATCATGGTAGACTACAAAAAGAAGCTTCTCTGATGAGGGCTGAGAGCTGCACTGATATACAGGTATAAAGATTCAGAAGATAGTTTGATAGTGTGGCCATTTAGTAAAACAATCATGATAAGTTCTCCCTAAGGTTTAAGACATCCTCAGCCACAGGTTTTGGCCAAATTTACAGTACCAGGTATATTGTGTAACAGGCCTTAATTACAATAAGAAAGCAATTGTTTACCCTCATACCATTTGTTTCATTTTTTTCACCAACAGGCATATCTTGCCAGCCTGATTGTTATAGCAGTTTGTGTTGTTCACAGATAGCTAAGACTGTTGATGACCTTTCTCCTCCAGCAGCTGGTATAGTACCTTGCTTCTTTATGAAAGCTAGCTACTAGGTAGAAAACTTCCAAGTCAACACCAGCTTGATTCCTCTATATCCTCTAGCTAAAGTATGTGTGTTATTTTCAGAAATAGTGTCTTCTTATCAAGTTCTGGTGGTATCTACCCATTTTCAAAATCTATTCATCCCATGTATACAACTCCAGGAAAGGATTCTGCTTTTATTCAAGTTCACCTATCAGTTGTCAAAACATGAGAGTTTGAATCACATGTGTCCACATACATTGCATGTTATATATAAATACGTGAACAGTGGTAACTAATGTTTTTATTATACCTGAGGAACTAAAGATTTTATTATACCTAATTCATTTAACACAAATGAATTACACAATGGGATAAATGCTAAAACTGCAAAGGAGAATGAGACATAAATCCAACCCTGAAGTTATTCACAGACCCCTGAGAGGTATAGACATAGACTCAATGACAGTATAAGAAAGCTATGATCTATGAGAAACAACAGTTTTATGTAGGGCAGTTTAAGAAAGTGTGATTGAAGTGGCGTTTTGTCTGGAGCTTAAAGAAGAAAAACATTTTCTGCTAAGCCTGAGGAAGTTAAATAAATATTCTAATTTATAGAATGATTTGTATTTTTTTTCAAAATTCAGAGAGTTTACTGCTTTTCTAGGCAACTGAGTTCTGAAGTTTCCAATATAAAATCCTAATTAAAAATAACAGATCTTTTCTGAGACTGTGGCTCCAACCGGGGACCATGCATGGATATAACCTACAACCCCTGCTCAGCCATAGCCCATGGTTGCCCAGTATCCAAGTGGGTTCCCTAGTAAGGGGGACAGGAATTGTTTCTGACATGAACTCATGAGATTCCTCCTCCCCCCCCCCGAGGGAGGAGCATCCTTGCTAGGCCACAGATAAGGATATTGCAACCATCCTGAAGATACCTGATAAACTAGGGCCAGACAGAAGGAGAGGAGGACACCCCCTCTCAGTGGACTCGGAAATGGGCAGGGAGGAGATGAGGGAGAGAGGGGAGGATTGGGAGGGAAAGAGGGAGAGGGTTACAGCTGGGATACAAGTGAATGTATAAAATTATTTAAAAATAAAAAAATATTAAAAAAAGAAATAAAAATAACAGAAGTAATAGTAATAGTAATATTACTATAAATATTTATAAATATAAATAGTAATCAAAGAAAATCACATAGATATTTTTTCCATCAAATTATCTTCTTTATGCATTCATTTCAACAAACATTTACTGAACACTTAGCATCAGCCATGAATGGCAATGGTATTTGAGATACAGAAAAATTGTTGTGTGCACAGAATCTGAATTTTAGAATCTCAGACTATATAACCTTAGGCAATGAAAATGGTCAGTTTTTTTAAGGAATTTTTATCTATAGTATTGTTTGATGTGTTATTCATACTCTCCTTCACCAAAAAAACTATTCCTACAGCTAAAATTAAAATGAAAGAGTTCTGACCACATACAGGTAACCCAAAGGTGGCAGGAATGAACATTAGTGAATATGGGAGCAGTTCCACCTCAAGGGAGTCTGCTGCCTGAGCAGTTCCAGACTATGGAAGATGGATTAGGCATTGCTGACAACCATGAAATTGATGTAGCTAGAAAATGATTCAAGCATAAGAGACACAGTCATAGTCATGGGATTTGGAGAAAGAAAAAAATCCACTCATCAGAAACAGAAGGCTGTTTGTCAAACACCCATCCAATTTAAATAGCTCTTCCTGTACTAATACCATGGGTCAGGATTAATATACTGCAGGAAAATTGGCATGCTAACCCACAAGCATAAGGCAGTCAAGAGTAGGCCACACATTTGAGCTGCAGTGATTTCAGGACTCCCAATCCTTAACACTCTGCCCTCTCTCCACCTTGCTACAAATCTCAAAAGCAAAGCCTGAAATCCTAGGCTTACAAAGTCATTAAAGTTTAAGTGTTGAATTCATTCCTGGGACCAATTAAAGTTAAAAATTGCCCTAGAAAACAAAAAGGCTCACTTACTCTTATGATCAACATTCCTACCCCTAGAGAATGAAGTATCTTGCCACAAAGACATGCACAGAAGTTAAACCCACAACTGCCTAAATCTGAAAATGACCCAAATGTCCTTCAAATACTCCATGGTTATAGAACTACCCAGAAAGAAGAAGGCATGAAACATCAATGTAAACAACTTTGAAGAGTTCCAACAATGTGGATGAATACCTAAAGGTGAAAAAGAATTTCACTATGCTAAGTCAAAGAAGCCATTCTGGGAGGTTGCATTCTGGATAATTCCATTTACATGACCACCTGGGGAAAGTCACAACTGTAGGGATGGAGTGATTGGAGGGTAGTTAGCATTCAGGTGTGGAGAATTTTACAAAGAGGCACTTTAAGGGGTATTTTTGAAGTAACAGAACTGTTATGAATCGTGTGATTGTGATGGTGATTATACTAACCTGTGTGAAAACTCACATAACTAGGTACCAAAATAGGTAATTTTTCAATATGTCATTTTTTTTTAATTTTAGAAGACAATACTTTCTAGTCTTATAAAAGAGCTATAATTTATAAAAAGCTACAACGTGGAGAGGTAATCAGATCCTGCACAGAGAGAAAAAACTAATTTATTTTTAAAAAAGTGAGAGGGAAGCAATATTGAAAAGGAATTTGAAGCTCATGGAGGTGGATTTGCAGAGGTGGTAATGTGATGAAGAAAACGCATAGGGGAGGGGAGGGTAAATTTCAATGAAAATGAGGTCTGAGAAACCATGACATTTCCTGACAGCACAGTTTGCTCAAGGACCAGCTCAGAGTCAGAACCACAACAGGACTGATTCCATAAGACGAGGAAGTAGGGTGAGACTTTTGAAAGCAAATGGTGTAGTTCTCAGTTTGTGTTCAAGACTGAAAGGAGAAGCTAAATCAAAAAGGATGCTGGGTGAGCAAACTATGACAAGAGGACTGACTTGTTTTCCTAACACTTGTGAGGTGACTATCGCTCCTAATGGAGAACACAGAGCATGGGAGAGTTTGTGCTCTTTCCAAAGAAGTATCGAGATCACCTGCTTGCCAGATACGTTTGCATATGCCTGTGATACCAGCATTTGGGAGTTAGAGTCAAGAGAATCAGAAGTTTAACTTAGTCTACATGATGAGACCCTATCTCAAAAAAAAAAAAAAAAAAATGCCAGCAGTATGTGCAAAAGTACTTGCTGCCAAGCCTGATAACCTGAGTTCAGTCCAGGAGATCCACAGGATAGAGGAAGTTAAAACAGCTCGAGACCCACAAGTTGTCTTTTGACCTCCAGATACACATGTGTGTAACATGTGCAAGCCCACATGCAAACAGCCACACAACCAAATAAATAAATTAAAATTTTAAAACCAAAGAAAAGAATCATCTGCCTAAAGAAATGATATTTTGGCCTTGCAGAATGAACCTAACAACCTTATCTGAATTCTCAGTTCTTTAAATAAAATATATATAAACATAAAGACATCTTTATATGGCACTTGGCAAAATCCTTCTCTCAGCAAAAACAAAGACTGTTGTTAATGAAAAGGCCTCCTACGTTTTAAGGCCCTTTGCCTTTTGGAGGGTACATTTCTTCCAATGATAATCCTAAACCAGAGATTCTTAAGCAGGGCCAGTTACCCTTCCCAGGATACATTTTGTTTTGTTTTGAAAAGCCTAAAGAAACCTTGTGTTTTGCAAATGAAGAGGTGGAGATGCTATTGTAATCTAGTAGGTAGAAGCCAAGGGCACTGCTACACATCTAGCCCCTTAATCAACAATGATCCTGTCCTTAATGTCAGTAGTGTTGAGGTCGACAACCCTTGTTCTGAGAGTTCTAATAACATGGGCCATTCTTTTTCCATTGCTTCATTAATATACCACCTTTTCCTGAAGTAACTTTAAATAATTGCAGTTTCGTGTTTTTTTTTTTTTTTTTCTAACGCACATGTGATTTGTCTAAGGCTCTAGTCGGGTTTCCTGACTTCACAGACGAACCTACTGATCCATCATGGGAAGCTGCAAACTAAATGCAGTGGCTCTGACTCGGAAACCGCATCCCAAAAAGACTACATGCTTATCCACATATGCTAAGTACATTTTCCACATTTGGAACTTTTTATGGTGCAAATAAAACCGACACTGCTTTTTCAAGATCACACAAAGATCAATCACTGTTCTCCATGGAAACATCACAAAAGAAATGTGCTTGCCCATCAAGGTTAGAGAGTCGATCTCTGTGAAGGGACTATTTCTGTTTAAAGGTCAATGGCAGGTAAGATAGATATGTTATCAAGTCTCTTGAGTTTAAGGGTCATGAATATTTTTTAATGTAATATTCAGGAAGCAACTATTAATTTTCACTTCACTTTTATGCTATATACCAGGATTCAAACAATCTCAGTAACATCACCCAGAATCTTCCGGACCTCTGCTCCTGTTTTCAGAAGCTTCCTCTCTCAAAGCTGAAGCTGTCCTCAATCAGGCAATAACAAATTCCTATTCATCTAAATGTAGATCAGCAAATTTTCTGTATAATCCAAGAGCCAATGAAGAACAGGCAAAAGTAACCCCAAGTTGCATGCCTTTTAGTGGAGAATGAATAGAAACACTAAATTTTCCTTCATGTTCAGGTAAAGTCTTCTTATACACACTGAGCCTTCTTTATTGCATCACAGATGTTTGAGCTTTTCAAACACTGTACTTGCTCTCTCTTTTATCTCATGTCCCATCCAGGCTTAAAGCCTCAGCATGAAGGCACAGTATGCCACTATCTTTGTTCCTTATTCTATTTCTTGAAAGAAAGCATTGAATGGTGTCAAGTCTAAATGGAAGCAATGTGCCGCATCTTGCCCTGCATCTGTGTCTGACTTTCAAAACACCTAATATAAAAATCTTACACGAACAGTTGCCTTTGCTAAAATGCCTAAAGCATTAGATGGATGACTAATAGCTCTAGCCCATTTCTTCCATCTATGTGTTATTACGAAGGCAACACAGTGGTTGGAGATGACAAGGACATTTATTCAAAGAACACATGTCCCAAAGGCCTAATCTTCCACACTGAGATTTTTTCTTTCTCCTGTAAAAGGAATAACACTCCATCCTGTGCTTAAGAGCCACCTGATGTGATGAGCTTTGCAAGCTGCTGGAATTTGTGCCAAAGTGAAGTTCTATCAGAAAAGGATGATGGTGTAAAACACAGTTCTAGCTGGAAATTATTGTTGCAGAGGAGCTGAAGGTGTAGGGTAAGTACTGAAAACTACATGTGTTAAATCAGCAAACAGAGAATTTCCCATTGTAGGCTATGTAGCAAGTATAAATGCTGAAAATATAATTGAAAACTTAAGACAAATATACCCCAAAGCCTAAAACTAAATAACTTAAGAACATCACAGATGTACATGCTCTACTTATTACAAACTCTATATGATGGTGGTTAACCCTCATAGTTAAAATAAAAGACAAATTTCCTTTTGGTAAATTCAAAGAATATGATATCATCTGATGCCCAGATGACATCAAACACAAATTGAGTGTGGGTTTTTTCAAGACATCCATGTTTGGCAGCCATATGTGGACAATTTCTCGAATGGTCCCACTTTCAAATATTTTATCCTCTTGCCAGATCCAGTGCTCAATTTCAGTTCAGAAAATATAGTCACACTGTGTGCAGTGAAAGTCTAGATTCTCCTCAGGAAGCTGACTCTGACCTGTACAGTTGGAGTCGATTCCCAGGGAAAGATCTCTCAAAATAAGGACTGGCGACATGAGTTGTTGTTTGTCTTCAGGGTAGAAGGGATCCTTTGCTCTTTCTGCCTTCCATAGGGAGATTGCTTCCCATAGACTAATAGGCCTCTCATTATTCTGAGGACTTTGAAAGCATAAGATACAGACAGAGTTTCTGCCCCTTGCAAAAGAAAAAAAAATATGCCCTTAATTAAATAGCAACAACCCTGAAACAAAACAGAAACATTATTTTTAAAGAAAGAAAAGTACAGCTTCTTTTTAACCCTGATCTGGACCCGACATTTATGCTGGAATGCATAAAATGAAACTTTTTCCCTCTTTAATGAATAGCCTAGCTCTTGGCACTGCATACTCCAGGTCATATTAATGCAGGAAGCAAAGAAGATAGGAATTTAAACAGAGTAGTAGATGCTTCTGCCAAGTAAACCCACCCAAAACCTCCTGGTATGAAATAATTTCTGTGTTGAGTTCCCCAAAGTGATTTGTACTTCACATGTCCTGTTTTCCCTTGTTGTGTGAGCAATTTTCAAAGGTGTCATTGGGTCAACAACAATTTAACAGAAACCACTTAAAGCCTCTTGTTCTGTCTCCGGGTATAGACTCCTTTAATTCTCAAAAGACCACCTTCCATAACTTCCCTGTTGTCATGATTTAGGAGCATCAATGAGCAATGAACAAATTGCATTCCCTGGTTATTGTCAGGACCAGAAAGTTAAATTACATGTTGTAACTGGTATTACTTTCTTGAACCTATTGCTAAATGAAGCATGAGTGATATGACTGTGAAAGTCCTTCCAGACTAGAGCAGACTAAGATTTTAAGACAGTTTAGAGTAAGAAGAAAAATCCCCAACACACAGCAATTCATGGATTTTGGGAGGTCCTGTTCTCTTGGGAGTCATGTGACTTCCTTTCTCCTCAGTCACATGAAAGCTATTATTTCGAAGTAAGATCTAAGTTGAAATGATTAAGTACCATTCAAGAAGAGGAATACAAGAGGGACCAACTCATGAACGAAGTTAGAAATTGATGACCCAAATCACATGCAAGCTAGGCATCATTTGAGATGCCCAAGAAGATGATGAATGCAACCCTATTCCAGCCTGTCACAGCTTCTCCTGATTCCTTGTTCTTGTTTTTATGCCTTTTAAAGAAAACAGAAAAAGAAGACCAAAATATTCCAATTCGTAGTCTTATCAATAGGCATTTTGGATGCTCTACAAACAACCTGCTTAAATTGTATCAACATATTTAAAATAGGAAATGAAATTTTTATGAAAACAGGCTCAGGGGTTTGAGCAAGCAACGGAATACTTCCCAAATGAACATGACTTTAAGCACACCATTTGAAAGATCATCTGTTACACCCCTAACGTTCTCTGCACACATATGCTCTGGTGTATTGAATATTTAAGAACTACCTTTCTTTCTCTTGGACCCTGGGTAAGATGCTCAATCTTCATTCAGAAAGGCAAATGGGATAGACATCATAAGAAAGTAAAAATAAGGAACAAGACAGTAGCCTACCACAGAGGGCCTCTGAAAGACTCTACCGCAGGGTATTAAAGCAGAGGCTGAGACTCATAGCTAAACTTTGGGCAGAGTGCAGGGAATCTTAGGAAAGAAGGGAGAGATAGAAAGACCTGGAGGGAACAGGAGCTCCAAAAGGAGAGCAACAGAACCAAAAAATCTGGGCACAGTGGTCTTTTCTGAGGCTGATACTCCAACCAAGGACCATTCATGGAGATTACCTAGAACCCTTACACAGATGTAGCCCATGGCAGTTCAGTGTCCAAGTGGGTTTCCTAGTAAGGGGAGCAGGGACTGTCTCTGGCATGCACTCAGTTGCTGGCTCTTTGATCACCTCCACCCGAGTGCAGCCTGACCAGGCCACAGAGGAAGAATATGAAAGACAGTCCTGATGAGACCTGGTAGGATAGGGTCAGACGGAAGGGGAGAAGGTCCTCCACTATCAGTGGACTGGGGAAGGTGCATGAGAGGAGATGAGGGAGGGAGGAAGTGATTGGGAAGGAATGAGGGTGGGGTTACAGCTGGGGTCCAAAGTGAATAAACTGTAACAAATAAAAAAATATATTAAAGAAGATAAATTAAGAATAGAGAACCTCCACTATTAGTGGACTTGGGGAGTGGCATGCAAGCAGAGGGAGGAGGGAGGGTGGGATTGGGATGGGAGGAGGGAGGGGCTTATGGGGGGATGCAGAATGAATAAAGTGTAATTGATGAAAAATTTAAGAAAAAAGGGAAAAAATAAAAAAAAATAAAATTAAATTAAAAAAAAAATTTAAACAAAACAAAAAAGACAATGAGAGAAAAGTAATTATTTGATATCTGAGCTATCATGGGTTTTAAATGACCAAAAATTAACTAATCATATTGATAAATATACTCAATTAAAATGACCCTCTGACCCTCTGTATTATATTAAAATTAACTGTACATGTCAAATCAATAGATTCATCTGACCCATGTACTATGTAACTCCCACTACTTTCTAGTTGCATAATCTACATTATCTCAGGGACCTCTGAAGCCACAGGGCTATATTGCCAAGTGGCCCACTCATTTTTGTATCTGCAGGTTTGTGTTGGTGAATCATGCAGTACTGGATTATTTTCCAATCATTTCTATAAACAATACGAAACTCCTGGTCAGGATACTATACTTCACCCACCAAATCCACTCCCCTGCTTAAAACAAGGCATGTTGAAATAAAATATAAGTCACTATTTTGTATGAAAGCAAATAAATATCCATTCAATCATTAAAAAAAACTTACTCATTCAAGAAACAAGTGATGCAGTATAAAAAGTGAATTATTTCAGACCAAAGAATCATAAAAAATTTTATATCATTTGGTAACATCATTGTTATATGCAATAATACATATTTTAGTGCAAGAGAAAACAAGTTAGTTTTTCAGATAGAAAAATTTCAGAGTAAGAGAAAAGATAATTTAAAACCACAAAATTAAAAACACACACACACAAAATTCGAAACAGCAATGTTGATGTGAATTTGATACTTCTGTAAAAGACTTTTGTAATATATACACACATATGTACATGTATGTACATGTGGACATGTTTTCTGGTTCTGTATTTAAAAGCCCTAAAATATAGTCTTAATCACATGTAACCTTTAAATCTACTTACCTCTAAGATCTGCCTCTCTCTCAAAAGAACCAGGGCTCTTTTTTAAGAGAAAGAAAGAAAGAAAGGAAGAAAGGAAGAAAGGAAGAAAGGAAGAAAGAAAGAAAGAAAGAAAGA
Source organism: Meriones unguiculatus (assembly GCF_030254825.1). Taxonomy (NCBI): domain Eukaryota; kingdom Metazoa; phylum Chordata; class Mammalia; order Rodentia; family Muridae; genus Meriones; species Meriones unguiculatus. The sequence continues at coordinate 141,750,084 of NC_083369.1, read as the reverse complement.
AAGAAAGAAAGAAAGAAAGAAAGAAAGAAAGAAGGAAGGAAGGAAGGAAAGAAAGAAAGAAAGAAAGAAAGAAAGAAAGAAAGAAAGAAAGAAAGAAAGAAAGAAAGAAAAAGAAAGAAGAAAAGAGAAAGTGGCTGATTCATACAATTAGAGTCTAAGACACGTTTGATCCAGAATTATGTAAAAGAAAAACTAAACTTATACAATCATTTTATAACCCCCCAAAAGTAATTTACTTAAGCATAGATTATCAATTAGAATTTAAAAGGAAAAAAAAAAGGTTAAGAAGACAGATGATACAGAAAAAATGCTTTCTTACAAAGCCAAATAATAGCTAGGCAGACCACTCTCTGATCTCAAAGAAGAAAGTGTAAGTGCAAGGCAGAGGAATCAAGCTTCCACCATCCTAATCCAAGGCTCAGTCTTTATATCAGTAATGGTAGAATAAGCAGCTATCATGTGTCACCTGATTTGATGCATTAGAATGGACTCATCATTCTAGCCACAAGTATTTAAGCTTTTACAGTCAAATCCCCGCTTATAAGAAATGCAGCTAAATACAGCAAAGGACACCACAAAGAAATGACCACACAACTCTAGAAGGTGAAGGATTTTTATGAGCAACTTTTTCACCACTGGGTCATGATCATGAAAAAGAGACTGAGAATAAAAGGGATGGATAGGATATAGATGCCTGAAATGAGAGGTTCTGGAATACTTCCCTTTTTAATTAAAGGACAATTTGGAAACAATACATTAACTTTGCATATTAAGTATATATCAGATCATATAAGTCAGTGTAAATTAACTCGCATTGTGATGATGTTATTTTGCAAAAGATATATATCATATACATAAACACGTATATATACATCCACACATATACATATATCTACACACATGTATATGTAGCAGCATAGCCTGGAATTCATTTTGCCACACAAGCTGACCTTGAACTCCTCAATTTTCCTAAACACACACACACACACACACACACACACACACACACACACACACACACCATGGCTAGGATTTTAGGAACGTGCCACCTTGCCCACAGATATTTTTAAAACATGGGCACTTAGTAACTTAGAACTATGTGCAGCAGAAGCCAAGCTGAGAAGTGAGTGTGGTCCATAAACCAGCAATATCAGTATCAGCGTATTGAAAATGCAGTTCCCACTCCAGATCCCCTGAATCATAATGTGCATTTCTACCTCTTCCCCTGAGGACTTCTTTCCACAGTCTGAAGAGAGCTATTGTAGTGCATGTATGTCTCTCTATAAAACACCACTAAAGAATGTGGTGTGGCAGTGTCCTTGTTTCTGTTTCCAGTACAAGCATATGCCCCCATTCCACCTGCAACTGGATTGAGAACTAGTGTCCGTGTATGTGTTAGAGAGGGGATGACTGGTTTCTGTTGCATCACCTCTCTTCCTGCCCAGGTTAGGTTCAGCTCCAAGTGAGCTATGCAAGTCCACCTGCCTCTACCAGATAGGCTGCTTCTTTTTTATTTTTTATATTAGTTACAGTTTATTAACTTTGTATCCAGCTGTATCCCTCTCCCTCTTTCCTTCCCAAACCCTCCCTCCCTCCCTCATCTCCTCCCTGCCCCTTTCCAAGTCCACTGATAGGGTAAGACCTCCTCCCTTTTCATCTGACCCTGATTTATCAGGAATCTTCAGGACTGGCTGCAAAGTCCTCCCCTGTGGTCTAGCAGGACTGCTCCTCCTTTGGGGGGTGGGAAGGTTAAAGAGCCCACCATTGAGTTCATGTCAGAAATAGTCCCTGTTCTCCTTACTAGGGTACCCACTTGGATACTGAGCTACCATGGGCTACATCCGAGCAGAGGTTCTAGGCTATATCCATACATGGTCCTTGGTTGGAGATACAGTCTCATATAAGACCCCTGTGCCCAGATATATTTGGTCCTTGTGGAGCTCCTGTCCTCTCCATGTCATAATAACTCTCTCTTCTTTCTAATGATTCCCCGCACTCTGCCGAAGGTTTAGTTATGAGTCTTAGTATATGCTTTGATACACTGCTAGGTAGAGTCTTTCCCTGGAAACAACCCACATGGATACAGAAATTGTGGTACTTCTACACAATGGAATACTACTCAGCAATTAAAAACAAGGAAATAATGAAATTTGCAGGCAAACAGTGGGACCCTAGAAAAGATAATCCTGAGTAAGGTATTCCAAAAGCAGAAAGACACATGTGGTCTATACTCACTTATATAGACCTATAAGATAGCATAACCATACTGAAATCTATACACCTAAAGAAGATAAACAAGAAGAGGACCCAGGATAAGATGATCAATCCTCACTTAGACAAATGGAGATGAGGGTGGGAGGTTGGTATTGGGAGGGAAAGAGGGAGTGGGATACAGCAAGGATACAAACTGTAACTAATATTAAAAAAATTAAAAATTTTAAAAAATAAATGGGTATTTGCTTGAAAAAAAACAAAACAAAGACATTTTTGTTTTTTGGATGGACATTAGATATAGGAGAAAACAAGAAAAAGGGCAGGAGCCTACCACAGAGGGCCTCTGATAGGCTGCTTCTTACAATTCACAACATAGACCCTCCGAATGTGACCCAGTTTGAAAACAGGAGCACTACAGATGTAATCAAAGTTTAATGTTAGCATTCTGCTGCATGAGTGGGACCCAATCCAATGAGTTAGGGTCTATAGGAAAAAAGGAAGTTTGAATGGAAGACACATAGCCACAGAGAATGTTATGTATGATGGAAGTGAAAGAAACACTAAGAGATGCCAACAACCACCAGCAGCTAAACAAACATAAGGAAGGCTCCCCTGTTGGAGTCCTGGTAGCACCCTGATGTCCAGAGCTGGGAGAATAAATTGCCATTGTTTCAAGTCACCAAGTCCATCACTTTGTTATAATGGCCCCAGGAAACTAACCCACCAGATAATCCTCCTCCACTAAATGTAGAGTGATAATATTAATAGGGATATTGGCTGACATGCTCAAGTGCTTACTTTGTGCAAGGCACTGGGCTAAGTATTGTACAGCAATTGTATAATTTCGCCTCAAAAAGATCTTATAAATTACATAACTCTATTCTCTGTTCTGTGGTTAGAAAACTGAAGCTTAGGGAAACTTGCTACCTTGCATAAATGCAGAAAGTTAATGAGTGGCAGGCTGGATTTAATGTACCTGTCTTATTCCACAACTCAAGCATTTAATCACCATGTTATAAAGGTCAGGGTGAAAAGAAAATCCTATTTTTTTTTTACTAACATTTTAAATGGTGTTTATCCCAGGGTCATCCCTCATATGAATTTGTATTATTTCCAAGTCAAAAAGGAGAAAATGTCAAGGCCCTGAAAAACTGGTGACCCGGAGATAACCAGAAGGCTGACCCAACTCTTGATCTTGTCACAGTAACTCCATCCATCAAGGAAGTGTCACTGTTATCCCCTACTTACTGGTATTTCTCCATTTTTTTCTGGACACAGGCTTACATCAGAAGAAAATCTAAAATAGTCAGATATATCCCATTTTAACTCAAAATACTTGTGTGTGTGTGTGTGCGTGCACACATGCATTTTTTTAATTCTCATTAGAAGAGAATTTTTTTTAAAGCAACAACAGCAACAAAAATTCCAAAACATTTGTGACTGTTGCCTAGGTGAAAAATACCTTCATTAAATGGTCATTAGCTGCCTACACTAGCTGGAAGCCTGAAAGTTTATTCAAAAAAATGCACCCATATTTTGAGTCAACAGCTTCTTTGGCTGCAAAATCCAAAGATAAATCTTAATTATTATCAGGAGCTGTTTGGAGAAAAGGAGTCTACCAAGAAACATTATTATTGAGTGATTAACAATTCAAATACATATTAGGTGTTTCAACAGTCTGAAATTGAGAATTCAGGGTTTTTTAATTACTACTATTCAAAATTCAAAACATCACTACCATTGCCAGTAAAGTTGTTTTTATAAGAACCCTAAGCAATAAAAATTATTTTGCTTGGTTTGGTTTCATTTGAAGAGGTTCTGTTTTGCTTTCTATACTAAATCAGGGGAGACTAGTTACAGATCGAAGCTAGAAACATTTGAGGTTCCTTAATTTTTTCTTTTCTAAAATATAAATCAATATCTTCCTTGCGCACCGGTTCCCAAAGAAGTTCAAGTCTGTTTTCAGTTTTTATTGTGTGCTCATAGAACCTGGTAAATTAGTCCCCAGGCAGTGCTGACTGCAAAGCAATGGAGAAAAGAGAAGATTTTGAAACATATCTTACAATGTTATTTATCTCTCTTTACACAGAGGTTTAGAGCTTCAAGTCTATTGTTACATTTGATTTTTCACCATATGCACAAAAGGTAGGCAGAAAAGGCATCACTCTGTGTTTTCAGGTTCAGGGAAGGAAGAAACTGGGATTCTCATACCCTCCACCAAAGGAAAAGAGGACTCTGCTCAACACAGCATTTTGGAGAGACTGCCATAGGACGGAAAGGACATCCAGTTAGCCAGCCAGATCAGTGGAGATCATCTTGGCAACCAGTTCAGTGACAGATGCTCTGGCCAGATGGTCCTCTCATTCATTTTACACATGAAGAAACTGAGGCCCATTCACTGAGAAGATTCACTAGACAAATGCTTATTGAATCCTGTGTTTGGGATAGAGGTCTAGATTCCCAGTTTAACAAGAGAATTAGCAATAGCCAAATAGGTAATTACTCTAAAGAAAAACTAAAGGCTTTATCAAACAACACAATACACAGAAGGATATGCATATATATTGTGTATTAAAAAAAGTTATGCCACCAGGGCAGACAATGTTCCTCATAAGAACCATAGACTAACAAAAAAAAATCCAGTACCATGCATGAGAGAGAGACAGAGATAGATAGGTAGGTAGGTAGGTAGATAGATAGATAGATAGATAGATAGATAGATAGATAGATAGATAGATAGATGGATGGATGGATGGATAGATAGATAGACAGATAGATAATTATATACTGTATCTGTAGTATGTATTACTTGGAATATATAGACTATATATTTTAGAGAGAGAGAAAGAGAGAGAGAGAAGGAGGGAGAGAGGGAGGCTACAATATAGACTATAGCTGTTGCCCTTGGTTGCCTCTCAAAGGTTGAAGAAAGCTCCCATTACTAAGGACACCACACACTTAAGACACAGGATTCACATTATTTGAGCTGAATCCAACCTGAAAGCCTCCCTCCTGTGGTCTAGCTTGCATAGTACCAAAAACTGCTACAGATGCTAAATTTAAAGCTCTACACAGCTATATCACCTATGACCAGCATGGCAAAATATGCATAAAAATGCAGGAAGTAATATTCACATATCAGTGGTAATCAACAGCTGTCTAGTTGGATTCAAGGACCACTCAACAGGAAGGAAGCTATGCCTGGCATTAGATACCTAGCCAACTTCCTGGGACTAGTAATGTCATGGATCTTAGAAGATACTCTAGTGCAGTCACTTTGCTAGCACAGCATAATTCCTTACTACTTTTTAGATTTTATCCTTACATACACAGAGAAGAGTATAGCTATCACCCCCATCAAAGAAGCTTCTCTTTATAGCAAATGGAGAGACCATTACAGGAGACCACAATTGGATACAGTGTAGAGATAAACAAACTGTGGGGAGCTCATTCTCAATGGATACATCTACATCACAAATCCCACATCTATGACTCAGAGAAGATCACTGAAAAGGAGGTTGAAAGACTGCAAAAGTAAAGCTATTCCCAATTTTCCAAGAAAGCACTAGATTGATTTACTTCAAGACCCAGCTATACCACTTCTGGTTATATATCCAAAAGATGCTCTACCATACCAAAAAAAAAAAAAAAAGACATTTGCTCAACTAGCAGCCTAGCAGCTTTATTCGTAATAGCCAGAATCTGGAAACGACCAAGATGTACCTCAACTGAGGAATGGATACAGAAATTGTGATACGTTTACACATAGAATTCTACTCAGCAATTAAAAATAAGAAAATCATGGAATTTGCAGGCAAATGGTGGGAACTAGAAAAGATCATCCTGAGTGAGGTATCCCAGAAGCAGAAAGACACACATGGTATATACTGACTTATAAGTGGATATTAGACATATAATATAAGATAAACCTACTAAAATCTGTACATCTAAAGAAGCTAAGCAAGAAGAAGGACTCTGGGTAAAATAACCAATCCTCATCTAGAAAGGCAAATGGGATGGACATTGGAAGAGGGAGAAAATAGGGAATAGGAAAAGAGCCTACCAAAGAGGGTCTCTGAAAGACTCTACCCTGCAGGGTATTAAAGCAGATGCCGAGACTCATAACCAAACTTTGGGCAGCATGCAGGGAATCTTATGAAAGAAGTGGGAGATAGTAAGACCTGGAAAGAACTGGAGCTCCACGAGGAGAGCAACAGAACCATAAACTCTGGGCCTACAGGTCTTTTCTGAGACTGATACTCCAACCAAGGACCATTCATGGAGATAACCTAGAATCCCTGCACAGATGTAGCCCATGGCAGCTCAATATCCAAGTGGGTTACATAGTAATGGAAACAGGGACTGCCTTTGACATGAACTCAGTGGCTGGCTCCTTGATCACCTCCCTCTGTGGCAGAAGCAGCCCTACCAGGCCACAGAGAAAGACAATGCAGCCAGTCCTGATGAGACTTGATAGGCTAGGGTCAGATGGAAGAGGAGGAGGATCTCCCCTATCAGTGGACTTGCAGAGGGGCATGGGAGAAGATGAGGGAGGCAAGGTGAGATTGGGAGGGGATGAGGTAAGCGGCTACAGCCAGGATACAAAGTGAATAAATTGTAATTAATAAAATAAACTTATAAAAAAAAGAAATGTTAAAATGAAAGAAAAAACAATGACAGAGTACCAGAAGGGAGGGCTTTTGGAGTCAACAGAGTCTTCTCTAAGATACAAGTAAGTAGGTTTCTAAACCTGAGGTGTGGTCAGTTTGTGACTATCCAGGGCGAGTATGTTCCAGGTAGAGAGAATGGAGAATACAAAGGCTCATTTACAGCAAGAACATACCTTGAGGGTAAGAAACAAGAGCTGAGATAATGGGAAAAAAGAAGCCCCTGAGTCCAGTCTTGTAGTGGACATGGTCTTTGGGAAAAGATGTAGTGCCTCAGAGACCATGATATGAGTTTTATGTTTCATTTGCAACATGATGGGGTACCCATTATAGATTTTGGAGAAGACATCTAATGGGCATGTTTGTTCATTTTTGTTTATTCATTCGTTTTTCTTTCCATTTTTTATTTTTTTTAATATTAGTTACAGTTTGTTAACTTTGTATCCTTGCTGTATCCCGCTCCCTCTTTCCCTACCAATCCCACCCTCCCTCCCTCATCTCCTCCCTGCCCCTTTCCAAGTCCACTTATTAATTTTAAAAAAAATAGAGTATAATTGTATCACTTCCTCCCTCCCCTCATATAGCGTAGGTTGTCTTTGAACTCACTATGTAGCCAAGGATGAACTCCTGGTCTTATTTTTTCTCCTGGTCTTATTGTAACTCTCAAGTGCCAAAACTACAGGTGTGTGCCTCCACATGTTTTCTGACTGGTATTTTAGAAGCATCGCCTGCCTTTTTTTGTAGAGGAAAGACTGGAAATAGGATAAAAGTATAAATAAAAAACATTGGTGATGACCCATACCAGAGATGACTGCATCTTGGGCCTGGGCTGCTGCTGCTGCCGCCATGGAGGGGTGGGAGATCAGAGGAGGTCAGATTTTTTTTTTTTCAGAGAACTGAGTAGGTTCCAGAAAAATTGGATATGAATGTATGTCAGAAAGAAAGGCATCAGAAGTAATTCTAGTTGGGAGCCTGAATAGTCAGGTAGATTACAGCTCCATTAACATAAATCAGGCATCAGTCGACTTTTTTTGTAAATGGCCAAAGGATAAAATCTCAGCATTATAATTTCTTTTATAACAGCACTTGATGATAAGTGAATGAGTATGCGTGGGTCTGTTCCAAATAACACTTTATTCTGAAAAAGAAGTAATTCTTCTGGCTTAAATAATAAAGACTACAGGGATGAAAAAAAAAAGATAAATCAGGATGGCTTGTAGCAGAGTTTGTTGGCAACAATGGCCATTTTTGGACCAATGAGATGTTCATTTTGCTGGACTTGATTGATCAGTGATATGAGGCAGAAGCAGCCTTGTATGCCTTCCAAGACTAGGCCTGAAGAAGCCTTAAAGCTTCTGCTTTAATCCCTGGAATGCTCACAGTTAAGAACACAGCTGCTGGGATGTAAGGAGACCCAAGCCACTGTGGACTATAAGAAGAATAATTAAGATAGCGAAGATTCCAGCCAACAACCAGCATCAAATGGCAGCATCACAGCGTGCCGTTTTGCAAGTGATGCCTCCAGCTCCATGACATACTCCAGGGGGTACCATATATGGCAGAGATAAACTGTCTTCATGAAACCCTATCTGAGTTTAAATATCACGAGCGGATACATAATAATGACTGTTAAACCGCTACTATTTGGGGTGGATTTTTCCTCAGCAATAGGTCTGAGGGCAAGAAGTGCATCAGTTAGCTTTCACTGAATTATGCTACAGTAAAACAAAAACAAAAAACAAAAAAACAAAAAGACAAAACACCATTCAAAATCTTAGTGGCTTGCAACAAACCACTTGATAATTGTATGTTGGCTGTGAAATATTATCTCTACCACATGACTTCTATATTCTGGGACACAGCTTAAGAAACAGCTCCTGTCCTCTGTATAGTGCCAGAAGGAAAAGAACAATTGCAGAACTATGAAAATTATTGTAAAGCATCTGCTCAGATGTGGTATATATCACCGTCACTCCCACTTTTCAGCCAAAACCATTCAAATTCCCTAACAAGGGAGGCAGTGTATACTGGGCAACAATACTACTGTATGGCAGTCAAAAAGAAGAGTCTTGAAACAAAATAGAAGGGTTGTGTGCCATTTCTCTTAGCACAGAAGATCAATGACAATGGAGTAAATGGCTCAGAGAAGTTAACTTTCCACCATCACACATCTGGTACTGAGTCAGGATGAGGATTTAGATCACCTCAAACCTGGTCTGGTGTTCTTCCAGCAATTCAGTCTCTCCTAGTAAAATCGTTCATGTTGTTGATAGTGTGTGATAATCAGCAAGCACACAGCTAGCACCATATTAAACACCACGAGGCATCCAATGAGCACTCTCTATCAGGCATACAAAACTGGTAAAGGAGAGGGTCAGCAATGCACATCCCAAAGACAGTGAGAGAGCAATCTCCTCTAACACTCCTATCTTAAGCAGTATGTTTGCGAGTGTGTGATGTATGCACATGTTCATATGAGGAGTGCACATGGATCTGCACCTGTGTGTGTGTGTGTGTGCATATGAAGACAATCTCATATGTCATTCTATAGGCACCAGAAACCTTTTGTTTAACAGTCTAGCTGGGGTTCCCCCGTCTCTACCTTCCCAGTAATGGAATTATAAACATGTGACGCCATGACCAACTATTTTGTGTAGTTGTGTAGACTTAACTCAGATCACCAAGCTTGCAAGCCCAGCACTTTATCCACCAGACTATCTCCCCAGCCTTGAACATGCATTTCATAAGTTGTACCACCTTGTCTTATTTATATCAGCCTCTGAAAAACTTGAGCATGATGGTCTTTATCAGAACTGAAAAATATTGACAGTTCCTTCTCCCAGAAGCAAAAAAAAAAAAAAAAAAGGAAAAAATATTCTGCTACAGCTTGAACAGTATGAAGCTAAGAACCAGGTTTTTGTTTTCCTTTTGGGCTTCTACCAAGAAATAAGAGAGGGGGAGATTCTGGCAGCATTCCCTATGACGACCTCTAATTATGGCAATAATTAACATCTGCCAGCTTTTCTGTTTCCTCAAGCCTTTCTGTTCTTTCTCTAAAGATCATAGAAGTTAGTTACACACTGGCATCAAGAGAAGGCACCCAGCTCTCTACTGTTCCTAGCTTTTGTGGCCCCTGCCCCACTCCAATACTTGCATCTATGGCTGGTTTCCATGTGATTCCCTGTGTCTTGTCTTGGCTTCCCTCTGGAGCTCCAAGAGCTATCCCATCATGTGCTCAAACACTGCCATAATGGTTCTGGAGGTCCCGGAGAATCTGGTTGTTTCCTGAGGATGCTAGGAATGAACGGGAAACTTGAGAGGTGGTCTCTCACCCTCCCCACCTGGAATGTGACTTCGATTCCCGTCTACATATCAGGGTGAAACCTGAGGTTCTTTCATCCCTTTTCAGGTTTATTCCTGGAAATAAGTGCAAAACTCTGCCCTCAGATGCCCAAATGTATCTAAGTGGTTCGTTCACTGTGCTTGGAATACATGCTGAAGGGAGCTCATACAAGCTCCCTAGAGCCATTATATTCATCCCTCTCCAACCTCTCAGCCAATTATGGCATATTAGTAACTTGATACTAGAAATGGTCAGAGTATTTATACCTCAGAACTGAGAAAACATTAACAAATTGAGCCTTTGAATCCCACCAGTGTCAACAAACATGAGACCTTCACAAGATATTTAACCTCTCTGGGCCTCAGTTTCCTCTTTCCTTAGCCAGAGAAAAATGCCTCTTACCGAGCAGTGTTTTTACAATTATGATTAACGAGGATCTTCAATTATTATTTTCAGGTTTGCCGTTAGCCTTGTGACTACCATGTACTAGCATAGTACATTCAGGTGCTTTTGTCACAGAAACAAGACGTTTTGGGTTCAGCCCTTTTATTGTAGCAATATCAACTAACACCATCCCCTGCCCACCTACCGTTACTGTTAACATGCATATGCTACAGCTTGTAACGAGGAGAGTGAATTGCAGCATCTCAGTTAGCAATTCCTACTTCAGCTCCTCAAACCATCAGCAAGAATCAGTATCGGATGGGGACCTGGAGTGAAGCTTAGTAGTTAAGAACAGGCGTTGCTCTTACAGAGGACCTGGCTTTGATTCCCTGGACCCACACAGTATCTCACAATTAGCCGCAACTCCGCTTCTAGAGGATCAGACACCTTCTTCCGGTCCCAAGGCATGCACACATGTAGTAAAACACCTAGACACATAAATTTTTATTCTCTAAAGAATCAATATGAAATATGCAAAGTAATTTGGGTGCTCCCTCATTCTTACTTGGAGAATTTGTCATTTCCCCATGCTTTTCTCATTCTCCTGATGACACTCATAGAGAGCTTCTCTTGGGCATTATAGTTGTTTCCTCTCACCTGTTCTCCTGCCACACTTTCATTTTACTCTCTTGGGGCACTAGTCACTTTTAATCTAAAAAGTTTCCTTTCCGTATTTGTGGGTTTCTCATCCCTGGGGTTTCTCAGTCTTAGCTATACTTTAGAAAAGGTTGGGGAGCTTTAAAAATATTGAAATTTCTTTTCTACCTCCAGAGATTCTGAGGTTTTTGTTTGATTGCTTGCTTACTTGCTTGCTCGTTTACATGCTCTGAGGGTATTGTTTGACATGAGGATTTTTTTTTTTTTTTTTTGAGACAGGGTCTCGTAGCACTGCCCATACTGAAGCGGAACCCAAGTTGACTTCAAACTCATGATACTGCCTCACTTGAGCTTCGGGCTTCTGGGATTGTACCTAACAAAGCAGGAAGATTAAGATGACTACAACGTATTACTAAGCTTATGACTCCTCCTTGCCCAAGATGCTCCATGAAAATGTCATGTCCACTCTCCTACCTGATGCAGAGCATAGTAGAAACAACTAGTCAAAAAAATGTAGGAATCCATTCTCAAACAAAGAAGAAGTTAATATTGCTCCACCTAACATTCTTTTTTTAAATAGAAATGAAAATCTTTTTTTATTTCAAATTCTGCCTTATATTGAGTATTTCACTGCTTTTAATTGAAACAATTTTTTTTCTTTTTATTAATTACACTTTATTCACTTTGTATCCCCCCCATTAGCCCCTCCCTCCTCCCCTCCCGATCCCACCCTCCCTCACCTTTCTGCATGCATGCCCCTCCCCAAGTCCACTGATAGGAGAGGTCTTCCTCCCCTTCCTTCTGATCTTAGTCTATCAGGTCTCATCAGGAATGGCTGCATTGTCATCTTCTGTGGCCTGGTAAGGCTGCTCCCCGCTCAGGGGGAGGTGATCAAAGAGACAGCCACTGAGTTCATGTCAGAGACAATCCCTGTTACCCTTACTAGGGAACCTACTTGGAGACTGACCTGCCATGGCTACATCTGTGCAGGGGTTCTAGGTTATCTCGACTGGGAGTCCCTGTCTCGAGAGAATCCACAGGGAAGAAAGGAAACTGTACTGACTTAAATAGCCCCGTCCTTCCCTAGGAAATTTCTCGCAGACCGGCCAGTCCTAGCCGCCATTACTGAGCTGTGCTCCAGACACAGGCACAGTTTCTGTGTGCCAGCTATCTGGCACAGACTGAGCTGTGTGTCCCAGGGCAAAAAAGAGACTGGGAGCCCCTGTCGCGAGAGAATCCGTCTAACATTCTTATCCTAGACACTTAAGTCCAACGATCCCAGGAGCTTCTGTAATTAGATCTTCTGGCCACTAGTCAACCCCAGGAGTGGTTATTCATACACTAACGATACATTCCAATCCTTCTTTCACATATGCGAATGAAGTCTATGTCTTTTGGAAGCCTGGGGAAAATCTACCAACAATCCCGTTCACAAAAGAAAAGTAAGAATTTTCACCCAGGAAATGCTTAATGTAAACAAACAGAATACCGCAGCCAAACTTCTCAGGGGACAATGGCATCCAAGTTGAGACAGTCTGGTCCCTGGACAGATGCGGTTTCATGAAATCTTTGTGCCTCAGTTCCGCTGAAATTCCTCACGCCTAATCATTCACACTATTTGGGACACACGGAGTGGATATTTTTGTGTAAGACTCCCAGTTAAACAATATGAGAAATATAAGAAAGAACTCGCCTAACAAAAATGAAAATTACATATGTTGTCTCACACACAGTACATTTTCAACTCATTTCTTCAAGATTCTTGGTCAATTGGTTCATAGGTCCATAACTTTACAAAGGTGGCCACCTTCCCTCTCTTTGTCCTGGTTAGAGCAAACATTAACGCCTTGGTTTCTACAGTTAAAACTATCCTCCCAAGAAAAGAGTTTAATTGCTTGCCTGGGAATAATAAGAAATTCCGGAATGATCTCACAGCAAAAACACCTTCCTCACTCCCCCACATCTGAGATTCTTCCCTTCCTAATAATCCTGCTGGGGGGGGGGGGAGTAATAGAAAATTCCCATGACTTAATGAATTTATCAGCTGCCTCCTTATCCCTAGAAAGATGAGAAGAAAAAAAAAAAAAAAAAAAAAAACAGAGGATCAGCAAACTAGCAAACATTTAGAAGAGAAGGAAGAAAGCCATGCTGAGGAACCTGGAAAACAGATTTCCCCACCTCAATATCCTGTTTAAGGTTAGTGCTTCATTTCTGCTTTGGGTAAAGTTGTCATAGAGTCCAATGTACCAAACTGGGCTTAATTTCATTCCTGTCACAATAAGCCTCTTAAGTCTACTGACTCCCACTTCATTGACTTACTTTGTTTATATAACTAAACCTCCTAGAATATTAATTGCCTATAAATATCTCTAGATCTTCTGGTGGTGGGGGGAACATTTCTTAACAGAGGTCCTACTGCCATTTTAGATGAGAAAGTTCTCCCCCATGCTGGACATTTTCCCTCCCTCCTCCACCTTGGCAAATGGAAGCATCACACCCCCCAGTCATTGTGACAATCAAAAAATGTTCCCACACATTCCCAAATGCTCACTGGAAGAGCAGTGCTGATGTGGGTTGAGAATCGCTCATTTTACACCCTGAGCAAGCAAGACACAAAAGACCCACTGCTATCTTATAAGGCGTTTGTCCAAAGAACTTTGTAGATGAAATTTTTATCTTATCCTGCCACCTTCATTAACAAATCAAGTATTATAAATTATCAAAATGACATGACTTTTTTCTATCAGAAAAAAATAATAACCACAAATTGATTCTCCCCCCTTCTTGTGAGAGTTTAAACAACACACGTATATCTCTTAATCTTTCCTTAATTTGAACTGTCCCTTATATAAAATCATAATTATTTTGTGTTGCTTTTATTGAAAAAAAAAATGATGCCTTAGAAGTTACTCTACAACTTAAACTGGACCTTAGACAGGAGTATCTGGAGGAATTACGTCAGTTTCCCCCAGGGGGCGCCATAATCCCTCCACTAAGTCTATTAGCCCTTCCTTCAGTTTGTGGTTAGGCCAGTCTGCAGTCCAGTTCCATTATCAGAGGGCTGTTGGCAGAGAGCAAATCTCCAATGTTGTCTCCTGGGAACCAACCATGTCAGCTCTGGTAGCTCCGGGACCCTTTGACTGCCGTGAACTCTCAGTCACCTTTTCTCCAACATAGTTCCATTATCCTTGGCCATAAGTGAGTCCAAGGTGAATCTAGATAGGCCTGTCTCCAGGTGAGCTCTCAAATTAACCCAATTTCTCCAGATTACAAGCATTCCTTTGCAGAGATTCTTAAGTGCTTCCATCCACTCAGGCACGCAATGTCTACATTCATCTTACCAAGAAAGAACCTGAGTTCCACTTCCATGACTCCCCATGGGAACAACTTGAACTATTCCAAGTCAACAATACTCACAGTAGATGCACTCACAGTAAGCAGAAGCTAGCGGAAAATTCATCAACTAGAAAGAAGCTGTGGTGCCGCCATACCTAAGAATTACAATACACGATTGATATATTTGATACTTGTCCATGTTACAATCATTAAGGTAAGTGAAAGCAGCCATTCACTCACGGTAAGGCAAGAGCAAGGGAAACTCATGTGTCATAAAATTTTGAATAGTAGAGGCCGGAGAGATTGCCCAGTGGGTAAAGGTACTTGTCTGGCCATGTAAATATGGCAAACCCCAGAACCCACATAAAGATGGAAGAAGAGAACTGGTTCCAAAAAGTTGTCCTCTGACCTCCATCCACACCATGGCACATGCATCGGCACTTGTACATATGAACATACATAGATTCCTTTAAAATTTTAAAAATTAAGAAATTTTTTAAAAATACAATATTGATTATCTCTGGGAGAAGATGGTATTTGGGAAGTGAAATCATTTTGTATTTTTATTTGTACAGTAATTATGTGAATGTGTATCTTAAAATTAAACTTTATGATTCAATTTTTAGATATTTCAGTCTGGGTAAATTATCATTCATTTAAAAAAATCTAAAGCAAGCATAAAGTCATAAATATAGTTAGAAGTCCAGGTGAAGCATTTGTCTTACGATGCCCAAGTTTCTTAGCAATATTTCTTTCATGTCTGTCATACTGTGTGAATCATATTTCCTGCTTTCCTCAGAGTTTTACATACTTTAACAGAAGTTACCAGAAATTCTTTCCTCTACAGATCTGCTTGGTCCAGGGCAGTAAAAAGCAAGGAGAGTGAATACTCCCCCTCCAAGTCAGTGGACCCAGTTTTACACATCAGATTCACTGTGCAGGAACTTCTCCGTTATCCTCAAAATCTTGCCAGGAATCTTTGAAACAGGCCTCAATCTCTGTAATGGCTGACTGGAGCAAGAATTACCCAATGCCCCAAGTCTCTTTTCTTCTCAAATTCAGTCTTTGTCCATCTGAATAATTTATGATATTTTGTGTAGAAGACAAATACATAGTCCACCTGATTGGTTGTCCTTTTCAGCCTTTCAAAATGCAATAAAGCAATTTATCAATCTAAAATTGTTTTTCCAAGTAAGCATTTAATTACTGCACAGTTACTCAGACCATACCTCTGAGCTGGCACTTGCTAACTCCAGAGCAATAATAATTTGAAAACAAGGAAACTATTCAGAGAATCACATTCCATTTTTATATAATAGCACAGTGGGTTTCTTGATTACTTACTACACTTTTTAATCACAGTAAAACAAATTAGATTTCAAAGGAAGTTATTGCAGCATTGCTTACGGGTTTTTTCCTCCCTCAATAGTCTAAGAAACTCTTGATGAAAGCTTGATTTATTATTGCATGTCAGAGTTCAAGGCCACTAGCTGAGCTCAACAGGGGCAAACCCACCAAGACACCAGGCTGAATAAAAGATGTTTCAGTAATCTTTTAGATTTTATCAAAATATGAAAGCATTAAGCAACACCAAAAGAAGTTGTAGTTTATGCCTCTCTATAGGTGTTAAAAACATTTAAATCAATTGTAAAATTTGAAAGCACTGGCTTTTGAAACTTGTATTTTTATTATTTGTGTATGTTTATGTACCTGGATGTGTCTGTTGGGGGGGCACACATGTGCTATGTGTACATACGGAGATCAGATGACAGTTTTGTGGAGCTGGTTCTCTCCTCCTTTACGTGGGTTCTGGCGAGCCACCAGGTTTGCTCAGCAACTGCCTTACCCACTGAGCCATCTTACCAGCTCAGCAATAGCTTTTTAAGGAGGAACCGAAAGCAGAAAAAAAAATGCACTCCTTTTGGCAGCACATACACTAGAACCAAAATGTCTTCCCCCCACCCCCACCCCGCCTTAGGGTCAACAGGAAATGCATATATGCCAGATGCTGACCCTATGGTTCTCTTCCCAGATTTGCTGAAGTACCCTTTGAGATAGGCTGCTCCAAGAGTAGCTACTGAGACTTGCTTTTGGGTGAAAGAGATTTATGGAGAAAGTGCCTCCGGGGGAAGCTGGCCAGGGAAAGAAGGAAGCAAAAGACAGTGAAGAGTCAGGGGAGAGCCAAATGAGCATGTTTGAAGGCATCTGAATCTCCCAGTTCAGTTGGTCCCATTGGGAAGCTTGAGAGTATAAATCCCCCTGCCCCCTGAGACATGTGAGCACACTGAATGAGATTGGTTAATGTATCAGAGGCAGAAGTAAAAGGGCTCTTACATAATAGGTGAAAGTCGGCTTCACTAGCCCCATCAGGAGACCTCTGAAAAAGAGTTAAAGACTGCTACAATACCGGTAAACATTTGAAGGCTGAGTGGAGACTGGAAATAAGAGTCTTGGTTATTGGCATTTATTCATTTCCATGAAGTAAATATTTCCACCTTGGCAGACGTCAAGCTGCTGACCTAGCATCATTAAACACGGAAGGGAGAGTATGCATACAACACCTTTATTGTATATTATCCCACTGTATGGATACAATAGACGTATATAACAGTGTGGAGATAATAGCATGTAGCAAAATAAAAGAAGCTGCGGTGTTTGCGCCACTCATTAACTCCTGTTTTATATCATTTATTTTATTGTGCATGTATACAGTCAGTTCTTATTCACAGTTGTTGCCTTCTAGAAAGTTGCTGGAAACTCTGAATTACAATGCTTGTAGAAGAGATACAAAATTAGTTCCTATGGGCTCCTGATTAAAACATCTGATATTAATCAAGTGATGTTTTAAGTAAACTTGTTTCATTTGTAACTATTTAAAGACACTTTCTACGATGTATCCTGTCAATTCATTAGCATTGCAATCACAGCCTAACATACTATAGCTCAAGCATGAATGAAGCTTATCTAATATATGTATTTTCTCCAAAGAGCACACCATAGCTCTTTTTTGTGTGTGTGTGTGTGTGCTCTGGAACACTAAAAAGTACATCAGCACTGTTTGTGGTTATTTTAAACAGAAAAATTACCCACAAAAATGTGGAAAACCTGGCACTAAATATACAACAAAACAATGATTAAAGTATGAGAGCTGATAGGGCAACTCAAATTTCTCACCACTTCATACCTGCACATGTTTACAAATGTCCACAGTCTTGACTTACAGTTATAAATACATTTTATTGAGTAGGCAACTTCACAGATATCGAATCTGTGAGTTAATAAGTCACTCGTCTACCTTTAGTTTTAGTAATAGATACGGTTAGCAACTGGTTTCAGAATTCTGCAATTTGGAGGTTCCTTTCTTGTGAACCTGCATAAACCAGCTTCAGCACAGCGTGGACTACCCTAGAGCATTCTGATCACTATCTCTACCGGTGGGTAAACCTACAAAGCAGAAACCAGTTCTTTGTTTACGTCACTATTCCAGCCTTTAGTACAAGTGCCTGCCTCATGGTAGGTAATCAGAAACTGGTAATGGGTAGATGAATACAAACACTTTCCCTCTTTTTACTGTGGAAAAATAATAAGCTCATGCGGGGTAAGCATGTTTTGCTTATAATATACCTCACTTAAGGAGTTTTTGGTTCCCATCCAAAGTTTACATCTACAAAATTTGGTGCCCAGCATTTATAGTTTTACAGGCAAGGAAATAAGGCACTGAGCTGGGGAAACTACTCAGTCAATAAAGTGTTTGCTGCAAAAGCATGAAGGCTTGTGGTCAATCCCCAGAACCTATGCTGATAGATAGATAGATAGATAGATAGATAGATAGATAGATAGATAGATAGATAGAGGAAAGCTCTAGGCATTGTGATGTGTACTTATCACCCCAGCACTGGAGAGGCAGACCTAGGATGACCTGGGTCTCCCTGGCCAGAATGTCTCGCTTACTTGCTGCATTCCAAGCCAGTAACAGCCAGTGTGTCAAAAAAGTAAGGTAGATAGCACTTAAGGAATGACACTTGAACTTGTCCTCTGACTCTCACATGTATGCTCACATATGTACGCAGGCACCTGTACACACAAACACAAACATGTACACATATGCACAAAACAAAAGAAAAGGTACCTAATATTAAGTGGATTTGCAAAAATGATTAGAAAAAGACCCATGCAAAAAAAATTCTTCAAATTTTTCTTCAAACTAGGGTTAAGTATGAGCCTCCAATTATTAACAGTGTGGATAGAAAATCTATTTGTACGTTGCATGTACAGAGTACCTATATTTGCTTCAAAGAGTTTGGCTGAAAAAAACAAACAAACAAACAAACAAACAAACGCTAGTCTACCCAAGAAAAAGCAGTATCAAAAACCACTTCCAAGAATAACTTTTAGTCATATATATATTATAGATTTTAAGCACAAATCCTTTAACCACATGTATCTTTGTCTCATCGATGTTTAATGAAATGTTTCTAGAATATGCACACTGCTGAGGTATAATCTGGGACTTCTGCAGATTTCTACACTCTGAAACGGCAGAAATGTTTGTGCAAGCTCCTGGCTATCTCTTCAATCATATTTCCTTTTAAGAGCAACTCATTTCCTGTTCATGTCCACACAACACAGCTTATCTGCTTTTCAACTTTTACCAATGTTTTCTCTTTAACTTTACAACCACGTCTAACAAAGAAAAATCTTTTAACTGCTTTGTACCTGATGTAAGTGGAGAACACGAAAACCACACCAGGGTTGACAGGCTAGGTGGCCAGCAAAACTTAGTGATTAAATGATACAATTGCAGAACACAGCCTTAGAAAGTAAAATTCAAACTGCGAAATCAAGAACCCAGAATGGCAGATGTCCTTAGCTGTACTACCAGATTCAGAAACTGACTCATCTTTAGAGATTCCAAATCATAAAAAAAATAATGTCTGGACCCTAACAGGTACTCAACAAAAAGCTTAGTAACTAACTTGGATTCTGGATTCTGAATCCTGACTCTGAATTCACCTTCTTCAGTGAAACAAGGAAAAGTGTATAGTCATTGAATGAAAGATGTCATCTCTCCTCATAGCTACTGAGGCACCTATTAACTAATCTACATTCGAGGAAGAGGCTGTAGCTTATTTTCACATAGTAACAAAGCATCAGTGGGTCTCAGTTTTTTTCTGATATATTAGAGTCTAATTTACAGTTTGATCTTTGTAATGCAGAGGTTTTTAACTGCAGAGAAATGAAACGCACATCATCAGTGAGGCAAGATGACTCTCAACCAGATGTACAATCTGAAGAAAGATTTGAAAAGAACCCCCTAAAACTCATCTACTAAATGTCAAAAGCCTTAGCTTTATGTGTTAACCCTTTGACACAACAATTAAACATCTGGAAATTTCACCTTAGAAATAACAAAGGATGAATATATATATATATATATTCACAGATAGCTAGCAAAATATAAAGAACATATAGTTTACTTGACAAGTGACATTAGAGGATAGTTCAAAGAAAAATAACAGAAAGAAATAATATAAGGAAGCTAATCAAGAAGGAGGACTCTGGCTAAGATGCTCAATCCCCATTCAGAAAGGCAAAGAGGATGGACATCAGAGGAGGGAGAAAACAGGGAACAGGACAGGAGCCTATCACAGAGGGCCTCTGAAAGACTCTACCCTGCAGACTATCAAAGCAGATGCTAAGACTTGTGGCCAAACTTTGGGCAGAGTGCAGGGAATCTTATGAAAGAAGGGGGAGATAGTAAGACATGGTGAGGACAAGAGCTCCACAAACAGAGCAACAGATCAAAAAAGTCTGGGCCCAGGGGTCTTTTCTGAGACTGATACTCTAACCAAGGACCACTCATGGAGATGGCCTGAAACCCCTGCACAGAGGTAGCCCATGGAAGTTCAGTGTCCAAGTGGGTTCCATAGTAATGGGGACAGGGACTGTCTCTGACATGAACTGATTGGCCTGCTCTTTGATCACCTCCTCCTGAGGGGGGAGCAGCCTTACCAAGCCACAGAGGAAGACAATACAGCCACTCCTGATGAGACCCGATAGACTAGTATCAGAAAGAAAGGGAGGAAGACCTCCTTTATCAGTGGACTAGGGGAAGGGATTAGGAGGGGAGGAGGAAGGGAGTTACAGGGGGGATACAAAGTGAATAAACTGCAATTATAAAAATTATTAGAAAAAGAAATAATAACAGGAAAGAAATGCAATGGAGAGATGATAAATTTTCCCATTAATTAACGTGGCAGAATTAAATTTTTAGTAATACCTACCCTTGTCAAAGATTGAGAACAGGTAATCAGTATTGAGGATTGTTTTGCCTGAATGTATTGAGAACAGGTAATCAGTATACTGGGTTTTGAGGATTGTTTGCCTGAATGTATGGAAGTTATAAAAACCCATACTCTGTAACACAGCTATTATACCTCCAGGCATCTATCATTTAGAAATACCTGCACATGTGCAAAATCTCCACATGCAGATCTAAGAATACTTGTTGCAATTGTTGTTTATTGTTTTTTAAAATTACAAACAGAAGGTCTGTAAGTATTATCAGGAAAGTCTATATTCTGTCATGTTGGTATAGTGGAACAACTTAAACCCACTTTAAAAACAAAGCATTGTGTTGGGACTGGAGAGGTGGCTCAGTGGTTAACAGCACCTACTGCTCTGGGTCTGGTTCCCAGTAGGCTTATCATGTAGCTTGCCACCACATGTATCGTCAACTATAGAAAGCCCAATGCCATCTTTTCACCTCCACAGGCACTTCACTCACGTGCACAAACCCGCACTCATGCACATACACATTCACAGATAAAAACTCTTTCTTAAAACAAAGCAGTGTCTAGATATGTTAGTATGGACCAATCTCCATGGTATATTTGTTTATTTGGTTGGTTGGTTGTTTGGTTGTTTGGTTGTTTGGTTGGTTGGTTGGTTGATTGGTTGTTTGGTTTGATTTTTCAAGACAGGGGTTTCCCTATGTAACCCTGGCTATCCTGCAACTCTGTAAAGCAGGATGGTCTTGAAATCAGAGATCTGCCTCACGAGTGCTGGGGATTAGAGGCATGTGCCACAACTGCCCAGCCATATTTCTAAACAGGAAAGGCAAATTGCATCATAATGTATGGTATCATTTAAGAAAAAAAACTACTATAAACATACATATATAGACTAAAAAGTATATGTACAGAAAAGGGTATAAAGGGAGTCAAGATTAACTATGGTTATTTCTTTGGAAAGTCAAAGCAAGGAAACACTTTTACATTTTATTATACATACTAAAATATCATCAAAATTTTGCTAGTATAACAGTACCCAGGTATCACTAAGAGATTTTTATAAAACAAAAAAAGCATGGCAATTTTTTCTTCTTCTTCAAAAAAAATAATTTGCTTGGGAAAGATTGCCCATTTGGAAAGCAGAAAAAGCAAAGGAAAAAGTTTTGACAACTCACAATGAAAAGTCTAAGATAGCCGAAGGTGCAAAGACTAGTTGCTGATTCTCTACTCTACAAGTTAAAGATTGGCCACTGGATGATGATCTCTGGAATCATGGATATTCTATTAACAGCCAGCCTTAACTTAATATAATCAGAACCTGAAAAGAATGTGGAAGAAGGTTTTCTATCCGTTGTAATGTAAAAATGTCCACAAAGTCTTTATCACCCTTCTTTTCTAGGGGTAAGAGTTCATCTCCCCTTGGCTTAAACCTAGGCATGCTCTGTAACTTGTTTTGACCAGTAGAAGGTGGCAGAAATGATAAGAGCATTGGTTTCTGGGCCATAATCCTGAGCATCAAGACTTTGGGTGACCTATAAGCTTCCATTCTCTGATTCTGATTCTACTAAGTGTAAATTATTCTGAAGCCACCATCACAGGCATATCCAAGTAGCCATGTGAAGAAGCTAGGTAGCAAAAAACAAACAAACAAACAAAAATCAAAAACAAAAAACTGAGTTTATGAATTAAGGCCAACAGATTTCCCCCAGGTCTTGAGAGCAAGGTTCCAGCAATTTTCCATGAGTCTTATCCGGGTCCTTGGGGTCAGTTGTGGTTCTGAGGGTGCTGGAGGGCAGTGTGCATGATGGAGGTAGAAGGCTTGGTCCAGGGCCCTGCCTGAAGTGGGGTGGGGCTGGTGGTTGTCATAATGACCAGAAGCATCTATTCACCCTAGATCAGTCTCAGAAGGGCCTAGATGTAGCCCAGTGAGATGACTGTGTGCCTCTCTTGCGGGCCAAGAGGCTTGTCTTCAGCTGCAGACATTTCCATCAAGGGCAGAAGTATTGGAGATGGCCTTGGAATTGAGTTCTGTAGCATCCCAGGCCAAACACCTTGGAGAGTCCACCTTCTCTCACAAAGCCTCCCCCCACCCCCATTGCCAACCTAATTCCCAGCAGAGCCTGAAAGAGGCCAAGGCCCTCATGTTGGTTTAATGTTCTTGTGGAATGTACACAATTTACCCTTGTTCATTCAAATGCTGATTTCTCTACCCAGCTATCTGGTTTCAATCCGGACATTGCATTGTGATGTTTATTGTAAGCACCACTTGTCTCAAGTTTCTGTAAACATGTCACCATTTGTTCTCTATATTGTCAGTAAAACAATCAGCCACAATGTTCAGCAATGGAGAGAATAGGGTGGGACATCCTGGTCCGGAGGGAAAGAGAAGGAAGCAAGTGGAGTGTGAGGAGTAGGAGAGCAGAGATCAGCAAGAGAGGACTTCAAACCACGAGGAGAGATGAACCGGACCTAAGATATGACTGAAAGTAAGTATAATGGGTGAAATCTGAATGCATGTCAGCCAGTTCTCACAATTTCAAACTACCAAGCCAGGGGCCCAGATATTCTAGGCCAGAGACAAGGTATCCCAACTGTGCTTCTCCAACTCACTAATCGACAGTCATTAACAAGTAAACAACAAGTAAAATCGCTTTTGTTTCAAATCACTAAGTTTTGCGCAGTTTGATATGCAGCAATAGGTGATCAAAATTTTTTGTGTGGTTCTTTTTCCTCCCCATCTTCTCAACCATTTTAAGATGGGTTTTGCAGTTTGATATACTTGGGTTTTATTATGAAGCCTATAGTCATAATGCTGACCATGAAAACAAATTAATATTCTGACTCAAAAGACTTAATTGCCAAGCAGACAACTATATTCCTAAAAACTGCCAACTAAGTTTCATTAGAGAGACAATAATGCATGGTGGGGCCTTGAGCTGGAAATAATCAGGGCATGGTTAAATTTTGAAAACCAAATTGCCAGTCTCCAACATCACGCTCTGGAATCTATTCTGAAAAAGGTTCATCCAAAGGCTGAAACCCCTAAGGGTGGATATACCCTGGTTCTCCTACCTGGTCTAGTATTGATGGAGAGTATCTGGGAGTCGTTGACAGTCTGAGTGAGGCAGCAAGTGAAGAGAATTCTGGGTGTGGAAGTAAGCAATACTGCAGATGTGGTCTTTGGGAATCATCTGGGTGGGCCCCGGAATGAAGCTTCCAATATGATTTGAACCCAATGGAATCTGAATACTTGACTTCTTAACACAAGAAGGGGGCAATATCTGTCAGAAATGGCCTCAGGTTTCTCAAAGTGAAATAAATTTCTGAACAGAAAGCTATTTGGTTGTTCTAAACCTTGAAATTATATCTTCTTAAAAATCACAGCTTCAGACATGCTCATCTCAAACTAGTCACCACAGTCCAGAAATTAGAAAACACTTTCTCCATCCAGATAAATGCACACAGATGTTTGTGACTTCACTTTTGCATGAAAAGAAAATAATTGAATTGCTCTTTCCCATTTTCGGAATTTTTTAAAATGAGAAATAGTTTACTGGGACTTTTTCTGGCTAGTAAACAGCTAAAATTTTGTAACCTCCCAAGAATCATTATGATTTGTTCTGAATAAACAGATGTGAGCACCATCTACCATAGATACAGAGCCTACTACTTTGTGTAGAGGCAGCATTAGCTTGTTAGAAAAGTCAGATCCCAGGCTCCGCTCAGACCTACTACATTGAGAACTGGGGTTTTTTGTATGTATTTTTTTTTAATTTTTATTTTTATTAGTTACCCTTTATTTACTTTGTATCCCCCCTGTAGCTCCCTCCCCCCCTCCCCTCCCAACCCCACCCTGCCTCCATCTTCTCCACCCATGCCCTCCCCCAAGTCCACTGATAGGGGAGGACTTCCTCTCCTTCCTTCTGATCCTAGTCTATCAGATCTCATCAGGAGTGGCTGCATTGTCTTCCTTTGTGGCCTGGTAAGGCTGCTCCCCCCTCAGGGGGAGGTGATCAAAGAGCAGGCCAATCAGTTCATGTCAGAGACAGTCCTTGTTCCCACTACTATGGAACCCACTTGGACACTGAACTGCCATGGGCTACATCTCTGCGGGGATTCTAGGTTATCTCCATGCATGGTCCTTGTTTGGAGTATCAGTCTTGGAAAAGACTCCTGGGCCCAGATTTCTTGGTTCTGTTGCTCTCCTCTTGGAGCTCCTGTCCCCTCCAGGTCTTTCTATCTCCCCCTTCTTTCATAAGATTCCCTGTACTCTGCCCAAAGTTTGGCTATGAGCCTCAGCATCTGCTTCAATACCCTGCAAGGGTAGAGCCTCTCAGAGGCCCTCTGTAGTAGGCTCCTGTCCTGTTCCTTATTTTCTCCCTCTTCTGATATCCATTTTCTTTGCCTTTCTGAATGAGGATTGAGCATCATAGCCAGAGTCCTCCTTGCTCATTAGTTTCTTTAGATGTACAGATTTTAGTATATTTATCCTATGTTATGTGTCTAATATCCACTTATGAGTGAGTATATACCCCGTGTTTCTTTCTGTTTCTGGGATACCCTACTCAGGATGATCTTTTCCAGTTCCCACCATTTGCCTCCAAATTTCATGATTTACTTGTTTTTTTGTTTGTTTGTTTGGTTGGTTGGTTGGTTGGTTGGTTGGTTGGTTTGGTTTGTTTTTATTATTGCTGAGTAATATTCCATTGTGTAGACGTACCACAATTTCTGCATCCATTCCTCAGCTGAGGGACATCTGTGTTGTTAGGCAGGAGGATTGTGTGATTGAGGCCATGGAAGCCTAGACTATATAGTAAGAGCCTGTCTCAAATATAAGGAAGGAAGAATTGAAGGAAGAATTGAAGGAAGGAAGGAAGGAAGGAAGGAAGGAAGGAAGGAAGGAAGGAAGGAAGGAAAGAAGGAAGGAAGGGAAAGGAGGGAGGAAGAGAGGAAGGAAGGAAGGAAGGAAGGAAGGAAGGAAGGAAGGAAGGAAGGAGGCAGGGAGGGAGAGAAAGGAACATGGATGGAGGGAGGAACAAGAAGGGAAACAAAAATAGTAAAAGAAAACAATTGTTCCAAATAGAAACACACACTGCCTCATACGGTAAGAACTCAATTAGGGGCTGGTAGGACTGTATCTAGAGGGGTGGTATTAGGCAGTGAATTGTGTTTCTCCAGAAGTTGTATCAGATTCCTAAACCGCAATCCCTCAGAGTGTAACCTTATGTAGAAATAAAGTCACAACAGATGCAATTAGTTAAGATGAGGTCATTCTGAAGTAGGGTGGACACTTAAGCCAATATGGCTGGTGTCCTTATAAGAAGAAATACAGAAGTAGATAGTCCCATGATGACAGAAGCAGAGACTGAAGTGACACATCCAGTGAGGCAAGCCAAGGATTATTCAGGATTGCCAAAAAAAGACTAGCAGAAGTTAATGGAGGCAAGAAATCCTCTACTGCAGATTTCACAAGGAGTGTGGCCTGCTACCACCTTGCTTTTTTAGGTGTCCAGCTTGCAAAATTGTGTGCCAACATATTTCTGTTGTTTTAAACCACCCACTCAGTGAACTTTGTGACAGAAGCTCTTTAAAACTAATGTAGGAGTTAGTGAGATAGCGCAGCAGTTAAGAACAGTGACTGTTCTTGCAAAGGTCCTAGGTTCAATTCCCAGCAACAATATGGCAGCTCACAAATGTCAGTAAATCCAGTTCCAGAGTGTCTGGCATCCTCACACAGACATACATGTAGGAAAAACATTATACACATAAAAATAATTCTTTAAAAATTAATATAGGCAAGGAAAGAATTTAAGGACTCATGCTACCTATAGCTGGTTTGACTCCTGTCTTGGCCTTAAAGAAATGCCTCCCACAAGGGGTGCCTTCCTGGTGATTCAGGAATAAAGCTTCTCTGAGCACTAATGTTGTCTCTGATGATAACATCGCAAAACAAGTTTTCTGGCAATAGCTAGTATATATTTCAAAATAGCTGAAAGAATTTGAATGTTCTCACCACAGACAAAAGATTTAGGTTTAGGTTGGTCGTGTTGATTTCATTACTGTATAATGTGTATGTGGATAAAGAAAATTTCTATGGTATCCACTACCATATCCAATTGTTACTTGTCAATCCAAAATCAAGTTCAAAAACAAAAGAAAAAAAAGCCAAAACAACGAACCAAAGTGGGGAATGTAAGTCATCTTTTTTTTGTTTTGTTTTGTTTTTCGTAAGTCATCTTTAAAGGCACTTCCTATGACATACTGCCCCCAACCATGTCTGTAATGCTCTAAGTGGATATTATATGTCTGAAATGGTTTAAACACTGTGGAAATTGTATGTCTGTAATGGTTTAAGCGACTGTGGAGACAGCAGAAATGTTCTTCAGAATTTCACTCCCTGTTCAGGGACTAAGCAATCAAGCTGGTTGCAATTTAAGTTTTGCTGAAGAGGAACCTGCAGAAAATACCTATCACTGGTCCTTTTCTAGCTCTGTTATTCTTGCTGTGGCAAGGAATCTTGTTTGGCTTATTCTCTTGAGTGCCACATCCATGGAGCCTTCTGTTGTTCTTTGGGTTCTCCAAATCTTGGAATCAAAAGGCAAAACTGGCCTACTGCCCTTTCTCAAGATACCAAATGTATGTTATTTCTTTTCTCGTAAGCCTTCCTGTGGTTTACCAATCATTTCAAAAGATCTTAGAGCCAAAGAGAACCCTAGTAAACATCTGGTCCAACTGTCTTACACATGATGAAATAGAGGTCAAAAAGGGTCAAACGTTAGACAGCAAAGTCAAAATTTAAAAAAAGAAAGAAGAAATGATATAGGCCAACCAGCTCTAAGGTTCTGCTTCTTGTTCACTCTTAATCACAATCCAGGTTCGGACACCATGACAACTTAAGCACAGCCTCTGAAGTTGAACAGACTTCAGTTTGGATTTTAAATCTTCCCCCTACGTGTTGTGTGACCCTGAGCAGTTTAGCCTCTTGGCTGAACTCATCCTGCCAATTAAGTATAATATTACCTACCTCAAATACTGTTGGAATGATTGATGAGATAACATATGGGAAGTTCTCTGTCCTTTGGGTTGTTTCAACTCACAAAGTATTTAACTTAACCTATTCTGCCCCTTCTTGTCTTCCCATTCTGAATACATCATCCTTGAACAAGCAACAAGATGGCTGCAGCTGTTTCAGGCATGTGTTCCAGGAATGTAAAAGAGACTGTTTCTATTTGTAGCTCTCTTAGGAGTGAGGAAATTTCCTAGAAACCTTTGAACAAGCTGTCCCAAGTCTCATCTGCAGGAGTTGGGTCATATGTGTATTTAAGGAGAGGAGGGATAACCTTCAGCCAACTAGGCTGTCCCTGAATATGTAGATAGAACTGATTTCCACAGAACACACTGCTGGAAAAAAAACAGAGAGGAAAGAAAAGCTATGTTAGAGAAGAAGGTAGAAGACTTGCTGGCTTCCCAAGAAACAGACAATTGCAATAAATGTCTTCAATTCACTGGTGTTCTTTTTTAAATTATTATTTATTTATTACAGTTTATTTACTTTGTATCTAGCTGTAGCCCCCTCCTTCATTCCCTCCCAATCTCGCCCTCCCTCCCTCTTCTCCTCCCATGCCCCTCCCCCAGCCCACTGATAGGGCAGGTCCTTCTCCCCTTTCATCTGACCATAGCCTATCAGGTCTCATCAGGACTGGCTGCATTGTCTTCCTCTGTGGCCTGGTAAGGCTGCACCCCCATCAGGGGGAGGTGATCAAATAGCCAGCCACTGAGTTCATGTCAGAGACAGTCCCTGTTTCCCTTACTAGGGAACCCACTTGGAGACTGAACAGCCTATGGGCTTCATCTGAGCAGGGGTTCTAGGTTATCTCCATGAGTTGTCCTCGGTGTTCTTCTGAGTGTGGAAGATGATGCTTCTGAAGTGCCCTCGCTAACTTCAGCAGAGGTTTTAGTAGTAGGGATCGAGGGCTCTCCCCAGCCACATATTACATTCAGAGGGAGTTTCCTGACATTCTTGTTACAGTATTTCACCACCCTTCTGGGAAATATGTCAATCTTTAGCTGTTTTCCTGGGCGACTCACCCGATATCTAGTGCCCCCCCCCAAAAAAAAGAACTAGAAGTATAGCTATCTAAGAATCCACTGTTTGTCTGAGTATGGGTTTCATTTTTATAGCTCTTGGATATAACTCCATATCCCATATGAGCCTCGATCTTTAAGGAAAAACAAAAATATGAAGAGGTAAAACAACTTGCCCCAAACCCTCAGCTAATAAATGGCAATGATGAGTCTAAAATGAGTCCAAAATACAATGTGCTTCCTGCTATTCACTCTGTCACTTGGAATCCTAGGCAGAAATTTGGCACATATGACAGTCATGAGCAAAACAAGTAATTGGTACCAAGTGAGTGAGAGTTCTACAGCCCAAAACCTACTGCACTCATTCAGTCAAGATCCATTCATTTTCTAATCCCAAAGCTTTCTAGGCACACAGAGATGAGGCCTTCCTCAGTTCAAAGCAGAACTTCTCACATATTTAGCAAACATTCACAGAGTGGTTTCCATGTTGTAGGCATTGTGTAATGTGCTTTACAAATATTAACTCGTTTAATTCTATTTGGTTCTAGAGAAGTCCCAATGTCCTGCAGTCATATATGTTTCACCAAAGCTCTGGATGATTTCTTTCCTTGAAAACAAAACACGATCCAGAATTCAGGGACAGATCAAGCTTCCAGAGAGAAAGCTGTTCCAGAGCTTAGCAATCCTTTGTCCTGATCTTTTATTAGAAATAACCTATGCCCAAATTACCCAGCCATGCCTATACAACCAAATCATACTTTAGCCAGCAACTGCTTGAGAAAAAGTGTGGATTATTCAAAACATTATCCTTTGGTAACCCTCCCCCTCTTTTTTCTATTGTGGTGGATTATAATCTTCTTTAAAAGGCAAGGCAACTTTCTGCACTGAGTTTAGGAAGGCCAAAGGGCATTGGCTGTCATTGCTTTTTCAACACCCTTAATCTTCCTGCTGGCATTTTAAAATAACAGTTCATCCATGCAAATTAAAAAGTGTACAGTGTAAAAGTCCCTGTGAAGTGCTGCCATTTGCAAGAAGATGGGCTTTCTGACAGCCAAGGAGTCAGAATATGACTCCTTGCTTTTCATGTGACAGTAATTAGCATCTAAGCTCTGAAGTGTTTATTCCCACAGCCGAGAGGATGACATTTCTACAGATTCCAGCAGAGAGCCATTACTGTTTGCAATATACAGTTCTTATTTTCAATATGGAAGCAGAAAGCCTTCAAAGTGGAGAAGAGAGGCTGGAAGATGGTTTCCTTCACTTAGCAGCTTGGGATAAAACTTTTAAGAAGGGTATACAATCAACAGCTTCATATTCTTGCAAAAAAACAATTCACACTTGTATAGACATGATCAGCAAAGTACCAATGGGTGTTTTCCCTCCTTTTATGTTTTTTCTCCTCTTTTTTTAAAAAAGTTAAAATGTGCCATACTTACAACAAACCAATAAAAATGACTTCCTCACATTTGGGGGGACTTTGGAAAATTCTATTAAATTGTAAGGAGTGTTGGTTATTTAAAAACATATGGTTTTCCAGCAATAAATTGCGTTTTCATTAAACAGATTATCACAAATAAGCAGTCCTCTATAGAATGTCAAACGGAGGAGATTAATTTTTCTTCCCTCAACTGTCTACACAAATGCTTCCGAGATGTCGATGTGCAGAAGACTTGCTCAAGCACCAAGTCCTAGCCAACCACACGAAATCTGATTCAGGAGGTTTGGGATAAAGCCCAAGTTTCTTCAGCTCTAACAAGTCTCCAGTGGCTTCTGCAATTCAGCTGGAAATCACCCATGACATAGTTCCATTCTGTGCTGGGAACCTAGTCAGTAAAGGCAGAAAGCTCACTGTGAGGGATTCCTGTCCTAGAGTTAATATATATATATATATATTTATATATATTGGTATATATATTTATATATAGGTATATATATATTTATATATATATTGGTATATATATATATATATGCCAACTCAGGCTCCAGAGATGGTTCTCAGATGACTCCACTAGTAAAGTGCTTGTCCCATGAGCATGAGAACCTGAGTTCAGATCCAGACATAGAGCTGTGTATCTGTAATCCCAATGTTGGGAGGGCATTAGAAACAGGTAGATCAATGGGGCTCTCAGGCCAGTTAGCCAAGCCTATATGGCGACTTCCAGGCCAGTGAGAGACCCTTTCTCAAATGCTTTTTTGACATCTGAGGAGATGATCATGTGGTTTTTCTCCTTCACAGAAAAAAAAGTGGAGAAGTGATAGAAACACTCAGCACCGACCTCTTGCCTACACACACACACACACACACACACACACACACACACACACACATACACACACACACACATTATCCACTATATCTGTACTATGAATTTACATCTCAGCTCAGTTCAGCAAGCTCACTGTCTACTGCACCAGCTGGAGACACCACTTGTACCCTTGGAAAACACCCCATCCAAGCAGGATGTGGAGTTGCATACCTGTAACCCCAGCACTCAGGAGGCTGAGGCAAGAGGACTGTCATGAGTTCAGACCCAGACTGGGCTACAAAGTAAGAACTTGTCTCCACAAAGAGGAATAATTATCCAACTCAGATATGAGCATACATTACAGGACCAATCATCACAAGACTGTGCTATGACAAAAATGAAGTGCAAAAATATATTTAGGGACGAGCAAAGTGGCAATGAGTAGGCAGGGGATAATCAAAGAAGTCTCCTAGAGCAAGTAAGCACCATACTTTCCAGTTCACGAAAGAGATTCCATATAATCTCCTGGATCTCACAGAACAGTCCAATAAGATTCTGTAGCTATCTTCACTCTTCAAATGAAGAAACAAAGGCTGAAAAGAATAAAAATCATTTACCAAAGTTACATAACAAATTAATTTGGCTTTAAATGGTGGGGCCAAGACGAAGGGACTCCTTGCTGAAGAAACAACACATGGAAAAGGATATTATAGCTTCTAATATTCATAGTGCAATATCGATGATACAAATACCCATAGTGAATGACAATTCTTGACCACTTAAATACGCAAGGCACTGTGTTGAGAACTTGGTATACATCACTTCATGTGATTCTAAAAGAAATCCCATAAAAGAAGTGTTTTCATCATCACCCTTTTACAGAGGAAAAACACTGAGGCATTGAAAGTAACAAGTCCCAGGTTACACTGCTAATGAGAGTCTGTGGTAGAACTTGAGTCTGAGTGTCTTATAATTTCAGCGGAGAACAAGGGATAGATCACGTCGCAGACTTTGATGCTAGAAATAAGAAACATGTGGGGTTGGGAAAGGGTCTTGATTATCATCTACCAAGAAAAGTCGGACTGAGCTATAGCAAGCAAAGAGGACTTAAGTTTCTGTTTTGTTTGAAGTATAAGAAAGACAAGATCAGAGATCTGTTTTTAGAGTGTGTCTGGCAAGTGTCTAGGATAGCTTAAAGAGGGATGAAGTGGGCTAAATAAATAGGTTGTGACTGGCAGGAGTCACCTGAGAACCAATGCCAGAAGAACACGGTAAGACTAGAAGCATTGGATCACATGAAGGTAAAGCAATAATCTTAGAATTTTCACTATGCTCAAAAGACCCACATAAATCCCTGATGAGTGGGAGACCTCAAATAAACCTTAAAAATCCAGGAATCTTTACATTTGTGGGTGCTACAAATACATTGCTTTCATATGACTTCATTTTGTCTTTGGATTGAGCTGGCAAAGTAATTATTATCTGTACCACTTTGCAAATGGGGAAATAAAGGATCAGAAACTAAAAAGTGATTTGCCAAAGGCAAGAAACACACTTTTCCAAAAGAAAATATAGATACCTTTTACAATTTGCCTGGAAGAACTCTGATGGTGGTTCACTGTGGCAACAGATAACAGGAAAATGCCAGCTGTTTGTAAAGAGCTTTCTAGATCAAACAAAATTAGATTAGATTAGGTCGTCACCTGAATTTATGCATGCATAGCAAATCTATACAGATGAGCCTGTGATACACAACTTAGGTCAAAATAAAATACTGACATATGTAAACTTTTTGTTTTGTTTTGTTTTGTTTTGTTTTGTTTTGTTTTGCTTGCACCATACTTAATAACCATAGGGCATGGAGTATGAACCCTCTTCCATGAGAAAATGATATGGAATTATCATATGAGTGCTCACTGGATTGAGGAATTAACCCACAGATGTTTTCAGCACTTACATAATCCTCCCTGTGAGCACATCAAATATCACTATCTGAACTTGTTGTGAAAACTCTATATGAGTTCAGAAAAACAGATAGATATGTGGACACAAAGACCATTTATATAGACTTCTCTTACATGAGATGCAATTCCATAGCTCCCTTGCCAGAAAATATAAAGTAAATCTTCATATAAAATTAGTCATATTATCAAACACATACTAGACCATGGCTGGTCAGTCACCAGATTCCACTATTCCCACCGATTTTTTTCCACTCACCTCTTTATTAAAAAAATGCAACTTAAAATTCTCAGCTCCCATTGCCTGTTGAACTCTGGTTAGGTGCTATCACTGAGAAAGAATGACAGCAGATTGGAAGGTGGAAGAAAGGGTAAGTAAGATATTTTGGTTCTAGTGGGATCTCTGACTCAAGAAATGGCCTTCTGCTTTTCTAGCAGCTGTGGTGATGGGCAAATGATTGTAGCTGTCATCATCTGAGTGCTGCAGTGATACTAGCATATCTGACAATATGGACAACTAAAGGGTCCCAGTTTGAGAAGTGACAGAATTCCAAGATCAGTAGCTATGGACGACATCACTGGACAACATGTGAGTAGGCTCTGGTAGCATTACCTCCTCTTTTTTTGTCCCTTGGGTCCTCTGGGCCCCAGAAGGGGGCACTTCCTATAGTGACTATATTTCCTCACTATTCCCTTTTTTATAGATAGGATTCTGTTCTTGACTAATCCTCAGTTGTTACAGTATGATAGTTTTACATGCCATTGTAACAGTTTCATCTTAAATTTTTTTTTTTGGTCTTTCTTTCAAGACAGGGTTTCACTGTGTAGCCCTGGTTGTCATCGACTCACTTTTTAGAACAGGCTGGCCTCAAACTCACAGAGATCCACCTGCCTCTGCCTCCTTAGTGCTGGGGTTACAGGTGTGTGTCACTAAGCCTGGTCTCATATTAATTTTTATTTCCATAAAAAATATGCTTCATAAATTACTTCACACAAAAATTGTGCTGTTGATTTTGTAGCTTGACTTACCCTGACGATTTGAACAGAGAGAAATCTAAGTATTATATGATAACAGCTCAGCCATAAGTCAACAAAAGACTAAAGACTAGCTCTTCTCCTTAGAGAAAACTTGACTAAGTAGCTTGGCAAAGTGGAAATTATATAGGCTTTGGAGTCAAGGTGGGTTTCAATTCTAAGATATATTTATTAGTTCTATGACTTTGAGCCAATTTTTTAACCTCTCTGAACCCTAGCTTTACTCCCTATAAATTGAAGCTGAGTGTTGTTAGACCCTAACAGGTTGATGTGAAGGTTTGCCATGATATAGACAAAGCACTCAGGACCTCTCAGATGTATAAGTGGTAAATTGCTATTGCAGTTATCCCTAGTGGGTATTACAGCCTTTCTTGGTTGGTTTCCAAGATCCCTCTTTCTACAAAGCTACAGCTTTGGGAATGAAAATGAAGGCAAAGGACTACTTCCATATCCATCAGCCAAAAGAAGACTCCACAGAAATCAATCCTGGCTTCTTATCAGAAAGAATCTAAGACCCTTCATCCAGTGAAGAACAGGTATCTCACAGATACCTGTTCTCTGAAGGTGGTCAGTGGTGATACATCTACAACCAGAATGATTTGTGTTGACTCTGTTGCTAGTTTCTTAAATTCCATTGTGCCAAATTAGGTCTACATATAGAGGCACAACTCCTTAGAAGGTTGTGGTGTAAGTCTACATGTTTATAATTATACCACGTGTAAATCTAATATGGAAAGCACTGTGGTTGTGCCACATTTGAAGGCTAAAACTTCAATAAAATGGGTGGCCTGTGTTATAAGCATTTAGAAGGGAAGTGTACTTTGGGTTTGTTAAGACTTGTTTCTGTTTGTCCGCAGATGACATATCTGTTGTTATTAAATGTTACAGTAGTCATAAGTAATAACACTGCCAAGAAACATATCATGCCAATATAATATATCTGAAGAACATATGCTGTAAAGTCTAAATATCCCACTATTTAAAGTGGGATTATAAAATTTCTGATAAATGTCTCATATTTTGAAAAGATCCTAAATCTAAGATGTATTTAACCCACCACTGACAAGCTAGCTGGGCAACAGGACACTAGCTTGGGAGATGTGATGTATCATCCCAAGATCATACCTTACCAGTAGTCTGGAGATGTAGCTCGGTGATAAGGTAATTGTCCGGCATGGTTAAAGCCCTGGGTTCCATTGCTCAAAGATAGGATTATGCACATTTCAATACAAATAGGGGATTTTAAATGGTTCTGGTGATGCTTGGTGCATTGTGAGGAAAGAGGTACATGTACATAGTATGAGTGGAAAAGTAAACTAAGCTGTCATATACGTTGTTACAAAAAGGTGTGTCCATAAGCCAAAACTGAATGAGGGAACCCATGCTAAACTATCTCCTATGCTTACCAACAGCAGACATCCTCAGGAATATCAATGAATGATCTAAGAGGTAAAAGGGAAACAATGAGTGCTTTCAGATGAAGGAACAGTATATCTAAAGTCCCTGTGAAAGAAGACTGCATGACTAACACAGAGGATAAAAGGAAGCCCATGGATGGGGGAAACAATGTTCAAGATGAACTTGAGGTTTCATCATGAGGTTAGGTCAACTCACATAGACCACATTTCATCAGCCATTGTGAGTATTTGTGACTGCAAAATAAACAAATAGGAAAGAATTCAAATAAATTAAGTTTACAATATATGATCATATGTAATCCATGCAAGTAATTAAAAAGTTGTATTTAAAAAGCACCATAAAATGAAAATTATTAAAAATGACACATTCATACCTTTACCATATTAAAAACAATGTTTGTTTGATCACCAATCTCTCCATGCATAACTAAGACTTTGTCTTAGGTGTTGGTAAGAGAAATGGCTTGCCTTGACTGCTCTCTGATCCATAAATGTTACTTCTAGTTATCCATTTCAGTTCTATTTAAGAACTAAAATATATTTGCAAGCATCCAGAGTACAGAATCCTCCCAGAGCTTTACTTTCTGAGATCTTTTGCAGATTTCTCATGCCTAATTGAAGAGCAATTTCCTTTAAAGCAACCTGTCTTTATTGAGTCTTCCTAAAGCCTTCAACCCAATTTTCACAGGAAAAAAAATAACTCTTTGAATTATGAATGTGTTCATGTTTCATCAGCTTACATAATTTCATTAAATTATGTAATTATTTCAAAAACTGACAAAACAAGTTAGATACTCTCCATAAACACACAGCTTCACAAGTAGGAGCATCCTAAGAAATAATCCACAAGCAATGAACAGTCAGTGTGTCTTGGGCATTAACTATTTTACAGAGGACTGAAAGAAAAGCAGTAGGTATATCCAGCACATTAAGTGGGTGTCAGTTAAGAAAGTGAAACTAAATGTGGGTTTTAAAGAGAAGGAATTTTCAGTGGAAACTAATCTCTGTTACCATGTGCATGTGTGTATTTGTGTGGGTATGTGCATGCCACAGTACAGGTGAGAAGTCAGAGGACAATTTTCTTGCCTGTTTTTTCTCTTTCCACCAGAAAGGGCCCAGGGATCAAACTCAATTCATCTGGTTTGTGCAATAAGCCCCTTTACCCACTGAGACAGCTTTCCAGCCCAGGAGAATTAATTTAATGGGTCAACTAATAAGTGGTTGTAGGCCAAGTAGGACTCTAATCCTGTAGGATTAGAGTCAGATATTGATACCTTGGATAACATTTGTTATGGACCATGGTAACACAGAGGAACACCCAAGTTTAGAAGATATTTATTGGCATTTGAGTTGCTATAACAAATTGTTGTTGACTGGGTAACTTCTAAACATATTTCTTGCTCCCTGTCTAGGTGCTTGGAAGTCTAAGATTGAAGCATCAACTTTTTGAAGTATCAGTGTTCAGTGATGGCAAGCTCTTTCAGGTGGGACTTTCTCGCTGAATCCTCATATGACAAAAAAGGGGAGAGCTAGCTATAAAACTCACTGGAGCCTCTGTTCTAAAGGTATTAATCTCATTCATGAGGGATTTGTCTCCGTGTTTTAATCCTTTCTGAAGACCCTCAATTTCTCATTTTATCATGATAAAGAGCGAGCTTCATCACTTGCAAGAAATTCAGAGAGAGGTCACAAGCATGGACATCATGGCAGAGAAGAAACTTGGCAAGTTAACGGGTTGGATCTGGTAAGAAACAGAGATGATTCAGAGAACATTCCAATTCTATGCAATTTTCCAGCCTTCAGCTTCCGTGTTCGGGTGGTGGGGAACACTTCCCTAAAGTGGTAGTGCAAATTGCTTCTTCCCCTCTTTTCCCTCTTTAAGCTACCAACTCAGCAAAGCAACAACTGTGATTACAAAACCATGGAGAAGAAGGATCCTTTAAAGAGACCTGAAATCATCTTTCGAAGTATGCAGAATGGAGACATGATTGCAAAACCATCAATACTGTCTCCAGAGCATTTTGAAAGTTTTAGCAAAAGGGCAAAGCCCTTGACATCTTTCTCTCCCTCTCTCCCTCCTTCCCTCCCTCTCTGTCTCTGACTCTCTCTCTTTCTCTCTCTCTCTCTCTCTCTCTCTCTCTCTCTCTCTCTCTCTCTCTCACACACACACACACACACACACACTCCTCAATCTCTGAGATGGTGACACAGACATCATAGGCACCAGCACCAGCCAATGTGCTAATAAAAAAGGACTTGTTTTGCTATCTGGGAGCTGAAACATCATTCTTTCCTAGGAAATATTTTCTAGATTCCATCATCCCTGGTCATAAATTATGTATTTCTAAATTGTTGGTACTCAGCTGACAGAATCAGTTGGACAATTATTTTGACAAAGGCATAACTTGTCAGTGATTTCATAGCACAAACTTCATTGTGCCTGCTCTGAATAAGTTTGCTATTTGAAAATAAAATGGCTTGAGAAAAGTAAATTAATTGTGTATAGAAAAAAATGTAATAAAACTTCATTGGCTTACATACAACCCAGAATAAGGTTCAACACTCAATTTCCTTTGGTTTTGAAAAATTAAAGTTGTATCAATAATTATTTCTCTCTCTCTCTCTTTCTCTTTCTCTTTCTCTTTCTCTCTCTCTTTAAATTTTCATTTAATCTACCATCTCCTTCCCTGGAATTTAGCCCACTTACCTCCTACTCTCACTTCCTATCCAAATCTTTTATTCTCACCTGCCACCTTCTTTTCCATCCCAGATTCTTTCTCCTTCCCAGCTCCTGTCATATTTAAATCAGGAATGCGTATACTGTTTTCAGCCTTTGTCATGAATATAAAGTGGGAAAAGGCACACCACAGTCTGCTGCCTAAACTCAGCCTCCTGCTTGTGACTATAAATAATGTGTAGTTGGAGCACAGCCAAAAGTATTTGTTCATGTATTGTCTACAGCTATCTTCATGGAACAACAGCTGAGCTGCATACTATCAATTGAAAGCAGGTAGCCCTCAAAGACAAATAACATTTTCTATCTGGCCTTGTATGGTTAAAAAAAAAAACACATATGATGCAAGACATGCTAGCACACACCTGTAATCATAGCATGTGAGAGGCCGAGTCAGGAAAATTGCTGTAAATTTAAGGTCAACTTAGGTTACAGCATAATGAAACTCTATCTAAAAGAAAAATGACAAAGACAGGAGATGGGGGCGGAGGGAGGAAGGAAGGAGAGAAGGATGGGGCAGAGAGGAAAAGAGGGAGGAAGGTGTGTCAATCCAAGTATGGGCCAGAGAACTTTGCAGCCATGCCTCAGGGTCTCTGGTGGACTCAACACCACAGTTTCATCTGTTTGAGCTCCTGGGATGCCACTCGCCCTCTCTTTGCTATCACAAAATCACTCCTTCCAAAAGTCATTTTCTTCCATGCTTCAGAAAAGTGTAGTGACATCTATAGCATTGAAAACAAGAAGTGTGGGAGAAAGACACTGAAGCAGCACTGTCACTTCAGATGACAGGAGGCAGGTGTTCCTATTGATACCCTTACAAAAACCACCTCAGCAGGAAATGTGTCTTCCATTTTGCAAGTTGCATGTCTGAATCTCAGTGTTTATTTTTATCTGTCCACTCACCTTTGTACCATCTCTTTGCAGATGGAAGAGCTTACTTGGGGAAAAAAAGAGGCATAGAGCCAGCTTTAAATCCCCCAGCAGAAGAAATTCAATGGCTTGAGTCCACTTATGGAGCTCCTGGGCGCAGCACCAACATGAGATACCATAGCTAGCTGCCAAAGGCTGACAGTGGCCAGGACTGCTTTCAGTTTATTCTTTGGCTGCTGTTGTTAAGATCTTCCCAGAATTCTACTTTTTGGCTTTGGCTTCTACCCTGTTTGTTATACCTTTAATTTATGAAGCACTTTGTCATCCAAGAAGTTTGAGGACAATAAAATTTACCCTTACCCTGAACTCTGAACTGGCAAAATAATCCCCTAAGGAAAACACACATACCATCCCAAGAGCTTGTATGGGAAATTGTGTGTGTTTGTATGTGTGTGTGTGTGTGTGTGTGTGTGTGTGTTTCTTCAGTTCTTAAGCAGAAAACTGAACAATAAGCACATCCTAGTTATCAGAAAATGGTGGTCATTGATAAAGTGTCCACTTCAGGTCTATTAGAAGAACTATCTAATATTTGCCCAGGTAGAGTACTTTCTCATGTTCTCATCTGACTTGTTGTGTAAAACGTTTCTGTTTAAGATGGTAAAAGCACTTAGAAGAGGCCAGACTTTCACTTATATGTATGCATAATCACATCTGCTAGGCAAATCCTGGAAAACTTGATACGGAGAAAGAAAATGATCAAGTCCCAGCTTAAAGAATGGAAGAGAGAACACAACACATGCCTTCCTTGTGATGGAACACAGTTATCCTAGAGAAGTCCTGCAGTGATATGATCTCCGCACCTAACAGGGAAGCATAAGCACAGGTCTTGCCCCTGAGGGTGTGTGTATCACCTGGGACTCCTTTCCACTAAGAGTCCCTGACATCACCCCAGACCTGCTGCCTGGTGACAAGATTCCCAGGTGATTCATGTACACATTACAGTTAACAAGCTACTGCCCTAGGAAATGACCAACAGTATTGTTTGAAGTATCTCTTCCAATTGTTAAGTTCTAATTTAGTTATTAGTTGATTCTCAGGGCCAAGGCCTCCCTTCTACACTCAGGCTCTGCAAAGAACCTGCATCCTTTTCAAATCTGCTATCTGAACAGCAGGGGTCCATAGGCCAGCCTGCCAGCCTGCCTCTCGGCTCACCACCAGGCAAGTACACATCGTCAGAGGTATTAGTGTCGATAAGATAGGGCCCTATCCTGTAACCTTCTATGTTTGGGTATTTCCATCCTCTTCGTTCATTCTCTCAGCCCCAGAGATGGGAGTTGTTTCACGCAGTTGAAACACCCTATGATACCTTAGGCTCTCTTCCCCTGTTTCCCTACCAAGTAAGCAATTTTATACCTCATTAACAACGTTTCACACAGAAATATCCCTGTTTAAATAACTGGTAGGACTTCTGTGCCCTGACTGGATCCTAAAGCAGTACACTACAACTATGGGCTGAGGAGACGGTTCGGCATTTAAAGTGCTTTGCCACACAAGCATGAAGGCTGCAATTCAGATTCCCGCAGAAATCCATGGAAATATCCAGTGGCTGTCTTGACTCTTGGGTAATCCAATCTGGAAAGGAGGAGAGGAGGAACACCCAGAACCAGCTCCCTATCTAGCAACAAGCTCTAGATTTGATTGACAGGCCCTGCCTCGATGAATGAGGTGGAAGTTGAGGATAATTCCAGATATCGACTTCAGACCTTCACATGAAAATACCTGCCCTGCACAGACGTACGTGTACATAAGTGAATCCACACACATCATCAAAAGAAATGTATGAATACACACACGCATACCACACACACACACACACACACACACACACACACACACAGTGGGGTATAAAGTAATACACCATAACACCATAACAAGCGCAGGAACAGCTGCCATGGAGCAACCTGGTGACTCTCTACTCCCCCCACCCCCTTCTCACTCCAAGGAAAATATAAAAAGAACAATACCCTTGATGCTTCTCAGAAAAAGGCCTTTGTCCCTCAGAGGATATCTCAACTCTACGTAGGAAAGTTAACAAAGTTAAAGAGGAGACAAGGCACAGAAGAGGGCCCCCAAAGACATTTCTGATTTGCTGATGCAGGTGAAACCAAGACAGCTCAGGAGGCCTGGAAGTTTTCAATGTTGAATCTTTTCCACCAGCAACCGTACCATCAAATAGTCCCATTCTGAGGGGAGGGCCCAGCACCCAGCAAAAAGTTCTCCTGGGGGATCTGGGGAGATTCCATGCACAGAAGCAGGTCTTCCGATCATATAAGGATCGAAAGGGTGTTGTGCTGTAGCAGATGTATGTAGAGAGAAGAGAGCAGGCCAGAATTTAAGCGGAAAACCCCTATACCTACTCACAGACACACACAGACATGTAGAGGTAAAATAACGTAGAAGTGTATCACCTTGGCATGAGGTGCCGGAAAGAGTAGATTCTGACTCTTATCCTTGGTTCTTCAGAAGCACGGTTATTAGTAATTTTTAATTAATTAAGTTAAAAGGAAAGCCAACCATCACACACACACAACAGAGAAAGAAAGAAAGAAAGAAAGAAAGAAAGAAAGAAAGAAAGAAAGAAAGAAAGAAAGAAAGAAAGAAAGAAAGAAGACCCATCTGCAAAATGGGGGGGGGGGAACAACAATAATAGAAGAGAAAAAAATAAAGATTGACAATAAATCCCAAATGGAACATGTCAATAATTATGTAACTTGATATAAACTGGCATAATGAAGAAAAATGGCGCAAAGCAAAAGGAAAGGCAGGATTTCAAGGAAATCAGAACCAAATTTAGAATACGTTATGTGCTTGTAAGTTCTCAAACCACTTAAAATTATCATTACTACAAATCATCTCTACACATTATTTGGACAAAGGGAAAGAAAAGCGACCACATCACAGTGTTGGCTCCTACTGTGTGTCAAGGAATGAAGCCAAGCTACATAGATGGCATCAGTACATTTTTCTTTTAGTCAAATCAATGTGTTGTTGTGACCATCCCTATCTAAGCGGTAAAATGACGCTCACATTTGAGTCTTACTGAAATTTGGGCATGTGGGCAATTGAAATCAGGCTCCAGATGCCATAATCTGTCTTCCATACCATGCAGCTGCCTCCAGAAAGTCTACATGTTACGTTACTGAAGCTCCCAGTTTTTAACAGCCTACTTTCATTTATCATTTCCTGAGTTTTTATTAAAGCCAGTTTTTTTCTGGATTCAATTACATAAGCGGTGCATTACGAAAGCCTACTCTAGTTCTACTGTTTAAGTATGGAGCATCCAGCCACTAAGAATCTATAGTTTACCTCATCAGAAAGGAAACCTCGTTTATCATCTCCACTGTCAAGTACGCCCTCAGGCTTTATCCGCACGGCGACGTTTATCACCTGATAACACACCAGTGAAGTCTTGGGCTAGAGCAACAGAGTGATTCACTGGCGTTCTATATCTCACCCTCAGTAGCTACTCCACTCACCACGATGCTGACTAAAGACAGCATCAAGGTACTGCTATACAAACTGTGCTTTATTTGAAGGTGGTCTGTCGGGCCTGTCCACCGTAAGTGGCAGCTCTCACACTTGAGTGTGTATCAGGACATTCTGAAGAGTTGGTTAAAAACATACCACCAGGCTTCGCCTCCACATCTCTGAGTCAGTGAGTCTGGGAGGTGATTTCAAATAGTTACCTTTCTGAACAGATCCCAGAAGATGGGTGATGCTGCTAGTCCTGGACCACGCTTTAAGACCCACTGCTTTATTGAAAGGCGTCAAAGCTGAACTTGGGGCTAGACACATGGTTCCTTTGGTTAGCACGAGGACCACTGCAAACATGAGAACCCTGTCAAAAACGCTGGTTCAGGAGCATGTGCTTGCAAGCCCAATGCTAGGGGACAAAGATGGGCAGATTTTTTTTTTTTTTTAACTCGCTGACCAATTGGTCTGGCATAAGTGGTGAACTCCAGGTTCAGTGAGAGAACCTGTCTCAAAAAAAAAAAAAAACATAAATAAAGTGGAGGCTGACTGAGAAAGATATCGAATGTTGGCCTTTGGCTTCCACAAGCACACACACACACACACACACAGAGAGAGAGAGAGAGAGAGAGAGAGAGAGAGAGAGAGAGAGAGAGAATGAGAGGAAGAAGACATCCTCCCTTTCTTCTATAGTAATGAAAGAAGCCTGGTTTCTCATTTAGAATAGATAGAAATTAGATTGAAAAATTATATTTTCCAATCTCTCTTGCAAGTCTATAAGGCCACATGACTAAGTCCTGGCCTTTTATCTCTGAGTGAAATGATGTATGAGAATTTCATTAAGCCTGCTTAAAGGGAGCAGGACCTCTGGAGAGGATCTCATGCTGTATAGCCTCAGGAGTGGCCACCTCCTAATAGTTCAGCCTTTGTGCATTACCCTCCCCTTCAATGAGCTCTATATTCTAATATGGGAAGCAGCTGCCATGTCATGAGGCACTCTTTGGAGAGGCTAGCGGAAGGAAGTTTGAAAGGAAGCTGTCTGAGGCCTGCCAAAAAAACTGCAGTAACCTTCCCCTGTTGAGTGGCCACGCTGACATCCTGATTGCAGCCTGGGATATCTGGGGCCACAAGCACTCAGCTAAGAAGCTCCTGACTATGTCCCATGTGAAAGATTACATGAGAACAACAGTGGTCCCCAGTCCTCAGGTGCAGAACTTATAATTCCCCTCCGCCCCCACTCTCTCCCACTGCCTAGCCTCTCCTTTACTTCTTCATCCCACTGGACTGCTACACTAGAGTGGGGACTAGAGCTTCAGCAGCCATCCTGTGCCCCCACAAGGATGGAATCCACCTGAGGAGAACAGCAATGAAGAAAGGCATCTGGGTTCCAGCAGTATCAGAAAGCAATGCAGGCTTCATGTTTCCTGACTTCTTGATGTAAGGGAGAAATAACCCCTTCGCTTATGAAGTTTTAACGAGTTTATGGATGCCTGGCTCTCCTCCTTTCATCGAGTCTATAAAACGACCCTGTTATAAGCTTTAGCTGACACTTAGTTCTCCCTATGTTCTAGCATTCAAAGACTTTGCAAACATTAACCCGTGGAATCTACATAACCTTACTGTTTTTGCCCTTTGGTAATTAAGGAATCTGGGACACATAGACCTTAAGTAACTTCTTGAAGGTCACACACAACTACTGAGAGCCAGGATTATAAACTCAGACCATCCCAGTCATGGAACCTGTGCTTTTAGCTATAAGCCCTGTTGTGCTAACATTTCCTAAGTACTTCCTGAGTGCCAGAAATCATGCTAAGTGCTTTACACACGAGGGAGCTAAAGCTTGGTGAGAGTTAAGTACCTTTCTCAAAACCACAAGTCTAGAAGTGACAGGTTAAGATTCAGATCCACATTTCTTGATCTCTCAGGCCTATATTCTTAATACTTATAAAATAGGACTTCTATTTTAGGCCTCGTGTATCTTCAAGCATCCTCAGGGTTATATCACATAGTCAGTGTTCCCTAAAGTAGTCTGGATGCTTCAACCTAAAATTCAGGTTTTAGGTCAGCACACGTGGCCCCTGGCCCAAGATTCTGCACTTCTCATAGTCACCCAGGTAACCATGATGTTGCACATACAGTGAGCACTGTTTACATATGGAGGGTGAAGAC
The DNA here is from genome assembly GCF_030254825.1 of Meriones unguiculatus. Taxonomy (NCBI): domain Eukaryota; kingdom Metazoa; phylum Chordata; class Mammalia; order Rodentia; family Muridae; genus Meriones; species Meriones unguiculatus. The sequence continues at coordinate 141,705,141 of NC_083369.1, read as the reverse complement.
AGCAGGAGATGGACATTATTCCTAGCAAGTCATCCAGTAACTATAAAACAAGAGAGAATTAGAAATGGTCAACAAAGTTCCTTTGGGCTCTCAAAGCTTTTAAGGAGGTAAAGAATGTGATCACCACACCTTTAGAGTTCTCTACCAAAGCAACTAAGTAATGTGAATGCTCACAAGCATCAGTGAATGCATCCAATTCCACAACAGACCCACACATCCAATCTCTTACTTCACAACAGTGGGGAAACAGAGCCAGGAAGTGGCTTGCAAAGTTACAGGGCTGGGATACATGGGTACCACTGACACAGGCTGATGCATCTCAAACTTGGTTATGCCTGAGGATGTCCTATTCAAATGCAGGGGCTGGTTGTGGGTTGTCTGAGATAGCTCCATTTCTGACCAGTTCTCTCCTACTGCTGCCAGCCAAGAGCTACACTCTGAGGAGCAAAACCCCCAGAAAGCGTTGTGCATGATGTGTCAGGGTCAGCAACACACCTATTATACCCTGAACAGACAGGAAGCAAACATGAGGAAGGAAGAAATATGCAGAGTGGCCTGAATTTAGGATTGCTACTTCAAGAAAGGTGAGATTCCCACATGGCCTGAGGTGCAGAGGAAGTGGTTAGAGTCCTCGTGAAAGCTGACAACATGAGATCAAAGAAGAACGGCAGATGGCTGCTCTGCGGCAGGCATTTGCTGTTATTTGTGTGACAGGAAAGCCTGCCCACTCTGGAGTGGACCCAAGCTCTATAAATAGTCATAAGCCTAGGTAACAGAGAAAGTATAAAGACCAAACATTGGAGGTAGAACCTGGGAGCCAAACTCACCTGGAACCCTGGTTCCTAAATGTCTAGAGCAGTGGTTCTCAACCTTCCTCATCCTGTTCTCCATGCTGTGGTGACCTCTACCCATAAATTTATTTTTGTTGCTACTTCATAACTGCAATTTTGCTACTGTTATGAATCATAACATAAATATTTTTGAGATAGAAGGTTGCCAACATGACCTACAAGTTGAGAACTGCTGGTCTACAACCATCTTACTTCAATTAGTAGGTCTTCAGTTATTATCCACTCCCTAGTGAGTTGCCAGAAATGTGTAAGGTGCTGTGGGAATGTGATGAAAGTAAAACACTGTGGTCTTATGGAATTCATTATGTATTTTGGTGTTTCACTGTGAAACAATCTGAGTATTCAGAGTTCCTGGAGCTAGCAGGAAGAAATAGATGTTTATAGAGGACTTCAGAAGGGAATGCAGGTGAGAGTCTAACAAAATCAGAAAAGGCTTCATGGAAAAGTTGTTATCTGAGTTAGGAGGTCTTCAACAGGTGTTGAGTGAACACTAAAATGTCCTTAATTCTCATTCTGTCCCTGTATCCTCAGCCTTCAGCCTATAACTTCCTTGTGTTCCACATCCCCTGCACTGAGGGATCTGGCCTTATGGCTTGCTTTGGCCGTTGAGATGTTAGACTAGACAAAGGAAGGGTCTGAGAAACTACCTGATGGATCCACCTGCCTTTTCTATTTCACCATCATGAAGGCTTCTCTACTGGAGGCCAAGGCAAGCAAGGCACAACCAGTTCACTCCAGTTATCCCAGGGAACAGCTTGCCAGACCAATATACGAGCAAGTTCAGCCAACGGCAACAGAGACACCTAGCCATATATTTGAAGCATGAAGGGTTTATCGTTGTATTCCATGGAGGTTTGTGACTGTCTCGGGCATTATTATTATGGAAATAAGAAACGAATATAATAAGCAAAGAGGTTTTGAGAATGAAACACTTGAGCATTGCCTGTAGAGATCCCTTTGGAAAACTAGCTTCATGTGATTTTAATAAGTACTACTTAAATACATTGGAGAAATGTCGAGTAAATGAAAATAACAGGTTTCGTGATGGAGGGCTTCCCAGGGACTTGTGTGAAAAGCTGTGCATTGTGAATGAGAGAGAATGAGAGAGAGAGAGAGAGGGAGACTGTTTGGAATGCAACATTTCCCAAATATTCTTCGAAGGGTCTCATGGAACTACAGTGAGTGTTGGGGAGCACATTATGAGGCATGCCAATCCCAGAAAATATATGCCATTTTACTAGTAGCAAATAAGCTGCCCAGGGGCAGGTACATCTTCTTTTATGTCTGGTTATGTGTCTCAGGCCCTACAGCAATGCTGGCCATGTCATAGGTTCTTGGTAAATAGATGATAGGGAAGGTGGGGGTTGGGAGATGGGACGAATGTGGTGCTGTGGCAGGTGCTTCTTATCCCTGCTCTTGCGTTTGTGTGGTTGCATATGCTGACAGTAAACATGTCCACTTTGTCACCCTGTTGAGCCCCCACCTATTCTTCAAAGTTATCATTCTTCTGAGGACATCTCTGACCTTCTCTAACAACCTGGGACAATGCAGCCACAGTACTAACAGATTTAGTTTTTCTCAATCACCCCAGGGCACAGACTTCTTAATGCTGTAGGTGTTTGGTAAGTATATACTGGAAGAAATAGGCAGGAGAGAAAAGGCTAGGGATAAAAAAAAGACAGGGAAAAGAAGAAAGGAAGGATTCAGGCATGGATAGAAGGTGAGGAAAGAGAACTAGAAAAGAAGAAAGAAGGAAAGGAGTAGGGCAAAGGAAGAAAAGGAAGAAGGAACTAATTAAACACACTTGGTAATCATTTCATAGTAACAAAGAGCTGGTGCCTGATAATATTGGAGAGATGGTGCTAGAAGCATGGGATGAAAACAGATGAATTCAGAAAAATGAGTTCCCTCTTCATTCTACAAGGAACTAAACATTAATATTTTAAGCAAGAAAGTAGTATCAGTTAAGCCTTCCTTTGGAAATTGTTTCTTTTTGTCAATAGGTAAAATACTGTCACACTAAAGATTCCACAGCAAATGTCCTTGTTGTATACTTGAGGATATTTTGGATATATGCCTAGGAGTGGTATAGCCTGTGCTGCTGATGTTCTGTTCAGGAAGTTGTCTCCTGTGCCAATGAGCTCAAGATTGTTCAACTGTGTTCGTGTGACCTATCAGAATCACACCAGACTTCACATCAAAAACTTTGAAAGCCAGAAGGGCCTGGGCAGAGGTCATGCAGATTCTAAGAGAACACAGATGTCAAACCAGACAATTATACTTAGCAAACATTTTAATCAGCATAGATGGAGAAAACAAAACATTTCATGACAAAACTAAGCAATATCTATCCAGCAAACCAGCCCTACAGAAGATACTAGAAGGAAAACCCCAATCCAATGAAATCAGACACACCCAAGAAAACATTGGACATAAGTAACTTTACAACAACTAAGGAAAATCAAAAGGAAACAAGCACACAAACACATTGTCACCACCAACTCCACAATAAACTAACATTCATTGGTCACTATTATCTATCAACATCAATGGACTCAACTTCCAATAAAAAGACACAGACTAACAGAATGGTTGTTGAAACGTGATCCAGCATTCTGCTGCATCCAAGAAACACACTTCTGCATCAAAGACAGACACTACCTCAGAGTAAAGGGCTGGAAAAAGGTTGTTCATGCAAATAGACCCAGAAAACAAACTGGAGTCGCTATCTTAATATCTAACAAAATAGACTTTCAAACTAAATTCATAAAAAAAAATGAGGAGGAACACTTCATTCTCATCAAAGGAAAAATCGACCATGAGGACACCACAATCCAGAACAACTATGCCCCAAATTAAAGAGCACCTGAATTCGTAAATGAAACATTATTAAGGCTCAAACCACACATTGATCCCAACACCTTAACAGTAGGAGACTTCAACACTTCACTCTCACCAAGGAACAGATCATCTAGACAAAATCTAAATAGGGAAATAATGACACTTACAGAAGTTCTAAGTCAAATGGACCTAGTAGACTTCTACAGAACTTTTCACCCAAACTCAAAAGAGTATAGCTTCTTTTCAGCACCTCATGGAACCCTCTCAAAAATTGAGCATATAGTCAAGCACAAAGCAGTCTCAACAGATACAAAAAGATTGAAATAATCCCTTGTATATTATCAGACTACCATGACCTAAAACTAGACCTCAACAGAAATAACATAAAGCCTATACATGCTTGGAAACTAAACAACTCTCTACTCAGCAACAGCTAGATCAGGGAAGAAATTTAAAAAAAAAAAAAGATATTAGAGACTTCCTAAAAATTCAATGAAAATGAAGGCACAACTTACCCAAACTTATAGGACATAATGAAAGAAGTGCTGAGAGGAAAATTCATAGCACTAAGTGCCTTCAGAACAAAGATTTACACATCTCATAAAAGGAACTTAATAGCTCACCTGAAAACCCTAGGAAAAAAGAAGTAGACACACACCCAAGAGGAGTAGATGGTTAGAAATAATCAAACTCGGGGCTGAAATCAATACATTAGAAACAAATAAAACAATTCAAAAAATTAATGAAACCAGGAACTGGTTCTTTGAGAAAATCAACAGGATAGACAAACCATTAGCCAAACTAACTAAATGGCACAGAGAAACTATCCAAATCAACAAAATCAGAAACAAAAAGGGGACATAACAACAGACACTGAGGAATTCAAAGAATCATTACTTACTTACTTCATTACTTACTTCAAAATCCTTTATATCACAAAATTTGAAAATCTAAATGAAATGAATAGTTTTCTTGATAGAGTCCATTTAACAAAGCTAAATCAAGATCAGATAAATAGATTAAATAGTCCTATATTCACCAAGAAAATAGAAGCTGTCATCAAATTCTCCCTGCCATAAAAGCACAGGGCCTGAGGTTTCAGCGCAGAATTCTACCAGGCCTTCAAATAAGACCTAACACCAATTCTTTTCAAACTATTCCACAAAATAGAAACAGAAGGAACATTGCCAAACTCATGTTATGAGGCCAGAGTCACTTTGATACCTAAATCAAACAAAGACCCAACATAAACAGCAAAAAAGAACTTCAGACCTGTCTCTCTTATGAACATTGACACAAAAATACTCAATAGAATACTCACAAACCAAATCCAAGAACACATATCATTCACCATGACCAAGCAGGTTTCATCTCAGGCACGCAGGGGAGGTTCAATATACAGAAATCCATCAATAAATCCACCACATAACCAAACAGAAAGAAAAACACCACATGATCATCTCCTTAGACGCCTAAAAAGCATTTGACAAAATCCAACACCCATTCATGTTTAAAATTTTGGAGAGATCAGGGATACAAGGCGCATACCTAAATATAGTAAAGGCAATATACAGCAAGAAACCTATAGCCAACAACTAAACAAAGAGAAAGGTAAATCGATCCTATTGAAATCAGGGACAAGGCAAGGCTGCCCACCCTTTTTATATGTCTTCAACTTGTACTTGAAGTCTAGCTAGAGAAATAAGACAACTAAAGGAGATCAAGGGAATACAAATTGGAAATGAAGAAGTCAAAGTATCACTATTCACAGATGATATGTTAGTATATATGAGTGACCCTAAAAATTGTACCAGAGAAAACCTTCAGCTGATAAATGCCTTCAGTATAGTGACTGGATACAAAATTAACTAAAAAAAAAAAAAATCAGTAACCTTTCTGTATTCAAAAGACAAAAGGGCTGAGAAAGAAATTAGGGAAACAATACCCTTTACCATTGCCATAAATAACATAAAGTACCTTGGTGTAACTCTAACCTGTATGAAAAAATACTTCAAGTCTTTGAAGAAAGAAATTGAAGAAGATACCAGAAGATGGAAAATTTTCCCATGCTCATGATTGGTAGGATTAACATAGTGAAAATGTCCATCCCACCAAAAGCAATCTACAGATTCAATGCAATCCCCATCAAAATGCCAAAACAATTTTTTTTCTTTTTATAAAGACCTTCTGGTCCTTCTTTTCTTTTTTTTTAATATTTTTTTTATTTTTAAATAATTTTATACATTCACTTGTATCCCAGCTGTAGCCTTCTCTCTCTTTCCCTCCCAATCCTCCCCTCCCTCCTTTACCTCCTCCTGTCCCCTTCCGAGTCCACTGAGAGGGGGTGTCCTCCTCTCCTTCCATCTGGCTCTAGCTTATCAAGTATCTTCAGGATGGTTGCAATGTCCTTATCTGTGGTCTAGCAAGACTGTTCCTCCCTCAGGAAGGGTGGGGTGGAAGCTCAATGAGCCAGACATTGAGTTCATGTCAGAAACAATTCCTGTCCCCCTTACTAGGGAACCCACTTGGATACTGGGCAACAATGGGCTATGTGTGAGCAGGGGTTGTAGGTTATATCCATGCATGGTCCTTGCTTGGATAAACAGTCTCATAGAAGACCCCTGTGCTCAGATATATTTGGACCTTGTGGGGCTCCCTGTCCCCTCTAGGTTATACTAATTCCTCCCTCCTTCATATGATTCCCTACACTCTGCTGAAGGCTTGGTTATGGGTCTCAGCATCTGCTTTGATACACTGCTAGGGTAGAGTCTTTCAGGTGCCTTCTGTGGTAGATTACTATCCTGTTACTTGTTTTCTCCTACTTCCAATGTCCATCCCCTATGTCTTTCTAGATGAGGATTGATCATCTTACCCCTGGTCTTCTTTCTTGTTTATCTTCTTTAGGTGTACATATTTAAGTATGTTTATCCTATCTTATAGGTCCAATACCCACTTATAAGTGAGTATATACCATGTGTCTCTTTCTGCTCCTGGGATATCTCACTCAGGATGATTTTTTTCTAGATCTTACCATTTGCCTGCAAATTTCATTATTTCCTTGTTTTTAATTGCTGAGTAGTATTCCATTGTGTAAAAGTACCACAATTTCTTTATCCATTCCTTCCTTGATGGACATCTGGGTTGTTTCCAGGTTCTGGTTATTATGAATAAAGCTGCTACAAACATGGTTAAGCAAATGTCCTTGTTGTGTAATTGAACATCTTTTGGATATATGCCTAGGAGTGGTATAGCTGGATCTTGGGAAAGCACTATTCCTAATTGTCTGAGAAAGCACCAAATTGATTTCCATAGTGGTTGTACCAGTTTACATTCCCACTAGCAATGGAGGAGGGTTCCTCTTTCTCCACAACCTCTCCAGCATGCGTTCTCTTTTGAGTTTTTGATCTTAGCCATTCTATGGGTGCAAGGTGAAATCTCAGGGTCGTTTTGATTTGCATCTCTCTGATGGCTAGGGATGTTGAACACCAAAACAATTCTTTACAGACCTTGAAAGAATAATTCTCATTTCATATGGAAAAAAACAAAACCCAGAATTGCTAAAACAATCCTGTACAATAACAGATTTTCTGGAGATATCTCCATCCCTGATCTCAAGCTGTACTATAGAGCAACAGTAATAAAAACTGCATGGTACTGGCATAGGAACAGGCTAGAAGATCAATAGAATCTAATTGAAGACCCAGAAATAAAGCCACACACCTACGGATATTGATTTTTGACAAAGAAGCAAATACAATGCAATGAAAGAAAGATAGCATCTTCAACATATAGTGCTGGTCTAACTGGATGTCTACGTATAGAAAAATGCAATTAGATCCATATTTACCACCCTGCAGAAAACTAAAGTTCAAGTGGATCAAAGACCTCAACATAAAACCAGACACATTAAATCTTTTTGAAGAAAAAGTGGGGAAGAGCTTTGAACTCATTGGCACAGGAGAAAACTTCCTGATTAGAACATCAATAGCACAGGCTATAAGATCAACAATCAATAAATGGGACCTCATGAAACTAAAAGCTTCTGTAAAGCAAAGGACACTGCCATCATAACAAAATGACTGCCTACAGACAGGGAAAGGATCTTAAGCAACCCTATATCTGATAGAAGGACAATATCCAAAATATAAAAAAACTTAAGAGGTTATACACCAACAAACCAAGTAATACAAATGACAATTGGTGTACAGAGCTAAACAGAGAATTCTCAACAGAAGAATATCAAATGGCAAAGAAACACTTAAAATAATGTTCAATGTTCTTAGTCATCAGGAAGATGCAAATCAAAACGACCCTGAGATTTCACCTTAAACCCATCAGGATGGCTAAGATCAAAATCTCAAGTGACAACACATGCTAGAAAGGATGTGGAGAAAGAGGAACCCTCCTCCATTGTTGTTGGGAATGTAAACTTGTACAACTCCTTTGGAAATCAATCTGGCACTTTCTCAGACAGTTAGGAATAGTGATTCCTCAAGATCCAACTATACCACTCCTAGGCATATATCCAAAATATGCTCAACTATACAAAAAGGACATTTGTTCAACCATGTTTATAGCAGCTCTATGCGTAATAGCCAGAATCTGAAAACAACCCAGATGTCCCTCAACTGAGGAATGGATACAGAAATTGTGGTACATTTACACAATGAAATACTACTCAGCAATTAAAAACAAGGAAATCATGAAAATTTCAGGCAAATGGTGGGAAGTAGAAAAGATCATCTTGCGTGAGGTTACCCAGAAACATAAAAAAACACATGGTATATACTCCCTCATACGTGATTATTAGACGTATAATATAGGATAAACATGCTAAAATCTATACTCCTAAAGAAGCTAAGCAAGAAGGAGAACCCTAAGGAAGATACTCAATCCTCATTCAGAAGGGCAAACATGAGAGACATCAGAAGCAGAAGACAAGGAACAAGTCAGGAGCCTACCACAGATGACCTCTGAAAGACTCCACTGATTGAGGTATGGAAGCAGAGGATGAGAATCACAGCCAAACTTTGGGCAGAATGCATGGAAACTTTCAATTTGAACACAGGGAACTTCCCAGAGACTCATACTCCAACCAAGGACTATTCATGGAGATAACCTAGAACCCCTGCACAGATGTAGCACATGACAGTTCAATGTCCAAGTGGGTTACATAGTAATGGGAAGAGGGACTGCCTTTGACATAATCTGATTGGCCTGCTCTTTGATCACCTCCCCCTAAGGGGGGAACAACCTTACCAGGCCACAGTAGATGACAATGCAGCCACTCCTGATGTGATCTGATAGACTAAAATCAGAAGGAAGGAGAAGAGGACCTCCCCTATCAGTGGACTTGGAGAGGGGCATTCGTGAAGAAGGGGGGAAGGAGGGTAGGATTCTGAGGGGAGGAGGGAGAGGTTTCTGGGGGATACAAAGTGAATAAAGTGTAATTAATAAAAAAAAAAAAGGTGGAGTTAGAAAGACCTGGAGGGGACAGGAGCTCCACAAGGAGACCAATAGAGGTTTAAAAAAAACTGGGTCCTGGGGGCCCTGCAGAGACTGATACCTCAACCAATGACCATGCATGGAGAGGACCTAAAACCCCTGCTCAGATGTAGCCCATAGACCCAGTCTCCAAGCGGCATCCCTAGTATGGGGAGCAGGGGTTTTCTCTGCATGAACTCAATGCCAGACTCTCTGATCACCTTTTCCTGGGGGTGCAGCCTTGCCAGGCCACAGAAGAACACAATGCAGCCAGTCTTGATGAGACCTGATAGGCTAGGGTCAGATAAAAGGGGAGGAGGTCCTTCCCTATTAATGGACTAGGGGAGGGACATAGTGGGAGAAGAGGGATGGAGGGTGGGATTGGTAGGAGACTAGGGAGGGGATGACAGGCAGGGTACAAAGTTAATAAATTGTAATAAATAATAATAATTAATAAAATGTCAAAAAAAACCCACAGATGTCCTCAGAGTGGAGATACTGTACTGAGCTTAGGCCCAGTGACCAGAAGTGGTCACCTATGCAACTAAACTATTCATTTGTGTGCTCAAACTGAATTAAATCTTCCCTGAGGTCATCAAGAGAAGCACACGTTCCAAGAAGCATAATCTGTGATCAGAGTAGATTCAAACATTTTATTCTGAAAGCCAATATTACAAAAGTAAGTGTTTAATCAAGATCTGTTCATTGCCAGCCTGTATGCATGGAACATAAAGAGCCTGTCAACATTATGAGCTTCATTCTCTCTCCTTTATGGATTCAAGCAGATGCTGACAGCTTCCTTACAGCTCTTGTGCCTGCCAAAGTGGAAGGAATGGTTTGTATTTGCCTAAGGCTGCCCACCATTATGGGTACCGAAATGTTCTCTGCTAAGTAAGAGAGAAAAAAAAAACAAAAAACAGAACATAACAAGTGTGCCTGTTGCAAACACTTGTAACCCTGACTAATTCAAAGCTGGATGAGAACATGAGGCTAGCTAAATGTTATTCGTATTGACAGTTAATAAGAAGTGAAAATTCAATCCTGCCCAAATCTAAACAAGCCAAGAAAAATTTAAGTAGTGAAATGGTTATCAAGAAATTTCCACTAATAGAAAAGTCTCTCTCTGTCTCTCTGTCTCTGTCTGTCTGTCTCTCTCTCTATTTATCTGTGTGTGTGTGTGTGTGTGTGTGTGTGTGTGTGTGTGTGTAAACATTAAAGGGGGAAGAAGCTTAGAGTAGAATGAATGATGAATGGCAATTGTTTTGTTTGCTATATACTCGAGTGTCTGTTCCCATCAGTAAATGCAGAGAAGCAAATGTGACATCTAGGCACTTCTAAGGAGGGGTGACTCTAAGTAACAGATAAGCATTTCCCGAAAATAATCTGTACTGGCTGGAAATATTTGAGAATATCAACACCCAAGCGAATAGATTTTGAGAAGGGTCTCAGGTACATAGCCTTGGAATTTGAATGGTCCTAAAAAATAATGCTGGTTTATTAACATGCGGGATGTTAATAACAGAAATATACTTACACTGGAGACTACACATGAAGGCTCAGAGGCTAAGGAGATGGCTCAGTGGGAAAGAGAAATTACTCTGAAATCATGAGGACCTTAGTTTGAATCCCCAGCATCCACATAAAAAGGCTACATACCTACAGTACTAGAGCCCAGGGTCCAAGACAACAAGATCCTGAGAGCTTACTGGCCAGCCAGTCTACATGAAAGTATGAATTCTAAGTTCAATGAAATACCCTGCCTTAAGGCAGTAAGGCAGAGACCAATAGAGAAATATTTATCATCCTTCTCTGGCCTTCACATGGATGGACTGACTCATCCTTCACACTCATAGTACATACCTTACACAAAAAGAAAAATCATGATCAGAAAACAAGAACTGGCTGGGAGCAGTGGTGCATGCCTGTAATCCCAGCACTCAAGGAGGCAGAGGCAAGTTGGATCTCTGTGAGTTCAAGGCCAGCCTGGTCTACCAAGTGAGTACAGGACAGCCAAGGCTGTACAGTGAATTCCTGTCTTGAAAAACCTTAAAAAAAAAAAAGAAAGAAAAGAAAACAAGTTGTCAGTGTGTTTATAGTTATTTAGAAAATGATAGGGTACTTCACAGCCCAATTGAGGATCCTACCTTACCTAAACTGATCTTTGACAGCAAAATGCCCTCTAAGAAGACAGCCATGTCCTATTTCCCAAATCCTGTCGATATTGCCTTAGATGCTGTCTTAGTTAAGATTTTATTGCTGTGAAGAGACACCATGACCACAGCAACTCTTATAAAGGAAAATATTTAGTTGGGTCCAGCTGGTTTCCAGTTTCAGAGTTTTAATCCATTATCAACTCGACAGAGAGCATGGCAACAGGCAGGCAGACCTGGTGCTGGAGACAGCTGAAAGTTCTACATCCTGATCCGCAGGCATCCAGGAGGAGATTGGATTCCACACCGGGAGGAGCTTTAGCATAGAAGACCTCAAATCTGCCCCCCCCCCCAACTGTGGCACACCTCCTCCAACCTGGCCACACCTCCATGGGCCAAGCATTCAAATGTATGGGAGCCAAACCTATTCAAACCACCACATTCCACTTCCTGACCCCCATAAGCTTATAGGCACATCGTAATGCAGAATACAATACATTTCTCTCTCTTGGGTTGGCTCCACTCCGTGTTAGCAGCTTTCCTCAGCAGGTATCCCTCTGCTCATGCATCTCCAACATCTTGAGATCTCCAAGGCAATCCAGGCTTCAACTTTACAGCTTCTGGACCACAGCTTTCTTCTGCCGCTGTTCTTGATGGGTATCCATGGTACTGGCATCTCCAAAATGATAGGTTCTGCTGCTGCTAGTGGGCTACACTTTCACTAATAGCCTCTCATTGGCTTTCTTCGTGGTGCCAAGCCTCAACTCCTTTGCATGAGCCCTTCATTCCTGGGCCTTCAACTGCTACTGCTACTGAGGTTGTACCTTCACCAATGGATTCTCCTGGCCTCTCACAGTGCCAAGTCTCAGTTGTTCCCCAGGAGCCTCCTCATGCCTTCAAAACCAGTACCACCTGGGTCACTCTTACACATTCCCAAGTCTGGCTGGAGCACAAAGTACAACCATGGCCACCTCACAAAGTGTCCTTTATGGACCTCTATGCAGGGACACCCCTGACACATTCCTGGCCCTCGACAGTTTTCCTACTCACAGAGTGAAATTTGATCCTTAATTCTAAAGACAGAAAGAACCACGTGGCTGAAGCTGCCAAGTTCTGCTGCTTTCTGGGGCTGGAACATGCCCTGCTTGCTCAATTACATCTTCATCAGCTTTCTGTTTTCAATGGTTTCTTTCACTGACTAAGCTTGACTGTTCTGGAACTTGCTCTGAAGACCTGGCTGGCCTGGAACTCAGAGATCTGCCTGCCTATGTCTCCTGAGTGCTAGGATTAAAGGCATGTACCTCCATGCCTATGCCTAATCTTTTCATTAATTCCTTTTTATTATAGATCTTTATAAGCGTGACCACTATGCCTCAAGACCTGGATTAAAGGCATGTATAGATATGGATCAAAAGTGTATATGATCCCACCTCAAGATCCACATCAAAGGCAGGTTGTCTCAAGATCTGGATCAGGTGTGACCTCTATTTCTGCATTATAGTTCATTCCAGATATAGTCAAATTGACAACCAAGAATAGCCATCACTATCCACCCCTTGCCAACTTGACACACAACCACATCTCCTTATGTCCAAATGAAAACAATAACCGGGTCAACTATTCAAACCACCACAGTTGCCAAAATTGGCTTTACCCATGTAATGAAGTTTAAGAGCTTGAGATAGAAAAAAAATGGCCCATCTTATCCAGGCAGGCTCCACATGACATGATATGTATCCTTATAAGAGAAAAGCAGAAGGTAATCTGACAAACACAGAGAAGGTCATGTGGAAACAGAAGCCAAGTCTGGAGTGACTGAACTTTGTCAAGCAATACCTAGTAGTCATTAGGAGCTAGAAAAGGAAATAAACAAGATGATCATCTAGCATCTCCAAAGGAGTCAAAGACCTGATAATACCTTGATTCTGACCCAGAATACTGACTTTAGATTTCTGGTCTCCAGCGCAATGAAGGAATCTCTCTCTCTCTCTCTCCCCCCCTCCTCCCTCCTCTTCTCATGTATCTCAGAATGGCCAAAAAACAACTATGTAACTGAGGATGACCTTAAACTTGATCTCCTTATCTTAAGTGCTGGGGTTCCAGTCATGTACCACCACACCTGGTTTATATGGTTCTGGGAATCAAACTTGGGTATCTGTGCACAGTAGACAATCACTACTAACTGAGGCAAATCTCCAGCTCCATAGGGCTCTTCTTGTAGGAAACCCACTTTGTTCCCACTGGCTTCTCCAGGGTGAGTACCTCAGGCAGTTGGAACAAGGCAACACCAGTCATTATACCTACAAAGTTGACTTTGTCTTCCTGGTTCCTGGCTCTTTAGGCCCTGCTGCCCTGGCTTTTATTTCTTGCTCTACAATGAGACTTGTGGGTAATAATTTGACTCTCTTTACAGATGATATATAGATAGATGGATGGATGGATAGATAGATAGATAGATAGATAGATAGATAGATAGATAGATAGATGGGAGCCAATCAGAAGACATAAACTCTTTGTTTCACTTTTGGGTTTTCCATTGTGTTTCAGTTTAGGTTTACATAGCAATCACTTTTTGCTAACCAGACTAGCAGAAGCTAACCTGCAGGTTCCAGGGTCCTCAGTCTAACAATCTGAGCCTACAACAATTAAGGGTCAATATGCAGATTCTTAATGATCTCACTAGTCTAATGAATCTCAGCCAGGTACCCTTTCATGAAACTGTCTCTACTACTTCTGTCAACATATAACAGTTCTCAAGTTAACAAAACCCATCCTCACGTAGGTGCAGCTTTGCCCCTGAGAAATATTAAGAGCATTATAAAAATAGACACTCTCCTTGACAAGACTTATTCAGTTACAAGATAAATAAACCCCAACTAAAATTAGCCCACATACACAAACTGAAAAGAAGGATGTTCCTTTTTGTTCTTGAAGAATCAAAGAAAAAGCACTTCAACTTCAGGCCTAGATGGACACAGGCATTTTCTGATGCAATCCGGATATGTTGGGTGTTATCTGCCTCTCACTTCTGTCTTTCTCTCTGTGACTTTTATACTTCTCTAGGCTTTTCGCTCTTCGTGACTAAAATATCTACAAAAATTTCAGATGCTTAGTTACCCTAACATGAAATAATCACAGCAAAAACAAGCTTACCTCCTTAATACTTACACAAGGAAAAATTTTCCAGCAAAACTCCAGTTGGTCCATCTCTGCTGATAGCACCACCCTTGAGCCAATCACAAATGCCAGGAAAGCTGTTATATTGTCTCTCTGATATTTTACTTTTAAAATATGGAAATATGACCAATAAAATATATGTGACTCAGGGAAAGCTAATCTTAACCACAGGAGTAGCTGTATTTGAAATCTTCCTTTAGGCAAGCAACAGCTCCACAATTCTCTGCAGAAATGAAGGTAGCTTACTCAAAGTAGAATGAGTCAAGAACTAATGTAAATGCAATGGAAAGAACTCTCAAAGAATAAGCAAGCAATGCACCCATGTTCTTAACTCCTCGACCTTCTTCTAGCTCAATTCATTTTGATTAGGGACGATCTAGTATAGATGAATTGATTGGAGATGATTCCTCTCCTCTTCTGCAGGGTTGTTTGGACAAATAGCCCAAGCTGTCTACTCGGTATATGTTTGGCCTCTCTTGGTAAATGTCAGGAGACAATTTTGACTTATAGGTGATGGAGAGCAGAACAATAAACTACATCGACAATAATTTGGGTCCTCTGGAAGAACAGCCAGTGTTTTTAACTACTGAGCACAGAGTCACTTTAAGCACCCATGACATTCATAATTTATAGCTTTGCTAAGGCATGAAATCACATTGCTCCTGCTACAGGAAGCCATGAAAAGTACTTCATTAATGGATGAGCCAGGCTGACCACATGTCAACCATATCTCAGAGTGACTTTGATCTTTTCTCCTGCATCTATAGAAAGATTAGAACAAGGGGAAGCTTAGCTCCTGAGTGAAAGCCTGCCTTTTACAACAGCAAACTATTGATGTTGCTGCTGGAAGTGAAGGACTGACAGAGACTTTTGCAAACAGACCACTAACTGATAAACTATTTATAAAATGATAAAACCAATGTGTAGTGGCACACACCTGTAATCCCAGCACTTGGGGAGTTCTAAGGCAGAAGGACTGCAAGTTCAAATTCAACCTGAGTGGCATAAAAAGGCCCTGTCTCATAAGAAGAAAATAAAATGGGAGGAGAATGGAGGAGAAGGGGTGGTGTTGTGTTAAAAAGATAGAAGGTCATCATAGGTCTAAATAATCCTATTATGTTCTAATATGAATTGTCCCTCAGAAAGGCTCATGTCTTAGGGATAGTGCCAATCTGATGTTGCTGTTTTGAGAGGCTCTGGCAACTTTAAGAGGAGAGACTTCAGTGACAGAAGTAGGTCACTGAACATGGGTACTTGGGGTCCCTTGTCAGTGACCAATTCTTATATTATTCTCTCCCTCACCCTTCCCCTGCCTCTCTCTGCTTCTTACCCAGCATGAAATGAAAATGCCCCTCCATCATATACTGTCACCATAATATTCCGCTTGACAACAGACCCAAGCACACAGTATGTTGGCTATGTTTGTATGGATGGCATGTTAGTACGGTATTAGTATGGATGGTAAAATAAATGTTCTACCCCTTAAGGTAATATGGTCAGTAGTTTGTCACAGCAACAAAAAGATAATTAACACATGTTCCCAACTTCTCAGCCTTGCCTAACTGTATACTGAAATTTAAAAGCCACAATGTATTAAGAAGGATCTAGAAAAAAAAAAAAAAACATAATAAAGGAAGAGGTGGGTGACAGCTTTGTTCTACTGTATACATACTATCTGTATAACTTTTCTGATTCCTATTTCACTTGTCTATTCTTGCAAAAGAAAATACCCTGAAGGTCAGGGTCTCAAAGGAACAAAAATTGCTCACAAATGCACACTCCAGGCTGGGCTGGGCTACACAGTTCTGCTGGTCTTGCCAGTAACCACCCAGGTTGGTTGGGGCCTGAACCAAGCCATCAGTTCATTTGCCAGGATGTCCGGCATATTCTCTCTCTCTCTCTCTGTCTCTTTCTCTCTCTTTGTCTCTCTCTCTACTTCTCTTCCTCCACAAATTCTCTTCTGCGAAATGGGGTAACCTCATATATGGTGGTTCAGAGCTACCAGAACCACAAACGCAGGAGCTTGCAGTTCTTCTTGGGATCTTCTTAATCCCCGTGCGCACTTTGTCAATTAAAGCGGATCATAATGTCAACTTGATTAAAGGTAGTACACAAGAAAAAAAGTGTCCAAGGCAGCTATAGACATAAATGACTACGCAATTTCCCTGTGCTAGATGCTTTAGTTTATTCCTTCACTAAATAAATCCAGATTTATCCCCATTTTATAGATGATTAAAGTGAGGCTTACAGAGGATAAAGAAACGATTCCAAAGTCTTCGAGTTAGATTTGAATCCAAAGACAGTGTTCAATCCACTAACCACAGGAAGTCTTTTTAGCCTCTGAACATGCAATTAGGTTCAGTTCCTGGGAATGTATTCATTAGGTGTTCCCATTGGGTGTTCCCTGGTAGAAGAGCAAAACAAAGATGTCCTTTCATCTTCCTGTCTTTCCGCTTCAGCTTTGACTACAAAATTAACATCCTCTACTTCAGGACTTCCAGTAAATCATATTTCAAAGGCAATCCCATCTGATTTTCTCCAGGCTCAAAATTGCTGACACTCACTTCTGTGCAAAAATGGTACCCAATTACCAGTAAAGGCTGGGCCCAAAACACACACACCCTTGTGCTTCCTTTGTCTCTGATTCCCTTAGCTGTCCATGGCCTAAGATTAAAGCTTTAAATATCCCTCAAAAGGGAAACTATGCTGCCTTCCATTTCTCATCTTGAGATCCTTAAATCAGCTTTTGGGTCAGTGAAGGTCATCAGAGAGATCTTGAGAGTGTAGATTCCGGGCCAGTGAGCTGAAGGTGACATCTCTACATTATTAGTCTCAGAAGGAGGAGGACTGGGCACTTTGGAAAATAGAGTTGTGGATTCATGAGTCCAAGGAAGAATTTTAAAAATTAATTGGAATCTAAAAAAATGCCAAGAGACATGATCTATCCACAAGTAATTAATATACATTAACATAAAATTTGACAGCTTTTCAGAGCAATCTGGTGCCAACTCATTGCACTGAATGTTCGATTTCATTTCCGTGTTTTGCATGACCTGGACTGAAAACAACGAAATCATGAAATTTGCAGGCAAATGGTAGGAATTAAAAAAGATAATTCTGAGTGAGGTAACCCAGAAGCAGAAAGACACACAAAGTATAAACTCACTCATAAGGGGTTATTAAACATAAAATATAGGATAAACATACTAAAATTTGCACATCTAAAGATGCTAAACAACAAGGAGGATGCTAGGGAAGATGCTCAATCTTCATTCAGAAGGGTAAACGTGATAAGCATCGGAAGAAGGAGAAAACAGGGAATAGGACAGGAGCCTACCACAGAGGGTCTCTGCAAGACTCCACCTATTGAGGTATGGAAGCAGAGGCTGAGACTCATAGCCAAACTTTGAGAAAAATGCATGGAATTTTATGAAAGATGGGGGAGACAGAAAGACCTGGAGGGGACAGGAGCTCCAAAAGGAGACCAATAGAGCCAGAAACAAAACAAAACAAAAAAACTGGGCCCTGGGGACTCTGAATAGACTGATACCCCAACCAAGGACCATGCATGGTGATAACCTAAAACCCCTGCTCAGATGCAGCCCATAGACTCAGTATCCAAGTGGGTACCCTAGTAAGGGGAGCAGGGACTGTCTCTGACATGAGCTCAATGGCTGGCTCTTTGATCACCTCCCCCTTTCGGGGGTGCAGCCTTGCCAGTCCACAGAAGAAGACAATACAACCAGTCCTGATGAGACCTGATAGGCTAAGATCAGATGGAAGGGGAGGAGGTCCTCCTCTATCAGTGGACTAGGGGAGGAGCATAGGGGACAAGAGGGTGGGAGGGTGTGATTGGGAGGAGAAGAGGGAGGGGGCCACAGCCGGGATACAAAGTGAATAAATTTTGTAATAAATAATAATAACAATGAATAAAAAGCAAAACAACAATAAAAAAAGGAAAAAAGTGAAAAGTATGAGAGTGCCACTAGAGTCAAACTTGAGCACATGTTCCTCACATGTTAAATTCTTCCTTCTCTGAGTTATAACCCCTAATTCTGAGGGATGCATTCTATTCCGAATGACATCACCACAATCTGTGATCTAGAGTTCCCACAACTTGAAAGCATTTTTAATTCTACAACCAGGCTGAAAGCTATCCAAGGATCTTAAAGGGAGGCAGCAGCATATGAGCCCTTTTGGGGAGCATTTGACAACTTCCACCCTGTATCCTGAAATGAGTGGTAAACAAGAGAGAGTATAAATCTGCATGTGCTATATGTGAGCACAGCCTCCACTTTAGGCAGTTGCTATTTTGTACACACATGAGACAATTTAAAGATGATAAATTGTCACTTGTTTCTCCGAGGTCTATAGTATACAACAGAGTGTGAGGTTAAAAGCAGTAAAACATTTAAATTCTGTAAATATAATATTATATAATTTAAGTGGCTTCTTTACCATTTAAGATAAGTCATTCATCAGCACAGTAGCTATTTTGTATATATCATTAAAATGTGCCTTGTTGATAGGCTTCTGTAATATTTGATTATGGCAGCAATCCACAAGATGGACTCGTGATCAGTATGTGAAAAATCTAGCTTCTCACTTTATAATTATATCTTGAATTTATAGCCCAAAATTTGTTGCTTGTAAATTATAATTACAGCTTAAGGAAGTAAAGGAAATGTTAGCTCTTACTCAAATTAAAATATTTCTCTTTCCTATTTAACTGTTTGTCAAAAAACAATCTATGATTTTCTGTGTAGATAAGTGTATGATCCATTGCTATGGCTTTAAACACCATCTGGGGATATATTTTTCCTTCCAGACAAACTTTCCACATACAGTTTTTTTTTTCTTCAATTATGCTTAGATATATCCAACATTTTATGTGTCTTAGGGTAAAGGCCTTTAAAGAAAAAATGCACTAAAACACCCGACATTTACCTTTTATCTATATATGACTTAACATTTTACTGAGTAAGCTCTCCTCTACAATCAAGCAAACATATCCAATTTGGGATAAATACTTCCTTTTCGGTTTTCTCCCCCTCCCCCTCTTTTAAGACTTATTTATTATTTATACAGTACTCAGCCTACATGTATGCCTACACAACAGAAGAGGGCAACAGATCTCACTATTGATGGTTATGAACCACCATGTAGTTGCTGGGAATTGAACTCAGGACCATTGGAAGAACAGCCAGTGCTCTTAACCCCTGAGCCATCTCTCCAGCTTTCAGTTTTCCCTTTTATTTGCTTCCATTAAGGTATGCGCTACAACTGAACCTAAGCAAATTAGTGACTCTGTTACTTTAGGATTTTTTTTTTTAATGGTGAATAGGTGTCACCTTTGAAATAGATGAAGGCAATAGGTCTCTTTAGCAATCTCACTGCCAGGTAGGAAGCTAGCAGAAAGCATAAGACTAAATTTTGCCGCTCACATAGTCATATAAGAAGAGTCCTAGATGACCATCTACTGTGTCCTGGGAAATTCAAGGAAGTTCTGTCTTGACCTCTTAACTACTCCTATTGTACCTTGCAAGAAAGGCCCTGTATCCATTACTTTTGTATCACTGTGGCCAAAATTTTGGACAGAGAGAACTTAAAGACTGACTTTTTTTTTATCACCATTTTGGAAAAATTTCTGGGCAACTGTTGGGCAGAGTGAATGGAATTTTAGGTAAGAACTGGGAAATAGTAAGAGCTGGAGAGGACAGGGTCTCCACAAGGAGAGCAACAGAACAAGAAAATTTGAACACAGGGAACTTCCCAGAGACTCATACTCCAACCAAGGACTATTCATGGAGATAACCCAGAACCCCTGCACAGATGTAGCCCAGGGCAGTTCAGAGTCCAATTGGGTTACATAGTAATGTGAAGAGGGACTGCCTCTGACATAATCTGATTGGCCTGCTCTTTGATCACCTCCCTCTGGGGGGGAGCAGCCTTACCAGGCCATAGTAGAGGACAATGCAGCCACTTTTGATGTGAACTGACAGACTAAGATCAGAAAGGAGAGGAGAACCTCCCCTATTAGTGGACTTGGGGAGTGGTATGCAAGCAGAGGGAGGAGGGAGGGTGGGACTGGGAGGGGAGGAGGGAGGGGCTTATGGGGGGATGCAGAATGAATAAAGTGTAATTGATGAAAAATTAAAAAAAAAAGATTGATTTTTATAAATTTTAATTATAGGTGGATGAGGATATGAGCATGGCAGGGTAGGTGCCCATAGAGGCCAGAAGCATCAGATTCCTCAAAAGTTAGAGTGACATGGAGTTTCCTAAGGTGAGGACTAGGAACCTAATTCAAGTCCTCTTCTAGACTAGCATGCTCTCTGATCAGCTGAGCCATGGATCCATCACCCGTTTTGGAGCAATTGAAGTAAGCTACTTCTCCAGCTAGGCTCTTCCTCATTAAGGCTCCACAGACTCTGAACAAAAATGAAGGGGTACAAGAACCAAAACATGATCCCATGAAGGAAATTTTATTTTCAAACTATAACAGGTCAGTGTGAACTCCTTGTTTGGTATTTGAAGGGTTGGATTTTCCAAAACTTCTAGTCAGAATCAGGTAAACAAGTCATCTAATAAGTGGCTAAGCAGGAGATCAGTCTGGAATCCTGACTCCAGAGCAATATTCTAAAAGGCTATAGACTATTGGCCTCCCAGGATTCTTATACCCCTGGTGTGCAAGGGTGGGGCTTTCTAGACAGTATTTTTAGCTAATGCACACTACTTGGATAACAATAGTATCACCAATGAAAAATCATTTCTAACAACCATTAGGCTAATTAACAAAGCCTCTAATATTGATTTGAGATTAAGGTATTTGAAGACTTACAGCAATTGCTTTGGGAATGTTGATTTCTGATTGGAGTCTATGGAGAGTTAATAATCCCTGCAATGAACCCTCAATTAGAGAATTTCAAATGTAAACTAGCCACCCCTGGGGTATAGATTAAAACTAACAGGCAGATAAATATCAGATTATCTTTGCTAGAGGACTTTAAATTACAGCAGAGCAGCGACATGGTGTGAGATGCGATACCATTATGACAGTGATTATAACAGAAGGTGGATTTTAAGATTTTGTTTTATGTGTATCAGCTTCTGTCAGCATGAATGCTTTTCAGGTAGACTTAACACATGACATTTCCTAAAACTGCCATGCAATCCAGCAATTCTGCTTCTGAGTATATATTTTAAAAAAATTGAAAGCAAGGTCTCAAAGAAATGTCAGCACATAAATCTTCATGGCAAATTCTGCTCTATATATTCTTTGCTACAGTAAAATGATTGAGAAATCACTCATACCTGCTGTTCTCCTTTTGTCTGTGATTTCTTCTCAGATCAATATTATCTGAGTTCTTGTGCTTCTGTCATTACCCGGAAGCTCTGGGAAGGATCCCCTAGTAAGACAAACATTGTGATAATATTTTGAAATGGCTGCAAAGCAGTCCATTGTCACAAATGAGTGCTGGCGGGGGGGGGGGGAGGGAGGGAGGACGAGCCATAGAGGAATCCAGACAGAAAGTCAGAGGCCAATACAAAGGTTGCCAAGAGAGTAGGCTGGCAAGCCCCCTAGAGAGTAACATTTAAAGTGATATTCACCCTCAAGTGCCACCCACGCATTTGACACCTTGGGAAGTGGTGCCTCCTTAGCTTTGTCTCCAAGGCTTGTCTTACACTACTTCCAGTCCTTGATCTCAACACAAGGAGCTTAGATTATAGCCCAGTGTCCATGAGGCAGCTTTGAGAGAAACTGAAGGAAAAGGTTCATGTTATTGATAAAAAAATGTTACTCTTTTTTAAAAAAAAAATATTTTAATTTAGAGAATTAATTGAAAAGAGGTAAGATTGAAAGCAGGGAGATTAATTCATGCAAGAAATAATAAAAGCATGAGGTAAGGCAGTCATGGGCTGAAGAGACATGGATGCTTCAGGAGCTAAAAAGGAGGCAGGATTGAAAGTGTGATGACTAATTTAGGGTCGTGTAGAGAAAGGGAAGGAATGGTTGTGATGACTTTTTTCTTCACTTGGGTGGTTTCGACCATAGAACAAAATCACCATGCCTCTGGTAGAAGAACATTGTTCCATATTCCCCCTCTTTTTGCCTTCACTATTGATTGGATAAGGGTGGGGGCAGAGTTTCTTCTGCTCCTAAGAAATAAGGTTACTCAATGGGGATTTCACATTATTCTTTTTTCTGTGGTTGACTGGGAGTCAGTGGCAAGGGACTTTATTTTAGCAAAAGGGAATCACAACAAGTTACTCCAATGGTGGGATAGCTCTGCTATTATTCTGTGTCCAACCTCTGTAATCGTAGGACAACAAGAATGAGGGGAAAGAGAATCAAAGAAGGCAGGACAGCAAGAGAGTATGTAGATGAGGTTGCACTGACTCCCAGAGAGATATAGCCAACCACTTAACCATGGAAGATACACCCGGACAAACCATATGCAAAGTGGTGTGTCACAAAATGGAAGGAAAATAGGGAGAGGGCTTTAACAGCTGGTCACCATCTGTTTCTTGTTTCTTATATGCCAAAGTTCACCCCATGTGAAATTAACTCACGTTTTTACCTGATTCCTAAGTCACTGAGAAAACAAGATCCACAGCCTGGGGTGGGGTTTAGAAATAGGAAGAGGAACTAAGTCAGAGCCTCAGACTTAAAGAAAAGGCTCAGACGTAGACCATGGAAGCACAGTATCCAAGTGGGTTCCCTAGTAAGGGGAGCAGGGACTGTCTCTGACATGAACCCAGTGGCTGGCTATTTGACCTCCCCTTCCCCGAGGGAGCAGCAGCCTAGCTAGGCCACAGAGGAGGACATTGCAGCCAGTCCTGATGAGACTGATAGGCAGATGGAAGGGGAGGAGGACCTCCCCTCTCAGTGGACTTAGAGAGGGGCAGGGAGGAGATGAGGGAGGGAGGATGGGATTGGGAGGGAGTGAGGGAGGGGGTTACAGTTGGGATACAAAGTAAATAAACTGTAATTAATACAAAAAATAAAATTATAAATAAATATATATATATATATATTTATATATAAAGATATATAAAGATATATAAAGAAATGAATAACTCTTCATACCATCCTTATGTGCCTGTGGTGAACCATTGAAGAACCGATGCCCAATTGCTGCAAAGGTGTTTGACTTGAATTTTCCCAAGCATTTTCTTTGAAGTTTCCCAGACAAGCTTGGAGGAGACGAAGTCTAATTCAGTGCTCACTGTCACAGGCCATCTCTTGGTTGGGATTCTATGATAGATAACAATAACTTGTGGACTACAGGTTCTTGTCACTGGACTCCAATGGAAAGTCATCCAACAATATGTAATACTTTTTTTTCTGATCCTATGTAGAAAGAATAAAGAACGATAAAGTTCTTGTCCTTGAAAAAAACGAAAAACAGAAAAACAAAAATGGATCACTTGGGCCAGACAGGCACGGGCACTAAAGCAACCCAAAGGGCAGAAAGCCATTGAGAGAAAAGGTTGAGTGGGTTTGGGAGGGAAGAGAAAATGATCTGTATACACTATTGACTAAAACCCAGAATGGAGGGTTAACAACCATTTGTAGGCGCTGGTTTTTCAAATGCTGAATTATTTGGGTGTTCCTTAACGCTTATACCTCCTTTCCAATCCCCCAACCCCAGGGAGGGGGAAAAGAAGGTTGTAAGAGAAAGGGGATATAACCCATTTTGCTTCTTCCTGCTTGGTAGGCTTGTAGGATTCTTCTGGGGGCGATACCAGTATCCATCATCAGGAAATCCAGAAGCCCAGGTAACCAGCAAACCAACAAACCCCAAGCCAGCAAGAACAGCAAAACAGCCAGAACATAAGAACAGCAAGTAGTCCTCCTCCAATTCCTCCAAGCACTTTTTCCTCTGGGCTATCATAGTTATACCCTCAAAGTCCTCAGAATTCAACTAATTCCATCTGGCAAAGAGCTCCTCTCAGAGCATGCACAAAACAAATAGCCTGCTGCCATGGACAATCTGAATCAGTCCCATATTCCACACCTGGGATTAAAACAAAAACATGTTTATATCCACAACAACCATTCATTGAATTCCTAAAACCATAGCATTTCTGCCTTGATTTCCTAAAGGCCCGTATTGGGTTCTACTGATTCAATACCCACACACACCCACACACACAAACCATCTGGAGCAGAGACACTTGTAGTTGCCTAATCCAAAACCGTGCTGTCCTTCTTTGTCATAAAACTAATTCTCAGATAAATATATAGTCATTTATAAGTAAGACTACATTTTCCAGTGTGGGTAATACTTTATATGTTTTAACCAATAAGATAAATATATCCTGTATGGAAGCCTCTGGAGCACCCACCGTCTTAAAAGATAAAATGATGCTCCATTTCCCTTAGTCCATTTTTATTTCATTCCACAAATTGGAAGTGATGATTGGGACTCTAGTCACCATTTGAACCACAGAGACAAAGGATGATGGAGTGAGAAGCCCAAAAGAATATAGATACCAATAATTTAAAAAGTTATTATTCCAGCATTGTATTGCCTACTCTTAGATTTTACTGACATAGAGAAAAAAAAATCTTCCACTTTTTCAGTGTCTGTTCTTTCATCTGTTACCCTCAAACTTTCTTATTTTTTTTATTGGACTCAGACCAGTAAGTAGAATCTCTCATCAAGGACAGCTTACCTCTCTTGGCGATCTGTCCCTGGCATTTTCTTGGGCTTCTTTCACTCTCTTGGCTAAAAGTTCAGCTTTATCTACAGCTTTCTGCTGGCTTTTCTTAGT
This sequence comes from Meriones unguiculatus, assembly GCF_030254825.1. NCBI lineage: Eukaryota > Metazoa > Chordata > Mammalia > Rodentia > Muridae > Meriones > Meriones unguiculatus. Next base: position 141,679,856 of record NC_083369.1, on the reverse strand, counting down.
GTGTTGTTTCCTCAGAACAATACATTAGTGTTTGTGTCACAAGACACATGGAGTGACAAGATGTTGAATCTTGGGTGCTTTGGTCCAGAGCTTCTCACAGTTGTTGAAAGGCTTTCTGACAATAGATTGGTAGACATTATCTTCATTAGAGAGACTAAAAGTTTTTCAGATCCTGCTAGTTCTTTTGTGCCCCAACTTCCAACGCATGATAATGTCTCTCAATCCAGGAATATCCTTCTCTTCTTCTTCTTCTTCTTCTTCTTCTTCTTCTTCTTCTTCTTCTTCTTCTTCTTCTTCTTCTTCTTCTTCTTATTCCTCTTCCTCCTCCTCCTCCTCCTCCTCCTCCTCCTCCTCCTTCTTCTTTAAATGAACAGAGTTAAGAACACTCAGATTGGGATCCACAATGTATCATGAACAATTTGTGCTTCTCTCTTCAGTTCTCCTTGATTTATAACAGGAATGTTCCTTACTCAAGAGCAGGTACACTCTGCATTGAGTCAAGACACTTTGACTCATGGGAAAACAGTTTGCTTTTTTCACAGATTTAGATGGAATAACCCTTCCAATCTTCACCCAGAGCATCATCGGCTAGGTGTTACCATGCACTCCTACTAGAAAGTGGAAACATTGCATTCATCATCTACTTCAGTGAGTTTCTGGGTGGCTGGTGGCTGGGAAGGAGGCATTCAGGTTCATTTTGACATTCCCTCTCCCTCCTCCAGAGAACAGAAAAGAATCATCTTCTATATTTTTATACTTCCCTTATTTTGATCTTATAATACACACAGCTGAGCCTAGTCAATCTAATATCTTCTAGCATCTTTCCTGAGCTCCAAATCAAATTTGCCAGTGATTCCTCTTTTAATTTTTAAAAGTGGAGGGCACATTTACATGTCTCAAAATGTCCAGGACATCCACAATTTTCATAAAACCTGTTGAGCACATTTAGTGTTGCTCACACTAAAACACATGTATGTGATTTTAGGGACGATCACTTGGGACTGGATAACCAATGGGGGGGGGAGCTCATACCTGGAAAGGACTGATTCTCCTTCTCTTAGCTGCTAGTAATTGCCTGTGGCTCTTCATCTTTTGTAGTAAATGTAGACCACTGCAGAAATCCACAACTGGTCAAAATGCAGAGAAATGGTGACAGTGAAGTGTCCATCCACAGTTGGTACATTTACACACAACCCTCATACCTAAGGCTCAAGGGGCATCATGAAAGAGACAGCAGAATGATTTTAAGGCCAAAGAACTAAGACATCTGCTACAAGATAGTATTTTCTATGTATGACATCATAGAATTGTACCCAAGAAATCTTTTTTGTTTTATTATTATTATTATTTACAGTTCAATTTGTGTCCCTGCTGTGACCCCTCCCTTGTCTCCTCCCAATCAAATACTCCCTCCCTCTTTTCCCTCTATGCTCTTCCCCTAGTCCACTGATAGAGGAAGATCTCTTCCCTGTCTATCTGCCCTGAGCCTATCAGGTCTGATCAGGACTGGTTGCATTGTCTTCCTCTGTGGACTGGAAAGGCTGCACCCCCCAGGGGAAGGCGATCAGTGAGCCTGCCATTGAGTTAATGCCAGAGAAAGTCCCCGCTCTCCTTACTAGGGATCCCACTTGGAGAGTTAGTCTGTGGGCTACATCTGAGCAGGAGTTTTAGGTCCTCTTTGGTTAGGGTATCATTATCTTCAGGGGCCCCATGACTCAGTTTTTATGGCTCTGTTGATCTCCTTTTGGATCTCCCGTCCCCTCCAGGTCTTTCTATTTCTCTCTTCTTTCATAAGATTCTCTGCATTATGCCCAAACTTTGACTATGATTCTCAGCCTCTGCTTCTATACCTTGATCAGTAGAGTCTTTCCAAGGCCATCTGTGGTAGGTAGGCTCCTGTCCTGTCCCATGTCTTCTCCTGCTTCCAATGTCTATCGCATTTGTCCTGAATGAGGATTGAACATTTTCCCTGGGGTCTTCCTTGTTGTTTATAGGCATATAGATTTTAGTATGTTTATCCTATATTATGTGGCTAATGTCCACTTATAAGTGAGTATATGCCATGTGTGTTTCTGCTTCTGGGTTATCTCACTCAGGATGATCTTTTCCAGTTCCCACCATTTGCTTGCAAATTTCGTGATTTCCTTGTTTTTAATCCCTGAGCGGTATTTCACTGTGCAAATGAACCACAATTTCTGTATCCATTCCTCCATTGAGGGACACCTAGGTTGTTTCCAACTTCTGGCTATTAAAAACAGAGCTTCTACGAACATGGTTGAGCAAATGCCCTTGTTTTATAGTTGAGTATATTTTGGATATATGCCTAGGCGTGGTATAGCTGGATCTTGAGGTAACACTACTCCCAATTTTCTGAAAAAGCACCAGATTGATTACCAAAGTGGTTGTACAAGTTTACATTCCCACCAGCAATGGAGGAGGGTTCCCCTTTCTCCACATCTTCTCCAGAATGTGCTGTCATTTGAGGTTTTTTTAACTTTTTATTTTTTATTAATTACACTTTATTCATTTTGTATCCCCCCATAAGCCCCTTCCTCCATTTGAGTTTTTGATCTTAGCCATTCTGATGGGTGTAAGGTGAAATCTCAGGGTCGTTTTGATTTGCTTCTTCCTGATGACTAAGGACGTTGGGCATTTCTCTAAATGTTTCTCTGCTATTCGATATTCCTCTGTTGAGAATTCTCTTTTTAGCTCTGTACCCCCCTTTTTAATTGGATTACTTAGTTTGTTAGGCGTTTAACTTCTTAAGTTCTTTATATATTCTGAATATTAGTCCTCTGTCAGATATAGGGTTGGTGAAGATCCTTTCCCAATCTGTCATTTTTTTCTGTCATTTTGTCATTTTGTCCTTTACTTTACAGAAGCTTTTCAGTTTCATGAGGTCCCATCTATTGATCGTTAATCTTGGAGCCTGTGCTGTTGGTGTTCTGTTCAGAAAATTGTCTCCTGTGCTAATGAGGTCAAGGCTCTTCCCCAATTTTTCTTCTAACAGATTTAGTGAGTCTGGTTTTATGTTGAGGTCTTTGATCCACTTAGATTTTAGTTTTGTGCAGTATAATAAATATGGATCTATTTGCATTTTTTTACATGTAAACATCCAATTAGACCAGCACCACTTATTGAAGATGCTATCTTTTTTTCATTGTATGATTTTGGCTCCTTTGTCAAAAATCAAATAATTATAGGTGTGTGTAACCAAGAAATCTTAACAATATGGTCATCTAAACAAGACAGACACAATGACAACATCAATTGACATCTCAACAGGGATGGAATTGTCATTGACCAAGCTTTCTTCATCATACTCCTCTCCTATCTCTCCTTTTTTTTGGTAATTATTATTCTACTCTAGAGTTCTGTACAACTAGATTTTTCTCTTTTAGACTTTACATATGTATGTAATAATTTGGTATTTATTTTTGTGCCTGGAATATTTCACTTAGAATAATAATCCGCAAGCTCATCAGTATTGTTACCAATGACAGAATTTTTACCCTTTTAATGGCTGAATAATGTTAAATTATGTGTGTATAACACACTTTCTACATCCTATTGTCAATTGATATGTACTTTATTTCTTTCCTTTTCTTGCTATTGTGACCAGCACTGCATTAAACAGTTTTTCCTGTAAAGAAATGATAAATGATATTGCCCATCATCCAGGGCCTCTTCTGAAAGCTCGGTCAAAGTGTATATTATAACATTTCTTATGACGTCAGTTTTCCTCCTCCAATAATACCTGTTTTATATAATGAAGACACATACCCGTATACCTTCCATCCTACGCTGTGCCATCCCAGCAGGAGCAGTCAGAAACCATCTCAATGGTGAGTTCAGGTTGCATCTGTGGAGACTCAGTAAATTGAAGATCTATAGAAATTGGAAGGGGAAGAAGCACTGTAGAAACTTCCAGGAGGGTTATGTAAAGTTCTGCCAGAACAACCCAGCTGGCAACACCTTGCCTTTTCTTTTCCACGTGGAAACTTTGCTCAAAGTGCACATGGTCCCTCTCTCACTCTCTTCCTTTCTTGAGAGGGCTCTCTCATTCTCTCACCCACTCTCTGTCTATCTGTCTGTCTGTCTGTCTGTCTGTCTTTCATGCCATCATGCACACACTCACACATGCATGCACAGCAAGCAGCAAATACATAAGCCCCAAGCAGAATTTACTGATTTGCACTAGCCAGGGCTAGTTTTGCAATCAATGATAAGCCCCAGCAAAACAAACTTCTGGACTACAATGAAGTAACTCAGGGCAGCCAGATCAAATGGCTGAAATACTGGTCAGGAGGCAAACACGTGTATATGCTACTAAGCCAAGCAGAACCTTAAGAAATGAGGTTTAAATTAGGGCAATTTTGGAGGTTCTTCAAAAGTAAAAAAGTAACTACTTCATTTATGGTTTGACTACAAATAATTCTTAAACACATTTTGACAACATTTCTATGTTAGGGATGACAAGAAGCACAAAGCCTGACCCTTACACGCTAGAGGAGACAAACCCTTCCACTCTGTGTGTCCCTCTTTGGTCCTGACATTTGTTCTAACATTTTTCCACTCCTCATAGATGCTTTCTGCCTTTGCTCTCCTCTCCATAAGACCCTGAACAATTCCAGATCAAAGTCTTCACTCCCTTGTTCTTCTGTCAGGTGTTATGAATGTCACAGAAATGAAGAGAAATGTCCCTCCTCTTGCTCTTGACCTTTCCAATGAAATCTGCCTATAAGAGGAACTACATCGCTATATGGTCACTTTTCCCAGAAAACCAGAGCGGGATTTCTTTGACCCAAAAATAAAGCTGCGTGGTTTTATGTTTGTTAGTTGGTTGTCATTTTTGTCTTGGTGTTTGTTTGTTTTTAATTGAGACAGTGTTTTGCTGTGTATCTCAGGCTGGCCTGGAACTTATGTAGCCTTAGATCACCTTGAACTTATGATTCTCTTACAACAGGCATCAAGTGCTAGAATTAGTTATGCTATACCACACAACCTAAACTTTCCCTTTCCTACCTACTTTCTTTTTATTTGAACAATTAGGGTGGGAAAATAATAGACAGATTGATGTGGACCTTAGTTTAACCAGTTTCTTGTTTCTAGTACTACCATGAGGAGACTAGGACATGAGTAAGCCAGTCATTCAAGTAGGACAAGAAGTTATATGAAACAAATCAGAACTCAGCCTACAATTGGAGCTGCCCATTGAGCCCAGCAAGCCACCGAATCCAGATCACAAACACGCATGCTATATGTTTATTGTTACTGAGCCTGTGTAATTGTTTGCACCAAATGGTAATGGATACAAAAGCTATTCACTATAAATAACTCAAAGTACAACTCTGAATTTCATTTGCTTGGTTTTCAATCAATGGCAAAAGCTGAATCAAAATAGGATGAGCATTTTAGCCAGAGTCCTCCCTCTTCATTAGTTTCTTTAGGTGTACAGATTGTAGTAGGTTTATCCTATATTATATGTCTATATGAGTGAGTATATACCATGTGTGTATATACCATGTGTCTTTCTGCTTCTGGGACAGCTCACTCAGGATGATCTTTTCCAGTTCCCACCATTTACCTGCAAATTTCATGATTTCCTTGTTTATTATTGCTGAGTAGTATTCCATTGTGTAGATGTACCACAATTTCTGCATCCATTCTTCAGTTGAGGGGCATCTGGGCTGTTTCCAGCTTCTGGCTATTACAAATAAAGCTGCTACAAACATGGTTGAGCAAATATCCTTATTATGTACTTGAGCCTTTTTTGGATATATGCCTAGAAGTGGTATGGCTGGATCTTGAGGAAGAGCTATTCCTAATTGTCTAAGAAAGCGCCAGATTGATTTCCAGAGTGGTTGTACAAGTTTACATTCCTACCAGCAGTGGAGGAGGGTTCTCCTTTCTCCACAACCTCTCCAGCATGTACTGCCACTTGAGTTTTTGATCTTAGCCATTCTGATGGTTGTAAGGTGAAATCTCAGGGTCGTTTTGATTTGCATTTCCCTGATGACTAATGATGTTGAGCATTTCTTTAAGTGTTTCTCTGCCATTCATATTCCTCTATCGAGAATTCTCATTAGGAAGGGAGGGAACTACAGGAAGGATACAAAGTAAATAAAGTATAATTAAAAAAAATTAAAATTAAAAAATAATTCATAAAAAATAGGATGAGCACAAAAAAAAATAGATGTCTCATTTGCTCTTTCAGCATTTTATGCTTTTGTTTGCATATCCATAAACTGGGGTAACATGTTAAGAGGATTAGATTTTTCAAAACATTCAAAGTACACTAAGCAATACCTGAAACACAGTATACATCCAAACTGAGTGTTTCCCAGCATTTTTTTAATCTAATAATAAAGCTGCTGTCATATTTTTGCACAGGAATACAAATTTTAGGTTCAACTTGTAAACTCAGAATTCTGAGAAGAGTTTTGGTTGAGATGGTATTAAATCTATGGATTAAGTCAGAGAGCACTGTCATCTTAATATTTTTTAAATTTTCTAACAATGTATTCATTATATATCCCAAATGAAGCCCCCTCCCTCATCTTACCCAGTCCAACCCTCCCTCCCTCTTCCTCTCATCCCCTTCCCCTAGTCCACTGAAAGGGGGAATTCTCCACCATTGCCATCTGCCCATAGCTTGTTTAGTGTCACCAGGACTGCCTGGATCCTCTTCCTCTGTGGCCTGGCAAATCTCCATCATCAGGGGTGAGTGATCCGAGAGCAGTCAACTGAGTTCATAATAGAGGCCGCCCTGTTCCCCTCACTCAGAGATTCACATGGAGACTCAGTTGCCAATTGGCCACATCTGAGCAGGGGATCCTAAGTCCTCTCCCTAAGTCCTCATGATCCTTTGTTGATGCATCAGTCTCTGCAGGACCCCCTGGGCTCAGACCTTTTAGTTTTGTTGGACTCCTTGTGGAGCCCCTGTCCCCTCCATGTCCCTCTACTCCCACCCCTCTCTTCCTCCATTAGACTCCCGAGCTATGCCCAAAGTTTGGCCCTGAGTCTCAGCATCTATTTTGATCACCTGTTGGGTGAATCCTTTCAGAGGACTCTCTATAGTAGACTCCCATCTTGTTTCCTCTCTTCCACTGCCACTGGTGTCTATCTTGTTTGACATTCTGAATGAGATTTAAGCATCCTCCCTAGAGTCCTCCTTAGTGTTTACCTTCTTTAGGTCTATACATAGCTACCTGATGTTATATGGCTAATATCTGCTTATCAGTGAGTGTATACCAAGCCTGTCATTCTGTTTCTGGGTTACCTCACTCAGGATGCTATCTTCTAGACCCACCCATTTGCCTGCAAATTTCATGATTTCCTTGTTTTCAATAGTTGAGTAGTATTCCATTGTGTAAATGTCTCACGATTTCTGTATCCATTCCTCCATTGAGGGATAGCTATATTCTAGATGGTTTCCAGATTCTGGCTATTGCAAATAAAGCTGCTATGAACATAACTTAGCAAATGTCCTTATTGAATGGTGGGGCATCTTAAGGGTATATGCCCAGGAGGGGTATAGCTGGATCTTGAGGTAGTGTTGGTCCTAATCTTCTGAGAAAGCGCCAGATTGGTTTCCAAAGTGGTTGTACAAGTTTACATTCCTACCAGTAATGGAGGAGGGTTTCCCTTTCTCCACAACCTCTCCAGCATGTGTTGTCACTTGAATCTTTGATTTTAGCCATTCTGGTGGGTGTAAGGTGAAATCTCAGAGTCACTTTGATTTGCATTTCCCTAATGGCTAAGGACATTGAGCATTTCTTTAAGTGTTTATCTACCATTTCATAGTCCTTTGTTGAGAATTCTCTATTTAACTCTGTACCCCGTTTTTAATGAGATTATTTGGTTTGCTGGTGTCTAATATCTTGAATTCTTTATATATTCTGGATGTTAGTACTGTACTGGATGAAGATTTGGTGAATATATTTTCCAGTCTGTAGGTTGTCATTTTGTTCTAATGATAGTGTCTTAGTTTTACAGAAAATTTTCAGTTTCACGAGGTCCAATTTATTAATTGTAGATTTTAGAACCTGAGCTGTTGGTGTTCTGTTTAGGAAATTATATCCTGTGCCAATGAGTTTAAGGCTCTTCCCTATTTTTTCTTCTACCAGGTTTAGTGCATCTGGTTTTAAATTGAGATCTTTGATCCACTTGGACTTTGATTTTACACAGAGTGATAGATATGGGTCTATTTCCATTTTTCTACATGTGGACATCCAGTTAAACCAGCACCATTTGTTGAAGATGCTATTTTTTCCATTGTATGGTTTTGGTATCTTTGTCAAAAATCAGGGGTCCATGCGTGTGCATTTATTTCTTCATCTTCTATTCGATTGCATTGATCCACCATTCCGTTTCTATGCCAGTACTGTGCAGTTTTTATTACTGTTGCTCTATAGTACATCTTGAGATCAAGGATGGAGATTCCTCCAGATGATCTTTTATTGTAGAGGACTGTATTAGCTATTCTGGATTTCTGGTTATTCTATATGACAATGAGAATTTTTCTTTCAAGTTTTTTTTCTTTTTCTTTTTTTTAAAATTCTTTATTAATTACACTTTATTCACTTTGTATTCCCCCCTGTGGTTCTCTCCCTCCTCCCCTCCCAAACCCCTCTCTTTCTCCCCCTTCTGCATGCACGCCCCTCTCCAAGTCCACTGATAGGGGAGGTCTTCTTTTCCTTCCTTCTGATCCTAGTCTATGAGGTCTCATCAGGAGTGGCTGCATTGTCTTCCTCTGTGGCCTGCTAAGGCTGCTCCCCCCTCAGGGGGAGATGATCAAAGAACAGGCCAATCAGTTCATGTTAGAGACAGTCGCTGTATCCATTACTATGGAACCCACTAGGAAACTGAACTGCCATGGGCTACACCTGTGCAGGGGTCCTAGGTTAAATCAATGAATGACTCTTGGTTGGAGTATGATTGTCAGGAAAGACCCCTGTGCTTAAATTTTTGGGTTTTGTTGCTTTCCTTGTGGAGTTCCTGTCCTCTCCAGATCCTACTATTTCCCACTTCTTTCAGAAGGTTCCCTGAACTCTGCCCAATGTTTGGCCATAAATCTCAGCATCTGCTTTGATAGTCTGCAGGACAGAGCCTTTCAGGGGCCCTCTGCAACAGGCTCCTAACTTGCTTCCTGTTTTCTCCTTCTTCTGATGTCCATCCTCTTTGCCTTTCTGGATAGGGATTGAGCATTTTAGCGAGAGTCCTCCCTCTTGATTAGTTTCTTTAGGTGTGAATTGTGCTGGTAATTTGATTGGCATTGCATTGAATCCGTAGATTGCTTTTGGTAAGACAGCCATTTTTACTGTTAATCCTGCCAAGCCATGAGCATGGCAGATCTTTCCATCTTCTGATATCTGATTCTATTTCTTTCTTCAGAGACTTGAAGTTTGTTTGTTTGTTTGTTTGTTTTATTTGTTTGTTTTTTCAAATATGTCTTTAACTTTCTTGGTTACAGTCACATCAAGGTACTTTATGTTCTTAGTGGCTATTGTGAAGGGTGTTGGTTCCCTAATTTCTTTCTCAGCCCTTTTGTTTTTTGTATACATGAGGGCTATTTTTTTTTTTAGTTAATTTTTTATCCAGCCACATTCCTGAAGGTGTTTATCAGCTGAAAGAGTTTTCCGGTTAAATTTTTGGAGTCACTAATGTATACTATCATATCATCTACAAATAGTGATACTTTGACTTCTTCCTTCCCGATTTGGATCCCCTTGATCTCCCTTAATTGTCTTATTGCTCTAGCAATGACTTCAAGAACTGTGTTGAAGATAATTGAAGATAGTGGGCAGCTTTGCCTTGTCCTTGATTTCAGTGGGATTGAATTGTTTCTCTCCATTTAGTTTGATATTGGCTATAGGATTGCTGTATACTAAATTAGGTAAGTGCTTTGAATCTCAGATGTCCAGAACTTTAAACATGAGTGAGCTTTGGAATTTATCAAATTCTTTTTCAGCATCTAAAAAGATTACCATGTGTTTTTTTTTTCCTTTCAGTTTGTTTATATGGTGGATTACACTGATGGATTTCCATATATAGGGCAACCCCTGCATACTCGGGATGAAGCCTACGTGGTCATAGTGGATGATATCTTTTATGTGTTCTTGGATTAGGTCTGCAAATATTTTACTGTTTTTGCCTCAGTGTTCATCAGGGAGATTTTCCTGAAATTCTCTTTCTTTGTTGGGTCTTTGTGAGCTTTAGGTACCAAGGTTTTCTGTGGCCTCGTAGAATGTACCTTCTGTTTCTATTTTGTGGAATAGTGTGAAGAGTATTGGTGTTAGCTCTTTGAAGGTCTGGTAGAAATCTGGGCTGAAATCATCTGGCCCTGGGCTTTTTTTTTGGGGGGGGATGGGAGACTTTTAATGACAACTTCTATTTCCTTAAGGGATATAGGACCACTTAATTTATTTACTTTGGCTTGATTTAGCTTTGGTAAGTGGAATCAACCATGAAAACTGCCCATTTCATTTAGATTTTCAAATTTTGTGGAATATAGGCTTTTGAAGAAAGACCTAATGGTTGTTTGGATTTCCTCAGTGTCCGTTTTTATGCCCTCCTCTTCATTTCTGATTTTATTGATTTGGACAGTGTCTCTCTGCCTTTTAGTTAGTATAGCTAAGGGTTTGTCTACCTTGTTGATTTTCTCAAAGAACCAGATCTTGGCTTCATTGATTCTTTTAATTTTTCTCTTTGTTTCTAGATTATTGATTTGAGCCCTAAGTTATTATTTCCAGCCATACTCCTCTTAGTTATGTTTGCTTCTTTTTTTTTCCCTAGGACTTTCAGGTAAGCCATTAAGTTGCTTTTATGAGATGTTTCAAATTTCTTTTTGAAGGCACTTAGTGCTATGAACTTTCCTCTTAGCACTGCTTTCTTTTTTTTTTTTTTTCTTATCAGTTACATTTTATTAACTCTGTATCCCAGCTGTGTCCCAATCCCTCATTCCCTCCCAGTCCCTCCCTCATCTCCACCGTGCCCCTTTTCCAAGTCCACTGATGGGGGGGGGTCCTCCTCCCCATTCATCTGATCCTGTTTTATTAGGTATCTTCAGGACTGGCTGCAAAGTCCTCCTCTGTGGCCTATCAGGACTGCTCCTCCCTTGGGGGTGGGGAGGCTAAAGAGCCAGTCATTGAGTTCCTGTTAGAAATAGTCCTTGTTCCCCTTTGGGAAACCAATTGGTTACTGAGCTACCACAGGCTACATCTGAGCGGAGGTTCTAGGTTATATCCGTACATGGTCCTTGGTTGAATGTCAGTCTCAGAAAAGACCCTGTGCCCAGATATATTTGGTCCTTGTGGAGCTCATATCCTTTCTGTATCAGACTAACTCCCCTTCTTTCTTATGATTCCCTGTACTCTGCCAAAGGTTTGGTCATGAGTCTTTGCTTTGAAAACACTGCTAGTTAGAGTCTTTCAGATGCACTCAGTAGACTCCTGTCATACGTTCAATGCACATCCCATCTGTCTTTCTAAATGAGGATTGATCATCTCACCCCATGTCCACTCTCTTGATTATCTTTTTTAGGTGTATAGATTTCATTGTTTATCATATCTTATATAGGTCTATATAAGTGAGTACATACCATGTTTTTCTTTTGCCTTCTGGGATATTTCACTCAGAATGATCTTTTCTAGATCCCACCATTTGCCTGCAAATTTCATTATTTCCTCCTTTTTGATTGCTGAATAGTATTCCATTGTGTAAAAATATCACAATTTCTGTACCCATTCCTCCGTTGATGGACATCTGGGTTGTTCCATCTGGCTATTACAAATAAAGCTGCTATAAACATGGTTGAGCAAGTATCCTTTTGTGTACTTGAGCAAACTGTGGGTATATACCTAGCAGTGGTATAGCTGGGTCTTGAGGAAGCACTATTCCTAATTGTCTTAGAAAGCGTCAGATAGATTTCCAGAGTGGTTGTACAAGTTTACATTCCCACCAGCAGTGGAGGAGGCTTCCCCTTTCTCCACAACCTCTCCAGCATGTGTTGTCACTTGAGTTTTTCATCTTGGCCATTCTGATGGGTGTAAGGTGATATCTCAGGGTCGTTTTGATTTGCATTTCCATGATGGCTAATGAGGTTGAGCATTTCTTTAAGTGTTTCTCTGCCATTCGATATTCCTCTGTCGAGAATTCTCTGTTTAGCTCTGTTCCCCATTTTTTAATTGGATTGCTTGGTTTGCTGCTTTTCAGCTTCTTTAGTTCTGTGTATATACTGGATATTAGTCCTCTGTCAGATAAAGGGTTAGTGAAGATTCTTTCCCAATCTGTAGGCAGTTGTTTTGTTTTGATGATGGTGTCCTTTGCTTTACAGAAGCTTTTCAGTTCCATGAGGTCCCATTTATTGATTGTTGCTCTTAGAGCCTGTGCTGTTGGTGTTCTGTTCAGGAAGTTGTCTCCTGTGCCAATGAGTTCTAGGCTCTTCCCCACTTTTTCTTCTAAGAGATTTAGAGTATCTGGTTTTATGCTGAGGTCTTTGATCCACTTGGACTTTAGTTTTGTGCAGGGTGATAAATATAGATCTATTTTCATTTTTCTGCATGTGGACATCCAGTTGGACCAGCACCATTTGTTGAAGATGCTATCTTTTTTTCATTGAATGGTTTTGGCTTCTTTGTCAAAAATCGAGTATTCATAGGTGTGTGGGTTTATTTCTGGGTCTTCTATGCGGTTCCATTGATCCTCCTTTCTGTTTTTATGCCAATACCATGCAGTTTTTATTACTATTGCTCTGTAGTACAAGTTGAGATCGGGGATGATCTGTTGTTGTACAGGATTGTTTTGGAGATTCTTGGTTTTTAGTTTCTCCATATGAAGCTGAGAATCTTTTTTTCATGGTCTGTAAAGAATTGAGTTGGTATTTTGATGGGAATTGCATTGAATCTGTAGATTGCTTTTGGCAGGATGACCATTTTCACAATGTTAATCCTACTAATCCATGAGCACGGGAGATCTTTCCATCTTCTCATATCTTCTTCGATTTCTTTCTTCAGAGACTTGAAGTTTTTCTCAAACAGGTCATTCACTTGCTTGGTTAGTGTCACCCCAAGGTACTTTGTTATTAGTGGCTATTATGAAGGGTGTTGTTTCCCTAATTTCTTTCTCAGCCCTTTTGTCTTTGATATACAGGAGGGCTTCTGATTTTTTTTTGAGTTGATTTTGTATCCTGCCACTTTGCTGAAGGTGTTTATCAGCTGGAGGAGTTCTCTGGTTGAATTTTTTGGGGTTGCTCATATATACTATCATATCATCTGCGAATAGTGACACTTTGACCTCTTCCTTTCCGATTTGTATCCCCTTGATCTCCTTTAGTTGTCTTATTACTCTGGCTAGGACTTCAAGTACTATGTTGAAGAGGTATGGAGAGAGTGGGCAGCCTTGTCTTGTCCCTGATTTCAGTGGGATTGATTGAAGTTTCTCTCCATTGAGTTTGATGTTGTTAGCACTGCTTTCATTTTGTCCCATAAATTAGGGTATTTTGTATCTTCATTTTCATTGAATTCTAGGAAGTATTTAATTTCTTTCTTTATTTCTTCCCTGACCCAGCTGTCATTGAGTAGCGAGCTGTTCAGTTTCCATGTGTTTGTAGGTTTTTGATATTTCTGTTGTTGTTGAGGTCCAGGTTTTAGTCCGTAGTGGTCTGATAAGATACAATGGATTATTTCAATCTTCTTTCATCTGTTCAGGCTTGTTTGTAACCAACTATATGGTCTATTTTGGAGAAGGTTTCATGAGGTGTTTAGAAGAAGGTAAATTCTTTTGTGTTGGGTGAAAAGGTCTGTAGATGTCTGTTAGGTCCATTTGATTCATGACCTCTGTTAGATTTATTGTTTCTTTGCTTAATTTCTGTTTTGTTGACCTGTCCTTTGTTGAGAGTAGTGTTGAAGTCTCCTACTATTAACGTGTGGGAATCTATGTGTGGTTTAAGTTTTATTAATGTTTCTTTTACAAATGTGGGTACCCTTGTATTTGTGGCATAGATGTTCAGGATTGTGATGTCTTCCTGGTTGAATTTTCCCTTGATGAATATGAAGTGTCTTTCCCATCTCTTTTGATTAATTTTGGTTGAAAGTCTATGTTATTAGACATTAGAATGGCTTCTCCTGCTTGTTTCTTGGGTCCATTTGCTTGGAAAACCATCTTCTAGCCCTTTACTCTCAGGTAATGCCTATCTTTGTGACTTACGTGTTTTTCTTGTATGCAACAGATTGTTGGGTCTTGTTTACACATCCATTCTGTTAGTCTGTGTCTTTTAGTGGAGAGTTGATTCCATTGATGTGAGAGAGATTCATGACCAGTGGCTGTTAGGATCCTTACATTTTGATGTTGGTTGTAGTAGTGTGTTTGTGTGCTTGGGTACCTTTAGTTTTGCTGTAGTGAGATTATTTCTTTCTTGTGTTTTCCTGAATGTAGTTAGTTTTCTTGGGTTGTATTTTTTCCTTCTAGTATCTTCTGTAAGGCTGGATTTGTGGGTAGGTATCGTTTAAATTAGTTTTTGTCGTTGAATACATTGTTTTCTCCATCTATGATGACTGAGAGTTTTGCTGGGTATAGTAGGCTAGGCTGACATCTGTGTTCTCTTAGGGTCTGCATGATATCTGTCCAGGCCCTTTTGCTTTCATAGTCTCTGTTGAAAAGTCAGGTGTGATTCTAATGGGTTTGCCATTATATGTTACTTGGCCTTTTCCCTTTACAGCTTTTACTATTTTTCTATGTTCTGTATACTTACTGTTTTGATTATTATGTGGTAGGAAGATTTTCTTTTCTGGTCTAATTTATTAAGTGTTCTGTATGCCTCTTGTATGCTTATAGGCCCCTACTTTAAATTGGGAAAATTTTCTTCTGTGATTTTGTTGAAAGTATTTTCTGGGCCTTGGAGGAGGGAATCTTCTTTTTCCTCTATTCCTATAATTCTTAGGTTTTGTCTTTTCATGTTGTTTTGGATTTCTTGGATGGTTGTGTCAGAAATGTTTTTAGATTTATTATTTTCTTTGACGGATACATCAATTTCTTCCATTGTATCTTCCACACCTGAGATTCTTTCTTCCATCTCTTGTAGTCTGTTGGTTATGCTTACCTCTGTAGTCCCTGTTTTCTTCCCTAAGTTCTTCCTCTCCATGATTTCCTCCATTTGTGTTTTCTTTAATTTTTTTAATTATATCTTCAGAACTTGAACATTTTTGTTGATTTCCTTCACCTGTTTGTTTTAACATTCCTCTACTTCTTTTATTTCTTTCAGTGACTTAATTATTTCCTCTCTGAAGGCCACAAACTGTTTGGGTGCATCTTCCTGTATATCTTTACAGATGGCCTTTATCTGTTTGACTTTATCTTCCTCTATTTCTTTACTCATTTTATTGTTTCTCCCATTATCCTCTTCATAAACATAGATGTAAGGTCATCTTCATGAATTTCACTCATGTTAGGGTATCCAGGGCTACTTGCCCCTGGATAACTGGGTTCTGGAGATGGCATATTGCTTTGGCTTTTGTTGGTTGTGCTTTTATTCTGGCCTCTACCCATCTGGCTGTCTCAGGTTGTTGGCTGTTATTTTCTGGTGCCTGCTGGAATCCTGGGGTGGGGAGAATTCCCTTGGCAGGAAGATAGTTGATCCTTTTGTTTTTTTGTTTGTTTGTGTTTTTTTTTTATATGGTCACTGAATGGCTGGTGCTTCTCAAGGAATTGCCACAGCTCACCTCAGGTGTATAGATATCTGGGGAAACTGCAGTTGTTGGTAGTCAGGAGGGCTTTCCTCTCACCAGGAGAAGTCCTGCAGACAGCTGCTCTGCCACTTGGTTTCTTGCTCTGAATTTAGTGAGCTGTTGCTGCTGCTCTTACACTGTGTTTGATGGGTGCTGCCCTCTTGAAGAACCATGGAGCCCCACGGTTTGGTCAGTTTAGGTAGGGAGACAGGTTATGCCTTGGAGTAGTGTCTGGAGTCTGAGACCTCTGTAGGTCTGAGGTTGGAGTTCTGTGCCCAGTACCCAAGAGGTAATCAGTGGGAGGTGAGAGCCACACACAAGAGTGTGGCAGAAGGCTAGAACCCGGAGCCTGTGGGAACCCAAGAACTTTTCCAGGAATTAGCTGGGTGTCTTGGGGTCAGACCTAATGTTTCCCCCAGTGTAGGGATTCCTCCTGACAGGGAGGCCCAGTCCGTGGTGTTTTAGAGTCCACAGTTTACTCTGGGATGGTGAGTAGAGCATGCAGGCCCTGGTGAGTGGCTCTGCGCTTGGGATAGGGCACCTGCAGGAACCTGAGAACTTTTCATGATGGTGGTGGCAGGGGAGGGTTTGGCTGGGTGCCCTGAGGTTGGACCTGATGTTTCCTTCACCATGGGGTTTCCTTCCAGCAGGGAAACCCAGTCTCAGTTGTTTGGGACCCGCAATTCTTTCTGGGATGGTGAGTTGGGTGCGCAGACATTTAGTTCTGGGCTGGAGGCTGTGTCTTCAGGAACCCAGGAGCTTTTCCAGGGACTGTCTGGGTGAGCTGAGGTCGGTTGGTCCCGATTGCTTCCTTCACCATGTGGTTTTCTCTAGACTTGAAAACCCAGTCTTGGGCTGGAGAGATGGCTCAGTTGTTAAGAGCACTGTCTGCTCTTCCAAAGGACCTGGGTTCAACTCCCAGCACCCACACGACAGCTTACAACTGTCTGTAACTGCAGTTCTGACACCTTCATACCAATGCACAAAGAATAAAATTAAAAAAAAAAAAAAAGAAAACCCAGTCTCTGGTGTTGTGAGGCCCACAGTTCATATTGGGATGGTGATCACACAGAG
Organism: Meriones unguiculatus; assembly: GCF_030254825.1. NCBI lineage: Eukaryota > Metazoa > Chordata > Mammalia > Rodentia > Muridae > Meriones > Meriones unguiculatus. The sequence goes on along the minus strand of NC_083369.1, from coordinate 141,663,057 downwards.
ATCAGCACATGGGCATGTGGCAACTGACAGCCTGCAGGGACAGGAACTCTTCTAGGGTTTAGCTGTGTGACCTAATAATGGACCTGATTGCTTCCCACACTGTAGGGTTTCCTCTCACCAGGGAAACACAATCACTGGTGTTTTAGGACCCAGAGTTCAGTCTGTCGGTCACTGTGCAGTCACTGTTGTCCTACTCTTCAGACACAGTGTCCTCTTGGTGCAGCCATTTTGGATTCCCCCTGCCATCTATATTTTATGTATAATATTTGCATTTATGTTTATAAGAATGTTTTGATTGTTTAGATGTTTCATTTGCTCTTTCAGCAATATTTTATGCTTTAAGCATTAAGATCTTACAGATATTTAAGCAGATTTTTTAATTTTTAATTTTGAGAGGATATACCCTTTTTTATAGAGAAATAAAAGAACAAGAGTCAAGATTCAAAAAGAGGGACTGTCATAGGTTTAAAATACTCTTTGCAGCTAATATCCAGTGCCAAAGGGGGAATCAGTTTTCTCCAAAAACAGGGGAGTAACTGACAATATCAATGACACCCCATAGAGGCCGCATGCCCAAGAGTAGTTGGCCAACACAAATTAAAGCCATGCTGTTTTGTGTATTTTTTCCCCATTTCATTTTGCTTTGTTTTGGCAGTTTTCTTTCTCTTATTAGTCTCTTTCATGTTTGTTTTGGTTTTCATTGTTGTGGTTTTGTGGGATGTTTTTGTGTGTCTAGTTTTTTGGAGTCTTGTTTTGAGTTTATTTTGAAAGAGACAAAAAGGACATAAAATTTGATAGGTAGGAAGGTGGCAAAAATCTGTGAGGAGTTGGGTAAAAAAAATCTCAATAAAAATAGCAAATAAGTTGATTTTAAAAAAGAAGGAGCATGTTATACTTTGCAGGGTGGGGTAGAGGCATAGATGGATGCTTAATTCAAATAAACCATCCTGTCTTAATCACTGGTCTTTTGCTGTGAAGAGACACCATGAACATGACAACTCTTATAAAGGAAATCTTTTAATTGGCACTTGCTTATAGTTTCAAGGACTCAGTCCATTATTAGCATGGCAGCACCCAGGCAGACACGGAACTGGAACGTTCTACATCTAGATCAGCAGGCAGCAGGAAGAGAGAGACACTGTGTTTGGCTTGGGCTTCTGAAACCCCAAAGCTTATCCCACCCCCAGTGACACATTTCTTCTGACAAGGCCACCCCCACTCCAACAAGGCCATAATCTTTTCAAATATTGCCGCTCCCTATGTCCCTATGGAGGCCATTTTCTTTAAACCACCACACTTCTCTACAAAAGGATCAAGAGGATCTGCCTTCTTCCTTTTCTGTATGGAGAAATGCAAGAATGAAACATTACTACAGCCTCAAGGTCATTGTTTAGAGCCATTGTTCTCCACCTGTAGGTCACAATCCCTTTGGGACTGAATGACCTTTTCACAGGGATCACCTAAGACCATCAGAAAACAGTGCTATTTACATTATGATTCACAGCAGCAGGAAAATTACAGTCATGAACTAACAATAAAAATAATGTTCTGGTTGGGAGGGGCACCACAACATAAGGAATGGTATCAAAGTGCTACAGTATTAAGAAGACTGAGAGCCACTGGTCTAGAGGAAAAACTCATTCACAATAAATTTTCTCAATGAGAATGTCAAAACTGAGCCTAAGGTCTTTGATATACTCCTGATATTTCTGCCCATTGATCAAAATCTTGAACTATTCTAAAGCTAAAGAAACAAAATAAAACAAAAGCTGACTACCTTCCACTAAATGTTCCATAACTAGCTGGAGAGAGTCTCTAAGGGCTTTAGAGGAAGGCTGAAAATACCTTCTCAGTGAGGTTCTTTCCATTCAAGTGTCCCTAAGGGGGAAAGGGGCCTGCTCATTCTGGACCACCTTCTTCCTTGTGTGGCACCAGTGCTATAGGGCCTGAGTGATGGGTCAGTGGGTGTGTCAGATACTGTTCTGTTACTATGAAGAGATGCCATGATCAAGGCGACTGACATGAAGGAAAGCATTTGAATTGAGGCTTGCTTACAGTTTCAGAAGTTAGACACTTTCATCAAGGTGGGAATGATAGCAACAGGCAGGCATGTTGCCTGAGAAGTAGCTAAGAACTACATCCTGATCTTCAAGCAGAGAGAGAGAGAGAGAGAGAGAGAGAGAGAGAGAGAGAGAGAATGGGCCTAGTATGGGTTTTTGAAACTTCAAAGCCCACCCCAGTGACACACTTCCTCCAACAAGGCCTCACTTACTTCAATAAGGCTATACCTCCTAATTTTTCTAATCCTTTCAAATAGTTCCACTCCCTGGTGGCCAGGAATTCAAATATATGAGCCTATAGGATCTGTTCTTGTTCAAACTACCACAGTGGGTAAATATACGACTGCAAAGCCTGGTAACCTAAGTTACATAACTGATACCTTCACTTGCATAACATGGCACAACCTCCCCCCACCCGCCAACATACATACATATATACATAAGAAAAACGAGTGCCAAAGGACAGGATGTGGAAGGTAGAGATGCACTTATGTGGGTTAAAAGTCACTATCTGCAAGCCAGACATGGTGGTTTGCACCTTTAACCCCAGCACGCAGGAGACAGTGGCAGGCAGATCTCTTGAGTTCAAGGCCAGCTTAATCTACAGATCAAGTTCCAGGATAGCCAGATAGCCAGGGCTGCAGAGAGAGAGAGACAGAGAGAGAGAGAGAGAGAGAGAGACAGAGAGACAGAGAGACAGAGAGACAGAGAGACAGAGAGACAGAGAGACAGAGAGAGAGGGAGACTCTGTCTTGAAGAAAAAAGGAAAGAAAGAAAAGTCAGCATTTGGAGCACACCTGACTGTGCTTCAGACCCCTCTATTTCCAACACCACTGACTACACTGGCCCGGGGCCCTCTGTAAGAAGAAGCTCCTTGTTGTAAAGGTATATCTTCAGCAGACATCTTCTAGAGGCAGTCCTATAAGATCAAAGGTTTTGGCTGGGCAGCACCCTTTAATCCTAGAACTCGGGGGCCGATGGATTTCTGTGAGTTCAAGGTCAGACTGATCTACCTAGTGAGTTCCAAGACATCCATGACTAGAGAGAAAGACCCTGTATCAAAACAAACAAACAAACAAACAAACAAAACTTATTACAGAGTCAGTCAGCTTCAGAATTTCCACAGTACAGAGGGTCTCAAGGAAACATCTCTGCAAACATATAGGCAACATGCCACTTGTCTACGGGTGGTGTCTATGTAGACCACAGAACTTCAGGAGTGTTGCATTAGAATGGAATGACCGCAGGGCTCTCTGGTAGCTGTAAAATTTGGCTAGGCCACTATCAACCATCTTGCAGGCCCCACTGCTTGTCCCAAGACTGTTCTCTGACCTCAGATGTTAGTGAATGACACAATTTGCATGAAGGAAATCTAGGCTTCTTAGAAACTGTCGAATGAGAGCTTTTATAGTCTTAGTTGGCAAACCTAGCGGGGGTGCCTTGTCCATAGCTGACACTAAAGTCAGCTTAATTTCTTGGTCACTCCAGGAAGTGGCTTAAACTGCCATCAGCCAGACAACATAGCATGCTCAAATGCTTCCAGCCTCCTCAGTGAGACCACCTCAAAACCCATACTGATGGGAAGGCCCCCCCTCAAGCTTCTCCTCCCCTGGAGACTCTTTAGGGCTACAAAATGGCTGCTATGCAGATTGTTGACCTTGTATACTACCCCACAGACATTGGCACCAATTTCAACCGCTGACTCATATTAAGAATTAATCATTTTCAGATGAAAGGGATATCTTGAGGATAAACCAAGAGGGGGAGGGGCAGCTATTTATTGGAGCCTAGGAACTGGTTTCTGTGGTACCATATACCCAGGCCATATGGCTAGATGTCATGGGCAACACCATAGACACAGGCTGCAGACTCCCTCACCTCCTTAGTTAGATTTAAGTCTAAGTATTTCATAGTTTTTTAATGATGTTATTCATTATATTATTTCAATTTACACATTCATCACTATAATACTCTATTTTGACCTCGTATTATGAAATTGTGGTAACCTAATTTAATTGTTTTCATAGCTAGCTTTTTGACAGATTCTTTAGTATTTTCTACTCAAATAGTCATTTCATTTGTTCTTAAAGACTATTTTAATTCTTCCTTTTTCAATTTTCAGGCTTTCTTCTTTTTTTTCCTTGCCTTTTACCACTAGCTAGGACAATGTCAAAATAGAAATTATCAGAACAAATATGCTTTCATTATTCTTTACATCTTTAATCATTTGACAGTTTCATACATATTTATAATGAATTTTAATTATTTTACTCCCTATTTCCTGTTCTCATCAACACTCACCCCTTGAAATCTCCTGCTGGAACCCTTCTCAAAAAATCCTCCTCCTGGACCTCCCCTATCAGTGGACTTGGGGAGGGGCATGCATGCAGAAAGGGGAGGGAAGGTGGGATCGGGAGGGGAGGAGGGAGGGGTTTATGGGGGGATACAAAATGAATAAAGTGTAATTAATAAAAATTAAATAAAAATTTAAAAAAATCCTCCTCCTGAGGACAATGAAGCCAGACCTGATAAGACCTAATAGACTGGGGTCAGAGGGAAGGGCAGGAGGACCTCCCTATCTGTAATTAATGTAAAAGTAAATTAATTTTTAAAATCCTCCTCCTGTTTTCACGTTTTTTTTTTGCACATGAATCACTGAGTTTAATTCATTTCTTGCCCAAACATGGTGGGAGTTTACTGGAGCAAAAACATCTTATCATTGGCTATCCCACTGGAGAAAAATGACATACTGCCCTACTCTCTTGAGAGTTGGGAATGATGTCAATTTTCATCTTTTACCCCTGTCCAAATTGATAAGCCAAGTTTTTACCCAAAGAGCCATGGTGCTATATTCAAGTCAGACAACAGTCTCGACCTGCCATGGGTCTGGAATAATGCTGCGATTCCCCCTCAAGAGGCCCTAGATGTGTACCACAAGGAGGAGGTGGAAACTTTTGCCTTTCAGTTAAAACTTGTTCAATCCATGTCCCTCATCATCAGTACTTTCTATTCCAATAAGGAAATGTTCCTTCAGGAATTGATCTCTAATGTTTCTGATGTCTTGGACAAGAATTGGTATGATAGACTAACAGACTCGTCCAAGTTTGGACAGGGGTAAAAAGCTGAAAACTGACACCATCTCCAAGCCTCAGGAATGCACTCTGACTTCAGTGGAGACAGGGCTTGGCATGACCAAGCCTGACCTCATGCATAATTTGGAAACCACTGCTCGGTCAGGCACAGAAACTTTCATGGAAGCTGGTGCAAACATCTCTCGGATTCAGCAGTTTGGTGTTTGTCTTAGTTAGGGTTTCTATTGCTGTGACAAAACATCATGACCAAAATCAACTTAGAGAGTAAATGGTTTATTTCATCTTACAGCTTGTCACCCAGCATTCAGAAAATTCAGGACAGGAACCCATTGAATGTGGTGCTGCCATGTGTAGGTAGTCTTGGTGTGTATAAGAAAGCGAGTATTGCAAATCACGAGGAGCAAGCCAATTGGCAGAATTATTCCATGGCTTCTGTATCAATTCTTGCCTCTAGATTTCTCCTCTAAGTTCCTGTCCATATCAGTCACTAATTCTAAAAATGCCCAACAGGAGTCAGATGTGGTGGTGCACACCTTTAATTCCAGCTCTTGGGAGGCAGAGGCAGGTAGATCCCTGTGAGTTCAGGGCCAGCCTTGTCAACATAGCGAATCCCAGGACAGCCAGAGCTGCATAAAAAGACCCTGCTTCAGAAAACAAGCAAGCAAGTCCACAGGCATGCCTCCAGGCCGATCTTATGGAATGATGGAGTATCAACTGCGGTTCCCTCTTTTTAGATAAGTCTAGCTTTTGTCAAGTTGACACGAAAGGAGAGAGTATTGGATTCCATTATGCCTCTTTTGTGGCAGAGAAAGTTGTGATCACAAAGCACAATGATGATGAATGCTATGGCTGTGAGTCTTTTGTTGATGGATCTTTCACTGTACAAGCATATCAGGACGAGTCTTTTGACCAGAGTGTCATACTGATACTTCACCCCAAAAGAAAACCAGATGGAATACTTAGAGGAGAGGAGGATCAATGAAATGGTTAAGAAGCACTCAGAGTTCATGGGCTAAGAAAGGATAGATGTAAATCAGTGATAAAGAGGTAAAGGAAGAAAAAGAAAAGGACAAGAAGAATGATGAGGAAAATCCTAATACTGACAATGTAAGATCAAATAAGGAGGATGTTACTGAAAATAAGAAAAAGAAAATTAAGGAGAAATACACTGGTCAGAAGGAATTGCACCAGACCAAGCCTGTTTGGACCAGAAACCCTGATGGTGAATTCTGAAAGAGCTTCACCAGTGACTGAGAAGAGCACTTGACAGCAAACACTTCTCTGTAGAAGGTCAATTGGAATTCATGGCACTGTGCATCATCTCTTGGCAAGTTCTTGTTGTCCTTTTTCAGAATAAGAAGAACATCAAGATCTGTGTCCAACATATGTTCATCATGGATAGCTGTGATAAATTAATAATACCAGACTCTCTCTCTCTCTCTCTCTCTCTCTCTCTCTCTCTCTCTCTCTCTCTCTCTCTCTCTCTCAACTTTATCTATGATGTGATTGGCTCCAAGGATGAACATCCCCCAAGAAATGCTCCAGCAGAGCAAAACTTTGAAAGTCATCCACAAAAACATTGTGAAGAAGGGACTTGAGATCATCTCTAAGTTGGCAGAAGACAAAGATAACTGCAAGAAATTCTGTGAGGAATTCTGTGAGTACCTCAAGCTTGGAACCCACACAGATTCCACTAACTGGTAGTGATGCCTCTCTGAGCTACTGAGCTACCACACCTCTCACTCTGAAAGTGAGGTAACTTTTATGTCCGAATATATATGAAGGAGAAGCGGAAATCTATTTACTGTATCACTAGTGAAAGCAAAGTTTGGGTAGCCAGTTCTGCTTTCATGGAGTGTGTGAAGAAGTGGGGCTTTGAGATGGTATCTATAACTAAGCCTGTTTACAGGTGCTGCAGGCAGCAGGTCAAGTTGTATGGGGTAAAGTTTGGCATCTGTGACCAAGGAGGACAGGGAGCTGCCAAAGGATGAGAAGAATGTGGAGGAGAACAAGGGAACGTTTGAGACTCTCTGAAAACTCATGAAGCTATTGGTAAGAAAATTGAGAGGGTGACAATCTCCAATGAGCTTGTCTCTTTATTATGCTATATTGTTAAAAGCACTTATGGATGGACAGCCATCATAGAGCATATGACGAAGGCCCATGCACTCCCAAACAACTCTACAATAGACTTACATGATGGCCAAAAAAGCACACAGAGACCCACCCAGACCACCCCATTATGGAGAAGGCTGAGGCAGACAAAAATGGCAAGGGTGTTAGAACCTAGTGGTTCTATTGTTTCAAACCATTTCCCTCTCCCCTGATTTCTCCCTTGAGAACCCCCAGACCCACTTCAGCTACATCTACTCCATGATCATACTAGGCCTGGGCACTGATGAAAATCAAAGTGATAGCAGAGACGATGAGCAGCACCAAGCCCACCGCTTTTGCAAGATGAAGAAGCTATCGTTTCCCATGGAAGTAGAGTTCCCACTGGAAAGCCTATGCCCTTGGTGTATTTTTCTCTTTGGCTCTCCAGCAGCCTGGACTGACTCGACCCACTTGGTTCTCCGTTGCTGCCTACAGGTTATTTTCATCTCTCCTGTCCTTAGTGTCTTAAACCCGAACAGTCTCTTCCTCCTTCACCAAATAGCAGGGCTGGGTGTTGTGCATTATATTTTGTTCATTTGTTTTATTTTGTCCTAAAATGAAAAGTATACAAAATAAAGGGAATGCGGTTTTTTTTTTAAAAAAAAAATAACATCCCCATCACCCAACAACCATTAACTATCAATAGGGAGGGATGGGGCCTCATGGGTCCTTCCCTAATTTATGATGAAATGCTGACAAGCTTAATCTTGTACAAGTCTTGCTCCTATAAGCACAGCTATAGTAAACTCATGCGTGCAACGGCTATTTTATTTCCAGAGGATGTCTTTTTGATACACATCTCCCTATTCTCTGGCTCTTACATTCTTTCCACTTCCTCATCCCTGATTTTCAGTGAACCTTGCAGAGGGAGATACAGCTATCCCGTTGAAGGCCAAGCATCCCACCATCACTTATTCTTTGTGCATTGGCCAATTATGAGGTTTTACATTAATGACCACCCACTGATTACATAGTTCTTGTTCCAAAATGACACACTTAGCCTTTCATCACTCGGAGCAGCTATGAATTATTTCATTGTATGTTGGGGTTTGTGTGTTGCTAGGTGTGTGGATGTGAGCATACATATGTGTACATGGATGTGGAAGCCAGAGACAACCTCAGGGGCTATTTTCAGGCACCACTGATTAATTTTTAAGGCATGGTCTCACTGGCCTGGAATTCATGAAGTAGTCTACCCTGGCTAACCAGAAAGCCTCAGAAATCTGCATATTTCCATCTCCTCAGCATTGGAATTACAAATTCTACACGATACCTGGCTCTTTATGTGGATGCTGAGGATAGAACTCACGTCTTCATGCTTGTCAAGTAAACACTATATCCCTAACCCTATCCTTTTTACTTTCTGAATAACATCTTTTGATGTACAGAAGTCTTGTTTGTTTGTTTGTTTGTTTGTTTGTTTCAGACCAGAGAGATAGCTCAGTAGGTAAAAAGGCCGGCCACCAAGCTTGAGAACTTGACTTTGATTCCTAGGACCCACCTGGTAGAAAGAAAGAACTAATCCTCGGTGTTAGCTTGTGTTCTCCGCACATGTGTCATGGCATATGCATACCTATGCTAATATGCACACAAATAGCTATCATTTAAATTTTTCAATTTTCACAAAGTCCAATTCCTCAATTTCATTCTTTGGGTACTTGTGTTTTTAATATCATATCTGAGAGACTCATTCTGAAGTCAAGGTCATGTATGTTTTCTCCTATGTTTCTTTGTAAGAGTTCGTAGTTTTAGCTCTTAGATTTCCATCTTCAATTCATTTTGGTTATTTTTTGTCTTTGTTGTGATTTATTGAGGCTAAATTAATGTATTTGTGCTAGGACATCTAGTTTTCCTTGCACTATTTTTTTTTTTTTAAATAGACAGTTCTTCACCTTTCTGAACAATCTTGGCAATCTTAATAAATGACAACTAATCATAGATGGATAAGTAAAGCACCTCTTATGTGATAAAACTTACCTTTAGTTGATGTGGTACAAAGTCTATATCCAGAAGATATTTTGTTGAAATATATAGATACACAAGCCTAACTAGTTTCTTAATTAATGACTTTTTGCTTCCATTAGAGCATCTTTCTTTAACAAATACTTTAAATGTGACAAAAAATTTAAAATAAGTTGTCTCTATTTTTGATCCTTCCTAAAGGGTTTGTATAAATTTCATGCTGCAAATTTTTAAGTGCTCTCTAAATCAATCCATTTTGGTACAAACTATAATTTTATCCAATTAAAATTAGGAAATTCATCAAAAGATTCTTCAAAGTTAAGATATTCCAACATTCAACCATAGAATTGCAAAATTAAATCTTATAAATCATTTGAACTAAAATCATATATTTTAGTTTCCCTGTTGTTTTGAAGAAATAAGTTTTAATTATTCCCTTTTTATAAGTTTTATTTGCAATTATTTCACTTTTTAAAAATCTTTAAATGAGCATTCAATGAATACTTTAATTAAAATTTCCAAATGCTTTTGATAAATAAAAAAAGTTAGACAACTTAAAAAAAATCTGGCTAGTTTTATGTCAGGTTGACCTGAACTGGAGTCATCACAGAGCTGTAAGGCGTTTCCTCAATTAGGGAGCCATGAGGGAGGCCCCAGCACATTGTGGGTGGTGCCATCTCTGGGCTAGTAGTCCTGCGTTCTGTAAGAAAGCAGGCTGAGCAAGCCATGAAGAAGGAGCCAGTAAGTAGCACCCTTCCATAGCCTCTACATCAGCTCCTGCCTCTAGGTTCCAGACCTGCTTGGATTCCTGTCCTGACTTCCTTCAATAATGAACAGCAATATGGAAGTGTAAGCCAAATAACCCCTTTCTTTCCCAATTTGCTTTTTGGTCATGGTGTTTCATCACAGCAATAGTAATCCTGACTAAGGAGTGCCAATGTAGGTTGCATAAAGTGATTAATGAAGTAGTTCTTTAAGTCTCAAGAATTTGATGCACACACTGGCGTCTTAAATATTTTATTAGCTAAATCACTTTTTGCATACAATGTATTTTGATCATGTTTTCCCCTTCTCTAGCGCTCTAACTCCTAGATCTTCCCCTCCTCTCTACCCACCCAACTTCATGCCTTCTTCTCTCCTCTCTCTCTGTCTCTCAAAAAAAAAATCACAAAAAAGAAAATTAAACCAAACAAAAATAAAGACCTTTATTTAGCATTAGTTTTCTGTTTGGTTTTTGTTTCACCAAGCTGGCTTGGAATTTGCAGCCCTTCTGCGTCAGCGGGAAATTCACTGGGATCCACTACTACACTGATTTCAACATCAATTTTGTCATAAAAATTGCATTCAAGTTACACTGACGTCGTATAATTAAAGACACTTGTAATTTTTGACAATGACAACTACAACTACTGTTTTGATTCTGTAGGTTGTTTTGTTTTGTTAACCATGAATTATGTGTCTTCCTTGACCAAATATAGCTCAGTTCTACAGACTTCTCAGTTTTACTAAGAGCATTGTCCTAGTTCCGATGTTGTGCTATACCAAAAGTTACATTTTTAACTCTTACACCCTCCCCAATAAGTCATTTTATCTCCAAATACTGAAGTTTTAAAGATGAATTTACTATAGCATGGCAGATGTTATACTTTTAACAGCATGAACCTCTGAAAGATTTATTTAGATCCATGAACTGGTTGAAAATATCAAACTATATTTGGAACAAACTGATATTCAAAGCATCTGATAACACTAATATAAAATTGGCATCAGGTAACTGTGAATTCCCTTACCTTGTGATGGATCCAACCCATCAGCAGGTACTGCTTCAATTTTTATACAAGGACAAGGAAACCCTGGAGTACAGTTCAGGTATAAGAGCAAAGTGAAAATAAACATTGTGTAAAGTCATATGTAAATATCCTTAAGATATGGGCAATGAGTACCTTGTCCGAGATCATTCTGGATAACAGACACCCCTAAAAGGGTAAAGACATTTAAAAACACGTGGGCAGCTCTACTACTCAGAATCCAAGCCTCAGTGATGACGGGCTGTGAACCAACACCCTAAAAATCTACACTCAGTGATTAATACCTTGGGCTGGAAAGGTAGCTCTGTTAGTAGAGTGCTTAAGTACCATGTATGAAACTCCAGGTCTACTCCTGGCATCACATAAATGAGGCATGGTGGCACATACCTTAATTTCAGGACATTGGAGGTAGAGGCAATATTAAGTGGCCAGGCATGGTGGCTTTTGCCTTTAATCCCAGCACTCGGGAGGCAGAGGTAGGGGAATCTGTGAGTTCGAGGGCAGGCTCACCTACAAAGGGAGTTCAGGACAGCCAGAGCTATGGAGAGAAAGGACTACACAGAGAAACTCTGTCTCGGAAAAAGGAAGAGTTCAAAGACAGTGAGTTTGAGTTCAATCTTAAACTCATGACATTGTCTCAAAAAAGATGAATATTTTCTTAAACTTTTTCCTAATATCCTAAGAAAGAAAAAGTAACCATACTCAACACTAATAGCAAATCAGAACCAGAAATGATTTTAAAGGACAGGAAATAAGCAATAGAGAGATTTCTAAAAGACAAAAGGCAAGTTAACTGGTGAGATGCCCACAGATAGCAAGCATGCAACAGATGTGTATAAAAGCAAGTATTGTTTTCTATTACTAATGAACATACTCCCTTTCTTTTTGTTCAACTCCTGAGTTCTAGAAGAACAAATAATTTCCAATGCATTTACAAAATTTAACATAATAAGAAATTAAAATTACTCTTAAATTTATGCATACATATATTTATTAGTACATGTTTATGCATACATATATACAATCTGGCTATGAAACAGATGAATTAGAACTAGGTAGGCATTGCATCTTAAAATTGTGATTAAAAAAAATTGTGACTGATTCTCCTTTTCTAAGCTTTTTGTTTGTTTTCTGTGGTTTTCTTCTTTTTTCCTTTCATCCTCCTGCAGCCCAGAAGTTGGTCCTGAACTTGCACTCGAGCCTCCAAATCTTTTTTTAATTAAATTTTTATTTTTTATGTTAGTTACAGATAATTTATGTTGTATCCCAGCTGTAGCTCTCTCCCTGATTCCCTCCCAATCCCACCCACCCTCCCTCATCTCCTCCCTGCCCCTCTCTAAGTCCACTGATAAGGGAAGACCTCCTCCCCCTCCATCTAATCCTAGCTTATCTGGTCTCTTCAGGACTGGCTGCAATGTCCTCCTCTGTGACCTAGGAAGGCTGCTCCTCCCTTGGGGGTGGGGGTTGAAGAGCCAGCCACTGAGTTCATGTCAGAGACAGTCCCTGTTCCCCTAACTAGGGCACCCACTTGGATACTGAGCTACCATGGGCTACATGTGAGCAGGGGTTCTAGGTTATCTCCATGCATGGTCCTTGTTTGGAGAATCAGTCTCATAGAAGATCTCTGTGCCCAGATATATTTGGTCCTTGTGGAGCTCCTGTCCTCTCCAGGTCATACTACCTCTGCCTTCTAGAATATGAATCTCTGCACGCTGCCCAAAGTTTGGTTATGAGTCTCACCATCTGCTTTGATACACTGCTAGGTAGAGTCTTTCAGAGGCCCTCTGTGGTAGGCTCCTGTCCTGTTACTTGTTTTCTTCTACTTCCAATGTCCATCTCATCTGTCTTTCTAAGTGAAAACTGATAATCTTATCTCGGGTCCTCTTTCTTGTTTATCTTCTTTAGGTGTACAGATTTTAGTATGTTAATCCTATCTTATAGGTCCAGTATCCACTTATAAGTGAGTAGATACTGTGTGTGTCTTTCTGCTTCTGGGATACCTCACTTGGGATGATCTTTTCTAGATCCCACCATTTGCCTGCAAATTTTATGATTTCCTTGTTTTTAATTGATGAGTAGTATTCCATTGTGTAAAAGTAGCACAATTTCTGTACCCATTCCTCCGTTGAGGGACATCTGGGTTGTTTCCTGATTATGGCTATTACGAATAAAGCTGCTACAAACATAGTTGAGCAAATGTCTTTGTTGTGTATTTGAGCATATTTTGGATATATGCCTAAGAGTGGTATAGCTGGATCTTGGGAAAGCACTATTCCTAATTGTCTGAGAAAGTGCCAGATTGATTTCCATAGTGGTTGTACAAGTTTACATTCCCACCAGCCATAGAGGAGGGTTCCCCTTTCTCCACAACCTCTCCAGCATGTGCTGTCGCTTGAGGTTTTGATCTTAGCCATTCTGATGGGTGTAAGGTGAAATCTCAGGGTCGTTTTGATTTGCATTTCCCTGATGGCTAAGGAACTGAGAATTTCTTTAACTGCTTCTCTGCCATTCTATATTCTTCTACAGAGAATTCTCTGTTTAGCTCTGTACCCCCCTTTCTAATTGGATTACTTGGTTTGTTGCTGTTTTATTTCTTGAGTTATTTATATATTCCGGATATTAGCTCTCTGTCAGATATAGGGTTGATGAAGATCCTTTCCCAGTCTGTAGGCTGTTGTTTTGTTTTGATGACTGTGTCCTTTGCTTTACAAAAGCTTTTTTAGTTTCATGAGGTCCCATTTATTGATTGTTGCTCTTAGAGCCTGTGCTGTTGGTGTTCTGTTCAGGAAGTTGTCTCCTGTGCCAATGAGTTCTACAGCCTCCAAATCTTGAATTTGGAGGATTTCACGTATGTGCCACCATGCTCAACAATTTTATGTCTTCCTTCCCCCTCTCTGTTTCTTTTTTTCTTCCTTCCTTCCTTTTTTCCACTTTATTTTTCTCTTTATCTATGGGTAGGGCATCCCAGTTCTCTGTGTCTCACACTCTGTCCCCTTTTCTGTTATTTTTTCCCCTGAGCCTTAGGTGTAGGAGTTGCATTGTAGATGTATCAATTAGAGTTAGGCACCCCATGGTCACTTATTCACTGCATTTTGACCAGTTTGTGGATCTCTGTTGCAAAAAGTAGAGTCTTTGATGAGGAGAGCTATGCTTATCTGGAGTGTAAGGACAGTGTTTAGAATATAGTTATAAATTATATTGGTTTGGAAAAATGGCAGTAATGGGTTCTCCTCTAGGGTCTATGACTTCTTCAAACCCAAGTAGTCACCAAGAAGGCCTTAAGTATAATGTGACAGCTATTGGTTACTCCTAAGGTAAAAGTACCACTGCTGCACCATTAGGGATATCTCATCTTGGATGGTCATTGTTGTGGTAGGATTTAGAGTTGGATACTACTTACTGCTTTTCTCTCCCGGCAGCTCACGCAGCACCTTCCGCTACTATGAGAGCATGCTCTCAGGGAGGAAGCTGCCAAGTCAGTTTCACCTCAGTTCCTCCAGTTCCTGTGTCTGAAGTCTTTAGTGTCTTCAGCACCAAAGGACTTTAAGGGCTTTCCTTCCTTACTCAGCTAAAAAAGTTTTTTTTTCCCCATTACATAACATCTGTGTCCTAGCATTTCCCTCTGTAGAATCTCTCTCCCCACATATTCCCTATCTATGCATTTTGTCTATATGTCCTGTACATCTAATCTATGGTGTTCTGTTACACCAAGGGACAGCCTACACAACCTTTCCATATAACTCTGGCTGTGTGACAAGAACCACATGAGAGGCAGCAAGGGCAGTGGCAGTTGAGAGCATTAACAATTCAAGAAACTGGTTTTCCGTGTCTGGCACTGAGGGTTTTGTTAGACAGTCTATAGCTCCCGAAGAGAGCACATCAACAAGTGAAGTATGACTCCATTTAAATACATATGCAGCATATTTTAAGTAAACATTAGATAATATTTCCCCATGACTTTTGAAGCATCCTGAGTGTTATTTCTTCCTCCTACCCCCTTCTCCTTGTCTTCTGTCCTTTCTTCCCAGTCAGGGGCGTAAAGTTTTTCCCTTTTTTTTTCCTCCTCATAGCACCTGTCTTACTATTTCCCTCTAGAACACCTTCTCCCTCACAGCATAGTCACTGTCTAATTATTCTGGTTTCTGAAGTTACTCCAGGTTATTATAGTCACATCTAAAGACCCAGAGCTGGAATTTATAAAGCAAAGACAATGTGCAGAACACCTCTGGGTCTGGGTTACCTCATTCGGTGTCATAGTTTCTAGACCCATCAATTGACCTTTACATTTCGCCATTTAATTTTTTTTCACTGTAAAGGAATTCCGTTATACAGTAAAACTTTCTCATTATCCATTCATTGGTTGAAGGACATTTAGCTACGAAGTCCGCTTCATAGCTATTGGGAATGCAGTGGCAAGGAATTGGCTTAGGCCTCTCAAGCAACTTGGATCACAGGCAGTACCGATACAGTTCATAAAGATCTTGAATACAAAAATACAATTAATACTTTTAATGAAATGAAGGGAAACCTTTGTCTTCTGTTGGGTTGACTATTGCAGACTAAATGCAAGGCCTCAATTCATTCTGAGCACATTGCTCTACCACTGAGCTACACATTCAGCAACATGAATTTTATGGAATAAATACATAGTAATTCATGAGTCACGTATTACTTTATAGACTTTGCCAAGCCATCCAGTCACTCAGACATATTTAAGTTCAGTCATCTTTGAGTTTTTGCCAATTCCACATAAAAACCATAGCAACATCCATTTTTGCAGTAATGAAGGTATTTTTGTTTAGGTAGGAGCACAGACATATTTTGTTTAACAGCCTGCTCTCTTGATTCATAACTCGTAAATATTTAAACCTAATGGAATATGGGCTTTCATTTGTCCTGCTGCCCTAAGCTCACAAATACCAGGGTTAGCCAGAACATACCGTCTGCAGATGTGTATGGCAAATCACCTTCTCCAAGCAGGCCTTGTACAGTAGCAAGTGCTTTTTGAAATAGATAACAGTATTTTTTTCAGCATATTCACGTCTTCTTTTTTACATGTGGTTACTGATACCTGTATTGCCTATGGGGCGTGTAAGAAATGTCCATAAATGATTTCTGCAAGTTAGAAACTTGACATCAATGTTCTTTGCAGGTAAAAACTCAGTGTTTAATTTTTTAGTGCCTATTCCCTTGGGCTCACTGATGCTCAAAATGTTTATTGAAGAAACAAAAATAATAAGCATTAGCTAACAATATGATAAATAATGGATGTAGGCTTATGCTGTACAATAAATGACAAAACCTTTGGGAACTAAAGCGTTGAGACGCCCTTTCTACTTTCTGCAGCGGCATAGCTCAGCTTTCATTTCCGGCATATACTTCATATACATCTGACTTATGGCGCCCCACATTTCCCACTGATAAGCCAAGAGGTGGCTTGTATTGCTTTGCATATGACTGTGGCTGAGATAAAAGCCACAGTAACCAAGTTGTATGCAAAGAAGCTCGTGAGGATAATTGCTTCAAGTATTTCATTCAATGGCGCCCGAGATCAGAACACAGCTCCTACAGCTGTGAACGTTGGAGACACTTAGTTTGTTCTAAGAGTAGTCTGGTTGGTCTTATTCATTGTGGGGTACTTTTAACTATCAGGCAACTAGAAAGTCAGTTGAAAGAAGCAAGGAGCTGACTTTATTCCAGATTTAGTTGCAAGATGAAATAAGGCTTGATGAATTCTTATCTCAATATTAGATGATTCTCTGACTGAATGGGGACATGCCAGATGAAGGTTCACCACTTGCTTCAGTTTTTCAGATGCCAGTTGTTAATAATAATTACAAAAATTAAAAGTCTGGGATGTGGATCATGCTCAGTTAAAAGAATTATTGCAAGCTTGCACAAAGCCTGGAATTTGAGCCCCAGGCAGTGCCATATGCTTCTGTAATCAGAACATTTAGAAGGTAGAGCCAGGAGAATCAGGAGTTCAGGTTCACCCTCAACTACATAAAAGTTTGAAATAAGCCTTGGATACATGAGACCATGGAGATAGAGAAAGGAAAGAGGAGACAGAAGAGAGGAGAGAGACAGAGACACAGAGACACAGAGAGAGGAGAGAGACAGAGAGACAAAGACAGAGCTAGACTTATGACAAATACCAAACCAGGCAGAAGAATAGGGCAACAGGGATAAATCAAAACTGTCAGGCCCACAGGAATTTAAGGTTACTCTAAAAGCTCCCCCTTCCAATTCATTCTGCAGGGTACAGATTAGGTGGCTTTTTACTAATAAGATCAGTCTTTGTGAATACACACTTCCATTACACTCCATTAATCTACTTGTTTTTTTTTAAGCAATTAATTCCTTCGGTCTCCTGAGACAGGGTTTCTCTGTGCAGCCCTAGCTGTCCTGGAATTATCTCTGTAGACCAAGCTGGTCTTAAACTCACAGAAATCACCCTGCCTCTGCTTCCCAAGTGCTGGGATTAAAGGTGTGTGCCAAAGTGCCTAGCTTCCAGTACTCTAGAGTTAATACTTAAGCTCCCTGCTGCAATATGTATCTGGATCCTGCTCAGCTCATCTTGGATCACCTCTCTCACATACTTTCACTGATCTTCTAACTAAAATAGTCCTCCTCCATGACTTCTCTATGATAGACAACTATCCAGTCAAGATGCATTGTAGCCATCTTTTTTTTTTTTTTTTTTTTTTTTTTTTGTAAGAAAAGGTCCTTTTCTGACTCTTCCAACCAGGCCATCTGTCCCTTATTCCCCGGGGATGCTTATTGAATGCCTCTGTTGTGAAGGTGTTATCACTGGCTTCCCTTCCCATATGAGTGCATGCAAAAACAAAGCCTTTGAGATATCCACAGCCCAGGGTTTTCCTTCATCTGTGGAGCACTTTGAAGAAAGAGATCTCATCATCTCTGTATCCTCAACACTTAGTACATTAGACTAGTCTAAGTGAAACTGAATTAGGTTGGAGTGAGTTGAGCATATTTTAGACTTTTATCTAGCTAGCTAGCTGTTTATTCGGTGTGTATGCACATGCGCACGTGAAGGTCAGAGAAAAAGATGGTAGAAATGATTGTCCCTCTATACTATCTAAGTCCCAGAAATCAAACTCAGGTCATGATGCTTGGCAGCAAGTGTCCATACCCACTAATCCATATCACCGGCCACAGTGATCACATTTTGAAAACAATACCAGGAACCCAAATATGAAGGAATCTAAATGCCTATCTGATGAGATTGCCCAGGGTGGGGACATTTTGAGCAGGAAGAGAGCATGAGGACAAAATTCTTTTAGGAAAACAAGTCCAGGATTCTGTAGAGGATGAACTGAGTTTCCACTCATTCTCACACACTCCCCACCAGTAGTGTTCCCAGTGAACATTCTCAAATTCGCTCCCCCACCAACTTGGTCCAAGCCTATGAAAGCACAAAGTGCATGAGAATATGGATGGCATTTCCAAGAAAACAAGTCTCATTTTTAACAAATGTAATCCTAAACAGCCTTTAATTTCCTTACTATGTAAACAGAGAGCTCATGAATAAGCATGAAAAAAAAAAAAACTAACACCAACTGGACAACAGAAAAAGAACTTAAACAGAAATTTCACAAAAGAAAAAAAAAAGTAACTATAAACATGGATGAGTAAATTTCCTTGATGTGTACTTGAGCCTCTTTTGGATATATGCCCAGTAGTGGTATGGCTGGATATTGAGGAAGCGCTATTCCTAGTTGTCTGAGAAAGTGCCAGATTGATTTCCAAAGTGGTTGTATGAGTTTACATTCCCACCAGCAAGGAAGGAGGGTTCCCCTTTCACCACATCCTCTCCAGCATGTGTTGTCTCTTGAGTTTCTGATATTAGCCATTCTGATGGGTGTAAGGTGAAATCTCAGGGTTGTTTTGATTTGCATTTCCCTGATAGCTAAGAATGGTGAGTATTTGTAATAGCCAGAATCTTGAAATAACCCAGATGTCCCTCAGTTGAAGAATGGATACAGAAATAGTGGTACATTTATACAGTGGAATACTACTCAGCAATTAAAAACAAGGAAATCATGAAATCTGCAGTCAAACAGTGGGAACTAGAGAATATCATCCTGAGTGAGGTATCCCAGAAGCAGAAAGACACACGTGGTATATACTCACTTAAAAGTGGATATTAAACATATAATACAGAATAAACATACTAAAATCTGTACACCTGAGGAAGCTAAGCAAGAAGGAGGACCCTGAGTAATATGATTAATCCTCACTCAGAAAGGCAAATGGGATAGACATCAGAAGAGGGGAAAAACAGGGAACAAGACAGGAGCCTACCACAGAGGGCCTCTAAAAGACTCTACCCAGCAGGGTATCAAAGCAGATGCTGAGACTCATAGCCAAACTTTGGGCAGAGTGCAGGGAATATTATGAAAGAAGGGGGAGATAGAAAG
This sequence comes from Meriones unguiculatus, assembly GCF_030254825.1. NCBI lineage: Eukaryota > Metazoa > Chordata > Mammalia > Rodentia > Muridae > Meriones > Meriones unguiculatus. The sequence continues at coordinate 141,643,540 of NC_083369.1, read as the reverse complement.
ACCTGGAGGGGACAGGAGCTCCAAAAGGAGAGCAACAGAACCAAGAAATCTGGGCCCAGGAGTCTTTTCCAAGACTGATACTCCAAACAAGGACCATGCATGGAGATAACCTAGAACCTCTGCACAGATGTAGCCCATGGAGGCTCAGTATCCAAGAGGGTTCCCTAGTAATGGGAACAGGGACTGTCTCTGACATGAACTCAGTGGCTGGCTCTTTGATCACCTCCCCAAGGGTGGGTACAGCCTTACAGCCTTCCCAGGCCACAGAGGAAGACAGTGCAGCCAGTCCTGATGAGACCTGATAGGCTAGGGTCAGATGGAAGGGGAGAAGGACCTCCCTTATCAGTGGACTGGGGGAGGGGCATAGGAAAAGAAGAGGGAGGGTAGGATTGGGAGGGGCTGAGGGAGGGAGCTACAGCTGGGATACCAAGTGAATAAACTGTAATAATTAAAAAAAGACTGAAAAAAATTAGTAAAATGGTGCCAATTTTGACTATCAAATTGTCAGGGATTACAAACTAATAATAGTTATAGTTGGCAGAGGTTTAGGAAAATGGCACCCTTCCATATTAGGTGTGGGAGTGGAAAATTCTCAGAGATGAACTCAAAGATATATTGTACAAAACATTCAGGACATTTATCACTCAAAAATCTGGAAAACTGAGTGACTGATCAAAAAGGAATTTAAACCTAAGGTGCTTGCTAAGCTGACTAATGATTCATAAAGATATCCAAATACTAAGACGCTAAACCTGTAAATGTTACCTTATTTAGCCAAAAGAACATTTAGATGTAACCGATGATTTTGTAAGTTTGATTATTTAATTTTATGTAATTGCATAAAATGCCACAATGTAAAACATATTAAGCACTTGGGATACTTCATGTTCACATTATAACATTTGCCTCATAAAGTATGAACATATACACATAGTGCATATTTTAGATGAATATTAAATATCTTCGTGTTGTCTTTGATATCTGTCCAAAACTGAACAAACTTCTAAGAAACAATAATCCAATACTTCAGTCCAAATTTAACTATATTCACAGCTGTTTTATGAAAAATTGTAGCAATCAAGGTTTCTATAGTGTGTGTGTGTGTGTGTGTGTGTGTGTGTGTGTGTGTGTGTGATAGGAGTCTGTTCTCTTCTTTCACCATGAGGTTGGAATGGAACTTAGGTCATTACGCTTGGCACCTTTATCCACTGAGCCACCTAGTCAGCCCAGAAGTCAAAACTTTAAAGTTGCCATTATGGTATAGAAAAATTAATTTAGGGTAGTCAATCATTACTGATTTTCGGCAATACTATATCTACCTAACTTTATATTCTTTGTATGTTTCATGACTTAAAGTTTGGAGATGATACAACATGAATGCTGTTCAACATGAGTCTGAGCCTGGCATGGTGGCTCACACCTATACTCCTAGTACCCGGTGAGGCAGGGGCATGCAGATCTCTGTGAGTTTGAAGCCAGCATGGTTTGCAAAGCAAGTCCAGGACAGCCAAGGCTACACAGAGAAATCCTGTCTCAAAATGCACACACACACACACACACACACACACACAAGAAAAACAAAACAAAACAAAAAACCATGAGTCTGAAGTTTTTCCTTACATATTTATTTATATCTTTAAATATTTTTAGGCTTAAGAGAAAATGGATTCACTAAGGCAATTAATACTCTCTTAACATTTTTATTATCTGTATATTTATTTTTCCATCCATTTTAAACTCTTAATAATTATATTTCATATTCTTATTACTTTTTACAATTTATTCAATTTATATCCAGATTTTAGACCCCTCCGTCATTATTTTCCAGTCCCACCCTCCCTCCCTAGTCCTCCTATGTCCCACCCACCCTCCCTAGTCCTCCTATGTCCCACCCATAGTCCACTGAGAGGGGGTGTCCTCCTCTCCTAATATCAGACACTAGCTTATCAGGTCTCATCAGAACTGCCTGGCTCCTCTTCCTCTGTGGGATGGCAAGTCAACAAGTGATCAAAGAGCAGGCAACTGAGTTCATGTCAGAGACGGCTCCTCCTCCCATTACTAGAAGAACCACATGGACACTGAACTGCCATGGGCTACATCTGAGCAGTAGGTGTAGGTCCTCTCCATGCGTGGTCCTTAGTTCGTGCATCAGTCTCTGCAGGGACCCCTGGGCCCAGAATATTTGGCTTTTTTTAGTCTCCTTGTGGAGCTCCTGTGCCCTCTGTGACCTTATATCACCCCTATCCCTCTCATTCTTCCAAAAGACGCCCTGTGCTTTGTCCAAAATTTGGCTGTGAGTCTCTGCATCTGCTTCGATACCCTGCTGAGTGGAGTCTTAAGAGGACATCTATGATAGGCTCCTGTCTTATTCCCTCTCTTCCACTATTTTCAGGGTCTATCCTGTTTGCCTTCAGAATGAGAATTAAGCATCCTCCCTAGGGTCCTCCTTGTTGTTTAGATTCTTTAGGTCTGTAGATTTTTGTATGTTTATCCTATCTTATAGGTCTAATATCCTCTTATAAGTGAGTATATACCATGCGTGTCTTTCTAATTCTGGGATACCTCACCCAGGATGATCTTTTCTAGTTCCATCCATTTGCCTGCAAATTTCACAATTTCCTTGTTTTTAATTGCTGAGTAGTATTCCATTGTGTAAATGTACCACAATTTCTGTATCCATTCACCCATTGAGGGAAATCTGGGTTGGTTCCAGTTCTGGCTATTACAAATAAAGCTGCTATGAACATGGCTAAGCAAAAGTGCTTGTGTGGTGGAACATTTTTTGGGTATATGCCGAGGAGTGCTATACCTGGTCTTGTGGTAGCGCTATTCCAAATTTTCTGAGAAAACACCAGATTGATTTGCAAACTGGCTGTACAACTTTGCACTCTCATCAGCAATGGAGAAGGGTTCCCCTTCCTGCAATCCTCTCCTGAGCATGTGTTGTCACTATTTTTTATTGTAGCCACTCTAATGGGCTTAAGATGAAATCTCAAGAGTTGTTTTGATTTAAATTTCCCTGATGACTAAGGATGTTGAGCATTTCTTTAAATATTTCTCCATGATATGATATTCCTCTGTTTGAGAACTCCCTCGTCAGTTCTGTACCCCATTTAAAAATTGTATCATTTGGGTTATTGGTGTTTAATTTCTTGAGTTCTTTATATATTTTGGATATTAGCCCTCTGTCAGATATAGGGTTGGTGAAGATCTTTTACCAGTCTGTAGGTTGTTGTTTTGTTCTGCTGACAGTGTCCTTTGCTTTACAGAAGCTTTTCAGTTTCATGAGGTCCCATTTATTGATTGTTGATTTTATAGCCTATGCCATTGGTGTTCTGTTCAGGCAATTGTCTCCTGTTCCAATGAGTTCAAGGCTCTTCCCCAATTTTTTCTTTTAACAGATTTAGTGTATCTGGTTTTATGTTGGGTTTTTTTAATCTACTTTAATTTTAATTTTGTGTATGCTGATAAATATAGATCTATTTTCATTTTTCTACATGTAGACATCCAGTTAGACCAGCACCATTTCTTGAAGATGCTATCTTTTTTCCATTGTATGGTTTTGGCTTCTTTGTCAAAAATCATGTGTCCTTAGGTGTGTGGGTTTATTTCTGGGTCTTTGATTTGATTCCACTGATCCACCAGTCTATTTCTATGACAGTCATGCAGTTTTGCTCTATAGTATAGAGCAACTATTGTTCTATAGTACAGCTTGAGATCTGGGATGGAGATTCCCCCAGAAGATCTGTTATTATAGAGGTTTGTTTTAGATATTGGAGGGGGTTGTTTTGTTTTTCCTTATGAAGTTGAGAATACCTCTTTCAAGGTCTATTAAGAATTGTGTTGGATGCTCAATCTCCATTCAGAAAGGCAAAGAGGATGGACATCAGAGGAGGGAGAAAACAGGGAACAGGACAGGATCTTACCACAGAGGGCCTCTGAAAGGCTCTACCCTTGCAGGGTATCAAGGCAGATGCTGAGACCCAGCCAAATTTGGGCAGAGTGCAGGGAATTTTATGAAAGAAGTGGGAGATAGTAAGACCTGGAGAGGACAGGAGCTCCACAAGGAAGAGCAAGAGATCCACAAAGTCTGAGCACAGGGGTCTTTTCTGAGAATGATACTCCAGCCAAGGATCACTTATGGAGATGGCCTGGAACCATTGCACAGAGGTAACCCATGGCAGTTCATAGTAATGGGGACAGGGACTGTCTCTAACGGAACCTGATAGGCCTATTCTTTGATCACCTCTCCCTGGAGGGGAAGCAGCTTTACCAGGCCACAGAGGAAGACAATGCAGCGAGTCCTGATGAGACCTGATAGACTAGGATCAGAGAGAAGAGGAGGAGGACCTCCCCTATCAGTGGACTTGGGGAAGGGCATGGGTGGGAAAGAGGGAGGGAGGAAGGATTGGGAGGGGAGGAAGAAGGGAGGTACAGGGGGGATATAAAGTGAATAAACTGTAATTAATAAAATAAAAATAATTTTAAAAAAGAATTGTGTTAGCATTTTGATGAAAATTGCATTGAATCTATAAATTTCTTTTGGTAGGGTGATCATTTTTACCATGTTAATTCTACTGCTACATGAGCATGAGAGATCTTTCCATCTTATGATATCTTCTTCTATTTATTTCTTTAGAGACTTGGAGGTTGTTTTGTTTTTCATAAAAGTCTTTCACTTGTTTGGTTACAGTCATACCAAGGTACTTTATGTTTTTGTGGCTATTGTGAAGGATGTTGTTTCCAGAAATTTTTTCTGAGCCCATTTATCTTTCGTATACTGGAGGGCTACTGATTTTTTTTTTTTTAGTTAATTTTATATCCAGCCACTATGCTGAAGGTGTTTATCAGCTGTAGAAGTTCCCCGGTAGAATTTTTGGGGTCACTAAAATATACAAATATATCATTTTCTAATAGTGATACTTTAACTTCTTTCTTTCCAATTAGTATCCCCTTGATCTCCTTTAATTGTCTTATTGCTCTAGCAAGAACTTCAAGAACTATGTTGAAGAGATTTGGAGATAGTAGGCAGCCTTGCCTTGCCTGATTTCAGTGGGATTGATTTAAGTTTCTCTCCATTGAGTTTGATATTGGCTGCAGGCTTGTTGTATATTGCTTTTACTATGTTCAGGTATGTGTGTCTAATTTATTGATTTCAGCTCTGATTTTGATGATTTCCAACTGTCTACTCCTCTTGGGTGTGTCTGCTTCTGTTTTTCCCCCTAGGGCTTTCAGGTGTGCCATTAAGTTGCTTGTGTGAGCTGTCTCTAATTTCCTTAGGAAGGCACTTAATGCTATGAACTTTCCTCTTAGCACTGCTTTCACTGTGTCCCATAAGTTTGGGTATGTTATGCCTTCATTTTCATTGAATTCTAGGAAATCTTTAATTTGTTTCTTTATTTCTTCCCTGATGCAGCAGTCACTGAGTAAAGAGTTGTAAAGTTTCTGTGTGTGTGTATGTGTGTGTGTGTGTGTGTGTGTGTGTGTGTGTAGGCCTTTTTACTATTTTTGTTGTTGTTGAAGTCCAGCTATATTCCATGGTGATCAAATAGGATACAAGGGATCATTTCAATCTTTTTGTATCTGTTGAGGCTTGCTTCGTGCACAACTATATGGCCAATTTTGTTGAAGGTTCTGTGAGATGGTGACAATAAGTATATTCTTTTATATTTGGGTAGATGTCTTTTAGATCCATTTGATTCATGACATCTGTTAGTGTCATTATTTCTCTGTTTAGTTTATATTTCTTTGATCTGTCCTTTGGTGAGGTTGGGGTGTTGAAGTCTCCCACTATTAATATATAAGGATCTATATGTGGTTCAATCTTTATTAATGTTTCTTTTACAAATGTGGGTGCCCTTGTATTTGGGGCATAGATGTTCAGAAATGTGATGTTTTCTTGGTGGAATTTTCCTTTGATGAGTATGAGGTGTCCTTCCTCACTTCTTTTGATTAATTTTAGTTGAAAATCTATTTTATTAGATATTAAAATGGCTACTCCAGCTTCTTCTTAGTTCCATTTACTTGGAGAACATTTTTTAGCCCTTTTTACTCAGATAATATCTATCTTCATGACTGAAGTTTGTTTCTTGTATGCAGCAGAATGATGGGTCCTATTTAAGTATCCATTCTGTTAGTCAGTGTCTTTTTATTGAGAGTTGAATCCACTGATATTGAGAGATATTAATGACCAGTGATTGTACATTTCTTTGATTTTGATGTTGGTTGTGGTAGCGTGTTTATGTGCTGGTCTAGTTTTGATTTGGCTGTAGTCAAGTTATTTTTATCCTGTGGGGATTTTGGGGGGTAGATATGATCAGCTTCCTCATATGGGAATTTTCCTTCTAGTATCTTCTGGGTTTGTGCATAGATATTGATTAAATTTGGTTCTGTCCTGGAATATCTTGTTTTCTCCATCTATGATGATTGAAAGTTTTGCTGGGTATAGTAGTCTGAAGTGGCATCTGTGGTCACTTATGGTTTGCAAGATGTCTACCCAGGTCCTTCTGGCTTTTATGGTGTCTGCTGAAAAGTCAGGTGCGATTCTGGCAGGTTTGCCACTATATGTTACTTGGCCTTTTTTTTGTAGCTTTTAATATTTTTTCTTTGTTCTGTAAAGTTAGTGTTTTGATTATTATGTGGTGGGAGGATTATTATTATTTTCTTTTCCAGTATAATCTATTTTTAGGCCTCTTGTATGCTCATAGGCATATCTTTAAGATTGGGGAAATTTTCTTCTATGAGTTTGTTGAAAATATTTTCTGGTCCTTGAATCCTGGAATCTTCTCTTTCTTCCATTATTATTATTCTTAGGTTTCTTCTTTTCATGGTGTCCTGTCCTTGATTTCTTGACTGTTTTGTGTCAAGAATATTTTGGATTTAACACTTTCTTTGATGGATGAATTGATTTCTTCCATTGTGTCTTAAATACCTGGGATTATTTTCTCCATCTCCTATCTTCTGTTGGATATGTTTACCTCTTTAGCTCCTGTTTTCTTCCCTAAGTTCTCCCTCTCTGAGATTCCTTCAGTTTGTGCTTTCTTTAATGTTTCTATTTCCATCTTCAGATCTTGAACTGTTTTGTTGATTTCCTTCATCTGTTTGTTTGTATTTTTCTGCCTTTCATTATATGATTTTTCCAATTCCTTCACCTGTTTGTTTGAACTTTCCTGTATATCTTTCAGTAATTAAATTATTTCCTCTTTAAAGGCCTCGATCTGTGTGACTGTATCTTCTTGTATTTCTTTACAGATTATATTTGTTTCCTCTGTTATCATCTTCATAAGCATAGATTTAAGGTCATTTTCTTTTTTTATTATTAGTTACATTTCATTACTCTGTATCCCAGCTATATTCCCGCTCCCTCATTCCCTCCCAATCCCACTCTCCCTCCCTCCTCTCCTCCCTGCCCCTTTCCAAGTCCACTGCTTGGGGAGGACCTCCTCCCCTTTCATCTTTAAGGTCATTTTCTTGTGTTTCACTTGTGTTAGGGCATCCAGGGCTACTTGCCTTTGGATAACTGGGTCCTGGATATGTCCTTATTGCTTTGGCTTTTGTCTATTGTGTTTTTACACTGACCTTTAGACACCCGGTTGTCTCTGGCATTGGATGTTAGATCCTGTTGCCTACAGGAGTTCTCAGGGAAGCAGGAAAAGCCTTGAGTAGGAAGCTGGATGCTCCTGCAGGAGCCCTTCTCAGATTGGTGGGAATGATCTCTGACTGGCAGGTAGTTCTCAAAGAATCGCCTGTTGGTCTCCTCAGATGTTGGGTCCTGGGGACTGTGTGGATTCTTCAGGAGCTCAGAGATCCTCCTTTCAAAAAGGGAAGTTCTGGAGTCAGCTGTCCTGCCACTGGTTTTCTTGGTCTGAGGTTAGTGAGCCCAGGCACTTTGCTCCAACACTGTGTTTGCTGGGCGCAGACATTTTAGAGAACCTGTGAGCTCAGAGGTCCTGCTGGTGTCTTTAGGGAGATAGGTTGAGCCTTGGAGCAGTGTCTGGGGTTGCTTCTTTGAGTTCTGAGCATCAGAAACCCTGCGGTTGGAGCCGCTCATCAGAGAGGGATGGTGAGAGTGGACCCGAGTTTGGAACCTGGAATAGCCACTACTGGAAGACTGGAAGATAATGCACTCCACAGGACAGTGAGAGTGAGCATCTTCAGTCAATGCCTAGAACTGCTGGTACCAGGAAGGTGTCCACAGGAAGGTGAGAGTGGGCTCCAGGGTTTGAAACCAGGAGCTGCTGCTACCAGGAAGGTATCCACAAAGTGTGGGCTTATGCAGGTGGTCTAGGGCTGCTGTGATGCCAGGTGGGAGCCCAGGGGGTTGGGGGAAAAGACAAGTTTTAGGTATTAGCTGGGTGGTCTGAAGACGGACCTGCCAGTTTCCCTGTGGGTTCTGCTCTCACCTGAGAAACATAGACATCAGGGTTTTGGGGTCCACACTGTGGTCTGCGGGTCACTCTGTTCTGACTACTGAGCTGTTCAGATACCCTGCGTGGCCTGAGCCACCATCTTAGATCTCCTTAATAATTATATTTTAAAGTAACAGATTTCACAATATTACAATAAAAGTACATAACTACAATTCTAACCAGTAACATTTAATATAAAATACAAAATGTAAGATGTTCAACTCAAGTTATATGTAGAATGTATAACCACATTAAAAGAAAGTGATAGAATAATAATAATAATTTAAACATAATTGATGTGCCATCTTCAGGTTTCTGTCATTGTTGCATTTTACTTTTTAAATTAATCTGACAATGTATTTTTCAATTAACACATTTAGATTTTAAATTTTTCCTGATCTCCTATAGAGTTGTATATGTAAGGCCATCATCTTGTTCCTTCTTTTCTCTCTATTTCATCTACCTGAGCCCTTTTCCTCATTGTTATCTTCTTGTGGGTTGAGTTGTATCTCTTTTATTCAGCTGAATTTTTTTTTTTTTGTAATTCTAATGATTGCTTTAGGGGATTATAGTGTGCCTCTAACACATAGTCTGCCTTCATTAAAATAAGACTTTGTGTATAAGAATCTCATAACACAGAGGGAGGGGTGGAAATTATGCAAATACAGCATGAAATTCTCAAAACATAAATAAATAAAATAATCATGCAACAACACTATATCTCTATTCCCTATGCAGACAGAGCCTTTGAGGATTCAGAATCTCTACAAACCCTTATATATGCTCTTGCAGCCTTTCCCTTATTTCCTCCTTTTTCCCCACTCAATTTCACATACTTTATTAATACATCTTTTGTTCCATTATACTCTAACTTTGGTAGACTAAAATTTAAAAATTAGTTCACTGTGATATGTATGCAAATTAATGACCCTTAAAGATGTCCACATTTTTACTCCCTAGAACCTTTAAATGTGACCTAATATGGCAAAAAAATAAAAAAAAAATTACAGATGTAATTATGCTAAGGATCTCAAAGTGATTAGATTACTTTTAATTGTCTGAGTGGGCCCTAAATATGATCTCAGGTCTTTACATGAAGTCTGGCTTGATGGCAGTGGTGGAGGCAACATACACCTTTGATCCCAGGACTGGGGAGGCAGGGGCAGGCATATTTCCATGAGTTTGAAGTCAACCTGGGCTCCAGATCAATTTCCAGGACAGCCAAGGATACACAGAGAAACCCTGTCTCAAAAAAAAAAAAAGTAAGAATGAGAGAGGAGAGAGTGGGAGCTGTGACATCAGACATCAGAAACAAGGTTAGGGTGAAAAGAAGAGATTTGGATGATGCAAGGAAGGGACCTTGAGGCAAGGGCTATAGATGACCTTTGGAATTTGAAAGAAGCAATGAGACAGATTTTCTAAAGCCTCCTGAAATAGTGCATCTTGCTGACATTTTTCTTATTTATATTAAATACAGTTTATTCACTTTGTATCCCAGCTGTAGCACCCTCCCACATTCTTTCCCAATCCCACCCCCTCCCTCACCTTTCTGCATGCATGCCCCTCCCCAAGTCCACTGATAGAGGAGGTCCTTCTCCCCCTCCATCTGACCCTAGGCTGTCAGATCTCAGCAGGACTGGCTGCATTGTCTTCCTCTGTGGCCTGGTAAGGCTGCTCCCCATTCAGGGGGAGGTGATCAAAGAGCCAGCCACTGAGTTCATGTCTGAGGCAATCCCTGTTCCCCTTACTAGAGTACCAACTTGGAGATTGAGCTGCCATGGGCTACATCTGTGCAGGGGTTCTAGGTTATTTCCATGCATGGTCCTTGTTTGGAGTATCAGTCTCAGATTTTATATGAGCCCAGATTTCTTGGTTCTGTTGCTCTCCTTATGGAGCTCAGGTCCCCTCCATGTCTTTCTATCTCCCCCTTCTTTCATAAGACTCCCTGCACTTTGCCAAAAGTTTGGCTATGAGTCTCAGCATCTGCTTTGATACCCTGCTGAGTAGAGTCTTTCAGAGGCCCTCTGTAGTACACTCCTGTCCTGTTCCCTATTTTCTCCCTCTTCTGATGTCTGTCCCTTTTACCTTTCTGAGTGAGAGTTGATAATCTTACCCAGGATCCGCCTTCTTGCTTAGCTTCTTTAGGTGTACAGATTTTAGTATGTTTATTCTGCATTATATGTTTAATATCCACTTATAAATGAGTATATACCACTTGTGTCTTTCTGCTTCTGGGATACCACACTCAGGATGATCTTTTCCAGTTCCTATGATTTGCCTGCATATTTCATGGTTTCCTTGTGTTTAATTACTGAGTAGTATTCCATTGTGTAAATGTACCACAATTTCTGTATCTATTCTTCCTTTGAGGTGCACCTGGGTTGTTTCCATATTCTGGCTATTATGAATAAAACTGCTATGAACATGGTTGAGCAAATGTCCTTGTTCTACACTTGAGCATATTTTGGATATATGCCTACGAGTGGTATAGCTGGATCTTGAGGAAGCACTATTCCTAATTGTCTGAGAAAGCGCCAGACTGATTTCCAAAGTGGTTGTACAAGTTTATATTCCCACCAGCAATGGAGGAGGATTCATCTTTCTCCACATCCTCTCCAGCATTTTTGTCACTTGAGTTTTTGATCTTAGCCATTCTGATGGGTGTAAGGTGGAAATCCCAGTGTCGTTTGGATTTGCATTTTCTTGATGACTAAGGACATTGAACATTTCTTTAAGTGTTTCACTGCCATTCTGTATTCCTCTATAGAGAATTCTCTGTTTAGCTTTGTACCCCAATTTTTTAATTAATTTTTTACTTTTTATATTAATTACAGTTTATTTACTTTGTATCCTATCTGTAGTCCCCTCCTTCATTCCCTCCCAATCTTACCCTCTCTCCCTCATCTCCTCACTGCCCCTCTCTAAATCCACTGATGTGGAGGTCCTCCTCCCCTTCCATCTGACCCTAGCTTATCAAGTCTTACCAGGACTGGCCCAATGTCCTCCTCTGTGGCCTAGCAAGGCTGCTCCTCCCATGGGGAGTAGGGAGGTCAAAGAGCTAGCCACAGAGTTCATGCCAGAGACAGTCCCTTTATCTCTTAGTAGGGAACCCAATTGGATGCTGAGCTGCCATGTGCTATGTCCGAGCAGGGGTTCTAGGTTATATCCATGCATGGTTCATGGTTGGAGCATCAGTCTCAGACAAGCCCCTGTGCCCAGATTTATTTGGTCCTTGTGGAACTCCTGTCCTCTCCAGACGATCCTGTACAACAACAGATCGTCTAGAGGTATCTCCATCCCTGATCTCAAGCTGTATGACAGAACAATAGTAATAAAAACTGCATGGTATTGGTATAGAAACAGAATGGTGTATTAATGGAACTGGATAGGAGACCCAGAAATAAACCCACACACCTATGGATACTTGATTTTTGACAAAGAAGCTAAAACCATTCAATGGAAAAAAAGACAGCATCTTCAACAAATGGTGCTGGTCCAACTGGATGTCTACATGCAGAAAAATGAAAATAGATCCATACTTATCACCCTGCACAAAACTAAAGTCCAAGTGGATCAAAGACCTCAATATAAAGCCAAATACTCTAAATCAGTTAGAAGAAAAAGTAGGGAAGAGCCTAGAACTCATTGGCACAGAAGACAACTTCCTGAACAGAACACCAACAGCACAGGCTCTAAGAGCAACAATCAATAAATGGGACCTCATGAAACTGAAAAGCTTATGCAAAGCAAAAGACATTGTTGTCATAATGAAATGGCAGCCTGTACCCAATTTTTAATTGGATTATTGGATTTCTTGCTTTTTAACTTCTTTAGTTCTTTATATATACTGGATATTAGCCCTCTGTTGGATATAGGGTTGGTGAAGATCCTTTCCCAGTCTGTAGGCTGTCATTTTGTTCTGATGACAGTGTCCTTGGCTCTGCAGAAGCCTTTCAGTTTCATGAGGTCCCATTTACTGTAGATCTTGGAGTCTGTGCTGTTGGTCTTCTCTTCAGGAAGTTGTCTTTCTGTGCCAATGAGTTCAAGGCTCTTCCCACTTTTTCTTCTTAAAAAAGTGTCTGGTGTTTGTTTGTTTGTTTGAAGTCTTTAATTCTTTAATCCTCTTGGACTTTTAGTTTTGTGCAGGGTGATAAATATGGATCTATTTTCATTTTTCTACATGTAGACATCCAGTTAGACCAGCACCATTTGTTGAAGATGCTGTCTTTTTTCCATTTTATGGTTTTGGCTTCTTTGTGAAAAATCAAGTATCTGTAAGTGTGTGGGCTTACTTTAGCACAGTGAGATTGACTCTGCAGGTCTGGCCTACAGAACTGTAAAATTAAATTGTTATTTATGCTGCTAACTTTATGGTGCTCTAGTAGAGCACTGTAGACAATAATGTAGTAATTAAGGTACAATTTTGGAATGTGTATGTATTCCACAAATACTCACCATAAATAACACACATTTCTGCCAGATGTTAAAAAAAAAAAAAAACTGACCACAAGGAAATTTTCCTGATAAATATTGTTTTCAGGGAGGACAGCCAGGATGCAACAGACAATCCCATGGGCAGACCCTCAGGAAGAGGAGCTCAAAGAAACAGAAACAGAAACTAGCATGTTTCTTCAGGGACCTCAAAGAAACAGAAACTAGCATGTTGGGAAGAGACAATATAGAGTACTCCATGAGCAACAAAGATATCTTATCAAGTCTGAGTCAACCTCCATTTTCTCTCAAGTACCACTTAAGAAAAATTCTTCTGTCATATATTAGTTTCCCCTCCCTCAACTACTCCCAGTCCTTCACTGTCTCCCATCTCCTCTCCTCCAGATTTATTATTGCTCCATTTCCCTTCAGAAAAGGAAAGGCTTCCCAGGGATATCAACCAAACATGACATATCAAGTTGCTAGGCACCTCTCCTTGTATTAAGGCTGGAAAAGGCAATCCAATAAGAGGAAAAGGGTTCCAAGAGCAGGCAAAAGATTCAGAGATACAACTGCTCCCACTGTTAGGAGTCCCACAAAAATACCAAGACTCACAACCAAAGCACATATACAGAGGATCTAGCTCAGACTCATGCAGGGTCCATGATTGTTGCTTCAGTCTCTATGAGTCCCTATGAGCCCTGTTTAGTTGATTCCATGGGCCGTGTTCTCCTGGTGTCCTTTACCTCTCTGACTCCTACATTCCTTCCTTCCCTCTTCCATAGGGTTGTCTGAGCTCTACCTATTGTTTGGCTGTGGGTCTTTGCATCTGCTCCCATCAGTTACTGGATGATGCCTCTCTAATGACAAGTGAGCTAGGCACTAACCTATGAGGTTAGCAGAAAATCATTAGGAATCACTCCACTGAGTTTTTTGTTTTTGTTTGTTTGTTTGCTTGCTTGTTTGCTTGTTTTCCAGTTTGGTTCTGTCCTTCCTATGTCTCTGAGCTATCCAGCCTGTTTCCTGGCCATCCAGGCAACGTCAGACATGTTTTCCCTCTCATGGCATGAGTCTTAAGTTGGACCAATCATTGGCTGGCTTCTCCCATAAGTTCTGTGCCACCATTTTCCCAGTACATTTTATAGGAGAAATTATAGGATGAATGTTTTGAGGCTGAATGGGTGTCCCAGTCAAACCACGCCTGGTTATAGAAGATGGCTGCTTCAGGCTCCTTATCCACCATTACCAGGAATTTTTGCTATGATCACCACAGTAGATTCCATGGAGTTTCCACTGAGCTAGTTTTTCACTTTGCCACCAAAATGTACCCCAAATCCAGTCATCTCTCTTAGTTCTTTCTCCCTCTCCCTCCACCTCCTCCTTCCTGTTTCCATCCCCACCCACCCTCAGTCCACCTGCAAAATCTATTCTATTTCCCCTTCTTAGGGAAATAATACATACCTGACCCCCCCACCCCCACAAGCCCTCACTGTTACTTCACTTCTTTAGGTCTGTGGACTGTAGCATGATTATCCTTAAGCTTACACCTAATATCCACTTATAAGTTAATACATACCATGTTTGTCTTTCTGTGTCTGGGTTACCTCATTCAGAATAATCTTTTATAGTTCCATCTTTTTGCATGCAAATTTCATGGTGTCATTTTTTTTTAAACAAGTGAGTAATACTTCATTGTGTAAATGGACCCCATTTTTTTTTTTTTATCCATTCTTCCATTGAGAAACATTTAGTTTGTTTCCACTTTCTGGGTATTATGAATAAAGCTGTTGTGAACATAGCTGAGTAAGTCTTTTTCAGTTTTAAGCACAAACATTTTTGATTTTTGCTTGTTTGATTTTTATTTTGTTCAAGTCCACATTGATGAGTCTCAAGCATCATGTTTAAAAAAAGAAAGAGCAAGTCAGGTTTAAAGGGCTATATACTATAGTTGGACAAGTATATATGCCTCTCAAATGCTCAGGGAAGATCACAGGAGACAAAAAAAAATAAGAGTCCCAAGACAGGGAGGAGGGGCTGTTAAATGCCATCATCTAGATATGACACAATCATTTGCAATCATACATTCACCACAATTATGGTTCCTAGAACCTGGCTTGGAAAACACTGGCCTTTCCACAGTCAGCTATAGATGAGGAAGGGCTTGGTGTGCCGTCTGACTTACAGCTTAACTATTGCTCAAGATTCTGGTAGAGAATCATATCTTCAGCTGTGTACCTACTAGAGAGTGCAGCAGGCTAGGTGAATAGGGCCACACAGACAGCTCTGGTTAAACTTAGAGGACTACAAAACAAAACAAAACGTTGTGAATGTGAGAAAGAGATCTGTAGGAAAGGAGACTGACAAGAATGGGAAGGAAGTAAAAGAGGTGGGGCAATACAGAGGGCTTCGGAAAGGCTCTGCCTTGCAGACTATCAAAGCAGACGCTGAGACTTATGGCCAACTGTTGGGCAGAGTGCAGGGAATCTTATGTAAGAAGTGGGAAATAGTAAGATCTGGAGAGGACAGGAACCCCACAAGGAGAGCAACAGAACCAGAAAATTTGAACACAGGGAACTTCCCAGAGACTCATACTCCAATCAAGTACCATGCGTGGAGATAACCTAGAACCTCTGCACAGATGTAGCCCATGGCAATTTAGTGTCCAAGTGGGTTCCACAGTAATAGGAAGAGGGACTGCCTCTGACAGGAACTGATTGGCCTGTTCTTTGATCACCTCCCCCTGAGGGGAGAGCAGCCTTACCAGGCCACAGAGGAAGACAATGCAGCCAGTCCTGATGAGACCTCATAGACTAGGATCAGAAGGAAGGGGAGGAAGACCTCCCCTATCAGTGGACTTGGGGACGGGCATGGGAGAAGAAGAGGGAAGGAAGGTGGGACTGGGAGGGGAGGAGGGAGGGATTTATGGGGGGGGGATACAAAGTGAATACAGTGTAGTTAATAAAAAAGGGGGTGAGGCAAGAATAATTAGAATTTCCTATGTGTGTATGAAATTGTCAAAGAATGAAAAATTATAAACCCGATTTTCAATTTTCCTCATCTTATTGAGATTGAGATTGTTAAAATTCAATTATATACTACCTTAAACTTTCATTCTGTTGCTTGGGTTTTTATTTTTCTATTTTGAGGGGACATGATCTCATTTAGCCTAGACTGACCTTTAACTCCTGATTCTGTTGCCTCTTCTTCCGACATGCTGGGATTACAGGTATGTGTTAGAACACATGGCCTGTCTTGAAGTTTCTCCATCTAAACATCACCTTAACAGTATTGACCTGGAATTTGAAGGCAATATGAATTCCAACAATTATGCTCGTCTGTGTAGAACAAATACT
Organism: Meriones unguiculatus; assembly: GCF_030254825.1. Taxonomy (NCBI): domain Eukaryota; kingdom Metazoa; phylum Chordata; class Mammalia; order Rodentia; family Muridae; genus Meriones; species Meriones unguiculatus. The sequence goes on along the minus strand of NC_083369.1, from coordinate 141,627,348 downwards.
TTTGCTCTTATGCAAAATGGCCCCAGATTATGGGGCTTTTTGTAGTCTTTGTGCCTGCTTTATTGTTTTTCTTTCTTCCCCGCTTTTATAAACTCTCTGCCATGAGTTCCCCTGTGCATGTACTTGGCTAAAAAAAATGTAGATGTTTCTAATCTGCCAGGAACTTGGGGTAGGAGTGAGAGCCAGTTAGCTGTGTTGATTATAACTGTGCATTAGGTGCAAATGAATGTGTCTAGGAAGCTTTTCTTTAATAAAGTGCATTCAGCTTTGTGCATTCAGAGTTGAATGATACCTAGTTTAACTAATGCTGTAGTGTTTAGTACCCAAAGTTACCATATAAGTGGCAACTTCACATACACACACACACACACACACACTTCTCAAATTAGCCTGATAAGATTTGGTTCGATGCCCACAGGATAAGGTCACATTTGAGTCAAAGCAACAGGAAAACATTTTCGAGAAGCACAAACAATGAGGTGTACTTTCTATGTCTTTTTCAAAGAGGGCATGTAATTAACCTTCTTTGTAAGATAAGAGAATCAATTATGTGAATAACCTGCTGTGTGCGTATCAGCTCACAACATTACCACTTCAGATTTTTATTTAAAGAAATATGACTTCTATACTCCTGAGTCTAGATGAAATTTTGTTAATTCATTCTCCAAGGCCATAGTAATTAGTGAAATATTTCAACTGACAGGAAATAGTAGCAAAGCTTCTGAATGCCAGCATAAAAATGACCTCGTGACTAGAATATGGAATTTTCAATCTAGGTTCTCTGCTAAAAAGCCGGCATGACTGAGTTGTAGGTGACATTAGTCACATTTGCTGGGACCCCTATTTTGCATTTCCCTGTGCCAAATAATTGATATCATTTTCTGAAACACTTGTAAAAGGGAAAAACCTTCATTTCAGATGCATTTGTCTTCTATTTTTTGAATTTCTATTTTACAGCAGGCACTGTGCAGGCTGCACTTTTATTCCCTAAAGGATAGTTATACTACTATTTTCTCTATTGTAAAGCTGCAAAGGCTAACTAACACTCAAGAGACTTCAGATGAGTTCCTGGAGACAATGCTAGGAAAGTAGGAGCTAGTGACTCTGAAGCAAGGGCTCCCTTCTAATGTATTTGATTGGGCTTGTTGACAGGATTTGTACTAAATTTAAAGAAAGAAAGAAAGAAAGAAAGAAAGAAAGAAAGAAAGAAAGAAAGAAAGAAAGAAAGAAAGAAAGAAAGGCTTCAATTTCCTTTCAATTACTGTAGCAATGTAGGTTCTGAGTCTTTATCCTTACATATATTTTTAAAAATTAAATTTACCTCTTTACACTCCTACTTGAATAAGTTATCATTCCTTCATCAGTTTCTTTGAACCAACAAACGCTTTTTAGTAAGCATGAACCTCAAAATACTGTGTCCAGGAATTTACAGTTTCTCTATAACGTGCCAAGTTTTCCAACATTTTTCTTTCATTGTGAAAATGTCAGCTTTACCTCTTTCAAGTACAGAAGTGGCCACTTGGAAACTTTAAGCTTTATAAGACTTAACAGAAGAAAATTAACTAGAAGTTCCTCAGTCTGCCAGATCAGTTGAAACTATTATCACATTTTACATTTATAGAGATCAAACCTACAGTATGGTACAAGATACACTAGACCACTGAGCTACATCCTTAGCCTTTTGGAGGTTTGTTTGTTTGTTTGTTTGTTTGTAAGACAAGGTTTCACGCTATAACACAGACTGTCCTCAAACACTCTGTGACTCCTTCCTTAGCCTCCCAATTGCTGGGATAACAAATATGAGTTACCTTACTCTGCTTCCAATCCTTGATTTCTTCAGACAGGATCTTCCTATGTAACTCGTCCAGTTTGGCCTTGAAATTTCTGTGAAGTCCAGGCTAGCCTCAAACTCTCAATTTTCCTGCCTCAGCTCCTGACACTGGAATTACACACACACCACCACCACCACCATCACCAAACCTGACTTTATCAAATCTTTACATGGAGCAAATGTATTCTCTGTCGTATTTGAGTAAAGGAACCAAAAACCAAGGCAACAGAGGTACCTTTTATATTTGAAATATATATATTTTCAAGTTTTAGCTCTGCCTCTCTTTCCACGTGATCATAAAAGATGAACCTTTACAGGAAAAAAAAAAAAAAAAAAAAAAACCTGAGGCCCAGAAAGCTTATCTCAGCTTTGTACATGGATGTGAGAGGTAGTCCTGAATGCTCACTGCCTCTTTATCCTGCCACACGCTGCCTCGGAATATGTTTGTTTCGACTTGCCTTTTCCTCATTGCAGACTTTCTCCAGGCTTTTTAACTTCTCAGTGAGGAAACTGACTACCAGAACTATCTTCCAAAGTTCTAATGGGCTCCTATTTGCTTCTCTTAATGATACTTAAACACTATCCTGCTAGTGTTGACTTTCCAGATCATCAGATAGAAAATTGAGTCGCTTCTGTGTTCCATGTGGCTGGAACATCTAGCTGCTGACTAATGGGACATGGTGTGGAGGAAGGGAAGTAATTATGGCACGAGTCAGAGGAGCAGATTCTGATTCTTTTCAGAAACCTGCTTATACATAACTCTCATATCAGCATAACCAACCAATGAGAAGTCTCCATATCTCTGACTTCTAGTTCCTCAGTTTATACATCTTTCTCCAAATTCATTTATTGGTGTGTATGTACATCACACATGCAAGTCATGGCATGTGTATGGACAGTCTGTAAGAAGGCAACCTGCATTCATCTGTTCTCTCCTTTCACCTGCGGGGCCTAGGTGTCAAACTCAGGTCATCAGGCTTGGCAGCAAGTACTTTTACCTGTCGAACCATCTTGCTGACCCATCAATTAGACATCTCCTTTTCAAATTCTACATGAAGGCCAGTGAGATGACAAGGTAGGTCAAGTGCCTGCCCCACAAGCTTGAGGAGCTGAGTTCAGATGCTTTGGAACCCACACACAAAGCAGAGCGCAGTGAATCCAGGCACTGAGAAGGCAGATTCCCAGGCTTTGCCAGTCTAGCCAAACCACTAAGCTCCAGGTTCAACGAGTAATGTAGAAAACAGCTGAGACAGACACTGGAAAACGGACATTGACTTCTGACCTGCACATGCACACACACACACACACACACACACACACACACACACACACCATAAAAATTAAAAAAAAAAAAAGACATACAAGCATGATTACCTTAAGGTAAACAAGGAAATTAAAAGCAGACTGGTCTAAAATTTGTGACACTCCCCTCCCCAGAAGCAGAGTTGGCTTTCTTCCTTTGTATAGCAGACAGACTACTCCAGGTAGTTGGCCAAGTGTGAAGCTATTGCCCCATGCCGGGTTTTTATCAGGAAAAACAAACACGAGCCAAGTTTTCTCATGTGTAAGAAAGCAAAACACAATATATCCCTCTAAGAGCTGTGAGAACTGGGTAATGGCGCAGCAAGAAGAAGGCCCGCACAAGTCTGATGCACAGAACATGCTTCTGGAACACTAGGGCACGGAATAGACGTAGAGCTTAATGCGAGGGGCCTTGACGTCACTACTGAGAGTCTGGTGCCAGGCAGCCTCCAGCTGTGGGTTCCTTAAGGACACTCTACTCCAAGGCACATTACCCTCCTGGGAACCCATGAAACGAAAAGTCGGGGGCCTAAAATCATAATCACTTAGGCTCAACAGTTGACAGATTCGATAGGTCACCTTAGTCACACAGCTCTTTATGGTCTAAGCTGCCACTGTCTCCCACTCCTCCCACCTCTGGCCACTCCTGCTGTTGCTTCCTCCTTGCCACAGGTGCTGACCCCAAAGACACACAGAGTAAAAACCTCCACACAGCAAACCCTGAGAGCCCACCTTCTGGGGAGTCCCACCTGCCATACAAAGACACTGGAGTAAAGAAATAGTTGGAATGTGAGCTTTAGAAATCACTTGTGGTTCTGACTGGAAGTGTTCTATCTTTTAAAAACCTATTATTATTAAAATATGCATAATGTACTAGATATTCAGAACAACTCTCAAATTTACTAGATATTCAGAACAACTCTCAAATTTTTAAAACTAATACTACTGGTAATTGGGGTTAAGAAGTTAGATGCTGAGAAAAGTGGTTTTTGGAACAAAAGAACAGAAGAAGCTTTACTTCCTGTATCTGATTATTTTCTGAAAATGTTGAGTTACGTCTATCTTTTAATAGTAGAAAAAGGAATAAGGAAATATAGATATTTACCTGATTTCTACTTAGTGAAGCTTTAAAAGTAATTTCATCCGAGTTTTTTTGTTTGTTTGTTTGTTTGTTTGTTTCTTTGGTTTGGTTTTTTGTTTGTTTGTTTGCTTTATTGTTGTTGTTTCTCTGTGTAGACTTGGCTGTCCTGGACTCGCTTTGTAGACCAGGCCAGGCTCATCACAGAGATACTCCAACCTCTGCCTCTCTGAGTGCTGGGATCACAGGCATGTCACTGTGCCTGGTTTCATCTGACTTTTAAATAAAAACTTTTCATATTTTTGAGAAAAAAATAAATTACAAAAATACAAAAAAAGAACAAGCCACTTCATCACTCAGAATTAGTAATTTTATTATTTGTGAAATTAACCTTTCACAAAGTGGCTGGTCTCTGAAGAAAGACACCTGAAGACTTGACCTCTAGAATCTTCAGGCATGAAGCACACATATATAACAACACATACCTTCCACACAAAAAGGAAAAGACCAAAAAGGATGTTGGATGATATAGTCTTTCAATCATTTGTTAAAATGCACACGCATTAGATGAGGGAAGGGCACACAAAGCCCCGCTTCGACCTGAAGAGCTGTTGATAGTTGATGGCTACTGAGGGAGGGAAAACCACTTTTCTTTGGGGGATGGTCACTGGTAGGTTACACAAGCTCCAGTGGGTGTTCCTATATTCACACGCATATGGGGAGTACCCAGTAGAGTTCATGGGTTATCCAAAAAGGGGGAAAGAAAGAAAAGAAAGAAAGAAAGCATGAAGTTAGGGGACATGGAAAGTGTCTAAGAGGAACCGGAGGCATAGAGTTAGATGTGACTAAAATACAATGTATACACCTCTGAAATTCTCAAATAACAAATAAACTATTATAATTTGAAATTTCACAGGCAAGGCGTTTTAAGCTTCTGTGTTTGAATTGAAGTAACCAGGAGAAATATCATTGATATTTTAAAGGGAAGTCAGGAGACCAGCTTATAAACTAGACAAGTGCAAAGGGAAGCTAGGCAGTGGGAAGCATGGCCAAGTTATGAAAGGGAAACAGACTTCAAGTGTCACTACTGGTCCAAACTTCCCTGTGCATTGACTAGTTCTGACCCTGGCCTCTCAAGCAGGGCTATTTCAGCCACAAATATTTACTCAACGCATCCTGAATTTTGAAATCATTTTCTCAAAACTCAAAATCCATTCTAATGGCCAAAGTCACACTCTGGAGACCTCTTGCAGAAATAAGACACTTTCTCTCCTCCAAATCATAAACTAAGAATATCAGTTATGAAGCTACTTTCCTATAACATCAAACCCAGTCTTTATCATGCTTTATGATGCTGAGGCCAAGGCTCTATAGGCCAAATTTCTCTTCCAGTACCTTTTCCTATATTGACAAGGCCAATGGCAAATTCTAAGAGTGAACTAGAAATCTAACTGCCTGGAAACAAAATTAAGGCCAACTCTTCTTCGATTTACTTCCTCTGGTTGTCAGAGTTAGTTTGGCAATAATTCTTCACCCTGGTGGTGATGACTCATGCCAGTAAGTAGCAGTAGATTCAAGATTGCAGTCTTCCCAACACTCACAGAACGAGCTCATTGTGCATCCTTTAAGCTCAAAGACACTAGTGCTGGCCAATCAGCCCTCACTCTCCTCAGATGTTCAAGTGTATGACTCATCGGGGCCTTTCCCTCAAGCCTTTACATTTTCAAAATTGCAGACCTTCCCTTTGATTTCTCCATTGCTATGGGTGGTGTCCTTTCGAGGTGAAAACCAGGACATTGCTTATGCTAGGCAAAGTCTCTACCACCAAGTCACATGCCCAGCCATGGGTGTTTGGCCTGCACATCTGTCTGTGCACCATGTGGTGGCCTGGTGCCCGCCGAGGCCAGGAGAAGGCACTGGGTCTCTGGGTTCTCTGCAAAAGCAGGAAGTGCTGTTAACTGCGGAGCCATCCCTCCAGCCCTGTAGATTTAGATTTTTAAATATTTTTTTATTTATACATATGAGTACTCTATTTACATGTATTCCTGCATGACAGAAGACGGCATCAGATCCCATTATAGATGGTTGTGAGCCACCATGTGGTTGCTTGGAATTGAACTCAGGACCTCTGAATGAGCAGCCATCTCTCCAGACCCTACATTTGGATTTCTTTGAACAAGGTCTGGCTACATAAAATCTACACTGATCTCAAATTCCTTAAATTCATGTCTCCACCCAGGCATTCCAGGCATGTGCTACTAGGCAAGACTTAAAGTGTCTGTTTTCCGTTTTCAGGTCTCTAGTACCTGGAGTCAACTGTACACATGTTTGCAGGTGACTCCTGCAAACCCCATCGCATTTGACTCAGTGGGAGTGGGCACCCACGTACCGTCGTATGTGAAAGCCATTTGACATTTCCAAGCAGTCTGTTTCTTCTTTTTAGATTCTTAACTCTGTTCTTGGATGTATCAAATGAACTTTTTGGCTTCTGTAAGTATGCTTCTATGCACCTGTGCACCTGTAATGTTTTATCCTGTATTTATGTGTTGTCCACAGTACTGGCCAATTTTGTAAATGGATGTATTGCATAGAGAACACAAACGTCTCTTCCTTCTTTTAAGTCTTCAGCACCCTTGATTAAAATGGTGTCATATACTTCTGTGCACCAATTGTCAAAGCCACTGAGTGCTGTGCTGCCTGATGTGAGAAGGAAGTTACTGACTTGTGACCTCTCGTTGGCCCTGTGCCTTGTCACCTGTCACCAGGAAATCTACCACAGCCTGCAGGACCACAGACAGCTGCTCACATACCACTGAGCAAACATGTCTTGTTCCTTGTATCTATTCTCTTCCAGCCTTGGGTGGTTGTTCTGCTGCCATACATGACAAATTGCCATCACCAGTGTTGAGTGCTTCTGGATTCATGGGTGAGTTCCTTGGGCAGCCCCCAGAGAGGTCTTTTGGATCTGGCTCCAAGGTCATCACCTGTCAAAGCAATATTGAGGGTAGCTAGGCTCCTTTGAACTTATTTAAGTAGGTTTCAGGGGAACAAAGCCATGCCTGCTGCCTGCCTCTCTCCTACCACAGTTCCCTCAAGTAGTCACTCTTGTATTCATCTGACCTCATCCCAGTTCCTTGTATCTTTACTTGAAAGTTGGGAGTCCTCGTCTAATTTAAGTCTGTCTTCTTGTATGTGTGTGTGTTTCTATATAAAAATTGGTGTGCCTTGAGCAAGTGTCATTTTCTCTGTAAGCTGCCTCTTTCACCATTTCATCTGAGGCTATCTTTTTTTTTTCCAAAGGTGGGGGGGGTCATCCATCAAGTGTGAGGGAGGAGTTGGTAATGATGTGATTTAAATTCAGTATTGGCCAAGTCCATGTTGTGTGCTCAGAAGTCTCTTTACCAAAGAGCAGGAGCAGGAGCCAAGCACGTCCAATCCCCCTCTTCTGAAACCGTTGAGGTCTCAGAGGTGAAACTCGATGATGGTCTGGTCCATGGGGCTGCTCAGAAAAGTGATGTTTGTGTATGTCTCGTTGGTGTTGGAAAAATAAACCTTTAAAGCCTGAAACAAATGTGGCTCACATTGTTGGAGCTCACAACCATTTCTAATTCTGGACCTAGAGTATTTCATAAGGTCTTCTGCTCTCTGTGAGCACCAGACACACACATGATGCACAGACATATATGCACAAGATTGAGTTTTCTGATCTGCATATGGTATTTTTTCCACCCCCTAGGATCATCTTTAATTTTGCTCATCAATGTATAGTTCTCGGTGTACATCCGCTGCACAAGTTTGTCAAATTTATCCTTTTTTCATATTTTATGCTCTTATAAGTGGTAGTACTTTTAATTTATTTTTATGTGTGTGGATTTTTTGTGCATGAATATATTTGATACACTAGCAATCAAAATCAAAGCAACCCTTCTTTTTAAAAATCTAGTGATCGTATAATGAAATTTATATGGAAGTTGAAAGGACTTAATAAGAAAACAAAGTCAGAGTAATTACACTCTGACTTCTAGACTTCCTATGAAAGCCACTGTCCTGGCTAGTTTTATGCCAACTTGGTCCAAGCTAGAGTCATCAGGGAGGAGAGAACGTCTATTGAGAAAATGCCTCCATAAAATGGGGATTAGGCAAGGCTATGAGGCATTTTCTTTTTTAAAATTTATTTATTTTTTATGAATTACAGTTGATTCACTTTGTATCCCAACTATAGCCCCCTCCCTCCTCCCCTTCCACTCCCACCCTCCCTCCCTCTTCTCCTCCCATACCCCTCCCCCAGTTCACTGATAAGGGATGTCCTCCTCCCCTCCCTATTGTGGGTGGTACCATCCCTGGGTTTGTAGTCCTGGTTTTATACAAAAGCAAGCTGAGCAGGCCAGTAAGTGGCATTCCTCTATGGCCTCTCCATGGAATTTCCCTCCAGGTTCCTCCTCTGTTTAAATTCCTGTGCTAACTTCCTTCCATGATGGTTTATGATGTGAAAGTATAAGTCAAATAAACCCTTTCCTCCCCAAGTTGCTTTGGTCATGATATTTCATCATAATGATAGAAACCTAAGACAACCACAAAAATCAAAACCAAATGAATAGTATTAACAAAAGAATTAAAAAATAGGGTAATAGAGTAGATCAAAGTGTCCATAACTAAATCCACACAAATTTTAGCAAGTTGTTGTTATTGTTTGAGACTGTGTCTTGCTATTTAGCCCATGCTAGCCGTAAACTTGTGGTTTTCCTGTCTCTATCTTTCAGATGCTGGTATTACCTTAGGGAAAGGGCCCTATGAGGCTAGTACTACCACAGAAAATCAAACAATTGATTTTTGATAAACTAATCTCATGGGTATCTTTCTACAATCAGTGTTTGAACAAGTACCCGGTCATTTGAGAAAAATATTAATCACCATTCTCATATCATACATGAAACTTAACCCCAAATGGATTATAGGCTTAAATAAAGATTCAATTTAACTATATCCAATTTCTAGAGCCAGTAAAATGGCTCAGTAGGTAAAGGGACTTGCTGCTGAGCCTGTCAAACTAAGTTCAATCCTAAGTACACCCATGGTGAAAAGCAGAAAACCAGCTCCTGAAACTTATCTTCTGACCTCCACATGTGCAACATGTGGCTCACACGCACACACACACACACACACACACTAAATAAATTAATTAATAAATAAATAGATTCTAAGAGACAAATAGAAAGTGAGGGAATAATCTATCTTGCCTATCAGAGGCAACAACATTGTAGGTAGAAGGAAAAGCCGAGGAAGGTGGCTCTGAGTTTGCAAACATAGCTGGTGTTTAAGGAATAAAGAGCAGTGGTTAAAATTCTGTGAAAGAGACAGTAGGACAGGAGATATCTGTGGGTGAAGAAAAACAGAAGAGAATACAGTTATCATTGTTGTCTTACAATTTAGAAGGCTCAGTGTGTTCCACAGGATGTGAGAGAAAAGAGCAAGGTTTATTGGAAACTGTCTAGGCCAAAACGAATAACAACAGTAATAACTGGATGTAGTAGTAGGTCATCATCATTCAGTATTTTCTTTTCTTTTAGAGAATTGCCTGTTTTGCAGCTGTCATTGCTCTTGGTGTTTTGTTTTGTTTTGTTTTGTTTTGTTTTGTTTTGTTTTTATGAACAGGGGAGCCAACTGTCCTAGCATTACTTTTTGAGCATAATTGGTTCTTTCCCTTATCGGTTTGGGATAGAAGCCAAATCTCTCTCTCTCTCTCTTCTTTCTCTCTCTCTCTTTCTCTCTCTGTCTCACGAATACACACACATGAGCATGTGATAGAGATTATATATGTAAAATCAATGAACATGAACAACATTCTCTGTTCTGTGTCACACATTCGTTTGTCTCTTCCCTTCAATACCAATCTTTGCAGATTGCAATAACTTTGTAATATGTCCTGGTTTCAGCTGTTCTGGATCTCTCCCCGCCCACTACCTTTTGTGTTGATTTTTCAAGTTAAAAGGGGGAGGGTATATCATTGTTTCATATTAATCTGAGGATCAACTGCTGTTGAGTTCTCCTAAAGTTCTTATATACGTTTTTGGTTTTTATTACATTTAGTTTATAAGGTACCCAAGAGAGATTTGCATCTATTGTCTTAGGCTCTTCCAAGAGTAAGTAAATAGAGGGAGCTTGCCATTATCAGGTTCCTCAATAACGTTAAAATCAATCTCCATATTCTAGGAACAACAGTTTACATTGCTGAGCTTTATAATAATTACGAGTAGTAAAAGGGAAAATACTTTTGTGTCCAACAAACAAAACAAAGCCCCTTTATCAGCCATAAAGTTGTCAAACAAATAGAAAAAGTGAGCAACAGACATTAAAAGGAATTTCAGGAGACATCCAAACAGCCAATTAACATATACAAGAGTTAGCCAAATTAGCAACTGAAGAAACAAAAGCAATCATTTGTATCTGTCAACAAAGAAACACTTTTTTCTGATCATTTCTACTTTTTCCCTAAATGCTGTGCTTACTTCCCTTTTATAAAGATATGCCAGTAGGACATTTGATGCTATTCAAGTTTAATTTGTACAACTTTTAGAAACGGAAATAGAGTAAAATTTTCTGAGAACTGTTCTGCTTTATCTTGGAGATTCCAACTTAAAGGGAAAAAAAATCAAAATTATTGTGAAAGAATGCTCATCAAAGTGTCATTTCTGATAATAAAATGTTCAAAATATCTAACTAGATGACACCACAAAAAAAGTGAAATAACACTGTGGTACAGCCACATGATAAAAGGATTCAAGCATCACCTGACCATGTCTGAAAGTCTTCCATAGCTGAGAGACTTGTGCATAAAAACAGAAAATGTAAAACAGTATATCTCACATACTCATAGATAGGTATATTAAACATACTCATATACCATTAACCATGTGTATGTGCATATACATACATACATACATACATACATACAAGAAATATAACCAGAATGATTTCTGGGTTGTGGATTACCAGTGTTTTGTTTGTTTGTTTTTTCTAGCTGTCTAGCTAATAAATTTTACAAAATTTCCACAGTAAACATTTATTGTCAAAACATGAAAATGTTAAATAAATAAATGACTCAATGTGCTATAGGCAACAAGAAGTATGAAAGGAGATTTTGATTTTTCAATATTCTGTTACATGCAACAATGGGTAGCTAGACATTGCCTATAGACTGATTATTTGGTCCTTTAAAAGTAAAATGTGTTGACCATTACCATTTAGATGAAATGCATAGTTTCTTTTCATGGTCAACAGTCTGTAGTTCTGTGTAGAATTCCCGAATCTACATGGTGAATATTTATGCTTGTATCTGGATTTAGATTTTACATAACATTGCCATTTTAAGAAAGATGAGTTTGTCATGATGTTGGCAAAAACAAATGCACCATTTCTAAGGTTTATGTTGTCATTTGGTCCAGCTTCCAAGCCCAGCATACCCGTGCACGCCCACGGCTTTGCTGGGTACTGTAATTCACTCCTTTCACCCCTGTAGCCAGGAAAAATTTCAGAGTATCCGTTTACACTTACGTGTAACTGCCTACCAAGATATTTTTATCGTATCCTCAAAACCACTCATCTCTTTTCATTCGCCTTTTCCCACCTACAATAACTTAAACTACTTCCTCTTTCTGAAAACAAGGAAGTTCGTTTGATATTTATGTATTTATTTTGCTAAGAAACAAATTGGAAATAAGCCCACATTTCTATGCAGTGTCAATAGAGCTCAGAAAGAGACCAGCTCCCCAACTCTGTTTAGGCCCCTTGGTCAAATTTACTCAGCTTTGCAGTCAGCAATCGTCCCACTAACGAGGCCTGGGTTTCTTCGGAGAATAAATAAGCTAGGCCTAGAGCTCCATGACTAATCACGTTTAGCCCAGCCCTCCCTTTCCTTCATTAACCAGCTTTTAGAATTCAGCTTATGCTGTCTCCCAATGAGTAAGTGAAATGCAGAGGCACTCCATCCCAAACTGCAGTCTAATAAAGCAGCTCCTTCCTCACTGACTCCCTGGCAGCGCACTGGTGGGTGGACCCATGCAAACATCCACGCCCTTAGCTAAGAGATAGATACCAAATAAGGCTATGAAGGACTTTCCTTCAAAACACCGGGGCGGGGTCTGTAGTCAAATTCAGAAGGACAGGATGTGGGATGCTGCGGCTCAGCTGTGCCAGGCCCTGGGTTCAAACTCTGACACAAAAATAGCATAAGGATAGAGAAATCCAAGGATGATTGGCAGGGGCAACATGGGAAGTTAGCATATAACAAGCACACATTTTCCGCTTAGAAAACGAAGTGCTCAGAATGGATGGCGGTGATGTGGATATATTTAATGTTACTGAATGTACAGGAAAGATGGTAAAATCTTGTGTCATGTATATTTTATGACTTAAAAAAAAAAAGAAAAGAAAAAGTCAGTAGGAAAAAAAAAAAACGATGAGAGAAAAGCAGTCGCGTTTCTCTGTGTAATCCGAACCCCTCTTATCTAGATACCACCTCTTAACATTCCAGATGGCTGAGCTCTTAGATGTTCAGAGTTCCTGCACCAGGTCGGCTAGTGAAAGGACACTGGAGAGCAGGAGACACAGAGGAGACTTGGATTCACTGGTGTCCCCAGGGCCTGCAAAGAAGCTACACTGAAAGGCACTGGGCCCTGGAATTGCCGAAAGGTCCCCTTTTCCATCACTGGCTTGTGAGTCCTTGCTGGTTACTTGTTTCTAGACTTCCCCTGGCCTCTGGTGGGTGGGGAGCAGGGATGTGGGCATGAGCGAGCCAACCCTAACCGTACCACAGCTATTTGTTCAGCAGCTTCACACAGTGACACCCTGAGAGGCGAGGAAAGAAAAAAAGGAGATTTTCCATTCCCCCAATAATGTCCAGGCCTTGAGACCCACCCTAGTCATGCCTGCCCCTAAGTCAAATATCAGAGAGGAGTAACGGGACAAGTCAGTCATGGTTCTGAGCTATCTGCTATCTCCCCAATCCCTAAGTACAATTCCTAAGGCAAAAGATGGGATTTTTGCTGGAACACTTTTGAAGTCGAGCAAATCTGCCACATTCCTTAAACGACAGCTGCGGTAAGTGCAGCTACTGTGCTGTTGTGCAACATTCCGCCAATATTGGCACAATCGAGCGCATGGATAAAACATGACATGCTTTTCCTATTTTCCGTGGTTTGCTCCAAAACTCTGTTTAAAAAAAAAAAGTCTGTGACTCGTCAATATCTGTCATTTCCCCTTTCAGGTGAAATCTCCCTGTACAATGTACAATGGCAGACATCATTCCCTCCTCCTGAAGCAGCACATGCCTTTCTAACCTGAACTAATATTTACATGGGTATACTGAAGTGGCTCCAACTAGTGTTTTTACGTGGCCTTTACAGGTGATAATGTGGAGCCTGGAATTTTTACATCCCAATTTCCTGAGGTTGCTGAAGACCCACAGATGTATTGAGACCAAATCCTTCCCTTCAATTAACATTTTACAACTTCCTTGCTCTGTGGAAACAATATTGGTAACACTTTTCTGAATGTGCAATCTGTTTAGGGGGAACATTAGTGGTAATTAGCAGTAAAGTGTGACTGTAAGTGAGCAAAAACAACAAATTTTGAACTTGTAATTGTAATATATGCAGCCTAGGTCTGAAACAGCAGAAAAAGAAATAGACAGGAAACTACTCATTGTGTCAAAAAGTAACTCTAGTTTCATTTCATCTTTAAAAATAGGAAGAACACAAATCTCCATTTTTAGGACGTCGTTGTCGTAAATATTTGAAACACTTCTTTCTGGGAGAAAATATTAACCTGACCTTTATTCAGATCAACCTGATAAATTAAGTAGAAAGGTGATGAAGATGGTTGAAAATATATTTTCAGATTAAAAACAAAATACCTATACTGTCAAGCCAAAATATTTTTCAAAGGCAGGTATGTCTAAGAAGCGAATTACATTTTTCAAGAGACCCTAAAGATCATTCCAGATTCAATTTCATAAAGCAAGTACTGTTTGACTAAAATGTTTGTTGAAACATAGGATTATCAAACCCCAACAAATGCACCTTTGCTATAGCAGAATTTCAGCACAATAATATTACTGCAAAGTTCAAATACAAGTTAAATAGAATCACCCTGCTCTAACACAGAAGAGATGTCCTTCTCTTCAAAGGTGAGTACAATTTAGATTTCGTTAGATTAAGTTGAAAAAATACTCCCAGCCCAGAGAAACATTTTGATAAACTTAATAAATGACACTTTTATAAAGATCTGTTTGTTTGGGTTTTTTGTTTTGTTTTGTTTTTTACTGTTTTATGGGTATGAGTGATTTTCCTGCATACATGTATCTGCACTTGGTGCCCACAAAGGTCAGATAGAGGGCTTTGGATCCCCTGGGACTGGAATTACAGAAAATTGTGAGTTTCCATGTGGGTGCCCAGAATCAAACCCTGGTCCTCTGAAAGAGCAACAAGAGCTCTTAACCCCTGAGCCATCCCTCCAGCCCTAAAAGATTCCTTTTTAAAACTAAATTGCCTCCTCTTAATTTCTGTGCTTTTGATTACTTACCATTGCAGAGGTCAAGATATTCCCAACATGTTTTCAGCAATAAAATTCTCAGGCCTTTAGAACTCATTGGCACAGGAGACAACTTCCTGAACAGAACACCAACAGCACAGGCTCTAAGAGCAACAATCAATAAATGGGACCTCATGAAACTGAAAAGTTTCTGTAAAGCAAAGGATACCGTCATCAAAACAAAACGACTGCCTACAGATTGGGAAAGAATCTTCACTCACCCTTTATCTGACAGAGGACTAATATCCAGTATATACAAAGAACTAAAGAAGCTGAAAAGCAGCAATCCAAGTAATCCAATTAAAAAATGGGGAACAGAGCTAAACAGAGAATTCTCGACAGAGGAATATCGAATGGCAGAAAAACACTTAAAGAAATGCTCATCCTCATTAGCCATCAGGGAAATGCAAATCAAAACGACCCTGAGATATCACCTTACACCCATCAGAATGGCCAAGATGAAAAACTCAAGCGATAACACATGCTGGAGAGGTTGTGGAGAAAGGGGAACCCTGCTCCACTGCTGGTGGGAATGTAAACTGGTACAACCACTCTGGAAAGCTATCTGGCGCTTTCTAAGACAAATAGGAATAGTGCTTCCTCCAGACCCAGCTATACCACTGCTAGGTATATACCCAAAGTTTGTTCAAGTACACAAAAAGGACACTTGCTCAACCATGTTTATAGCAGCTCTATTTGTAATAGCCAGAACCTGGAAACAACCCAGATGTCCATCAACGGTGGAATGGGTACAGAAATTGTGGTATTTTTATACAATGGAATACTACTCAGCAATCAAAAAGGAGGAAATCATGAAATTTGCAGGCAAATGGTGGGATCTAGAAAAGATCATTCTGAGTGAAATATCCCAGAAGGAGAAAGACAAACATGGGATATACTCACTTATATAGACCTATAAGATATGATAAACATAATGAAATCTATACACCTAAAAAAGATAATCAATTGAGCGGACATGGGGTAAGATGATCAATCCTCATTTAGAAAGACAGATGGGATGTGCATTGAACGTATGACAGGAGTCTACTGAGCGCATCTGAAAGACTCTAACTAGCAGTGTTTTCAAAGCAAAGACTCATGACCAAACCTTTGGCAGAGTACAGGGAATCATAAGAAAGAAGGGGAGTTAGTCTGATGGGGAAAGGATAGGAGCTCCACAAGGACCAAATATATCTGGGCACAGGGTCTTTTCTGAGACTGACATTCAACCAAGGACCATGTATGGATATAACCTAGAACCTCCACTCAGATGTAGCCTGTGGTAGCTCAGTAACCAATTGGTTTCCCAAAGTGAGGGGAACAGGGACTATTTCTAACAGGAACTCGATGACTGGCTCTTTGGTCTCCCCACCCCCGAAGGGAGGAGCAGTCCTGTTAGGCCACAGAGGAGGGCTTTGCAGCCAGTCCTGAAGATACCTGATAAATCAGGATCAGATGAATGGGGAGGAGGTCCCCCCCATCAGTGGACTTGGAAAGGGGCACGGTGGAGATGAGGGAGGGAGGGAGGGAGGGACTGGGAGGGAATGAGGGATCGGGACACGGCTGGGATACAGAGTTAATAAAATGTAACTGATAAAAAAAAATAAAAAAAATAAAAAAAAAAAATAACAAAAAAAAAAAATTCTCAGGCCTTTATCAAGGCATCCAGTGAAGGAAGCTATGTTCCACCTTGAAACCCTGGCTACAAATAATGTAAGAAATCCACATTGTGAAGAACCACACTGATAAAGGCAAGTATGTGTGGTTGAGTTAATTACCACAAGTCAGACTCAAATAAAAGACATGCTATTAACACATATGGTCATGAGTGGAAAAATTTTAAAAATCTGTGTTTTCTCCTTGTAATGAGAACTGTACAAACTAAGAAAAAGAAGATTCTCTCTATACATGGATAAGAATGCCAGAAATATATATCAGACAGCACTCTAAAATATAGTGTGGGGAAAAACAAGGCCGACAAGACAAAGCATAGAAATCTATTATCTATTTGTGTTTGGAGAGACAATAAATCCATTAGCGAGGGCTCCTGTCCTGTTCCTTGAAATTTGCAGGTAAATGGTGGGAACTAGAAAAAAAAATTAATCTTGAGGAGGTAACCCAGAAGCAGAAAGACACATTGGTATATACTCACTTATAGGTGAATAATAGTTATATAATATAGGATAAACATACTAAAACTATAGTCCTAAAGAAGCTAAACAACAAGGAGGAGCCTAGGCAAGATGCTTAATCCTCATTCAGAAGAGCAAACAGGATAGACATCGGAAGTAAGAGAAGACAAGGAACAGGACAGGAGCTTTTCACGGGGGACCTCTGAAAGACTCTACCCGTCAGGATATGGAAGGAGATACTGAACTAATAGCCAAACTTTGGGCAGAGTGTAGGAAACCTTATGGAAGAAGAGGAAGATAGAGAGACCTGGAGGAGACAGGAACTGTACAAGGAGACCAACAGAACCAAAAAAATCTGGGCCCAAGGAGGCCTGCAGAGACCAATACTCCAACCAAGGACCATGCATGGAAAGGACCTAGATCCCCTGATCAGTTTCCAAGTAGGTTCCCTTGTAATGGGAATAGGGACTGTCTCTGACATGAACTCAGTGGCAAGCTCTTTGATCACCTCCCCCTTGGGCGTGCAGCTTTGCCAGGCCACAGAGGAAGATGATGTAACCAGCCCTGATGAGACTTGATAGGCTAGAGTCAGAGAGTAGGGGAAGAGGTCTTCCCCTATCAGTGAACTAGGGAAGGAGCATAGGGGTAGAAGAGGGAGGGTAGGTGAGACTCGGAGGAGATGGAGGGGGCTACAGCTAGGATACAAAGTGAATAAATTGTAATAAAGAAAATAATAAACTTTATTTAAAAATCCATGAGTGAAGTGCTTGCCATACAAGCAGAAGGACCTGAGTTCAATCCCTCATGTTCTTGGAAAAATAAGTAAAAGCAAAATTTTTAAAAAGCCATGGCTATACACATCTGTAATCACAATACTGGAGAGGAGGAGACAGGAGGATTCCTAGGACTTGCCTGCCAGCTAGTCTAGCCAAATCAATGAGCTCCAGGTTCAGGGAGAGACCCTGTTTCAAAAAAATGAGGAGACTAGTTAAGGGAGATACCTGACATTAACCTCTGGCCTCTAAAAGTATGTGCAGGCACAGACAGGGAGTGGAGAGGATTAGGACAGAGTTTTGTTATTTATTGTTTATATCACATATACTTTTATACATTTTGACTTTTGAACTGTATGAAAGTATTATTCCGTGAGCACATATAAATTTCTGAAACTCCAGGTTAGGACCAATGAAATGGCTCAGTGGGTGAAATAGACATCAATCTTCTACCCTTGGCATTTCCAACTCTCAAGCAGTTTGAACCAGATTAGAATCTCAGGCCCTTTAACTATAGTGGTTTTCCTGGCACTACAGCACGCAGAGAACAGATAATCAGACTTCTCAACCCACACAATTGTATAAGCCAATTCATTATAGTAAACCTCACTTTATATACATAAATATCACACACACACACACACACACACACACACACACACACACACATACACACATACTTTCTCTGAAGAACCCTAACTAAGTCAACAGCCAGTCCTCACAGAAGCTCAGAAATGTATGCACAGCCTGGAAAGAAAGAGATCCATAGGTAGAGCTCTAATAGCATCTTCTGCACCGTGGAATCTCAGTCTTGAGTGTATAACAGAACTACATTAGGAGAATCTTAAGCTGTTCACTGGGCCATAGCCCCCAGGTTTTGGATTGAGTTAAATAGACAGGAGGTAGAGGAGGGGCCTCAATAATTTGCAGTTCTAGAAAGTTCACAGGTGCTGCTAGACTGCCAATCCCAGCGCTAGATTTTCAGAACCACTACTCTACATCAATCATGCTACTTCTTGCCTCTCCTTTTCCTCTGTGGAAAACCTCAGTTCCATCTTTACTCCCTTTAAATTCTTCCCTCAATATACTTCTTTTATTCTGCTATCATTGTACAGATTCTCATGTAGGACTTTATTCCATCAGACCTGGATTAGGAGTAATTAGTACATAGAAAAAAGAGTAAACCCTTTTGTGAATAATTGGTTGCTTACATTGATTAAAACCACAGGGTAGAAACATGAGGTCTGGTGTAATGGTAGAACACTTGCTTAGCATGTTTGAGACCTAGGTCCAAACCTCAGTATCACAAAAAGTGCAGCAGTGTCATATACAACTCACTCATCTAAAATTGACATGGGAAGGACCTGAAAATTAGTAAAACAGTAAAATGTTCCCCAGCTCACTATAACCTTTTGGTAGAAGAACTTACAGTAAGCATTTAATTCAGTGTCCTCATGATGCTGTAATGTTTGGGCACAAAGGAAGAGCTCTTGTGACTGGGTGGGAGTGGGCCATTGGTATCCAAGCTTTTCATTTTCTACATGAGGAAACTGAATACCTCATTTACAGATGTATGCCACAAAATGACACTAACCTTCATACCTGAGAATATATTGGTCTGAGCTCCAGAATGAGAACCTCTAATTTGGACCTTTTGTGGCTCAAGAACATAAATACAGTCAGTTCACCACCAACTCTAGTGCAACTTCTTGCTTTACACACTCAAAGCAATGAAGTTAACTTATTGAACTCCAAATGTGTCCAAATCAATGCACCAGGGATAGCATGAACACTACCTCTTCATTTCTCTTCATCAAGATCAATATTGGGACTATAGTGAAATCATGAAAATTCTTCAGCCCAATCCAGGTCAAGACCATCACCTTAAAAGTGTGAATTAACAACTTGAGATTCCTTGTGTCCCTTGCAATCAAGCCATCAAATATGGCATTCTATGTGCAATTGTATAAGATGTGTGTGCCTTGACAAATGACAAGCTGTGTAATAAAAGTCAGTGAAAAATGTATCTTGATTCTAACAATCCCCAACTCCTTTGTCAACCACCCATAAAAGCCATCTATCCCCATTTTCATCCCTTCAATCCTGTCTCTGACAGAATTTGGGAGTGATAGTTTCTTTCTTTGAGATTTTTTTTAAACCTTTGGATAGAATGGCCTCTTTCAAAATACCCTAGTGTCTAGACCAATATGATAGCCATTGTCCATGTATTTATTTCAGATTAAATTTAAATTAACTAAATAATAAAGGTAAATCTTCCACTTCTCAATGACACATTTCAAATATTCCATAGTCAACCATATCACTAGCATACATAGACATTTCTGTGGGTACAGAAAGTTCTGTTGGGTGGAACCAGTCTAGAAACCCTCCCTACACTTGACTTATTCAAATTCATATTCCTCAGACATTCCTAGAAAGGAAACAAAGTAAGCTTGGGGGTATAGCTCAGTTTTTAGAGAGTTCTCCTAGCACATACCAAGCCATGGCATAGCACCCAGCACCACATAAATTAGTGCTAGTGCATGCCTGTAGTCACAGCACTTACATGGTGAAGGAAGAAGGATCAGAAATTCACAGTGAATTTGACTACATGGTGAGTTTGAGGCCACCCTGGGATGAGTGAGACAATATCATAAAAAAATATTTCCATCTTAATAGTTCAGAATCTGCTTTTGTCTTTTTCATCATGTACTTCCTCTGTGGCTCTTAACTGCCCAAGCTTACTTTTTAAATAACCTAAAAATCATCTATTTCTGCCATTGTCAAAGAAGAGCCTATAAATGTGTGAAGGTCCCCCTAAGACTGTTTCAAGGTACCTGTATGATCAAACTAGTCTTGTAGTTATAGAAGCCACAAAACAGTGGCTATTTAGGCCTCTTTTTTTTTTTTTTTTTTTTTTTTCAATGCAGTTTATTCAGGAACCTTGAACAATCATCTGACCCTGGGGAAAGCCAGCCCACAGCTTAAATAGCCTCTGGGTAGCCAACCCAGGCGTGCCACGTGGGCAATGCAGATAGGTCCACATACATG
The DNA here is from genome assembly GCF_030254825.1 of Meriones unguiculatus. Lineage (NCBI taxonomy): Eukaryota > Metazoa > Chordata > Mammalia > Rodentia > Muridae > Meriones > Meriones unguiculatus. Next base: position 141,606,594 of record NC_083369.1, on the reverse strand, counting down.
GAAGCAAGCCAGATCCTCAGCCTTAGCCAAATGTGGAATTGTTCGTGACAGAGAGCACTCACCATCAGGAAGGTGGAAGGCAGAAACCAGCTCCATCTTTAAGGCACAGCATTCCGCAGCTCTCTACAGTTCCCCCTTTTTGTTTTAGACACATCAGGCAAGAGTAGAGGTCTGATCTCTGATATTAGAAATAAATTGGGACTTTGTACCGATGTTCATTTAGGTGTCATCCACCCAAAGAGCATCAGACCCGTCCGATACCTTTTTCTCAGAGGCGGGACCTGGGGTATCAACCCGCATGCAATTAGACATGCTCTTCTCTGGGTCGAAAGCGGCTGACCCTGAGTGCAGTGCTTAGCCTCCCATCCTGAGCGTAACATTTTAGCTTTTTATGGTATCCAACCATGCTTGGGGCGAATGTCCTGCTTCAATGGCTGTAAAGGCCTGAATGATCATGGCTGCATCACACTGTTGTGAGACTCTAATCTTGCATATATACCACAGGCAAACCAAGGAGACCAACACCAGAAGGCCTGCTAACGCTCGCATGCCCGCCCATTCCTTCAGATGATTCATGGCTGCAGCAATCCATGATGATAATCCTGTGGCTAGTCTTGCGTCCACTCTGGTAGAATTTACTGTGACAATGGCCACTCTCAGCTGCTCCATCATAGTATCGAATTCTCCAGTCCAATTACCTAAAATATAGCTCGACAATTGTTTAGACAGATTTGCAGCACAGGAAAAATTCTCATGTTATATGCTAGTGACTCAAAGTCCAGCATATTTTCATTGACTCAAGTTGAATCAAGTTGAGCGATTTGCCATAGGGTACCAATTTGCTCCTGCACGAGGTCAATCCTCTGATTGAACACCATCAAGCTTCCTTTTAGTTGAGCATTAATTCCTTTATGTACAACTAAGGCATGAGCTACATTGGCTAAATGATTATTCAGGGTCTGAGCAGTCTGCCCAGTATGACTCATGGCTAATGCCCCAGTGGTAGCTCAAACAGCCGCCAATGAGATGGTAGTAACAATGGTGGCTGTAGTTCCAAGATCCCTTTTCTGTCTGAAGAGAGTCATAGCGTGAGGGGCATCAACGGGCACAGGCACCCAGTGAGGCATGCGAGTAACCAGGTCATACCTAAATTTACTAGCATTCCAGCATTGGGCAAAAAAGCAAGTATCATTACCACAATTACTTGGCTCTATTTGGCTAATAATGAATAAAAATGGGGGATATAGACAAACAGGTGTGGGCTTATAGGAAATATTATGAGAAGCCTTAACCCCTCGTTGGAACATCCTGCGTCAGTTCTAGAACTAGCAGTGGTGGTGTCCGAGGTCTGAGTAGGTTCAGGAGACCATTGCCCCCAGGGGCGAGACGTGCTCCATGCCAATTGACTAACTCCATGTTTTCCTCCACTTTTGAAAGTCATTTAAGGTTCTTAAATTATTTTTTCCCTTTTTTTAAAAAAATTTTTCATCAATTACACTTTATTCATTCTGCATCCCCCCATAAGCCCCTCCCTCCTCCCTCTGCTTGCATGCCACTCCCCAAGTCCACTAATAGGGGAGGTTCTCCTCTCCTTTCTGATATTCGTCTGTCAGTTCACATCAAAAGTGGCTGCAGTGTCCTCTACTATGGCCTGGTAAGGCTGCTCCCCCCCCAGAGGGAGGTGATCAAAGAGCAGGCCAATCAGATTATGTCAGAGGCAGTCCCTCTTCACATTACTATGTAACCCAATTGGACTCTGAACTGCCCTGGGCTACATCTGTGCAGGGGTTCTGGGTTATCTCCATGAATAGTCCTTGGTTGGAGTATGAGTCTCTGGGAAGTTCCCTGTGTTCAAATTTTCTTGTTCTGTTGCTCTCCTTGTGGAGACCCTGTCCTATCCAGCTCTTACTATTTCCCAGTTCTTACCTAAAATTCCGTTCACCTGCCCAACAGTTGCCAATCCAGCTCAGCATCTGCTTTGATAGTCTGAAGGGCAGAGGCTTTCAGAGGCCCTCAGTGGTAGGTTCCTAGGTTGTTTCCTGTTTTCTTCTTCTTCTGATGTCCATCCTCTTTGCCTTTCTGGATGGGGATTGGACATTTTAGTTAGGGTCCTCTCTCTTGCTTAGTTTTAGTGGGTTTGTCCTATATTGTATGTCTATATGAGTGAGTATATACCATGTGTGTCTTTTTGCTTCTGGGACAACTCACTCAGGATGATCTTTTCCAGATCCCACCATTTACCTGCAAATTTCATGATTTCCTTATTTTTCATTGCTGAGTAATATTCCATTGTGTAGATGTACCACACTTTCTGCATCCATTCTTCAGTTGAGAGGCATCTGGGTTGTTTCCAGCTTCTGGCTATTACAAATAAAGCTGCTACAAACATGGTTGAGCAAATGTCCTTTTTGTGTACTTGAGCCTCTTTTGGACATATGCCCAGTAGTGGTATGGCTGGATCTTGAGGAAGCGCTATTCCTAGTTGTCTGAGAAAGCGCCAGATTGATTTCCAGAGTGGTTGTACAAGTTTACATTCCCACCAGCAGTGGAGAAGGGTTCCCCTTTCTCCACAACCTCTCCAGCATGTGTTGTCACTTGAGTTTTTGATCTTGGCCATTCTCATGGGTATAAGGTGAAATCTCAGGGTTGTTTTGATTTGCATTTCCCTAATGGCTAGTGAGGCTGAGCATTTCTTTAAGTGCTTCTCTGCCATTCGGTATTCCTCTACAGAGAATTCTCTGTTTAGCTCTGTTCCCCATTTTTTAAGTGGATTACTTGGTTTGCTGCTTTTCGGCTTCTTTAGTTCTTTATATATACTGGATATGAGTCCTCTGTCAGATAAAGGGTTGGTGAAGATTCTTTCCCAATCTGTAGGTGGTCGCTTGGTTTTGATGACGGTGTCCTTTGCTTTACAGAAGCTTTTCAGTTTCATGAGGTCCCATTTATTGACTGTTGCTCTTAGAGCCTGTGCTGTTGGTGTTCTGTTCAGGAAGTTTTCCCCTGTACCAATGAGTTCTAGGGTATTTCTCACTTTTTTTTTCAAGCCGATTTAATGTGTCTGGTTTTATGTTGAGGTCTTTAATCCACTTGGACTTCAGTTTTGTGCAGGGTGACAAGTATGGATCTATTTTCATTTTTCTACATGTAGACATCCAGTTAGACCAGCACCATTTGTTGAAGATGCTATCTTTTTTCCATTGTATGGTTTTGGCGTCTTTGTCAAAGATCAGGTGTCCATAAGTGTGTGGCTTTATTTCTGGGTCCTCTGTTCGGTTCCATTGATCCACCATTCTGTTTCTATGCCAGTACCATGCAGTTTTTAAAACTGTTGCTCTATAGTACAACTTAAGATCAGGGATGGAGATACCTCCAGAAGATCTTTTATTGTAGAGGATTGTTTTAGCAATTCTGGGTTTCTTGTTATTCCATATGAAGTTGAGAATTTTTCTTTCCAAGTCTGTAAAGAATTGTGTTGGTAATTTGATGGGAATTGCATTGAATCTGTAGCTTGCTTTTGGTAAGATGGCCATTTTTACTATGTTAATCTTGCCAAGCCATGAGCATGGGAGATCTTTCCATCTTCTCATATCTTCTTCTAATTCTTTCTTCAGAGATTTGAAATTTTTTCATACAAGTCTTTGACTTCCTTGGTTAAGGTTACTCCTAGGTACCTTATGTCATTTGTGGCTATTGTGAAGGGTGTTGTTTCCCTAATTTCTTTCTCAGCTCTTTTGTCTTTTGTATACAGGAGGGCTACTGATTTTTTTGAGTTAATTTTGTATCCGGCCACTTTGCTGAAGGTGTTTATCAGCTGTAGGAGTTCCCTGGTAGAGTGTTTGGGGTCACTCACATATACTATCATATCATCTGCAAATAGTGATAATTTGACTTCTTCCTTTCCAATTTATATCCCCTTGATCTCTTTCAACTGTCTTATTGCTCTAGCAAGGACTTCCAGCACTATGTTGAAGAGATATGGAGAGAGTGGGCAGCCTTGTCTTGTCCCTGATTTCAGTGGGATTGCTTTAAGTTTCTCTCCGTTCAGTTTGATGTTGGCTATAGGCTTGCTGTATATCGCCTTTACTATGTTTAGATATGTGCCTTGTATCCCTGATCTCTCCAATACTTTGAACATGAATGGATGTTGGATTTTGTCAAAGGCTTTTTCAGCATCTAGGGAGATTATCATGTGGTTTTTTTCTTTCAGTTTGTTAATATGGTGGATCACATTGATGGATTTCCGTATATTGAACCACCCCTGCATACCTGGGATGAAGCCTACTTGGTCATAGTGGATAATATCTTTGATGTGTTCTTGGATTCGGTTTGCAAGTATTTTATTAAGTATTTTTGCATCAATGTTCATAAGGGAGATTGGCCGGAAATTCTCTTTCTTTGTTGAGTCTTTGTGAGGTTTAGGTACCAAGGTGACTGTGGCTTCATAGAATGAATTTGGTAATATTCCTTCTGTTTCTATTTTGTGGAATAGTTTGAAGAGAAGTGGTGTTAGCTCTTCTTTGAAGGTCTGGTAGAATTCTGCGCTGAAGCCATCTGGTCCTGGGCTTTTTTTGGATGGGAGACTTTTGATGAATGCTTCTATTTCTTTGGGGGATATAGGACTATTTAGTTGATTTACCTGGTCCTGATTCAGCTTTGGTAAGTCAAATCGATCAAGAAAATTGTCCATTTCATTTAGATTTTCAAATTTTGTGGCATATAGACTTTTGAAGTAAGTCCTAATGATTGTTTGGATTTCCTCAGTGTCTGTAGTTATATCCCCCTTTTCATTTCTGATTTTGTTGATTTGGGTGGTGTCTCTCTGCCTTTTAGTTAGCCTGGCTAAGGGTTTGTCGATCTTGTTGCTTTTCTCAAAGAACCAGCTCTTGGTTTCATTGATTCTTTGAATTGTTTTATTTGTTTCCAATTGATTGATTTCAGCCCTGAGTTTGATTATTTCCAGCTGTCTACTCCTTCTTGGTGTGTCTGCTTCTTCTTTTTCTAGGGTTTTTAAGTGAGCCATTAGGGTGCTTGAATGAGCTGTCTCGAATTTCTTCTTGAAGGCACTTAGTGCTATGAACTTTCCTCTTAGTACTGCTTTCATTGTGTCCCACAGGTTCGGGTATGTTGTGTCTTCATTTTCATTGATTTCTAGAAAGACTTTAATTTCTTTCTTTATTTTTTCCCTGACCCAGCTGTCATTTAGTAACAAGTTGTTCAGTTTCCATGTGAGTGTAGGCTTTTTGTTATTTCTGTTATTGTTGAGGTCCAGCTTTATTCCATGGTGATCAGACAAGATACATGGGATTATTTCAATCTTCTTGTATCTGTTGAGGCTTGCTTTGTGACCCACTATATGGTCTATTTTGGAGAAGGTTCCATGAGGTGCTGAGAAGAAGGTAAATTCTTTTGTGTTTGGGTGTAAAGTTCTGTAAATGTCTGTTAGGTCCATTTGATTCATGACCTCTGTCAGAGACATTGTTTCTTTGTTTAATTTCTGTTTGGTTGACCTGTCCTTTGTTGAGAGTGGGGTGTTGAAGTCTCCCACTATTAGTGTGTGGGGATCTATATGTGCTTTAAATTTTATCAATGTTTCTTTCACAAATGTGGGTGCCCTTGTATTTGGGGCATAGATGTTCAGGATTGTGATGTCTTCCTGGTGGAATTTTCCCTTGATGAGTATGAAGTGTCCTTCCCCATCTCTTTTGATTAATTTTGGTTGAAAGTCTATTTTATCAGATATTAGAATGGCTACTCCTGCTTGCTTCTTGGGTCCGTTTGCTTGGAAAGTCGTCTTCCAACCCTTTACCCTCAGGTAATGTCTATCTTTGTGTCTTAGGTGTGTTTCTTGTATGCAACAGATTGCTGGGTTTTGTTTACTTATCCATTCTGTTAATTTGTGTCTTTTTATTGGAGAGTTGAGTCCATTGATGTTGAGAGAGATTAATGACCAGTGGCTGTTAGATCTCTTGATTTTGATGTTGGCTGTGGTCATCAGGTTGTGTGCTTGGTTGCTTTTTGTTTTACTGAAGTGAGGTTATTTATTTCCTGTGTTTTCTTGAATGTAGCTAGCTTTCTTGGGTTGTATTTTCCCTTCCAGTGTCTTCTGTAATGCTGGATTCGTTTGTAGGTATTGTTGAAATTTGTTTTTGAATATCTTGTTTTCTCCATCTATGAGGACTGAGAGTTTTGCTGGGTATAGTAGCCTGGGCTGACATCTGTGTTCTCTTAGGGTCTGCATGATATCCGTCCAGGCCCTTCTGGCTTTCATAGTCTCTGTTGAAAAGTCAGGTGTGATTCTAATGGGTTTGCCATTATGTTACTTGGCCTTTTTCCCTTGCAGCTTTTAGTATTTTTTCTTTGTTCTGTATACTTACTGTTTTGATTATTATGTGGCGGGAGGATTTTCTTTTCTGGTCAAATTTGTTGGGTGTTCTGTAGGCCTCATGTATTCTAATTGGCCTCTCCTTTAGCTTGGGGAAATTTTCTTCAATGATTTTGTTGAAAATATTTTCTGGGCCTTGGAGAAGGGAGTCTTCTTTTTCCTCTATACCTATTATTCTTAGGTTTTGTCTTTTCATATTGTCTTGCATTTCTTGGACGGTCTGTGTCAGGAATTTTTCGGATTTTACATTTTCTTTGACAGATACATCGATTTCTTCAATTGTATCTTCTACACCTGAGATTCTTTCTTCCATCTCTTGTAGTCTGTTGGTTATGCTTACCTCTGTAGTTCCTGTTTTCTTCCCTATATTCTTCCTTTCCATTATTTCTTCCATTTGTGTTTTCTTTAATTTTTCCAATTCTATCTTCAGGTCTTGAGTTGTTTTGTTTACTTCCTTCACCTGTCTGATTGTACTTTCCTGTTTTTCTTTTAGTTCCTTCAACTCTGTTTCTATCATTTCATTCAGTGTTTTAAGCATTTCCTTTCTAAAGGCCATAAACTGTTTGGCTGCAGCTTCCTCTATTTCTTTACGGATGGCAATATTCTGTTTGAGTTTATCTTCCTCTATGTCTTTACGAATCTTATTTGTTTCCTCTGTTATCATCTTCATGAGCATACTTGTTAGGTCATCTTCTTGGATTTCAGTTATGGTGGGGTGTCCAGGGCTACTTGCCCCTGGGTAACTGGGTTCTGGAGATGCCATATTGCTCTGTCTTTTGTTGCTTGAGCTTTTACGCTGGCCTCTACCCATTGTGTTCTTAGGTGTTTGGGGTTATTTTCTGGTGGTTCCTGGGGATCCTGTGGTGGAGAGAATCCCCTTTGCAGAAAGCTGGTTTTTCCTGAAGGATGTCTTTTCAGCTTTTTGGGTATAGTCCCTGGATGGCTGGTGTTTTTTCAGGAGTTGCTCTCCTCAGGGATATAGACCTGAGTGGTAACTGTGGTTTTTGTTAGTCGAGAGGGTTCTCCTCTCACCCAGGGAAGTCCTGAGGGCAGCTGCCCTGTTTCTGGGTTTCTTGTTGTAAATTTAATGATCAGCTGCTGTGACCCAGTTGGACATCAGGCGCACCTCAATTGTTTGTGCCTGTGTCTGGAGCACAGCTGAGTGCTGGCGCCTCGACCCCACTAGACTGCTAGACTTTTTCTAGGGAAGGATTGGGTGATTTAGGTCAGTACAGTTTCCTTCCTTCCCCATGGATTCTCTGGAGACACAGACTCCCAGTGTCTTTTTTTGCCCTGGTGCACACTGCTCAGTGTCTGCCAGCTGGCTGGCCGCAGAAGCTGCCTGTGCCTGGAGCACAGCTGAGTGATGGCGGCTCAGTCTCTGCCAGCTGTCTGGTGCGCAGAAACTGCCTGTGTCTGCCTTTGCGGCTTTTGGGAGCCTGAGTGCCTCCCTAAGCTGGGTAATTTTCCGGGGACCTTTTCAGGTTGGGGGTGAGCTGAGTGCTCTGAGATCAGACCCGCCGTTTCTATTTCCGGCGGCGAATCAGTCGCGCAGGCAGGCAGGGCTCTGTGCTGGAACCTGGGTCCCCGGCTCTGGCTCCAGGCTGGCTCCTGGGGTGCCCGTGGAACCCGCCTGAGTCTTTTCCAGGGGATGTCTGGGTGACCTAAGGCCGGTCCCAATCGTTTCCTGTAGCCTGGGGTTATCTCTCGACTGAAAATTCCAGTCTCTGATAGTGTGGTGCACACGGTTCAGTCTAGGACCGTGACCAGAGACACTGGCTTGTGGCTCTGGGCTGGGGCTGGGGCTGGCGGCCAGCAGCCAAGCGTCTGGCGGAACCGGGATCTCTTCCGCGGTTTAGCCGGGTGAGTTAAAAGCTGATTGAATCCCCCACCGTGGGGTATCCTCTTACCTGGGAAACACAATGACTGTGTTTTATGGCCGAGAGTTCTGATTGCTGGTCACTGTGCTGATCCTGCTGTGCTACTGCTCAGAATGAGAGTCCTCCCAGCACCGCCATCTTGCCGCCCCCCCTTTTTAGGCCTCTTTAATTTAAGAGTGTGAAGGGGTGGGAAAAAGAAAACATTTTCAGCAATTCTGAGTTACGCTATTAATGTTAACAATATGACTAACTTTATTTTTATTTTTTTTCTTGACACTTGACTTATCACTAGCTATAGTCCCTATTTCCCCAAGCTTGTCTGCTGCAGCATTAAGGAGAGAGTCACCTGGAGTCATTGCAGAGTGGCGTTGTCATAAGATTACAAATAAGATCTCTGCTGTCACTATATAAATTAGCAAAATGAAATAGGGCAATGAGAGCAAATGAACAGCATCAATACCCTTCTTCTCTTCCCCAACCAAGCCCTGCTCTCTGTATCAAGTCTAAGTCTGAGGGAGAACAAAACACCAAGCCAGGGAGTGTAATACGAGGAGAAGCTGGGGTGAGCAAGGGTAGTGTGCAAATCAGTGACTGCTAATATGATTGGTATTTAAGTAGTCAGTCAATCATGAAACAAATAAAGGAGAGAAGGTGAGACTTCCTTTAAAAGAAAATTAATTGTTGTTGGAACAGATTCTAAAACTGAAGGTCTTAACAAACTTATTAATATTAGTAAAGATAAACCTGGAACTAGGATGCTTATCTGAAGAAAATTACCAAATGATTGGGTATATTTATATTTGTTGTTGGAGACAGGTTCTTGATACCCAGGCCAGCCTTGAACTCATTCCTGATCTCAAGAAACTCTCCTGCCTCAGTCTCTCAAGTAGCTAGGTTTTCAGGAAAGTGCCACAATTTCCAGCAGCTTCCAGAAAAGCAGATTCACTGGATCTTGCATCCTCCTTTTCCTCACTTCACCCAGGCTTATCTAATCAAAACAGCTGCAGCAGTAACAATATATCTGATCTTCCTGTGTGCACAAATCTTGCTCTAAGCACTTTAGATACGTTGACTCATATAATAGCCTCACACCTGACTGATGGATGGACATTCTTATTATTTTATCAGGGAGGCAACTGAGACACACAAAGGTAAAATAATTGTTCACAGTCTGTCTTTGTAGCTAGCAGTTCTAAGGAGTGAGGAGAAGCATAAGGTAGGCAAGGTAGATAGGATTCACAGCTTACCATAAGGAAATAAACATTTGATCCTGAGTCCATTTTTTTTTAAATGTCACCTGGTATTTTTTAAAATAATTTTTTGGAAATTGTTTCATGTTTATTCAATTAAATATTTTAATAGAAAAGGCCCAAATAAAAGGAAAATAAAGGATATGTGTGTTTTTCTTTATGCCCACATGTGTTTGTTGGTTGGTTGGTTGGTTTTTAAGGAAGCTTAGCTGGTAGTACTCACTTTTTTCTATATAGTGGCAATGAAAAGACCTACTTCATAAAATGAAACACAAAGGTACAAAGAGTGCCTGAATCTGGCAGGTAATAGGTGATTAATAAATGGCAGCTATAACAATAATTCTCCTACCCCTATTCTTTCTCTCTTGGTGTTGATATGAAACATTCCTCCAAAGAATCATATATTAAAAATTTTGGTCCTTAGTTGATGACATAATTTAGAGAGTGCTAGACTCATCAAGGGATTAACGTTATGTGTGAATTTATACCTGAATGGACTATTAGGAAAAAAGGGTTAGCTGAAGGAAGGAGGTTTGTTTTTGGAGAGTATACCTTACCTTGCCACAGAACTTTTCATTTGTTTCTCTGCTTCTCAGTTTCCATGAGGTGACCAACTTTGTTTCTTTCACCTTTCCAACCAAAACGTTCAACCCTGGAGAGCTCAGCAGTCAAGGGAGCTCATTGCTCTCAAGAGGCCAGAGTACAGTTCCCAGAACTCATGTTGGGCAGGTCGCAACTACCTGGAACTCTAGCTGCAGGGGATCAGGCACCTCATAGGCACCATAGGCACCTTCACGCATGTGAGCATACCCACACGCACAATTTAAAATAAATCTTTTGGTAAAAGATTAACTTCAGTGGACTCGCCAGCCGTGGACTAAAACTTCTGAAACTATGAGCCAAAATAAAGCCTATTAAGCGGTTTCGGGGATTTTTCCACAGTGACAAAAAAAAAGAGTTGAAAATAATCTGTGCTTTATTTCCCTCTGTGTTGGTTTGATTCTAAGGCTGGTGAGCTTTCTTCTTATTGCGACAAGAATAATAAAAAATAGGTTCGCGTTTATACCCTGTCTCCTCAGAAACTTTAGCAGAATTTCAGCCACAGTGTCAAGAACTTTACATGTGTCAGTTTCATAGTTGCTGGGTAGAAGGTCAGAAGTGATGGACAATTCCCTTGTAGCAATATCAGCAGCTATATTTCTAGCTGCCAGGGCAGTGGTTCTCAACCTTTCTAATGCTGAGACTCTTTACTGCAATTCTTCATATTGTGGTGACCCCCAAGTATAAAATTATTTCATTGCTACTTCATAATTGAATTTTGCTACTGTTACAGATTGTAATGTAAACATCTGATAATCAGGGTATCTGATGTGTAATCCATGTGAAAGGGTAGTTCATCCCCAAAGGGTTGAGAACCACTATGCATGACAAACACTTTTACTCACTGAGCCATCTCTCCAGCCCTATTTTCAGATTTCCAGTGTCACCTTTAAATTTGTCCAGGTAACTACCAAACAAACACTGGACAAGCATGTGATTAGCAAAGCATATTCTTAATGGGTAAGAGGTTATGATAGATATGTTTGGCAAGCCACGTGAAACTTTATCTCAGTATGTCAACAAGTGTTTCTAAAAACTAATGATAAAGGGCAAGTTTCATGACCACATTTAAGAGTCACAATATGAAAGTAAACAGGTTTCTTTACTTCAGGATTTCTCCATACCTTTAATATATTAGCATATATAATGGATCGCTAGGTTAAACAATTCTTCTACCAATTATTAAAACTTTAGTTCAGCTCCAAGTTTATCCACTGTAACAAAGAATTTAGGGTTTCAAGATATCTAACTGTGTCAAAATTAATTGTGATTATTTCAGACCAAGAGACACAAAATAAAGCCAACGCTTTCTAAACGCTGGCATTTTTCCCAGCTAAAATACACTTTTTATGAAGTGTGCAGCCACAAAGCTGGCATTTATGTCAAGCTAGGATTAGTATTATCATACTTCAGATTCACTGAGGCACTTTTAGCAATTTTGAAAGGCAGTTTCATATTCCCAACTGTAATCAAATGCCCGAGAGATCATCATACCCACCTTGCTAAAACCAGTGTAATTATGGAAGTAAAAACAACTAAATATCTTTGACATAGCCCTTCAGCTGTCTTCAAATGCTCAGGCATTAAGTTAATACAGTGTGCTGCTCTGATGAAATGTGGATTCTGCCCTTCCATTCTAGTCTGAGACAAAAATTGGTAGCATAAAATTGAAAGGTAAATGAGCCAAAAAATATGTCAATATTTTTTTGTAATAGCCTTGCCCCAGAGAATAAATCCTCCACTGAAAAAGTAGTTATCTATAGAAAATGACCAAATCACAAACTCTCTGAGGCAAAGGGAAACCTTAGAGGTCATCTGGTATTATGTAGACGAAGCTGTATAATTTATTTTTTGAGAGTGAGAAGTTTGGCAATGGGGAAAAAAGATACCTCAAGGTGGATAATGTCTTATTATACTTACTATTTCACATTCCTTGTCAGAGACTACTCCAAAATAATACTTGTGGTCTTCCTAGATTGGAACTGGGAGATAGCGGAATGAAGAGGCACAGAGAACAGGGGATCCACCTGGAATGCTGTGACTGAGGTGGCAGTATCCATTGCCCAATTCCATTAATGTGGTGACACAAGATGTGGCTTCCAGTGTATCTTAGAAGCAGGAATTTCACAATAGACAATAGTTTGCAGCAAAGTTTTGGCTGAGGTAAGTTCCAGCTTTCCCGGAGACATTGTGATCTACCAAAGGCTTTCATGAAGGCTTTCTCCACTTAGGTTGCCCAGCACACAGTCATTATTCCAGAGGAAGGGAGTCTGTGAGACGGCCTTCTGAGTGGTCTCCTGGAGATTCAATGTCAGACTGATATCTGCATGGCAAGTATTTTTCCTGACACCCACACAATGATCAAATTTCAGCAATAGTGCTGCCCTTTTATCTCGCTTGGAAAGGATGACCAAATTCTAGGACAATGAAACGGGGCTTTAATATCCAAAACACTTCCAGGAACTTTAAAAAGATCTCCAGGGCCAGGCCTTGGGAAGACCTTGAATGCCATACTGAAAGGTAATATGACTGTGGCCACACTTTTATTAGATAATGCAGTATAGAACTGACAGAAAGAAGGGGGAACACCTCTCTAATTACACTGCAGATGTGTGAACAAATGCCATGCAGTATACAAGCATCTCTATACCCTATCTTATGACCTTCCGTGTCCTTGCTTTTTAACAAATGTTTGGGTTTGGTCTTTGCCTCAGGACTACTTCTAATGCTTCTAAGATTGTCCCTTAGATAGAACAGTCTACAAGCATTCACACACACACACACACACACACACACACACACACACACAAACCAAGTGAGGAGAGCATGAGCGCAGTTAGCATCTCAGAGGAAAGCCTCAGCAATAATGTGAATGTGTCCCCCCAAAACTGGGGAAACATTTCTGAGGTGCATTCTTGGTAGTTCTTGAAGGAATATTTGAAGAAGCATCTGGACCTAGGGGATTTTGTTCCATAAGACACATTTCATTGCTTCCCCAAGACTCCCTCCCCTGCCTCCTGAGGTTGTCTTCCAATTAAACTACCAAGTTCTTGTTTGGGGAGGGGGCTGTTTTCCAGAGCACACAAACTGGAGTACTTTTCTTTTCTGCCCAGCAACATCTAGTGATGTTTCATACATTTAGGGGCTTCCTACATTAGGTTTCCGTGTCCCCGAGAAAGAAACTCACATTGTTCCCTCTCACAATATTGGGCACAAGTGCCTGCCAACAAGATGCATCTGCAGGAGAGACTTTGATTCTGAATGGACCACAGTGGGGAAAGTATTACAGAAGATTACTTCACTGCTAAGGGTGGCAGGGCATACCAGGAATGCATTGACCAGCGTTACTGTGGTATGCCTGAAGCGTAGCTGCAATACAGTATAAGGCCATGGTAAGTTAAACAGGAGGCAGGAAGATAAGTGAGCCTCCACTGAAGACGTCCAGTGATGTCCCTTGGATATTGTTCCTAAGCATGGAGCCTCCAAGCCAGCTTCTCCAGCCTATGAATATATTCTGAGCCACCCAACATTCTTTTAACTTTTTATTCAGTCATTAATTTTATGTTGATGTATATTTTGACTACAGGTGTGTCTATACACTATGTGCATGCCTGGTGTCCTTGGAGGTCCTGGGACTGAGCTTAAAGATGGTTGAGAACCACTATCTGAGTGCTTGGAGTTGAATCTGGATCTCTGAAAGAGTGAACATCGCCCTAAATCCCTGAGCCATTTCTACAGCCCCTGTCATCCAACATTTTGTAACAAATTATCATGGGTCTAACTACCCCTTATGGCAAGCTAGTTACTCTCCAAACTTCTTCCCAGAGAGGAAGCCTCCTTCTAGTTGAACATTACCATATATCTAAATTGGGACAATGCCTAACAGTAGAAACAATGCACCATCCCAATGTTCAGCTCAGAAGAGCATCCCTGACATTTGTTCCATCTCCTCTTTCACAGCTGAATGCATAGACAAAACCTCTAGAGGAAAGCAGTCTGCATCCTGAACTATTTTGCGTGGAGAATTGACTTTTTAGCCTAAAAACTTGGGGAGCACATTTAGACTATACTAAAGCCCCTATGTAGGTGTCCTTCATTCACAGGTGACCTCCTACATGGCTATGACAGAGCTTGTACAAGTGGGTTTGCTGTCCTTCATTCTTCTGTCATGCGAAGTCATGGAGTTAGTATTGTGTTTCCCTTCTGCTTTCTGCCACAGGAGGGTATAACAAGCAGGTCCTCACCTGATGCTTGCTCACTGATCTTGGGCTTTCCAACTCCCACCAGTGTAAGAAAACACATTTTTGGTTCTTTATAAATTAGCTAGTTTCAAAAAGAAAGAAACTACCTAGTCTCAGGTTTTCTGTTACAGCAACACGGGTATTGACATAAGGGTTTCTGTGGTGTTACAGATATGGAGACATTGGCATTCATGTGTACTATTGCTAGCCTACCCTAAGTGCACAAGTGAGTTCTGCTATTTAAAACAGAACTGAAACACATGCTGTGGCAAATTCAGGACACTGGAGAATAGAGAGCAAAGGGGACTGGGGTATTGGAGCAAACTGCAGCATTCCACCTCCAGAGAGTGCCCCCAGCACATAATAGCCTCACTGTAACCACAGTAATTGGTTTTTTTTCCCCCTTAAACTTCAGATTATATTGCTTAGCCAGATAAATGAAAGAGAGAATCTCAAAGAATTTGATACATGTTCTGAGAGCACACTTGGAAATTAAAATAAAATAAAGGAGCAGATAGCAAAGGTCTTTGGGGGAAAGAATAAATCCTTTAACAGGAAGAAAAGGTGACCTTGGAGGAAACTTCTCTACTCGTGGGAGAGAATGACTAATGCTATAGGGTCCCTTCTCATATTTATAGAAGGGCAGGCACGGAGGCTCTAAGTTGGCTTGCTTCAATCAGGCATTATTATGGGTATCCAGCTGGGAGAGTAGAGGAGGAAAAGGCTTAAAGGAAGCTAGAATTGGTTAATGGAAACCTGTGGAAATCAACACTCTCATTTCTCACTATGCTCCAGGAGGCATACAAGTAATGCTACAGAACAGAAAAAGCTGGTTTCAAGCAAAATAAAATCATGTTGTTTGAACGCTCTTGCCTCTCATAAGATAGATACCCAGAGTAGATACCCAGAGTTCTGGCTTTTGATTACAAGCGTGGTGGCATCATCACTTGGCAAACTTTACTGTCTTCTTCTTGTCTGTTCAAAACAAGCCAAGTGTCAATGGGACTTTATCGGTTAGGAAGAAACTAGTAAATTGTGGGAAAACAACAGTCAAATAGAGAGGAAAGCATAAAGCACTTTTCATGTAAGGCAACGGTCTGCCAAAGTGGAGGGGAAATCTATTTAAAGAGATTATTTAGAAAATACAAACTCGGCCCTTCCTGTTCCACGAATTAGAGGATTCCCAGATGGACACACTATGATATTTTTATCATATTTGACTCTAATAATACTGTTATGGCCTTCTCTCTGTTATCACAGGCAGCATCCTCATTAGTTCATTCACTGGTTTTCTTAATCGTACTATTACACTACATTCGGAAAATCCCAGCTTATGAGCTGAACCAGTGAGTCAAGCCTTTATGCTTTGTGAAACTCTCACAAAAAGCCTTCCATTAAACAGTGTTCACCGAAAATTATACCATTCTTAAAAACCCCTCGAGGCGAAGGACATTATAAGTCTTGGTGAAAGTGGCAGCCATCCCCCAGATGTCAAGGCAACCCTATTATTTTCCCTTCATGACAGTTCACTCCCACACCAGGAGCAGTTACATTTGGCGAAAAAAAAACACTTCAAAGATTATTTCTAGGGAAGTGTGACTGATTAGTTCAATTTGTAGGGTCTCCTGTGGGGACCCAAGGCCTGACCTATACTTAATGGAAGAGCTCATGCCTAGTTGATGCCTTGTTTAAGAAATGGAATTGGTAGAGTGGGGAGAAATCTCAGTCAGTAAAGTGTTTATTGCACAACATTCATGAAGACCTGAATCCAGATCCTTCGCAACCACAGTAAAATAATAATAATAATAACAACAGATTTTTTTTAAAGCGGATACAAGATTCTAATCCTAGCACTGGGGAGATGAAAACAGGAAGATTCCTGCTGCTTACTAGTCAGCAAGCCTAGCCAGATGGGTATTCTGCAGATTGAATAAAGACTCTGACTTTAAAAATAAGGTGGAAATCGATATGATAACTGATGTTGACATCTGGCCTTGACAAGCACACATGTTCACATACACACATCCATACCAAAAAGAAAGAAATGTAACTAAGTTATCAATTTGGATAAATTACATGCAAATTATTCATAGATGAATTGCATCCACTCGTTTTAAGGTTAAAATCCTATTTTGTTTGTTTGTTTGTTTGTTTGTTTTTAGAAACTGAAAGCCTCAGCTCCCTTTTCACCTTAGCACTGTTCTCCTAGGTGACTCGTGTTACCTATCAAAAGTATCATACAGAATAGTTTTCCTGGTCTAAGTGACAGTATTAATAATTAGAGCCTTGCTGCCAAAAGCAGCTTCTGGATTCTGTCTACATGCTCTTTATCCTAGCAAGATGTCTGCAACTCAGTGTTCAAATTAATTTGTTTACCTGACAGTGGCATTCACATTCACAGATGCCATCTGAAGCCCCTTAACTGAACACATAAAAAAATTACTTAGTTAAAAATCTATCCTAATTTGCCCCTCATTATCTCATTCCTTCTAACAATTCTTCAGTGTCCCAAGGGTTCAGGGAACTTCATACTAATTATTTCATTTACTTCTTTCTATATTCTGTAAGCAGGTGAGACAGATGTCATTTCCTTTTTTAATGTGTGAGGAAACAAATAGGGAGAGGTCCAATAAGTTGACCAGAGACGTACAAATAGTACAAATAGCTCATAAAGAAGGGACCCTTAGTCAGAATTATGGCCACCTAACCCAGTACTCTGACAATTATCTCACTGTATGCTTTTCTGTTGTCTTCTACACAGAAACAATATTCTGTGGTTAACCGTTTGTCTGAATTTGCTAGGTCTTCCATAACTAAAATTGATATCTGCTTGTTTCTTCCTGCACCATCTCTGATCACCAGGCACGTACCTATGCAGAAGATGGTATCCAAGCCTTGCTTATATCCTGTTGGAATTTTCTATTCCTCCAGCAGCCCGGTTATTTTCAATGACAAGCACTGATCTATGTCTGCCTGGGACTTTCTCTGACAGCTGGAGCCCGCTCAGTCTTTGGGTATATAGTTATTTCTATAACCCAAAACAGCCTCCCACCGATAACAGGTAGAAGCTGAGGGATAACTCATCAGTACCTGAAGGTTTCGGTAGAACATAAAGCATATTCTATACTGTCTTCTATAGTTTTGCCGATGATTTGAGCCTCATGACAGTATGTTATTCTCGACTTTCCTTTCTAAAGGCTTTTCTTTTTTTCTCTCATTCTTGCCTCCTATTTTCATATCCAGCCTCCTGATGACCTTGCACATAAAATGTTTGCCCTCAAATCTATGTCTCTGAGTCTGTTTCTACAGAAACCCAAACTAAGGCACCATATATGTGTGTTGTAGCCTCCTTCCAATTGCCATTCAAGGTAAAGATTCTCAGCATTTAATATGAAGATGTCCTACCCCAAAACATCCTCCTGGCCTCAGATGAGTGCTTCTGTTTTTTCCACTTTAACTACAAACATCTGGATCATTCCCAAATGGAACCACTCCTAGGCCTTCTTCCTACTCTGTGGACAGATGTTTTCACATTTATCTTTCTCCCTGTACCTTCTGTCCGTATGGCTTCACATTTCTATTCAGTATTATTATCCCCATAACTAATTGGAATTTATCTGCATACATGAATGCTGTAAACAAATATTTCTAATTATTTTCTTGTCTGTCATTCACAACAGTTACTAATGAACTTCTACATTGGCATCAGAACCCAGGATGATCTCAGATAAAAATAACAACATACATGTTCAGAAGCTTCCTAGATATTTTCATCCTTTGTAAACTTTCTAACTTCATTTTGGAAAACTTTAATAATTTAGGTTGTCAATTTTATAGCAACAACCATATCTCAAAGAAGTGTCTTCCTTCCCATTACATCATTTTTAGGTATGACCCATTTTCATTAGCATAATTAGAACAATACCGGCAAGTGATAATAAATTTTAAGACTGTCCCTAAAGCAAAACCTTTTACTATTTTTAATGAATTTATCCTTTGACTATTTCACACATATATATAATATATTCTGTTCACCTCATTCCATCTTTTAATCACGGTTCCAATTCTCCTTCCACACACCAACTTTTCATTTTGCCTTGTTTTAATTTTGAGACCCACAGAGTTTAAGCAGTGCAAACCTCATAGGCACTTGCATGGAACTATCCACTGACGCTAAGGCTATACCACTGTAGACATTAATTCCCCCTTTTCCAGAAACCATGCACTAGAAGACAGCATTTAATAGCATTCCTCCTTATTATCTGATTCTAGTAGCCTATTAATTATGGTCTAATGACCACCAGTTCTCAACCTCTGAGTCGAGACCCCTTATGGGGTCGAATGACCTTTTCACAAGGTTGCCTAAGACCACTGAAAAACACAAATATTTACATTACAATTCATAACAGTAGCAAATTAGTTATGAAGTAACAATAAAAATAATTTTATGGTTCTGTGTCACCAACAGGAGAAACTGTATTAAAGGGTCATGACCTTAGGAAGGTTGAGAACCACTGGCCCTCTTGCAACTTTTCTAAAACGATAAATTTCTCTTCGGTCCCTAACGTAAGATCAAGTAAAGGGGAGCATATGGGGCTCTTGGATCTTGTCTTTCTGGAACACAACTATGATGGCTACTTGATTATGTGTGGAGTTAGCTAAAAGCCAAGCATCTGGGCACAGCTGTGAGGGATTTTTTTTTCTTCGTTGGATTGGTTAAAGTAGAAGACCCACCCTAAATCTGGACAATTTCAGATGAGATGATCCACCCTAATCTGGGCCACACCTTCAGTTTGCAGCTCACCTAAAAGGAGGTGAAAGAAGGAAGGTTATGCTTTCCGTCTGCCTGCCCTCACTTTCACTGGCAAGTTTATCTATGCAGAGCCGTTCCTTTGCTGGTGTTAGGCCTCGCTTCTTCAAAATTCTGACATGGACTAAGAATTGAAAAAGATAGAAGCTCTATGAGGCATCCTCGGGATGTCGGCACCAGACTGGGACTGCAGAGATACCCAGTCTCAACGACTCCTGAGTCCTTGGCCTTTGTCTGTGAAGAAGCGACCATTGTTGGATTACTGGAACCACAGCATATAAACCGCTCCAATAAACCCCATACATACATTCCATGCTACAGACCGTTCCCTTAGAGAACCCTGACTAATACAACTGAGAAGTTCAAATGGCTTTTCTAGCCCTGAGTCCAGGCCCAATTCACATGAACTCCACAGTACCGAGTAGAAAATAGAGTGGGTATAGGGTAGAACAGTCTGGAATACAGTCGAGTAGAGTAGATTAGAGTAAACCTAAATGGAGGAAAACAAGTCCAGGCTAGAGAAGAATAGGATAAACTGGTGTAAAGTAGAGTAGAGCAGAG
The DNA here is from genome assembly GCF_030254825.1 of Meriones unguiculatus. Lineage (NCBI taxonomy): Eukaryota > Metazoa > Chordata > Mammalia > Rodentia > Muridae > Meriones > Meriones unguiculatus. Next base: position 141,586,870 of record NC_083369.1, on the reverse strand, counting down.
CACGCTAGAGCAGAGCAGAACAGAGGAATCAACATCTAGTAGAAAAGAAGTACTATTGGCTACCCTCTTTGGGCCTCCCTGGAATGCGGTTCTAGCATTCATCTCAGTACACTGATGTTGGTGAAAGAAATAGAAACAGACCCAAATTAGCTCCAGGAAGAGGAGATCCCTCAGAACTCAACAGCAAGGAGCACAAGAAATTAAACATCCTGAAGGTTGTTCTCGGAGGTCTTTTGGGCTCCGACTCCACTTACCTGTATGTAAATATCATTAACAATCCTTCTCTAGAGGCTAGCTGTCTCTGCCTTATGAGAAAGAGCCTTCTAGGTACAGCTTACATGAGACCCCAGTGTCCAACCCAGTGGCTACCCGGGGTCTCGATATCCTGATTCAGACTTTCCAGGAGGCAAATCCGATTGGCCAGTCCCTGGTCCTGTGACCCAGAATCTAGTCCCATAGCACTGACATGAATGCTAATAAGTGCACCCACCAGCAAGAATTGAGGTTAAAAATAATGGGTGATTCTCACAGATAAAGCTCTTGCCTCAAGTTCTTCTGGACATGATGTTGGAGAATCACTCTGAAAAGTTCAATGTTAAGCCTTTGATATTGATCACATGGCCATTGGGGACAGAGACTTATTCCATTTATCAGTTTTCTCATTACTTGCAAGATGATAGAATGAAAGAAGCACCATGCCACCAGTTAGAAAAACATGCATTCAAGCCTGCTTATCAACACGCCCTCTAGGGTCTCATTTTCTGACACCCCAAATAATACTTTCTGGGATCTGTTCCCTTATATTCAAACCTTTACATCAAAATTTTATGATTATCTAATATTGGGTAACAAATCAATTTCAAATCTAGCATCTTAAAAGAACAGCCTTTTAAATTACTGTGAGGTGCTGGCAAGATAGGTCAGTGGGTAAAGGCATTTACCAATAACCCTGAGGGCCTGAGTTCCATCACCTGGACCCACATGATAGAAGGAGAGTACCAACTCTTAAAAGTTGTCCTCTAACTCTGTTAGCAATCTACCCACAGTGAATTAGTTTCTGAAGGAATCTAGCCTGTAAGGGCAACAAATGCCGTCATGAGCAAGAATAACTTTGAGCTAATTCTTAAGGATGAATTACAACCATAAAGTAGATAGATGAAAGCATATTTGAAACAGATATTGCAGCATAAACAGAGCAGACAAGAATCCACAGCTCTGGACCTCATAGCCCTAAGGGAGAAACTTCTACCATTATTTTGCCAAATAAAAATTTTTTATAAACAAACATAAAACTCCACCAAAACACTTTTTATAATGGACAACTATTTGTATACAACACAAATTAATCAAAGTACAAAGCATAAGTGACTATGGAGTGCTCGGTCTTAAATGAGACATCTCTATCACTAAGGGAGGTGAAAGAAAGATTGGAAGAGAATGCTGTGAAACAGTGTCTTCTGGACATGACAGGGTCATTGTGCTGACAAACTCACAGCACATGGTCAATATTGAGCAAGATAATCAATATTCCAGTATGGATAGAGAAGTTCACAAAGCTCCAATCCTGAGCTCTTGACAACGGATGACTGCTGGAGAAGGAAGTAGTTTTTCTTCAGGGCTGTAGACTCTGGTAGCTTCTTCATGTTCCAGTAGATGTATCTAAACCCATGCACATATGGGTAGTACTAACTGGACTCAGTGGATTACAAAGAGGGGGCTGCAGACATTGTTCAACAGTTAAGAGAACTGGTTACTGTTATAGAAAAGGGTCTATGTTCAATTCCCAACATGCACATGGTGGCTTACAACTATAACTGAAGTTCCAAGAAATCCAACACCCTCTTCTAGCCTTCATGAGCACCATATGCATACATACATGTAGGAAAAACATTCATACATGAAGAGGAGAAATTTGGGAGGATGACAAGGGAGACAGTTCTAGAGGAGTTGAAGGGGGTGGAGAACGTATATAATCAAAATACATTGTATATAAGTATGAAATCCTCAAAAATAAACTATTATATTTAAAATAAACAGAAGATACTATCTTTTTTCCATTGTGTTATTTTGGCTTCTTTGTCAAAAATCAAATATCCTTATGTGTGGGGACTTATTTCTGGGTCTTCTGTTTGATTCCATTGATACACCAGTCTGTTTCTATGCCAGTACCATGCCGTTTTTATGACTGTTGCTCTATACTACAGCTTGAGATCAGGAATAGAGATACCTCCAGAAGGTCTCTTATTGTACAGGATTGTTTTTGCTATTCTGGAGTTTTGTCTTTCCATATGAAATTTAGATTTGTTCTTTCAAGTTCTGTAAAGAATTGTGTTGGTAATTTTATGGGAATTGCATTGAATCTGTAGATTGTTTTTGGTAAGATGGCCATATTCACTATGTTAATCCTACCAATCCATGACCATGAGAGGCACAGGTGCTGGTCTAACTGTATGGCTACATGTAGAAAAATGCAAATAGATCCAAATTTATCACCAGCACAAAACTAAAGTCCAAGTGGATCAAAGATCTCAGTATAAAACCAGACACACTAAACCTGTTAGAAGAAAAAGTGGGGAAGAGCCTTGAACTCATTGGCACAGGAGACAATTTCCTGATCAGAACACCAACAGCACAGGCTCTAAGAAAAAAAAAATCAATAAATGGGACCTCATGAAACTGAAAAGCTTCTGTAAAGCAAAGGACACTGTCATCAGAACAAAATGCCAGCCTACAAATTAGGAAAGTATCTTCACCAACCCTATGTCTAACAGAGGGCTAATATCCAGAATATATAAAGAACTTGAGAAGTTAAACACTAACAAACCAAGTAATCCAATTAAAAAATGTGGTACAGAGCTAAACAGAGAATTCTCAATGGAGGAATATTAAATGGCAGAGAACACATAAAGAAATGTTCAATGTCCTTAGTCATCAGGGAAATGTAAATCAGAACGTCCCTGAGATTTCACCTTACACCCATCAGAATGGCTAAGATCAAAAACTCAAGTGACAATACATGCTGGAGAGGGTGTGGTGAAAGGGGGAACCCTCCTCCACTGCTGGTGGGAATGTAAACTTGTACAACCACTTTGGAAATCAATCTTGTGCTTTCTCAGAAAATTAGGAACAGTGCTACCTCAAGATCCAGCTATACCACTTCTAGGCATATATCGAAAATATGCTCAACTATAAAACACGGGCATTCAACCATGTTTGTATCAGCTTTATTCATAATAGCCAGAAGCTAGAAACAACCTAGATGTCCCTCAATGGAGGAATGGATACAGAAATTGTGGCATATTTACACAAGAGAATACTACTCAGCTATTAAAAACAAGGATTCATGAAATTTGTAGGCAAATGGTGGGAACTAGAAAAGATCATCTTGAGTGATGTAAACCAGAAGCAGAAAGACACACATGGTGTATACTCATTCATAAGTGGATGTTAGCCACATAATATAGGATAAACATACTAAAATCTATACACGTAAGAAGCTAAACAACAAGGAAGACCTTAGGGAAGATGTTCATTCCTCATTCAGAAAGACAAACGCCATAGACATGGGAAGCAAGAGAATGCAGGGAACAGGACAGGAGCCTACCACATGTGGCCTCTGAAAGACTGTACTGATTGAGGTATTGAAGCAGAGGCTAAGACTCATAGCCAAACTTTGGGCAGAGTGCATGGAATCTTAGGAAAGAAGAGGGAGATAGAAAGACCTGAAGGGGATAAGAGCTCCAAATGGACACCAACAGAGTCATGAAAACTGAACCTTGGGGGCCCTGAAGAGAATGGTACCCCAATCAAGGACAATTCATGGAGAGGACCTAAAACCCCTGCTCATATGTAGCCCATAGACTCAGTCTCCAAATGGGGTCCTTAGTAAGGAGAGCAGGGACTTTCTTTGGCATGAACTCAGGCTCTCTGATCACCTCCCCCTGGGGGTGCAGCCTTGCCAGTCCACAGAAGAAGACAATGCAACCAGCCTTCATGAGGCCTGATAGGCTAGGGTCAAATAGAATGGGAGGAGGCTCTCCCTATCAATGGACGAGGAGAGGGGCATAGGGGGAGAAGACCGGGAGGGAGGTGGGATTGGGAGAAGACAAGGGAGGGGGCCACAGCTAGGATACAAATTTAATAAATTGTAATAAATGATAATAGTAAAAAAGAACAAAATAAATAAAATAAAATAAACAGAAAGTAGAAATGCATTGTGAGGCTTAGAGACATCTGAGTATCTGCAGAGTTCTGTACCTAAAAAGAGGCAGAAGATGATGACAAGGAGGTGAAGACCAAAGAAACACTGTACATACTCTATGAAGATTAAGTTTATCCTATTTGGTCACCCCTAAAAAATAAAGCCAAGCTCATATTCATATTTTAAAAGTTACTACAAAGGCTCTGGTAAGGGTACATTGGAGTAAGATCCTGTCTGAAATTAAACAGTGGATAGGAAAGCACATTTAAACTGTGAAGTCAATTCACAAATTAAATACTTTGAGTCCTGAGGTTTGCATGAAAATGGGGCCCCTAGGCCTTGTCAGAGTAGGTGTGGCCTCTCTGAAGGAAGTGTGTCACTGGGAATGGGCTTTGAGGGTTTCAAATGCTCAAGCCAGTGTCATGCTTTCTCTTCCTGCTGCCTGCCAATCCATATATAGACCTTCCAGCTCCTTCTCCAACACTATGTCTGCCTTCCAGGATGATAACAGAATAAACCTCTGAACCTGTAAGCCAGCCTCAATTAAATGCTGTTTTATAAGAGTTTCCATGGTCATGGTGCTCTTCACAACAATAGAAACCCTAACTAAGAGATGAGATAAATTACCTCAAAATTCTCTATTCATACAACTGAATTCTCTTCACTCATCCCTTCTCCAGCTCAATCCAGGAACCCTATCAGCAGAAGGTAGCATTGTATTTACTCATTCAACATTTCCTCAGTACATGTTATGTGTCAGATATTGGGATTGCGTTTGAGCTGAAGTGTGAATGATACCTTCCTTGGCAGAACTCACTATCCAGTTTCTAGAATTTTCAGCCTCTGGAACTTCTCATAGTGTCCCACCAAATGCCTAATGACAGCGTTTTTATAGTAGCCATTTCAAGGCTCTGATTATGCTTCACCCACTGATGGATACTCTGGGTATTTGGTGGAATCTATATCAACAGGGAGAATATACTTGACTCTGCCAAGTAGGAAGAAATAGAGGGAAAAAAGAAAGCAGCTGGGTGAAATGCAAGGCTATTTCACACTCCCGAATACTTACTTGATTTGCACATCCACTCTTATAATGTAGTACTATTATCGCAGGTATAAAGCACATACGTAGGAAGTAGCTGAGCTTTAAGTTAAACCTAGTAGCATGTACCACCAAAGCACAGACTGGTAACTCCAATAACTAATGTGAGAGTCAGGCAGGGCTCTAGATCTCAATGGGTACGGGACAGACATGCCTCTATGAAGGAAGAATGGTTGGCTGGAAGAACTGAAGCAACAACACTCTCGGGGCAATCAGCAATAAGGAGGCCTGGGGTCATGCATTGTCATAGACTACCTTTTGCATAATGATGACAACACTCTCAAGTAAGAACTACCACCCATCATCTGGCAAAATACAACAATTCTTAAGATAAAACACATTGATGCCTATTAGATCTTTTTATAACAATTATCATTGTTTCTTGAATGTTGATGCACATTCTAGATTATTATACCTGACTTACAATAACATATTTCAAAGTAGACATATACAGTTAAGATTACAAACAAAGCTTGTATTGCCCATTTTTTCTTCTAAAATAAAACATAGTACAGCCAAATAAAAATGAGATATACTTTTAAATTCAGTGATAGTTTAAACAACAATGTGACCAATAGCTAAAAGATGCACTGCCTGGAATGAAACAAGGGCTTTTTGCAAACTTACATAACATAGAAAGTTTTTCAGTAGATGATACTAATTCTCCAAATAGAATGCAATGTTTTTGCATTACAATATTCCACATTACAGTTCACGTTCTCTAAATATAACTCAACACACAGTAGCCTTGTATTTCAATATTCAAGGTAATGGTTGCTTATGTCAGAGAATCAAGGTTATTACTTGATGTAATCTCTGCGTTATCTTTTTATATATGATTTTTTATTAAATGTTCCCTTCCACTGTCAGAACTGACCTTTTACAGAAATCTCTACAAGAGCAGAAATCAGTTTCATAAAGCAAAGGGGATATTAAAAAATACCAGCGCTTGTCTGAAGTGACTATTGCATCTAGGGCTTGGATTTTGCTGCTTTTGTATGTTGCTAATTTCCTGCAGCAATAATTGATGTCCAAATGTGAACTCATTAAGACCATTGATAGGAAACACTAATCAATTAGATCTATAAAAACTCAGGCATATGTCAATGTTCTTTCACACTAACCATGAATTTAAAAATAAATAGAATAAAACTCAAGAAGAGAAAGCTTCAAATTTACTATGGATCTATACTCTAAATTCAACTCCTACCCTCACCTTCAATGGACTTGCTAGGGGCTAGAGGGAGTTCAATGGTAGAGCACTTGCCTAGTATATTCAAGGCTATGGGTTTGATCTCCACTACTACAAAGAAATAATAACACAATAGATGAAATGGGTTTGTTTATAAAGCAATCTAGAAATGGAGAATAAATAGACTTGAATTTTTGTGTGTTGATTCTGTCCTCCCCTCCTCAGTCAATATTCATGGGACTTCATTTCTGGTGCTCTTATGCTGGCTTTACTATGCTTAACAGTCCTATTCAATTTTCCTTGTTCTTGGGAAGTATTGAAGTTCAATGGCTCATTTTAGATAAGATAAAAAGATAGCTCTTCAGAATTCAGAAAAGGAAAACATTCATAATTTTTCTGAGGAAAATATGATAAAGCCAACTTAGGTCTCATATTATAAATACTTATAGATTAAAATGAAGAATAACAGAGGGGGGGGAAAGGATGGACTGTCTTGATTAACAAACAAACAAAACAAAATAAGAACAAAACCCCTTTCCAAGCTATTCATGGTGACAATGGTATTAGTGATAAAGGAGCTTGTCATAAATGTAGACTGACAATAGCTGATGACATCACCTGTGTAGACTTTTCTCAACCCTGAGTCATGTACATAGTGACTTCTGCCATGGTCATTTTTCCATCTTTATTATAAAAATGAAGTCATGTATAAACTAATGTTTTGATTCTTCAAATGTTTCCTGTTTTCTTTCAACCATCAGACAACCAAATTCAGAAGGTCAATCAAATCATTCTTTGAGTTAGAAATTAAATATACTCTCTCCCCATCCTACCTAAGCATGCCTTGCGTTTTATAATGCTTACTATATTTAGGATTATAAGGTGCATTTTTTCCATCTATCTATCTATCTATCTATCTATCTATCTATCTATCTATCTATCTATCTATCTATTGGTTTTTCAAGACAGGATTTCTTTCTCTGTGTAACAGCCCTGTCCTGGATTGCTTAGTACACCAGGTTGGCCTTGAACTCACAGAGATCTGCCTGCCTCTAACTCCCCCAAGTGCTGAGGTTACAGGTGTGTGCCACCACGCCCAGCTGGTGCATCTATTCTTAAAAAGAAACATTCCAAGATCAAATTAGGAGCTGCTACGCTTTTGTGAGTTAAAGGTGGTTTCAGCAACTCTGAATGGTGATACAGAATGTCATGACTTAAAGTGGATCTATGGACCACAGATATCAGCATCCGCTGAGAGCTCATTAAAATGTGAACTGTCTGGCTCCTTCTCAGACCTATGAGATCAAAATCTGCATTTTAACAAGATCCTGGGATGTTCAATGAATATTAAAATCTGTTCTGATTTGAGGGCTGAGAAGACGGTTCAGCAGGTAAAGAGCTTACTGTGCAAACGTTTGGGCTGGAAATTACATACCCAGGGCCTGCTTAAAACATGAGTGGATATGGTAACCAGCCTATGCAACATACATGCACACACGCATACACATGAACATGAATACACACATGTACACACATACAACTGCAACAAAGAAAAAATAAAGAAGGAGGCAACTGAGAAAAATAATTAGTCCGTACACATCCAGGCACCAGGGCCTTTCTGGGTGGAATTAAAAAATTCAAAGAAAGACCTCAAAATATTCCCAACTGCAAGCAAATAAGAATCATAACATTTTGCTCCATGGTTTGAAATAAATTTTAGGAAAAAATGAGCTAGTTGAGAGCTTAAATTCATATGTACCTGCTTGTTCTGATTCCACAATTCCAGTTTTCCTAGCACCTCAGCTTCTCTTCCCACGGAAGGCAAGAAGAACCTAAGCTAGGCAAAGAGGAACAAATTACAATGCTGAGCCTCAAGAGCTGCATCCTCCATCATACCCTCATCCCCCAATCCTCACAAGAGGTGACCAACTGAGAAAAGAAAATATGATTTCCGAAAGCCAGAGATCTTAAAGCTCTTCTCCAGTATATGAGTGTGTGTGTGTGTGTGTGTGTGTGTGTGTGTGTGTGTGTGTGTGCACAAGTGATAAAGCATTTCTAGCAATGTCTGGCATGTAGGAAGAATTCAAAAGCACTCAGTGCTATTATGATCATTGCTATCATTATCATCATTACCATTACCACTAGAAATCTTCTGGTTTAACCCTAAATTAGCATTCTCTGGAAAGGATTGCTCAACCATGCACATCCTCCACTGATTTTCATCAATCAATAGTTCTCTGTCTTATCAAGAAGCAAATTCTTCCTTCTTTTTCTTTGTTTACAAGAAAAACAAGTGTGTAAAGTCTAATTTTCTGGCCACTGGGAAGTAGATTGTGATAATACTGAGTAAAATTAAGTTGTAGAGTCTTGATGCCAGAGAAGCCCTGTAGTGTGCCAGGATGGCAATTCTGTTCATGTAGAAATGACTTAGTGATTTCACACTGAGCCATCAGACTCTCTTTTCTTTCTGAAGACTTATAAGCTCCATCCATTTAATAATTCATTCTAGAAATTTGAGTAAATTCAATTTTCAGTTTGAGGTTAGAGCTTTGGGGAAATTAGAACATTTTCCAGTCTTTGTCTAAATTCTCTCAGATTTTAATTTTTCTGTGTCAAAAAACATAACTCCATTTGTAGCAGTTTGTGGCTTTCTTATGGTCACATTACTTATCTCTGGCTTCAAGTTCTTTTAGCCAAGTGCATTCTGATCTTTCTATACTGCTTCCACTGCCACTGACAGGACACTATTAGGACAAAGCAAGGTTAATCCCATCCTTGCTCATAGGTAGCAAAAAAATAAATGGAAAAACTGCTTTTCCCCTATCAAACCTTGACTCGTTGGATGTTAAAGTTGTTTTGATCACAGTTTTATGTATTTCTATTTGTTCTTTAAGAAATTAAAAAGTGTAGAATGAGACTTTGGGCCTAAAACTGAAAACAGAGAAATCACAAGTAGCTGTGCTCTCTAAAGAGAGCCATGAGGAGGCTGGGGAGATAATTTGGTGGGTAAACTGCATATAATCCTAGGACTGTGAAGGAAGAAGCAAGAGGATCCTTTGGGATTGCTGGCCAATCAGTTTAGCCAAATTGCTGAAGTCCAGCTTCAACAAGAGGTACTGTCTCAAAACTATGGTGGAGAATCAATAGGAAAGTATCTGATGCCAAGCTCTGGCCTCTACACACACAAATATGCACACACACACACACACACACACACACACACACACACACACACACACACACACAAGAGAGTAAAGAACGAGATATGAACAATGTAGATCAGACATCCTCAAAACAGGCCCTATTCTTGTCATTCATCATATGTGAGGGCTGAGGAGGCATGATTCCCTCCAATGTCTAAACTGAATTCTGGTGGAGGTATAAGAATCATATAGTAATGTATCCTCATATATGGCATAGTGGGCAAAGCAGAAAATTCCACACCCCCTTTGTGAAAAAGAATAAGAGTGCTTCTTTTACCCACTTGAGCAAGATCTGCTATCTTGCTCAAAACTGTTATGCGCTGTCACTCCACAAAATATTGCTATGATCAGAAAAACAGTCACAGATGGTGGGGATTATGGGCAAATTGGAGCAGGTAGTACCTCAAGCTGCTTCAGAAAACAGTCTGGCAGTTCCTCAAAAAGTCAAAGAGTTACTATAGGATGCTGCAATTCCATCCCTATGTATATACCCCCCAAAAGCGAAACCATATATTCACATAAAAGCATGTATGTGAATATTCACAGCAGCCCTGTATTCATAACAGCAAAAAATACATAAATAAATGTAAAAACCAAGAGCTGAGGATGTAGCTCAGTCATAGAGCACTTCCACAGAATGAGGAAGATTCTGTCCCCAGCAAACCAACAAAAGTAGAAACAACTCAAATGTCCACCAACAGACAAATGAATAAAACATATTCTCCCACACAGTGGAATATGATCTAGCCACAAAAATGAAGTCTCAATACATGCTTCAACATGGATAAACTTTGAAAGCATTATGTTATGTCAGGGTGTGCTCTTTCTGTATCTACCTGGTTCCAGTTTGCTTTCTGTTGCAGGGATAACCATCACAACCAAAATCAACTTAGGGAGAAAGGGATTTATTTGACTTATGCTTCGAAGTCACTTTACTAAGGGAAGTTGGGGCGGGGACTCAAGCAGGAGCAGAGGCAGGAACCATAAAGGAATAGTATTGACTGAGTCGCTCTGGCCTCTGATAAGCCAACATTCTTTTATCCCAGAGATACTTGCCCAGGGTCAGCACTGCCCACAGATATCTTCACAGGTCAATGTGACCAAGGTCTGAGACTCCCACAGATACTCTGGGCTGGGCCAAGTTGACACCAGGAGACCTAAGATGGGTTGCAGAAGATAGTGATAGATGATAGCCAAGCAGAACAAGATTCGGTTGTCATTGTTGTTCTGTTCTGTTTTGTGGCTTGTTCTGAGAGGGTTTGACACAGAGTCTCCATATGTAGTCCAGGTTAGTCTCAAACTCACAAACCTCTTGTTATAGTCTTCCAAGGGCTGGAGTTACTGGAGTAGCATCTTTGAGACTGATGCAAATGTCCTGGAAATGACTGTGCAGAGAGTTGGATTTCCCGGCTGCATTCAATTCTAGTGAGTTGCATACTCAAGGTGGGAAAGCTCTTGGTATGGTAATGATAGATTAGTAAGTGTGTTGCAAAATAAAAAAAAGGAAGTGGGGTGAGAGAGAAGGAAATAAAAACAAGAAAAAGAAGACGAAGAACCCCCTTCTTCAACTAGCTGCTCACTGAGGGACAGAAGCCTCCAATGCACCTTCATGAAAATATCAGAGAATAATGAGTGTGCTCTAGGGGATTCAGAGTACTCTGTGACCATAAGAGCTAATGTCTGCTTTTGCCTAGAGGCATGAAAAAGGAGAGGGTAAGGTAAATGCTGAAACAACGCAATTTCACCTGACAGGAAGGGTTTCTTCAGGCAAAGAGGCATTAAGGAAGAAGGTCCCTGGCCTCGAAGAATTGTGACCGCTAAAGCAAGGCAGGGGCTTCAAACACAAATAGAATAGTGGTAACTGAGGGAGATGGAAGCAAAGGCAATCCAAGCCAGACATCCCTCATCAGAGTGGACAGGGAGATGCAGTGTTTCTCAACTTTTATTCTTCCTCTGAAATACCTGAAGACCTTATTAAAAATGCATGTCTAATATAGTAGAATTAGATGGGGCTTCTACATGTCTAATCAGATCACAGATGATTCCATTTGTACTGGTTTGAACCAACGCGAAACAGCAAAGCTCTGAGTTAGTAATTATACAGCACTGTTGTCTCAGCATTATTTTATATCTTTACATCTGTGTGGACAATAGCAAAAACTTTTTTCTTATGTGGATTATAGCTGTTCATATTTACTGTCTCTGAAATTAAATCTGATATTTATGTATTGATGAATTAACTTAAAATAACAGTAAAACCATATACGTTATGTAAGTAACATCTTTATTAAAAATAATTGTTTTCTAAGATGAAAAAAATCAGTGAGTGGTTTTGTGTTAGTTTTTACAAATTTCTAACTTAGAAGATAGCAAGAGTCTCACATCTGCTTCTGCAATCAATCCTTTGCAATACATTGGATTTATTGAAAAAGATTTGACCACTTGCAGCTATGTAATTACAAAATGAAGTAGGAGCTGGATAAATGATTGACTGGGTAAAGTGAAGTGCCTGGGTTCAGGTCCCCAGCAACCATTTAAAAGCCAAGCATTGTGGGTATCTGTAGCCTCACCAATGAAGGGCAGAGACAGGGAGATCTCAGGGCCTCATTGGCCAGCTAGGCTAGCTAAAATGGGGATTTTCCAGTTCGGGGAGAATTTCTGTCTAATAGAAAGAGAAGAAAAGTGAGAGTGACAGAGGGAGACATCACTATATCTTCCACAGGCCTCCACATATGAATGCATTGGTACACACACACCATGCACATATAGAGGACTGTTTGAACAACCTTTTTAGTGAAAAGCTCTGTTTAGTAAAGATTTGTTGCAAGGCGGAATTTGAAACCATAATGGTGAACTTTCTTTATGCCTTGTAATGTGAAAAATCAGTTGGTCAATCATGCACCATGAATGGACCTTTCACGTGATTTTGTAACATTAGTAACTTTAAAAAGAATGGATTCCCTTGGCTATGCAGACGTCCCACATGTTAACAGATTTCGTTATATGATTTCAAATTGTGGCATTTGTTAATACCACTAGAGTCAGCTCCCCGGAAAAAGTCTTTCGGTACTTGAAAGCTTGCAAATTCACAGTAGCGGAAATAAGTCTTTCATATTTTTCATTTTTCCTTGAAAGCTCAAATTTTATCATTGGCAACAAATGCTGTCCACTGTTTTCCTTGAAGCAGTAGGCCTTATTCCACTCATTTGCAAGAAAGTAGCTGCCAAGTCTAAGTAACCAGAGTTTAGTGGTCAGGGATGTTTCTCGAGTGAAAGTGATATCTCATGAATAAGTAGCAGTTCAACTTGCAACCCAAACAACCAAGCAGGCCATTTGGGGTGGACAACCATTACACTCCGATATGCAAAGAAATTACCTCAGGTGGTCTCATTTTGTTTCACAAGAAATAGTCAAAAGGTATACTTGCCTGCTGAAGATCAATGTTTAATACATTTAGTCATTTTTGCTGTTTCACTGAGGGCATTCTTCATTGGAAATAGAGGAGTCTACTTCAGTTTGGTTTGTTGCAATGAGGAATATCAGGACAGGTAGTACTGTTTGGTGCCACTGCTGAGGCACTGGCAGTTTGACCCATCACTACAGTTCTACCATCACTGAAAATACCAACCAACACCCTAGAAAAGGTAAATGACATCTTAGTATGATCCTGCAGGGAGTTTTGATCTTGCAGAACAATGAAAGGGTCTGTGAGACTGCTCCGAGGAGCTTAGCACATGCCTTATCCCTCCACGACAAGGTTGATTGAATGCCTACCAGGTGCTCTTCAAAGGGTTTGGGAAACACCAATGAAAAATAGATGGATCTGTTGGTAAGCCTGATGAACTAGGACCTGAAGAAGGCACTGGATATACTTCAGGACTAGACCAAGCCACTCCAAATCAGCTAAGCCTTGGGCTTGGGCATGAAAAAAAGAAATGAGATAGAGATCAAAGTGAAGACTGAAATTTTTCTAACTGAACTGGAATTAAAATAATCAACAATGACCAGAAAGTTATGGAATCTACTCAAAATGTTATTAAGAAACCAGGAAAGGCAATAAGACAGAGCACAGCTGGGAGCAGGGATTGGAGCTAAATAAGAGACTTTCATACTCCTCTTCCCACTGAGTTGAGACTCTTCATTAAACAGTTATATCTAGTCCTCTTGCCGTTTATAACGCATACATATCTGAAGTAATTGAAAAGCTCTCCATGTGACATGCCATATTTCTTTTCCTCCTTGTCAACATCGTATAATTTTTCTATTGAACAAAATTTGATTGAATGCCTACTGTGCCGGGCACTCTTAAAGAGGATTTGGGAAAAAAAAAAAAAAAAGAAAAGAAAGAAAAATAGATAGAGAGCCTTTGGTGAAGCTTACATTTGTGCATGTCACTTGTTTAAGTTATTTTTTTCCATCATACATGCTCAACTGCAAAGTGTGCTAAAACCTTGGAGCAATGTGGCAGGGCTCAGTGTGGCCCAGCCAAATACTGTGAGTGGTCCATAGGTTAACCTTAAAGCACATGCCTGACTATCAACCTATAACCTAATGTCCCAGGTCCTGTCCAGCTAGCTTTAATGGTCAAAATTACATGCTAACCTATTAGGTGAAAATCTCAGAGCAGAAGGCTCAGGGAAAGACAAATTAAAAAAATGGCAGCATTGTGAGTTGGGAAAATGGTTCAGTGAATAAACTCTTGCTGCACAAATATTAAGATAGCAGTTTAGATTCACAAAACCTACAGAAAAGTTGCAAAGACCAGGCAGGAATAGCAGACACCTGGAATCTTGGCACTCAGGAGGCAGAGTTAGGGGGTTCTGGGGCAAGCTGGCTAGCTAGACTAGCCAGAATCGACAAATTCAGAGTTCAGGGGGGAAACTCTATCTCAATAAATAGAGAGTGACTCTTGACATCAACTACAACTTCAGGCACATGCACACACACACTCACACACACACACACACACACTACACATGCAAATATATTACGTTTTTTAAATCATGTTTTTTGGAGTCTTTTGGTCAATCCAACAACTCCAAAGAGGGCCTCTCATGTCTATGTTTGGGTTAGATAGTCTATAACTCTTGTAGGGGAGAGAATTGTCAGCCCAAATAAGAAATTTTCATTTAAACTATATAAGTATATGCACACATACATGTATTGTAAGTATTTTAGCTAGTTAGTTAATAGAATAATTCTTTATGAATTTTTCATATATTCTTACTGTTATTTTACCCTCTTTCTATAATTATCTTCATCCCCCTCCCTAATAAGAGACCCCATTTTTCTCATTTCTCCCTTTACTTGTACTCTGCTAGTGCCCTATCACCACCCATCCAACCCCCACTGCAAAATAGTTCCTTTTTACTTTCCTGGTTTCTGGAGTTACTCCAGGCTATACTCATATCTGAAGATTTCGAGCTAGGTGCCTCAGCTGAGAAAGAACATCTCTTTCTGGGTTTGGGTTACCTCATTTAATAAGATCTTCCATTGCCTTTGTTAGCCTCCCAAGGGTAGAAGGTAAGTCCCTGTCTCTGAAGACAGCATGCACTTCAGACCCAAAGTCCGGAGGACTCAAGCAGGATCCGACCTGAAAGCCTCATCCTAGAGGACTAGCATTCATGGTACTAGAAAGTACCATGCAAGCTTCCAAGGGAGGGAAGCACCTACCAGTCCTACCCAGCTATGACACCTATGAACCAGAACCACATCAATAACCAGCATGGCACAATAACTCTAAGAATTCAGTAGTCATACGCACATTTTGGTGGTAACCAACCGCTCTCTAATTGGCCTTTCCCAGTAAACAAATGAGAAACCATGCCTAGTTCTGGAAACTTAGCCAACTACCTGGGGCTAGTAAAGTCATGGACCCTGGGCGGGGCAGGGGGGAGGGGAAAAACCTACAGCCCATACTTTACTAGCATAATAAACCAGCGTAGTCCCTAACTAAATTCTAAATATTCGCCCTCATACCCACAGAAAAGTGTAGTTTTCATTCTCACCAAGAAAACTTTTCTTTGCAACGGATGAATGTCATTAGATAAAAGAAAAGTAAAATGAATCAAAATGCAGAGTTGTGGAGCCCTGTCCCAACAGATACGTCTATAATACAATTCCTATACCAAGGCTCAGGGATCATTTCAGGAGAGGGGTTAAAATGATTGTAAGAGCCAGATTAATAGGAAGTTGGCTGTGAGATTGTGCCTCCTAGAAATGTCAGAAGAAAAAGTCTTACCAACATGACTGTCTGAAATGACCTGAACAAGAATGACACCAAGAGCTGTGCTAACATGGAAAGGGAAAAAGCCCTTGAGTCCTCAAAGAACTGCAGGTGAGTTCAGGTGTGATCAGAGTCGTATGGCACACCTTTAATTCCAGTACTCAATGTGAAGGCAGGCAGATCTCTGTGAGTTCGAGTCTAGCCTGGTCTACAAAACAAGTTCTAGGACAGCCAGGGCTACACAGAGAGAGACTGTCCCAAAACAACAACAATAAACCTAGACAACTAAGGAATGCTGAAAAGAAAAGAAAGTCTTCCCCAGAAAAGAGCACACCAATTGCCTATCCAACACCAAATGTTCAGCCTTGAAAACATACGCATACAAGTATCATTATACAGGCTGAGAAGTTTGATATACGTGTATGTCACAATAATTAAAGGAAATGAAACCATAAATTTGAAAACAGAGCAAAGGGTTTGAAAGAAGAAAGAAAAGGGGAAAACAATGTAATCATATTACAATCCTCTAAAAGAAAAAGAAAAATCGGTTTACAAATCAAGACAACACTTCAGATTAAATTCAAGACAAAGGACAGTTTGGTAGAAAAATTTCTGCTGCCTCCTGGACATTTTGAGGGTAATTTTCAGTGTCTTTCAGCTCTTTCCAGGTTAAGATTAGTCTCCTTCCATTTGCCTCCTAGTCTCCTTGATACACTCTGATATCCCAGAGAGACCTAACTTGAAAACGTTATCTGGCTTTCTACCCCACTTTAGCTTGAACCCTGGAAGAAATAGCCAGAAGACATAAGAGAAATACAAAAGCTCTGAAAAAAAACGTTGGTCCAACAAATAAAGTTACTAATAGCCTTATGTTTAATAATCTTAAGTTTTCAGAGCAAAGGTTCTAAACAATGCCATTTAGTATGCCATTTGCATTGAATCATGCCCACAGTAATTGTCTAAACAAACAAGGCTTTGATTATAGAGCATCTGAGAGAGGATCCCAGAAAACACTAAGGAAATGGGTCAGGGAAGAGAAGACAGACAAAAAGGGTGCACAAGCAAGTCATTTACTACTGTGGGCAACTAGAGATCCATCCCACCAGCAACTTTAGAAAACATAGAGTACACATATTCTATACCGCTGAATAGAAGAGGGAGTGATGAGTTTGAAGACCAGCTCCCAGTTACTTGTTGAAGCCACACTTGGATGAAATTAAATCCTTGATCCTTTTGACATGCAAAATCAAAGCCCTCTGGCAATATATATATATACAGACTCTGAACACTGGAGATAGTCTGGGTTATTTGAAATGGTAAGGGCTGAAGAAATACCAATGGGACTGTGACATCATCTGTTCCATCAGAGAAATCAACATCTGTGAACAGGGCTGAAATCTATATTTTGAGCAAGTTGGACAACATAAATCACGAATAAGATAAAGTATAAGATAGTTGGATTTCTAATTTCCTAGGGGCTCTGTGACTAAGGAAGGCATCTCTATCTTATTATCCCAACCCATACCAAAAATATTCTAATTTTAATAAGCCTTTTTTTATAATAAAAGTATAAAACTTGAACCTACTATCCACCATTATAATCACTGAGCTGAATTTCTATTTTGTACCAAGGGAGCTATTTTAGACAAACCCTGTGAACTTAAATAGGGAAAGTGATTCATTGGCATGTAAGATCCCTTTCATGTTTATGTCAAGATGGATAAATCAGATGGTGCTAAATGTTCTGTCAGGTCAATACTTGATGACTTCATAGCGTTCACCAGCATTCTTAATGGTTCAACATTTAACACTCAAGTCTAGGAGCTTTTTGTCAACTCTTTGTGAAGAGGAAATCCAGGGAGATGCTTTTGAAAGTTTTTTTTTTTTTTCTAAAAGATTAGTTAATGCACTAGGGCATGGATTTCATTACATGATCACATAACACTGAGTAGCAGAACATATAGTAAGTGATCTAAAAATAATTACTGCTCAGATGTCGATTAGGCAAAAATTGGCCATGAGCCAGGCTTTGGAAATGTGAAGCTGGGGGCTGAGTGCACTTTCCTGGGACCCTAAGCTCTGATAAAGCTGCTAGTCAGAGAGCAATAAAATCAAAATCCTGCCAGTTCAGTGTTTACTCTCATTCCCTTCCTATTTTCCATTGTCATCCCTTATACTGTGCTAACAGGGGCTTTAAGGGGTCAATAAATAACTGTCACCACCCTTTCCTATAGTTGGAAGCCATCTTAGTCCATTAAATACCAAAACAGAGACAACCTGATGTTTGTTTGTTTTAGTCATGTTCTTTCTAGAATATTGCCTAGTTTAGAAAAGGGCAGGGAACAATCAGAGACCAAATGACTGAATGGGAATCTGGAAATTTTACATGTTAACATGATATATGATAGAAAGGCATTTTGCTTCTGTGCTCTTCCTATCCAAAACATAGCTTCAGTACAATCATATGAAAAACATCAAATTCCAATAGAAGGGAATCTTTCCCATGGGCATGCATTCAATGACCTGGTTATCAAAACCAAGAAAAATATAAGAAACTGTCACAGCTAAACCTAAAGAGACATGACAACCAAATGGAACATGGCATCCTTAAGGGGATCCTGAAACAGAAAAGTAGCACTGGAAAAAAGAAAACAAGGAAATGTGAATAAATTATGGGTTTGGTGAATAATAATGTTTCAAAACTGGCTCATTAATTATAACAAATATGGCATGCTCACGCAAGAGGGTATTAATAGAGGAACTGTATGCTGAGGAGAGGGAAAGGAATGAGGCATAGGGCTATCTTACTTTTTGATTCATTTTTCCCATAAACATAAAACTGTTCTAAAACAGTGTATTTAAAAATGCAAGGGAGGAAGGGAGAAGCAAAGGTAAAGGAAGGAAAGGGAAGGGTAGAGAAAGGACAAGAGAAGATAAAGAAATAACTGGGAAAAGAAAGGAAATGAAGCATTGACTATGCCATAGGTAAGAGCCAAAGGTACTGAACATAAGCCCAAGCAGGGAATTCTGTTCTTTTATTGTATTCATTATTACTGTGCATGTGTGTACATAGTGTGAGGAGGATGGGGTACATGTGGAGATAGAAGACAGCTTCCAGGAGTGTGTTTTCTCCTTCCACCGTGGGTTCTTGGGGTCAAATTCAGGTCTCCAGGCTTGTGTGACAAGTGCTTTTACCCACAGAGCTATCTCACTGGCCACATAAATAGGAGAGTCTTGCAACACACAGTGTAGGTACAGATAACGGGCAATTGCCTCATCCTGCCCCTAGCAAGAATGTAAAGGGTCTGAGCACAGGGTCTTTTCTGAGATGGACACTCAACCGAAGACCAGGAGAGGATAAAACCTAGAACCTCTGCTCGGATGTGACCCGTGATAGCTCATTAGTCAATTGGTTTCCCATTGTAAGGGGAACAAGGACTATTTCTAACAGGAACTCAATGGCAGGCTTTTTGACCTCCCCACCTCCCAAGGGAGGAGCCGTACTGTTAGGCCACAGAGGAGGACTTTGCAGCCAGTCCTGAAAATACCTGACAAAACGGAGTCATATGAAAGGGGAGGAGGTCCTCCCCTATCAGTGGACTTGGAAAGGGGCAGGGAGGAGATGAGGGAGGGAGGGTGGGATTGGGGAGGGAATGAGGGATACAGCTGGGATACAGAATTAACCAAATGTAACTAATTAGAAAAATAAAATTAAAAAAAAAAAGAATGTAAAGGGTCAAATATGTGCTTTAACCCTGAATAAAAAGATGTTTTGTAGTGGGGCAGGGGGAGAAAAAAAAATTTAAAAGGACGATATGTGTCAGATCACTACCTTATTTGATTGGTTATAGAATTGAAAATGGACCTACTACTCCAGGCTCATTTGTCTTAGGAGACATCCTATTGTTTTCAGACTACCAATATCACTAAGAAACATGGAATAAGTGTGCCTGTCTATATCTCTGTACCTTTATTTATATGGTTTGCATGACTCACTAGCTAATTTAGAGAGAAAATAGAAGTTAATGCTAACTTGTCATCTTGTTCATTCTTGTCTTCAGACTAGAAGCTTGTATGGTCCGTCACTCATTAAGAACTAGCTTGAGTCAGACATTGCCTTTTCTGGTAAATTCTGCTGCCTCCTTCCATTCTCAGTGTCTGACCTATGCAGTGAAGGAATGAGTATTGAGGGCCGTATCGAGGATAACATGCATGAGACATATAGGTGTGAAATTCTGGAAGTTGAGATTCTACCATCAACGGCAGAGTCACCTTCAGACTTCACTAATTTCAGGGTTAGTAGAGAAGATAAGCAGTAATCAAAACAAAACAAAACAAACAAACAAACAAAAAACGAGGTCCTGGTGGTTTCACAAATTCCTCAGCACACAATTCTTTTTCTTCCTCTCTACCTACCTTTACCACTGGCCTGGTGTCTGGTCTGTTGGAAGGTAAGTACCAGGTCAATAGGAGGCTCAGTGGTTAACATAAGTATGGTTCGTAGTCAGAGACCCTCAGTTTTATTTCAGTCATGTCCCCAACTAATTAAAACATTCTTTAGTGTTCATACTGACACTTCAGAGTGGTGATAGCACAGAAAATGCTGGTTGATTTCGTAGAATCATCAAGATCATATATTCAGATATATTCTTATAATGTATCATATCAATAATAACTAGCAGCTCATGACTAACTAATATGGCAAGAAAGGCAGTAGGAACTTAGCAAATGGCTCTTCCTGTTGTTTCCCAGGGTGCTATTCTTGCTTGTCTTAGAACATCAATCAGTTGTTCATATTGTTGTTGTTGTTGTTGTTTTCAAATTCACAGGTCCACAAGTTGGAGTCAACATTAAGGGGGTTGGTGTGGAGGTGGGTGGGTTGGAGGTTATTTGGCTGATACAATACAGTTAGTAAGATCTCATCAAATAAGAATCAAGAATCTAATAGCAAATGAATTCATGTTCTTTCTTCTTGGCCACAATCTGTTCTAGAGTTTCACTCTCCCTGAATGCCACTGATGACATCTTTAACCACTAAATATGTCTCCATCCTATGTTTCTTTCTTGAATTTAAAGTCAGTTTGTACAATGTTCCACATATACTTCAAAGCAAACATAGACTGAAATGAACACGCTATGCATACTTCAATCCAACTCCTCCTTAGGGACCTCCAATTGCAGTAAATAGCACCAGTCTAATCAGCTAGCAAATCAGAAGTGTGGAATTCTTGTGCCCTTTTCTTACATGCTGCCATAGTAAACTAGCTTTCTCAGGTCTCAGGTCTTCATCCTAAATATGTCTCCAATTACTATGCTGCTTCCTATCCTCACTCTCTCAGTCTTTTAACTACAATTTTGCCTTTTGCCAACATTGATCTCTCCATGAGTCTAATTCTGTCCTTCATTCTCAGCCTCAAATTCTTTTCTACTTAGAAAAATCCGCCCTCCTTCAGAGACCCTTCCCCATCTCCCTAGTTATCTTTCTAGCCTTGTTACCCTAACATTGTCTCTGGTGCATTGTATCCAGTGGGTTGAAAGTTCATTGGTTTTGCAAACATCCATGCAGCAGCGCCTACCTGACTACCCTGTACCCACTCGAAGATTCATTTCAACAACCACTGCCACTTCCTCTATGAATGTGCAATGGTACATGATCTCCCCTGACAAACATATAGTTGTGTTCTCTCTCTCTCTCTCTCTCTCTCTCTCTCTCTCTCTCTCTCTCTCTCTCTCTCTGCTTTGTACTTGAAATTAATTCTTATCGACTTGAATTTCAATTCTTTAGTAAAATGCCTGTTCCCCACCAATATGCCGGAAGATCTCTGAGAACAAAGAGTGGACTCGGCCGATGACTACATCTGCAGCAGATAGCCCAGTCTTCATAAACACAGCTTAAAGTATGCAGGAATTTGTTACCAATGAATTATAGACCCACTGAAGAAAACAGGGTAAAGTAAGTCAACTACAAACCCTGATACCAAGGTTTGAGCGTAATATGACTTGCTTAATTATAGAATGATTTGGTAACAACAGTAATAAATAACTCAAATATCCCAAGTGGAGCCAGTCCTTTATCGGTTCTATTTCTATTATCAGATTCAAAGCATAAAAGTCATTGAGCCTGTCAGTGTCTCTGTTTCCACTTACTGTCAATGGAAATTACTAATGCCTTCCTTTCCTATAGCATGGGGATTTTATTTAACTATGGTTGAATGCTGTCTGTAAAAATGCTTTGACTTCAGAGCCATACCACAGCCGAGACTCAGCAGCCTACTACTTTGATTTCAACTTCTCAGTTTACTTTCTCGCTTCCTCTATTGACTTTTCTTCCTCTGCAGCCTGCAAGCCAGCAGAAGCTGAAGGAGAAAGAGATTTCCGATTTTCTCTTCCACTCTAGCTCCACTTAACTAAGGAGAAAGATAATATGAATAAAATAAAGCAGGAAGATAATATGAATAAATAAAACAGAATGTCCTGTAGCATTAAAGTATTGTCATTAATGACTAAGACTTCAGAACTAGAATAAAAGGGTGTTAAAGCTTAGAGTCTTGCACTGGAAACGGTTATGGCACTACTCAGAAACTCCACATCCATCCATATGTGAGTAAATAGCATAAGTAAAACAGCCTACCAAACCCAGGACATTTCTTAAATTTCTAGTCTCTTTTTTAAAAAAGGGTCTTGGAGTTTTATGTGAAAAAGAACGTTATAAAAGACAAAAAAAAGGCTGTTGAAGTGTTGTGGATTTAAGGAAACTGAAAAGATATAACCAAGTGTGATAAGTTCCCCAACACCTAATCCTATGTTGTAGGAAAATGCTGTCATAGAAATAACATGAGATAAAATATTTATAGTAAGGGAATATAGCTAAAAACCTAATAAACAGTGCAGATGCCCTTTCTACTACGTTTCCTCTTTTTCAAACAGAGGCTGCTTCATCCCAGACTGGCCTGGAACTCACTAAGAAACCCAGATTGGACTCGACCACAATTCTCCTACTTCAGTTTCCCATGTGTTGGAATTATGCGTACTAATTTTCTTTTTTATTCTTGCAGCTCTTCTACAAATTTGAAAGTTAGGTCAGAATAGATTTTTAAAATTATGTCTAAGCAAGGCATTACATTTGTGATATTTGAGTTTACTAACCATGTGTCTGTTTATCATCTATCTGTATCTATCTCTCTTCAGTGATTATGTTCCTTGCACTGTACTAAAAAGTACAGGGACTAACGAGACAAATAAGACTAATTTCTGTCTAAATGGCTTCTTTCTAGTTCATAAGAAAAGACATAAACATATAAAGTCCTGACCATCAAGAGAGTAGTAGCAGCAAAAGGAGGGGGCCAAAATGGAATTTCAGAGAGCTACAGAGGAGGCAGACTATGAGTGAGCCCTTTGATCTAGAAAGGCATAGAAAAAGAAAGGGCACCAAAAGCAAAGTGCACAGTGAAAGCTGAGTGGCAAGGTGAGAAAACACATCCTGTCACAAGCAGTATAATTCCAAAGATTTTGATGAGAGTGGTGCCAAAGATCGGGGTAAGAATGTTAGTTGGGATCAACTGGAGACACCTGGAAATGCCAGATTGAGGAGTTTTGATCTTGCAAAGGCCAGAGTTCAGCATTCTATTAGAAGAGCTGCCCTCCCCCTTTCTTCTATTTCTAGACAACACATAAAAAGCTGGTTTCTAATGATCATGCAAGGACACCAAGAAGGCTCCAATATTTGGGGGCCTCTCCCTCATTAAAAATCAGAACTATCTTATTGCTCACAATTTTATACACCTTATTTTTTAATTGCACTGTGTGTGTGCTCGCTCACATGACTGAGTTTGTATGTGTGCACGCACATGTTTGCTTGTGTGTCTGTGTGTGACGAGAGA
The DNA here is from genome assembly GCF_030254825.1 of Meriones unguiculatus. Lineage (NCBI taxonomy): Eukaryota > Metazoa > Chordata > Mammalia > Rodentia > Muridae > Meriones > Meriones unguiculatus. Next base: position 141,563,066 of record NC_083369.1, on the reverse strand, counting down.
GAGAGAGAGAGAGAGAGAGAGATGAGCATGAACCATAGCATAGTGTGCATGTGTAGGTCAGACGACAGCTTGGAGGAGTTGGTTCTCTCCTACCATGTAGGTCCCAGGAGTGGAACTCAGGTTTTTTGGCAGTCTTGGTGGCAAATACCTTTGCCTACTGAGCCATCTCATCAGCTTTATTTAATGAATTTTAATTAGCTATCGTGAGCCTTGCCTTCAATACATGGCTTCAATTATGTTGCTAGCTTATGGAGGGTTATTTCAATTATAATTAATTGAGGTAAAAAGGGCTGTCTATTGCGGACAGTACCTTTTCTGAACTGGCACCCTGGACAATATAAATGGAAAATGAGAACTGAGTGGCATACGTTCATTCCTCACTCTCTGCTTCCTGAGTGTGGAGGCTGTGTAACCAGCAGGCCTCTTGCTCCTCCTACGTCTCTCCCTCCTCCATCTCCCTACTGCATCATTATAAACCACATGCCACTAGAAGTGCAAGCTAAAACAAACCCTTACTCTCTTAAATTGCGTTTGTCAGGACATTTTGTGACAGCAACAGGAACAGAAATTGAGACACTATGTAAACCAAACCATCAGTTGTTTCCCCCGAGAACTGGCAACACTGAGCTATTTGTCCTCCAACTCCTGTCCTTCGTGGTTTGAGGGCTGACCCCTGGGAAATGAACTCTCTAGAACATCTGGCAAACAGATCAAGCTTGCTACGGTGGCCACAGGATGAGGTAGATTAAGTGTTGTATACTAACAGCAAATACTGAAGGTCTATCAAAGGGGCTGCAGTAGGATCTGCTACAGTGAACACCTATCAGTAACTTCAAGCCTCTCCTCTACCAAAGATTACACGGATAAAAAATTCTCCTTACAACACCAGATCACAGCCGTTGGAAATAACACTGAGATAGGTCCTAGAATTACAAGAGCTCAGGGCAGTCTATAACAGAGCATTTGGTACACCTCCCCATTTCTGTTCAAACCTCTGTCATTTCATTTAAGATCATTCCAGTGAAACCTTTTCTCAGAAGATAATCAGCAACCTCCGCTTTCAAATGTTATTGGCTCTCCATATCCTCAGCTTAGTCAGTAGCCAGATGTTAGTATTTCTTTCTTTGCGAAATACGTTTCTCCCTTTCTGAGTATTTTTCCTGCCTTGTTGTGTGCTCATGCTAACGATTGCTTCCTTTAGGAGTCCACAATTGCTCCTGATTATCACACCTAGACTTTGAGAAGAGTCAGAAAACATAAGTGGAATTATCGCCACATATTGACAGGGATCCTACTACATGGTCCATTAGCTGTGCCAAACCATGGATGTTGGTGTAGTGTGCGCTAGCACACATTAGTCAGCTCTGCTGAAGGTCGTGCACAGGTCTGTGTTCCCCTTGACAGTCTCATCCATTCGGAAGGCGACAGCTACCGCTTCTATTCAAGGCTTCCCCAGCGGTTCCAAACAAAACTTTCCACTCTGATATTTGCTTTCTACTCAAGTCTCTTTCACCTACATCTTTCAAGCTACACCAGCTTAACATCTTGGTTGTACATTCACTTCCTTAATATTCTCTTACCTTGTCCCCATTATTTGGTGGAGGGCCCGGCGCACTCTGTAAGTTCTTCTCTAGCTGCTCTTTAAATGAAAGAGTGATATCTGGGCTAGAGAGATAACTCGGTGGGTAAGAGTGTTTGCCCTGCAAGTATAAGTGCTTGAATTCAAATCTTGGGAATCCTTGTAAAAAGACAGGTAGGGTTACAACTATTTATAACCCCAGGGCTACTAGGGGTGGGGTGGGGGTGGACAGAGATAAGAAGATCACTGGGGCTTGATTGCTGTCACCCTGGCTCCAGGTTTGGTCAGAGAGCCTGTCTAGAATAAGCTAGAGAATGATAGAACAGGATACCCTATATCTCCTCTAGCCTCACATCCATACGTGCCTGAAGATGTATTGACATATTATGTATAAATTATATAACATGCACACATATATAGTACATGTATAGTTCTTCTTTCTTAACTCAGCTCTTTCTGCAAATAAACATTTTTATTCTAATTTAGGAAAGATAAAAATTGCTCCTTTAAGTTATTTTTCTCAGCCAGGCATAATAGTAACATGCCTGTAGCCCAGCTACTTGGGAAGATGAAGCAGGAAGAACTCAAGCCTGAGGCTTCCCTGGCTGTAGAGTGAGTCCCAGGACAGCCCAAGCAACTTAATGAAACTCTGACTCAAAATAAAAAGTAATAAGAGTGCTGGAAAGGTAATCCAGTTGTAGAATACTTCTACATACTTCCTAGCATATGCAAAGCCTTAAGTCAAATCCTGAGTCCAGGAGAGAGGGGGGAAAATTTCCCTTCTTTTAAACTTCACCTCTGAAGACCAAACTCCCTGCTAAATTGTTCTGACCCTGTCTGAGCAGGCCTTAACCTGTTTGGCAGATCTCTCTCCTGCATTATCCTCCTCACTGACTTCAGCTACCTCCTATTTCTCCATTTCTTCGGTGTACCCTGGACTTCCTGTTTCAGGAGAATTTTTTTTTCCTGACATTCACACTCATCTTGTTCTTGATGTTTCTCCTACCCAGCCCTACCTGCAGAAATATTTCCTGGGCCAGATCAAATCTCACTTCCTCAAAGCTGCAGTGCAAACATCTCTCTTTTTAGCTCTGCTAACACTTTGCTTAGCATATCAGCTGTGTATTTCTTGCTGGGCTGGTTTACTTTCTATTCTTCTAAAGTGCACAGCACACGGAGTAGATATTGGCAAAAGCTTATTTTTTATTTAATTTTTAAGAAAAAAATACAAATATACATTCATGCATTCGTTCTGTCAGCAAGTACTATACTATATGTCAGATAGCCATGCCTAACCCTAACCAGAACATTCCCTTTGCTCTTACAGAACCATATTCTTTTCAAAATTATCATTAGTTTGTTTCTGTTTGGTTTTTGTTTTGTTTTGTTTTGTTTTGTTTTTTTAAGCCAGAGTTGGTCTAGAACTTACTCTGTAGACCAGGTTAACCTTGAACTCACAGAGATCTGTCTACCTCTGCTTCTTGAATGCTAAAACTAAAAGCTTGTATCACCATAGCCACATAATTATTATTTGAGGCAGGATTTTGTGAATGTTAGCCTGGCCTCAAACACTTATAAGAATGATCTTGCTCTTCTGATCCTACTAGTATCACTTCCCAAGTGCTGAAGCTGCAGGTCTGTGGTGTGAACCACCACACCCAATTTTTGCCATGCTAGGTTTTGAACCCAGTGCAGTATTCAGGTAGGGAAAGCATTTTACCAACTAAGCTATATACCCAGTCTACTGCATATTTTATTTTTTAATTCATGCAGAATCGATACAGAGCATGTACAAATCTTAAGTGTACACCCTAATGTCTTTCTAATGTATCCCTTCATGTAATCACTATCCACATCAAGATAGAGTATTTCAGCTCTACAAACTCCTTTTCAGTCAATATCCTTTTGCCCAGAAGCAACTGCTATTCCAGCCTCTATCACCATACATGATTTTTGCCTGTTTGAATGCTGTAAAAAGGGAATTATGTTCTTTTGTGCCTAGTTTTCTGTTAACTATTTCTATGATGTGTGTCCATATGGCTGTATTTTGTTTATAGTTTGCTCTTTTTGGTTTTTGAGACAGGGTGTCTCTGTGTAGCCATGGTTGTCCTGAAACTAACTGTGTAGGCCAGGCTGGCCATGAACTCGCAGAGACCCACCTGCCTCTGCCTCCAAAGTATAGGATTAAAGGCCTGGGTCACCACCACCCGACTTAGTTTACTATTTTCATGGCTGTACAGTATTACACTGTGGAATAGTCTATTGACCACTCCACTCTTTGTTTGTCTATTCTCTTATTGATGGATGTTTGGTTGGGTTCCAGATTTGAGCTATTACAAATCAAGCTGCAGTAAACACTCTTGTGGATTGTTCTTAATGTACACAGCACTCATCCTTCTTGATACATACCTTGGAATGGATTGCTGAGTCATAAGTGGCTTTACTAGGCACTGTCCAACAATTTTCCTGCGCGGGCAGCGACAATGCACTCTCACCAGAGATGTATGAAAGTAAACAAGTAAGATGAGTATCTGATAGTAAGATGTGATATGGATAATCAGGGTAAGATGATGAAGCTACTTGAGATATAGTCATCAGGAAAACTTCTATAAAAGGTGAAATTTTCTGCCTTGTCCTTCTAAGTGATGTGATTACTACAAGCTCAGACAAGCCTAAGGTACACAGAAAGTGAGGCATGCCTGAGCTACATTGTGAGAGCCTCTCAAAACACCAAAATTTAAAATAATATGTCAAATGTAAGAATTAAATGACAAAAAGAAGCTGGCCTTGCCTGTGTGAAAGGAAGAACATCTCAGGCAGTGACTAAAATCATAGACCCTTGAAAAGGTAACAACTCATTTAAGAAATAGAAAGAAAGAGTCTAGGGACCTTGGAGTATGTGAAAAGGAGGTGTTACAGAGCCAGCTGCCATAACAGGTACCTAGATCTTAACTCTGTAGGGAAATTATGAGAACTGTAAAAATAAATAAGAAAGAAGGAAAGGAAGAAAGGAAGGAAGGAAGGAAGGAAGGAAGGAAGGAAGGAAGGAAGGAAGGAAGGAAGACAAACAAACAAAAAAAGTCCCAGAATTTTCCTATCCAAGAGCCAAAAAATATCAGTTATTTATCTAACAAGTCCCACTGTCATTTGTTGAGTGTTGTTCCTGGTAGATTGAAGATGGATATCTTGCTTTCCCAGAATTTGTGCATCTAGTATAGTTTCATGACCAAAATTCATGAGACTTCCACCTCATTCAGACTTCCAGAGCATTCTTTTTTCATTGGTCGACTTCTGGACACTGAGCTCTGTAATCATTTGGTTTAATTCACCCATCTCCACTCACTTTCTTTCCCATGGCCAGTCTTCCAGGTTCAGTTCCATCATTGGCTCTAGTTTTAAACTATCTCAGTGAGCATTCAACATAGCATAGTATCTTATTACTAAGATTCACTCCATTCATGCTTTCAGAATAACTACTAGTAAAGGATGCATAAACATGATGATTTGGAAAAACTTCAAAAGGCTTTTAAAATTCCATTTGATTCTTGTTACTTCTTGCAAGCCTCTCAATCCTCTGTTATGTCCTATACATTATTTGTTGAGTTTGAGACTCCTATGTATCCCAAGTTGAGCTTGAACCTGATATGTAGACAAGGATGGCCTTGTATTTCTGATCCTCCTACGTGCACCATTCCAGTACTAAACTTACAGGTGCATGTAACCATACCTGGCCTTTGAAGTGCTAGGATCAAATTCAGGACTTCATGCTTGCTAAGCAAGCTCTCTACCAAAACTGAACTAGCCATAGCTTGTATGTTTTCTTGACAATTGAACTTTTACTTTCCTTTTATCCCTTTTTTATTTTTCATTTATTTATTACAGTTTATTCACTTTGTATCTCAGCTATAGCCCCCTCCCTCATCTCCTCCCAGTCCCACCCTTCTTCCTTATTCTCCTTCTATGCTCCTCCCCTAGTGTACTGATATGGGAGGTCCTTCTCCTCTTCCATTTGATCCTAGCCTATCAGGTCTCATCAGGATTGGCTGCATTGTCTTCCTCTGTGGCCTGGTAAGGTTCCCACCCTCCTCAGGGGGAGGTGATCAAAGAGCCAGCTACTGAGTTCATGTCAGAGACAGACCCTGTTCCCCTTACTACGGTACCCACTTGGACACTGAGCTGCCATGGGCCACATCTGAGCAGGGGTTCTAGGTTATTTCCATGCATGGTCCTTGGTTGGAGTATCAGTCTTATAAAAGACCCCTGAGCCCAGATTTTTTGGTTCTGTTGCTCTCATTTTGGAGCTCCTGTCCCCTCCAGGTCTTCCCATCTCCCCTTTCATTCATAAGATTCCCTGCATTCTGCCCAAAGTTAGACCATGAGTCTCAGCATGGGCTTGACACCCTGCTAGATAGAGTCTTTCAGAGGCCCTCTGTGGTAGGCTCCTGTACAGGTTTCTGTCTTCTCCCATTCTCCTGTTTGTCCTTCTGAACAAGGATTAGGCATCTTACCTACCTAGTGTGGGTATTAAACATATAATATAGTATAAACATACTAAAATCTGTATACCTAAAGAAGCTAAGCAAGAAGGAAGACCCTAGCAAAGTTGCTCAATCCTCATTCAGAAAGGCAAATGGGATAGACACCAGAAGAGGGAGAAAACAAGGAACAGGACATGAACTCTTACTTTCTACATCAATTACCAGTTGTCACATAATTTTATGTAAGAAAACATTCTAAGATTCAAGGATTTAAACAATACACGTTTATTAAAAAGTGGGTTGGAAATTTAGCCTGAACTGAAGTGGACTGTGGTTCTGATTTCAACTGAATTCATAGGCCTTATAGTCAGCTTCAGCTCAAATAATCTAAGGAAACCTCAGCTGCAATAACTATGGAAATTGGCCCTGATCTTGTCATATCTTCTAGTAGGTTCTTAAGCAAACACAGAAAAAGAACAAAGGAGCTCAAGGCCTTTTGAAGCCTAAAATCAAAACTGGCCCAACATTTATACCCCATCCTATTGCTGAAAATAAATCATAAGACCAGCCTAGATTCGAGGGAAAAGGAACAGAGCCTTCCAGTTTAGCGAATGAAACACCGAGGATGTGACTACAGGAAAACACGAAGGGCTAGAGTTACCAGCGAACTCCGTTGTACTTTAACATTTGTCTTTTGAGAGAAAACGTTGAGTATGTTTTTGTACATTAATCACACCTCAAAAGAGTAGTTTTAAGATCTAGTATATGGTCTCTTCACATTTCATCTCCAAGTTTCTACACGATAAAACATCAAAATATGTAAACACCCTCCATAAGCAGCACTGATTTTGCTTTGCATTATTAAATATTATTTTGGCTCTCATGCCTATCAGACAGCAAAGAATTTTGAGGTTCTCATGTCTATACAAACAGCAAACGTTTTTTTGTTTTGTTTTGTTTTGTTTTTGTTTTGTTTTGTTTTGTTTTTTTGGTTCTCATTTCAGTGTAGACACAAAAGAAAGAAGTGTGGAACCCTGGAGAGTACATCGCCTGCTCAGTGTCCTGAGTTCAGTTCCCAGTACTGTAAAAAGAAGAGATAAAAGAAGGAGTATGCAGCGTATGATTTCCCTCCTAAATATCCCCTTCAGACTTTGGAAACAGGATTATCACTCACCCATCTGACACGCTATCTCAGACACAAGTTTGATGAATATCACCCACCACCTTAGGATGTGTTTACTTTAGTTCGTGTTGAAGAGAAGACTGTTCTCTCTCTATCTGATCTCTTCACTGGAAGTGTGGCAGTGAATAATCTATGAAAGGAAACAAAGAAGCTACCACTATCACCGCCGTTGCCATGGCCATATCATATTAAATCAGGAGAGAGGAAGTTACTGAAACAGCTCTTTGAGCAGGGTGTTTCCTCATAAGACATTGCTGCCACTGACATCAGCAGGAGCACTGGGTACAGAGTGTCCAGTGGAGAGAATGTGCAAAATACGCATGCTGATGAAGATCCTATGAATCAAATGGCCCTGCTGTGCTCTGTTCAATACTATTTATGTCTTACATGAGGTATGTGTCCTGAATTTGATTTACTAGCTTTAACACCATTTACTGATTGTGTGGTATATGGAGGCGGCAAGGGACTCCAATCCTAAACTGAAAAATCCACTGCAATGCAGAGTGATTTCAAATAGATAGAAAGTATAACAACAACAAAAAAGGCTGGGAAGAAAAAGTATATGTAATTTCCTGATAAGAGAGAATAGGCAATGAATGCAAAAGGTAGTTAGGAAACAGGTAAGTCTGACAACCTCAGGCTTGAGTCTGGGGCCATGACTCAGAAAGATCTCTTATCCTCCCTTGGCCTCAGTTTCTTGATCTGAAAAAAAAAAAAAAAAGATGGCAAGATGGCTAGTGCAGAAACGATCCAAAAAAAAAGAAGTTTTGGGTTGTTGGTGGGGTTTTTTTTTTGTTTGTTTGTTTGTTTTGTTTCATTTTTATGGTGAAATGAAGCAGTCAATAAATGCAGACTGTGACTTTTTTTAAAAAACTGGAAGTGTTCTTGGAAGTCATTCAACTCAGCACTCCACCACCCCCACTTTAGAAGACAGAACACAGAGCCACGAGAAGACTGAACTCCCTTGGTTACCACAGCTAGTAGCACAATCAGGGCTGTAAACCTAAGACTGTTTCCTGTGCTTATTTGCATTGTTCCTCCACCAGCAAAACCTGCTGCCTACCTTCTTCCACTAAGCAGGACTCCAGAAAATAGCTGGGGACCTCGTCCCCTTTCCTGGACAGCCACATCTCAGGCACAGGGAGCGGAAAGGTCTGAAATTTTCTAATGAACCTCTTACCGCCTGCTTAGCTTAATCCACTGCAAGTGTCTCTGGGAAATAAAATATTGGCAGGTTTGTCCAACAGCTGCTCAGCCTAGAGACCACAGCTTATTTTGGTCCGTTTCTGTTAACTCATCTGTCTTAAGCTCTTTGTTAGTGACTCACCGCATACTGCTACCAAAAATATACACCAAAATCCAAGAATCATTCATATGAAGGGCAAACCTCTTCCTTAAAATACCACATTTCTGCCTTGTTTTGATGAAGTTTTTCCTTCACCACCCCCGCAACGTCACATTTTTCTCTCTCCTTTTCTTTCTTCTCCATCTTTGATCCCCGTCAGTAGCACAGAAGCTGCATGACGTGATATAAAGAACTCTAGACAATCTGACTTGGGTACCGGCCTGAAATTCCTCAGCTGTTAAAGCCTAGCAAAGTCACAACTAGTCTGCAGCTTAGTTTCCTTTCCCATAATATGGGAGGTTTGTATTTGAGGCTGTAGTTTCCACCAGCACCATTCCAAGAACTTTCGTGTGACTTCTGCATAAAGACTCCAATCTTTGAAGGAAGGATATTTTTCTTTCATTACTGTGTATGTGTTTGTGTGTGTGCGCGCGCGCACGCGCATGCGTGTGCCACAGTACATCACACATGTGGAGGTAAGGGGACAATTTTGTGGAGCTGGTTCTCTCTCCGTGTAGAACCAATAGAATTAGCTTGTCAGGCATGGCAGCAAGCATCATTATGCACTGAGCCATTTTGCCAACCCTGTCAGGAGGGTTTTCATTTGCTGCATAAATTGCCTTTCAAATCAAAACTTAACATTCCCTATTTTCTATTAATTATACATATAAGCAATCTAATTAATATATATTAGAAATACCCGAGAACACTATTAAGTAAGAAATGAAAATGTGGGAAGGAGTAAGTTGATTTATTTACCAAGATGGATCCAGACTTATCACAGGAAAAGACGTCATTTTTGTTAGGCTGAGTGAAATATTCAAGATGGTTTATATGTTATGTTGTAGATTTAAAAATAGACAAATGTGGAAAAGATACACACCAACTTCAGGAAGATGCTGACTTCCAGGGTAGAGGAAAAGGGAGAAGATGAGGGATCCAATCTCCAAGTGTATGTGAAGCATGTATTTAATATTTTACTTAAGATCTGAGACAAACACAGGAATCTGTTAAAGTCTGAAATGGAAGTAGTTTATACGTGACTATCAATTATTAGCAAAAGCCTTCCTTTGCAGGTTTAAAGTATTTCAAATTTTAAGTAATTTTACTAATTAATTTAAAATAAGCAGTATCAACTGAAACTTATATTGCTTGTAGGCATATAGATCGATATCAAACACATTGAAAAAGTTTGGTAGGTAATTAAAAAGTTAAATCTACACCAACTGCATCTTCTGAGGGAGAGACCAAATAGAAACAAATAATACGTAAATATAATGAAGTATTATTTAGCCATGAAGGAGGGATGCATTCTTTTCTCTAATAATATGGATAATTTTTTTTTAAATGCTTAGCTAAAGAAGCCAGATATAAAAGTGAGGTTCTATTTACATTAAATTCGAAGCCAGACAAAACAAACCCACAGTGATACAAACCAGAACATTACTTACCTGTTATGGGAAGAAATGGCCTGGGTGAAACATACAGAGAAATTTCTGGGGTGAGAATATTTTGAAGGAGAAATGTCTTGATTGGTGGGGTGATTAGACGGCCGTTTGAATCTACAAAACAAAACTCTTCAAACTATTTTATGGTGTATAAATGTCATCATGATTTTTTTGGGGGGGAGGGGACATGGTTTCACTAAATAGACCTTGCTGGCCTAGAACTCACTAAGTAAACCAGGCTGGCCTCAGTTTACAGAGATATACCTGCCTCTGTCTCTTGAGTGCTGCATGCCCCGCTTTTTCAATTCTTAAAACTACCTCTCACCCATAATCTCATGAAGTATCTTCATGGACTTTGGAGATATTGGGGAAATTTCTGGAGTCTTTGCACTAAGGATCCTTGCAGCTACTTCCTCTCTGAATGGTGTAGTATTCATTGTTCTTCACTCTCGTTACAAATGAAGGTTTTTTGAAACTCTTTAAAAGGCACTGGGCTGTAACAGAATATGGGTTTTAGAAATAGCCTAGGTCCTGCATTTGCGCATCTTCTCCCTAGATCATTAGCTGTATGAGGACTCTGGGCAAAGAAGTGACCACCTGGAGTTTATTTTCTTAACCTTACCCAAGAAAGTGTGACGCCTCCTTCCTAGAGTTATTTGGAAGATGAAATTAGCTTACACAAGTAAGAGAGTATTTCACACAGCCAGGCTTAGCACAGATGCTCCATACATTCTGCTTTCTTTTTCTTCCTTCCTTTACTTTTTATAGACCCTCCGCAGAACGGAAACTGTATCTCCTCCATCTTCACGGTTCAAATCCTGGCGATATCGGAATAGCCTTCTTGTTCTCAGACACGGCAAACAAAAGTACACTGCATAAGTCTTGGCAAAAGGGCTGCTGCTCAGAGTCACGTGATTCCAAAGGTCTTGTTTTATCACTTCCCTTCTAGCCCTACAGAAATTGGCAGCTGAGGGCCAGTACCCATCTAGGAACTCAGAATATGCTATCCAAAAGACCAATTGCTTCCTCCCAGGGCCAACCTGGGCACCTTGCCTGGTCCATCTTTCCAAGAGCAGACTGTCATAAATGTGTACATTCACGACACCAAGAAACCACAGGGGGAAACATGTTCGGGGCTGTGTGGACAGAACTTGGATATTCAGAGCAGGTTTTCACCCGCGTTATGTAAGACCTTTCTTGGTGCTATGACAGCTTCAGAGGGGAAAAATTGAGCTTGAATTAGGATTAGGATCCAGGGGTCCAGTTTGTGGTACAAGCACGACCCTGAGGAGATGAAGAATTTCTAAATCCTGATGTAGTTCTCCAAATATTGGTAAATTTTAAACAAAGTAAAATACGTAAATCTTATAAGTACAAACATTTAGACATAGACAATATGGAATTCTATTTGTACTCTTGCACTATATTCTGAAATCTTAGGGGTTGCTAGGGTCAGACCATTTCTGTCTCAAAGACTTTATATCTGCTATTCTAATGTTTAAAATGTTCTATTTTCATGTCACTTCTCTAACCACAGCCCTCATGCCTCTATGACTTTATTATCATTTCTAGATGTTTTTTATTGTTGTTATTACTCTTATTATTATTATCATTATCACTCTCTATATAGCCCTTGGCTGGCCTAGAATTCACTATGCATACCAGTCTGGCCTCAATGTAATAGAGATCCACTGGCCTCTAAATCCTGAGTACTGGAACTAAAGGCCTGTGCCATCATGCCTGGCTCATTTTTTTTCTGTCTCATTACAACTTGCTATTTAATTTAGTTTTTTCTTTTTTATTAATTTATTTTTAATTAATTACAATTTATTCACTTTGTGTTCTAGCTGTAGTGCGTTGCCTCGCCCCCTCCCAATCCCATCCTCCCTCCCTCATCTCCCACTATATCCCTCCTCCAGTCCACTGATAGGGGCAGTCCTCCTCTTCCATCTGACTCTAGCCTATCAGGTCTCATCAAGACTGGAACAACCCAGATGTCCCTCAACTGAGGAATGGATACAGAAATTGTGGTACATTTACACAGTGGAATACTACTCAGCAATTAAAAACAAGGAAATCATGAAATTTGCAGGCAAATGGTGGCATCTAGAAAAGATCATCCTGAGTGAGATATCCCAGAAGCAGGAAGATACACACGGTATATACTCAGTTATAAGTGGATATTAGACATATAATATAGTATAAACATACTAAAATCTGTACACGTAAAGAAACTAAGCAAGAAGGAGGATGGGATGGACATCGGAAGAGGGAGAAAACAGAAAACAGGACAGGAGCCTACCACAGAGGGCTATTTAATTTTGTAAATGTCTGCCTTCCTCATTAGAAAATTTTCTTTCATTATTGCTACATTTTCAACCTCCAAAATAGTACCTGGCACATAGGAGGAGCAAAGTATGATATTTCTTGAACTAATGCAAGGAAAATGTGGTGAATGGATTTTCATTTGCATGCCTTGGCCAGAATTAATACTTCACAACATAAAAAAGAAAAAAAAAACAATAATATTATACCTTGATGGAGGATATAGCTTAGTTGGCAGAGTGCTCACGTAGCATGCATAAAGTCTTGGATTTGACCCCCAGCACTGGAAAAAACTGGGTATAATGGTGCATATCCATAATCCTAGCACTTGGAAAGGGAAGACAAGAGGCGAAAAAAATCAAGGTCATCTTTAGCTACTTACCAAGTACAAGGCCAGCCTGGAAAGCATGAAACACTGTCTACAAAAAAAGGGGGGGGGGCTTTCTCAAATCCAAAACTTATTTCAGAAAATAAAGCTTCAAAAATAGGCCAACTCAAGTGCATTCGAATTTTCACCTTCAATAAAACTGATGAACACACCCTGCATTCTTCTAGCTCTCTTTTACTATATCATCTTTGTTCGTATTACACAGAGCTCAGGCCTTTTGACATTCTCTACTCCATCTTTGTCATTCAGCGTTCATCTGCTTCCATCTCCTTCCCCTTGCTACTGAGAACCAAAAGGCACGTCATTTCCACCACTCTCCTGTCATGCCTTCAAGTACCATTCCCTTTTGCCTGGCACAGTCTCAACTCGGGAGCAAATCAAGGAATATCTCCATATTTATACTGGAGCTACATCACAGTATAATTGAGAGAGGTAGCAAAAACAACCTAAAAATACATTCATTTCCCCCCTGGCTAAAACTTTTGCCTACCAACTATTGCACATTCTTTATGTGGCTAAAATTAAATATGCAAGTCTTCCATGGCATTTAACTAGCAATCTGGCAGAAACAAAGTGCTGCTCTACTTCCATTCACAAATTTTAGTTTAATTATATTCCATACCCTTTTCTAAGCCAAGATGGTTGGGTTCAAATCTCTGGTTAAGAATATGCAATGTAAGTGCTGGTGATATGGCTCGTTAAATAAAGCCGTTTGCCAGCCAACCCGATGATCTGAGTCTGTTCTATGAGACCCGCATGGGAAAAGAGAGAAGAGGTTGCTGCAGAATGTTCTCTGGCTTCCACTGGTGTGTACACAAACACACACACACACACGCATACATGCATACTTGTACATATACACACACTTGTGCAAGTAAAAAAGGAAATGTGAAAAGGTTCCTTTAAAAACGAAAATGCAAGGTAAATGTTATAATACTTTTAAAAAGCCTAAAATTCAAGCAACCCCCCCACTCTCTTCCATCTAGAGTGACATGACACAGTTCTATTTTACAGTTTCCTTATAGAAATTTCCAATTACTTTTCAGCATAGAGTTGACAATAGAAAGCAAAATACAAATTTTACTGAACTAAGACATGTAAGTTCAAGAAATGGATTGTATGGCATGCTGAATAAAGTCAGAAATACAAGGCATTCTTGAAAAATTCTGCGAGAATGGATCTGTGCATTACCACCACAAAAATGATAAATATGTGTGGCACTACATATGACAAGTAGCTTAATTTAGCCACTCAACAATACGTATGTGTCAAAACATCATGCTGTCCATGAAAAATACTGGTAATTTCTATTTTTATTTTATTTTATGCATATGGATTTTTCCTATCATGTGTATACACACCTCAAGTGTGCAATATCTATGGAAGTCAGAGAAAGGGGTATAGCTGGAGTCTCAGCTGGTTGTGAGACACCATGTGGTACTGGGAACAAAACCCAGGTCGACTGAAAGAACAGGAAGTTTTCTTTTTTTTTATTTTTTTTTTATCAGTTACATTTTATTAACTCTGTATCCCAGCTGTGTCCCGATCCCTCATTCCCTCCCAGTCCCTCCCTCCCTCCCTCATCTCCACCGTGCCCCTTTCCAAGTCCACTGATAGGGGGGACCTCCTCCCCATTCATCTGATCCTGTTTTATCAGGTATCTTCAGGACTGGCTGCAAAGCCCTCCCCTGTGGCCTAACAGGACTGCTCCTCCCTTCGGGGGTGGGGAGACCAAAGAGCCAGTCATTGAGTTCCTGTTAGAAATAGTCCCTGTTCCCCTCACTTTGGGAAACCAATTGGTTACTGAGCTACCACAGGCTACATCTGAGTGGAGGTTATAGGTTATATCCATACATGGTCCTTGGTTGAATGTCAGTCTCAGAAAAGACCCTGTGCCCAGATATATTTGGTCCTTGTGGAGCTCCTATCCTTTCCCCATCAGACTAACTCCCCTTCTTTCTTATGATTCCCTGTACTCTGCCAAAGGTTTGGTCATGAGTCTTTGCTTTGAAAACACTGCTAGTTAGAGTCTTTCAGATGCGCTCAGGAAGTTTTCTTAACCACTGAACCAGCTCTCCAACCCTTAATTTGTATTTGAAAAGTAAAATCAAACATTAAAAACGTGTCCCGATGGCAATGAAGTTATAATTGGATAGAAGCAGACCTAAGATATACTGTTGTGCTATTCCCAGGTGGAATCACGATCGATAATAATAGCTAGTACACATTCCTACAACCTAGGAGAAAAGATGTCAGATGGTCTCATCAACAAGAGCTAACAAATGTTTGAGAAGAGAAACACGTTGACCATGAATTAGACATCATGCAACATATCCCAAACTCTAAATATCATATAGTACCCTACAGATACAAACATTTTTCATTTTTATATGACAAGTGAAATTAAATAAAAATGAATACAGTATTTTTAGATAAATTATATATATAATGATTGCTACCATATTTAGAAATGTCAATGCATATAGGCAAAGGGGAGTTAACAAACAGATGATAGTAATGGTAGGAATTTGACTTCCTTTTTAAACTAAATATTTTTAGACACTAGAGTGTTGATTTTACAGTAAAAATGAGGACAGGTTAGAGAAGGTAGAGAAGCTACAGAGAGGATGTGATATGTTTTTGAATTTCAAATTGGCATTCATTCCAATGATGTCTAGAAGCAGCATCTCTCTGACCTTTAATGAATGTCCTAAATAAGTCAAAGTGGTCACAGTAGATGCACTCGGCTTATTACCAATGTCTTATTAGCCTTTTTAAAAAACATGTTTGTCTCAGACTACAAAGAATTCAAGCTATTTTGCATGAATCTTAAGAGTCTCTATAATATTAAAAGAGAACTCAGTGGCTGGCTCTTTGATCACCTCCCCCTGAGGGAAGAGCAGCCTTACCAGGCCACAGAAGAAGACAAGCAGTCATACTTGATGAGACCTGATAGGTTAGAGTCAGAGGGAAGGGGAGGAGGACCTCCCCTATCACTGAACTGAGGAAGGGGCATGGGAGAAGATTAAGGAGAGAGGGTGGGTTTGGGAGGGGAAGAGGGAGGAGGCTAGAGCTGTGATACAAAGTGAATAAACTGTGATTAATAAAAAATAAAAATAAAAAGGTGAGACCACTGGAAAAATTACAATATTTTAAAGATTATAAATAATAAATGGATTGCTAAAATTACTTTGTAATATAAACATATTGCTTTTACAAGGGTAATAAATAAAATATGGAGCCCAGAGGCTTAGTTCTTGCATGAAGATAAGATCTCTTTAAAACTGGCACTAAATCACTACACCTAGAAAAATACCACCCTTTAAGGCCGGGTCCATAATGAACTCAGAGTTTCTGTAAACAAATTTGGTAAATAATCCATTTTTGACAGTATTAATCTCATGCAGTTACTTCCTAATAAAGACAAAAATAAACTCTAGACACAAAAGCATTTTACTAATGGTTTCTCCATCAATAAAACTGCAAATCAATAATTATGTTCATTTTCTCAGCAATGCCTTAATTATTACCCTACATTCTTGTATAGAAATACCAGCAAAATATAAACAAACAAAATTAAATTAAGAACAACCCAGCATTCCAGTAGATAAGCTTTGAGTATACCTATATTATGAAGTCTACTCCAGTTATTTCAATTTCATCGTTTTCTACTCGTGCTGGGGCTTGGAAGTAGGATCATGCTGAGCATAAGAAATACCACTGTGCTACTCTTACTCCTGCCCCCAGCTCTGCTACTGCTATCTGAATGTTTCTCAAACCTATGTGTCTCCTCACATTATTTTTTTGAAGGGCAAAGAGGTCTGAATTAATACAGTTAAACAACGTGGAAGTTTCTAATAATGGGGGATGATTATCTGAATTATCAACACATGTTCCCAATATCATGCAATTTCCTCCAAGATAAAGTTGTTTATAATTTCATTTACATATGTATTCTTTTATTTCTTATCAAATTTTGTTTGCAAAAGCAATAAAGAGGATTGATTTGTTGTTGTTTTGTTTTGTTTTGTTTTGTTTTCCAGGCAAGGTTTCTCTGTGTAGCCTTGACTATCTTGAAACTCACTCTCTAGACCAGGATGGCCTCAAATTCTTCTTCCTGAGTGCTGGGATTAGCCAAACTTTGGGCAGAGTGCAGGGAATCTTATGAAAGAATGGGAAGATAGTAAGATCTGGAGAGGACAGGAGCTCTACAAGGAGAGCAACAGAACCAAGAAATCTGGGCTTGTGGGTCATTTCTGAGACTGATACTCCAACCAAAGACCATGCATGGAGATAACTTAGAACCTCAGCACAGATGTAGCCCAAGACACTTCAGTGTCCAAGTGGGTTTCCTAGTAATGGGTACAGGGACTGTCTCTGACATGAACTCAGTGGCTGGCTCTTTGATCACCTTCCCCTGGCGGGGGGGGGGGGGGGAGAAATGGCAGCCTTACAGGTCCACAGTGTAAGACAATGCAGGCAGTCCTGATGATACCTGATAGACTAGGATCAGATGGAAAGAAAGGAGGACCTCTCCTATCAGTGGACTAGGGGAGGGGCATAGGAGGAGAACAGGGAGGGAGGGTGGGACTGGGAGGAGACAAGGGAGGGAGCTATAGCTGGGATACAAAGTGAATAAAATGTAATAAATAAATAAGTAAATAATAAAAAGAAAGGTGTATACCACTACTACTCAGCCAAAGGGGATAGAAATGAAAATTAAGAACATAAGAGAGCAGAAGGTGAAAATGCCACCTTTTTAGCATAATAATAAAATGTTTCCTTGGAAGGCCTACCTACCCTTCATATATTGTTGCATTTTAGAGTACTAAAGCACAATCAGGGTAAAAGATGCTATAACTCACATTTACTGCCAGCTCTGTGCTGTGCAAGTTCAAGTCAATGGACTTCTACACCATTAACTATATTGTACCAAGCAGTGGTAAAAAGAGAGAGTCCTGGGAAATTCTTTTCTAATTCATGTTTTTAAATAAAAGTCACACACACACACACACACACACACACACACACACAGCCTTCAAATTAAAGGTAAAGCATACTTGAAGGAACTGGGTTAGTTCTGGAAGATTAGTTCTCAGGGATCTTGATAATTTACGTTTCTGTGTTGGGGTGGGATGTGAAAGTGTTTTTACATAATTCATCTAGTTGTTGAAGACCGGGGAGAACCTCACACATAAGAAATATGTAGGTGAAGAACAAAAAGTAGACTGACCTATGCTATATCACACCACGGAATATTTCCCTTCAGATAGTATTGGCTGTCACAGAATACTGGCTTTCTTGGATTTTTTCAAATACTTCTGTATCCTAGGGCTTTTTCATATCTAAATAGCGATACTCATATCTTCACTATTTTTAAGTTACTTCTATCTCTACTTTATTTAAAGTCCCTGTGATATATTTTAATTATTGATGTGAATTAACCTTATAGTTCCAAATCAATTTTTGTCTTAAATTAAGATAACATTCTAGGTAGCAAGAACTGTCACCAAAATATTTGTAATTTTTCCACAATCATGAGAGTGAGAAAGAGTAAGGAGAAAAAATTATTCTCACTAAATTTTGCTATTCTAGGGTTTTATCTGTAACTGCAAGAAAAAAAAAGATATCGATGTATCTTTAAATGATTTTCCAGTACATGAGATACTAGCAACATATTTAACATCTTTTTTAAATGTTTCTTCCTAAAATCCTGCTTTGTCATTATCTACCTATATTATTTCTTAAAACTAACTAACTATATATATATTCACCTTTGTACTAAGTGAACATAGAGTTTTATTGTCTCTTAGTAGCCTTTTGAATTTGTCTGCTTCTTTGAGACAAAGACTTGCTGTGTAGCTCAGGCTGCCTTCAAACTCAAGATTCTCCTGCTTCAGTTTTCCTACTGCTAGGATTATAGGTGTATACTACCCTGATTGGCACCAGCCTGCTAAATTCTAAGGTTAATTAGTTTAAGGGGAGGATTGTTTGGACAACATTGTAAGACCTGGTGACAAAAGAGTTCTCTAGTTGGACAAGATAATAACATCCAAAACTGATGGAAAGGTTAGAATACTTTAGAACTACACAGTCAAGCTTTGGGCTGAATACAGGAAGTCTTGTGGAAGAGTGGGATGACAGATGGACCCGGAGGGAACAGGAGCTCCATAAGGAGACCAACAATGCCAACAAATCTGGGCCTAGGGGAGCCTGCAGAGACTGATGCACCAACCAAAGACCATTCATGGAGAGTACCTATATCCCCTGCTCAGATAGGCAACTCAGCCTCCATGTGGGTTCCCTAGTAAGGGGAGAAAAGGCTGTCTTTGACATGGACTTTGTTGCCCACTCTTTGATCACTTTCCCCTGGTGAAGTAGCCTTGCCAGGCCACAGAGAAAGAGGATCCAGACAGTCCTGATGAGACTTGATAGGCTAGGGTCAGGTGGTAGGGGAGGAGAACTCCTCCTTTCTGTGGACTAGAGGAGGAGGAGGAGGATGGGGGGGTAAGGATGGAGTGTGGGACCAGGAGAGTAGGGAAGGGGCTACAATTGGGATGTAAAGTGAATAAATTATGAAAAATTAATTCATATAAAAAAAGAATACATTAAACTTACCCCTTGGTTATGCACAAGATAAAACAAGTCCAGAGGGAAGAAATGACTTGTCAGACACAGAACTAGTAACAGAGAATTAGTACCCAAGTAGATATAACTCCTACATAAATGATCTTGACCTACATGTACAGTCCATACATTTGAACATACAAACTTTAAACAAGCTTTTTGTAATGGATTTATATTATGACCATCATACCCTCTTCCCTTAGCCTTTTTTTTCCCCCTTGAGAAAACAAAAGATTTTCTTTCCCTAATTTCCTTCTCAACTTCTACCAGAGTTTACTTGATGTGTGTCCTAAATTTAAGACAGTCTCTCCTATGTGTTGGGTAGCATCTAACTAATTTCTTTAGATCAAATGATAATGAGTATGACATGGCCTCAGACTTAAGCTTTTTCCAAACGTGAATTTCCTTAAGCACAAGGCCAAGTTCTTTGGTAAGTTTAAGCCATAAATTAGATATCTTAATCATCAACCATCAAACTTTCTGAAGAAACTGTTTATGGAAGAATAATGGGCATCTTTACCTCTTCAGATCCACTCTTCCCTTCTATCCCCAGTTCTTGGCTCCTGTGGACCTTTATGGATGATATGAACAGGCTACCTTGATCTCTGGCTTCCAGTTAGGTTCCAAGAACATGAGGCATCAGCAGATAAAGATAGCAGTAGGAACAAGAGGTTAGGGTAGTGTTTCCTTTGGCTCTGTCTCCACAAAATTATTTCAAGCTAGCTGCATCCTTCTGCTGAAGGCAACAGCTGCTGTGTCCCTGTCGTACTCCCTCTGTTTGTTCCTCCAGACCTAGAGATGGTGGTAGCCCTTCTATTACTATCCCAGGACAGCGACCTATGCCTTGCCAGTTTCCCTCCTGCCTTCTGATGTTTTTGTAGGTAGTCCCTCTTTCAAACCCTCCCAACTACACAGTATGAATGCATCATCTGTTTGCGGTCAAGACCTTAACTGGCAGAGAGTAAATAGGATAATTAAACAATTTGACTGATTAATTTAAATATTTATTTTATCACAAAGATAGGTATGTCAAAAAGTACAATGGAAATTATGAATTTGTTGTTCTCTGCTAAAGGGCATCTCCGTGGAAAATTGCAAAGCACATTGGAAAATGTAATTCTCTTCCCTCTAGAAGATTTATAATCACCATAACTCCATCAGAAAGTCTGCACTACCACTTGTTCTGGTCTTTGGCTTATAGCAAAAGAGAAAAGGGCAAGAAAAAAATGAAAATAATTTCATGGTAGTAATTTGCCTTAAAAATAATATTTTCAAATTATGTCCTGAGCTTAGAAGAATTAGATTCCTTTTTTAGAAAATCTGATATTCTCATCTATTATGTTCTTTTTTGCATTTATACCCACAAATACAACTTTATAAATGTGATTATGTCCTATACATTCAAATTTTGGCACAGTCTTTCTTCTTTTTCTGCTCAGCTTGAGTTTCTTCTCCCATTTCTTTCCCTCCCCTCTCCTACATATATCCTCTTGCCAAATAAATTATGTTGCAATTTAGTCTTTATCCAAACTTATTTGCTCCAAGCTCATATAATTTTATACATATACACTTATCTTCATATACACGTAAAAGGTGTTATTTTGGTCATTGTTTTGAAAAGAGATGATTATATTATATTCCCTTTCTGCATCTTGTTTTTCTTATTCCAAAACACCATCTGGAATGTTTAAGTACACTACTATACCTATCATTCATTGTTTAGCTGACTAAAGAATATTTAAATTGGGTGTGTCAAAATTTATTCAACCATTTCCTATTAATAAGCTTTTTTTGTTGTTGTTAACCATGTTCTACCAATATCAGCTCTCTTTCTCCTTTCTCTCTCCCTTCTCTCTCTCTCTCTCTGTGTGTGTGTGTGTGTGTGTGTGTGTGTGTGTGTGTGTTTGCACACACATTTGCAGTTGCTAATTAAAAGGGATGACTGGGTCAAGTGACATGGATATTTTTAGTTTTAATAGATGTTGCCAAATTGCCTTGCAAAAGGCTATAGCAGGTCAAATTTCCTTCAGCAATGAATGAAAATGTCCTTTTCTTTGCATCTGATCAGCAATAACTGTAATAGGTTCTTTTAAATTTTAGACCTATTTGTTGGGCAGTATCTTTTCTACTTTCTATTTCTCTTAATTAAGAGTATTTTTCCTGTGTTGTTGAACATCTTGATTTTGTATTTGGCCCTTTTTTTCTTTTAGCAGAAAAATTACATGTGTAAACTAGAAATATAGAACGCTTAAGACATGTGATTGTACTTTTTTATATTTTTCCAAATACCTATTCTACAAAGAACTTCATTTAAACATACAAAGTATAAGCTGATCTAGATTTTAAAATATTTTTCATTTGTCCAATAAAAGCATCTGTCCCTTCAAAATCTAAGTTAATTAACTTTTTTCAAGAGTGAATTTTGAAATAATTGACCCCTTAATCTTTTACCCATTTTTAGCTTGTTATAAAGATTTTTCCAAGATATTATACTTATCTACTGTTGCTAACGTTTTCAAAATATGCTGTTTGTATATTAACTTTATAGACTCTTACGTTTTTATAAATAAAGTTACTTGAGCCCAATTTTGGTTAAGAAGTTCTAATCTACCCATCTTACTTCTAGCAAGGTGTGCAATGTGTTCATTATAGTTAAGCATTTAATCCATCTTAAAGATTTTTTATCTACAATAAACAAAGTGCGATTGTAACATTTTAATTTTCTTTGAGATGGGCGCTTTGAAGATTTTAAAAACATTTTACGTTGAATTGATGAAACGCAGTCTTTATTCATTTCACAAACGTGTTTAGTGTGCTCTGTTTTACTCTCCCCACTGCACTCTTTCATCTCCCTTCCGTACTTGACATTGTCCCATCTTCCCCACAGATCCCGTTTCCACGTTCAATCTGTTTTGTAGTTTTGTGATCCGTGAGTTTTAACCAAGACTGTCTGTGTGGCCACGGGTTTAGAAACTATCCAATGGATTCTGAGAAGCTCACAGTTTAGTACACAACGGAAGGCAATGACTGACCTCCTTCAAACGGCCTGCCTGCCAATGGTTCACCAGGGAGGGCAGGGGTGTTATGAGCCCCTCCCGATACATGATTGACTGTTGACAGGCCCAGTCTAAGGAAGGCCTAATGCAAGCAACTGCAGTTGCTGTGAGATCTTGTTTGCAATGGCTGTGTCATGTCCCGAATATAGCATTTCCCAGCCCTCTCCCTATCTTTTGGCTTTTACATTCTTTCCATTCCCTCTTCCACAATGTCCCCTGAGCCTTAGAAGATGTTATATAAATGTCCTGTTTAGGACATTTATTCTAACTATCTTGAGTAGCCATGAACTTCTACATGCACTACTATTTGCTGAATTGGAGAGGAGGGTTGTTTTTTATTAAATTAATTTTTATTACAATTTATTCACTTTGTATCCTAGCTGAAGCCTCCTCCCTCATCTCCTCCTATTCCCACCCTCCCTTCCTCTTTCTCTCCCATGCCTCTCCCCAAGTCCATTGGTAGGGGAGGTCTTCCTCCCCTTCCATCTGACCCTAGCCTATTAGGTCTCATCAGGAGTGGCTGCACTGTCTTATACTGTGGCCTGGTAAGGCTGCTCACCCCACTCAGGGAGATGTGATCAAAGAGCCAACCACTGAGTTCATGTCAGAGACAGCCCCTGTTCCCATTACTAGGGAACCCACTTGGACACTGAGCTGCCATGGACTACAGCTATGCAGGGGTTCTAGGTTATCTCCATGCATAGTCTTTGGTTGGAGTATCAGTCTCAGAAAAGACCTCTGTGCCCAGATTTTTTGGTTATGTTGCTCTCCTTTTGGAGCTCCTGTCCCCTCCAGGTCTTTCTATCTCCCATTTCTTTCATAAGGTTCTCTGCACTCTGCCCAAAGTTTGGCTATGAGTCTTAGTATCCTTAATGTGTATAAAAATTAGTATTTAAAGTGCAGTTTGTTACCTAGTCAATTTAGCTGAACAATAAAATGAATTCCTCCTATGCCTTCACATTCTTCCCAGCCATGAGTTTTCTTACAAGGTTTAAAATCCCAAGCATGTATTCCTCTATGGAGTCCTCAAATCTAGTCATGGAGCAGTTACTAATCCTTGTAACAGTTGTGCCACTACTATACCAATGGGCATATCCTGGCAGGAAATTTTGGATTACAGTTCACAGGGTTCAGAGCTGGATAACAGCGCTCATGCTTTATTTCCCCAAGCAATCTTCACAGCACTTTCGACCTCAGGAAAGCTACCCATTGAGGAGAAATCTTCCAACTGACTTCCAGCTTACATAATGTAAATCTTCCAGCCATTCCATGATGTATGCTCTCTTCAGGAACAGGGTCTTGCCATCTAGTTCTGCTGGGCAACATAGAGAAATAACAATATCCTGTATTATTTTGGGGGCCTCTGGGGATCCCTTACCAACAACTCATAACTGTTGTAGTCGGCGATTAATATTTACTATTGTTTTATCCTCTTATAACACTTGCTGTTAATCCTCAGCAGCTGTATAACCAAATCACCACACAGAGACTTGGTTTTTAGTTAACCTAGAACACAATGCTGGGCAATATTTACTCCCTCCTAAACCTCCAAGCCCTCAGTTTCCTAACATTTAGATTTCCCACATTATAGTTGCTTTTTGTGAAATCTTAGGTCTGGTTCATGCTCCACGACCTCCAAGATGTCCTCCTGCTCTGCTCTCCTTGTGCTCTACTCTCCTCACGCTCCTTCTCCTTCTCATCCCTTCCTGTTCTCTAGCTCCTCCCCTCTTTCCTGTCCTCTGGCTCCTCCCATTGCACAACATTGTATCTAGTTGCTTTATTTGTGTCCTGTTTACACAAGAATTGAGACAGGATGCTTATAGTGAGTATCACAATACAATATCCAGATTGAAACCAGAGAGTTGGAGGTGGGGAAATCGGCATTTGAATTAACAAGGGTAAGGCATATACATTTTAAAAGAACATTATACCAACACATAACAAAGTATTCTACTTTTGGCACTAGAATTTTTATTTTATAAACAATGGGTTCTTGGAATATTATTTTCCAGCTATGTGATATATCTCCCTTTCAACTAATTTTAGCATATGTCTTTCCATATGGCGTTTCCATAGGTACTTCACCTTGGTTAATCTTTCTTCCCCACACCCCTTACGTCTCTGTCCCATTTGAACTTTTCCACCCCATTAATCATTCATTCTTTCTACCTTTATATAATCCCAGTATTCTCCCTCTCTATTTCATAACACCTATGTTCTGTTAGTTCCCTTTCCTTGCAACATTCCCCCGGGAATCCCTTTGTAGCTTCCTGGCTTCTATAGGTGCTGCAAGTTAAATGCTTAACATTAAAGATTTGAAGCTAAGATCTACATGTGAAGGAGAAAAGTATCATCACATGTTAAATGTATATAGTAATGGGATTTCATGCAATATTTCCACCTACGTATACTGAGTAAAATGTTCATTTCTAACGACATTTATTCTATCCTCATCTACCTCCTGTAACTTTTCCAGTGCCTGTTAATTACTATTATATACTTCCAAATCAACTTTTTATTGTTGTTTCAACATATGAGAACCAACATGTGATAGTAGACTTTCTATGTCTGATACATTTCACTTAACATGATGCCCCCCATTTCCACCCCTATTTCCTGTAAATGACATTTTATTCTATTTTATGGCTGAATAATATTCCATTATGACTAAGAATATTCCATTATGACTATGAAACACATTTATTTATCCATACTTCCTCTGACAAATGCCTAGAATGATCTTAGATGTAGTGAATAAACATGGATCTTCAGGGATCTCTTTTTAATGCTAACTTTGTCTCCTTCAGGCGCGCGCGCACACACACACACACACACACACACACACACTAGGCGTCATATAGTTAGATTATGTGTTAGTTTTACTTTTAGCTTTTGTGAAGAATTGCCATAATATGTTTTCTATAAATATTGTACTAGTTTACATTCCCATCAAAAATATACAATTTCACCACATGGTTACCAGATTTTGTTGTTTCTATTTGGGGTAATAGCTATTCTAACTGGGGTGATATAGTATCTCATTATAGTTTTGATTTGCATCCCTAATAGCTAATTATAATGATATTGAGCATTTTTTTTCAAATTTTTATTGAGCAGCTGTATTTCTGATGTTTTTTTTTAAATGTCTGTTCAGGTCATTTAATATTTTTAATCACATCACTTGCTTGCTGTATTGCTAAAATGCCTTGGTTCTTTATCAACTCATACATCATTAGACCTATGTCATATGTATAGCTAGCAAAGCTTTTTCTCCCGTTCCCTAAATTTTATCTTTACTCAGTTGATTGTTTCCTTTGTTATGCAGGTGATTTTTATCTAACTTGAAATGCACAAGCCATATATTTAATAGTCTGACATTCTCCCACACGTTCTCTTTTCTTATGCTTTCTTATATTGTTCTCAAACATCCATTTCTCTCCCAGGATTCCTTGTCAAGTATTAAATTCATAAATACATTGTATTCTTTTTCCAGGCTCTGTGTTCTGTTGAACTATTAGCCTATTTTTGTTTAATTATCATATGATTGGGGTTTATAATTTGTTCAGTAACATGGCAAAGTACATTGTCCTTCTGATACAGGTGTGGTAGGACAGGCCTATAATCCCAATACTTGAAGGATCAGGGCACTGGAATTGTTATGCCAGTCTGGGCTACAGGAGGAGATCCTTTCTCCAAAAATAAACGAATAACACAGACACACTCCCTTCTTTTATTTTTTAATTGCCTCTTTTCAGACATTTTGCCACTCACCCAAGGAAAAAGTTTTCATTCATTAAAACACACACATATTGGCTATTGGCATTATGAATTGAGCTAACTGAATGAATATATATTACTATATTAATGAATATATATTACTATATTAATTTAGAAAGACTCACATTTTAAATTTTGTCTCTTTCCCCCAAGATTTAGAGTACCTTTCTATTTGGTTAGATCTCATTTTTAAATTTATTTATTTATTTTTGTAAATAACACTTTATTCACTTTGTTCCCAGCTGTAGCCCCCTCCCTCATTCCCTCCCAATCCCACCATCCCTCTCTCATCTCCTCCCATGCCCTTCTCCAAGTTCACTGGTAGGAGAGGTCCTCCTCCCCTTCCATCTGAACCTTGCCTATCAGCTCTCATTAGGACTGGCTCCATTGTCGTCCTCTGTGGACTGCCCGCCCCCCTCAGGGGGAGGTGATCAAGGAGCCAGCCACTGAGTTCATGTCAGAGGCAGCCCCTGTTCCCATTACTAGGGAACCCACTTGAACAATGGGCTACATCTATGCAGGGGTTCTAGGTCATCTCCATGAATGGTCCTTGGTTGAAGTATCAGTCTCGGAAAAGACCTCTGTGCCCAGATTTTTGGTTCTATTGCTCTCCTTGTGGAGCTCCTGTCCCCTCCGGGTCTTTCCATCTCCCCCTTCATTTATAAGATTCTCCACATTCTACCCAAAGTTTGGCTATGAATCTCAGCATCTGCTTTGATACTGCTGGGCAGAGTCTTTCAGATGCCCTCTGTGGCAGACTCTTGTCCTATTCCCTGTTTTCTCCTTCTTCCAATGTCTCATTTTGAAACCTCCCCACTTCCTTTCTTACTTTCCTGATCACATAAATACTGCTGTGTTTTCTCCTCTTTTATAAATAGCTGAATCCCTATAGAGAGCACTTCAAGGCTTTAGAGATGTTCAAGGCTGTGTGTGATATTTGTAACCAAGGTTTGACATTTATATAGCCTCATATTCAAAACATGTCTTTCAAAATTAATGTAACATTGAAGGAAATACAACTAAAGTGGCTTTGAACATACCTCAGGGTTTTATTGCAAACATTAAGTAGAAAATGTCATCAGATAATGTGAAATCATAAGTATCTAGTGCAGTGTTCTTATGAGCAAAACCATCCTAGAAGTTGGTCCTTCATCCCTAGTCAAGTCTTCAGATGACTACAGCCCTAGCTGATACCTTGACATCAAACTCAGGAGATCAACAGACCGAAAATTGATGATCCACAGACAAAGTTAATAGGCATTTTTGTTGTTGTTTTTGTTGCTACAATGTGATAAATTTAAGGTAATTTGTTACCCAGCAAGAAATAACTGATGAATAAGGAACTATATATAATCTTGCCTGTGCTACTTCTCTGGCTACATATTTTGTTTTGTTTATCAGAAGATCATGCTGCTTTCTACCACTGTTCCAATTGACTGCTAATTCTTTTTTTTTTTAGTTACATTTTATTAACTCTGTACTCCAGCTGTATCCCGCTCCCTTATTCCATCCCAATCCCACCCTCCCTCCCTCATCTCCTCCCTGCCCTTTTCCAAGTCCACTGATTGGGAAGGACCTCCTCCCCTTTCATATGACCCTGTTTTATCAGGTATCTTCAGGACTGGCTGCAAAGCCCTCCTCTGTGGCCTAGCAGGACTACTCTTCCCTTGGGGGGTGGGGAGGTCAAAGAACCTGCCATTGAGTTCCTGTCAGAAATAGTCCCTGTTCCCCTTACTATGGAAAACCAATTGGTTACTGAGCTACCACAGGCTACATCCAAGCAGAGGTTCTAGGTTATATCCATACATGGTCCTTGGTGGAGTGTCAGTCTCAGAAAAGACCCATGTGCCCAGATATATTTAGTCCTTGTGGAGCTCCTATCCTTTCCATGTCATACAAACTCCCCCTTCTTTCATATGGTTCCCTGCACTCTGCCGAAGGTCTGGTTATGAGTCTTAGTATCTGCTTTGATACACTGCTAGGTAGAGTCTTTCAGGGGCCCTCTGCAGTAGGCTCTTGTCCTATTACTTGTTTTCTCCTACGTCCAATGCACCTCCCATTTTTGACTGCTAATTCTTGCCACGGTGGTAGTCTTCATTTAACAAAAATGTTAATAAAATCTAAGACACCCAAACCCTGAAAGCAGAAAAAAAAATCAAGAAAACAATTCTTCAATGTGAAGAATACCTACTAACTTACACGTTGACAATTTTGTTTTTGAGAAGAGTAGTTGGTTGGGATCTTTCACAGCTCAATACTATGTTGCTGATCGAAAGCCAATTTCTGTTCTGTGTAATTCCATCCTCATCAGCATGATCTTCTGATAAACAAAATAATTTCTAGGTATACCGGGAAGGGAGTGCCTTGAAGAGAAGACTTTACTGTTCAAGTCACTAGAAAAGTCTATACTACTCTATAAATAAATAAGAATTTCATTCTACTTCATGAGCAGGGCACCTATAAATTTTATTTTATGGTTTTCTGAGACTTGATTGCTTCCAAGAGCAGAAGGAAATAAACTAATTTGCTGTTGCTCCTTTTTCTCTCTCATGGCATATTCAAAAGGAAAATCAATACACTAATGTTAAAGGCACTTAAAACTTTTTAAATATCTGACAAATATTATGGGGAAGTCTGAATTGTAGAACACTGGTAATAAAACAGTTTTATTTAATACCTATATACAAGAATCTAACCTGATAGCAGACTTCTCATAAATAAGTGACATTCTTAGCTTGATTCACTTAGAAGGCAATTCATATTGAATTAGTTAAACCCATTTGCTCAGAAGTTGTTCTTTTAGTGCAGGGGATTCCCACATGATAGACATACATTCTATCACTGAGCTAAAACCCCTCCTGATCATGAATCACTACACTAATACAAGGAGAAGTTCTTAGCCTCTCCTAAATCAAGTAACATTGCAAGGAAAGCCTCACATGTATCCTGTATGTCAATAGTATCCTTTTTCTTCCCTTTGAGAAATACTGGGATCTAACTTGATCAAGAGAAAGAGAGAAAGAGTTCAACAACAACAACACACTCAGATACATGACTGGCTTAGTTGTAAAAACTACTAGACCAGCAAACTGTCATGCATGACTGCATTCCCACCTACTTAGAAGAGTGAAGCATGAGGATCACTTGATCTCATAAGCTCAAAACCTACCTAGGTGACATAAATAGACCCCATCTCAGGAAAGAAACAAGTTACTAGAATAGGAGATAGAATGGGAGATTGAGTCTTTTACATTCTCTCCTCCTTGGCGTTTTTCTTTCTACTGCAAACTCTCCTCCTCCATGTGACAGAAAATATAAATAATGATAGGATTCAGGACACAAGTGCTCCAAAATAAGGCACTTTGGCATTCAAGCAAACCACAGACACAGGAAGGACACTTTCTGACCTTACTATGCCTCTCTCTTCTTAAGCATGTCATAAAATCTAGGAAGTGTTCACTTACCTTCCTCTGAAGTAAGTCATAAACCCTCATTAAAGAGGTAACCTCCATGTACTTATAAGGAACTCTCTTCCATAAAAAGACAAGTACAGAAACAAAGGGTATGTAATCCCAGCACTCAGGAGGCAGAGAGAGGCAAAAGGGCAGATGCCACTCTGGGCTAATAGTGAGCTCCAAGCCAGCCTGGATTACACAGAAAGACCCTACCCCACTCACCATGAAAAAGTACAAGGACACAAAAAGGCCTTTGGAAAACAGGCTTTCTTAAGCCTCTCCCTCAAGTATATAATTATTAGATTATAACTTTTTTTGAGACAGGGTTTCTCTGTCTTGGCTTTGGCTTCCTGGACTTGTTTTGTAGAGCAGGCTGTCCTTGAACTCTCAGAGATCCTCTTGCCTCTGCCTTCCCAAGTGCTGGGATTGCAAGCGTGCACCAATGTTCCTGGCTGTAGAGTATAAAATTTTTATCCAATCATCTCCTTCATGATAATCTATTTGTCCACCAAACCTAACACAAAAATACACAAATTTTCCTACTTTTTTAGGCTTCATTTCCTTATGAAGGCCTCTGTATCACATAAAACTTGCATTAAATAAACATGTATGCCAATGGAATACTATTCAGAAATTAAAAACAAGGAAATCATGAGATTTGCAGGCAAATTGTGGGAACTAGAAAAGATCATCTTGAGTGAGGTATCCCAGAAGAAAGACACACATGATATATACTCATTTATAAGTGGATATTAGACATATAATATAGGATAATCATACTAAAATCTGTACACCTAAAGAAGCTAAGCAAGAAGGAGGACCCTGGGTAAGATGATCAACCCTCATTCAGAAAGACAAATGGGATGGACATCAGAAGAGGGAGAAAACAGGGAACAGGACAGGAGCCTACCACAGAAGGCCTCTGAAAGACTACCCAGCAGGGTTTCAAAACACATGCTGAGACTCACAACCAATCTTTGGGCAGAGTGCAGGGAATCTTAAGAAAGAAGGGGGTGATATAAAGACCTGGAAAGGTCTGGAGCTCCACAAGGAGAACAACAGAACCAAAAAATCTGGACAATACTCCAACCAAGGACCATTCATGGAGATAACCTAGAACTTCTGCACAGATGTAGCTGGTGGCAACTCAGTCTCCAAGTGGGTTCCCTAGTAATGGGGAATAGGTACTGTCTCTGACATGAACTCAGTGGCTGACTCTTTGATCACCTCACCCTGAGGGAAAAGCAGCCTTGCTAGGGCACAGAGAAAATATCTCTAGGACCAGACTCAGATTAGCTTGACTTGGGTCAATTGACCAAATATCAGCTAAGCAACCTGACTCAGCAGGAATGACTGTACAAACATTGTGATCCTTTTGATTAGCAAGTGGCTGAAAAGGCAGTTATCAGTAGAAAGCAGTAAGCAGACAACCCAATGCCTTTGTGCTATCTTGTGTATAGTTAGTTTCTTGGGACATGAATAAAGTCGATAAAATGCTCATGGGAATTCTCAGAAACCATAAAATTAAAAAAAAAATACTTCAGTGTTTATAAACTTCTGCCCTAGTGTAGCTTATGTTCTTAAATACTCTTCCAACCCAGATAAGATAACATATATTCTCTTCAGATTTCCTGATTTTTTTTCCTTTTGGAGGCAGGATATCCTATGTACCACAAGCTATCTTTAAACTAACAAATAGTCCTTCTGCTTCAGCCTCTCAAGTGCCAGGAGTACAAGCATGTGTCACTATGTCTCCCTTCTTCTCATGCCTTACTCTTCTTCGAGATTTTATGATATAAATACAAACAAGATTTCCACAACTCTTACTAAGGAGAGCAACAGAACAAGAAAATTTGAACACAGGGAACTTCCCAGAGACTCATACTCCAACCAAGGACTATTCATGGAGATAACCTAGAACCCTGACAATACAGCCACTTCTGATGAGAACTGATAGACTAAGATCAGAAAGAAGGAGAGGAGGACCTCCCTTATCAGTGGACTTGGGGAGGGGCACGCATGCAGAAAGGGGGGGTGGGACCTGGAGGGAAGGAGGGAGGGGCTTATGGGGGGATACAAAATGAATAAAGTGTAATTAATAAAAGTTAAATAAAAAAAATCACTCTCTAATAAAAAAAAAAAAAGATTTCCACAAATTCTAAAATAATTGAATCCACAACCAGCAACTTTGTCATACCACAGATCTCATAATTGATCACCCTTTAAGGTATAAACGTTTTCTTGGTCTCACATTATCATCCTGTTTACTATAATGAGAGGCATAAATCCATGCCTTTGTTTAGAAAAACATTATAGTTACCTGTATGGTGATCCTGAAGGCAGGATCTGATGCAGAGGCTGTGGAGAGATGCTGTTTACTGGTTTGCTCACCATGGCTTGCTCAGCCTGCTTGCTTATAGCACTGAAGACCCCAAGGCCAATGATAGCACCACCCACAATGGGCTGAGCCCTCCCCCATCAATCACAAATTTTAAAAATGCCTTACAGCCAGATCTTGTGGAGTCACTATCTCAATTGAGGTTCCCACCTTTCAGATAACTCTAGCTTGTGTCAAGTTGACAAACTATCCAGCAAATTATCTGTGTGATCTTTAATGAATGTTTGACCATGACAGTCCCAGGAGGAGCATGAAGGGGCCAGAAAGACCCCTTGACCTACCAAAGCTGCACACTGCTGTATCTCTGAATTCAGGGCCTATCATCCCGTTGCCCTGCCACTAAGGACAATAAGACAATGTGAAGGACAAGTCACAAAGCTGATCTGCAAGATGGTCTGCTGAACCTGATCCCCAAACACAGAACCTAAATCCAACATCATCCCTGCAAACGAGGGAGCTCTGGATCCTAGAGAGTCCACATGTGTGCATTTTTGAAATAACTATGTTCCTCTTCTGACTGTAAAATTTTAAATACTATTTTATCAAGTTTTAGAAAAATGCCAAATTTTGTTTTACTTTTTTAAAGAGTTACGTGTTAACACACAAAACATTTCACTGTTTGGGGATGTGGGGGGGATGTATGACTAACAAAATGTCTCCCAAGCTTGATTAATGGGAAAGCATCTTTCCAGCTAATCTCGAATGACACATCTTTGCTTCAAGAATAATATCCTGATAGTCACACACATGTCTCCCTTGGCACAAAATTCCTAGTGGCATGGGAAAATCCTCCTCCCTCTCAATTATGGTCAGATCTCTTCAAAGAAGAGGACTGTTGGAATCTAATCCCTTCAAATTGGTTTGGCCAAAATGCTAAGTGATCTATAACTTGCAGTGACACATTAGGATGGTGTTCCTCAAAAGAGCAGTAAATCCTTTTGTAAGACTTTGGCTCTTCAGACTGAAAATTCTGACATTTTCTCCCATTTCCTACAAGTCAGGATTTGCTTGTGGAAAGTTGTTAAACAACATCCTTATGTGAAAGGTCAACCATCACTCCAAAATTGGATTTTGTAATGGCTTTCTGATCTTGGTCACCCATATAAAAAGGGAATTCTAAAGCTCTTGCATGCAGTTAATAATTGTCACCTATATTCTTCCTTAAACACTGGGATGGTTTATGAAAAGTATTATTAATAAAGCTGGATAGGTTCAGGTTGGACAAAAAAGAAATGAAATACAATATAGCAAGTTTGTACCTAACCTAGGCTACATAACAAGGCCCTATCTCAAAATAAAATACCTTTTTTTTAATGTTTATTTATTTATTTATTTTTTCAATGCAGTTTATTCAGGAACCTTGAACAATCATCTGACCCTGGGGAAAGCCAGCCCACAGCTTAAATAGCCTCTGGGTAGCCAACCCCAGCGTGCCTCATGGGCAATGCAGATAGGTCCACATACAGGGAAGCAAGCCAGATCCTCAGCCTTAGCCAAATGTGGAGTTGTTTGTGACAGAGAGCACTCACCATCAGGAAGGTGGAAGGCAGAAACCAGCTCCATCTTTAAGGCGCAGCATTCCGCAGCTCTCTACAGTTCCCCCTTTTTGTTTTAGACGCATCAGGCAAGAGTAGAGGTCTGATCTCTGATACTAGAAATAAATTGGGACTTTGTACCGATGTTCATTTAGGTGTCATCCACCCAAAGAGCATCAGACCCGTCCGATACCTTTTTCTCAGAGGCGGGACCTGGGGCATCAACCCGCATGCAATCAGACATGCTCTTCTCTGGGTCGAAAGCGGCTGACCCTGAGTGCAGTGCTTAGCCTCGCATCCTGAGCGTAACATTTTAGCTTTTTATGGTAGCCAACCATGCTTGGGGAGACTGTCCTGCTTCAATGGCTGTAAAGGCCTGAATGATCATGGCTGCATTAAAATATCTTTTAAAAGAGCAAAATAAATGAAATAATGGACTACTGGAGACTAAGGAAAAAAGCTCCTAAAAAGAAACCACTTCTCCTGTCTGATGATTATACTAATATTAATGTGTTTGATAGTTAATGTTTTTCCTAATCTCCTTTCCTGGGCTTCTTTGTGAGGTAATAAATTCCAAACACTACAGTTATGACCACCCTATCCATCCAGTATTATGCAAGTCACATGAGTGATTAATAAACTTTGCACACAGAAAAGAGCTACTTTAGTTCGTATCAACCTATCATATCATATACACCTGTATCAACTAGTGGAGTAGTATCTTATAATTCAGCTGCATTGATTCAATTTACTCTTCTAATTACACCTCAAAATGGGGGGTTTTAAAGCACAAATTTAAGAAATCAAGAGATATTTTAAAAAATAGAAAACCTCTTTTCACCAAGTATTTGAAACTATTCACTAAAAGAACTACTCTATTTGTAATTTTTATAATATTGTACAAAGTCAATGTGGGAAGAGCAATCAGGTTCCAAACTATTTTGAGATATATGTGTGTATATAGAGAAAAATGTATGTGTATATATTAAATGTATATTTATATATTAATACATTTAATATAAATTAATATAGTTGATATATCGTATATTTGAATGTACATTTAAATATATTTGATAGGCAGCATGAGTAGGAAAAAGATCTGAGGCAAACTATATTTAAGCAGTGTGCTGGCTTTACCCTCATTCTATTTTTGTGCCCTTGGTTTATGACCTCTGCAACTGAGCCACGCTCCATCTATAACGTTCTAAAATCTTTCTATCAGTTAGAATTAGATTTGGTAGCAAATAGAATGGTCTCAAATAACTTTTTAACAAGATAAAAACTTACTTCTTTCTCACATAACAAAATGAGAAGTAAGCCTTTATCTTCATAGTCTTAAATAGTGCCTAGAGAGCCACTCATCACTTGCATGTTTTAGACAACAAGAACTGCAAAAGTTAAATATCATGAGAAGTAAATTGCACACACAATTTTTTTTACAGCAAAATCCTGAAAATTGTTAGCCATGGATTCTGTCAATATCATGCTGATCACACAGAGTTGCAATTGAAAGCAGAAAGTAAGGTCTTAATTTTTTTTTCCAATTGAAGTTGGGACAAATGGTTATTAGAAAAACCTTGAAATGTACTGGGAGGCCAGTGAGATGGCTCAGTGACTAAAGGTTCTTGCTGCCAAGCCTAGCAAATTAAGTTCAATTTCCAGAACTTACATGATGGAAGAAGAGAAGCAACTGCTGCAAGTTGTCTTCAAGTCTATTATGGAACGTGTATACACACACACACACACACACACACACACACACACACACAGACACACACTGATTTTAAGTGCTATGAAAAGTTAAAGCAAGGGAAGGGAATAAGGAATAGTGAATGATGACAAGGTATTGCGGCAAATGTCAATAATCCCATCACTCTGGATGGGGTGTGAGACAGGAAGATCACAAGTTCAAGGCCAGTGGAGGATACACAATGAGCTCCTTTATCAAAATAAAGAAAAAATAAAACAAAGAGACAAAGTACAATGAAAGCTATAGTTATTTTTAATAAAGTGGCCTCTGCTCACCTGTAGGAAATGAAGCTTATCATTTCTGAAGGACAAAGTGCCAAGCTCTGCAAATAGTGTATGCAAACACCTTAAAAGCAAAGAATAAACCTATGAGGAGAAAAGTCAGCATTCCTACTCAAGCCACTATTTTGTCTACATATGAAAGCTGAAACTATTGTGAACACCTTGTAACCATAACAGATAATCCAGAAGTCCAAATGTATCTTCTGAGAATTTCGGGTCAAAATTATGGGATTTTAAGGTCAGGAAGATGGCTCAGTGGTAAAAGAGATTGCCACCAAGCCTGACAGCTTGAATTGAGTTCAATCCTCCCCACAGCCCATGTTGGGAAAGCAGTGTGCTGACTCTCTAAGGATGTCCTCTGACTTCCGCATGTGCATGCACATGCAAATAAACGGATGTCAAAGTAAGATCTCAATAACAATGTCATAAACTAATTAATCTTGCAAACTTCCTATTTCCTGTGCTCTTGTTGTATTAGAAAGAAAGAAATGAATGCCTTTAATTCTTAAACTACTTTTAGATACAGCTTTCTGCAGTTAAGAAAGAAAGAAAGAAAGAAAGAAAGAAAGAAAGAAAGAAAGAAAGAAAGAAAGAAAGAAAGAAAAAGTTGAGACACCTCACTTAGTATAATACAAAAGTGACTTAGTATAATACAAAAGTGTGATACTTTTGCTTGATTTTACATTAGCTTTTACGCACTTCTCTTAAAGCTTAACCTCCAAGATAAAATGATGAATAGACTTTAGGTTTTTGTGTGAAATGTACAAAATCTTTTCTATAAAATAACAGAGAGAGAGAAAAGGTTATTCCTTTTCAGTCAAATGTATTTGGGCAGATAACAATGACATCAATGCTCTTGAATTATTTAATACTTTCTCCCACAATGTCACTTATGAGTAATGTCTTTTTCAGGTCAGGATAATAAGAAATTTGGCTTTGTGCTTAATTTACCTTGATCACATAGGGTCTTTTTAAATTGTCTACCTTGCCTTCCTAATTGTGCTTTTCAACTAATTGAATTTAAAATACTACAAGATATATACAAGATACAAAAGCAGAGAATATCTAGATAAGTAAGCAGTAGCTCCACATAAAAAAAATTCTCACTCTAAAACACTAATATAGCTTTACAAAGAGTTAATAAGGTACAAAGAACCAAAAATTGTCATCAAAGTCTAGCCTAAAGATGTAGAAAAAAATCTATTACATGAAAAATATTTAAAGATGGTTTCTCTCTAAGATAAAGCTGCTGTGGCATTAATGGATCTGGGGAGTAAGTTTAGATTCTGAGTATGTTCTTGAAATAGTACCAGGAAAAAAAGCCTAGTCCAGTAGCAAGGGCTGGAAAAATAGGAAGAATAAATAAAATAAAGCCAAAAAAGAAGATGGATTCTTTTTAATTTTTTAAATTAATTACAGTTTATTCACTTTGTATCCCAGTTGTAACCCCCTTCCTCCGTCCCT
Source organism: Meriones unguiculatus (assembly GCF_030254825.1). Taxonomy (NCBI): domain Eukaryota; kingdom Metazoa; phylum Chordata; class Mammalia; order Rodentia; family Muridae; genus Meriones; species Meriones unguiculatus. Next base: position 141,525,977 of record NC_083369.1, on the reverse strand, counting down.
CCCAAACCCACTCTCGTCTCCTCCCATGCCCGTCCCCAAGTCCACTGATAGGGGAAGTCCTCCTCCCCTTCCGTCTGACCTTAGCTTATCAGGGTCTCATCAGGACTGGCTGCATTGCAGAAGATGAATTCTTAAAAAGCAGTCTACTTAAGGCTGAGATCTGGTCCATGTAGTTAAAATTTAAAAAAAAAAATCCATTATACTTACATAGATTTTTATGTAAGTATAATGTCAGCATTTAAACTTTATTAAATATGTCCCCCAAACTGTCCAGTATGTAGAAGATACCCATGGAACTCTGCTGCTGAATTAGTTGGGAATCCTTGTTATGTTTTTATGATATATAGATATATGACTTGCATGAACATTTTAGGCAGTGTTATTTAAATTCACCTTAGTTGGAATATTTCAATTATTTCCAACATTTCTAATAAAGCACTAAAAATCTAAAAGGCACTTAAAGAATATTTCATAATATAGGCTGACGTGAATAAATTATGTTGCATTACTTCCAAAGGAATTTAGCAATGACTTAACTAAAACCATTATTGGCACTGTTTTAATGTTGGTTTTAATTCCCTTCAATGGAAGTAAATGTTGACTTGGTTACTCATTCATTCACTCAGTATCTATCAGCATGATTTTGAGTGAAGCCCTGTAGTAGGTCAGGTAGAGTAGGACAAAATGAATCAGGGAGCAACTCTGACCCTTCTGATTCTATAGTTTGGGAAGATAAAACTATGCACACAAGACAAAAAACCTGAGGTTGGGAGAGGTTAATGCTACAAGAGACATTACTATATTAGTTACTTTCACATAACTGTGGCCAAATACATGTCATAAACAACTTAAAGAGAAGAATTACTTGTTTCAGATCATGATTTCAGAGGACTCAGTCCACCATGGTAACAGGAGAGGAGGGGTGTGGTAGAGCAGAGAGAGCAATTGATGTCATAGCATTCAGGAAGCAGAGTAAATGTGATTATAGGATGAGGCCAACCTCCTTTTTTTTTTTTTTTTTTTTTGTCTCCAGCTCCCAATAATGCCGCCTTCATTTTGAATCCATTTTTGGATGAATCCATTGATTAGTCAGAACTATCTGGATCCAATCACTTCCCCCAAAGCCAATCTCCTCTCAATGAAGCTCCCAATTTACGTGAGACCATAGGAGACATTTTATATTCAGAGCATAACAAACATGAGGATGAAGTTTAAAAAAAGAGTAAGAGTACATGTGTAAGCGGTAGATCCAATGGAGGCTTCATGGAGAATGAATACTGGTGTTTAGTGCAGTTTTGGTTTTTATTTCCTAGAAAGGAACCCTTACTAGGAGGAGGCTTTGAGAGTTTATAGAGCTCTGTCTCATTTCCAGTTCACTCTCTGCTTTTGTGTTGTGGTTATAATGTGATCTCTCAGTTTCCTGATCGCCTGCTACCATGCCTCCTTCCACTGTTATAGACTCTACCTTCAGAAACATAAGTCAAAATAAACTTTCTTTCATATGCTGATTTTGATAATGGTATTTTATCACAGCACCAAAAAGTAACTCACAAAGTATGTATGTATATTGAAATCTGTATTCTGCATATGAGAGAAAACAAGATGTGTTTTTGTTCTGTGAGTCTAGCTTATTTCCCTTAATATGATGATCCATCCATTTTCTTGGAATGATGTGATCAATTTTTTTTTGAAATGAGAAGATGACTAGAACACCATTGTGTATGTGTCCCGTATCTTCTTTACCCATCCATCTATTGATGTGCACCTAGGATGTCGAGATTGACCATGGTGGATGGTGCAGCAGTGAACATAGATGTGCAAGCATGTCCGTGCTGTTGAGTTAGAGTCTTTTAAGCATCTTCAGTCTATCCCAGGAGCTGTATAGCTAGGTCAGACGGAAGTCCAATTTTTATTTCCTTCAGCAACCTCCATGCAGGGTTAATCTTTTCCCACATCCTCACCAGCATTTGTTGCCATTTGTTTTAGTTTTTCTTTGTTTGTTTTGTTTTTTATGGATAACCATTCCGAATAGTGAGATTGAATCTTTTTTTTAATCATTTCTATCATTTTTTTTAACTTTTTTATTTTTTATTAATTACACTTTATTCCTTTTGTATCCCCCCATAAGCCCCTCCCTCTTCCCCTCCCGGTCCCACCCTCCCCCCCTTTCTGCATGCATGCCCTTCCCCAAGTCCACTGATAGGGGAGGTTCTCCTCTCCTTCTTTCTGATCTTAGTCTATCAGTTCTCATCAAAAGTGGCTGCATTGTCCTCTTCTGTGGCCTGGTAAGGCTGCTCCCCACTCAGGGGGAGGTGAACAAAGAGTAGGCCAAGTGAGATTGAATCTTAAGGCAGTTTTAGTTTGCATTTCTCTTATGGCTAAAGATGGTGAACATTTCCTTCCTTATTTATTTATTTACTTATTTATTTATTATTATAATTTATTCTGGATATTAAGCCTCTGTCAGATATAGGGTTGGTAAAGATCCTTTCCCAGTCTGTAGACTGTCGTTTTGTTCTGATGACAATGTCCTTTGCTTTACAGAAGCTTTTCAGTTTCATGAGGTCTCAATTATAGATTGTTGATCTTAGAGCCTGTGCTGTTGGTGTTCTGTTCAGGAAGTTGTCTCTTGTGCCAATGAGGTCAAGGCTCTTCCCTAGTTTTTCTTCTAACCGATTTAGTGTGTCTGGTTTTATGTTGAGGCCTTTGAACCACTTGGACTTTAGATTTGTGCAGGATGATAAATCTATTGAGCCACTGTTCTGTTTCTATGTCAGTATCATGCACTTTTTATTACTGTTGCTCTCTAGTACAGTTTGAGATTAGGGATGGGGATACCTCCAGACGATCTGTTGTTGTACAGGATTGTTTTTGGCAACTCTGCGTTTTTTGTTTGTTTGTTTGTTTTGTTTTGTTTTATGTTGTTTTTCCATATGAATTTGAGAATTTTTCTTTCAAGTTCTGTAAAGAATTGTGTTGGTATTTTGATGGAAATTGCATTCATTCTGTAGATTGCTTTTTGCAGAATGGCCATTTTCACTATGTTAATCCTACAGATCCATGAGCATAGGAGATCTTTCCATCTTCTAATATTTTCTTCAATTTATTTCTTCAGAAACTTAAAGTTTTGTTTTGTTTTGTTTTGTTTCTTTTCAAGCAGGTCTTGCACTTGCTTGGTTAGAATCACACCGAGGTACTTTATGTCATTTGTGGCTGTTGTGATGGGTGTTGTTTCCCTAATTTATTTCTCAACCCTTTTGTCTTTTGTATACAGGAGGACTGCTGATTTTTTAGTTAATTTTGTATCCAGCCACTTTGCTGAAGGTGTTTATCAGTTGAAAAAGTTCCCTGGTAGAATTTTAGGGGTCACTTGTGTATACTATCATATCATCTGCAAATAGTGATACTTTGACAATTTATTCACTTTGTATCATGGCTGTAGCCCCCTGCATCATCTCCTCCTAATACTATCCTCCCTCCCTGTTCTCTCCCTATGCCCCTCCTTTAGTTCACTGAAAGGGGAAGACTTCCTCCCCTACTATGTGACCCTAGCCTATCAAGTCTCATCAGGACTGGTTTGATCTTCTTCCTCTGAGGCCTGGCAAAACTGCATCCCCCAGGAAGAGGTGATCAAAGAGCAGGCCACTGAGTTCATGTCAAAGACAGCCCTTGTACCCCTTACTAGGGAATCCACTTGGACACTGAGCTGACTGTGTGCTATGTTTGAGCAAGTGGGTCTAGGTCCTCTCCATGCACGGTCCTTGGTTGGAGTATCGGTCTCTGCAGGCCTCCTTGGGCCCAGATTTTTTTTTAGCTCTGTTGGTCTCTTTGTGGAGATCCTGTCCCCTCCAGGTGTTTCTATCTCCCCCTTCTTTTATAAGATAGATAAGCATACTAAAAGCTATACTCCTATAGAAGCTAAACAACAAGAAGGACTCTAGAGAAGATGCTCAATCCTCATTCAGAAGGACAAACAGGACAGACATCAGAAGTGAGAAAAGACAGGAAACAGGATATGAGCCTACCACAGAGGGCCTCTGAAAGACTCTACCTAGCAGGGCATTGAAGCAGATGCTGAGACTCATAGCCAAACTTTGGGCAGTGTGCAGGGAATCTTATAGAGCATTTTCTATTTTTGTCTCTTCTTTTGAGAACTGTCAGGGCAACGCATTTAGCCATTTATTGAATGAATGGTTCAAGTTTTTTTGTTGTTTGTTTGTTTTTAATTTTTATGTCCCTTTACATTCTATTTGTCAATTCCATATCATACACATAAGTGTCAAAGATTTTTCGTCATTTTGTAGTCTCTTCACTCTGATAATTGTGTTGCTATGCAGATTTTAAAATTGCATGCAATCTCATGTGAAGATTTTTGCTATTATTTCCTGAGCAACTGGAGTTATTTTCAAAATGTCTTTGCTTATGCCTATATCTTGAAAGTTTTTCTCCATTTTGAAATGATTTTGTGCAGAGCAAGTGATAAAGATCTAATATCATTCTTATATATGTGGATATCTAGTTTTCCTGGCACTATTTGTTGAAGAGGTTGACCTTTATCTAGTGCATGTTTTTGATACCTGCTGTGTAACACTATTCCTAGAGAGATGTGAAAAAGCATCCAATTACTCTAGACAGGAAAAAACAACTAGACCTAAGTAATAATACCCAAGTCCAACTTGGTGAATCAATGAGGGTTTTTTTTTTCTTTTGGATACTTAAATGTGTATATCTTCAGGGGTTAGGAAAACAAATTCCACATATTCTCTCTTAGATGTGGATGTTAGGTATGAACCTTTAGATACATGTATTTAAAGTGAAGTGCCCATAATAATTATGAAACTAGTAAGTGACCTTGGGGATGGATTTTAAGGGAAGAGAGATAGAACACAGTTAGAATGGAAAGGAAAGAGGAAATACTGGACTAAGAGAGGTTAAGTGGGATAACAGATGATAGGGCAAGGTAGAAAGGGAGTATGGGAAGGGCTAACTATATGAAAGACCTTTGAAAATACCATATGGAAACTTACTACTAAGAAAGTTTCCTAAAATATAAACACACATTTTTAAAAAATTACATGACAATGCCATTATTAGACACCAAGATTTAAAAAGAAGAAGATGACGACGACAACAAAAACTAGCACCAAGAATAAGTTACTTCTTTTGGAGGTTTTAGAAACTGGAGCCTCATAGACTCCCAAACGTTGTAGACTATTACCATTGCTCTTAGCATCCTCTATAACTTAAGGATAAGACTCTATTCCTAAAATACCACATGCTTAAATTATAGAACATGGAGAAATCTAGTTGGTATTGATATAGGAAATCTATCCCCATTGGCTAGCTTCCATAGTGCTGAAGATGTTACATATGCTACCAGGAGAGAAAAGGAAACTGTAGTCTTATACAGGTGTGAGCCCTGCGAGGAAGATATGCCCATGTATAATAGTGGTACAAATGTTATGAGAGTAACCAGCCACTTTGTGCATAAATTAAGACCTCCCCCAAGAGACAGAAATCATTCCTAGCACCGTTAAAATGTCAAAAAACCCATGGTTGTGTAAGTCATAGATCCTGTGGAAGAACCTGCTATTATTACTCTGCTAAATGGATGTAGCATTAAACTGTCCCTTAGGTTCTAGGAAATTCTTTTGTTTACCTAGTAAATCTTTTTTTACTTTTTAAAATTTTTATTTCTTGGTTTTGTGTTTGTGCATGCACACTACAGCATGTTTTGTGGTAGTCAGAGGAAAGAGTTCAGTGGTCAGTTCTACCTTTAACCACATGTATCTACATCTGCCAGGCTTGGCATCAAGCATCTTTTACCCCTGAGCCACCTAACCGGCTCTTCATCTTATTTTTTTTTTACTTTTTATTTTATTTTATTTATTACAGTTATTCCCTTTGTATCCCAGCTGTAGTCCCCTTCCCCATCTCCTCCCAATCCCCTCTCTCCCTCTTCTCCTATGCCCCTCCTCCAGTCCAATGATAGGGGAGGTTTTCCTCCCCTTCTATCTGACCATAGTCTATCAGCTCTCATTAGGACTGGCTACCCCCTCAGGTAGAGGTGATCCAAGAGCCAGCCCATGAGTTCATGTCAGGTGGTCCCTGGTCCTATTATTGGGTACTGAGCTGCCTTGGGCTACATCTGTGCAGGAGTTCTAAGTTATCTCCACGAATGGTCCTTGTTTAGAGTATCTGTCTCAGAAAAGAACGCTGAGCCCAGACTTTTTGGTTCTGTTGCTCTCCTTGTGGAGCTCTTGTTCCCTCCAGCTCTTTTTATCTCCCCGTTCTTTCATAAGATTCCCTGCACTCTGAAAAAAGGTTGGCTATGAATCTCAGCATATGTTTTGATACCCTGCTGGGTAGAGTCTTTCAGAGGCCCTCTGTGATAGGCTCCTGTCCTGTTCCCTGTTTTCTCCCTCTTTCGATGTCCATCTCATTTGCCTTTCTGAATGAAGATTGAGCATCTTACCTTTTAGAATTACAGAGACTCTTGCCCAAATGGAATGCTACAAGTTCTAGGAAATTGCTGCATTACAACACCTTTGTCAAAAAATTAGTGGCTGTGACAATGTGGGTTTTATTTCTGCTTTTTATTATGTTAACAAGTGTTTGATCTTGTACCACTTGCATGCTGGGTTTGTTACTATATTCCACAATATGATTTGAGACTAAGTGTTGTGATAGCTCCAGCATTGTTCTTTCTGACTAGAATTGTTTTAGCTACTCGGGATTGTTTGTGCTTCCATACAAATGTCATGGTTGTGTTTTCCAGGTCTGTGAAGAATTCTGAATGAAATTTTATTGAATCTTTAGAATTATTTTGAGAACACCAATTTATGAGTCATTGTCATACAAAATAATATTTATATCCATGGACTTGGATAAGACCAGTAGCGGAAAAAACATTTCTATAGTAGTACAAGAAAGCTTAAACCAAGTCTTCGGTACTTAAAAGATGAATAATATTTTGATAGACAGAGATATAAACAGCATCTAACCATAGAGAAGAACACAGTGAACAAAAGCTAAGTTAAAGACAAGCTTAGCATAAGTAGGAGAGCATGAGTAATTCGTGTAGGGAGAGATAATAATAGATGTCAAATCCTAGGTGGATCCTCAGATTTCAACTGGAGAATAATGTAAGGTTTTTTGTTTGCAGAGAGTTTCAGCTTTTGATGATACCTGAGTATCCCCTACATATGACCACCATTTTCTTTATAATAACTATAAACATGAAGCAAAATTTTGGTGGCACATGCCATTAATCCCAGCACTCAGAAGACAGAGACAGATGCATTTCTGAGTTTGAAGCCACCTTGATCTACACAGAGAGAGTTCCACGACAGCCAAGGATACACAGAGAAACCTTGTCTAAAAAAAAAAGCAAATCATCATCATTATCATCATCATCATCATCATCATCATCTTACTAAAGGCACTGGAGAATAAACAGAAATTGCCAAGTGTTGGATGGGTAAATGTCTGAAGAATGTCAGCTTTCTTTGAGTTTCCCATTTTCATTGGCTTTTTGATTAGGAAAAAAGTTCTGGTCTTCACCAGAAATATTTACTGAAGAACCAGAAAGCAGTTTAGAGAGAAAAATAGAAATCTCTTAAAGAAAATATCCAGATACCAGCTGCTTTAAATTCTGTATTTTAACTTTGCCTAAGTCTCTGGTTGATCCTGAAAACACATGTACATGGCAGATTACAAGAAAATCAGCTCAAGCTTAAAGATTTGGGCTAAAACTTCAGCTGCTGCCCAGTTTGGAATCTGAGGTCAGCCCAGTTCATTGCCTGTAAAAACAAACAAAAAAGACCAAAATTCTTTCGTAGGATCATAACATAATCCAGACTCCCTAGGCATGTCATTTACAGTATTTAGGATATAATCCATAATCATTATATACTTGAATAGTAAAATATGACCCGTGATCAAGAGAAGTAATATTCAATGAAGAAAATGTTGCAGTAAACATCCAGAAGGGAAATGTATTAATATAGAGCTGATAAATCAACTCATCATTACATACCTTAGAAGAATGAATCATTTAAGTCAGTGGATGAGATGAATTTGAGTAAGCAAAGGCCAGATGTAGGAGAACAGTAAGGAAGCTATTAATTAGCAAAAAGATACTTTGTGAAAGACATAACTTGAACATAGGATGAGAAATTGAGTTTGGGAAATACTCAGTTTCAAACATTAGCATGATATTCAGATGGAATACCCAATGTAGAGTTCCAAATACAAGACTGAGTTATGCAAAAGTTAGAATGAAGCATGAGGAAAATAATTCGGAGTCAGTCAATATAGAAGAGATTTCTGCTTTGGAAGCATAATATGCACATTTAAAAGACAAGTTATATGCTTTAGTTAGCAAGTAGTATGATGCTAAGTGTTATCAACTTGAGATGATCTAGAATCTCTGGGCATGCCTGTTGGGATTATCTTGATTATGTTTACTTAATGTCCAAAGACCCATCTTAACTATCTGGGAGGCCATGCCTTGATCTGTATGAATGGAGAAAAGGAACAGAGCAGTAGTATGTGTTTATTGCTCCCTATTTCTGATGATGGACACAATGTGACCAAGATCCTGCCATCTTGCTTACCTGTCTTCATGGGTCATACCCTTAAATGGTGAGCTAAGATAACTTTTCTCCCTTAAGTTGCTTTTGTCAGAGTATTTTAGCACGACAACAGGAAAAGAAACAAATACAGTTACCATGTGCTTAAAGCAACAACCAGCCAGAAGGGACATATCGGTCTATAATCCCGGCAAAGAATGGAAGATTATGAGTTTGAACTACTTAGTGAGATCTTATCTTGAAATAAAAATAGCAGCAACCACTTAGTTGGCTTAAAATTTCATAAAATGGAAATTTGGGGTGAATTCAGCTCTTTTATATACAATTATTCTGCTCTTTTTTTAGATCCACTCATATCTTTGTAGTTAGCTGTCCAGTCCTTAGCTAAACATTCACACTTTTGTGGTTTGTTTTTGTTGTTGTTGTTTTGAGCCTCATCTAAAATGTCTTTCCTCGTGTGTTCTTTATTCCCTAAATATTTCTGCTCTAATTGTGTTCATGTGGACTCTAAGAAAGGAAGAAAAAGTTTGCAATATTACTATGGCTTGGGCTTGAAACCAGTACCACATTGCATTCATCACATTCTATTGGCTAAAGGCAGTCATCAGGTTGTCCCTTGTTTAAATAGTCAAAAATTAACTCTGGAAAATCATGCTGCAAATTGGCACTGTGTCTGTGACAAAATCTTTCCTAGGGTGATGAAACACATACTTCTATTCATCCCAGACAGAGAACCTATGACAGACCAAAGTACAGATACCATCAAAGTTCATGAGTTTCACTGGGGTTACTTACAGGAGTATGGATGAGGGGTTACTTACAAGAGCAGAAATCAATCAAAGACATCTGCATCACCAAAACCCACCCCAGCATGAATAGGCTCACAAAACATGGGAACATGGAGCACACTGCACAGCCTGAAGGCATCTCAGTGGGCTGGAGAGGGGTCCTGTACAGGTGCCTCAGTTGGTCCCAACCTCTTCCAGGCATCTCTGTTGGTTTGTGCTTCTTTCAAACCAGCTGGGCTGGTCTCAGAGTCTATCTTCTTGAAAGCTCAGCTTTTTATTGTTTACTCTGGCAGGGAGGGGCATAGTGAATCTGGTCCGTTTCAGGGAGTTCTTGAAACTATTTTATAGCTTATTTTTAAGTTGTTTACCTCCGTGCTTAAGGCTCTTCCCTGTAGGATGGAATCTCTGAAGAGGCTGTTACACAACACATGGATACAAGCTTAGTGTGTGATTTGGACTCATTAGTGTATGATCTGTACTCTACCATTTAATCAGGGACATAACTGGATTTTCATATTCATGTTCAGAAAAGATTATTCATGATAACCAAAAGAAGCAAACCATTTTCTCACTAATGAATGGATAAATAAAATAGTCTGTTTATTACAAGCAATGTTACAAATTACAAGTGGACTCAGTGAAGAGAAGAAACGTTGATAGAGTGTTCAACCACAAAGGAGACATTTCTGTTATATCCTTTCCTTCTATGTGAGGAGCTATTGATAGATGACAGTTTCTGAGGGAAAAAGAGTTTGTTTTCTTTAAAGGTGTGGTCCTTGGTAGGTTGATCATGCTCCAGTGGACAGCCACAAACCCATGAGTATATGAGCAGCACAAATTGGAATAAATAGTCTATTTAAAAAAAGTCACAAAATCAGAAAGAGATGGTGGTGGATATGGGAGGAGTCAGAGGAAGAGGTAGACGGTGAATATTATCAAAGCACACCTCATGTATGTATGGAATTATCAAAAGCTAACAAGATAAGATATCTTAAAATAATATTACAGAGAATATGGATAAATAACCAGATTAAAAAGTCCGTAAGAAAAGATACAGAGGTGCTGTGACTGCAGGAGCTTCTATCCCTGTGAAATTTGGATGCACTACCCTCCTGGCACAGGGATGTGGTCATCAACCTGAAAACTCTCCAAACCCTACAGCTTAGGAAATTTTAATAGCTGCTTCATCATAAAGCATGATCAGTTATTAACTCAATCTCCAGTCCCTCTCTTCTCCCTGGAGCATGGTAAGGATGAAACCTCCAAGCTTCTCATAATATTCAGAGCCCACTAAAAGTCACCTTACTACTCACAAAATTATAAGAGTTTTAGCAACTGTGTGTGAGAAATTAGGGGCAGAAACTCTGTGTGTGTGTGTGTGTGTGTGTGTGTGTGTGTGTGTGTGTGTCTGTCTGTCTCTCTCTCTCTCTGTGTATTTGTGATGTTACAACATGCAAGGGAATGTTATCTAACCTTAAAAGAAGAAAATCCTGTCACATACTGCAACATGGATGAACTTTGAAGACATGGTGCTAAGTGAAATAAACCAATCACAAAAGAAAAAGCAAATAATCTATTTGTCCAGTTGTATAAGGTATCTAAAGGAGATGAATTCCCAGAGATGGAAAGTAGCATGTTCTCAAACAGGGCCCGAGATGGGGGGAAAAATGGGGAGTTTTTTACTGGGTGAAGTTTCAAGCACTGAAAGATTTTTTTAAAAAGGGGGAAAAATCATGACAATTTTGCAGCAGTGTGAGTTAAGACTACTGAGTTCTGCACTTAAAAATAAATAAGTTGATACAAAGACTCATAGCCATACTTTGGGCAGAGTGCCAGAATGCCTATGGAAAAAGAGGAAGATACAAAGACCTGGAGGGGACAGGAACTCCACAAGGAGAACAACAGAGCCAAAACACCTAGGCCCAGGGAGCTTGCAGACATATATTCCAACCAAGGACCATGCATGGAGAGGACCTAGATCCCCTGTTCAAAGGAAGCCCATTGGCTGCTCAGTCTCCAAATGGGCTCCCCAGCAAGGGGTACAGGAGCCATCTCTAAATTTGTTTTTAATAGACAAGGGAGGGGACTGCAGCAAGGATACAAAGTGAATAAATTGTAATAAATAAATATGTAAATTAAATTTTTAAAAATAAGGTGGTAAATTTTCTATGACATTTTTGTCACAAAATATCAAAAATAAAATAATTAAAATATTAAAAGATAGATAAATAAAATAATAAATATTAAGTAAAATATTAAAAAGATAGAGTTTACTCATGGGGAGGGGGAGGGAGAGGAAATAAAATGGAAAAACAAAAGAAACAAATTTTTTTTGCTATGTCTGAAACTAATGGAAACCAATCTAACAAGTGGATTTGGAAATTGGTTTTCTACTCTTTGTCTTTATGTATCACTGTCAGATAAAGGGCTCCAAAATGTATTCTTTGTTTACAGGAGTGAAAAAGAGAGCCAGCTCATCTGGCCTTCATCTCTCCAGGCTAGGATTCACACCATCTATCCTATTTTCTTATAATATCTAATGGAAATTCCAAACCCCAAAACATATTTTTTTCTCCTTTTTCTAGGATCTGTCTATGCAAAACTACTAGATTTTTATGGAAAAGCATTATGGATTTTAAGGAATTAAATGACATGAACTGATTGGCTTGCTCTTTGATCACCTCCCCCTGAGGGGGAAGCAACTTTACCAGGCCACAGTAGAGGACAATGCAGACAGTCCTGATGAGACCTGATAGGCTAAGATCAGAGGGAAGGGGGAGAAGGACCTCCCCTATCAGTGGACAGGGGGAGGGACATGGGTGGAGAGGAGGGAGGGAGGGTGAGATTGGGAGGGGAGGAAGGATGGAGCTACAGGTGAGATACAAAGTGAATAAACTGTAATTAACTTTTTTAAAAAGGCCTAAATTAAAAAAAAAATGCATCCTTTGACCATAGGTGAGAGCTAGTGAGAAATGCTTTGACAAGCAGGGCAGAGATAGAAGGGGCCCTCAGAAGCAGTTACTGGGAAGGGGGCACACTCCTTTAATCCCAGTATTCAGGGAGGCAGAGGCAGAGGTAAGCAGATGATGTGAGTTCCAAGCAAGCCTGGTCAGTTCAGGTCAGTCAAGTCTACACAGAGAAACCCTGTCTCAAAAAAAAGAGAGAGAGAGAGAGAGAAAGAGGAGCTTAGATTAGGAAGTAGAATTAAGCTCTAGTTGTGCAATAATTCTGGAAGTGGAAGAAAAATGGGAGGAGGACAAGGGTTGGATGGTATGATGAGGCCTCACATACCCCTGTCATGTACCTCCCTCCCGTCTTTTCTTTCTTCATATAGCCTAAGCACACACACACTAATCCTGACCTCTACAATTCTAACTTGTTAAACTGAGCAAATGGTCATTCCACAAACCTCCAAAACCTCAGGAAAAGAAGAAAATTATTATTTTTTCTATCCAAAGACAGACAGCCCTTATATAAGGAAAGATTTAATATTAATTTGGTCTAATAATAGTGCTATACCGTGTGAGGGAGAAGTTTTTCTTATAAATTTTTCCAGATTCCAGAGACCTGTAAAGAAGAGTCGAGGCTATGTTGTTGATATTGTCTTTAACCCGAAAAAAAACAATGAATTGGGGCTATATTTCTAATCCATTTTAAAATATCTTACATAGCCCTCTGTTGTTATTTCCCCCTGTTGCTTGCAAAGATAAAACTGCTAATTGATAAAATCTTTTTAAATTTTTTTTTATTTATTCACATGTATCCCGAATGTATCCTCCCTCAACTCCTCCCATTCCTGTCCTTCCTCCTTCTTCCTTCCCTATTCTTCTTCCCTAGTCTACTGATAGGAGAGGTCCTCCTCCCTTACTGTCTGACCCTAGCCTATCAGGTCCCATCAGGACTGCCCAGAAATCAAGGAACAGTCAACCTAGTTCATGTCAGAGACTGTCTTTGAGAAAATCTCAAATTCTAAGTGTAGTGTTTTCAAAAGTGACAATGTTTTGCAAATACACAAGCAAAAAATACCTCCATCGTTGTATTAAACAGTTAGTGCTGCTATAAAAAAAGGACTGCAACCTGGACAGCTTTAATGATCAATGCTGAAAACATACATAAAAGTAACATTGTATAGACTGAGAATGTTGTATTCAATAATAAATGTACACATACGTATGTAACACAGTTAATGAAAAAAGGAGGCCATGAATTTGAAAAAATAAAAAAGAAAATCTAGGATGGATATATGGCAGGGTTCAGAGAGAAGAATGAGAAGGAGGAAATGAGATAACTATAATCTCAAAAAAAAAAAAAAAAAGAATTCAAATCCCTGTCCACCCTCCATTCAGGAGACTGATGCAGAAGGATAGTGAGCATAAGGACAGTGAAGGCTCTAGTCTAACCTTGGTTAATCCAAAGGAAAAAAGCCCTGTCTAAAAAAAGGAAGGGAGGAGAAGGAGGGGATGGGGAGAAGGAGAAAAAGAGGAGTTGGAGAAAAGAGAGAAGAAAGAGTAAGGAGAGATTTTCTTACAGTTGCAGAGGGTAGAACCCTGATCTCAGGGTAGTGCACAGACTCTAACTCCCTCTGAAACCTGTAGGAACCTCTTCTTAGTCCCTCCTTAGGTTTTGGTGCTTTGACATTCCTTGGATAGCAAATGTATCATTTCCATGTTCCTTTGTTATATGGCACTCTCCCTGTGCCTCTGTTCACACCACTATCTTCCTATAAGGGCCCTGGTTATGTTGCATTACAGGCCCATCCACTAAAAGCGGGGCCCCTCGCTAATTCATTAAGCCTGTAAAGAGAGTATTACTAAGTGTGGTCACTTTCTAAAGTAGTAGTGTGGAAGTTTTTCATTATTTTGCTTTCAAACTACCTGTTTTTTTTATTTTGTTTTGTTTTTTTAAAATTTTACTGGGAAGGGAACTCAGGGCCTGTCACATGGCAGGAAAACATTCTGTCATTGACCTATAGCACCAGCCATCAAAAATTATGATATTTCTCTTTGAAAATCATAAAATTTTTTGGGTTTTCTTTTTTATTTTTATTAATTACAGTTTATTCACTTTGTATCCCCCCTGTAGCTCCCTCCCTTCTTATCTCCCAATCCCATCCTCCCTTCCCTTTTTCCATCCATGCCTCTCCCCCAGCCCACTGATAGGGGAGGTCTTCCTCCCCTTCCTTCTGATCCTAGTCTATTAGGTCTCATCAGGAGGGGCTGCATTGTCTTCCTCTGTGGCCTGGTAAGGTTGCACCCCTTTCAGGGGAAGGTGATCAAAGAGCCAGCCACTGAGTTCATGTCTGAGACAGTCCCTGCTCCCATTACTAGGGAACCCACTTGGACACTGAACTGCCATGGGCTACATCTGTGCAGGAGTTCAAGGTTACATCCATGAATGGTCCTTGGTTGGAGTATCAGTTTTCTAAGCAGCATTTCACAAAATTTCTTGCACAACTACAAACAATTTAAACGTACACAGTTTTATTAGGTGTGGTTAACTACATTTTCAAATAAATCCATTTATAAAATTTACCCCTTACTTAATAAGCAATTTTAAGTTATGTTCAGGTTTTTAAAATAATGTTTTTGGTAGCTATACACCCAAAGTATTTTTATCACCAGTTATCTGTTTAAATATGTTGCTAAATCATAATCAACGTGTTTCTTTTTTTTTTTTTTAAGAAAATGTGCTTCATTCATAGATGGCATAATTAAATCAGTCACCAATTTTCCCAGCAACAGACCTGATCTAACACTGCTTCACTTACATGGTTTTCTGATTTTAGTTGCATATTTCCCAAACATAAAAATTTGGGATTTGGTTAGTAGCCACAGAGTAGAGTTCAATTTAATTCCATGATGTCACTTCCAGTTGAGCACTGGTCATGGATGAGTTTAAATCCAAATCTCTAAAAAAAAAAAAAAAAGCCCAGATTTTTTCTTCAAGTTGTCTTCCTAACAACACAAAAGTAACCACAATAACAGCCACATTCTAAAACAATACTTTCATGATGTTTAAACATTTCTTTTTCTTTCTTTCTTTCTGTTTTAAATTTCCTCCCCTGACCCCCACGATGATGAATAGGAACCGGTGGTCCTTGGGGTTTTGCTTCAAAATGGTTCATGAACTGGAAAAAAAATGAGAACCACTGTTCTAACCAAGCACAGTAAATTGATAGTTATACAACAGAAATGCTGGCCTCTGAAGGAACACATTATACTGTGATTTTTACTTAAAGTTAAAGCAACCAATTTTAATATTGGTTGTAAAATGAAGTTTGAATGTATTATGTCCCTCTTATGAATTAGTGTTTATAGACAAGAACATTTCAAGGGTCTTTTCTGCTCCAGTCAAAAACTGAAGGGAAACAGTAGCTTATTAATGCTTCAAGAATGGCTTCTCAGTTCCTTGTCAAGTCTCAAAGCTTTGTAATGTTTTCCCTTCAAAGGACTCTAAAACAGAATGACACCTCTAAGGATTAAACATTTTGGAAACCAATAAAAGAAGAAAACATTAAAGCATGCCTGACATAAACTCTATATTACCCTGTTCCCCCTGTGTTCCCTCCATAAGTATGAGTCAGGTGCATTTGTAAGTTTCTTTTGAGCATTCTATAAACAGGTTTTGATCATAGCCTCTGTGGCAACTGACCTATAATCATTTGCATTTCAACACATGTAGCTTGAAACACAGAACAGGTGGTTACCCTACATACTTTTATTTGAATTCCACAGGAAGTTACTCACAGTGCCCTCCCTTTTTTTGTTAATATGAGTGCCCTAAAGAAATAGTACTACAATAAAATGCTCACCTAACAAATGGAAAGATATAACTTTCAAGTGCTACATTATGTATTTAGGAATACTACCTTTATGAAATGGGTTTTTTAAAAAAGCCCCATTTATTGAAGGCTTTCTAATGACAATGTGCTTAATGCTTTATAGACATGGTCTCCCATTTAATCTTCACAACCATCCTATGAGGCAATTACTATTATTCTCATTTCAGATAAGGAAATCAAATCTTATTTTGCAAATACCTGTTGAGCAACTATTATATGCCAATGTTCTAAACAAAATTGAAGCTTAGAGAGATAAACAAATGTGAAATTTGGATATGGGCCTGTTTCTGCTCTTATCATGACCCCATTCTACCTTCATGGAAATAATGCTACAGAAAGTGCTTCTTGGGCTGGAGAGATGTTTCAGCAAGTACAGTACTCACTGCACAAGCATGAGGACCTGAGCTTGAATTCCAAGAACCGATGTAAAAGCTGGCACCATACCATAGGTAGATGTAGGAGAATCCCTGGAAGGTCAAAGGCCAGCTAGCCTAGCACACACATGTGCTGAAGAACAAAAGAGAGACCCTCCCTCAAACAAGGTGGAAGGCAAGGACCACAGACACCTAAGGTTGTCTTCTGACATTCACATGTATGCCTGCAATCACACGTGAACCCAAATGAGTCAAATTTTTTAAAGGAAGCATTTCATGTGTTTGTATTGTAGAATACCTTTACCCTTGTTCTGTATAGATTTTATTAATGCCTTTCATCATTGAACTTTCTATATGGAGAGGAACATACGAGAAAATGCTTACATTTCCAAGTATTTGACTTTTCTCAAATAAAATAATCAACTAGATCTTTCTTGTTCTTTCTTATAGGTTTGTATTTCAACATGTTTTTCATTTGACAAGGAGTCTTACTCTGTAGCTCTGGCTGGCCTGAACTTACTATGCAGACCAGGTTGGCCTCAAACTCACAGAGATCCACCTGACTCTGCTTCTGGAGTACACAGTCTTTATAATTTTTTTTTTTTAATTTCAGAAGTTTAAAAAAATCATATACATGAAAGATACATTACTATGCATTTTGTTTGGCTCTTGTCTTATGTGATGTAAGAACCTAAATCATATCATTCTTTCTGTAAAGAAGAAAGTGTCTAGTATTTGTTTAACTTTTCCTTTTGTGAAAATAATATAAAAGGTAAAGCCTTTTCCTGGAGGTGACAACAATTATGCTTTGTGAGTTTTCTATACTGGTGGCAGGTCCATATGTATAGAACTGTGAATTTTGAATGGACACTGCACCATGAGCCACGTGAGTCATGTTGCAACTTTTCCAGACTGAGGTAAGTCAGTTTTTTGACAAATGTTATTTTGTCAAATGAGTGCCCATTTAAACTTGTACACAAAGGTTATAGTTACAGCAGAAAATTGCTGGGGGCAGAGGAGGTTAAAGCTAGTTGTCCTGTCATACATTAGAAATCATCTCTTGGAACTTTAGTTCAGATTTTCTGCTCAAATTTGCTCTTTTCTCAGCTGTAACTTTCCAGTAGTTTGGATCTTGAGACATCAGGTAGGTAGATTAGAAAATAAATGAATCAATCCTTTTTGCTGATTTTGCACAGAGATGTGTATGTGTGTCTGTGTCTGTGTGTGTGAGAGAGAGATACAGAGACAGAGAGAGCAGGATCTAAAGCTCTGAATTTAAGGTTATAGGACCTGTAGGCAGTCATAAAAGGCTCAATGTTAAAAGAGAATTCTAGATCATTGCTGTCCTTTAGAACTATTCTGTGAAGCTTAACAAGAAATGCCATGTGCAAGAATGAGTTTATAGATGGTTTTTTTGTTTGTTTGTTTTTTGAGACAGGGTTTCTCTCTGTGGCCTTGGCTGTCCTAGACTCACTTTGTAGATCAGGCAGCCTTTGAACTCACAGAGATACCCCCATCTCTGCCTCCCCGAGTGCTGGGATTACAGGTGTGAGCCACCATGTCCAGTGAGTTTGTAGGTTTTAAAGGTAAAATCAGAAGCTAGTTGTGGGGGTGGGTGCACACTTGCAATCCGAGTACTCAGGAAACAAAGGATTATACGTTCGAGGACAGCCTGGGGTAGGTGGTGAGATTCTGTCACAAAGTGAATCAAAAGTGAAATGAATATAACTAAATTTTATTTAACACAAGGGAGTTGTAATTTCATTATAGTATATACAAAAATTTATTGACGAGATACTTTATATTCTTAAGGTGTAGCACATCATCTCATCTTGTTTTGTTTGCTTGCTTACTTGTTTGCTTGGTTTTGTTTGGTTTTTCGTTTTTTTTAAAACGGGTTTTCTCTGTGTAGCTCTGGCTATTCTGGCACTCACTCTGTAGCACAGGTTGGCCTTGAACTCAGAGATCCACCTGCTTTTGCCTCCCAAGTGCTGGGATTAAAAGCATGTGCCATGGCCACCACTACTCAGCTAATCTTCATAGCTCACACAGACCTGGCCAGCCAGGCGTGGGTCTCTAAGGTCATTCTCACAACCTGCTGAAGGGACACTGTCCAGGTGTCTGGATTCCCGGGATGATTAAAGGATCTGTTAAAAGGCAAGACATACAGGAAGAGCACAGCAGAGGGACGCACTGTGGTAGCCAAGCCTAGGAGGCTTATGGGCCTCAGGGACTGAGGAGACAAGCTGACCTGGGATCCTGAGATATTCATGTTCTCTCTCTGTCTCTCTCTGTCCCACTCTGTCTCTGTCCCTCTCTCTCTCTCTGTTTCTCTCTCTCTGTGTTTCTCTCTCCCTCCCTCTCTCCCGTGTGTGTGTGTGTGTGTGTGTGTGTGTGTGTGTGTGTGTGTGTGTTTCCGATGCAGGGCGATTAGCCAGGGTCTGCAGTAGCTTTCCACTCAGCCCAGCGACTTTTACACATTTCTGTCCTGGCACACTCAGCGGCGCCTAAACAGCAGGCTCAACGAACCCAGGATTGAATCTGGAACCTACTCAGAGAGCCCAGGCCTTAATTCTCAAACTCTTAAAATGCTTCGGCTCAGTTGCCGCCTACTGAGGATTGGGTTCCCTTAACCCAGGGCTTCCACTTCTTGGGCAGGAGGAGGAGTCACAACCTCCCCTCCCTTTCTCCTCCGCCTACGACCAGCTTGATTTAAAAAAAAAAAAAAAAACACTCATCTTTTATTTAAAGTCAACGGAGGAGCAGGAACCCCGCGCTCCTGCCTACAAGATATTTTTACTAACTTCTTAATCTCTGCCAAGAAGGGCAGAGATTTAACCTTAAGGAACCTCTGTTTTCTCTTCTTTGAAGATTTAGGTAGCAAGAGAGGGTTGTGACAGTCTGGGCTGAAACTCGAGGGCTCTACACACTTGGGAAGGGTTATTGGGACGGGGGCAGGGTAGAAGGAAAAAAAAATTACCAATTCCTACAAATTTAATACGAGCACCAACTCAAAAAGCTTTGAATATAACTGGGAGCTGAACCTTCACTAGGCTGGGTCCCAGGAACCAAGCCTCTCGAGTCCTCGAGTACCGGTCCAAGCAAGAGGAAAGGGGTCAGGTGAATTCCCAGCATGTGACCCTCAAGAGGTAGAGTCGCTGGCCAGAAAGGGATGTTCCCAGAGCCTAGGCGAGCCCAAGCGCACCCCTGGAGGAGAAAGGCTGAAAGACGCCTCCTGCCTCCGCCCAGGGCTGCTGGCACGGGACCACAGCCCCAGTGCCTTGCCTAGCTTCTCCGGCTTGAGCTTGAGCGCGAACCACTCTGCTCTCCCATTCTCAAGGAGCCTCTAACCTGCTTGGACTCGTGGCAGTGAAAGGCACCCAACCTCTCATCCTTCCTGCATAGGCCATTTCTCTCGCCCTCCCACCCCCCGCCACCTCCCCGCCACCTCCCGCCAACGCCCACAAATCTCTTGGGCACGTTCTTCCTGAAAGTAGGCGAGGCCCAGAAGCTGAGGCTTGGGAGAAGGAATTGGAGGGTGGGGGGAAGAGGAGGAACGGAGCTCCGCGGCTCGGGGGCGTGTCCTGCCCCAGCCCCGCCTCTGGGTGCGCGCGGTGGTGGTGGCGGCGACCCAGCCTGGCTCTGAGAGACAGGTATCACTTAGACGCCATGTTGTGAGCGGAAGTGGGGGTGCGCGCGACGGTCGCTGTTCTGCTGGGAGCGGGCGCGGGAACCGGCGGGGAGGGGAGGTGGGGGGGCGGAGCCGCAGTTCGGGCGGCGGAAGGAGGAGAGGAAGAAAGGGGCGAGCCCTGGTGCCTGGCGGCGGCTCGAGGCTCTCGCTCGGAGTGCGGGCGGCTGTGGCCAAGCGCTGGGCGTTCCGGGCGGTCAGTGTTGGCGTCGAGCTCACTCTCCGGAGCCGCTGCTCCTCGGGCTACCGCTTCTCGACTCTTGCCTCCGGCTCGAGCGGCCAAGGAGCCGGGCCGGCCGTGGGGCGGGTGGGGAGGGAGGAGGCGGTGAAGGCGGCGGGCCGGGGAGGGGGGGAAAGATGCCGCTGGCGCAGCTGGCGGACCCGTGGCAGAAGATGGCTGTGGAGAGCCCTTCCGACAGTGCTGAGGTGAGTGCAGCCGGGCGCGCCCCTTCCCCGCGCCCCCGCCGGCTCTAGCTTCCTTCCCCGGAGCAGCCCCTTCGACCACCTTTCCCTGCTCACATCTTGTCCCCAGTGCGGGATTCTGCTTCAGGTCGTTGGGGTTTGCCGGTCCGCCTGTTCCTCCCGCATGCTCACCTCTCCCGGCTTTTTTTCTTTTCTTTTCTTTTCTTTCTTTCTTTTTCTTCTTCTTCTTTTTTTTTTTTTTTTTTTGGTGGGGGGCTGCCAGTGTGGCGGCGCGTGGGGTTTGGAGTGGGCGCTGAGGCTTTGCAAGGAGCCCGTTTTAATCAACTTTGCGTGGGGGAAGCAGGAGGCAAAGCTAGAGCCGGCAGGGAGTTGGGAAGTTTGGCCCTGCCGGCTCTAAGGGGTTTCTCTGGAATCTTAAAAGACTTTGGGGTAGTGGGTTGGGTTCACCCTGGAGCCAAGACTTGAATCTGGCTGAGGGTGGGGGTTGCTGCAGGGAGACGGGCGCACTCGGGGCAGGGTGGCAGAGCCGTAAGGGTTTTGAGTAAGGGGTACTGGACTGGAGGGACCCCCCCCCCATCTGCCGCAGCGCTCTCTGCTGCTGCTGCAAAAGAAAACCGGGACGTCTCCTGTCCCCACGCCAGTGTTTTTGAGGTCACTGAGTTGAAAGACCCAGAGTATAACTTTGTTTCCTGTCCGTGGAGGTGAGCGGGTGAAATTCAAGGAGATCAGCAGCCGCTGTAAAGGGCTATCTGATTTTCCCCGCCCGGGATCTGGTGACCATCACCGAGATATCCACCCCTGTATCAAAACCCCAAACAGTACACCCAAACAAGGCAAAACAATCTCTGCGGACACATCCCAGCACCAAGCTTCTCGCAACTGTCCCTGTCCCAGAATCAACTCGAGATCTGAGAAAATAATGCAGACAAGATCCGTTCTAGGGTATCGGCGCTCCTCTCCGAGAGTGGAAAATCAGTTCCTGATGGTGGCGCGTCTGTGATTCTTCTTTCTTGACTTTTCGCTGCCTTCTATCCTCGCAGCGGACTTCAGGGGATTACAGGATGATAGGCTGGGTGTGTGTAATAGTTACTGAGCGAGTGACCCCATTTCTGGAAAGCATGACTGAAATGCGGGGGTGGAATGGGGCAGGCTCTGATGAGTGGTGTACTTGGCGGCAGCCTCTGCCCCTGTCGGCCTCTGCAGTGTGAGAGGTGGGTAGGGTTACTGGTTACGTCAGTAAAACTCAGGCTCAGTTTGGCGTGAGATGAGGGACACTGACATTCCCCGGGAGGGGGAAGGAGGAGGGAATCTGTTCAAATCCTTTTTCAAATTTTTCTCCCCAGTCTCCTCCACAGCCATACAAAAATATTTACTTGTTCTTCTTAAATGCAGGAAGAGTTGTAATAAAGCTTACGAGTCCATGCTTAATATTTTGCGACTGGATAATGCCTTTAATATATAAATACTGTTCTAAAATAGCAAAGACATAGATATATGTTGCCATTTTTCCCCCAAATGAAAGCCCGGTGTGAAAAAAGAAATCATGTTTTTGAGACTGGCAGAATACAAGAATTTTATTTAAATTTGAAAGCCAATATGATACTATAAATCTTTAATAACAAAGTTAAATTTAGAATGTTTAACCATAATTTGAATGGTTGGTGTGAAAAACAGTACGACAAGGGATTATCTTCATTTTTTCCTAAAGAAAAAAAAAATGCATTTAAAAATACATCTATAAAGGTGTTTAAAATTGTTCCCCAAGTACTACACCTGTCGAAAATATTGTATTTGCTTATAATCTGCTTTTTATTTTAGGGTTTTTTCCTTAGGGTTTTTTTTGTTTTGTTTTTTTTGAGACAGCCAAGGCTTTCCTGGGACTCACTATGTAGACCAGGCTGTCCTTGGTCTCAGGGAGATCCATCTGCTGCTGCCTCCCAAGAATTTGGATTAAAGGCATAAGCCTCCATGCCTGGTTTACGAGTCTGCTTTTTTAAATACACACAATTATAATTATGACTCAAAATTAATCCAATGATATATTTTAAATAATTTATTAAAGCTATACCTCAACAATTGCCTTTAGATAGTTTCTTTGGTTGTTAAATTGCTAATCCACATTTTTCCTTGGCATATGTCAAATATGCAGGGAGAAATCATTTAAAATTTTACTTCATCTTTTTTCTGTAGAGTATGGATTTAGCTAAAGAAAGTACAGGCCTACTTATTTAGCATCTACTATATGAAAAAATACTGTGCTATGTACATGCTGTTTCATTTTATCCTCCCTATAACCCAGCAGGAAGGATTGTCCCCATTGTTACAGATTAGGAAACTAAATTCAGTAGTTAAGAGCACAAAATTATAAATAGTCAATAGCAGAGCCATGATTTAAAGCAAGGTAGATACAATTTGTGTGCTTTGCTTTGGGAAAGAGTCAAAGCATACACATGCTCATATTTAGAGATCATGTATTTCTTATAAGCAAATATAAGATGCGAGTTGGCAAAGCCTAAATATACTATATAAATATATATCATGTGTGTTTATCAGTTAGTGTGACATTTCCCAAAGCTTGATGGATAAGATTTCGCATATTGCAATTTCTAAAAAATTTCTTACTATTCTGGCATAAGCTATGTCAGAGCCAGAGGTTGCCTAGATTTATTAAAAGTAGACTTCAACAAATTGCCTTTGGATACTGTTTCCTTTGGTTGTTAAGCTGTTTCAAGAAAATTCTAATATGATTTTCAAATATTGAAACCAGTAAGAAAAGAGTTGAGCGTTTTCATAAAGAGATCTAATATTGATACCATTATTATGCCACCTCCTACCCAGTAGATTCACATCAGGGAATAATTGTGTTTTACCAGAGAAACATCAGGGTTTCTAAAGAAATATTTACTTGAGCAGATGCGTCAGAAAATTTGTCTCCATGCTTAAAGATATATAGGACTGCATTTATGGTCTCATTACTAGTTAGACTGAGCTCTTGAAAGCAAACTCTCTTTATTTCTCTGAATCCTCAGCAGTTAACAGAATGCCTGGCACATACATATTATGAACTCAATAAATATCTGCTAAATGAATTGTGAAGGTTGGGAATAGGGTGCTTATGACTCTTAGCTCTGTTCTTATCATTTTAACTCCTCATTGAAATATGAACAATTTTAGAAGACCTGAGTGCCTCTAAAAACACAGGCAGTTTCTTATTCTTTCACACACTTCCTGCCTTAAGACCTCACACAGTCTCATGGTGTTCAAAATAAAACAACAACAAAAACAACAACCAAAAAAAAAAAAAAAAACCTTTGTGGTTGAACTCAAACGTAGGTCACAGCATGTTAGGCTAGAACTAGGCCAAATGTTGAAGGCAAATTTAGGATAATGTAGTACTATGTAAGCGAACTCAGGATTATTAGAAGATTAAAAATTGAAAATCACTTCCTAAATAATTAGATAAATTCAGAAATCCTTAATGGGTTACTTAAAGTTGCAAGTACCTTTTCTTTTCTTTCTTTTTTTTTTTCTCTTTTCTTGGTATTTGACTGTTTAGAGGGTGGATATAGAGGAATTCTGTTTCTTCTACAAATCCATTGACACTGCTGTCAGGGACAAATAACACTAAATGACAAGCCTAACTTAAAGTATATGGCTTTCTTTAGTGGGTGGAATTGGGATAAATGCAAATTTAAATAGAAACAATGTACAAAGTAATAAAGTGGATGAAATTGGGATAAATGCAAATCTAATAGAAACAATGTACAAGGTAATAAAGTGAAGGTTATTTTTGCTCTTTAAAAATAGTTACAGTGCAGTATATTGTATATTATAGGACCAATGTTTTTTATACAATGTGTTGCATAAAAATAGCCACCTTGCCTTCCTTTAAATAACAACTATTTTACAGGCATAATACTATATTTGATAGAAAAAAATAAGAACTGTGTTGTAGATCATCTTTAGTGAACATGAAACCATTTTTAACCTCAAAAAAATTATACAGAATCCTTCGTATAATATAGTATAAAGTTTCTAGTAACTATTATATAGGTTTCTTATGTTCTATCTGTCAGGAAAATGTTTGTTTTTGTTCATCTACGATGATTGACTTTGAACAAGTATTATATTAAGTTCTTTTCCATTTCCTGTTTCATTTTTACCACTTTTCAGGTTTTTTTTTTTCCACCTAAGGAAGACGTAAGGCGGGAAGAGGTATTGCTTCATGTTAACCGTCAAGTAACTGTGACACATTACTAAATACTTGATTGTTTTTAGTAATTCTGGTACAGGACAGCAGTTTTTGAAAGTCTAAAAACCTGTTTTATTTTGGCAGCCGGATCCTTTATTAGTAGAGTGTATCTAAAATGTGAAACTTCCCATATTACTTTGAACTGTAAGGTAAAGAGATAAAAATATTTATTCACAGAAGCAAATATAGGCACATTTGGCCTTTTCTTTCCTTCTGGAAATCACAGTTGGTGTATCCTAATTTTATATAAGAAAGATGACATAATTTAGATATGTACTCCTGAACCCAGGACTTGGTAAGTTGTTAAATAAACAGAAGTGGAACAAATTATGTATCCTGAAGTCTGAATTGCAAAATTGTTCTTAAAGTTTACCTTTAATTATCATCTACTAAAAAATTCATGCTATTGTCACATTAGCAAGATTTCCTCTACCCTTCCATGTTCAAGGATGTGTGTAATGCCATGCTATAAATGATGAGTAAAGTCAGAGGGGCCTATTCACTCATTGCAAATTGGATGCTTTAGTCTCAGTAGTTCAGATTGTAATGAATTGTAATTAAATGTAACATTTAGTTGAGTCTCTAATGATACATAAGTATAATAGTGTTTAATTGTTAATGTGCTTTAGTGAAAAATACATTTTAAGCATTAAAATACAGATGTGTATATTTAAATCCCATTCTCTGAATTCATAGAAAAAAATCAGTGATTACTTTCTAATACTTAGTATTAACACATCCTTGTACCCACCAATGTGTTCTTTAGATTTAACAGAGTGACTTTGATACCATGAATCTGGAGCAAACATCAGCTGCTCAGTCTGATTTATCAGTTTAATACCAAAAAGCATAAACACAGAAGAAAAATATAAACAATAAATTTTACTTGCTAAGTAAAATGTGTCAGGAATTAACAAAATAAGTACATTCAACAAATACCCTTTGCACAGATTATAAAACAAGTTCAGAAGAAAATATACTCATATAACATATAATGATCTTTTAGTGTATTTGATCTATTTCAGTGAATTCACTGGTTATTATTTGCAGTTAAGAATTTTAGCTTTACCACCTTGCAATTTAGAAGAAACTTCTAGTGAGATCATTTCCTTTATTCAAAGGTGGTTTAAAAACAAAACAAAACAAAAAAACGTGGAGCTCTAAAGACCTATGCTTTAAGTCTTGGCCTTTCTTAATATCTTTCTAACAATTATCAAGTTTATTTACTGTGTCTATCCTTGAATCTTCAAATTAAGCATAAAAATAGTGACTTTAGAGTTGTGATGAGAATTAAATGAAATGATACTGTATTAAAATAATTGTATAATCTATGATTTATATTTATTAACTATACTTATAAATTATTCAAAGAACTGTCTTGGATTTTTTTTTTTCAGATTTAAGTAATGTAGGTAAAATTACTTGGTTGATCCTTAAAACAGAATCATTATAATATCTGAATATCAGGGTAAGATAAGCAGAAATCTCTTCAGTCTTATCCTTTTTGTATTATTCTTTCCAAACATTATCTTTGAAGGCTAAAAGCCAACAAAGAGTATCATGAGGGACATGTAAGGAAAAGGAGGACAAAAAAGTGTGTTTACATCTTAAAATTGTTAAATTAGAAGGTGTGTCATAAACTAACAAGCCAGTTTTCTTCTTACAGATAAATAAAATGATAGTAGACCTTACATGATGGTGTCTTATCTGTGAAATACAGGATAACCTGTATAGAAATGGTTAAAGTCAATATATAGCATTAATAGTACAATTTTCACTTTCTAAAGTATGACAAGACAAGATATGAAAAGATGTGTATCCTTTTATAATTTAGGGTTAGTCAGTTCTTGTTCATTTTACATTTAAGGAAATTAATATAGCACAGCTCCCTTCCCATTACTGTAAGCACATTTATTTTGGTTCTTGAATAGGCCATGAATAAATAGGATTTCCTGTCTAGAAATATAACCCTTTGAATTTTGTCTTTTGTGTGGTATTCATATTTTAAAAACTTTATATACTATAGAGTAGTTTACAAAGAAGAATCCAGAGACACTGTTAAAAAAATTTCCAGAGCCTCTGGTGTTGTTATTAAGGAAAATGTATAATATATGTGTGTGTGTATGAGTATATAGGTACATTTGTATATGAGATATGTATATATATATCCCAGCAATCAACCCCCCCCAAATAAGAACACATAACATCAGTAGTTTAAAAAATGTGGAATATATTTACTACAGAATTTCTGAGAACTTTTAAAATTATGTACACAGTGAAACTACAAAATAGTACGTGAGCCAGGGGTACATAATGAGATCCTGTCTTTATAAAACAAACAAGGAAAACGACAAAAACAGTATTTGAGACTTGATGTCAGAACCTTGTTTTCACGAATCACCTATTGGAATCTCAAACAATGCAAGCGTTTTACAGAACAGTTTCAGAAAGTTCAATAGCTTGTAACTTGATTCAGTGTTGCCCAGAAAAGAACTCCTATTTTCAGTTGACTGTTCTGAAGCTTTTGGCTTTGTCAAGAAAATTTTCATTTCGTTTTTAATTACAATATAATTTGTACAATAAATTTCCAGCTCCGTAGTGAGCTAAAATTTAAATACGACTTAAGGCCAACAAGCTGTCTCAGTGGGTAAAGGTGCTTACTCACCAAGCCCAAGTAACCTGATTACATCCTGGGATGCATATAGAAGAACGATAGAACCAGTTCATATAAACTGTTCTCTGATTTCCACACGTGTATGCCATAGCACATGTGCACTATGACATGCTTGTGCTACTCTCTCCCAGCAAATAAATAAATGTTAAAAACATCACAATTTTTAAATAAAATATTTTAAATTTTTTTCAATTTTTGATAATCATTAATTATATAGTTCTCTAAGTTCAAGCCTTTATTAAATGACTGCCTACATTAACTTCCTTTAAATTTTTCAGGTATTCATACTTTTTAATTTTTTACTTTCTGTTTTTCAGAAAGAGTCTCAATGTAGTCCATGCTGGCCTCAAATTTGCTCTGTGGCTAGGCTGGCCTAGAACTGCTGATCCTCTAGCCTCAGCTTTCGAACTGTTTAGATTATAGGTGCACCTCCATGCCCAACTTAAAAAAAAAGTTTGTTTTGCTTTGTTTTACCATATGCCACTTTATTCTTCTGTTAATCTCCCTGCCACTTCACATTATGCTTTTTGTAAATTAACTGCTTCTAACTTGCAGTTAATTTCTAGAGAGTAGAAAACTAGGGTTAATACTATTTAGATGGAGCTATTTTTAACGTGGGAATATTTTGACTTCATTTTTTAAATTCACCAAATAATGTAAAAGAAAAAAAAAAACTCAACCTTTTGTTAGGCTCTGGCCATTATGTACACCAGGGGTATCCAACTTTTTTATTGCAACTTGACATCATCTATAAACAACTCATAATTATCTGGGGGATTTATGTAACCTGCATGTTGATGTAGCCATAGCTAGAGGATCGGTATTAGACATATTACCTAATATTAAATGTTAATTCTTGTTTTGGTATACCATAACAAAATGGCTCTATTTACTGCCTTCTCTTAAAGATGTCAGCTAGAAAATACCAAGGACCTTGCATGGAAAGGACCTGGACAACTGTTCAGAGGAAGCCCATTCGGCTGCTCAATTTCCAAGTGGTTTCCCTAGCAAGGGGTAGAAGGGCTGTCTCTGACATGAACTCAGTGGCTGCCTCTCTGATCACCTCCCCTTGGGGGTTGCAGCCTTGCCAGGCCACAGAGGAAGATGATGCAGCCAGCCTTGATGAGACCTGATAGGCGAGGGTCAGATAGAAGGGGAGGAGGTCCTCCCTTATCAGGGAACTAGGGAAAGGGCATAGGGGGAGAAAAGAAAGGGGACTGCAGTGGGGATACAAAGTGAATAAATTGTAATGAGTAAATATATGTTTAAAAATGAAGAAGTAAAGAAAAGAAAATAGAATGTGAATAAAGTAGTGACCAGGCAGCTAGCTCTAAAGTAGAAAGCTAGCCTATCTCCCCACATGGAGTCAGGTTTCCACTGTGTGACTCCAGTTTTGTTCTTGGAAGATATTCCTGGTTTCCCAGATATTATTTATTCTACACTTAGATGTCAATCCAAAAGCACTTTTAGATTTTTTCGTTCTTCTATCCTGTAGTAGTAGTAGTATAGCCAAACTGAGTTAAAGAGAGTGTCTCTCCATTTTAGCTAATACAGTCTCTTACTTTAGGTGTTGATTATGTTTTGTTGACCATATAAGTTGATTTTTGTATCGTCATCTTATATACGATGATCTTTAAATCTGACCTGGTCATCTGGATTTCTCTGGGCTTAGCTCTAATTTTTTTGGTTCACAAAGCTTGTTATAGGAA
Organism: Meriones unguiculatus; assembly: GCF_030254825.1. Taxonomy (NCBI): domain Eukaryota; kingdom Metazoa; phylum Chordata; class Mammalia; order Rodentia; family Muridae; genus Meriones; species Meriones unguiculatus. Next base: position 141,496,634 of record NC_083369.1, on the reverse strand, counting down.
ACTTAGTTCAGTCATATGATATGTGTTAGAAGCAGGTGCCAAATAATAGCTTAAAGCAAAAGACCATTTTGGCTCTAATAAATTGAACTGCATCTTACATGCAATGGTTGGAAAGAAATCTTCGTTCTAGAAATCTTATAAAACCTATAATAAAGTCCTCACAGTTAAAATGTTATTTATTTTTTTACACTTGAGGAAAGAGGCACCTGTGTTTTATTATTTTAATACTTTAACATTTTTAACACTATGAAATAATGAGAAGCTAGCTGAGCATAGTGGGACATGCATATAATACTAGTGAATGGAAGGTGGAGGCCTGAGCATGAGTAGTTCAAGATCATCCTGAACAACATATATGAAGTTTGAGACCAACCTGGGCTATGTGAGACTTCATCTTAACTGGAGAAAAAAAAATGGATCTAAATGGTTCAGTGGATAAAAACAGTTGTCATGAAGACCTGAGTTTGAAGTTGCAGAGCCCATGCAAAATCCAGATTTGTAGCATGAGCATTTTAAACTCTGTCACTTTACCAGGAAAAGGAAGGCAGAGACAGGGAGAATTCCCTGAAACTCAAAGGCCAGATGGCCTCGCTTATTATGCAGAGGAAAAACAACAGAGAGTCAGCCACAAAGAAGGAAAGGGGCAGAACTTCAGAGATTGTCCTCTGATCTCCACATGTGAACTTTGGCCCATACTTATAAGCCACACTCTTCACACATGCACAAGCCCCCCCACACACACATTGTGCACACACCCAAAGATTAATTTTGTTAAAAAACTGAAAGGTGGTGGGGAAGTGGCTGAGCAGTTAAGAGTGCTGCTCTTCCTGAGGACTGGATTTCAGTGTCGAGCAGCCATGTCTGTGAGGGACTTAACCACCCGTAACTGCGACTCCTGGGGATCTGTTGCCTTCTGCATCTGTGGGCATCTACATGCACTTGCAACCCAATCCCCACCACAAACACAAACAGCTCAGCATTGTTAAATAAAATAATAGTGGGTTATTACACACTTGAAATACAGTCTTCTGTGACTGAACAACAATTCTGGGAATGGAACACAGGGTTTCACATATGCTAGGAAATTGCCCTATCATCCAGTCCTGAAATTTTAGTTTAATTTAAATAGTCACTTATATTTTTTGTCTACTATATAGACCAGTATAATCATAGATCGTAGGATTTGTACAAATAGAACCCCCCCCCTTCTAGTTCATTGCTATTTTCCATTCTTCTACTTATTTGTATTTTGAAATGAATAGGCTAAGACATTTTTTTCTAAATAAAATACATTTGATACGTTTTCACAATTAACTGTTTCCTATACTGATGATCTTTTATAAACCTCTTTAAAATTAAGTAATGTATACTCACAATTCATTCTGTTCTTTAGTAGTTTTTCTGGTGGCATTTCCTTTTGAAGCAATGAGACTATTTGGCTATCAAAATGTTGCAATTATAAGCTTCTGCTTGTGGAAAGAAGTACAAAAGAATAAAAATAGGGCAGAAAAATACATGCTTATATTTTGTGTTATTTAGGGAAAAATGCATGGTATCTTAAAATATTGTATTCTGTACATTCTATTGTGCCACATAAGAAATGGACTTAAGTGTCTTGGAACTTGAAACTTTTACATTTTAATTTAGTATAGAATTTTGGAGCTAAGAACAATTTAGCCCTACTCTATGTATGAAAGCTGGGACCCAGCCAGGTGTTATGATGCTCACCTTTTTATTTTTATTATTTTTTATTAATTATAGTTTATTCACTTTGTATCCCAGCTGTAACCCCCTCCCTCCTCCCCTCCCAACCCCACCCTCCCTTTCCCATCTTTATCCATGCCCCTCCCCAAGTCCACTGATAAGGGAGGTCCTCCTCCCCTTCCATCTGACCCTAGCCTAACAGGTCTCATCAGGACTGGCTGCATTGTCTTCCTCTGGGGCCTGGTAAGGCTGCTCCTCCCTTAGGGGGAGGTGATCAAAGAGTCAGCCACTGAGTTCATGTCAGAGACAGTCCCTGTTCCCCATTACTAGGGAACCCACTTAGAGACTGAGCTGCCATGGGCTACATCTGTGCAGGGCCTTGTTCTAGGTTATCTCCATGTATGGTCCTTGGTTGGAGTATCAGTCTCAGAAAAGATCCCTAAGCCCAGATTTATTGGTTCTGTTGCTCTCCTTGTGGAGCTCCAGTCCCCTCCAGATCTTTCTATCTTCCCCGTTCTTCCATAAGATTCCCTGCACTCTGCCCAAAGTTTGGCTATGAGTCTCAGCATCTGCTTTGATAACATGCTGGGTAGAGTCTTTCAGAGGCTCACTGTGGAAGACTCCTGTCTTGTTCCCTGATTTCTCCCTCTTCAGATGTCAGAGAATTCTCAATAGAGAATACCAAATGGCAGAGAAATACTTAAAGAAATACTCAGTGTCCTTAGTCATCAGGAAAATGCAAATCAAAATGACCCTGAGATTTCACCTTACACCCATCAGAATGCCTATGATCAAGAATTCAAGTGACAATACATGCTGAAGAGGAAGTGGAGAAAGGGGAACCCTCCTCCATTGCTGGTGGAAATGTAAATTTTTACAACCACTTTGGAAATCAATCTGATGCTTTCTCAGAAAATCTAGGCATATATCCAAAATATGCTCAAGTATACAACAAGGACATTTGCTCAACCATGTTCATAGCAGCTCTATTCGTAATAGCCAGAATCTGGAAACAACCCAGATGTCTCTCAACTGAGAAATGGATACAGAAATTGTGGTACATTTACACGATGGAATATTATTCAGCAATTAAAAACAGGGAAAGCATGAAATTTTCAGGTAAATGGTGGGAACTAGAAAAGATCATCCTGAGTGAGCTAACCCAGAAGCAGAAAGACACACGTGGTATATACTCACTTATAATTGGATATTAGACGTATAATATAGAATAAACATACTAAAATCTGTACTCCTAAAGAACCTAAACAAAAAAGAAGACCCTGGGTAAGATGTGATGCTCACTTTTAATCCCAGAACTAGGAAAGCAAAGGCAGGAAAATCTATGAGTTCAAAGACAGCAAAGACTGTGTAAATAGACCCTGACACACACACATTGAGACCAGGTCAGAACATTCTATTTCACTAAAATTCTTTTTTTTTTTCTATCCACAACATACATAATTTAAAAGTGATTATTTCAAAACTTCTTTAAAGGTCAGTTTTTAAAAACCTCTGTGTAAAGACTGGACTGTTTTTCTATTGTATTTGTTCATTTTAGGTTTGCTTTGTCAGAATAATAAAATCAATTTGCCTTAACTTTAGTTTGTAAATTTGCAAAATTCAGTCCTTAGTGTAAAGAAAAAACTTGGGAAAGACCTTAGTATAATCAAGTCATGTGGAGTATGTCAAGGTCACTACTCTTTCTCTTGTAGGTGAGTGTGAACACTCAAATTTACCGAGTGCTCCTTTGATTTAGGTACTCAGTATATATTAACTGGAATGAGGTATATAATTATTCTTATCTTAAAAGCAGGGCAAATTGAAGCCCAAGGGAAATAAACTGCTCGTGAGATTCCACAGCTAGTAAACAGGAGCAACAATTCAAACCCAAGTCTCAGATTGCCAGTTGCATTGAATTTCCACAGAGTTGGCCAGCTTGAATTGAGAATGTCCAGATGAGTGATTCCATCTGGATGAAATCATCTGCAGTGATTCTGAAAGCATCCAGGTGGTTTGCATAAGTGGCTGTATCTGTGAGGATCTAAGGAGGTTAATGACCTAGAAAGATAGACACCCTCTCCTATATGTAAAGCCCTCTCACTGAGGAGGCCAGTAGAGGACATGATGCTGGCATGAACTAAGAATGCTGTACATAACAGAGACAATGTTTATGTACTTAGAAAAGGCAGTAAAAATTACTACTTCTTTGCACATACAGCTTTTTTATTTTTGTTTTTGTTTTTCTTGACACAAGGTTTTGTTGTATAGCCTTGGCTATCCTGGAGTTCACTCTGTAGAGAGCTGCCTGCCTGTGCTTCCCAAGTGTGGGGATTACAGGTGCCACCACTGTCATTGCCCATCTCTCATATAGTATTTCTAAGCTGTCCAGAGTAAAAGTATTTCATAGTACATGAGAAAATGCTTTGAGATTTCTAAAGAGCTCTATTACCAGTGAAACAAAGTGTCTTGTATTTGAAGTGGGGAGTAGGCTGTCTAAACATTACTTAGCATGTCTTATAGAAGCCCCTAGGTAGGTATGTATTTGAGTAAATGTGGCCTGTTATTTGCAGTTTTTAAATGAATCATTACTTGTTGATATTTTACTTCTCTTTTCAGGGGAAAAAGTATACTCCCTTAAAGTGCCAGGAAATTGCATCTACTTCAATTCAAAAAACAAAAACAAAAAACTTAACAATTGAAAAATAAATTATGTTGTTGTAGTATAAGAAAAAAATAGGATTGGAAGGTGGCTTAGAGGTTAAGAGCATTGTCTGTTCTTGTATTCAGCAACCACGTGGATGGCTCATAACCATCTATAATGAGATCTGGTGACCTCTTCTGGCATGCAGGCACGCATGCAGGCAGAATACTGTATAAATAATAAATAAAATTTTAAAAAAGAAAAAATATAAAGTTATGCAATCATTGGATTCTTTCATTAGACTTCAAAACAAGTGCAATGGCAAGGGCAAACAGGATAGACACTGGAAGTAGGAGAAGACAGGGAACAAGATCGGAGCCTTCCACAGTGGGCCTCTGAAAGACTCTCCCCATCAGGGTATTGAAGCAGATGCTAAGACTCATAGCCAAACTTTGGGCAGAGTGCAGGGTATCTTTTTTTAAACTTTTATTAATTACATTTTATTCGCTTTGTATCCCCCCATAAACCCCTCCCTCCTCCCCTCCTAACCCTACCTTCCCTCCCCCTTCTTCACGCATGCCCCTCCCCAAGTCCACTGAAAGGGGAGGTCCCCCTCTCCTTCCTTCTGATCTTCGTCTATCAGATCTCATCAGGAGTGGCTGCATTGTCATCTTCCGTGGCCTGGTAAGGCTGCTCACCCCTCAGGAGGAGGTGATCAACGAGCAGGCCAATCAGTTTATGTCAGAGGCAGTCCCTCTTCCCATTACTGTGTAACCCACTTGGACACTAAACTGCCATGGCTACATCTGTGCATGCAGGGAATCTTATGAAAGATGGGGGAGATAGAAAAACCTGAAGGGGACAGGAAGATCAACAGAACTAAAAAATCTGGGTTCAGCCAGACCTGCAGAGACTGATCAATCAACCAAGGACCATGCTTGGAGAGCACCCTGCTCAGGTGTAGCCCATGGACAGCTCAGTGTCCAAGTGGGTTCTCTAGTAAAGGGAGCAGGAGCTGTCTCTGACATGGACTCAGTGGCCTGCTCTTTGATCACCTTTCCCTGGTGATGTGTCCTAACTAGGCCAGAGAGAAAAGATCCAGACAGTCCTGATGAGACCTGATATGCTAGGGTTAGATAGTAGGAATGGAGAACTTCCCCTATCAATGGACTAGGGGAGGGACATAGGCCTGGAAGACAAAGGGAATATGGGACCTGGAAGAGATGAGGGAGGGGCCTACAGCCGGGATACAAAGTGGATAAATTGTAATAAATAATAATAATACAGAAAAAAATGGAACAAAAAACAAGTGTGATGGTCTTTAACTTTTAATTGGGATAGAAATTATAGACTACAAGATTTACCTTTATAAAGAATGTGCCCTAGTTTGCTTTCTGTTGCTGACATAAAACATTGGCCAGAACCACATTGGGGCTTAAAAGGGTTTATTTGGATTATATCTCTTATATTTGAGGGAAGTCCTGATCAATGAGGGAAGTCTGGCAGGAACTAAGGCAAGAACTGAATCAAAGACCATTAGAGGAACTCTGCCTACTGACTTGCTCTCCGTGGCTTGCTCTCTATGGCTTGCTCAGCTTGTTTGCTTATAACTTGGGACGACATACCTAGGGGTGGCCCCATCCACACCGGGCTGGACCCTCCCATGTCAATCATTAATTATGAAAATACCCTCACAGACATGCCCACAGACCAGTCTAACAGAAACAATTTCTCAGTTGAGGTGACCTCTGCCCAGGTGACTGGTTTGTATCTAGTTGACAAAAATTAACCAACTCGGACAGTGACTTGCTCTTAACTATAGTCACCAAATTGTGCGTCCATTATAACTCACTGTTTAATTGTAATATTGCCATTACTCCAAAAAAAAAAAATGTCCCAGCTGAGCATAGTGGTGCACCCCTGTAATCTCAGCAGAAATTAATGGGAGAGGCAGAGACAGGTGGATCTCTGAGTTCAAGGCCAGCTTGGTATACAAATCAAGTGTAGGACAGTCAAAGCTACCCAGAGAAACCCTGTCTTAAATAACCGAAAGAACTCACACACACACACACAAAGAGAAAGAAATGCTTCACTCATTAACTGTTATATTTTCCCACACTCACTGGCAACCACTGATGTAAATTTTATCTTTATAGTTACCTGTTAGGGACATTTCATATTAATGGAATCCTGCAATATGTGGCCTTTGAATGTGTTGTGTTTACCTCCCGTGATGTTTTTAGGGCTCATCCATGTTGTGTAGAATGTGTCAGTGCTCCATTTTTCCCCCACATTGTGTGAGTATTCACGTTTTATTTACTCACCAGCTAATGGAATTTGACATTTCAAAATTCTACTCTGTGATTTTTATGAATAATGATATGAATGTTTAAGTAAAGGTTTTGTGTGAACATGTTTTCAATTATCTTACGTATGTAGAAGGAAAATTGTGGAGTTACCTGATCTTTATTTTTGAGGGATTACCAAACTCTTTTCTCACCATTTTCCATTGTCCTTGGTAGTGTTTCTACACATTCTCCCTAACACGTGTTACAGTTATTTACTGAAATTGTCTGTAGTTAGTAAAATATCTCATTTTTAATTTGCATTTCCTAGTAACTAATGATATTAAGAATAGTTCCATTTGCTTTTTGTCCTAATTTGTGTGCTTGTTACTGATTTGGCAATTTCTCTAAAGAAGAGGAAAGTGCCCTATATGTCTGCGTTCTCAAACAATTTCATTTTGTATGTAATAAATATAAAACTTTCCCTAGAACAGCGGTTTTTTTTGTTTGTTTGTTTGTTTGTTTCAGTTGGATTCATAAAGGCCTAGGTCCTATGAACAAGCTTTAGGATACATCATTACCTTGTATACCTTTATCTGAGCAGGAGCAGGGTTCCTTGAGGAACACACTATCAAGCTATACTTTGGTTATAGGAAGCTACAGACAGTACTTGAGGGTGGAGGCAGTAAGTAGTTTCCTTGGTCTTGGAACCTCAAGGTCATGCTAGCAGTTGGTATAATTCAAGGGAATGACTAGCACAGTGGATGTTGGTATCAAAACAAGAGGGGTTGGTTAAAGAGAGAAATAATATAGGCAAGTTAAAAATAAGATATGCCCTGTATTAATGAAAAGAACGTGTAAATTAGTTTTAAAATATTCTTTTCCACTTGGCTCCCTTTAGTTTGTGAAATATAGTATTGGGTGATAATGAATTAAGTAGAATTCAATTCCTTTGCATTATTTTAGTCTAAAAATACCTAGTTGTCTGGACAGATAGCTAGAATAGCATAAAACAAGCTAAATTGGCAAGGAATAAAAACATGTAATTGGATATTTAGAGGGAAATTATAATATGTTCTAATGTAACAACTTTCCATAGTACAATTTTAATGATGTGAAAACTAGAAAACAAATGTCATTTTCAATATAAATATCACTTGAAAGAAAATTCTGGTTCTGCCAAAATGGAAGAGCCCTATAGGCCCTGGGACTTCCCTTTCAGCTGAAATTCAACAGATAAAACCAAATACATTGGAGTGGTGGAAAAAAGAAGGCAGATTGCCTGAGGACCTTGGAACCTAAAAGTAATACAAGCCATGAGGTCTCTGTTGTTGGTGGTGGTGGTTCCCACTTATCACAGACAAAATGCTAAAGTACTACCAGGCACAAAAAAAGAGCTCAAAACTCAGTTCTCTTTAGTGAAACGGGGAAATGGTAGCTCATTAAGACTAAACCTTGGCAGTTCTCATTCTAAGCTATCCAGATGCTAATAGAAGTAGCCTGTTCTACCTCCAAGAAATAAGTGGCAGTGTTCTGCTCCTCCAGCCCAAGAATGCTGGCTAAGGAAAATAGGTCCTAATTACCCACTCCTTGCTTTGGGGGTGGGTGTCAGTGCTTTGGTTTATCTGCTGGGTGACTTTTGCAGACTGTTAAGGAAGCTGGTTCCTCACTAGCTTTGTAAAAGAAAGTTGTGCTCTTCTCAGTATACTGTCAGCAATAAGTTGAGCCTTCACCACAAACCCAAAATAATGAGAATTAAAGTAGTATAAGGCAGGGACACTTCACACTAAACTTGCACCTTCTCCCCAGCATCAATCAAGCAGAAGATACTGGAGGCAAGAGTTGTCAAGTGTTTCACATCCCCACCAATGTTAGTGGGGCTTAGCAGACAGCTGATCCTCCCCTTCCATCTGAAAGATGGTAACACTAGCTTAGGCATCCACTTCTCTTCTGTTCCTCTCTTTTTAAACTCTTCCTGAAGAACTCCTTGAGAAGACAGGCTGTTGGTTCTTTAGCTGATCAACATAAAAAATGAGCCAACTTTGCTTCCTCAGAGCTCTAATCATAAGCAACAAGGTGTTTAGAGGTTGGTAGCTCACTCTCTGGAACCAAGCATATAGTTGAATACATCTGCAACAAGCATTTCAGACATTGTTCCACTATTACTTGAGTAGTCTTGGTAGTGTCCAAGAAACATATATACTCATCTGCTCTCACAGTACACCTCAGCAAGGGACTGCCTGCCAAAGTACACTAAATAGGCTCCAGTTAAAATGCTCGTCATACAGTTTTTTAAAAATGCATCAAGAACCATGAAAAAATAGAAATGTGAAAAGTCAGCAGATAGTAATACTCATGATTCAGATGTTAGAATTACCTGGTCAGAATTTCAGAGCAGCAATTTTTAAAAGTGAGTAAATATAGGCAGTTAAATAAAATTTTCATCTCTGAAAAATAGATTTAAAGGAGAGCTAGGTGGAAATTTTAGAACTGAAAAATATGAGTGAAATAAACTGAGAATAAAACCAGTAAGAGTAGAGATGATGAAAAATCATAATATTGAAGATAGAGCAAGAGAAATTACCCCTATCAAACTGTGTGTTGGCATATACCCATAATCCCAGCATTTGAGAGGCCAAGGCAGAAGGATTGCTGTGAGTTCTTGGCCAGCATAAGTTGCAGTGCAAGGTCCTGCCTCAAAAAAAAAAATAAAAAGTACACACCAAGTCTGAACAACAACAACAAAAACCTGGAGGAGAATGAATAGGGCATTAAAAAGGACTTACAGTTGATGTTATCAGAGTCGCAGAAAAAAGAGCCGCCTAAAGAAATTTAATGGTTGAAATTTCCCCAAATAGGCAAAAGGTACAGTCCTCTAGATTCCAGAGTCCGCCCAAAGTAATCCATCCCCTGAGTCATCAAATCAAAATTTTAGTTGTGGTTAGTGGGCATAGAATCTCCATTTTGCAAGATTGGTTGCACAACAGTGTGACTGTCACTCAGCACTGCTGAACTGTTCAGTTAATGTGATTCAGAAAGTCTCATGTACAGTTTATAGCAATTTTAAAGCAGCATGGAAATTAAAGAGAATTTTTAAAGCAGCTAGTGAGAACTGTGCTAGTACCTATAGGGAGTGATTTATATGCCAGGGATTTATCGTCAGATTCTAGGGAAATGAAGCATGTTTTAAACTCTGATGAAGAACTACTACTCTAGAATTCTAAACCCAGTGAAAATATTCTTTAGAAATGTAGGCAAAATCAGTAGTTTCTGGTATAGGGTAACTAAGAATTTTGTCAGTGTCAGACTCTAAAAGAATTGGCTAAAGGAAGTTTCTTGAAACAGAAAAAAAAATGGCAAAAGAAGAAAACCTGGAACATCAAGAATAAAGAAACAACATGAAATCTATAGTTTCTCTCAGGAAATAGAGGGGGAGAACATTTCATATGAGACTTGTTAAATACTCAGAGGCAGTACAGAAATTGTGTGTGCCATAAATACGTATACAGAATTGTTAACAAAATATTAGCCTCAAGCAAAGCAATACTCATACACCATTACCAGGTGGGTTTGACTCCAGAAAGAGAAGTCTTTCAGTACTGAAAAGTTTCAATTGAAGATAGTCCAAACAGTTTAAAAATTGAAAATCACATACTGATGCAAAAAATACAGGTGCTAAATTAAACATTCAGGATGAAAATATGGCAAACTAAGAAGGGAACTTTTTCAGCTTGCTAAAAAATGAGAAAACTCCATAGTTGACATGTGGTAAATACAAAATTAAACAAACAAATATTAGTGCTTTGTTTTTAAAATCCAGGGATATGACAGAGATGTCCATTCTCACAACTGTTGTTCAGCATAGTCCTAGAAGGGCTTACCAGCATGATAGACAAGGAAAGAAGGCAAGAAGCATATGAATTTAACAGTGAGCTAGCTCTGAATTTGCTGTGAAAGCCCCACTGCCTGACTTAGAGCCCTCAAACCAATGTGGTAGAACACATCTGTATTCCCAGAATTTGTTTGCCAGGTTGGGAGGTGGAGACAGGAGAACTGACCAGAAGCTCATGGACCAGCTAACCTAGCATACACAGCATGGCAGAAACAACAAAAGAGACCTTAGCTCAAACATTCTCTTCCTCTCTCTCTCTCTCTCTCACACACACACACATATTAGAAAGAAATAAGACTACCCCTAGCTGCAAGCACATATTGTTCTCCAGTGAAACTCTCAGGAAATCTACCAAACATTTGAATTAAGTGATTCTATCAAGGTTGTAAAGGTCAGCATACAAAATTAAATTTTATATATATATATATATATATATATATATATATGTATGTATGTATAAAATATGTGTACATATATTTATGTAACAAATACGTAGAAACTGAAAATTATAGTTTCGCTTATATGTAGCATTTATGTGATGAAAATTAAAATTCCTAAGAATGTCTAAATAAATGGAAAATAGATCACAGATTCGAAGACCCGACATAATAAGAGACGTTAATTTCTCCCAATTCACTTGAAAACCTTTGCACAAGTTTATCTCCAAATTAAGTAGAAAGTTAAAATAACTAAAGTATTTAAATAACATGGGAGTGTCTGGGCATGGTGGTAGCCTCCTTTAATCTCAGCACTGGAGAGCCAGAGGCAGGTGGGTATCTTTGAGTTCAAGGCCAGTTTGGTCTACATTGTGAGACCTTGTCTCAAAAGAAAGGAAGAAAGGCTTTTTAAGTGTGGTCAACTGGTTATAGCAGATTAAAAAAAAAAAAAAAAAAAAAAAAAAAGCTCAAGTACTGGGAAAATCAAATATGAGTAAAAGCTCTGGCCTTAAACAGCTTACCTGAAATCCAAGCAAGAAAGCAGGTTACAAGACTACAAAATAAGCAGATTTTATGAAAATGTTTGGAAAAAAAACACTAATGATCATATAGTAAATGTGAAAATATAGTTTCAGGTGATTTTGCTGCAATCAGACCAAAATAAAAGTTTGGCCTTTGAACCAAGCATGATGGTATTTCTCATTTAGATAGGAACGCTTCTTGAGACTCTGGAAGCCAACTAAATAAATCATGCTTGCTCTAGAGACCTCTGAATTAGTCAATTTTTAATCAAAGGATTCTGACATTTTGAGGCTGAGGGAGCTCTTAGCCTTAGGGGCTTCCCCACAGTCTGTGATACACTCTCAAATGTAAACTGGCCAAAGTCCCATAGAACTCTGAGAACTGTAGGTAAGTATTCTCTTAAGTTACATTTTCAAGATCACACTAGTTCTTAGAAATAAATTGGACAGAAAATCATGTTTACTTTTGATTCCTTGCTTTATTTAGTTTTGCGTTCTCTTTTTTTCATAACTCTATTGAAAATAGGTTATAGAAACTCTTCCTAGGAGATAATATGATTTGAAATATATTTAGCCAATAAAATGGTAGAAAAATGAGCCATGCCCTTATTAGAATAATTTGTTTACAAAGTGATTATTTTCAGAACATGTTATATTAAAGAAATGTGGTTGTCTCCACTTTCTTATAAAATTTTATATTATGCAAAGAGATAAGCCTAAGTGTGTTTACCAGGTCCTTTGCATTTTTATTTTGGTTCAGTTATTTTATTTATAAAATGTAGCTCTGATCTTAAAAAAAAATTACCCTCAACCTTTCTTCATCTCTACTATACTTAACACCAATTATTAATAATTGAAAATAAATCGTAGGATGAAAATAAATGTAGTATGGCTAGTGCTATAATTTAAGCTAGGCACTAAATAAGTGATAGTTGCTACAGTTTTCTTCCTTAACCCAATGTTTATTTAGAAGAACATTAATTTCTGGGTGATTGCTATAGGTTTCTTTTTTTTCCTCGTTTAATTTATCGTAACCAGGAGAAATACGTGATTCTTAATTTTAGTAGTTTTATACTTAGGGCCTCTTAGATGGCTCAATGGTTAACAATGCTTGTCACTAAACCTAACAGCCCAAGTCTGATCCCTAGGACCAATATGGTGGAAGGCAAAATTGAACTCCCATGGTTTGTCCTTTGACCTCCATACATGTGCTGTGGCATGTGCATGTGGTTGCAAATGCGCACACGCATGCGCGCACACACACACTATATTTTTACAAAAAGAATTTTAGAGACTAGATAAGGCTCAGAGGACCCAAGTTCAGTTCCCAGAACCCATTGTTAGAGTGCTCACAATCCACTGTAACTCCAGTTTATATACACATATATGCACATAATTAGAAATAAAAATAAGTATTGGAAAATTTTAGATTTATTTTAATGGCTTAGGATAGTCAGTTTTAAAAACTTTTCATAGGTATTTAAAAGTCCTTAATCTTTTTACATTCTATTTTATTCTAAAATGTAGTATTTACCTATCCTAGTAGAAATTATAACAAATTGCCCTTATTCTATTTTTGTTAGTTGATGCTATTATGTTAAAGTTTTCATATCTCCCTTGTTTCCACTTAGTTCATGGTATAGTCCTAATACATCTGCTTTTGTGTTGTAGTTTGTTTAATCTATGCCTAAATGTTCAGTAAGTACTTTTACACAATTACTGTTTGATTATTTTTGTGCTTAAAAAGTAGCACATGCTAGTTATGTAAGACCTGAAAAATAAAGAAGCATACACAGAGGAAATACACATCTGTACTCTTGCTATAATGGAGAGTTATTAAAATATTCTTGTGATTAAAGAACAGAAGGGTTAGATTTAAATTTAAGTCTAAATGTAGGTCCCAGTTTTATCCTTGGACAGGATATTGGACTTTCTTATGTGTTAACCAAATATTTATTGATCATGTACTATGTGCCAGGCATTTTTCTGAGACTATACTAAAAAATATTGACAGGTCCGTCTTGGCTTTTTTATTTGTAAATTGATTATAATGTCTCTCAAAGTTGTGAGAAGCATCAGAGAGAATAATACGAAAGTATTTGCCTAGTGGGCAAGAGCTCAGTGAATGACAGCAAACATTACTACTATGAATTCATTACTGGTGTCTTTAGTACAGACAACCTTTGTGATCACCTTAAAGGTTCTATGTCTTAGGTTTTATGTTAGGTATTAATGTTACGAACACCTGCTCCCATTTTTATTAAAAATGTGTACATAGAAGAGTTTGGAAATGATATATTTCGGTATTAGAACACTTGACTAATAATGCGTGAAGGCCTAGTTTCAATTTCCAGAGCTGCAGAAGTTAGTTTGCTCGCATTCTTTTTCGGTATGGTTTTCTATACTTACCTCTTTGACGGTAAATAATGGGTTTTTTTTTTTCTTCTTTAAAAATTTATGCCTACTAAAAGTTTTTCGTGTAAAGTATTTCACACGCAGAACACTGTAAGTAGCATAGTCAAGCAACATTTTTTAAGAATAGTCTCAAAAATTATCAATGTATGACTCACTATTTTATTTCTATTGGTTCCTCTCTCACAGACTCCTTACACACACACTTCTTCACCCCATCTCTAGTGAATTATTTTTAAGCTAATCCTAGATAAATCAACTCTAATATAAATATCTGTGTCATATTTCTTAAGAAATAAAGACTTAAAAAATTTCATACTCTTTTCACACGTGAAAATAATTTTGGGGCTTGGACTAATAGTTCAAAACTTTAAGCCCAGCCACTTGGGAGGCTGAGAAGGGGTTCAAGTCTAGGTTTGGCAACTTAGTGAGACCCTGTCTCAAAATAAAAAGTAAGAGGACTAGAGATATAGCCTAGTGGTAGAATACTTATCTAACTGAGGTCCGTCCTAGATTCTGCTCCTAGCAGCTCAGACAGACAGACAAACAAAAAGCCCCAATAGAATCAAATACTTAGTCACTTTATTTTAATTAAACACTTGAAATTTTTTATATAACCTTTAAAAGAGTTGTTATTTTGTATATTTCCTTGAGAATTTTTCTTCTTCCATATGGAATGTTTTGTTTGAGAAAATTGTGAAAGAAAGATAGGAGACTTGCTGAACTGAAAAGACCTGAGTGTGAGTCCTGTTTCCTCCATTCACTAATTAATTCACCAAGCTTTGGTTTTCTCAACTGTGAAATACTGGTAATTTACCTCATATTCTTAGGATTGCATGAAGGTCTATCAAGTGTATCTGCCACATAGCACCTTCTTTAGTGATCTGGACTCTAATAAATACCTATTTTTATTATTGTGTGTTTTTTTTTCAAAATATTCCAAAACCTTAGATACAAACTAAACATAATGGTTGTTAAATATAATTTTAGTAAGTATGGAGAATTAATTTTTTCTCCTGCTATTTCTTTTGAGTCCATATGAACTTAGTCTAAGGTTACAAATCTTAATTCTATAAAATAATTTTATTTTGTATTATTTATATACTTATAACAATTATATATTCATGTTTTATACATTCTCCTTTAGTGGGATTAAATTAGTCAGTTACTCTTGGATATTAGCTTGGTGTCTGTAGATGTCACTTCTTCTTGTATACTTGAACTCTTTATTCTCCTGATGGTCTTCTAGAGTATGCCTTTGAACATTTTATTTTTAAAAGATGCTGCCAAGATGGTGACAATTTATAAGACGTTGTAGATGTAAAAATAATTTTCTATAACCTTTGAACTTGACAACTAGGGTGAGGTATGAAATCCTTAGTTCTTAACTGTTTCCTTTTAACTCTTCTGTAGGTCATTACTTCATTGTCTTCTGGCATTTTATTGTGAGGAGAAATCTGAGATCAATTTGATTTTAGTACCTTTGAAATAACCTATTTTTCTGCTTGTATGCTTATAGGATTATATCTTTATCCTTGAAATTTAAAAACATTTACCAGGACATGTCTTGGTGTTGATGATCTCTGTTGAACCTTCTCAGTCTGCAGTCTCAGGTATTTTTTTCAGAACTGGAAAGTTTTCTTATACTTTTGATTGATTGAACTGCTCTGTTTTTTTTTTCCTTAGGAACATTTGTTATTCATAGATTATTTCTGTCTGTCTTCCATAGTTTTTAAATCTTCTTTATTTTATTTTATTTTTTTCATTTACTCAAGTTTGTCCCTTGTGGCATGGATTTTTGTTTTCTGCAGTGTGTGTTCTGATACTTGCTATTCACAATATAGACTTAATTTTGGCTATGGTGTTTTCATTTCTTTATTCCCAACACAACTTGTTTCATAAACAGAATTTCCCTTAGGGGTACACTTCAAAAAACATGAGATGGATCTAGGCCTAAACATTATTTTCTGAGGCCACAACTATAGGACCAAGAAAAAAAAAAACTAAATAAAAACTTAAGAAAGGGCCCTCATAAACTTAAAAGTATAGATATAATCAAAGGTCATACCTACCTAGTCTAGAAAATAGAACAGTTGTGGGTACTAGCAAGTTTTTGGTAGGGAGATAGCTAATAAAGCAGGCATCACTGCACTGTAACTAGAAGATAACTGATTTTTCTAATTACATTTATTTTTTTTCTCTTTAAAAATACATAATAAATGCATATAATTTTGAAAAGACAGTACCAAGAAGAAAATGTTATGGCCCAGGTAACCGCTGATAAGGTTCTGTGTTTTGTTAGTTACATGCTCCCATGTTGGGAGGGAGGGTACAGAATTGGGACCATACTTACAAGTTTTATATCCTTTTAAATGTAATATATTGCAAGAATATTTTGCATCATTTTCATTAGGCCCTAATTTTAACCATTACATAGTGTTCCTACATATGAATAGATGTATTATGATTTATTTAACCAGTCCCCTGTTGGTCATTTAGATTGTTTTCTATTTTAAAGTATAATGAATATCACTGTACATAAGTCTTTATGCACATCTCTGATATTTCCTTAGGATAAATGAGGAGCTGATTCTTAATCCTGTCACATTGGTAAGGATTATATACATTCCTTATTAAGAATATAAAATGCTTGTTTCTTATTGTTTCAATGTGATTGCATAGAAGCTTCATTAGATTTTGAAAAATACAATGGTATCTTACCAAAGTTGCCTCATGCACAGCACCTTTATGATGAAAATTCTGCTACATACACTTTCAACAGGAAACCACTGCTGAGATCAGGGAGTTTGAAGGCAGATATACTTGTAGAAATGTGAAGGGGGGAGTTTTTGTTTGTTTGTTTTTGTTTTTGTTTTTGTTTTTTTTGGTTTGGGTTTTTTTTTTTAAGTGTGGTCCTTGCTCCTTCCTGCAACTAGGGTCTCCATAGTAATATACTATTGCTTCAGGCCCTTTTCTTCTTCCTTTCCTGTTATTTCAGAGTGTTATTCTCTGTGAGTAATCCTTTTCTCCCAGTGTTCTTATGTGCATTTTAGTTCTAGGTAAAAGTGTATAACTAGTTTGTATGTCCTACAAAGGTAAAGGTCAAATTTCATTCTTCACAGATCACTTCTTAGTCCTAATACACTTGTTCCAGGTGATCTCCTGTTAGAAAGTCAAGAACTTCTTTTTAAATTTACCTTATATTTTTTTCCAGAGATATAAAACAACAACCTGGGAATATATAGTGTAACATTTCATTGCAGCAAAATAATCTCCATTAATAGGGTTGCTCAGAGTGAAACATTTTTAATTAAGAAAATATCTTTAACATGTCAGCATTTCTTTTAAAATAGTTGGGACTAGATGAGAGGTATTGAAACCTCAGTTTAGAATTACTGATTGAATTGAATACCTGTCATTGTACCTTAAAGATAACTTTTAGTGATCCCTGTATATAACATTGAAAGTAGTTTTGAAAATAATATGTGTTGTAACTGAATGAATAGTCTCCTTTATCTGGTTTGTTCTGAGCAGACCTGTATTGTAGGTTATTCCAATTTGACTTTTTACACATTTCAAAGTAACAAAGTAAAGCATGATTACCATTTCCTAACCTTTTCTAGTATTTCACATCATATTTGCATATATACAATCTGCCAAGCTCTACAGGTTTTGTTTGGTTTTGTTGTTTTAGCTGGCAGGCATCTTGGTAGGATGAGAGAGGAGAAATACATTTGACTCACTTTAAAACTATTTTTCCCACACTTATTCTTCAGCCACAATGTACTGAAAAATAGCACACATATGATTTCTTCTATCCTGCTTGGCAGGAAATTGACTTCTGTGAGTGATGAGAGAGGCATCTCTCCTGTTCTTCACAGCATAATATCTTTAGAAGTTATCTGTAGAAATGGAAACATTTCTGGATCAGTTTATAGTCAGAAGAGAAAAAATATATAGCATTAAGTCACCTGTGATGGAGTCTTCTAGTTACAGTTTTCTGTGAGGTGGGCATTATATATATATATTTTGTTTAATAAATCCTATACTCTATCTTTAGAAACTATAGAAAGTACAGCATTGAGTCAGATTAATCATGTTTATCCTACTCTCTAGTGATAACAAGGGCCAGTTTTCAAAGTGGAAATAACTTAACTGCAAAAGTAACCTTAAATTCACTTCTAATTTTTGAATTCTTGTTTTGATGAATGATGCCAATGGTTCATTGAAACAAAGTTTTTTTTTCTATTTTAGTAGAAAAAAAGTGGTTTATAAAGTTGGTATGTTGGATAATACTGGCTTTTGTATTTTCCTGCTTTAATAATGACGTTCAAAGTTAAATCTTTCCTAAATTCAAAAAGAAGTAAATATTTGTCTACACTAGAGAATA
The DNA here is from genome assembly GCF_030254825.1 of Meriones unguiculatus. Lineage (NCBI taxonomy): Eukaryota > Metazoa > Chordata > Mammalia > Rodentia > Muridae > Meriones > Meriones unguiculatus. The sequence goes on along the minus strand of NC_083369.1, from coordinate 141,478,352 downwards.
GGATGCCTTTGAGGTCATGTTTCAGTTCAGTTGTTTCTTAGAATGTTTATTTTTAGTATTAATTACCTAAATAGTTCCGAAAAGATAATACATTATCAAAACTTGAGAGTGACATAAAATTGAAAATAGTGAAGTGGTTTACAGGGTTTTTTTTTTATTCCAATGTATAGAAATTGTAGCAATAGATTATAGGTGGAAAAAGATGAATCATTAAGACCTTTTCTGTGGTAATAAGTTGAGTTACAACAGGTTCAAGATGAAAGATATACTATCTTGAGTGTGCCCCAGCATATTGTTGGTGTATAATAAGTTGTTCTTTAAATAAAAAAAAAAATGAGGGTCGGCACTAGATGGTTCTTCAAGTAAAAGTAGCTGCTGGGAAACTTGATGACCTTAATTTAATCCCTGGGACCCATGTAATAGAAGAAGAAAATCCACTACCTCAGGTTGCCTCTGGACTTCATACACACACAACGGCACAAGTAATCCTCCCACTACCACCAAAAACAAACTAAACAAATGTTGGGACTAGAGAGCTAGATCAGTGGTAATTAAGGGGACTTTTTCTTGCAGAGGACCCAAATTCAGTTCCCAGCACCTACGTTAGGTGGTTCACAAGTGTATGTAACTCCAAGAGGATGCCATACTTCTGGCCTCCATTGGCACCTACATATACCTGTATAAACCCATACATAGACATACAGATACACATAACTAAAAATAAAATAAATCTTTTAAAAAAGACAAAGACTGAATCAACAGAAAACTTAGTATGTGTCAACAACATGTTGAGGCATACCCAAAATTGCAGATATGGACAGCCTCAATGAGAGTATATTACCTAAAAAAGGGGGAGGTAATATGCCCTTATTTCTGCATTTTTAACCAGAGTTGTATTTTTGACTGCATGTATCTTAATATATTACTCTTTAAAATTAATCGAGAATATGCTCAGAAAATGGGATCACAAGCCTCAACTGTCTTAAATATATAAAGAAACTTGAGGTTTTTTCTGGAAATGGTAAGACTTGGCTACTTTATAAGCATGGATGTAGATTTACTTACAATGACTTTGCAGGTAATATAAAAGCAAATTAATATTCACTTGTTAGTAATCTTTTTTTTTCATTTGTTAGTAATCTTAAATCAAATTTGTGATTGAGGAAAAATTACTGTACAATGAGGATTTATGTCTTTTTTTTTCCAGAGGCAATCTAGTACTGAGCTTCCTGGTGAGCCCATATTCTTGTCCGGATAGTAACATAGGGGAAAACAGGGTAGAAAGAATTTAAATAAATTATATGCAGGAGGAACAGAAGAGTTTGGAGATCTTTTTGATTATCAAAAGAACTTTATGTCATTTTATTCTTCTGAGGCTGTCTCATTTTAATAGCACTTTACATTTGTATGGTTAGCTAACAAAGTGCTTTCTTAAAAATTATCTCAATTTTGAGCTGAATAATAACCTTTTGAGTAGACAGGGAAAATAGTCCCCATTGAGCATGATAGATTCGTTGAAAGTACAATTTCCATAAATCATAAGGCTTATGAATGCCATTTCTCTGTGCCTTTACCACTGGTCTACCAGTTCCAAGTTTAGTGCTGTTCCTGTTACACCAAATTACTTTAGAAGTAATTTCAAAATTGTGATGGTTTTGTATGCATAAAAACTTAAAAGAACCTAAGGGTTCTAAAATTCTGTTCCCATGGAAAATAAAAGTACACTCCCAATTAGACCAAGAGTTCTAAAATCCAAATAATAGCAAAAGGTAAATAGAATTACTGGATGGCAGTATTCACTAAGAGAACAAATACAGGAAAAGTAGCAGGTTGGTCGGCCATAGATGATATGATTATATCTGAACATAATAAAAAATAACTAAAAAAAATAATTAATGCTGATTGTTTATTAAATGCCAAATGCTCAGCACAGGTTTTCATGTAATTTATCTTTCATCTTCATAATACTCTGAATAATACTCGAATTTATCACTTTCCATGTACAGAAACTAAATCTTACATGATTTAAATAACTTTTCCAAGGCTTCATCATCAGTATAGAATAAGATTTTTAATATACGTGCTTGACTCCAACCCAGTGTTCTTTCTTTTTTAATTTTATAACTCAGTGTTCTTAAGAACTAATTTAAGGTTTCCTTGGGGTCCCTGGATTGGATTTAAAACAATCAGTAGTCAAATAAAAAGTTATACCTTTTGGGGGGGGGAAGGTGTGTCTTGGAGATAGTTTAAGATGCTCTTGCCACAGAAGTGTGAATCTTGTAGCTTCTAAAAATGTGTCAGGAAATTAAGATTTTATTTTACATATGCACCTCCCACCAATTTCCTGCATTTTGGCACCAATTTTATCCTTTGTGTTATTGTATGGACAAACCCTAACCTAGGTGCCCTTGTTTAAATCAGTAGACGTTTTAGAATGAATAACATGTTTACATTAATTTTCAGGTCAGAACCTAGAGCATAGCATGAATAAACAAAGAATGAATGAGTGGATGAAAAATAGTGCTGGGGAGAGTGGAGAGACAGGAATTCAGATTCAGAAAATCTGCCTTGTGTGATTTTGGGGGCTGCTTTTTATTACTTTCCAGTTTATAATGCTCTAAAAAAGATTAACATAGATTCTGGTACACTTGTTGAATCAATAAGGAGATACAGGGCTTTGTCCACTGAGGGAACAAAAGAAGACCGTTTATATTCCCGAATTCCTTCATTTTAAGTTTTTCTTTGAGATGTGGGCTTGCTACATAGCTCAGGCTGGCCTAAAATTTACAGACCTTCTGCCTCAAGATAACAGGTTCTAGAACTATAGGCATGGATCATCACTCCCTACTGTTTTTTTTTAATTACACAAATAATACATATTTATTATAGATACTGTAGATACATTTCAAAATTCAAATGAGTAAAGTAAAAGTTTAAGTCATCTGAAATTCTGCCATTCAGAGATAGCCACTGTTAACATATTGATGTATATTCTTTCAGAGTGTTTTCCCATGCAAATATATACATGTTTTGATGTATATATTTGTTTAAAATGGGTTTGTTATAGTCCATATTGTTTTGTAAACTGCTTTTCAGTTATTATATGTGACTGTCTTTCCATGTTAATACATTTACATCTTTATCATCATTTTAATGACCACATAGTATTCCATTATATGGATGTATCATACTATATTTAACTAGTTCTCTATTGTTAGGAATTTAGGTTTCCAATTTGGAGTTCTTTTTGGAAAAAATTATGGTGAGCATCTTGTATATACATCTTTGTACACTTGTCTATTTTAATAGAAGAATGGATGGGAAACTTTAAATTTTTTATGTCTGATATTTGTTTATTTTAATACAGACTCAAATTGTCTTCTTGAAAGATTGTGCTGATTTACATTTTCTCCACTGTAAACCCGAACTGCTTTTCCCCATGCCCACTGAGTGTTCTTTTTAGTCCATTTGTAAACTATTACTGATTTGGAAGGTAAAGGTATCTTTGGGTTAAATGCATTTCTATGACTGGCACTAAGGCTGAATTCTTTTTTTCCCTTATTGCTTATTTCTGTTGAGGTTCATCATTTTTTCTTACAGGTTTGTAAAACAAAGATCTTTATGTATCAAGGATACCAACTCTTTGTCATGTTGCTTTAGTTTTTTTTTTTTTTTTTTTTTTTTTTTGTAATGTTTGTCTTTTGTAATCCCTTGTGTCTGGCAAAATAACTTTTATGGATGCAAATGTCACTTTTTTCTTTATGATTTCTACTCTTACCTTGTAACTATTACTCACCCATATAATAAAGCTTACTTAATTTTGTTTTTTACATTTAAATGTTTAGTCCATCTGGAACTAAATTTTGATGTAGAGATTGAGCTTAGTTTTCTCTATAATAATTAATCAACCGATTAATTATTAATGGAATTGGAATTTAGAATGTGTATTGCTGTACAAAGATTATAAATGATGTTTGGTGAGGCTTAACTAAGACCATGTGTAATACATTTATGTATGAAGCATAAGAGCTCACCTGGAAAGGTAGCCTTTATTTATTGGTTACATGGAAAAATTGCTTACATAAGTTTCAAATAATTAAATTACCTATGAACTTTTGAAACACAACTTGTTGCAAAGTTGTACTTGCATTCTTAGATGGTGGTTCTAATTCATTGAAGCCCTTTAGGGGTAGAGATATTCTAGATGATGGGTTGGTAGTTTTGTTGGTTTATTTTCTGTCTGTCTTCATATAATTTTGATGTAAAATTTGTTTTGTTAACTTTCTACTTGCTGTGCTTTTCACAGAATGGACAGCAAATTATGGATGAACCTATGGGAGAGGAGGAGATTAATCCACAAACTGTAAGTAGAATATTGTTTCACAAAGGACAGAGACAAATCAGATGATATAAAATTATTCTTAATTCTAAACTAAGCAAAGCAATCATTTTATAATATAAGCCACTCACTGATGCTTTCACATTAATTTTACCAAAATATGCCAGTGACCTTTCTAAGCACTGTTTAAGATTTGTTTTAAAAGAATGACAAAGCTAGATCTGGTGGCACAGGCCTGTAATCCCAGGAAATTGAGGCAATAGAATCATATGTTTGACACCAGCCTGGGTTAATAGTAAGTTCCAGACCAGCCGGGATTACATAGACTCTGTCTCTGTCTCTGTTTCTCTGTCTCTGTCTCTTTCTCTTTCTCTCTGTGTGTCTGTGTGTATTCATTTGTATGTACATACATATTAATGTCATATTAAAGAAACATTTAACACAGAAAGTGGATATTGACCATTTCTTCCCTTTTTAATTTGTTGTTCAATATTTAATACCCAGCATCTAGATCTTGGCACACATTAAGTATTCATTAAATGTTTATAAATGAATTAGTATGTTGTTGCCAGTCTCCCCGGGATACCTATCTATTGTCAACAGCTCAGCTATAATTTTGTTATTCTATGCATATGACAGTAATTCTGCAACTTTATTTTTTCACCAACATGTCTTGGACATCTTTTCATAACATCTGTAAATTTACCTTTTTAAAAAAAAAAATGGTTACATCTTTTTTACAGTGGTTACATGCTTTACTATTTTGTGTGTGTCTTATATTTAATGTAATTTCCACTATTTATTTTTATAAGCTTGTATTTCAGTAGACTACAGAAAAGGTTACATTGAGCCAAAAGGTATGAATATTTAAATTTCAACAGACATTACCAAATGCCTTCCAACACAATAGGTTTGTAAAACTAGTTAAAGTTTCACTATAGAACAGTACCTGTTTGACCATTTCCTGTCCCATACTGGAGTGTTATCAGAAAAGTCTTTATGTACCACTGTATATATTTAATACTTTCTCACTTTAGTTTGCATCTTATTTGATTATTAGATTAAGTATTCATGTATTGTTGGCTTCATGTTTTATGTTTAGCATGAACTTCTTTTGGATAACTCATTTCTTTTCTGGTTTGTACAATGTCTGAACATATTCTGGACAATAGCCTCATGTTTTTATCAATCTTCCAAATATTTTATGCAGTTTTTTAAACATTGATTTTGCATTAAATATGCACATAAGTTTTTATTTTAAAATTAATACAACTGGGTTCTGGATTTTATGTTTAGTCTAGAATACCTATCCCCCAGGCTGGAGAGATGACTCAGAAGTTAAGAGCACTGGCTGTTCTTCCAAAGGTCCTAAATTTAATTCCCAGCAACCACACAGTGGCTCATAACCATCTATAGGAAGATCTGGTGCCCTCTTCTGGTGTACAAGCGCACATGCAGACAAAACAAACTTACGCTATGAGCTATGTTTCTGTCCAAAATTCCCTTCTCATAAGAATGTTGGCCATTTTATTACGGACTATCCTGTTCAGTACAGCCTAATTTATATTGCATTTACAAAGATTCTACTATAAAATAGGGTCACATTCATAAGTAACAAGGCTAGAACTTGAACATCTCTGTTGAGTTTAACTACAATCCTCCTTGAATATTTTGGTCTTTTTCAACTACTGTGCTTTTACCATATTTTTAATATGTGTAAGGCAAGACTTTCTCTTTTAAAAATTATAATCTTTCACATTTAATTTTTCAATAATCTTATATTCCGTTTGTCTGTTACTCCTGAAAAAGATGTACTGGAACTTTTAAAAATTAGATTGTGCCAAACTTATAGGCTAACATGAGAAATTATTTTAATAATATCGAGTCTTCATATCTAGACATATTCACTTACTCCAATATTCTTGTGTATCTTTTCTCAAATTTTATGGATTTTTACATACAGTTTTTATACACTTTTACAAAGGCAAGGTAATTTATGTGTATTTTATAGTTCTTTTTATTTTGGGGGGGGAGGTTCCCCACTCTGAGACTAGTCTGAAACTTACTGTGTAGCCTAGGATGGCCTCAGACTGGTAATTTTTTTGCCTCAGCTAAGAACTAAAATTATAAGATTATACTAACAATGCATTTTAATTTTTGTTATTATAAATTTGTTAATTTTCCTATGTTTTACACCCAGTAACTGATAATATTTATATATGTGTTTCTTTTCTACTTTAGTAAATAGGGAAGTAGTTTTGAAACATGATTAAATGTAGCCCAGGATGGGTTCAACTAAGAATGTCAATGAATTCCTGATGCTCTTGCCTTCACCTTTCACATCATGGAATTAAAGATAGTTATGTGTTTCTTTTGTTTGTTTCTTTCTTTGTTTTGAGACAGGGTTTCTCCATGTAGCCTTGGCTGTCCTGGACTCACTTTATAAACCAGGCTAGCCTCAAACACAGAGAGATCCGCCTGCCTCTGCCTCTCCAAGCACTGGGATTTCAGGCATGTGCCATGGTGCTCAGCTAGTTACGTGTTTCTGTTGGCTTTTTAACATATTGCAAAAGTTATTTTTTCAGAAATCAACAAATTGCTATGAATACCGTATGAATTATGGAAGAATAAGCTTATTTTACTCTTCTGCTTAAAGCTCTCTAATAGTTGTGTGTTTCCTACAAATAAGGGCTAAACTCTGTAGTATGACCTATGATGTCCTGTATAATAAGACCTTTCCACACATCGTCTCTGGCCACACTACTCTGTCTACTACTCAGAGAGCACTCACTCAAATTTCTCAGCTTCTCTTTTACTTTAGCACTTTCATAGATATTTCTTTTTCCTCTGGTTCTTAACCACCCCGCCCCTTTCATTTAATTCTTAATCATTGCCGAGGCTCAAGTTTAGATATCATTTTAGCTGAGACATCTTCCTGATATAACTAGCACTTTCACTTCTGTCTTGAGTTATGCATTTTCTTTTGTGCTGCCGTAGTAGTCTATGTATATCTTAATGCAAACACCACAGAGATTCCTTTATTTGTTTAGATTCCCTATTGAAGTGTAAACTACATGAAGTAATGGCCAAATATGGCTTATTCATTGTTTTATAGTACTCAAATGGCGAATTTGTTAATTCATTCTATGCATGGATTAAGTTTTAGCTGTAGAGAAAAGGCCTAGGACTATCTTGATTTTGTCTTTTCAAATCATTTGATGTATTTTACATCATGGACTATAATGTATATTGACATAAACATAAAATTAATCAGTAAATATTAACATTAAATCTCTTTTGCTTTGCGTAACAATCCTTTTAGATGGAAAACCTCCAAATTTTCTACTTTTTATAGTCTAAAATGAAAGCATATGATGTCGTACCGCTTGTACTTTGCCTATGGTACACTTCATCTACGAACTGCATTATCGATACAAGTTGGAAAAATGTAGAACTAGAATATTACCAGCAATGTGAATCAACATTCTAGTAAATATGGAATTAGATTTAGCTATCAAGTACAAATTTAGTACACCTCTAATGTAATTAGATAAGACTATCCAACATATAAAGTGGCTCAGTGGGTTAAATGTTTGCTGTGCCAACATGAAGGCCTAAGTTTAGAACCCGTGACCCACATAAATCCAGGTACATGGTAACAGAAACCACTAACCCTAGCACTACGGGGTTATAGACACAGGTGGATTTTTGGTTAGGAGCTTGCTAGCCCAGCTTTCTAGCTAAAACAGTGAGAAGCCTTGTCTCAAGCACAAAAGTGGAAAACAATAAAAGAAGGTATTTATTGTCAGTCCTTGGCCTTCAGATGCACATCTGTGAGCATGCATACTCACAAGCATACACCTCACACATATACACAAAAATAGATAAATGTAAAAATTATTACCAAAATTTATATTAGCATTGTTCTTGAAAATCGTCCTTTACATTTATTTTTTAAGTTATTTATTTTTTTTATAAATTACTCACTTTGTATCCCAACTGTCGGCCCCTTCCTCATCCCCTCCCAATCCCAGACTTCTTCCCTATCACTTCCCATGTCCCTCTCCAAGTCCACTGATAAGGGAGATCCTCCTCCCCTTCCCTCTGACCCTAGCCTATCAGGTCTCATCAGGACTAGCTGCTGCATTGTCCTCCTCTGAGGCCTGGTAAGGCTGTTCCCCCTACAGGAAGTGATCATAGAGCCAGCCACTGAGTTCATGTCAGAGACAGTCCATGTTCCCGTTATTAGGGCACCCACTTGAAGACTAAGCTGCCATGGGCTACATCTGTGCAGGGGTTCTAGTTTATCTCTATGAATGGTCCTTGGTTAGAGTATCAGTCTCAGAAAAGAATCCTGTGCTCAGAATTTTTTGGTTCTGTTATTCTTGTGGAGCTCCAGTCTCCTCCAGGTCTTTATATCTCCCCCTTCTTTAATAAGATTCCCTGCACTCTGCCCAAAGTTTGGTTATGAGCCTCAGCATCTGCTTTGATACCTTGCTGAGTAGAGTCTTTCAAAGGCCCTCTGTGGTAGGCTCCTGTCCTGTTCCCTATTTTCTCCCTCTTCTGATGCCTGTTCCGTTTGCCTTTCTGAGTGAGGATTGATCCTCTTACCCAGAGTCCTCCTTCTTGCTTAGCTTCTTTAGGTATACAGATTTTAGTATGTTTATCCTATATTATATGCCTAATATCCACTTATGAGTGAGTATGTACCATGTATGTCTTTCTGTTTCTGTGATACCTCACTCAGGTTGATCTTTTTCAGTTCCCACCATTTGCCTGCAAATTTCATGATTTCCTTGTTTTTAATTGCTGAATAGTGTTCTATTGTGTAAATAAACCACAATTTCGGTATCCATTCCTCAATTGAGAGACATTTGGGTTGTTTCCAGATCCTGGCTTTTGCAAATAAAGCTACTACAAACATGGTTGAGAAAATGTCCCCGTTGCATACTTGAGCATCTTTTGGATATATGCCTACGAGTGGTATAGCGGGATCTTGAAAAAAATCCTAATTTTCTCAGAAAGATCCAGATTGATTTCCAAAATAGTTGTACAAGTTTAAATTCCCACCAGCAATGGAGGAGGGTTTCCCTTTGTCCACTTCCTCTCCAGCATGTATTGTCACTTGAGATTTTGATCTAAGCAATTCTGATGTGTGTAAGGGGAAATCTTGGGGTTGTTTTGATTTGCATTTCCCTGATGACTAACGACGTTTAGTATTTCTTTAAGTGTTTCCCTGCCATTCGATATTTCTCTGTAGAGAATTCTCTGTTTAGGTCTATACCCCATTTTTTAATTGGATTACTTGATTTGTTTCTGTTTAACTTCTTGAGTTCTTTATATTTGTCCTTACATTTCAAATACAGTTAACACAATGGAATACTACTCAGAAATTAAAAACGAGGAAATCATGAAATGTGCAGGCAAATGGTGAGATCTAGAAAAGGTCATCCTGTGTGAGGTATCCCAGAAGTGGGAAGACACACATGGTGTATACTCACTTATAAGTGGATATTAGACATATAATATAGGATAAACATACTAAAATCTGTACACTTAAAGAAGCTAAGCAAGAAGGAGGACCCTGGATAAGATGAACAATCCTCACTTAGAAAGGCAAACAGGGTGGAAATTGGAAGAAGGAGAAAACAGGGAACAGGACAGGAGCCTACCACAGAGGGCTTCTGAAAGACTCTACCTAGCAGGATAATAAAGCAGATGCTGAGGCTCATAACCAAACTTTGAGCAGAGTGCAGGGAATCTTATGAAAGAGGTAGGAGACAGAAAGAACTGGAGGAGACAGGAGCTCCACAAGGAGAACAACAGAACCAAAAATGTGGGCACAGGGGTATTTTCTAAGACACATACTTCAACCAAGGGCCATGCATGTAGAGAACCTAGAACCCCTGCACAGATGTAGTCCATGGCAGCTCAGTTTCCAAGTGGGTACCTTAGTAAGGGGAACAGGGGCTGTCTCTGACATGAACTCAGTGGCTGGCTCTTTGATTACCTCCCCCTGAATGGGGAGCAGCCTTACCAGGCCACAGAAGAAGACAATGCAGCCAGTCCTGATGAGACCTGATAGGCTAGGGTCAGATGGAAGGGGAGGAGCACCTCCCCTATCAGTAGACTTGGAGAAGTGCATGGGAGAAGAGGGAGGGAGGGTGGGATTGAGAGGGAATGAAGGAAGGGACTACAGCTGGGATAAATAGTGAATAAACTGTAATTAATATATAAAAGAAAAATTAAAAAATACAATTAAAAGTTTGCTTTTTGTCAGCTATGAATAATTCACATGGTGAAGGTTAAACAGCTATATTAACCTATAAAAATTGTATACATTTATTATCTTAAAGTTTCTATAGGTCAACAGTCTGTGCACAGCTTAACATAACCTTTGAGTTGTAAAGACTCTCATAGATTGCAGTCAGGATACTGTCCCCAGATAGCTTCTCATCTGAAATTCGACTAGCCCTGTGTCTGTTTCTAAGTTCATATGGCAGTTGGCTAAGATTCCTAGTCCACCGGAATTGTGAGATAATATATGTGTGAAGATTGTTAACTGGTAGGCTTTTTTTGTAGGTTGATTAGTCCCTTTATCATGGTCTGCAGTCCAGAGTTATGATAAGCCAGCTTTCACCAGGACAACACAGAAGATGAAGAAAAATGAGGAAGAAGAAAACTGAGCCTCTTAATTACCTCTAATGAACTACTCTTCACCCTAACCTACCCTCTTACTTGTGAACTGCCCTTTGAGAAATGAAACAGGCACTTACTTTACTTGCATCATTGCAGTTTTAGGTCATGTATTTACAGCAGATTAGTCTGTATCTAACCCACTCAAACCATTGATTGGCTGAGTTCTTCATGTCTGTTAGGTGCCAAGTACACTACTACCTTGGTAAAGATGTGAAAGAATCTAAGAGGAATTTTCAGTTTTAAAGGCAAAACAAAGCTGCTTTGTTCTACTTTTCTTGTGGGAAATTGTCACCCAAAACAATTAAAAAATAAGAAACAGAAGCTTTTTTTTAAATTAGAGATATATTTTGAATCGTAACACATACATGAAAAAGCAGATGGAAACCTAACAATAGGAAGTGATTTTAGAATACTCCAACATGAAGCAAGCCTTGGTTACAGCCCTGGAACCTCAAAAAGAGGTCAAGAGGGGCCCCAGGTACTATGGGAAGTAGATTCATAGCAGTGAGCTAAAAATATGGCAGCTTGCAAGAAGGTGTGCCATCTGACTTGTCCTAAGATCCTCAAGTTGTTTCCTGCCTCTTTTTTTTTTTTATATATAGGATTGCCTAGGCTAACTTTGAACTCTCGTGCTCATGCAGTTCTCCTGTCTCAGCCTCCTGAGCAGCTGGAACTCCTTGTACATAGTACCTCACCCTCATTGTTACTAATAAAAATTAAACAGAGAGAGGAAAGGTAGAAAAGAAACACCATTAGAAATGTATTTTCTCATATTTTAATCTTTGAAATCACAATGTTAATCATAACCAATGGAATGGTGCCTTTTAATTGCATGATTTTTTTTGCATACTTGTATAATGTTGCTCATGTTCTTATATTAGGTAGAATATGATTGCACTGTTTTCCCCCAAGTAAGGATGACTCTCTGGATTAAAACATCCCACCAAAAGACTATTAGTAGGAGAAAGACCAAATAGGCCTGATCTTAAGAATAGTCATTTTTATGAAATACCAAAACACCAGGAATAAAGGTAGTGCCCCCTCCCATTTTTATTGTTATGGTGGTGGTGCTGGTGTGGTTTTGGTCTGGTTTGATCGGCCTCAAAAATAACTGAGATTATAGATATGTGTTACTATGGCCTATTTCTAAGAACTTTTTAAAGAGATTTTTAAAAATCATATAAAAGATTGGACATAAGAACACTATTACATAATAGAGATGAAAGATCAATGGCTTAAAACACACAGTGAAAATGATTTTCAGCCAGTATATTTGTAGACATTACCTGTTGGAGAAAGTTTTTAGAGAGTTGTTGGCAAAGAAAAAGGCAAGATACTGGGGACACAACGGATCTGGTACTACAATTTTGCTGAGGAAAGGGCCTTCTCATCATAATAAATAAAGGAATTTTCAGAAGACTAGTTTATTCAGTAGGCTTAAAAATACCAAATCTGGACTGAAACACACACCTTCAGGGATGCTGCCCACAAAGAGGATAGGAAGCTGCCAATAGTATAAAAGCAATGAATTCTCCAATAGGTCTGAGTGTTGAAAATTCATTTGAGATACTGTTGCAGAGTAGAAAGAATTTGAAATAAATACAAGGAAATCAAGTTTGAAAATAAAGCCACTATAATGTAAACTTAAGAAAAGAGAATACACCTAGGAAATAAACAGTTTCTATATAGTCAGAGTAGTCTTAATGTTATGCTTGCTAAGATATAAAATATGTCTAATGATATCAGAAATTGATAGTATTAGATAACATGTCAGGGAAGCCAAGCATGGCTTATACCTTTAATCCCAACACAAGTTCAAGGCAAGTGTAGGCTACATATTGAGTCCTAGGTCAGCCTGAGCCAGAGGGTACTCTCTCAAAAGTATCAGAAGAAATGATGAAAAGACCTTAAAGGGTTAACATTGGCAGCAGTTTTTGACCCTTTCACCCTTAATTGAAAATTTTAAGTCAGTGGCCAGCTCTTTGATCACCTCCCACTGGTGAGGTGTCCTTACTAGGCCACAGAGAAAAAGGATCCAGACAGTCCTGATGAGACCTAATAGGCTAGGGTCAGATAATAGGGGAGGAGGACCTCCCCTATCAGTGTACTAGGGGATGGATGTGAGGGAAGTAGTAGGAGAGAGGCTGGGATGGGGAAGAGTTGAGGGAGGTTCCTATAGCCTGGATACAAAGTGAAAAAATTATAAATAATAATAATAACAAATAAAAAGTTCAGTAAAAAATTTTCAGTAACTATATCATGTAATCAGATTTAAAAACTGGAAATTGCTGAGTAGTATTCCATTGTGTGAATGTACCACAATTTCTGTATCCATTCCTCTGTTGAGGAACATATGGGTTGTTTCCAGATTCTGGCTCTTACGAACAAAGCTGCTACGAACATGGTTGATCAGATGTCCTTGTTGTATACTTGAACATCTTTTGGATATATGCCTAGGAGTGATGTAGCTGGATCTTGAGGTAGCAATATTCCTAATTCTCTGAGAAAGGGCCAGATTAATTTCCAAAGTGATCGTAGAAGTTTGCATTCTGACATGCTCAGCAGTTAAAAACAAGGAAAGCATGAAATTTGCAGGCAAATGGTGGTAACTAGAAAAGATGGTCCTGAGTGAGGTATCCCAGAAGCAGAAAGGCACAAGTGGTATATACTCACTTATAAGTGGATATTAGACATATGATACAGGATAATCATACTAAAATCTGTACACCTAAAGAAGCTAAGCAAGGAGGAAGACCCTGGATGAGATGATCAGTCCTCATTCTGAAAGGCAAATGGGACTGACATCGGAAGAGGAAGAAAACAGGGAACAGGACAGGAGCCTACCACAGAGGGCCTCTGAAAGACTCTACACAGCAGGGTATCAAAGCAGATGCTGAGGCTCATAACCAAACATTGGGCAGAGTGCAGGGAATCTTATGAAAGAAGGGGGAGATAGAAAGACCTGGAGGAGACAGGAGCTCCACAAGGAGAGCAACAGAACCAAAAAATCTGAGCCCAGGGGTCTTTTCTGAGATTGATACTCCAACCAAGGACTATTCATGGATATAACCTAGAACCCCTGTACCATGTATCCCATGGCAGCTCAGTCTCCAAGTGGGTACCCTAGTTATGAAAGCAGGGACTGTCTCTGACATGAACTCAGTGGCTGCCTCTTTGGTCACCTCCCCCTGAAGAGGGAGGGAGCAGCCTTGCCAGGTGACAGAGGAAGACAGTGCAGCCAGTCCTGATGAGACCTGATAGGCTAAGGTCAGATGGAAGGGGAGGAGGACCTCCCCTATCAGTGGACTGGGGGAGGGGCATGGGAGGAGAAGAGGGAGGAAAGGTGGGATAGGGAGGGACCTCCATGTGAGATACAAAATGAATAAATTGTTACTTAAAAAAAGTGCAGCCTAAGTTCTCCTGAATATAAAAGAAAGATCTCCACTCAAACCTTCATATTCAGAGTTCATCTCAGTGTGCATCTTTAAACATAACCTTTTATTTGTGATAAAGCCATTTCCTTCTGACTGGATTTTTCTTTTCTTCGCTCCTCATTAATTCCTCTCTTCCGTTTGTTGATTTTCCTGTAATCTTCCTCCCACCCAAATCTTAGATACTTTTCTATCTTCTTTAAGTTTTTTTCCATTAATTTATTTATTTCATTAAATCATTTAATAATTTACGTCCCTCCTCTCCTCCTGGTCTCTCCCTCTCTCCTCCTCTTTCCCTATTTCCCCACCATTTCTCTTCAGAAAAGGGGAGGCCTCTCATGAGTATCAACCCACCTTGGCATATGAAGTTGCAGTGGGCATAGACAAGGCAGCCCAGTTAGGGAAAAGAGATCCTAAGGCACACAAGGAACTCAGAGACAGCCCCTACTCCAATTGTTTGGGGACCCACATGCTGACCATGCTGCATGTTTGCTAAATATGTGTAGAAGGCCTATATCCAGCCTGTGCATGCTCTTTGATTGATGGTTCAGTCTCTCTGAGCCCCCATGGGCCCAGGTTAGTTTACTCAATAGGTCTTCCTGTGATGTCCTTAACCCCTTCTGGCTCCCTCTGTCCATCCTCCCACTCTTTCACAAAACTCCCTGAGCTTGGCCTATTGTTTGGCTGTGGGTCTCTGTATCTTTTTCCATCAGTGCTGGATGAAACCTCTCAGAAGTTAGTAATGCTAGGCTCCTGCCTGCAACTATAACAGAATATCAGTAATGTTAGAGGTTAGCTCTCTCCCATGGGATGGGTCTCAAGTTGGGCCAGTCATTGGTTGGTCATTCCCTCAATCCCTGCTCCATCTTTATCCCTACACTTCTTGTAGGTGAGACAAATTTTGGGTCAGAGGTTTTATGGGTATGTTTGTGTCCCCATTCCCTCCATTGGAAGTCTTGCCTCATTATAGGAGGTGGCCATTTCAGGTTCCAAATCCCCTGATGCTAGGAGTCTTAGCTAGGGTTACCCTCATAGATTCCTGGGAGTTTCCCTTGACCTAGGTTTCTGGCTCATCCCATAGATTTCCCCCCACCAGTTCCATTTCTCTCATTTTTCTCCTGACATCTGCTCCACACTTGATCCTCCCTGTTCCCCTCCCCACCCCCTCTCCTACCCAGTTCCCTCCTTCCACTTACCTCTGATGTCTATTTCATTTCTCCTTGTGAAGCACCCTCTGTTGGGCCCTCCTTGTTATGTGGCATCTTCGGTTTGGATTATGGAATGGTTATCTCTTACTTTATGACTATAAGTCCACTTATAACTGAGTGTATACCATGGGTGTCTTTCTGCTTCTGGGATAGCTCACTCAGGATGATGTTTTCCAGTTACCACCATTTACCTGCAGATTTCATGCTTTCCCTGCTTTTAATTGCTGAGTAGTATTCCACTGTGTAAATGTACCACAATTCTGTATCCATTCCTCAACTGAGGGACATCTGGGTTGTTTCCAGATTCTGGCTATTACAAATAAAGCTGCTATGTACATGGTTGAGCAAATGTCCTTGTGGTATGGTTAAGCGTCTTTTGGGTATATACCCAGGAGTGGTATAGCCGGGTCTTGAGGTAAAGCTATTCCCAATTTTCTGAGAAATTGCCAGATTTAATTCCAAGATGGTTGTACAAGTTTGCACTTCCACCAACAATGAAGAAGTGTTCTTGTTCCACATCCTCAGCACTGTGTGATATCACTTGAGTTTTAATTGGCCCATTCTCTACGTTTTAATGCTATTATTCTTTCTAAAGATTCAAACTTTACCAGTCTTTACTCACTGGAAATTCTTTATTTCCTCTCTGCATCTTATAAAGTATTAAGAAAATTTGCCTAATTTAAATTGTTCAGCACCAGAATATCAACTGGTAGTATCTCCTTCCCTAGATATGTTACCTCATTAATTTCATATTTATGCATAATTAATTTATCTTACAACATATTCCAGCCACTATTCTGTCTTTTCTGCTGATGAGAGTAGGTTATTTTTATCTTTCATTCCTGTAAGACTGAGAAGAGAAGTTGCCTTCTTAGTAGAAGATAGAACATTCCTTATAGTATCCCAAGGTAAGATAGCTTCCTAGACTTCAGACTTCTCTGTCTTTTCTCAGGTGGTCAGAAAACTACATGGTCTTCGCTGAAGAACTATCAAGTATTCACTGTTAAGATGGCCAGTAAAGAATAATGTAAAGCAATTTTCTGCTTAGTAGGGAATTTATTCTCTTAACAGCTCTTATAATACTATGCAAAGGTCCTTCTGAGAATTGAGAATCGAAGTAGAGAAGTAAGTGCCTAGCACCAAGTAAGGGACTAATAAGGAATATTTTCCTGTATTATTCCTTCTAGAGGCCGCTCTTGCTTTCCCATATTGTTTGCCAGAGATAACATATGTTCCTAAGGAACTAGGGTGATAGCTAGTATTTACTTAGTTCGTTATTTAGTTATTTTGCTGAAAGTAGGCTGGGCTTTAGGCAAAATTGTGAAATGAGATCACTTTCCCCTTAATGTAGTCTATGGACCTTTCCATTCATCGGCCATTCATTCATTTATAAATAAGAAAATAAGACACAGAATTGTCTCCGCCAACAAGCTTCAACCTTCTGGACTCAAGCTTTTCTCCTGATTCAGCCTCCTAACTGAGTAGCTGGGACCAAAGTTACCCACCACTGCACCAGCATCTCTTCTGTCATGTATTTCCCATGAATATACATATATGGATTGCTTATACCATTAGCTTTCTAAATAACATATTGCTATAAAACAAAACATTTTATTAACCCAGTCTCCATATCTTTTTTTTTTCAAGACAGGGTTTCTCTGTGTAGCCTTGGCTATCTTGGTAGACAGGCTGACCTTGAACTCGTAGAGATCCACTTGTCTCTCCATCCTGAGTACTGGGATTAAAGCCATGTGCTACCACCTCTTGACTCAGCTTTTACATAATAGTTATGAATATAATTACTAAGAAGCAAAGAAAGCTAGTGAACACTAGAGCACCAAAAGTGTTCCAAAATCTGGAACTTTTAAAAGCATGGGCATGATAGTACAACTAAAATATTCCATACCTACACTGGTATGACAGATTGTAATAACAATGAAGGCTTTTGAAAAGTAGTGGATAAAATTAGCTTCTGGCTGTGTATATAAGGTGGGTATGAGACATACATGAAGTCTATATTTAGACTTGAGTTCCATCCCCCAAATATGTCATTTATTAGGTATTTGAAAATACTCTGAAACTTGGTTTTTTGTTTTTGTTTTTTTTTTTTTTTGTTGTTGGTGGTGGTTTTTTTGTTGTTTTGTTTTGTTTTGTTTTTATTTGCCATGCTGAGGACTGAACCCAGGACTTTACACATTTCAGGTTTGGGGGTTGGTTGGTTTGTTTGTTTGTTTGTTTGTTTGTTTGTTTTTATGAAGGACACAAGCAGTGGTACAACAAGTAGTAATACCCCGATGTTTTCACATTTCCAGAAGTCACATTGGGGCATTAGCAGTTAGCAGTAGCTTCTTCTCCCACTTTCGCCACTGTTTTAGCTACTGCTTGTTCTGTAACTATGAGTCTGCAATGCTGTACATAATCCACTTCAAGGAATTTCACTTGCTCATTTAGGCTCCCTCAAGCTGCCTTAAAACTTGAATTTGAGCATCCCAAATATTACTCATAGTCATGAGTTAAGCATACCACTAGCAGTCATGGTTAAAGCACAGAATAAGCTACAGAAAGAAACTATATTATTTCTTTTTTAAATTTTTTATTTATTACAATTTATTCACTTTCTATCCCAGATGTAGCCCCCTCCATCAGCACCTCCCAATTCTGCCCTCCCTTTTCTCCTCCCATGCCCCTTCCCCAGTTCACTGATAAGGGAGGTCCTCTTCCCCTTCCCTCTGACCCTAGCCTATCAGGTCTCATCAGGACTGGCTGCATTGTCTTCCTCTGTGGCCTGGTAAGGCTGCTCCCCCCTCAGGGTGCCATCCCCCACCACTCAGGGGGAGGTGATCAAAGAGGCAGCAACTGAGTTCATGTCAGAGACAGCTCTCTCTGTTCCCATTATGAGGGAACCCACTTAGACACTGAGCTGCCATGAGCTACATGTGTGCAGGGGTTCTAGGTTATCTCTATGAATGGTCCTTGGTTGGAGTATCAGTCTCAGAAAAGACCCCTGTACCCAGAATGTTTTGGATCTGTTGCTCTCCTTGTGGAGCTCTTGTCCTCTCCAGATCTTATTATCTCCCACTTCTTTCATAAGATTTCCTGCACTCAGCTATGTAGACAAAGAGATGGGTGAAAAGTTTCTACCTGGAACACTGATGTTACTTCCTATCTCTCTTCTGGTCCATGGGAAGGCCACATAGTGTGCTGCACTCCATCCAGACAAGGCCTTCATAGCAAGCACTCACAGTGCTCTAGGAGTCACTTCCATTTAGTTCCAGTAATCTTTGTAGAATTTGTACCCTGTCTCTGATTTCACACCTTAGACCTTTAGTACCTAATAGTAGCAGTTATGGATGGATGTGTACCAAAACTCTTGTACTTTGAGAAAAGATCCATCGATACCAAACCCTTAAATATTTGAAAACCTTGGATTACTATACAAAAATACATCCTAAAGACATCCATTACGAACATTCTGATTTTACATGATTAGCATCCAAATTCTGGTGTGTGTATTTGTATGTGTCCCTTCAAGATAGAGTTGCAGGTATCCCAGGCTGGCCTCAAGTTTTTGGTTGTGGAAGATAACCCTGAATATCTTACCCTCCTGCCTCTACCTCCAGAAATACTGAGCTTACAGATGTGTGCCTCAATGCCTAGTTTATGCCCAGCTGATGATCAGCCCCAGAAAGCACTCCACCAACTGAGTTGCATCCTCGGTCACAGAAATTGTTTTGTTTTGTTTTGTTTTGTTTTCCAAAAGGATTCATCAGTTACAGTATCGTGAAGGTGGTAGATAACCGGGTTTGTTCATGGTTCTGCCTTAGACCTTACTGACACTTCTTCCTTCAGGGTCTTATGAAAAAGGTTACCAATTTCCTTTTTTTGCTTGTTTGTTGATTACCCAAATCAGCCACTAATTCAGTGGTTCCCCACCTGTTGTCTCCACCATTTTGGGAATTTAAGCTACCCTTTCATAGGGATCAACTTTCAGATATCCTGCATATCAGATATTTACATTATGATTCACATCAGTAGCAAAATTAGAGTTATAGCAGTGAAAATAATTTTATGGTTGAGAAACCTATATTAAATGGTCGCAACATTAAGAAGATTGACCAGTGGTCGTTACATATACTCTTCATCATCCATTGAATTGCTTTATTATGCTGCCACCAAAATCCCGTCACTTCCATATTCAAACTGAGTAGAGTTGAGAAGCAGTTATTTAATGTTCCCTCTAAGCCTCAATCTCTTTATCTGTAGTGCAGATAATAGTACTTAAAATGAGTTAACTGGTAAGAATTATCTGAGATAATTCCATATAAATGGTGGTGGTTAGGATATAGTACTGCCTTAAATATTATTGCTATAGCTATATCTGCAAGAGAACTGCCTCAACAAATGAGAGAATTGAAATATAGCAACTCCATATTCATTTAACAAAGAAAAATAGTAAACCAATAAAAAGCAAGAAGGAAAAAATTCAATATAAACTCAAAGACAATGAAATAGAAAGTGTAGGGGGGACAAATGTACAACACTAGTAAAGCAAAACAGGCTATAACCACAGGTAGGAAGGAGATTGGGAGCTATTTCAAAATAATTACATGAGTAAGGCTGATGTGAATATATAAAAGAAGGTCATGAGTTGAAAAGTGTCAAAGCTGTTCTGGAGATGTAGCTCAGCTGGTAGTACACTTGCCTAGCACACAGGAAGTCCTAGGTTCTTTCATAAACATAAAACCCAGTATGATGGTGCAGACTTGTAATTCCAGAACTCTGGAGGTGAAGGAAAAAGGATCAGAAGTTCAAGGTCATCCACAGCTACATTGCGAGCTTGAGGGAACTACATAAGACCCTGTGTTTAAAAAAAAAAAATGTGCTGGACTGGGTGGCACATGCTTTTATGGGGCAGAGGCAGGTGGATATCTGAGTTGGAGACCAGCTTGGTCTACAAAATGAGTCCAGGACTGCCAAGGCTATACAGAGAAGCCCTGTCTCAAAAAAATAAATAAATAAATGATTTTTTAAAAAGCAAACAAAGAAAAAAACAGGGTAATTGTTAAAGCTCAGTGATGGACTGAGTTTACCATAACTAGTCTTTGCATTTCAGGGTATACTCAAAAATAATACTAAGTTTATTAGTGTTAATTTGTTCTGAAATACATAGTTTTAAGGGAAAATCTAAAGCATATTATTTATAAATGAGCAGAAGAATCAAGTATACCAGTAGTCTTGAAAAGAATTTAAATCATTAGTAAATGAGAATGCAGCATGTGTAATACACATACACAATCACAATGCAGATCCCCCAAAATTTCTTATTAGCATCTGATTTCTTTTATAAATTTATAGCCATGAAAATGAAAATTGGCATAGAAAAGAAAATAGAATGCTAATTTAATATATGAATACAAATCCAAAAATCTTAATAAAGCATCTGTAAAGTTCCGAATTATATTTAAACAGCCGGTTTTATCCAAAATGCAAGTATAGATCAGTATTAAGAAATCTATTCATATAAGTAACTAAATTAGTAAATCAAAGGAAGAAACACTGGGTTTATTATATTAATAGGTAATACAGATTTATGAAATTGAACTTCTAAAGAAAAAATGCATCAGACAGGCTTAAAACTAAATTTTTATGTCTAAGTGCATTAGTGATTTTATTTCCAAAGTGAAGATCAAAGTAGCATTTGATATAGCTTACTTTAAACTCCATTGATGGAGAAATTTAATTTTGTTATATAATTGGAAATCAGTGAAGAATTTTGGGTGGGACCATAACCTATTTTAATTTTTGTTTCATTTGTGTTTGTTTGTTTGTTTGTTTGTTTGTTTATAGCTAGGATATAGATGTTTATGGCTAGTATAAAGATGTGACTAGATAAAGACTTTTTTTTTCCAAGGCAGAGTTTCTTTGTGTTTGTGGCTGTCCTTTACTTGCTTTGTAGACCATGCTGACATTGAGCTCACAGAGATCCACCGTCCCCTACTCATGATAAACAGTCTTTTTTATTTCATTTTATTTATTTTACTTTATTTTGAGATATATTATCTTTCATTGTATAGTCAAGGTTGGTCTTGAACTCCACCTCTGTCTTCCATGTGTTGGAATTATGAGCCTGTGCCACCACACCTGGCCCTTATTTATGCTTTAGGATTATTCTGCCTACTGTAAAGACAAAGGACTGAGAAGGGGAAAAATGGAAGCAAGAAGACAATATTCTTGATAATATACTACTGCTTTTCAAAATTAGTTCTGGATAAATGTGAATGCATGAAAGATGAGGACATAACAAGAATACAAAAATAAAAATAAAAACAAGTGCCCTGCAGTAAATTTATATTGTAGGATTTTTAGCATTCATTAGTAATGCATTTTTAAGTTTTGTGGTTTTTTTAATACTAGAACTGGAATCAGCAAACTGCACCTATGATTCTTTTTTTTTTTTTTCTGTAAGTGAAGTTTAATTGAAACACAGCCTCACCTATTCATTTCCCATTGTGTTGGTAGGATAGGAGCCATCTGTCCTGCAAAGCTGAAAATATTTGCTAAATGGCCTTTTACTGAAAATGCGGTAACACATTTAGTGTGGCCCAGATGTATATGTGTGTATGTGCAGAAAAAAACAGTAAAGAAAATCTCCATAGTCCAGTTTATTTTTCTCCTGGTTCTAGGGACTGAACCAAAGACCTTGCACATGATATGCAAATACGGTATCACCAAGCTTCAACCCCAGGCCATGGTGGGTGGGGGTGCAGTAGGATCGGAAAGAAGATCAAGGCCTGTCTGGGCTACCTAGGGACTTAAAGGCCAACCTGAGAGATACATGAGATAGTTTTTCAAATGAAAAAGAGTGCTTCTTTGTTTGCTGCTTTAAAAGTGTCTCTTGAATGAAGTAGAGGAATATTCTGAACCAAGAACTCTTTCCATAACTGGTGGTGATCAAACATGATGTTTGGTTCAGTGTAGTCTGATGAGGCATGTCTCGTGCAGACTGCAGTTGTGTATTAGGTGGACTCCCTAACTTCTGTTCTGTTGGAGCTTCTTAAGAGTACTTAACTGATTTCATTTTGAGATATGGAAGAATTCTGCTCTGATGAAAAGTTTGTGTTTTCCTTACTAAAAAACAGAGTCATCTGTATTTAACTGGAAGTGTGTAGCCGTCTGGGTATAATTCTAGGATCTAACATAGACATGTGTTTCAGTTGATTTCTAATGTATTTGCATGAGATCCTTGACATGAAAATTTGATGTAGCAGGAAGAGCCCTAGCTCTTTATTTATTACATAATGGACACAATAATGCATGCTCAATCAATAAGTGTTCAGCTGAGCTCTGTTACCAAAATTGTGCCCACCTCTGCCCAGTTTCTTCATGTAGAAAGCTAGTTAATTCTAATTGTTCTTTCTCCTCCCACTTCCCTTCTACGTTCCGTATACTGAGGATGAAGCTACACAAAAAGATCACTGAGCCACACCCTAACGCCCGTGTTCTGGATGTTTTCAGAATCTCTTTAGGTTTGAAATTTCAATGGTTTTTATTAAATTTTATAAGGCATGTAGATTAGCACTTGGGGTTTTTCTTGGCTCCACATAGATTAAATTTACATTAGCTTTTGTATCTGCTAATCCTTTGGTTATTTTAAGTGCCACTTGTGGTGATGTTCTGAGTATTGGCATAATTTAAATTTTTTTCCAAAGTAAAATATGAGGAAGGGCTTGTATAAAAGCCAGACTTCACCTTCCTTTTCAGCTTAGTTTATTAGGAATTCACTTTTGCTCTCTAATAAGCCCTGAGATTGGACTTTTTAATTTAGACTTTTATCAACTGGGAATTGAGTTTTAGTTACTAGAGCCTTGAAGTCTTTAACTTGTTTGATAATTGATGATTACAATCCATGTAAATTTATTTACGTTCAGTGTACATTCATTTAAGATGGAAAGAATTTATCCTTTAATCTAAAAGTTTGTTTTTTGATTTGTTTTGTTTTTCATGAGCCTTTGTTTTCTAACCTTAGTTATGAAACTCTTCCTTACTGACAGGGAACACCCTTGGCATGTCTAAATATAACTTTGAAGTCATCTTGAGGCCATATCTTGTATATGTGTATAAACATTACAAAGGGTAAATTCCCACATTTGCATCAGCAACTTTTACTATTTTAGTAACAAGAACTAGTTTCACTTGCTTTTAAGACTCAAAGTTAAGAAACATTGCCGTTTCTCAAGATTCTAAAATGCCATTCGTTTTACTGTTGTAAAAATTATTAGGGCTGCTGGGAATCAGGAGAAAAAAAAATACTTCAACAGGATTTTGTTATCAGCAAATCTATTGCAGTTTCCTGTTCTGGCCTCCCTACCTAAGCTATACACCAGAGCCTCTGTAGGCAGGTTCCTCCTTTCTTTTACCACAGGAAAACTGTCCAGCCTCTTTTTCTAGCATTTTCAGGACCCGCCTGACAGGAAATTTTCTAATTGCGGGAACAGCTGGTAGAAGAAAACTTTTCAGGGGCTTGGCCCTCTCTTTTCTAACTTAAGTTTTACTGTCAGGAATTCTTTATCAGCAGCATGGTCTCGTAGTCATGTTTAAATTTTTGTCTTTTCGTGTTCGCTCTATACCGGTAAGCTTTGCTCAACTTTTTTTTTTTTTTAAGATGTTTGATTCAGAATGAACTATAATTATGCTAGTTATTCAGTTTTATAGATTCTTTTAAGGAACTTTTAAAAACTCAGAATAAGTTTTGAATAAACTTTTAAAGAAATACATTTTCGGTTACTAAAAGCTGGTTGGTTATATTAGGCATTTCAACTCTTCATTTTGTTAATTTATTTTTATATTGGATTATTTGTGCTAGAGTAATTTTATCATGCTAGTGTTTATAATTTTAAACAAATGGTTTTACCTCTCAGAATTAAACTGGTTATAAACAGAATTGCAAACTTAACTAATATTATTACTCTGTAATATTACTGAAGTAATATTTTGGCATATGTTTTAAGTATTCAAACAGTATTGTTGTAAGTAGTCAAACAGGTTTTTTTGGAGAGCTTTAAGCATCTCTACATTTAAATAACTGTAAACAAATAATTTAACCTGATTTAGAGTAGGCACAATTTTCAAAGAATTATTTTGTCACAGCGGGTTTAATGAAATGATAATTTGCATTCTATTTAATGTAAAATATGGTCAAAATTAACTTGATGTGCTGCCATGAGAATTGTTCAATACTGCTGCTCTTTAAAGAGAATTAAATTTAGTGATTGAGATTCCTAAATTGGGGGAAAAGTGTTGACAATGTTGATCTGTAGATTTAACAATGCCGTTTCTTTTAAACAAGGAAGAAGTTGGCTCATGGTATTCTGTTAAAGAATTTCATTAAGTAAATATATTGAACTCATTTATTTCATTAGGAAGTGAGATAAATTGAATCTAATCAAATGTTTTCTAGAATAAATTAAAATGTTGTTTCTTACCATGCGTTGGATAACTAGCTTAATTGTTTGCCACATCATATGATTTATCTAAGTATAGATTATAGTAAAAACAAAAGTTAAAGCATCTTTTTAAAATAAATATAATGCTTTAGGAATCTCTGTTGGAAGGGATTGTTCAGGGTCTTTAGTCTACAGTACCATTAAGAAATAAGCTATTTATATTTCATTTGTAATGTCTTTTCTATGTTACACCAAGAAATGGGTCCATAGTTGAGAAATACTTTTT
Source organism: Meriones unguiculatus (assembly GCF_030254825.1). NCBI lineage: Eukaryota > Metazoa > Chordata > Mammalia > Rodentia > Muridae > Meriones > Meriones unguiculatus. The sequence goes on along the minus strand of NC_083369.1, from coordinate 141,452,946 downwards.
ATGGTCTTGTACCAAGTAACATTTAAATATTTTTCTTCGAGCTTTAAAAATGTTTTCTGGCATTCAAAACAATTTGGAAAATACAAATGCCTCAAGAACACATTTCCTGACTCAAGGGAGGGGAGGAAAAGGAAATTATGTATACAAGGTAGGGCATAATGCCAAACATTGAGTCATTCTTTAAAATCAGTTAATATCACCCAGTTTGTGGTCTTAGTGCTAGCATGGTACAAGGTTAGGTTTTTTAATAACTCAAGAAGACAACATTAATTTAACTACCTTTTCTTTAATTCTTTTTACATTTTAGGGTTAAGGTAACATTTTCCCTTCTTGGCTTGAAAAGGATTTTTTTAAAATTTGAGACGGGGTTTCTCTATGTAGCCCTGGCAGTCCTCGAACTTGCTTTGTAGACCAGGCTTTGTAGACTTTCTTTGTAGGTACTCCTACCTCTGCATCCCAGGGCTGAGATTAAAAGTGTAACCATCACACCTGGCTTACAAAGGAATTATTAAGCTAATCTTTTTCCCACTTTAAGAGTGAACTTTGAAGACTAAAAATGAGCAGCTGGGCATGATGGCGCATACCTGTAATCTCAGCACTCAGAGAGGCAGAGGCAGGTGGATCTCTTGAGTTTGAGGCCAGCCTGGTCCACAAAGTAAGTGCAGAACCACCAGGACTACACAGAGAAACCCTGCCTCAAACCAAACAAACAAACAAACAAACAGAAAAGACCAATAATGAACTTGATGGCCCTTAATACTAGTACAATGTGGTCAGTACCCTTAAGCAATGGGTGAAAAATGTCAGGGAAATTTAAAAGAATGATATAAAATTATGTCATAGGTTGATTGCTAGCCCATTTTGGCTGTCATAAAATCTTTGCTTAACAAATAGGCAGAATTCAAAAAATAGAATTAGAGAATTTATAACAATTTTAGGTGCACAGGGATTTTTTGTAGTGAAAAAAGTACTCATGTATCACTTAAAATATCATACACTATGTTAGATCTACTACATAAAACTAGATATGGCAGTACACACCTGTAACCCCAACACTCAGAAGTCATAGGCAGGCAATTTCTGTGAGTTCAAAGTCAACCTGGTCTGCATAGTGAGTTCTAAGACAGCCAGAAATACTCTTGTCTTAATTTTTTTTCAACATAAAAGTAGGAAGATAGTCAAGGAAATTTCTCAGAAAGTACAGATATGAGATTAAAATATGTAATTCCAAACCCACCGAAAAAGAAGTTGCTAAAATAAAAGCCCTGAAAAATGAAATTATTAGCTATTAGATTCCCCACAGAGAGAAAGAATTCATGGATGGTAAAAGTTATGTAAGCACCTAATATTCTGAGAAAAAGTGGACTCCCGCTTATCTCATTAGTGTAGAGTTTCAAAAAATAAAGACAAAGGAGAATCTTTTAATTTTTTTAAATAGGATTGAACACTCCAAAGTTAAAGGAAGGGGGATTTCTGTATATTTGAAGCCCAGATGGTTTATTTATTGAGCTCCAGGCTAGCAAAGGCTATATAGTGAGACCCTGTCTTAATATATATATAATAGAGGCCAGTAAGATGTCTCAGGGGTTAAGGAGTAGGGGCATTTGCTGCCAATCCTGGCTACCTGAGTTAAGTCCCAGAGAGCCACATGGTAGAAAGGAGCTAACCCACTCCACAAAGTTTTCCTTTGCCTTGCATGTTGTCACACACACCAGAAATAGATGTTAAATACATTTTTAAAAGGCCATCGAAGACTGGAGAGATGGCTTAGTGGTTATGAGTACTGGCTGCTCTTCCACAAAATTCAGGTTTGAGTCCCAGCACCTACATGGCAGCTTACAGAGATCTGTTCCATATGATCACACATTCTCTTCTGGTCTCCATGGGCAACAGGCATACATGGGCAGAAAATACTTATACTTACAAAATAAATAATTTTTTAAATCCTAGCACAGAGAAGAAGAAGTAGGTATAAAGTCTCATTCCTAGCCAAGACGACATTCATAATTGACACCTGCTGGGAAAGGAAAAAATCAGTTTTCTCCAATGCACTGTCACTGGGTACATCAGCCACACTACAGGGCAAGCCCAAGCCTAGGAATATTTGGCTAACACAAAATAAACTCCATGCTCTTTTTGGTTGGTTTGGATTTTTTTGTTGTTTTTGTTTGTTTTTAAAATTTATTTATACAATATTCTGCCTGCATGTATGCCTGCACACCAGAAGAGGGCACCAGATCTCATTATAGATGGTTAGAGGCCACCATGTGTTTGCTGGGAATTAAATTCAGGACCTTTGGAAGAACAACCAGTGCTCTTAACTTCTGAGCCATCTCTCCAGACCTGAATCTGTTTTTCTTTCCTTTTGGTTTTGTTTTTGTTTGTTTTTCGAGACAGGGTTTGTTTCCTGGCTCTTGTGGACTCACTGTATTGACCAGGCTGGCCGAGGACTCAGAGATCGCCTGCCTCTATTTCCTGAGTGCTGGGATTAAAGGTGTTCACCACAGTGCCCAGTAACTTTATGTTTTTTGTATGTCTACTTTTTGTTTTTTTTTTTTTTTTTTGTCTTGTTGGTATTTGTTGGTTGATCGGTCTTGACCTTTCTTTGATTTTTATTTATTTATTTATTTGTTCGTTTGTTTATTTATTTATTTATTTATTTATTTATTTTTAGCAAGAGGCAGAAAATTAAATTGGTTGTGTCGGGAGGTAGAGAGGAGCTGGAAGAAGCTGGGAGAGGAGAAACCTCAATAAAATATATTGTATGTAAAGAGGTCATCTGCAAAGTGTGACTAGGTTAGCATCACCCATCTTGTAAGCAACCCAGTTGCTAGAAGGCAATGAAGAAATGACATCAAATTTCTGAGCCAAAGTTATTTTCAGCCTGATATCTGACTCCAAGCCAGACTTTACAACTATGAAAACAAAATAAGGACAAGATTTATGCAGTCCAGAAAATTTTCTTCCAGCAGGGCATAGCAGTCAGGAGCCTGAGATAGAATTGTGAATTTGAGACCAGCCTAGACTACATAGCAAGACCCTGTCTTAGGACACTGAAAAAATTTCCCCCCATATAATCTTTCATAGGAAGTTATAAAGGGCAATCCTAAAAGAGGGAGGCATAAAAAAAAAAAAAAAACAAAAAACAAAGCAAGAACAGAACATCATAGATTCAGCCAGTAAAAAACTCCCCATGGATTGGCCTGGAAATCACTGTTAGAGGCTCATATAAAAGAAATCTACTGTATTACCTAGTATGTCATTGGGATGTCAATGCTGTTGTATAGGGATTTAACCTAGTCAGGATCAGGCTATAGAGAGTACTTTTTAAATTGCAAAATAGAAAACAGAGCATTGGTGTTCTCTCTCACATACAAACATACAAGAGTGCACACAACACACATCTTGTCTCAGGCTGACCTTGAACTGCTTCTCATGCCTCAGCCTCTCTCCAACAGGGATTACAGGCATGTTTCAGCATGCCTGTACAGAGCATTAGTTTTGGGTGGTTTTTGTTGTTGTTGTTTTGTTTTGTTTTATTTGTTTGTTTGTTTGCTTGTTTCAAGACAGGGTTTCACTGTGTAACAGCTCAGTCTGGCCTCAAACTCACAGAGATCTGCCTGCCTCTGTCTCCCAAAGTGCTGGGATTACAGGTGTGTACCATTGTGCCTAGCTTAGTTTTCTTCATGGGCTTAGCAATGTGAAAACATAGCTACAGGGGAAAGTTAAAGAATATGGGCACTATCGACTTTTACAAGGTGGGGGAGTTAAGATTCTATTCAAAAACAGGATAATGAAAGAGTTTAAGTAAAAGTAATATAATTATCAACAGTAGAAAAGATGATTAAAGAAGGAAGAGATCTAAGTGAGCCTTTGTCTTATTTTAAAGTTATTAGGTATCCTAAGTTTAATAAATTATCAAAGTAAATGCAAAACTAATTGCTTTTAAAATCTGTGTTGAGCAATGCATGATGGCAGATGCCTTTAATAACATGACTGACAATGCAGAGGCAGGTGGATTTCTTGAGTTTGGGCCAGCCTGGTCTACATAATGAGTTCCAGGACAGCCAGTGCTACAAAGAGGTACTCTGTCTCATATATCAATAAATGCAAAAACCTATATAACCTGCCTTTCACTATAAGCTGCTCTGCCACTATCTTGTTTGTAATCTATGTACATGTGTTACTTTGAATTAGAAATTTAAAAAAAAAATTAGGGAATGACATATATTTGGAACTAGAGAAGGTGACTCAACAGTTAAGAGTATTTGTTGTTCTTGCCCATTTTAGCACCCACACCAGATTCCTCTCAACTGCATGTAACTCCAGCTCTAGGACACTCCTTCAGTACCTACACACTTGCTCATTCACATGCAGAGAATCACACACATACATATTAAATTTTTAAAAAGTGAAAAATAAGTATTGTAGGCTGACAAAAGTCTATTGTATAATAAAGAAAAAGGTTGAAGCCGTATTGCAAAGGACCTCAAATGGTGAAGCAGTGCGTTCAACTTGGGATAACTTGAAGAGGTGTTTGAGCAGTCTGGTCATGTAACTGGAGCAGAATATTTTTCAGAAAAATGTATCAAGAAAGATGAACTAGACAGAGGCAGGACGAGGTATTATGTATGCACACCCAGACCTATTTCAGTCAGTTTTCTACATGAAAGATTAAAGGGTTACAATCTGCATGATACTATTAGCAATAGAAGAAAGGAAGAAAGGTCTTCCAAGTGCCATACTTGATATGTAGTTGGTATTTCAGTATATATTTATTGACTGCAGAGATCAAAGGAAGCCTGCATTTTTAGTGGCTTAATTGACATGAGAGGAAAGGAAGGGTAGCTATCAAAAAAGAGAATAGTAACCAGTGTTTATTCTGAGATCCATTCCATGATTGTAGCCTACATTGTAACAGTAAGCCATGATCCTTTTTGCTTGCAGCAGTCTGCTAAATGCTTATGATTTAAGAGCTGTTCCTCCTTGTTTATGTCACATCCTTGTGAAAGGCATTCTAGCAGGTATTTCCTGTGGACTATAATGTGCAAAAATATTGTAGCTGAATTAAATTACATTCCAATTACCCAAGAAAAATAAATGATAAAATGTAGACTATTACAGAGTATAGTACTGCTAGATTCTATAGAAACTAACTGACACATGCTAGAATCCAACCAGTGAACATGGCTCCATGAGGCAAGTTTGCAATCTGTTACTAGTCTTTAAAATGCAATGTGATGATGCTTTGGATGTGGAGAAGAAAGATGACTCCTTTATGTGTATATAATTTATGAATCAATAAGCATACAAATATTGGTTTTTGATAATCATTTTATTGCTAAGCATGTACTACTGAAGCAGGAGATAGATGACTAGTTACAGCTAAGATAATGGCTTATGCCTGTAATTGCAGAATTTAAGAGGCTGAGCCAAAGAGATTTACCACAAGTTCAGGCCAGCTTAAACTGATAGTGATACCCTGTGTGAAAAACAAAGATCACAAAGCCCAGGGGCATAAGTCCAAAAACATCTACCACCCTTAGAGTAGTGTAAGTGTATGGACCTTGTTTGGAAGTAGAAAACTAGAATTGAATCCTGAGTCTGCAACATATTGGCTGTGTTCTTTAGCCCTCATTTAATCTCTTTAAACTTTACACTGCAGAATATCCAAAGCATTTTTTACTTTAATAGAGCTGTTAAATTTATCATGGTAAATGGGGGGAGGAACGCGTGAATTCTGAAATGCTTTTTCCTGATCTTAGAATTTATTATCATCAGCCCTCAAAAACATTAATAAAAGGTTAAAGGTTTGTCATGAAACATGAATACAATATAAAAGGAAGAGCACCTGATATATGTTTGATACAAGATAAATAATAAGTATTTGCTATCCTTTCATATATAGAGATCTTATTTATCACTCCTACCTATGCATTCTTTGTAAAGTTGTTTTTTTTTTTAATTTGGTAGTTTGTATCCTGCTTTTCTTACTATAACTGCTTAGACTCATTCCAAGAGAAATGTGCTCAGAAAGAGGGTAGCACTTTAAAATGAGTTAATGCTTGGTTCAACTCTTAATATCTGACATTAAGTATTGCTATGAGAATTGAAGGGAATAATGCTTGTGGAATTACAAAATACATTAAAATATTGGAAAAAAATTTGTTATTTGCTGGAATTCTAAGACAGTACAAAATTACTAAGATGCCAAAGTAGTAGGCCTATGAACTACAGACTACTTCTGCCTTGGAAAGTGATATGGCATATTCCTTTACCTCCTCTACCTGAAGGTTATTTTTCTTTTCATTACACATTTCCAGAAACTACATTATGGTGTCTTAATGTGTTGGGTTTTATTTTTTTTTTCTGAGAAATCTCTGCAATTACTTCTATTGCCAAAATTATTCTTGATTGGTAGTTGGTTGGTTAGTTTTTAATAGTATTGGGGTTGAACCTGCGGCTTCCCACATGTTAAACAAACGTTCTGCCACTGAGCTTATTGCCAGCCTTGTAAGGGTATATGAAAAAATGCTAATGGAAACATCTGTATAAAGTACTACAATCCTAAAAATAGGGAGACCAGGTATGGTGGCATAATGCCTATAGTCTTAGTGCTCTGGAGGCTGAGGATCAGTAGGATCCTGAGTTTGAAGCCAGCCTGGATTACATAATGAGACCCTAGCTTCAAAAACAAAAGTATTGGTATAAAACTTTTAGATTATTCTACCAGTACTTCTGCATTTAGAACAAAACAACATTGATAGTCAAGAAAATAGAAATGACAGTATTTATTTAACAGACTTATACCTCTGGTTTGTGTGAATCTTGTTGCTGCTGTTTTTGTCTGACACACAGTATTGTCTGGATTAATCTGTTCATCTCAACACAAATAGGTAATTAGAACTCTATGTACATATTATATTTTCTAGTATCCACTTTAGGCTTTAAAGACTCTTTCTGTAAGCTGAATGTGATGTTGCATGCCTGTAATCACAGCACTGGAAAAACTAAGGCAAAAGGATTGCCTACAAGTTGGAGGCCAGCGTGGTCTACATAAGACACTATCTCAAAATATCCTCCCTTGGCCCAAATATTTTTCAGTTTTATTGTGTAAAACAGTCATGTTTGATCCCTATATCCAAATGTTAATTCTTTTCTTACCAGAGTCAATAACCCTTTCTCTCCTTTGTGAATGAGAAGTACCTTAGGTATTTCAAACATAAAACCTCACTCTACGTTTCCCATTCTTCTTCAGTATGCTTTCTTAGACAGCTGTGTGAAGGATGGAACTGTCTCTGTATTTACCCCAGAACAGTTTTCAGTCCCTTTCCCCAACAAACAGGGCTTAATATATGGCATTTGTTTCACCTGATAAAGGTACATACAAGACACATGACAGAAAATACAATAATCTTGTATGCTCAGGTGTTCTCACACACTTTTGTTCCCCTTAAAACTACTCTAATTATCTCTAATAAAAGAATGAAAACTTGCAAATAATTAGTACTAATATCATATAGACGTTAATATGGCTTAACATTCTCTAACATTTAACTTGAAAGTATAATTACTTGTGTATTTTTTATTCATTTGATAAGTCAGTATAGAGTTGTTTTGTATATTAATTTGAGAGTTTATAATATGCTTTACTAAGTTAAGATTATTTGATTCCTAATGAGAGTCATTCTGGCTAACAATATGTTGTCTCTTTATATTTACGTTAACAGGAGGAAGGCAGTATCAAAGAAATCGCAATCACACATCATGTGAAGGAAGGACATGAAAAGGCAGATCCTTCCCAGTTTGAGCTTTTAAAAGTATTAGGGCAGGGATCATTTGGAAAGGTAAGTAATAACTGTGTGCTATAAAGAAGTTTATAGAAATTCTGTAAAAGTAGACGACATTAAAAAAAAAATCACTGCAGTTGCAGTTACTCGTTTGTAAAATTATTTATTGGCTATCTCTCCCATTAGGCTAGAGATTCCATGACTAGCATAGTGCCTAGCATCTAATTCTAAAAAAAAATTAATGAGTCATAGTGATGACCTCATAGGATAGTGGTGAGAATTAAAAGATATAAGGCTAAACATAATATCTGGCATTAATTCTATTATCATACTGTTCAACAAACCCAAATAGACTGGTTTATTTTCATGCATTAGATTTCAGGCAACACAATATTTAAGGAATTCAAATGCTTCTCCCTTCATTTCTGTAAAAGTATTTTAAGTGCCTCACTATAAATAGCAAACATTAAAATAGGGTGTCTTCTTTCTTACTCATCCTTAAAGGCCAGTGTAAACCAAGGAAACAGGGATGACCTGTCAGAGCCTATAATAGCTGCGTGGGCAAGTGAGGACTCCTGCTGCTCTCACTGAGCTTGGCAGCTCACTGGATTAAGCAAACAGTTAAAGAATTTTCATGAGCAGGAACCTGGAACTGGGTATCTGACCCAGGTCATGTCCCACTGTGACACCAGACAAGTGGTTTGACTTTACTAAGCCCTGATTTGGGCAACTATCAACTGGCATTGTTTAGTAGGCCTGCCTCTCCAGACTATCATGATGCTGCAGTGCAGATGTTTCTGAAGGCACTGTGGAAGTTAAGCTCTAAAAGTTATTAAGAAGATGCTTTCAAAGAACGGAAACACATTTAGAAGCTATATGAATTGTTTGTTTGTTTTTGTTTTTGTTTTTAGAATGGAATAAAGCCATCTATAAGGCAATCTGCCTAATTAGAATTTATTTCTATTCATAGTTACTACTAATATCTAACTGCCTTTGACATTTGAACAACAGTCTACCCAACCACCCTTTTTTAAAATGCCTTTCTCAGAGAACACTCCTCCATTACTGGTGGGAAAGTAAACTTGTACAACCAGTTTGGAAATGAATCTGACACTTTCTCTGAAAATTAGGAATATTGTTTCCTCAGCCAGCTATACCACTCCTAGGCATATATCCAAAGGATGCTCAAGTACACAACAGGGACATTTGTTCAACCATATTCTTAGCAGCTTTATTTGTTATAGTCAGAATCTGGAAACAGCCCAGGTGTGGCTCGACAGAGGAATGGATACAGAAATTATGGTAATTTACACAATAGAATACTATTCAGTAGTTAAAAACAAGGAAATCATGAAATTTGCAGGCAAATTATGGGATCTAGAAAAGATCATCCTGAGTGAGTTAAGCAGAAAGACACACATGGTATATACTCACTTATAAGTGGATATTAATTATATAACATAGTATAAACATACTAAAATCTATATTCCTAAAGAAGCTAAACAAGATGGAGTACCCTAGGGAAGATGCTCAATCCTCACTAAGAAAGCAAATGGGACAGTCATCGGAAATTGGAGAAAACAGGGCACAAGATAGGAGCCTACCACAGAGGGCCTCTGAAAGAATACACAGCGGGGTATCAAAGCAGATTCTGAGACTCTATCCAAACTTTGGGCAGAGTTCAGGGAATCTTAAGAAAGAAGGGGGAGACAGAAAGACCTGAAGGGGACAGGAGTTCCACAAGGAGAGCAACAGAACCAAAAAATCTGGGCACAGGGGTCTTTTCTGAGACTGATATTCCAAACAAGTAGCATGCATGGAGATAACCTAGAACCCCAGCACAGATATAGCCCATGGCAACTCAGTGTCCAAGTGGGTTCTCTAGTAAGGAAAACAGGGACTGTCTCTGACATGAACTCAGTGGCTGGCTCTTTGATCACCTCCCCCTGAGTGGGGAGCAGCCTTACCAGGCCACAGAGGAAGACAATACAGTCAGTTCTGATAGGCTAGGGTCAGCTGGAAGGGGAGGAGGTCCTCCCCTATTAGTAGACTTGGGGAGGGTCATGGGAGGAGAAGAGGGAGGGAGGATGGGATTGGGAGGGGACAAAGGAGGGGGCTACAGCTAGGATATAAAGTAAATAAATTGTAATAATCAAAAAATAAATAAATAAAACTTTTTTTTTTTAATGCTTTTCTCCTCCTAGATCAGCTCTCCATAATTAATTAAAAGAGCTACTAGCTAGGGCTAGTGCTAGCAGCAAGAATGCAGTACAGGAAAACATATCCTGCCTCTGGGCATCTGATTAAGATGTGGCACTTTTCATTTGCTTTCATTACTCACTGTCTTTGTACTATTTCTCAAAACAAACAAACAAAAATATCTGGGCTTCTTTGTCTGGCCCTAGTGGAAGAAGATGTGCTTATTCCTGCTATGACTTGAGTTGCCAGGGTGTGCTAGTACCCCTTAGGAACCTCCCCTTCTCTGAGAAGTAGGAGAGGATAGAATGAAGCATGTGAGTGGGACTGGGAAGAGAGGAGGGAGAGGCTGGGTCCAGGCTGTAAATTAATTAAGAATTTTAAAAAGTTTTAAAATTTAAAAAACTGCCTTGCCTTTGAATCAACTGGATGAATTATTTTGAGATTTTTGTGGTAATCGTATACTGTGTAACTCAGATAATTGAAAGCTTACCCTAAACTTAAATCTTGATTACAGTTCTTCTTTCCACAGTGTTCAGGAACACTGCTTTCAGTCAGGCATGGTGGCTTACATATAAAATGTCTAACAGTTAGGAGGCTGAGGCTGGCAAATTTTACTGAGTTCCACACCAGTCTGGGCTACATAGAGTAAGACCCAGTTTCAAAAAACAATCAAACAAACCTTAAAAAAAAATGATTGATTTGAAAGAATAGGTAAGGAAACTAGGTGAAGGTTCAGGTCCAGAAGCTACAGAAATAACTCAGTAAGTAAAGTTGCACAGGCATCAGGACCTGAGTCCAAATCCAAAACACCAATGTTTTTTAAAAAGTGTGGCCCTGTGCACCTGTGACCTCAGCATTGTGTAGAGCAGAGACAGGAAAGTCACTAGGGCTTGGCTGGCTAACAGAATAGCTCCCAAGTTCAGTGAGAGATCCTGTCTCAAAGGAATGAAGCAGAGAATGATAAGGCAGGATATCAACTATCCTCTATCTTGTCCCATATGTACACACACACACAAACCATCAGGTTTCTTTAAGGCTTGGTGGAAAAGGTCAAGAGTGTAATAGTCAAAGTGAGTATGATGTATTAAGAATGTTGGTACCAGCCATATTACAGCATAACTATGAGTTATTTAAAGTGCATCTTATTTATTTTGCTGAAACCCTACAGTCTTCAAAATATTTTCAAATATTCAAAAATTGAAGATGCTAGATAATGATCCTGGGCCTTGTTCTTCATATTTTGATATATATGATGATTTGCTGGTAAAAAGGTGAAGAGGTAGTATTACATTAAATATTTCACTAGTATTCTTCATTAGCAACGTTTTAAATTATTCTCTAGCAGATGTGTATACTTTTCATACACAGAAAATTGTTCATCTGTGAATAATTATGTCAACAGAAGTATGTCACAAGATGTCCAAGTATAAGAATTTTGATGGGGCAACTAAGAAGTGTCCACCCTTTCATGAGGATTCGTAGACAGTTCATGGTTGTTCAGGAAGGGAGGGACATTTTCTTTAGAGGTATAGCTACTGGTAGTTTATGCTCCTACAAACAGCTCTAATTAACCTCAGTGGGTCATCATAAAAAAAGACATGAAAATAGACAACTTGGAAAGGGCAAGATGGAAAGAAGATAATGGAGAAAGTGAATATGATAAAGAAAAGAAAAAGGAATTGTGACATGGGACTTGGGCTATAGCTTGGTAGTAGGTGTTTGCCTAGTGTGAATGAAACCCAAAGTTACACCCCCCAGCACCCAGAAAATTTGAGGGACTCAAAAAGTTTTGTTTTGATAAAATAGAGCCAATATCTCCTGTAGTATCCTTTAAATTTGTGGAGCTATTTTTTAGCTGCTGTATTTGTAATTGACTTTTTTTGTCTTATTCTGTATATTACATGATCCTTGGGAATTGGAAAACAACAAAATTAAATAAAAACTATTCACTTATATTGAAATGTCAATATATAACTACCGTTTATAGCTTCATCTAGTAACTGATATTTTGGACAGAATGCATCCCTAATATATTAGAACATATATATGTATATATATTGGGATCTTGCTGTAATAAAGGAATATGGTTTGTGATTCTTTATAACATTTTTTTCCTTTAAATATAGGTTTTCTTAGTTAAAAAAATCTCAGGCTCTGATGCTAGACAGCTTTATGCCATGAAGGTATTAAAGAAAGCCACGCTGAAAGGTAAGTGCTGTTGATTATCTGCTATGTTCATGTGACATGAACAAACTGCAAGGTCTTTATAGAGCTCACGTGATCCTGAGGCTACTTACTAACATTCTGGATTGGCTCCTGTTAACAGCTTTAAATTTAGACTGACTTTTAGTGACTTTTTCCTACTGGGCTAAGAGTCATATTACTGTTAAGAACAGGACCTGCCATGTTAGAAAAGAAGGACTATCAATTCATCTTGGGCTGTAGGCAAGTAGAAGTTGAAAAGATTAAAACTGGGTTTGATTCATCTTCAAATAATTATTTTAATATTTTTGGAAAACACTAATTATCTAGATGCAAAATAGCTATAATTTTTTAGTATTTTGTCATCTTGACCTCTGGTCAAGTTTCTGAATCTTATTTTTTAAAAAAGTAATGTAGGATGTGAGTCTGATAGGTAAAAAGATATTTAGAAGGTATACACATAGATTTTTAAAATACTTAAATCTTCCTTTTGTTTAATAATATTGCTTACTTTGCCACATCTCTAGATTCTAGCTAGTTTAGGTATTCATTACTAATATCAGGTTTTTTTTCTTAAATGTACATGTAATTCATAAATCATTAAAATACCCAAAGGAATATTTGTATTGATCATTTATTATTTCTCATGTTTCCGGTCATTCAATGTGGATATTATAATATCATCATGCCAAGAAATTTCACCATGTTCTACAAAAACACGCTCACTTGCTTTTATTTTCTTGCTCCTTTCCTTGAATACATTTTTTTTTATCCTATACAATCTTCACTTCAGTGGTATTACTACTTATTTGATTGCTAGAAATAGGTAATTAAAATTTTTCAGCACCCTACCTTTTTAATCGCTGCCTTTTAAACTTTGTCCTCCCAAATCCCATTTTATGAACTCAAGTAAGTGGAACTCTGACAATTGTTGCGCAAAAGCAAGAGAAATTTCTTGTTCTCTTATATTTAAGCTATATGTTATATATAATATCTGAGGAATATTATTAAATTAGAAATATAAGATATTAAAAAGGAAATAAATGCCCAATTCTTATGAGAGAAGGCTGTTGATCCTATACTCCTTTATCTTTCTAATTGCTTGGCTCAGCATCCAGATTCCAGTTGAATTGTTCTTAACACTTAACAAAATGAAGCAAACTTTTGCTTGAAAAACACCTTAAAGAGTATTTTGGAAAAGAAAAATGAGAGGGGAAGAGCTCAGGGCCATATTAAAGCTTATTTATAGCTTTGGAGAAATAGAAATACTAAAATATATATTAAATTGTATTATATCTGTCACAGTATTGAGTACCTGCTATCTTGTATACTAAAGCCAGTGTATAGCAACAGGAAATTAAATAATGGTTTCACGAGTTGTTTTTTAAATACTTGAAAAACAATTAGAATTTTTTCTTAAGTCTTACATCATAACAAACTTCATCCTATCTGAATTTCCTAATTATTTAATATTAAAAACCTCAGAAGGAGATGTATAAATTTCAGCAAGCAAATTGACAATAAAATATTTTAGGGACTGCAGAGAGGATTCAAAGGTTAGGACCAGTAGTTACTCTTGCAGAGGATCTGGGTTCTATATAAAGCACCCACATGGTGGCTCACAATCAGCTATAACTCCAGTCCTCAGGAATCTGATGCCCTTTTCTAGTCTTCTCAAATACCAGGCGCACATATGGTACCCAGACATATATATCAAAGTTTGCTGTGCACATAAATATTTTTAATTAACCTTTCCTACCATGTAAAATAGTTTGAATAGGGAACAGAAAAAAAACTTCATGTCTCAAATATTATATTAGTTTAAGAAATTGGTGTACTGGAAAAATGGATTAGTTTGTAAGCACTTGCTGCGAAAGTTTAAGGACCCAAGTTGGGATGCTAACACCCACATAAAAGCCCAGTGTGACCACATGCATGCCTGTAATCTCAGTGGTTTGGGGCAGAGACTGGAGGATATCTATAGCTTGTTAAGGTAATAAGGCAGAGAGTAGTGGAGCAAGACATCTGGCATCCTCCCCTGGCCTACAAATATACATAAGCACACATACACATACACACAGGTATATGCATATACCACACACATATATCATATAGACACACTTTCCCACAGAAAAAGAATATGCATACAGAACTGTCTGGGTTGCTCTTACTGGTTAAATCAGGGATAGTTTGACTGCCGTAATAATAGTTTATAGCTTATTAAATAAGAATCTGTAGTTAATGTATAAATTAATGAAGAAAGGAAATTTCTTGCAGTACAATTGCAATTAATAAATGTAAAACGTAATAGTGAAGGTAGGAATTAATAAGACATAGTTTTACAACCTTATGTAAAGGACTTTAAGTACAGTTTACCTAGGAAGATAATTTTTTTTTGAGAAGGGATGGAGAGGTAGTTCAGTGGTTAAACATGCTCACTGCTCTTCCAGAGGACAAAGGTTCAGTTCTCAACTCCTAACATGGTGCCACACAACCATCTATAACTCCAGTCCCAGAGGATCTACTGCCCTTTTCTGGCCTTTGTGGACACTAAGCACACACAAGAGATGCAGAGATGTATAAGCAGGCAAAAGGTTCATACATATTAACAAACAATAAAATATGTTAATACCAAAAGCAATCTACAGATTCAGTGCAATTCCTATCAGAATGCCAACACAAATTATAACAGACATTGAAAGAACAATTTCATATGCAAAAACAAACAAACAACAACAACAACAAAAAAAAAAAAAACTCAGAATACCTAAAGCAATTTCGTACAATAAAAGATCTTCTGGTGGTATCTCCATCCCAGATCTCAAGCTGTCCTGTAGAGCAACAGTAATAAAAACAGCATGGTACTGGCATAGAAATAGACTAGTAGATCAATGGAATTGAATAGAGACCCAGAAATAAATCCACAAGCCTAAGGACACCTGACTTTTCACAAAGATGTCAAAAATATATAATGGAATAAAGCATCTTCAACAAATGGTGCTGGTCTAACTGGATGTCCACATGTAGAAAAATGCAAATAGACCCATACTTAACACCCTGCACAAAATTAAAGTCCAAGTGGGTCAATGACCTCAATATAAAACCAGACACACTAAATCAGAAGAAAAAGTAGAAAAGAGCCTTGACAACTTCCTGAACAGAACACCAACAGCACAGGCTCTAAGATCAACAATTGATAAATGGGACTTCATAAAACTGAAAAGCTTCTGTAAAGCAAAGGACCATGTCATCAGAACAAAACACCAGCCTACAGACTGGGAAAAGATCTTCACCAACCCTACATCTGACAGAGGGCTAATATCCAGAATATATTTAAAACTCAAGAAGTTAAACTCCAACAAACCAAATAATCTAATTAAAAAATAGGTTACAAAGCTAAACAAAGAATTCTCAACAGAGGAATATTGAAAGGCAGAGAAACACTTAAAGAAATGTTTAGCATCCTTAGTCATTCGAGAAATGCAAATCAAAACGTCCCTGAGATGCCACCTCACACCCATCAGAATGGCTAAGATCAAAAACTCAAGGGATAATGGCATGCTGGAGAGGTTGTGGAAAAAGGGGAATCCTTCTCCATTGCTGGTGGGAATGTAACCTTGTACAACCATTTTGGAAATCAATTTAGCACTTTCTCAGACAATTAGGAATAGTGCTTCCTCAAGATCCAGCTATTCCACTCCTGGGCATATAACCCAAAATATGCCCCACCATTCAATAATGACATTTGCTCAACTATGTTCATATCAGCTTTATTTGTAATAGCCAAAATCTGGAAACAACCTAGATGTCCCTCAACCAAGGAATGTTTACAGAAAGTGTGGTACATTTACATGCTGGAATATTACTCAGCAATTAAAAACAGGGAAATCATGAAATTTTCAGTCAAATTGTGAGAGCTAGAAAAGGTCATCCTGAGTGAGGTAACCCAGCAGCAAAAAGACACACATGGTATATACTCACTTATAAGTGGATATTAGCCATATAATATAGGATAAACATACTAAAATCTATAGTCTTAAAGAAGCTAAACAACAAGGAGGACCCTAGAGAAGAGGCTGAAACCTCACTTAGAAGGGTAAACAGAATAGATATCAGAAGTAGGAGAAGACATGGAACAGGACAGGAGCCTTTCACTGGGGACCTCTGAAAGACTCCACTCATTAGGGTACGGAAACTCATAGCCAAACTTTGGGCAGAGTTCAGGAAACCTTACGGAAGAAGGGGGAGATAGAAAGACTTGAAGGGGACAGGACTCCACAAGACCAACAGAGCCAAAACACCTGGACCCGAGGGCTCCTGCAGAGACTGATATTCCAATGAAGGAAAATTCATGGAAGGGACCTAGAACACCTGCTCAGAGGAAGCCCATAAGCTGCTCAGTTTCCAATTGGTTACCCTAGTAAGAGGATCAAGAGCTGTTTCTGACATGAACTCAGTGGCTGGCTCTTTGATTAACTCCCCCTGGGGGATGCAGCCTTGCCAGGGCATAGAGGAAGATGATGCAGCCATCCCTGATGAGACCTGATAGGCTAGGGTCAGATATAAGGGGAGGAGATCGTCCCCCATCAAGGGACTAAGGAAAGGGCATAGGGGAAGAAGAGGGAGGGTAGGTGGGATTGGGAGGAGATGAGGGAAGGGATACAGTGGGGATACAAAGTGAATAAATTGTAATAAATAAATTTTAAAATATGTTATCTGTATGAAAAAACAGTAAAATATTTTTTTAAATCTTTGAGGAAATGATAAGTATGGCTTAAGATAGAAATGCATATTAGGTAATATTCATATTTAAAATGCATACTAAATAATAATGAGTTAGTTCATATGGAAAGAAGTTTTGCAGTTAGTTCAATGTTGCTATTAATGCTGTTGAATGAACCTGAGGAAATAGCCTTGCAAAATCAGTTTCTACTCTTGAAAATATTCACAGAAACATTTACAGTAATAAGATAAAAGTTGCATAGATATTAAAAAAATGAATGTTTGTGAAATCATGGTAATATACTTAATTGAAGATATGATTAAAATAAAATGCTGTTGAGCACTTGCTGCTTTTACAGAGGATCTAGATTCTATTCCAGTATCCGTAAGACAATTCAACCATGGTCTCAAACTCTAGTTACAAGGGATCCGACTGCCCTCTTCTGGCCTTCAGAGGAACTTCATGAAGGTTGTACAGAGGCATACAAGCAAACTACTCACACACAAAAAAATGTAAAAAAAAATAATGTTTTAAATATGATTACAGAAAATAACAAAATATATAATACACTGGGCTATTACAAGTAGAAATGGAAGGAAATGCCAAAATATGTTTGCAGGCATCACAGTTTTAGAATTGTAGATAATTTTGAATGTGTTCTTAAATATAGTGGTTTTTTTTTTTTCATTGAAGCTTTTTTTGAGACAGGGTTTTTCTGTATAACCCTGGGTGTTCTGGAACTCACTATGTAGACCAGGCTGGTCTCAATCTTAGAGATCCACTTACCTCTGCCTTCCGAATGCTGAGAATAACTGCATGAGCCACCACTGCCCAACTATTTTTTTTTTTTTTTTTTTGCCCAGCTATTTTTATCAATGTTTTATCATATAGAATAGTGGTGCTTTACCCCATCTCCCTGCCTGTCCTAATTCTTGACCATTCTGGAGTCACTGACTTGCTGCTTTTCACACTCCACATTCATTTGTCTTTGCAAGTCTTTGTTTTCATTTGGAGCCATAAACTGTTAAATATCTAATCCATATATATATATATTATTTATTACAGTTTATTCACTTTGTATCCCAGCTGTAGACCCCTCCCTCATCCCCTCCATACCCATACCCAGCGGGGTATAAAAGCAGATGCTGAGACTCATAGCCAAAATTTGGACAGAGTGCAGGGAATCTTATGAAAGAAGGGGAGATAGAAAGACCTGGAGGGGACAGGAGCTCCACAAGGAGAGAAACAGAACCAAAAAATCTGGGCCCAGGGCTCTTTTCTGAGACTGATACTCCAACCAAGGACAATGCATGGAAATTTTAAGAGTTAGTTGCTTTATACCACCACCCACACAGTTTCTATGTCTATGTCTTCCTGGCAATGTTCTCATCATCTCTGCTTTATAAAAATTGATCCTAATTGAATGAACTAGCACAATGGAGCATGTGTCCTTCATCTTTGCTATATTTCCTTTTTCTGGATTCTATACCTACCTTCTAGTCTCTTAGTAACTACTACAGAAAAGGCAATGCATTGCACGATAAAATTTGTGTGATCTAGTATGTCTAAAAGTATATTCTGCCCCATTACTGAATTTATAACTTGATCAGGTTTACAATTCTCTAGGTCACAAAAAAAATTTCCCTCAGATATTTGAAAGTACTGCTTCTGTCGTCTTCTCGTTTCTCATGTTCCAGTGATGAAGGTCATTGCCATTCAGTTTGCCAGTCCTTTGTGTGTAAACAACTTTTCCTCTCCAGCAGGCTATAGATAAAATCATCTTTATCCTTATATCCTGAAATTTATGAAGTAGGAACGTTCCATGTGAGGTCTAAATTTTCATCATACCAAATGTGGGATGGCTGTTTTGAAACTAGGAACTCATATTTTCAAGTTATGTGAAAGTTTATGTCATGTATTCTTGATTTTGTAACACTTAGAATTGGTGTATGTTGTACTTCCTGGATGATTCCCTAACTTGTATTATTTTTATCCTTTCTGGATTTTTTCTTTTTTTTTTTTTTTGTTTTATTTTGCTTTTTCATTTTTCTCTTGTTTTCTAAGAAATTTCAAGCAAAATTATGTTAATAGTTTTTCCAAAACACAATTAATGATTTTGGTAATTTAGACATGTCAAAGAGAAGCCATAAAATATTTCTTATAAGTGAAAAGTTAAAATTTCAGTAAGATATTTGGGGAGAAGGAAAGAGACTGAGACTAAGTACACATTCAAAGAACTTTATTATTTGTTTTTGTCTTTTTATTGTGCCTAATGTGTAAATTATATTTTATCATAGATCTCTGTCTTAGGGTTGGTATTTCAGTGATTTTAGGCACCCATGAAGAGTCTGAAAATGTAGGTAGCCCTTGCAGATAAGAGCTTGCTACTATCATTTTTTCCATTAATGTCATTGTGGTGGGGTTTTGGAAATAATTAACAGAACACCCATGTTTACCCAGAAGTCTCTTTCCATTTCAAAGTTCCTACTAAATAACACTGAGTGGGGTCAACTAGAAGTTAATGACATTAGATTAATTTAATGGGGAATTTTGTTCTATTAGAGTGGTCTGTCAGCCTAAAAGACTTTATATAGCATTACTTAAAAGTGTTTTCTATATATAGTCCTAGAAATATAAACAGCCTTTCTTACTCACTCTCATTTTCAAGTCAAGGAGATTTAAATATAATAACTATCAGAGAAATCTCACTTTGACATTTTGAATAAGCATTAAAACCTTTAGGGTTTAGAAGTTAACTGATTAAAAAAAAAAACATGATTTCTGGAGACTATTTGGGAAGATGTTGGGAGAAGGAGGGACAAAAGAGGGCAATAGAGTAATGAATATAATGAATGTAATCAAAATAGATTACATGTATGAAAATGTTATAAGCAAACCCATTATTTTATACAATAAATATAAGCTAATAAAAAATAAAACATGGAGCTAGAGAGACGGTTCAGCCATAAAGAGCTCACTCTTCTTCCAGAAGACTGGAGTTTGGTTCCCAACACTCTTCTCTGGTAAATCACAACCTCCTGTAACTCAAGCTTCAGGACACACATCCACGTAAACACTTACTTTCTCATTACACACAAATAAGTAAATGATCATCTTAAAAGTTTTCAACAAATAAAATGCATGTCTGACCAAAATTCTTGATTATAGGATGACTATATATGTGTGTATATATATTATATAATCATCCTATAATCAAGTAGTATTTAACCAGGAATGGAGTGGTATTTAAATGATGTATGAACTTTGTGTACTCATTAATAGTTAGAAATTTAGAATTCAACTTTGAGGTAATGGTAACTAATGATATAGTTATCTGTGGTTAAGAAAAAAAAAAGATTTAGACTAGGCTAGAGCCGAATTATCAGCCAACCTGTAAGATGCAATAAGGATGACAAATTAATCGGATTATAAATTGATAATGAATTTGATATGTTAGCTGAATGTGTCAATTAAAAGGCAGAGCTTCGTAGCCGCCAAGAGGAATTGACTTCTATTCCCAACTTATTAATTTTAGTTGAGTGAAGGATGAGATGGAGAAAACAATATTTTTAAAAATATTATTACATTTTTATTTTGTCGTTTGATGGTGCTGTGCCAGGAGTCAAGTATGAAAGTCAGAGGACGACTTGCTAGAGTTGGTTCTGTCTGTCCACTGTATGATTCCCAGTAATCAAAGTGAAGTTATCAGGCTTAGCAGTAAACACCTTTATATACTAAGCCACCTCCCACTGGCCCTTACTTGTTTCTTTTTTCACAGTGGTCTTATTTCTGTTTTTTTTGGTTTGGTTTGGTTTGGTTTGGTTTGGTTTGGTTTGGTTTGGTTTGGTTTGGTTTGGTTTGGTTTGGTTTGGATTGGTTTGGTTTGGTTTGGTTTGGTATGTGGTTCCCTTAAATTGAAAATAAAGCCAACTCAAGTTTCCCCTTTCCTCCCCCTCACCCCATCTTTCTTTTTGTTCTAATCAATCATAAATGTTGAAAGTTTTTTTGTTGTTGTTTTGGTTCAGTTTGTGTTTTGTTTTGTTTTTGAGGCAGTATGTTGTAATCCAGGCTGGTCTCAATCAAACTCACCATAGAGCTGAGAATAGCTTTGAATACCTAACACTCCTGCCTCCATGTCCAAATGCTGTGATTAGACACATGGCACTACACCTGACTTTCAGAATGTTTTCTGATCATTTACTTAGTTCTCATTCCCCCTGCATTCTGAGCCTTTGGATGTACTTCTAGCTCTGGTGCCTAGCTTATAGGCTTTACCCAGAAAATGCTTGTTTCTAGGAAGGTTTTGCCACAAACCCAGATTCTTTCTAGCATTTCCAAGTAGCATGAATCTGAATCCTCATTATGCTATCTCCCTATAGTGAACCTCTGTTTCCACACTGATATGTCTCCTTCCAAGTCATCATTTGTGCTTCCATGTCTAATCAGGTGTTGGCACTCCATACTTGGTTTCTTTTAGAACCCATCCTACAAGAAAATCCCCTGGAAGAGTCTTAAAGCTTGTATCCTAACCCTGTATATTCTTCTGGACTTCTAGTCTTCCTATAAAAGTAAAACTGATCTTGTATTTCTCTGAAATCCAGTCATACTTATCCCTGGTAATAGACTTCCTCTTAGTCATATTCATACTACTGCTTTTTGATATAATGAATAGTGCCTATTACTTGAATACCTCTTACACACTAGGCTTTGGTTATTAACTTTATCCTAGCAATCACAAATTTTTCAACGGTCTAGTGGGATTATCCAATTTTATACCTGAAAGGTAACTGAGGTGCCAGGGAGTTTAAATTAGTAACTTACTAATAATTATTCCAATTTGAGTATGTATCTTTTTAATTTGAAAAAGAAAAGAAAAATATTTGGCTCTTTCAATTGTACAGTATTTCCAGTCTATCTTTCCTCCCCAATTCTTACTCCCTCAAAATAGACCTCTGGGGATATATCTATCCTTTACCGAGTCTGCTACATTTTAGATTCTTAGTGAACATTTGTTGAAGTGATAGGGTTAGCAAAGGTATTGAAACCTATTTCAGGTTTTTGTTTTATCATTTCATGAAATGCCTTTTTTTTTTTAATTTGCATGCTTTTTGCCATTTTCCACAACTTCAACTAAAATGCTTCTAAACCCAATACCTAATATGTCTTACATATTTTTAACCTAAAGTATAGAGTTTATAAATACACTTTTTGATTATGTAATGTAGTAAAGTTATTTTTATAGACTTTAAAATCCAACAGGAATAAAAATTCATGTTTATGCACATAAGCAAAATTTAATTTGAAATGATACCTAAAAACAATTTGTTTTAATACTATCTTTGAAAAATACTTGCATTGTGTGTGTTTATAGTTCGAGACCGTGTTCGGACAAAAATGGAGCGTGATATCTTGGTAGAAGTCAATCATCCTTTCATTGTCAAATTGCATTATGGTAAGTTTTGAACCAACTCTCACCTTATCTCTTCCTCAATTCCTTCAGCCCATCAGTATATGCAAATACACTAAAATATACGTATATAACATTACACCAGCATTTTATAGTCCCTGTGTGTTAGCCCAAACTTAAGACAAGATAGAACTCCAGTATCAGCTTCCTAAAACTTCTGCCATCTATTTTTCTTTTTCTCTGAAAGCCGAGTGCTACTTCTCATTGTATGAAAGCATAGAATCCTTGAATCTGACCAACCCACCCTTGTAGCATAGTTTTGTATTTTAGTTCATCGTTAAAGAAATCTTTCTGTTGTGAGTTTTTCTTACTGATAACATATTTAGAATGGTAACATTCTTGAGAGCTTCTTGCCCATAGAAAACTTTGTTCCATAATAAGACACCGTATTTGACATTTCCTCATGGAAACTAAGAGAATCACTGTTTTCTTCCGTATATAAATAAGCATGTAGAAATAAGCTTAGATTTCTGATATTACTTACTTGCTAAAAATAATATTCATTTATGAATGAGTTGACCTCATATAAGCCTAAAAAGTAATTTAAACTGGTTTAAACAGAAATTTTGTGGTTTTTTTTTTTCATTCAGCTTTTCAAACTGAAGGGAAGTTGTATCTTATTTTGGATTTTCTCAGGGGAGGAGATTTGTTTACACGCTTATCCAAAGAGGTATATAATTAATGTCTATTTTTAATTTATTTCTACTTATCCTATTTCTATTAAAACTTCATTATTTTCATATTGCATGTATAATACTTTCTCTCATAGGACAAAATTCTTTCACTCAAGAAACTGAATCAAAAAGAATTATTTTCTTATCTTTTGAATTTATACTGAAAGCAGTGCTTTACGTGAAAAAATTAACTCTGCTGCTTCTATAGTTTCTCAGAATTGATAATAATACCAACAACTGTCTTTAATAATTGTTGCTGACAATTCAGCATTTATTCTCAAGATCATTTTTCATTTCTAAAATGTTAATATGCTAAGAACATTTCTGCTGCAGGTCATAGTTAACATTTAGCATGTGATTATACTTGACTGATTAAATCACTTTGAAAATTTTTTTTTCATGAGTGAATTGTAACTAAATCTATACCTGATTATTTACAAATTGTTTGAATATTTAAACTCTGAAGTGGAACATTATTTAAAAATCATAAAGAGAAAATGAAGTTAGAAATATTATTTTGTTTTAGGTGATGTTCACAGAAGAAGATGTCAAATTCTACCTGGCCGAACTTGCACTTGCTTTAGACCATCTGCATAGCCTGGGAATTATCTATAGAGACTTAAAACCAGAAAAGTAAGAAGCCATGCTTGCTATTATGTTGAATTCAGTGTGGTGCAGTTGTAAAGGAGGTCATAAAATGGGGTAACTTCACAGATCTTCATAGTACTTCATTGTAGTACTGTGCTTCACGTGTCTACTAACACTGTATAATCTTAAACTTTTAAAATCTTTGTTAAACAACAATATTAATCTGTTTTCATATGCTTTATTTGTTTTAAGACAGAGTCTCTCTACATAGCCCTGGCTGTCTTAGAACTCACTGTGTAGACCAGGCTGGCCTCTAGCTCAAAGATCTACCTGCATCTTTCTCTCCCACTGCCTCTGCCTCTGCCTCTGCCTTTCCCTCTGCCTCTGCCTCTGCCTCTGCCTCTGCCTCTGCCTCTGCCTCTGCCTCTGCCTCTGCCTCTGCCTCTGCCTCTGCCTCTGCCTCTGCCTCTGCCTCTGCCTCTGCCTCTGCCTCTGCCTCTGCCTCTGTCTCTGCCTCTGCCTCTGCTTCCTGAGAGCTGGGATTAAAGGTGTTCACTACTATTGCCCAGCTTTCCTGATTTTCATGTACATTCTTTGATTTTTAATGAGGTTAAAGCCTTTTGGTTGGCAATTTGTTTGGGGAGGTTTTCTATTCATGGCCTTGATTTTTTTTTTCCTGGAATGTCATTTTTCCCATTGACTAAAAGGGAACTTTACGAATTAAGAAAGTTTTTAATTTACCTTTAATTCTTTATTTTGTATGGATGTGCACATACACAATGGCATATATGTGAAAGTCAGAGAACAACCAACAGCAATCAGTTTTACCCTTCTACCATGTATGCGGTGGGGATTGAATTCAAGTTGATGGCAAGTACTTTTTTCCACGGAGCCATATTGCCAGCCCCAAAATAAGAATTCTAACCAAGTATCCAGGAACAGTTGAACAATCATGTAGTCACATCTCTTGGTGAAACTTATGCGCGAGCATGCTTGTGTGCATAAATGAACATGCACATGCCACAGCAGTTGCATAGAGATTAGAAGAGACTACACTTAGGAGTCAGTTTTCTCCTTCTATTATGGGTTCGATGCATCAAACTTAGACCCATCAGGCTTTCATAGCAAGCACTGTTATCCACTGAGCTATCTTGCTGGCCTTTATTAGTGTCTTTTTTTTATTAGTGTCTTTTATATCCCCTAAACATATCCAACTTCTTAATAAATAAGCATAACTAAAAGTAATTTTTACTAATAAGTTTGACAGTGACCTGAAAAATATGTCCCTTCTCAATATAATTATGTTTGAACTGCTACATTAGAAAAGTTGGTGACTAATTTTGACAAGGGAAAGCCCAAGTGGCCTCAACCCTGCAAAAAGAACTATAGAAAACTAAGGAATGCTAAGAATAAGAGATATAGTCTTCTCCAGGAAAGAGCATACCAGTTGGTTATCCAATACCAAATAGTCAGCCCTGAAAATATGTATACGGGGAACATACAGACTGAAGAGGAGATAGATAGATAGATAGATAGATAGATAGATAGATAGATAGATAGATAGATAGATAGATAGAGGTATATGTATGTATATATATATATGCATGCATGTAGTCACAATTAATGAAAAATAATTTGAAAGAGGAATAAATGGGAGGTTTTGTGGGAGAGCAAAGGAAAAAAGAGAAATGACATAACCTCAAAAAAGAAAAGAAATAATTTAAAAGTTGGTGTTTTGGGCCAGTAAAATTTTATTATAACAAAATTATATTATAGGGCAGCTTATTTGACTTTTCAAGTTAGCATACTAGCATGTGTATCCAAAAATATAAGTATGGGTTTATAACTTAGTAGTTAGTCCTTCCTGTGACTCCATAATTAATGGCATTACCCTTCACAAAAGTATTTGCTCAAACTAGATATCTGAGTGTCCTTTTCGAGTTGTTTCTGTGATGACCCAAAGAATTCACTAAATATTCCATATATTCTCCTCCTCTGTGCCATTATACATTTCACTATTTCTGTTGTCCATATGAAGAAGCAACGATTATTGGGAATGCCTTTTAGACCCTCTGTAGACAGACTTCATTCATCCAACAAACACTTTTAAAATTTTATTTTAATATATTTCTTTTATTTTTGAGATTATAGTTACCCAGAGGAGTTAGGCAGAGTGGCATATACGTATAATCCTAACAGCTGGGAGACTGAAGCAGGAGGACGGCCTTGAGCTCAGCTGAGATCTTGTCTCAAAAACATAGAGAGTTTAGATTGAATATGTACTTCATAATGTCTAGTATGTATGGACAAGATTTAGACAGGTCATCTCAATAGAAAAGCATTAGAGAGAGCACCTTGAAAAGGCATAGCTTGTTGTTTTCTTAATCATTATTCATGGCCGAAAGTAAACCTGTAGCATGAATGTGGTCAGCTGATACCTGAGTAATTTGTTTCACCTTCTGTACATCTCTCTGTAGAGTGCTTTAAAGACACTTTCTGACTTTGTTTTCTTTCAGCATACTTCTTGATGAAGAAGGTCACATCAAGTTAACTGGTAAATGCCTTCATTTTATTAAAATATTCTTTCTCTCCTATATTTCCTTTATGGTTGATTATAATGAAAAATTTCAGCAGTTAACTGTTACAGTTATAGGTTAATATGTCTCATTATAAATAAGTATTGGAATTCAGAGTCTAAAATGTATATAAAATACTACAGATATTTATTAATTCCATATTTACTTCGGCAGATTTTGGCTTAAGTAAGGAGTCTATTGACCATGAGAAGAAGGCTTATTCTTTTTGTGGAACTGTGGAATATATGGCTCCAGAAGTAGTTAATCGTAGAGGTCATACTCAGAGTGCTGACTGGTGGTCTTTTGGTGTGTTAATGGTAAGGTTTGAATTTCTGATTTTTAAGTGGTGGAAGTTGTTATTTTGCTTTTTAAATGATATTTGGCAGGACACATTCTGAGAGAAAACTTTGATTTTTAGTATTTTTTATTATAAATACTAAGTAACCAAATAAAATGATTGCCCAAAGGGTAAGAAATAGAGAACCTATTGGTTGCTTCATCCTCATTTGAAAAAATATTTTTTTCCTTTGGTTTTTCTATATATATCCATGGGCTGCATATACCCCAAAATATGTGTGAACAGAGCCCAATACAAAATCATACATTTATCTAAAATATTAGGGTGAGAGTAGGGTTTTAGGGGTGTTACTTGTTAACTTGATTTTGCAGTTCTCAAAGCATAAACTTTATGACAACATTGTGTTACAGTGTCAGTAAGTTAGATAAGCCTGAAAGTATTAATAGTGTTTATTCTTTGCAAAAGCCTCTTAGAGAAACTGCTTAATAGGAAATTGGCAAGCTGTTAGACTAGTCATATATTTAGACATTTTAAATATGGTTGGTTTCTGCAGAATTATATAGTTTAGTTATTTATGTTTTGTGAATTGTCAAGAAGTTTGGTAGACATATAGTTTGAACATAAATAATGTTTATTTTGAAATATATTAACTAGCACTATAATGGAATGATTTAATGCAGTTTTAAACAAAAGAAAGAGGAAACTGATTTTCTATAGGTAGCAATTTTAGAAGATTTTGTTTTAATTAAGGTGCTGGTTTTTGCTTTTAACCTTCTGACCTTGAAACTTTATACCTATTGGCTAATACCTCTGTTTTACTTTTCTCTAGTTTGAAATGCTCACTGGTACACTACCTTTCCAAGGAAAAGATCGTAAAGAAACAATGACAATGATTCTTAAGTAAGTACTCCCAAATGAAGGTGTTTTGGTGAGATTTTAAAATAAATGCTTCAAACTAAAGCTAAATACCTGTAAAATGCTTTTGTTTGTTTATCCCACGGTTAGGCATGCACTTTGTCACTTATGCATCAGGGTACTCAAGAAATAAGTGCAAAGATGTTCAGAGCAATGCTATTGATAATAGGGAACATTGTATTAGTAACAAAGAGTGGATTTATAATGGTGTGTTAAAATGGTTGAGTCTTTATTACTTTCCTCTTGTATTTCTTTATCCAGCACTATACAAATATAAAACAATTGTTTTTTGAGACAAGGTCTCACTGTATAACCCAAGCTGCTCATATTTATAATTGTTCAGCCTTGTCCTTCTTAGTACTGAGATTTACAGGCATGTATTGCCATGCCTGACTAGAACAAGTCTTGACTCAGGAGCCGTATACAAAAGCAGGCCCAAGCCTTTATATGGACCTATGTACATAAAGCAAACAAAATGGTCATGTCACAGTTCCATGCAAGAGTTTGGATGAGCCTTGTAAGAAACTTGAACGAATAATGCTTACACTCAAAGGAATCTGTTTTAGAATTCTATTCATAAAGTTTTCAAAGTAGCAAAACTAAAGCATATTTTAAGGTTTATATTCAGGTGGTAAAAGTGGAAGCAAAACAAGAAAAACATGATTATGTTGGATGAAAGTTTCTGGCAATGCCATCATCCTTAGCCAGACAGCTGTTTCTTGGGGTGTGTATTTGTTTTGACAGGTTTTTAGTCATGCTATTCTCTATAATAAAAAGGTTAAAAAATACATATTACATACTGTATATGTGAGTGTTCACTAAACTCACTATCAAAATTTCGTTGCCGATCCCTTCATTTCAACTAATCCTCTCTAGTGTTTTGTTTTGTGTTTTTAAGCCAAGCTCTTTCTTTGATCTGGCTTTCCTTTCCAGTTACTGCATTATCTCCTTTCATCCTTTCAACACAAAGCCTCTTTAAGTGTAGTCACTGATTTTTGTTACTATTTTTCAGCTGCTTTTACTCCACAGCTTATTTGTTCATCCCTAGCACTTAACTAAAACTGCTCTTCATTTGATTGTCATTGACCTTCTAGTGGCTAAATCATGACAGGTTGTCAGAAAGTTCATCCTTTTGTCCATCCATGTGATTCATTCCCCAAGTCATAGAGTCCCTGCCACAGTACTGGGAATGCAGTATGAACAATTCTGAAAAGCTCGTCAGCGTGTCACAGACTGTATGTTCTAGTGGAGAGATACATGCGTTCAGCTATCGGCAGCTACTACTATTACTACTACTACTACACACAGGCACATGCACACACCCACACACAAAATCTGTCCTCTGAGTTATTTACTACTTTCATCTGTTTATCTTACCTCTCTATTGTTCTTTTGGTCTGTTTTTGGATTGGTTTGGGGTTTTTTTTGGGGGGAGGGGGTTGTATTGTGTGTGTTAAGATAGTGTCTCACTATATAGCTCAGACTGGATCAAATTTTTGATTCTCTTTCTTCAGTCTCCTGAGGGTTGTGAATATAAGCATGTGCCACCACACCCAGCTGTTCTTATTTTAGGGATTTAAGTATTAGCAGCTTTTCACATCCAAAAGAGAATTGGCATCATATATAAGAATGTAATTACTTGGGTGGGACTGCCAATCAGTTGGCACTTCATATGTGCTTATGTGAATGAGGCTATTCCTGATTTGTTAATTTTCAGAGATAACACTTACCGATCAGTTGGTGTGGAAGTTTTCCAGACAAATTGTCATTGATAATTGAATCGATTTAAAATCAGTTCTGTGATTCTTTTATTACCTTGGTTACATAACAATTACTTTACTCAAAGAACTGTGCTGATAACTTAGTAATTTATTTCTCTGTATTGTTTTTTGCTTAAATTCTTGTTTCTGTGATGGTGTTTGGTTTGGTTTTGTAGTTTTTTGAGTCTTGCTAGGTAATTAAACTGACCTGCAACTTAATCTGGGTATTCTAGAGATTAATCTCAAACTTTCAGTCCTCCTGCCTTAGCCTCTAAAGTACTAAGATTATTGGTTGTTTAAACTTCTTGGTAGGGTTATTTAATGACTTATACTATATGCTCCATATTTCATTGAGTCAGATGGCTTACAACATTTGATTGTCTCACTTTGATTCCAGCTGAGCCCACCATGATAGTTTCCTGTCAAATGTTGTCTAATGGTTTAATCTGTTAATAATCATTACATTAAAAATCTTTTAAAAGATTCTTCTGTTACTGTTTATTCTCACTTTTTAGCTGGTATTTTCTGAAACAATGAACTTTCCTTAATCAAATAATCAGTGTGTTTTCAACCAGTTGTGTTTTTCTTTTTCTCTTGATGTTGGAATTGAAAATGCTAGCACATGCCCTACCACTGAACTATCCTCCCAATGTATTTTTATTATTTCTAATGTCCAAAACACTCTTTTTCTAACCACCTCTTAAATGGTCTTCTGTCACTAGGGTTCCATCTCTGATGTGTTTTTCTCCCTGTCTTCCCTCTCGATGTTCAGTTCCCTGACTTCAGTCCTTTAACTCCTCTCAAAGTATTTTTAAGTATTCTCATGTCAGTATACCAGGCACAAGACCTGTACTTACATTGACTTCCCCACATGATTTTATAGTATGCATCACTTCATATTGTTAAACTAAGTCCCTATTTGCTATTCTTTTCATATCTGTACATACCCAATAAACATTTCCATGAATCCTATTTCCCAAGCCAGAAACATGTCTTCTTCATTCTTTCATATTCAGGTATTCTGATTTTATCTTAGAATTATTTCATTGTTCTAGCCCTTCCTCTGCAATGCATTGCTCACAGTATTCAAGCCATGGGAACATCTCTCCCACAGTGTTGAACCACACTCCTAAGTGTAGAGCCTACCACCTCTTTCCATCCAGATTGTTCTCTGCTACCCTTGGAGTTACCATCTTGAAAATAAGTCTGGTCATTCTAGACTACTGTTTCAAGACTTCTACCACACCCCAGTGCTTTTCCAGTTTTTCTCAAAAGAGCCCTAATCCTAACAAGTAGTTACCTTCTCAAAAAGGAGTTCTGGAGATAAGTATTTAGAAAAAATAATGACTTATTTATTCTAGATTTCTTAGCCTTATATATGTAGTATTTTTATTTTATGTCTTCAACATGAAAGATGTAATAAATCACAATCCATAAGCTAACTGGATTACACAATGTTCTTTATTTTGTCTCCAAGTATCTAGGGGGATAATATTTAGTAACATTTTGGGCAACACTACCCCAGTGAGTAACTTTAATCTAAATTCAACCTTTAAGTTAATTTGAAAGGGAACTAAAGAGATGGCTCAGCTGACTAATAACAATTGTTCTTGCAGAGGACCCATATCTGATTCTTAACACCCCGTTGCAGTGCACAACCATTTGTAACTCTAATTCCAGGGATTCTGATGCCTTCTTTTGCCCTCCTTGAGTACTACATGTACATAGTGCACAGACATGCATGCAGGCAAAGCATCCACACATAAAATTTGTAGATTAAGAAAAAACTTAAGAAAAATAAATAAGAAAAAACTTAATTGAAGGTCCTTTACCATGTCCCATGTTAAATTAGATACCTGCTACTGTTCCCTTAGCGTTTTTTGCAAATCTCTTTTGGGGGTTGTGTTTTGGTTAATTGGTTGTTACTCGGGTTTGAGTTTGGGTGTTTTTGAGGCTGGATTACACTATATAACCCAAGATGACCTCAAACTTGAGATCCTCCTGCCATAGCATCCTCAGTACTTTGATTACAGGTGTGCACCACCACTCCCAGCTTTGGATTCATCACTTAATACCATGGTTATCTATATTCATCTTCTTCCCATAGACTGGAAGGGGTACTATCTTTTTGTTAATTTTTATTTAATTTTATTTTATGTTATGTGTGAAGGTGTCAGATCCCTTGGAATTGGTGGTACAGACAGTTGTGAGCTGCCATGTGGTTGCTGGGAATTGAACCCGAGTCCTTTGGAAGAGCAGACAGTGCTCTTAACCACTGAGCCATCTTTCCAGCCCAAGGGGTACTATCTTTAGCTTTGTATTCAGAACACTAAGCAATATCTGTCACATAGTAACTCAGTAACAACTCAATATGTAAGAAATGCATCTATTTCTGAAATAGGAATTTTTGTGCCATCCATTTTTCCAGATTAGTTATTATTGTCATACTTACAGGGATCTTCAGTTTCTTTAATTTGTAGGTTGGGGAAAAGAATACAGTTATACATGGTAGCTGAAACAGACCATAAGGTTGTTCAGCCTGATGGTTTTTAGACTGTGTGTCCCAGGATCTCCGGTGTTTCATAAATTCCTTTCCCATAAGTTTTCTTTCACTATAGGGTTGTTAAAGGACTTGAAACAGAGAAAAGTGACCTATAAAGCATTTATTCTCCTTGCAGCATTAGGTTTCTTAAAGTCTGTTTGGAAAATGGACTATAGTTTAAAAACCATTGGTCTAGAAAAACAA
This sequence comes from Meriones unguiculatus, assembly GCF_030254825.1. Taxonomy (NCBI): domain Eukaryota; kingdom Metazoa; phylum Chordata; class Mammalia; order Rodentia; family Muridae; genus Meriones; species Meriones unguiculatus. Next base: position 141,421,008 of record NC_083369.1, on the reverse strand, counting down.
TTCCTTTGCTTATGAAGAAGTGCTAATAGGCAGAAGAGCAATAGCCGTAACTAAGGCTCAGATGACCTTATTCTCACACTACTGATTTTTATAAAATATGTTTACTCAAAAACCTGTACATGAATGTTTGTGGCAGTTCTATTCATAATCCAAACTGAACACAATTCAGGTATCCTTCAGAAGGTGAATAGATAAATGAACTAGTAAATCCATATAGGAGATTATTCATGCATGTAAGAGCATTGCATAAAACTAAAATTACACAAACATCTAAGTACAAATAAAACTGGAGTCATCTGTTGTCTTTCTTTTTTTTTTTTTTTTTTTGATACAGGGTTATTTGTGTCTCTGTGCTGCCCTGGCTATCCTGTAATCACTCTGTAGACCAGGCTGGCTTTAAACTCAGATATCTGCCTGCCTCTGCCCACCAAGTGCTGAGGTTAAAAGGCATGCACCACCACCACCACACAACTGGAGCCATCTGAATAAGATCTCAGAGTCAGTACCCCAGTTGTGATATTATATTATAGTTCTATTGCCATTGTAGGAATTACAGAATGATACAAAGATCATTATTATATCTCATAACTTAGCATGAATCTATACATATTTTAAAATAAAAAGTTTAATATTTAAAGATGAAAAATTCTTCCAAATGTTAACTGTTGTTTCATGGATTTATATTTAGAGCCAAACTCGGGATGCCACAGTTTCTGAGTCCTGAAGCCCAGAGTCTTTTACGAATGCTTTTCAAACGGAATCCTGCAAACAGATTAGGTAAAAACACTGAATTAATTAGTTTCTTTGATGAGTTTGTATTGATTTCTTTCAGTGGAAGGTGGATTTTTTAAAAACAGGACTATTAAATAGTCATACAAATATTCAAAGCAAAGACTGAACAATATATGTACATTTGTCCTTGAAATAAACTATTACCAAGCAATTTCTGATAGGTGCTGGACCAGATGGAGTTGAAGAAATTAAAAGACATTCATTTTTCTCAACAATAGACTGGAATGTAAGTACAGGCTGAAGACATACTTGATGGAATTGAAGGAACAATTTCCAAGGTTCTGGGTTCTCAATACTACTTTAATTAAAAAGAAAAGTTTGAACTGTTTTTGAAACAAACTGTTTTTGAAACACAATCCATGTCTAAATCTTTTTTGATACCAACAGAAACTGTATAGAAGAGAAATTCACCCACCTTTTAAGCCTGCAACTGGCAGACCTGAAGATACATTTTATTTTGATCCTGAGTTTACTGCAAAAACTCCCAAAGGTAAAGAAGAAGCACAAAAACTCAAATATAAGACAATGGCTGTCTTTTCCTGGTTAAACAGCTATCTGGTTCTGGTTCAATCAGAAAATATTTTCCTTGAATCTCCTATGCTATGGTATCCCCACTCCCAGTAAAAATGAGGAGCTATAGCATTGATAGATCATCATGTGAGGCTGTGATGTTCAGTATGATAAATGTGTGGCTGATTGAATTTAATTAAAATTCAGTTTCGTAATCATAGTAGGCACATTTCAAATACTCAGGAACTATGTGTGGTTACTTACCATATTGGACAGCACAGATCAAGAAAATTTCTTTTATATCTTCCCTTTTGCTCTGCCTAAAGCTTGGCTGTGAGTCTCTGCAGCTGCTTCAGTCCCCTGCTGGGTGGAATATAGAAAGACCCAGGGGGAACAGCAGCTCCACATGGAGACCAACAAAGCCAAAAAAATCTATGTCCAGGGGTCCCTGCAGAGACTGATGCACCAACCAAGGACCATGCATCAAGACAACCTAGACACCCTGCTCAGATGTAGCCCATAGGAAGCTCAGTCTCCATGTAGGTTCCCTAGTAAGGGGAGCAGGGGCAGTCTCTGACATGAACTTGGCTGCCTGCTCTTTGATCACATCTCTCAGGCAAGTTGGCCTACCAGGCCACAGAAGAGGAGGATCCAGGCAATTGTGATGAGCCTTGATAGGCTAGGGTCAAATAGTAGGGGAAGAGGACTTCCACTATCAGTGGACTAGTGGAGGGGCATAAGGGGGAAAAGGGTGGGAAGGTAGGACCACCCAGGAAGAGATGAGGGAGGGGGCTACAGCTGAGATACAAAGTAAGTAAATTGTAAAAAATAATAATTAAAGAAATTTTCCTGTGTTCTAAGACAATGACTGGTATGACACTAATTTAAAATACCATTAACCCAATAATCATTGATTTATTATGTTCTTCATACATTAACTATTTTTTTAGGCTCTGAAAGTAGATTAGTAGGCTGATGATAACAATAAGTAGTCAGAACAGATCTAATACACTACCTCACTGAGTTATCTTGGACAGTAAGATGTATTTAGGTGTGCATATATATACATGTCCACATAACCAGATAACTGAGAACTCCAGAATAAGTGAGAATGTTCACAATGACAACAGCTTTTCTGTTAAATACCAAAGACTATTAGTAATTCCTTGTTCTTTTTAGATTCACCGGGCATTCCACCTAGTGCTAATGCACATCAGCTTTTCCGGGGGTTTAGTTTTGTAGCAATTACCTCAGATGATGAAACCCAAGCTATGCAGACAGTTGGTGTGCATTCAATTGTTCAGGTAAGTTATATCTCAATAACTTAGAATTTGAAATGTTAATATGTAGTTTAGGATGTTAATAGTAAGATTAGATTTTTATGTGCTGACTTTAAACGAGCCCCTTAACATATATTTTTAGATTATTTACATCAGAGAAATTCTTTCATAAACCATTGCAAACGTTGCCTGAACCAAAATACATATGTGATGTGAAACTGAAATTCTAAAAGAATTGAGATAAGCATCACTATTTTGTTGCCTCCTCTTCTATACCTCAAAATATTTATTAGGCCTAGAATATTTCATCTGTATGGTCTGTCATGTCAGCCATGATAGATTGAGGTCCCCAAGTTCCTGCTCAGGAGACCTTATAAAAAGTGAGAAAACAAATATATGAGGCTTTGTGAACTATTCTCACAATTATTCAACACTGATATTGTTGCAAAAAAAGCAGCCATGGTGCTTCATGCCATGTACCTGGGTAATTACGACATTCAGGAGGTTGCAGCATTAGCATCAATTTCAATGTTAGTAGGGGCTGCAGAGTGAGATTAAGGCCAGCCTGGACTGTTTATCAAGCTCAAGTTGAAGAAAAATAACAATAAAACCCAAAACATACAGCCATAGATAATTTATATGCAAATGGACACTACTGGATACCAATAAAACTTTATTTAACCAAAACAAGTAGTAAATAAACTCAAGGCAGGAACCTGGGGGCAGGACTGAAGCAGAAGCCATGGAAGAATACCACTTGCTGGCTTGTTCAGCCTGCTTTCTTATACAACCCAGCACCACCTACTCAGGAGTGGCATTTCCCACAATGGGCAGGGACGTATCACATCAACCTTTAATCAAGAAAATGTCTCACAAACATACCCATCTGATGGAGGCATTTTCTCAGTTGAGGTTTCACCTACTCTGATAACTCTAGTTTTTGTCAAGGTGACCAAAAAATTTTCTACACTTTTAATATGATCTGATTATCAGATTGGAAAAAGAAGTACATAAAGGACATAGAAACAGGTTTCTAAGAATACATGTGTGGGAATAGGAGTGTTTATAACAGAAAACTAAACTGGTAAATACTGTTAAAGGAGTATAAACTTTGAAATCCCATTCTTTTTCTCATAATGTTATGGGAAGATAATTTCAGTTCATCCTGTGTGGCCATTACTCATTGTGTGCATATATTGAGATATACTGTACATCATAAACATGTGTAAGCACTGTGTCAAAAAATAAAAATACAGTAAAATTTTTAATTTGTCTTTTAAATCATAGGTTTCAATTAGCCTTTTGAAAAATTAAAACTTAGGAAAAGTTAAATAGCTTTTAGGGTATCATTAATACTTGAATTTGTTGATATAAGTATTTTCAAAGGCCTCTTTCTTGGAAAAATAAATATATACTTTAAGAATATGTACTATGAATAGTATTTTTACTCATTTTTATTATTAATATTTGTATTAATAGATAACATCAAAAATATATGCTCAGTACAATATTCTCCTATTATGAAATGCATCAGAGACATTACAGAAGTCTTTACCTTGATTTTTACTTGTAGCAATTACACAGGAATAGCATTCAGTTTACTGATGGATATGAAGTAAAAGAAGATATTGGTGTTGGCTCGTACTCCGTTTGTAAGAGATGTATACATAAAGCCACAAACATGGAGTTTGCAGTGAAGGTAAATATTTTTAGATTTTAAATGCAACTCTTAGCAGTTCTTTTTTTTTATCATAAATGTCTGTACAAGTTACTTCTAACCCCGGTGCATGGGAGTGGCACATGACTACTATCCAACTACTTAGAAGGCTGAGGCAAGAGAATCATGAGTTATAAGTTAACCTAGACAGTATAGCAAGAACCTTGTTAAAACAAAATACATTGTTATCTTTGGCAAAAGTACCTTTTGTTATAAAATAAATTAAATGTAAATATAAGTAATTATGTTAGTGATCTTCAAAGATACAAATCTGTAATCATGGATTCCCATTCTCATGAAATGAACAGTGAAATGGCTATATAGCCAACTAAGCCAGGGAAGTGCCAGTTTATATATCAACTCATTTTAAAAATTTATTTATTTATTATTTTTACAGTGTTCTGCCTGCATGTGTGCCTACAGGCAAGAAGAGGGCACCAAATCTCATTATAGATCGTTATAAGCCACCATGTGGTTGCTGGGAATTGAACTCAGGACGTTTGGAAGAATAGCCAGTGTTCTTAACCTCTGAGCCATCTCTACAGCCTCCCTCTCATGATTTTTAATCAGACTCCCTATATAAATATCTACTTTATGATCAGAGTGTCAGGGAATTCCTCAAAACTATGTGTAAATTTTGTGTTATTTCTGGTGAAAATGTCCATACCTTTCTTTATATCTAAAAGGAGTCTTTGGACCACTAAAATAAGTCCTTGGACCACTAAAAGAATAAGAGCCATGATAATTTCTTATCATTAGTAATTTTAATTTCATAAGATATCTTGAGGAAAAAATGTCTAAGTCAAAAACTGGGTATCTAGTTTTGTGATGAAATTTGAATTTCAAACCTCTAGCTGTGAATAAACAAACATATTCAAATTATCTGACCTTTCACTGTTTATGATAGTAATCTCTGCTTTCCCAGTTCAAGTAATTCAGGTAATGCCTAAAGCTTCCAGCTGACCTTGAACCTCCATGAGTCATTCATGTCTAGTTAGCAAGAGAGTAGCAAATTGGTATTACTGTGTAAAACTGGATATAATTGCTTTAAAGAGACATCAGTGTGTCCCTGAGGTTTTTCTGTCAGATACAGGGATGAACCACAAAAAATGCATTTAACTTGCTGTTCTGCTGTATACTGTTCTTTTTGAAATCTGGAGTGAATAGAAGTTTCAAATTGCTAACATGCAAGGAGAAAAGGAGAATAGTATACTTGATAGGCAGTTTAACATTGTGTCTTGCCTCCATCAAACATGCCCAGAGGGCCCATTTCACAATAATTGCTGCCAATGTGAAGCCAGCCTGAGCTATGTGGTAATTTTGAGGCTGCTCTAGACTATAAAATGAGGATCTGTCTTAAAAAAAATTAAAAACTAAAGGTGATAAAATAAAATGAACATAAAAAATAAAATGAACAAAATTTGCTTCAGACTACTCAGAGTGAATCAAAAGCCAGCATTGAGCAAGTGTGGTAGTACATGTCTGTCATCCCAGCACTTGGGAGTGGAGACAGGAAAGATCAAGGGGAGCTCATCCTCAGCTACATAGTGAGTTTGAGGCCAGTCTGTAGTACATGAGACTCTCTCAGAAAACAAAGCCCGAATTGTTTTTACAAAATATAGTACTTAGGGGTGCAGAGATGGCTAAGGAGTTAACAGCATGTACTGCCCTTGCACAAGACCTGGGTTTATTTCCCATCACTCACAAAGTAGCTTGCAGCAGTCTGAACTCAAGTTCCAGGGGATCCAACACCCACTGCTGACCTCTACAGACATAAAATATATATTTTTATAAAAAGAGAGCACTTCTTAAAGCAGATACAGGTTTGATTCCACATGGAAGCTCACAACTATCTGTAACTCCAGTTCTAAAGGCTCCAACACCCTTTTCTGGCCTCATCAGACACCAGACATGCATGTGGTATAGAGTTATATACATGTAGACAAGACACCTATATACATAAAATTAAAGTAAAAATATATGTGTGTATGGTACTTGAAAATATTAAAGCATTAAAAAAATTAAGCAACTGACAAAAGTTTTAAAAAGCTATATTAGTATTTTAAAGAGCTTTGTTATGATCAAATTTAGTCAAGTAATATTCTAGGGGTGATTTTATATAGAGTTTTCTACTTAGCTTCAAAAATAAGCTTGTTTACTTAATTTTTATAAGTAGCTTGCAGCCAGTGTGATAGTCCATTAAAATATTATTTAATTAAAAGAAGTAAAGTCAATTTAATAAACAGATGCCAATGGTGGTATTTCAGATACATTTATCTCTTAGATATGTGTAGATATATCTATATCTTAGATATAGGGGATTAGAAGTTAAGAGAATTTTCAAATGTTTGAAAAACTCAATGATGAAAAAGATGATGTGGTAACTTTGTTCTTGATAACTTTTCTGGAGGCTTTTGAGTTTTTAGGAAGTCACAAATTTGCTACAAACTTACATTGGAGTGACTTGTTAGGAATATGCCACATGGTTAGCTTTATGTAGCCTGCCATCTATATGGAGACTAGCTTTCTAATTAACAGTCTGGCTAATTAGTTGACTACAACTGTCTGATAAATGGCTGGTATGTATAATATTGACATAGCTAAGGCCTATAACTATAAACATTTAAGGTTCGTATTCATGAAATTGTATAAATGTCTGCATTTTAGATTATTGATAAAAGCAAGAGAGACCCAACAGAAGAGATTGAGATACTTCTGCGTTATGGACAGCATCCAAACATCATTACCCTAAAGGATGTAAGTAGATTGTGTAACAAACCCATATTTGGGATGTTTTTTCTGAATAGATAGACAAAGACGGCTTTAGGATAATCAGCTTAGAACATAAATTTGAATGGATGACTATGGAAATTGCTATCTTAAGCAAAATACCCTAGACTTTGAGTAACAAATACTGCATAGTTCTCATATGAGGATCCTAGATTTGTGTGTGTACAAGTGATGGTTATAGGTTATTAAACTAGAAACATAACCATGAGAGGTAATAAAGATATCTTATGTAGAGTTTGGGAAGGGGACATGGAAGTGGACTTGTAGTAGGAAGGAGGGAAACAGCAGGACAGGGACAAGAGATTAGAGGGAAATGTAGTAGAAAAAGAGTATTTATTTAAATAAAAACAGTATGTATGAAAATTATATAATAAAATTCATTACTTTGTATATTAACCTAAAAAATAAAATATAAAAAGATTTGAGAAAATATTGAGCTGGGTATGTTGTCACAAACGTTTAATCCCAGTATTCAGGGAGGCAGAGGCAAGTAGATCACTGTGAATTCAAGGACAGCCAAGGCTACACAGAGGAACCCTGTCTCAATAAATCAAAAAAAGAAAAAGAAGAAAAAGAAAGAAAGAAAAGGAAAAAAGGAACAAAATGTTGATGGCCAGTTTATAAAGAAAAAATGTAGGGAGCTAAAGAGACACCTCAACATTTAAGAGCAGTTGTTGTTTTTCCATAGGACCCGAGTCTGTTTCCCATCTCTCACTTCAGGCGGCTTACAATCAACCACTGTTACTCTGACTCCAGGGGATCTGATGGTGGCCTCCACAGGCTCTAACATAAACATTTATACGCATGCACTCAGGCACACACACATGCACAAATAAATCTTTTAAGTTAATAAAACCTTAAAAATTATGTAATTTTCTGCTTTTGCTTTAAAAACTATTTTTAACATTATTGTTTACCATATGTGAATTTGAACATATAAAATATTAATATTCCAGACTGATTAGCTTCTCTGAAGGCTCCCAAACTGTGTAACCAACCCGCCTTCTTCTGTAGAGCTTTACATACTTCTTTACGCCCTCTGTGTTCTGGACATGCTTTATTTGGGATGTTGACCTTTCGAAGCCTATGCTCCTCATTTTCTCCAAGTGTTCTTTGAATGTGGCACTCCTAAAGTGGAAATATCATTGCCCTTCTATGCCTGGTTGACTACTACAACTAAGACTTCGCTAAGGACTGCTTCTTCCCAGGAAACATTTCCTGCCCATTACCACCCGCAGGACAAAGGGAAGTAACCTTTACCTGGGATTTCCTCATATCTCTGCCTCCCTTAGCTTTTATTATTATAAATATCAACAAAAATATCCACTTCCCAGGGAAGTAGTCAGCTCTCTTTCTTGCTGCCGGTGCTCACATAGGCACAAAGGTTGTCTATCTAAATAGTGTCAAAACAATGATTTTCTCAGACTAATTTGTCATAGATAAAGAATGCTGACTTAGTCACATTAAATATGAAACTATTCACTGTAAATATTTCTTTAACGCAATCTCCAGAAATCCTCCACAAGTATTTCACAAGTAAGTTTTTCTTGAATATGCAATTTTTATATTTCTTTTAATATACTTACTTATTTTTAGGATGTTTGTATACTAATCTAGGGACATATGTAAAGCCGTAAAGCTTCATTTTTTTATGTTTTAATGTTAAATTTTATAGGTATATGATGATGGAAAATATGTGTATGTAGTAACAGAACTTATGAAAGGAGGTGAATTGCTGGATAAAATTCTTAGACAGAAGTTTTTCTCTGAGCGAGAGGCCAGTGCCGTCCTGTTTACTATAACCAAAACTGTTGAGTATCTTCATGCACAAGGGGTAAGTGTTTTGAACATAATTTATACACACACATACTTGTATGCGCATCCTTTTTTCTTAATACTTAAGCTTAAATTACAAATATAAATGTAGTGGAAAAACTATAATCAACTTGATTATCCTACTACTCTTTCTTTACATACAACTTTTTCCTTGATCCTGAAGTACTTTGAAATTATAGCATGCTTATATTCAGTTGTTATGCTTTCCAAGGAAAAAGTTAATGAGATCTTCGGACTTCTTAAACATAGCACTCTGTTTCTTTGGAAACCAGGCCTAATTCAAGGTATAAGAAGAAAAACAAAGTGGTGGTTTATGTCCATGTAGACAAGTTAAAAAAAAAAAAAGGTAGTCACTTAGTGAATGGTCTTATTGTTTCCTCCTGCATACAAATTTTAGTAAATGGGGAAAAAATAATGTTTTCAAAAGAATGAGGTCTGTAGAAGAAAGGGAAAAAGAAAAAAATAAAGAAGAGGGCAGAATATCAGAACAAGGAGTTTTGCCTATCTATTAATATTTTTTAATTGACAAAATGCTTTTGTGGTGTATATCAAAGATTTTTAAGCATTTGCATGTGTATTCTTAGATTTGTGTGCACATGCATATGGACCTTAATATCATCCTCAGGAACATCATCTATCTTTTGTATCACAGTCTCTCATTAACCTGAAGCTCACCAATTCAATTAACGCTAAACACACGACTGATGAGCCTCAGGAAACCCCAGCCCTCTTGTCTGCCTTCAAAACCCCAGGATTGCAGACAAATACCACCATGCCTGGCATGTTAATATGATTTCTGGGGATTGAGCTGAAGATACTTTCCAACTCCTTTTGTTTTTTAAGTCTTCCTTCCGAAAAAAGTCTAGGGCCAGACAATTTCAGCACAGAATTCCACCAGACAGTCAAAGAAGAGCTAGCACCAAAATTCTTCAAACTATTCCACAAAATAGAAACAGAAGGAACATTACCAAACCCATTCTAAGAAGCCACAGTCACCTTGATATCTAAACCTCACTAAGACTTAACAAAGAAAGAGAATTTCAGACCAATCTTCCTTATGAGCATTGATGCAAAAATACTCAACAAAATACTCACAAACCGAATCCAAGAACACATCAAAGATACCATTCACTATGACCAAGTAGGCTTTATCCCAGATATGCAGGGGTGGTTCAGTATATGGAAATCTATCAATGTAATCCACCATATAAACAAACTGAAAGAAAAAAAAAAACAAAAAAAAAAACATGATCATCTCTTTAGATGCTGAAAAAGCATTTGATAAAATTCAACACTGGTTCATGTTTAAAGTCCTGAAGAGACCAGGGATACAAGGCACTTACATAAAGATACTAAAGGTAATATACAGCAAGCCTATAACCAACATCCAACTAAATGGAGAGAAACTTAAATCAATTCCACTGGAATCAGGGAAAAGGCAAGGCTGCCCACTCTCCCCTTACCTCCTCAACGTAATTCTTGGAGTGCTAGCTAGAGCAATAAGACAACTAAAGGAAATCAAGGGGATACAAATTGAAAACGAAGAAGTCAAAGTATCACTCTTTGCCGATGATATGATAGTGTATATAAGTGACCCCAAAAATTCTACCAGAGAAAATTCAGCAAAGTGGCTGGATACAAAATTAACTTAAAAAAAATCTGAAGCCCTCCTGTATACAAAAGACAAATGGGCTGAAAAAAAAATTAAGGAAACAACACCCTTCACAATAGCCACTAAAAACATAAAGTACCTTGGTGTAACTCTATCCAAGCTAGTCAAAGACCTGTATGAAAAAAAAAAATCAAGTCTCTGGAAAAAAAATTGAAGAAGATATCAGAAGATGGAAAGATCTCCCATGCCCATGGATCAGTAGGATTAACATAGTAAAAATGGCCACATACCAAAAGCAATCTGCAGATTTTAATGCAATTCCCAACAAAATACCAACACAATTTTTTACAGACGTTGAAAGAACAATTTTCAACTTTGTATGGAATGACACGAAACCCAGAATAACTAAAACAATCCTGTACAATAACAGATCTTCTGATGGTATCTCCATCCTAGATCTCAAGCTGTATAATAGAGCAACAGTAATAAAAACTGCATGGTACTGGCATAGAAACAAACTGGTGGATCAATAGAATCAAATCAGAGACCCAAAAATAAACCCACACACCTACAGATACTTGATTTGTGACAAAGAAGCTAAAAGCATACAATGGAAAAAAAGATAGCATCTTTAAGAAATGGTACTGGTCTAACTGGATGTCTACATATAGAAAAAAGCAAATAGATCTATATTTATCACCCTGCACAAAACTAAAGTCCAAGTGGATCAAAGACCTCAACATAAAACAAAACACATTAAACCTGTTAGAAGAGAAATTGGGGAAGAGACTTGACCTCACTGGCACAGGAGACAACTTCCTGAACAAAACACCAACAGCACAGGCTCTAAGATCAACAATTAATAAATGGGACATCATGAAATTAAGCTTCTGTAAAGCAAAGGACACTGACAACAGAACAAAGCAACAGCCTACAGACCGGGAAAAGAACTTCACCAACCCTATATCTGACAGAGGGCTAATATCCAGAATATATAAAGAACTCAAGAAGTTAAACACCAACAAACCTAGTAATTCAATTAAAAAATGGGGTATAGTGCTAAACAGAGAATTCTCAACAGAGGAATATTAAAAGGCAGAGAAACACTTAAAGAAATATTCAACGCCCTTAGTCGTTCAGGAAATGCAAATCAAAACGTCCCTGAGATTCCACCTCACACCCATCTGAATGGCTAAAATAAAAAATGCAAGGGATGACACATGCTGGAGAGGTTGTGGAGAAAGAGGAATGTTCCTCCACTGCTGGTGGGAATGTAACCTTGTACAACTGCTTTGGAAATCAATCTGGCTCTCTCTCAGCAAATTAGGAATAGTGCTACCTCAAGATCCAATTATACCACTCCTGGTCATATGCCGGAAAGATGCTCAACTATACAAGGACATTTGCTCAACTATGTTCATAGCAGCTTTGTCAGAATCTGGAAACAACCTAGATGTCCCTCCACTGAGGGATGAATACAGAAATTGTGGTACATTTACGCATGGAATACTACTCAGCAGTTAAAAAATGACTTTTTAAGGCATTCATTTCAGTGCAGTGGTCTCATCTTAGTTGTTTGTTCATTGGGGTGTTTTGTTTATCTTGCCCTTAAAAGCTAACAAGTGGAATGAGTTAGATATAACATTCTGTTTCTGGGCTAGTCAAGACTTGCCTAGTATTATAACTTGATATTGCTAGAAGTCAGTGTTTACTGAGCAACTGATAGCTATACAGTTATCTGAGTCTTCTGTTTTTTCCCCCCATGCCTTATTGCTTAATTAGTAAAACACAGTTAATATTCAGGGTGTTAGGTACTAAAACTAAGTTGATTGAAATATAGACTCTGAATTTGGTGATTGAATAAAAAAAATCAAATCTAAACTTTTTAAAAGGAAAATGGATTGACGCGTGTGGTATCTTGATTTGTACATCGAAAAACTTATTTTTTATTTGGGTTTGGATTTAAGTTTTAAAATTATTTTTAAGTCTTAAAAACAACGTGCCAGTTCATATACTTATTGTGCCTCTATCTTGGTATATACCATTCTTCCACTTTAAAATAGCTTTCTAGCACTGTTTTCATGAGTTAAGTACCCACTTTAGGTCTTAGATCAGATGTTATTTCCTCTCGGAACCCTCCCATACTTCAAAATGAGTTATCTACACCTGTTATATTCCTTCCCACTACATTTGTTGCAAGTGCCTAGCATGAAACAGCCAAGATCTTAGGGGTTGATTCACACCGATTCTGCGGCTCTTTATGTGGTAGGGACTGACTAACTATTATGAAAAGAATTAATTACCTGGAGATAGATATCATTGTTATTGTTATTTACATTTCTCCTTTACCCAGTTATGTAATTGGGCAAGAGCTAATAGGTAACTAATATTGTTTCTTCCCCTTCCATATTCCCAGGTCAAGTGTTAGAAAGCTATACTTCTATTAATAGCATTCTCTAATGTTGGGATCGTTTAAAGGTCTGCACTCATATGCTTGTTAGGTGTATTGTTTGGCAATGTAAGAATAAAAAAAAATTTCAATGGGGAAATATATTGTTACATAAATTTCTAATTTTTATTTCATCTAGGTGGTTCACAGAGACTTGAAGCCTAGCAACATTCTTTATGTGGATGAGTCTGGTAATCCCGAATCTATTCGGATTTGTGACTTTGGCTTTGCAAAACAACTGAGAGCAGAAAATGGTCTTCTCATGACTCCTTGTTATACTGCAAATTTTGTTGCACCAGAGGTAATTGTGAGAGAGTGTGCTTGCACTATTTGGGTATATTAAGAACTCATTTAAGAACTCAAAGTTAACAAACTGTAACTAATAATAATAATAAAAAAAAATGTACATCAGTAAAGCAGGGCCAAACACTTATTAGAAACACAGAACTCCCTCAAGTGACAAGCATAGAGATGGACACAGAGTATGATGACAGCCCCTAAACAGCCTACAAGTTGAGAATCTTGTCACTTCTCAGTTCACAAGGCTAGATGCTTCAACAGTTCCAAGCTGATGACGAAGAACTTCAGAATTCTCCCAGAGCCAGGAGTTTCAATGTCAGTAAATAATGGCAGCTACAACAGCAGTAACGAGGAGATAAATGCACTCCTGATCAAAGAAAAGGCAGAGAGGGAAAAGCCATGGCTTTTTCATTGTATAGATCTCCTTAATCTGGCCTACCATCTGCAGGTTGCTCCCATTCTAGGGGAGTATCATCCCTTACCAGGAAATACCTTACATATCCACCTTGAGGCTTGTCTGAACCCATTTCAGAACCAAACAAGCTGACAAGGAAGAATAACCATCACAATTTTTTTTAATTTTTTTTGTTTATAAAATTCTATCTCTGATAATATACTTACAATTTTAAATGTAAAAGCTGATGCTCTGAACATAGTATCACATTCTTATAGTTTTAAGCACCTTCAGTGACATTTCACAAATTGGTTGTTTAAACAGGTCTCAGTCCCTTTTTTATGATAAGTATACCTAATTTTTCTGTTTCTGATTCCAAGTAGCCATTGCGAAATAATTATCAATGTAGTCTGATATTATTGTTCAGCATTGTATTATTATAATTTATACTTTTTAGGTGAATGGAGTCTCAGGTATATTCTACCACTTATTGAATGTATGAACATGTATAAATTCTTACAATGTATAAATGTAAAAAAAAAGAACTCATTTGATATTTTCAATATAGAATAGTTATTTATTGTTTAATTGAAGAATCACTGACAGTTGAAATAAAATGCCAGCCCTCTATTTCTCTGTTTAATCCTTCAATGATATCAGATAGGGAAAAAAATTAAATTCCTTAGTAAGATATTACAAAAGCTCTCCAGTTTCTTTAGTATCCTCTACCTGAAATTCTAGCCACTTTATATTTCTTTTTCTGTCATGAAGACTGTTCCGTTCTCTTGTTTTATTCTGAATCAGGGCCTCAGTTCTATACTGAGCCTGGCCTTGAACTTGCAATGGTCCACCTTACCTACCCAAGTGCTGGGATTACAGACGTGAGCCAAAATAACCAGTTTTGCCTTTTTGCTTCTACTTTTGACTGTCTTCTACCTCCTCTCTTTGTCTACAGACATCTTACTAGATGGTGCAATACAAGCTAGCTAACTCCCCATGTCAAAAATAAATTGGAGCTCAAAGTATAACCTCAGTGATGAGTGTTTCTGTGACCTATAGGAAGCCTTGGATTTGATCCCCACCTACACAAAAGTTAATAAATATTCACCTCAATCTCAGTCTTTCCTGACATGATTTTGTTATAATACTTAATGTTGAATTGTTAACTATTTATATGTTGGATTTCCCTGCTATATTCTATTTTTAATAAATGGATTCTTGGACTTGAGAGATGGCTCAGAGGTTAAGAGCACTGGGTTGTTCTTCTAGAGGTCCTGAGTTCAATTCCCAGCAGCCACATTGTGGCTCACAACCATCTATAGTGAGATCTGGTGGATTCTTCTGGGGTGCAGGTACACATGCAGGCAAAACACTGTATACATGATAACTAAATCTTAAAAAAAAAAAAAACAGGACAGGAGCCTATCACAGAGGGCCTCTGAAAGACTCTACCCAGCAGTGTATCAAAGCAGATACTGAGACTCATAGTCAAACCTTGGGCAGAGTGCAGGGAATCTTATGAAAGAATGGGGAGATAGTAAGACCTGGAGAGGACAGAAGCTCCACAACCAAAATATCTGGGCCCAGGGGTCTTGAGACTGATACTCCATTTATGGTTATAACCTAGAACCCCTGCACAGATGTAGCCCATGGCAGTTCAGTATCCAAGTGGCTTCCCTAGTAAGGGTATCAGGGACTGTCTCTGACATGAATCCAGTGCCTAGCTCTTTGATCACCTTCCCCTGAGGGGGGAGCCGCCTTGCCAAGCCACAGAGGAGGACAATGCAGACAGTTCTGAGGAGACCTGATAAGCTAGGGTCAGATGGAAGGGGAGGTGAACCTCATCTATCATTGCACTTGTAGAGGAACATGGGAGGAGATGAGGAAGGAGAGTGGGATTGGGAGGGGATGAAGGAGGGGCCTACAGCTGAGATACAAAGTGAATAAACTGTAATTAATATTAAAACATAAAAAATTAATTAAAATGACATAAAAAACAAAACAAAGAGATGTACCCTTTTTCAAAGTTTGTCATAGCTCATAACTGATAATAATCAATGATGATGAACAAATGTTTGAGTGGATCAAATTATATGAATTAGTAGTTATAGCACTGTATCATTTGTATGAGGATACATATGTTCTTAAAAGTACTGTTAATTGCCAGCCATGAGAGGCATACCTATAATCCTAGTGCTAGGGAAGCCGAATAATAGGGTCAAGAGGTCACAGCCAGGTGCAGTGGCTCATACCTGTAATCCCAGCACTCAGGAGGCAGAGGCAGGAAGATCTCTGTGAGATCAAGACCAGCCTGCTCTACAAAGTGAGTCCAGGACAGCCAAGGCTATATAAGAAACCCTGTCTTGAAAAACTAAAACAAACAAAAAGAGTTCATGACTTGCCCACACTACATAAGAAATTTGAAGCCAGCCTGGACTATAAAGTGAGACCCTATCTCAAAATATATATAGTCATTTCTATAGCTGCATGCAAAATAGAAATTCATGAAGATAAGGAACTTGCCAGGTGTGGTGGCACAGACACCTTCAATCCCATCACTAAGGCAGAGGCAGGTAGATTCCTATGAGTTCTGGGCCAGCCTGGTGTACATAGTGAATTCCAGGCCAGCCAGAACTACATAGTGAGACTATGTCTTAAGAAGTAGAGAAAGTATCCTCTGTACCAGCAGCAGTACACAATAAGTGTTCAAATACCAATGTTAAATTCATAGATGTATATATGAATTAACAGAAGCAAAATGTTCTAATATTAGATTACTGAATGGTCTTATTTGTTAATCATGTTTTATTGAAGTTGTTCTTATGTGTATTGCTTTGGAAAATATAATTCCACTTACTATCCAAATACATGTTAAAAAAAAAAAAACATCAGTGTGGTGAAGGTAGGGAGATAAGATCAGTTAAGAGCACATGCTGCTCTTGCAGAGGACCAGCAGCTAAAAGACATTTATAACTCCAGTTCCATGCAATTAGACACCCTCTCCTGACCTTTGTTGTACATGTATAGACAAGCTGGCATACGTGTGTGTGTGTGTGTGTGTGTGTGTGTGTGTGTGTGTGTATTAACATGGTAATATTCATCTTTTACTTTTTCTAGGTTTTAAAACGACAAGGTTATGATGCTGCCTGTGATATATGGAGTCTTGGTGTCCTTCTTTATACAATGCTTACTGGGTAAGTGTGTATCATAAGTCGTTATTCTTCAGTATTTAAATTATGTAGTATTTTTAATCCCTATATTGTAATATCTTTTCATGTTTCTCATACTACTATATATAATACACATAATAAATATTTTATATATGCCCTATAATAATATATTTATATCTGTATCCCTTTTTTAAATTAGCTTTTCTTCTTTCTTTTTTCTTTTTTTTTTTCCTTTTTTTTGAGTCAGGATCTCACTGTGTTCTGGCTGGACTGGAACTCTTTATGGCCTCAGACTCACAGAGATCTGCTTGCTTCTGCCTCCCAGTGCTGGGATTAAAGTGGTACACTACCACACCTGCCAATAGCTGTCTTTTAATTAATTTTCTATATTTTTATTATAATTATATAATAAGCATATATGATTTTAATATATTATGCTAGATTGTGTCATAACTTAAAAAACATAATATTAAATATTAAGTCTAATTAGTATAACCTATTATTTGGTTTATGGAGCTTCATTTTACTGTCTTTTATTCATTTTCATGGACTCCAACAAAGTATTATATTAACTGAATCACTCAGAATAATTTTAGAGACTACAAAGAAATGTAAATATTACCAACCATAAGAGAAATTTTATTCATTGACATTTCAACTTTATTATAATCTAGTTACACTCCATTTGCAAATGGCCCTGATGATACTCCAGAGGAAATATTGGCACGAATAGGTAGCGGAAAATTCTCACTCAGTGGTGGTTACTGGAATTCTGTTTCAGATACAGCAAAGGTACGTGTGACTTCCAGTTAACATGGTTGTTTCCTTTTGTTTTGTTATTAGGGGTAGGAATTGAGCCCAGCATATTATATATGCTCAGTACACATTCTACCACTGAACTCTACCCCTCAGCCCTATTACAGACAGATTTGACAGGGGAATAGGTTGGTGAGGTGTGTACATGTTTGTCAGTGAGCAGATGGATATGTGTGTAAAGGATGTGGAATACAAAGGACAATTTTGGGTGTCTTTTCCATAGTGGCCATCCAAACTTGAGTTGAGTGGGTGTTGCTTGCTTGCTTGTCTGCTTTGAGGCAGGTTCTCAAAGTGGTATAGAGTGCACCAATTAGGCTACAGTAAGCCCCACAGATCTACCCATCTCTGCCTCCTAACTCTGAGATTACAATGCATGCAGTAATGTTCAGCTTTTTCTGTGGGTACTGGGGAATCAAACTCAGGTCCTCCTCGTGCTTGTACAGTTTTCTAGCTTTCTATTGCTATATAAGCAGCATGACAAAAGCAAGTGGAGAGGAAAGAGTTTATTTGGCTTAACACTTTCTGATCACAGTCTATCACTGAGGGAAGCCACAGAAGGAAGTACAGTAAAAACTGAGTCCATAAAGAATGCTGCTTACAGGTAAATGGTGAGATCTGGAAAAGATCATCCTGAGTGAGCTATCCCAGAAGCAGAGGGATGCACACAGTATATACTCACTCATATAGACATATAATATAGGATAAACCTACTAAAATCTGTACACCTAAAGAAGCTAATCAAGAGGGAGGACTGGCTAAAATGCTCAATTCCTATCCAGAAAGTCAAAGAGGCTGGACATCAGAAGAAGGAGACAAGAGGGAACAAGTCAGGAGCCTGACACAGAGGACCTCTGAAAAGCTCTGCCCTGAGACTTATGGGCAACCTTTGGGCAGAGTGCAGGGAATCTTAGGAAAGAAGTGGGAAACAGTAAGATCTGGAGAGGACAGGAACTCCATAAGGAGAGCAACAGAACCAAAAATTCTGAGCACAGGGGTCTTTCCTGAGACTGCTGTTCCAACCAAGGACTATGCATGGAGGTAACCTAAGACCCCTGCACAGATGCAGCCCATGGCAGTTCAGTATCCAAGTGGGTTCCATTGTGATAGGAACAGGGACTGTCTCTGACATGAACTGATTGGCCTGCTCTTTAATTACCTCTCTCTGAGGGGGAAGCAGCATTACCAGGCCACAGAAGAGGACAAGGCAGCCACTCCTGATGAGACCTAATTGACTAGGATCAGAAGGAAGGAAAAGAAGTCCTCCCCTATCAGTGGACTTGGGGAGGGGCATGCATGCAGAGGGTGGAGAAAGGGAGGGAGTGGGACTGGAGGGGGGAGAGAACCACAGGGGGGGGATACAAAGTGAGTAAAGTGTAATTAATAAAGAAAAATAAAATAAAATAAATTAAAAAAAACAAAAAAAAATCTTTGAACAATACATACGGACAGAGGGGAAAAAAAAGAATGCTGCTTACTCGTTTGCTCTCCATGTCTTGCTCAACCTGCTTCCTTTTTTTATGGTAGTATGCCAATCTTTTCTTTTTATTCTCTTATACATTACGTCCTGTCCACAGTTTCCTCTCCCTCTACTCCTCCAGTCCTCCCTTCTACTTCCCCTCTCCCCAGATCCATTCCTTATTCATTTCCCTTCAGAAAAGAACCACCAAAGGACAGCAACCAAACATGGCATAATAAGTTACAATAAGACTAGGCACAAACCCTCATATAAAGGCTGGGTGAGGCAATCCAGTAGGAAGAAAAGGTTCCTAGGAGCAGATGAAAGGGTCAGAAACAGCCCCCACTCCCACTGTTAGGAATCTTATAAGAACACTATGATACACGACCATAACATATGCAGAGGAACTAGTGCAAAACCGTGCAGGCTCCATGGTTGCCACTTCAGTCTCTGTGAGCCCCTAGGTTGTTGTAGAAAAGTAATATGTATATTGGGCTATGAAATGTTTATTAGACCTAAAATTATCACGGTGGTATTATTTAACCCACTGTCACAAATAATAAGACACAGACACCTATTAGGTTTATAATTGCCTTATTTACATTGGGCCAGTTGGGTATTTCACTTACACTGTCTCAATATGATAGTCACCATCTATCTCCCAGCCCCCATCCAATGCCATCCACCTAAATCCTCCAAAATTGCACTACCTTTCATCCATAATCCCATGGTACTTGCTTTTATTCTTTTTTTTTCTTTCGTTTTTTTTAATTTTTAAATATTAGGTACAGTCTATTAACTTTGTATCCCAGCTGTATCCCATGCCCTCATTCCCTCCCAACCTCATCCTCCCTCCCTCATCTCCTCCCTGACCCTTTCCAAGTCCACTGGGGAGGACCTCCTCCCCTCTCATCCAACCCTGGTTTATCAGGTATCTTCAGGACTGGCTGCAAAGTCCTCCTATCTGACCTAACAGGGCTGCTCCTTGGCGGGGGGGAGGGGGGTGTTCAAAGAGCCAGCCGTTGAGTTCGTGTCAGAAATAGTCCCTGATCCCCTTAATAGGGAACCCACTTGGATACTGAGCTACCATGGGCTACATCCAAGCAGAGGTTCTAGGTTATATCCATACATGGTCCTTGGTTGGAGAAACTTTCTCATAAAAGACCCCTGTGCCCAGATATATTAGGTCCCTGTGGAGCTCCTGTCCTCTTGAGGTCATACTAACTCCACCTTCTTTCTTATGATTCCCTGCACTCTGCCGAAGGTTTGGTGATGAGTCTCAGTATCTGCTTTGGTACACTGCTAGATAGAGTCTTTCAGAGGCCCTCTGTGGTAGGCTCCTGTCCTTTGCTTGTTTTCTCCTACTTCCAATGTCCATCCCATTTGTCTTTCTAAATGAGGATTGATCATCTTACCCTGAGTCCTCTTTCTTGTTTATCTTCTTTAGGTGTATAGATTTCATTATGTTTATCATATTTATAGGTCTAAATAAGTGAGTATATACCATGTGTGTCTTTCTCCTTCTGAGATACCTCACTCAGAATGACCTTTTCTAGATCCCACCATTTTCCTACAAATTTCATGGTTTCCTTGTTTTTAATTGCTGAGTAGTATTCCATTGTGTAAAAGTACCACAATTTCTGTATCCATTCCTCCGTTGAGGGACATCTGGGTTGTTTACATATTCTGGCTATTACAAATAAAGCTGCTACAAACATGGTTGTGCAAATGTCCTTGGTGTGTACTTGAGCATAATTTGGGTATATGCCTAGGAGTGGTATAGCTGGATCTTGAGGAATCAGTATTCCTAATTGTCTGAGAAAGCACCAGATTGATTTCCAAAGTGGTTGTACCAGTTTACATTCCCACCAGCAATGGAGGAGGGTTCCCCTTTCTCCACAACCTCTCCAGCATGTGATATCACTTGAGTTATTCATCTTAGCCGTTCTGATGGGTGTAAGGTGAAATCCAGGGTCATTTTTATTTACATCTCCCTGATGGCTAAGGACGTTGAGCATCTCTTTAAGAATTCTTTCTAGAGGAATATAGAATGGCAGAGAAACACTTAAAGAGATGCTTTCATTCTTTACCTGGGCCTTTCCACACCAGCATTGGAGTCCTGTCCTCAGTGCCATGTGGTTTTTTTTCACCATGCTAATCCATGGTGGTGTCTTCTTCTCTTCCTCTGTTTCCTGTGATCCACTCTGTCTCTAAAGACCAAGAACCTTAGCCACGCCTACCCCATCTGCCCTGCCCAGGTAAAGGCTGTTTAATCAACCAATCAGATATGTCTTAGGCAGGTTTACAAAACAAAGATAGGTGTAACCAGATTTTAGGGGGTCAGCAATCAGCATCAGACCAACCTCCAACACCTCTATGAGGCCTGCTTAGTCGATTCTGTGTGCCAAGTTCTCCTAGTGTCCTTGAGCCCTCTGGATTCTAAAGTCCTTCCTCCCTTCCCAATTTTTACAGCGTTCCCCTAAGCTCTGCCTAATTCTCGATTATGGGTCTCTGTATCTACTCTAATCAATTATTAGATGAAGCCTCTCTGATGGCAATTGAACTAAGTGCCTATCTCTTCTTCTGGATGGCATGGCCTACACCTGAGCAGGGATCAGCCTGATCACCAGCCAGGACCACCTGCCCAGGGATGGCACCACCCACAGTAGGCTGGATCTTCCCACATCAATCATTAATCAAGGAGATGTGGAGGCTGGAGAGACTGATCAGTTGTTGAGAGCACTTTATTGCTCTTGTGGAGAACCTAGATTCCTTTCCCAACACCCACATGATGGCTCAGAATCATCTGTAACTCCAGTTACAGGGGACCCAATAACTTCTGACCTCTGGATGCCCCAGGCATGCATGTAGTGTGCCTGTATACATGTATGTATGTAGTATACATACATGTATGCAGGCAAAACACTCATAAAATAAGTAAATCTAAAACATTGTTTTTAAAAATGTCTCCTAGACATGCCCACAGGCCATTCTAATGAAGGCAAATCCTTAGTTAAGGTTCCATCTTCTCAGATGACTCTAGTTTGTGTCAAATTAACAAATGCTAAACAGCAAACACAGTACTGACTGAACTATCTCCCTAGTCATTATTACAATTACAAGCTTTTGAGAAATATTTTGTCAGGATTCCTGAATGGAAGAAACAAAGAAGTTTATACACATATATAGATATACTTATGGATATAGATATACATATACATATGGATATACATATATAGATATACATATATGTATGTATATATTTATATATATATTTATATAAATACTCATCTATTTAATATCTATATAAAGTAGTATGTTGAAGTGATGTTACCAAATATCTTGAACTCCAAAAAGGATTGTTTTTTATTTTCTCTAAAGGACTTTAGTTTGGCCTTGTTATCTGTATGCATTCAAAAGCTTTGTCTTACTAACAAGCATAGTGAATGATAATGATGGTAATCTTTATTATTTGTGTCTACTACGTGCCTCACACTGCACTTTACCTTGTAAGAACCGTGTAAAATAGATGGTAGTATCCTCATTTCATATAACAAGAGTAAGGACTAGAGTTTTAGTATAAACTTGTCATCGTTATACACCAGGCACAAGTGAGCACTTGAAACTCTCACTGCAGAGTACATGTTCCCTAAAAGAATTGCACTATGTCCTCATTTTGATTTGTTCTGATGAACAAGGGTTAATTTTTATCACAATTAACATCAGGTGGTTTATAGCCTGGTTTCTGGAAATTATTCAGAAACCTTTGGCTCTAGAGCTGCCTTTCTTAAACTAACACTGATGTGCTTTCCAATGCTCCTCTACTCTCACTCAATTCATAGAAAAAAAATACTTTTCTTTTAAAAAAAAGAAGTAAACTTTTCCACATCAAAATGAGGAAAATACAGAAGAGACTGAGGAAACATTGGTAAAAATACTCACTGACTTTCCTTTGAAATGGAAGTCTGAGTTGAGGTGATTGTGAATAGAACACATCCAAAAAGTTCATAGGTTCTTTTGATGTAGAACAGCAAGCTCAATTAGCTAGATGAATTAATGTTTAGATACTTGGCTTTTAAATTTGTTTAAAATTTGCATGTTAGACTAAGGGTGTAGCTCAGTGATGGAGCATGAGCTTAGCAACCATGAGTCCCTGGGTGAGATTTTTCCCAGCATCAAAAATAAAAAAAATAATAATAATATTAGTCTTATGTTTTTCTAACAGTAAGATTTCTTAAAGCTGATTCTTCATTTTTCTGGGTACCTGTTTTCTTCTTAATTCTGCTTATTGGTTGCCAGAATATGCTTCATAAATAAAAGGCCTGAAGAGAAAAGATGTGACAAAGGTAGAATTCTTGACCTCTGAGAACGCATGATCTGGCAGAAAGACAACCCAAGATGCACAATACAGGATTTCTTGTATTACAGCTTAGTACAGTTTTTGTGCTAAAGAAGATTACAGATGATCTGGACAAGAAAGCTATGGAGAACTTGAGTGGATGCCACTAGGTGGTGATAAGAGCATGGGAACAGCAAAATGCCTCCAGACTGGTCATTTGATGTGACTCTTACAGCATGCACAAGCAAAGATAGCTGATGAACCTGAATTGTAAATAGCTTTGTGACTCATATTTAGGATTATTGGCTTACTCTGGATATTGTGGAAATTTTTTTAAGAAAACAAACTATTAAGCTAGCCAGGCATTGTGCCTATAATTCCAGCACTCAAGAGGCAGGCAGATCTCTGAACCAGGCCAGCCAGGGCTACACAGAGACACCATCTTGGAAGAAAAAATAAAGAAAAGAAAACTACTAAGCTGTGTACAATAACCAGATTTTCTATTTTGCACTCCACAGAACAGTCGTTTTCATCCATGCAGTCTTCCACAAACATGGGTGAGGTATATGAAGAAATGTTACCCATTACCAGAGTATCAGAACTTACACATCACTTGCTTTTTCTAGTCAGTTAAAACTAGCTAAAGTTACCTTGGTGCTTTGAATTCATTTTCAGTCCAGAATGCTTTTTTTTTTAGTGAGAGATGAGGTTGGAGACCCAAATATAGAGCATAAAAATTATATTAAACTCAGCTTGTCTTATAAATTCCAAGCAATTAGAGTAGTTTTTGCACCTATTACACAGTTAAGACTCCCTATTGTAAGCATCATGTAATGCTATCATTACCCACAAAGTGAAAAAGGATTATGTTAATATGGCTGTGTCCCTGTGTTGCCTATGTGAACATTGTCAGTAGTTTGGGTTACATAAAAGCTGTGAGAAGAGAACACGATCACATCTCCTTTTACTGAGTATTTACTCTCAAAGTTTGATACCTGTTTGAGTTGCATTGTTTTATTCAGTGCTGACTGGCATAAGATTAGGGTTATTACTTGTAAGGTTTTTATGCATTTCACATCACGAATGGTGAAGGCCTTAATTATTCCAATTGCAATGGAATCTGAGGAAAATGAAAGGGAAATTTAGAAGACAGAACAGACTTTATAGTTTATTGAACATAAATGAGTAAGAAGCAGCTATCAAGCATGCAGTCCACAATGCTACTTCAGGCAAATAAAAGAGAGTATCTTTCACCAAGCATTTGGATATCTAAGAAGCTTTCAGATGGTAGTAGTTGAAGAGTTGGACATAATGAATTTGAAATACTTCTGTTTGGCTATTAAGGAAACGGGCCTTATGGCTTCATGTCTTAGAAGTTTGTGGTGGAATATGAAGGAGTTGACATCATCTGTAGTAGCTAAAGTAATGATTGTGATTAAGATTATCAGAGCATAGTGATTAAAGAACCACAGAAGGGATTCAGCAAAATGCTACCATTTAAAGAGAAAGCTGGGCCTGGAGTAGGATGCAGATACATAGCTCAGTGGTTGAATTCTTGCCTAAGAGTTATAAGGCCTTCCCCAGAACCACAAGGAAGGGAGGGGTACCAGGCACGGTGAGTACCCATTGAAGGGTTAGCAGTAAAAGAAAGAGAACTTTGAAATTACTTGGCCAGTCAAACACAGAGGTGTTATTAAAATTATAGTTGAGTTTTGTTTTGGCCCTGGAATTTTACATTTACTTTAAGCACTTTGGTCCATTTTCAGAATTTGATAAGAAAGGTCTTTTTTTCTTTTTTTTGATTTTTTTTTACCTATTTTTTTTTTTTTTTTTACTTATTTATTTTTGATACAGAGTGTCATAAAGTATTGCTCAGGCTATGGCCAAACCCCTGAGTTTAATGAATCCTCCTTCAACCTCCCAAGCAGCTAGGACTACACCCATGTGCTGTCATGCCTGGCTCACTCTTTATTTCCAGTTCTGTTCAGTATCTTATTCCTGTTTTTATCTGATAATAATAGCCAAGAGAGTCCACAAGTGTCTAAAACAGAAGAGTACCTAGAGCAGCAACTCCCTAATTCCCACTATGTAGTCAACCACTAGGTGCTGTCAAGGCATTTTTCCTACCCAGGAGTGATGGTGCATTCCTAAAATGTCAGCATTTGAGAAACTGAGGCAGGGATTAAGTGTTCAAGATAATCTATGGTGACTTAGTAAGTTTGAAGTCTGCTCAGTCTATGTGAGGCCTTGTCCTCAAAACAGACAAGAAAACTAAATCCCCAGGCTTTTGCCCCTGTAACCTATTTTCCTCCATACGTAAAGAGTATAATCTATCCAAATTAAAAAGTTGAGCACCTTACTCTCTTGCTTTATTGCTTTAGAATAAGTCCATATTGGTTAATATAGTTTGCAAAGATCTTCCTCACCTGTTTTTTCTCACCTCTTTCACTTTATTGGCTGCCATGATCTCCTTGAGAACAGTTGTCTACTGTAGCCACACTAGTCGCTTTAGTCAGTTCCTCAAATATGATGTTGTATTAGTTACTTACCATTGCTGTGGTAAAACCCACAATCAAGGCAACTTAGAAAGTATTTGATTTTGGGCTGACAGTTCCAGAGGGTTAGACTCCATAATGGAGGAAAGGCATGGTGGCAGGAGAAGCAGTTCACATCTCAAACCACAAGCAGGAGGCAGAGAGTGCTAACTTGAAATGGCATGCGTCTTTTGAAACATGAAAGCCTGTCTCTAGTAACACCTTTCCTCCAACAAGAACATACCCTCTAATCCTTCCCAAACAGTTCCACCAACTGGGGACCAAGTATTGGAGCATAGATGCTTATGAAGGCCATTCTCATTTAAGGCACCATAGACATGTTCTCTTATACCTTAGGGCTTTCCTCCAGATGCACTCCCTTTTGTCTACCTGAGATGTTCTGCTCCCTCCATACCTTCTGAAATTCAGCTCCTACCCATTATTAATGTTTCCCCTTCCTTTTAAAACTCACTTTTATGGGGACTGGAGAGATGGCTCAGTGGATAAGAGCATTGTCTGCCCTTCTAGGGGTCCTAAGTTCAATTCCTAGCAACCAGATAGTGGCTCACAACCATCTATACTGGAATCTGGCACTCATACATAAAATAAATAAATTAAATTAAAAAAAAAGAAGAGTCACTTTTAAAAGCATTCAGGAATCTGAGGCAGGAAGATTTCCACAGGTTTGAGGCTACGCTGAGCTACAAAGAGAGTACCAGGCCACTTGAGGGTACATGGAAAGAATATCTCAAAAAAGTAACAATCAAAAGTGACAGTTTTGAAGCCATCTCCCAGCGTAGGCCAGGTATCTCTTTATGTTCTTCTAGCTGCTATTGGCACGTTTTCATCTAATCAAACACCTTACCATGCTTTTTAACTGATTCTTTGTCTCTCCCATACTGAACTAAAGCTTCCCAAGGCCATAGGTCTCCACATGTTTTGAGCCTCTAGAATTAGAGCAGAGCTAAGAAAAGCCAGAGTAAACTGAGCCTTTGCAACATTGTAGCACTCAGGGAAGAGAAAGGAGTGATTGGAGTATTTTTCTCACAAACTTATTTGTGAGAAAAAATTGCTTTATGACAAAAGGGCTGCAATCAAGAAATACAGCATCATAAAATCTGAAGAAGAATGCTGATCATAGAAATACAAGAGAAGCCAGGCACAGTGGTGCATGCCTTTAATCCCAGCACTTGGGAGGCGGAGGCACACAGATCTGTGTGAGTTTGTGGCCATCCTGGTCTACAAAGTGAGTCCGGGACAGTCAGAGCTCTGTTGCACAGAGAAATCCTGTCTTGGAAGACCAAAAAGAGAGAGAAAAAAAGAAATGTGAGAGAAAAAAGAGGAAAATTAACCTTGTCTTATTCTCCTTCATCTGATAGGATCTGGTGTCAAAGATGCTTCATGTAGATCCTCATCAGAGACTGACTGCTGCTCTTGTGCTCAGACATCCTTGGATTGTCCACTGGGACCAACTGCCGCAATACCAACTAAACAGACAGGATGCACCGCATCTTGTAAAGGTGAGCAGCCCTATATCCAGCCATTGCTTTCTGTGTGAACTCCAAGATGGACAACGCCAACTGAGCGTCCAAGAATCCCATCTCCGTGCCCTCAGCAACTTTCCTTTTCATCTTGTTTACAAGATCTAGTATGGGATTTTCATATACAAGTGCCTAATATCTTGAGGGCAGGAGACACAAGGCATACCAGAATGTCAGTAATTAAGTTAACTTAAGGGGAACTTTTGCATTTCTGTCATTCTGTATACATAGGTGTTGACTATCAGTAAGGACAGAATCTATAAATTTTTCCAACTGAAAGGTCATGGCTTATATTACATGATTATAAAGACAAATTAAATGACCCTAAGAAAATGAGAACTGCTCTATTTGAGCCCTGACCTGTCCTTTCTCATATAAAGTATCAGCCTCACACACTGGCCTCGGTTTTAGTTAAATCTGAAAAATTGACCAGCAGTTATTCTCATTATGAAACTAATAAACCTCTATATTAATTTACATAAAAAAATCCCCACCAGGCTTGATGGAGCATGCCTGTAATCCCAGCACTTGGGGAGGCAGAGACAGGTGGATCTCTGTGAGTTCAAGGCCAGCCTGGTCTACAAAGTGAGTCCTGGACAGCCAAGGGTACACAGAGAAACCCTGTCTCAGAAAAAAAAAATCCCTGGGGTTAAAACCCTTTATTTTATATTTGTATACATGTCATTTTTTGTTGAAGTCTTTCTTTACTTTTCTCAGGGTGCCATGGCAGCTACATACTCTGCTTTAAACCGCAATCAGTCACCAGTTTTGGAACCAGTAGGCCGCTCCACTCTTGCTCAGCGGAGAGGTATTAAAAAAATCACCTCAACAGCCCTGTGAAGTGACCTCAGTGAGATATTTGGTACCATGATGCAAGCTGATAGCACAAGTTCTGGCAACAGGTAGCACATACCTGAAGAGACACCTGCAAGCACACACTGTCCCAGCTGGTACCCATAATGCTGCTGCTCCTGCTGCTCCTGCTTTCATCTCTTCTCGCTTTAATTGATTGTTAGCAAGTTAGATTTTCCTGGAGCTTCGAAATGAAAATGGAAACATGATGAAGATATATTCACTGAATCAGCAAGAAAGAATAATGAACACATGAATACCACCTAAAATACACTGAATAAAATACTCTACACCATATAGCATTATTTTTATAGGAAATATTTCATGTCCGCTAAATATTCTTTGTTAGTTATAGGGATGGACAGTTTATGTTAAGCACTTAGCTTAAACAATCCGTTTATATTAGCACTGTATCCCTTGTGCCATCCAACATTTTGTATGTTTTTGTAAACATATATACAGTACATTTCTGTACTGCTTTCTTTAATGTATACATGCCTTGTTTAACTTGGAGTCTATTAATCAATGACTATTAAATCTGGATAAATAGTTCACCTGGATTAACAGTATTGTTGGGAAACCTTAAGGATGACCAGATTGATGGAACATCTGTTGAATGTAATTCTTTCAAATTGTATATATCTTCCCCCATCTGTTTCACTGGTTTGTTTATTTGTTTCTTCAAGTCAGGTGCTCTGTCAGACTAACATAGAAAGCTGTTAATGGTAAAGAAAGTTGTTGTGTGTGTGGCATGAAATCAAGAATACACCTATGAAGTTAGTCCATATTCTTTGTGATTTCTTAGAATTTCTTTCCCTTAATTAAGAAAGTAGTCCTTGCACTTTTAACCTTACATAGTCCTCATACTTAGTATTTGGCATATCATTTGGATTTTTGCCAGTATACATCAAAGGCCTTTAAAAGAATTCTAGTAAAAAAAAAATAGAAAAGGAAATTTTAGCAACTGGTAATTAAAGCCTTACTGAATATTTCATGTTTAAATAGATACTCTATATTAAACACTAATTTGAATGTAATAAAGGCCACAGGCCTCCATATGAAATTGGATTTAAACTTTCTTATTCTAGGGAATAAAATATTCTTGGTCAAACAATATCTGTGCTAACCTGAACTCACAGCTGAGACAGGCTCAATGACCGATCAGCGATCAGCACTGACAGGTGTCTGAATCCCTGCTGATGGTTTATGGCCATGATGTTTTCTTTGACTTCAGTAGAGACCAGTTATCACCATGGCTCCAGCTACACATCAAGTGCAGTATTCAGTATTTCCATCTAACCTGCTAGTTTCCAGTTCCATTTAACAAAAGAAATGTATGAAACAAAAGTATCATCACTGCACATTTGTCACATTATCCAGTGTACATTAGTATGTGATGTGATAAGCATGAGCGAAGAAAAAGTGACTTACCTTACCTCATCGGGAATGTACCGCAGTAGATGTGAGTCACTTACTGAGCCGTTTACATCAGCAACCTTATCACATAGGAGTACCAACCCAAGAGTGCGCTTCTTGTAATTCATAAAAGACACTTGTCATTCTTTATTTCCTCTCATACTAAAGAGAAAGCGAAAATGTCTAAACACCCTTTGCCCTAACAACACAAAATGATTGTATAGAAGTCAAATGTATGTTTATCTTCTAAATGAAAGGTGCATATATATTAGGAGGTTGCTAGAAGTTCTACATACCAACTATTGAAGTTCTTGTGTATATGGATGCTAACTATTGAAAGTTGCTTTCCATTCCCTGGGAAGAAAGCCTTTCCACCCTCCTTTGTTCAGTGTGTCAGATTCTTCCATTTACCCCATCTCCCATTTAGTTTTTCCTCCTAACACCACGCTGCCTTTGCTTCATGTTATCACACAACCAGGAGCTAAAGTAAAAAAAAAAAAAAAAAAGTATCTTTTTCAGGGCAGACCTCTACTATAGTATGATGCCAAGTTTATATTTCCTTTAAGCCTTCTTTGTTTCATCAAACTGCCAGTTTTATTGAAGAAAAGCAAGTTACAGATCCTCAAAACTGAAGGCTTCCTACTGACAAAGCAGGTTAGGAGCGTAATGATTTCATCTGTGGCTTTGGTGTTCACATTGTCTTTAGGCAAACGTAGCTGACAATGTAGTGCTCATGTAGTTAGCCTTTCCATTCACTTCACAAAGTCCATTTCTTACAGGCCAGAGTACTTAATGGTATTAAGGCTCCTGAAGTCTGCCTTTCACCATCGCTGCCAATTTCTGGGGGGCTTATCCAAGAGTTGTCAGTCCAGCTTTTATGTTTCACTGAAAGAAGGAACTAAACTGACAGGACTTTTTTTATGGATATCTCTTGGTTTATGATGCAAAATAATATCCCAAACAATAGAAATGCACTTAGCATAGCCACACACATACCGGAAACTATGAATTACAATACTGTGTGTTTTGCATCTTCCCTTTCAAGTGATGATACTAAATTAAGGTAAGTTCTGTTGTTGTTGTTTGGGTTTAGGTTTTTTGTTTGTTTGTTTTTTGTTTGGTAGGTTGGTTTTGTTTCACTTTTTATGAATCATTTCAGTTTCTTGTCTCTAAAAAGGTATCTTCTAAGTGGCTTACTCCCTTAACTTTAACAGATGTGATGTAAATCTTTTTTTACAACCAACCCCAAAAGTCTAAATATAATTTTGGCAAGACCGAAAGCCAAGATGCTGTGAGGCTGGCATATGGAAGAGTCAGTTCTGAGTGTGTGGAGAGAGGATGTGGGGTATGTGCAGTAGTTTTCACATTTCACATGCATTGCACTCCAAAGAACAGGTTTGGGGTCTGGTGGTGGCATTTTCCATCTGATTTTTAGACATGCCTTCTGTTAGGATCAAAGGACATCAAGATAAGTGTGTGGTTGTCTTGTAAGCCGTGTCCATACCCTCAGCCTAAGAAGGATTAGAAGAGAGAATAGGTGCAGAAGCTTCAAAAGAAGGCATGTACCTGATACAGAAAGGACCAGGGTGATAGTTGGCAAAAGGCTTTCTAGACTCTGGGGTCTTGGTATAGGTGTTTTTAATCACGGTGGAGGCCAGTAACACATCTCAACATGATTTTGATAGTTTCCATTTCCTGGCTTTATCAGTTACCTACAATATTTCAGGTTGTTTTGCTATATTTTATAAAATAAATTCTTACTATAGTGTTGAGCATTTGAGACTTTTGAAAGTATTCAGACAGAGCTTGAGAATGTACAGGATTTTAAAAAAAAGGTCTATTTTCTGTGACTCATAAAACACAATGGTTTTCATGGCTGATCTTGGTGCTTAAACCAGGAGGGTCCAGTCTAACTCTAACTGTCCCTCTGCAAGGTCCAACTCCCTGTGACTAAACTGGATATATACTTGGAGCCTTATTTAATTCACAGAGAAGTTGACTTAATTCAGTGTTTTTATTTCAATTAATGAGAATAGTCCTCTTTCAACTCCAGGTTACTTACATTTTGCTGATCTCCCCAAGAGACCATTGGTGGAGACCAATTAATGAAGGAATGAATTCAGTTTCTTGAGACTGTGGTATTCTACAGAGCCACACCTAACCACTTTTTCCAGTGAAAAATCTACACAGTGATAATACCCAAACATGGATGGCCAAGAAGAATTTGTATCTACAGTGTGCTTTGTGTGTTTTTGACACTGCTGTATTCTGTGTTGCCAAGTGACTTGTAACTGATTCCAGAGTGACGGTTCTTAAAAAATTCTAGTAGTTAAGTCAACTTACTTTTTAAAAAACCTGGTGTCACTCACTATAGGTCTCACATGTACCACTTTTATTCCAGTCTTTTAACTGTTCATAATGGGCATAGCAAGGGTTGGAGTGAGAGCCTACTTCCTACCTCTTAAGGCACTTTCCTCATTGTTTTGCCATATAACCTTGAACTGCATGATAAGCTGTTGAAATACCCATGACTTTCCGCAGAGCAACTAGCAAGGTATATGACATTTTGACTAGAGATTAGTGGAAAGGAAAATTTAGAGATTTAATTCCAGATGTATGAACCTCAAGAAAAAAATGTCTTCTAACACATACCATTTAAGTATAGTATATGGAAATGTATTTGAGAAGAGAGTCACTATAATAGTTCTCTCTAAGTAGATTAGTTCAATGTCCAGTGAAAGTGAACATCTTTACTCCTATATTATAGTACTGGATGAACTGTATACTGAGTTTTTCAAACAAGTATTTAAAGTAGAACTTTTAGGTACAAAGCAAGGGCATGAGGATAATGACTTTGGGTTATGTTTCTGTAAGTGTAGTTTACCATATAAAGCTTTGTGTTTTTTTTTTTTAATTTAAAAAAGGTTTCAAAGCATTCATTAGCATCCTTAATGATTATGAGTGATGAGCGTGTAACTCGAAATCATATACATGTATTAGTTTATCTTAACTTTTGCCCTAAATAAAAGGGAAGGTGTATACCTAAAAGATGTAATTATTTTGCATTTTTGGCCATGGGTGGGAATGGGGTGGGTATCTAATTAAGCAGTTTTTAAAAAAGAAAAAAATCAGAAATATTTTTCTACTATTATATATGATCTTCCTTTATACTAATTTATCTCTAGTAAAGCATGCCAGAAGCCCAAGCAAGGTACCATATCAAGGGTTCTAATGTGTTGTACCTTTTATTGTTAGGTAAATCGTATCAGATGCTTGGCATTGCTGCCATAGTTAGGAAGTGCTTGTGAGGATCAGATTTTACTGAATTCTTTTAAGTTGTTTTA
The DNA here is from genome assembly GCF_030254825.1 of Meriones unguiculatus. Lineage (NCBI taxonomy): Eukaryota > Metazoa > Chordata > Mammalia > Rodentia > Muridae > Meriones > Meriones unguiculatus. The sequence goes on along the minus strand of NC_083369.1, from coordinate 141,387,860 downwards.
CTTAAGAGTCTAATCTGGGAAGTTTGCAAATCATACTATTAATGTGTAATCTACGCTCTTTCCAATGTATCCCTAAATAATCCTGGAACAATACTGCTTGTATTCCTGTCACAGAACAGGTTTTGTAATCTTTAAAAGAAATGGAAATTTATATAATAAAGTTTCAAGTAAAGCACGTATGTACCTTTTATCCGGTTATTTGAGTTATATGATTAGACCTTTATAATATAAAATTTTCTGTCCAAATTGTATTTATGAAATTGTATGATAGCATTTAAAGCAGGAATATTCCTAATTTAATGAGTACAAAATAATTTTGCTATACATCATCTTAGAATCATTTGAGCCAAATATCTTCCCCAATATCAGACCAGGCACAAATGAAACAATCCTTTTCTCAGAGAAGTCTAAAACTACCGGACTCAGCTCCAAAAATTCTCCTTTCTCCTTTGTTATCTTAGTTCTCTTTGGATTCCTTTTGCTATCCAGAGTGAACCTTGAAACATCAGAATCAATCACCCAAACTTCTCTCTCAGAAGTATCCTAAAGTTTCTTATATCCTTGCTTTTGTTCTGTATCCATTGAGCAAAACTCCAGTCTTTGCTGCTGGTTAATTCTATCTCTGCATCTCTAAATGTTGTATGAAACTATACAATTAAACAAATGGCACTACAAATTTCTGTTTTCCAAATTTCCAATTGTACTTAAATCTTTAAAGCATTTGTCCATCTTTTTTCCTTATTAAAATCCATTCTCCCAATCCTTTTTGTTTTTTAAATAAAAAGTTTGTAGGGGAGGGTTAGAGGTGTTTTGGTTCAGTTCGGTTTTGGACTTTTTAGAGACAGGGTTTCACTATATACTTGGTTGGTCTTGCAACTGAGTATGTAGACTAGCTTATCCTCCAACTTGGAGCATTCCTGCCACTGCTTCCAGGTGCTGGGATTACAGGCATGTACCACCACACTCAGCTCCCATTTGTTTTCAAAATAATTTTCTTTAGATATGATTCCTAAAGTTCGCCCATTTAAAATTTACAATTCAATGTTTTAAGCGCATTGACAGAGGTTCATGGCCACCATGACAGCCTAGCTTTAGAACATGTCATCATATCCAAAGAAGCTTTGTATCCTATTCCAAACTACAGTTATCTTACTTGGACAATCAGTACTCCATGCATGGTTTCAAGTCCCACCTTTGTCCCTTACAGCCATTTTTAACCAACGGGCCAAAATGATTGATTTAAAACCTACCAAGGGTTCCAAAAGATCTGGTCTTCTTAAATCTCTAATCTTGGTTTTGTTTTTGTTTTTTGTTTTTTCTCCCAAACTGCTCCCTGAATTACTGCATTTTTTGCCATAATATCTGTTCTAATTTGCTGTCAGATGTGAGAAACGTCATGACAACTTGGGGAAGAAAGGGTTTATTTGGCTTACATGTCCTGATCACAGTCATCACAGAGGGAAGGAGCAGGAGCTGAAACTGAGACCGTGGAAGAATGCTATTTACTAGCTTGCTCTCTATGGCTCGCTCAGCTTGCTTTCTCACACAGCCCAAAACCACCTGCCCAGGGGTGGGTGTCCCATATCAATCATTAATCAAGATGCCTCACAAACATGCCCACCGGCCAGTGTGATAGAGGTAACTCCTCAGTTGAGATTCTCCCTTCCCAGGTAGCTCTAGCTGTGCCAAGTTGACAAAAACTAAGAAGCACACTGGCCACAGCAAGTGTAGGTGCCACACACGGGGCCCTTGTCCTCCCTGTCCTCTCTACTTACACATTTCTGACCAGATGTCCACATGATTCACCTCCTCCTCAGTGATCCTGATGATAGGGACCTTGCTAAAGGAGACAAAAGTTTTTGGTTTTGTTTTTTTTTTATTTTCTTCTATGAGGCTTTATGTCAAGTACTTGACTTTTAAACATGTAGTTGTACATGTATTTGGGTCTGATTACTTGTGTACTAGGCATAATTGCTAAACTCCTAAAATATTGCATTAATTCCTGTGATAAGAAAACTGAGTCTCACAAAGATGATGTAACTATCTCAGATCGTAGAGTAAGTTTTATAGAATCCATGTTTGAATTCAGGACTCTATAACGGCAGAGCCCAGTCTTAGAATCATTTGGACTTTCAGCCATGTCATTATTACATCTCAACACCACAGACAGAGATAGAGGAAGCCTGGACTACATAGTGAGCACTGTCTCAAAAACAACAACAACAAAAAACTTCAATTAAAAGAGAAAGTCTGAACTTTGACTTCCTTGTCATTTTTCATTTTTTTGAGAGTGGGTTGTTGATGATTATTGATTTATCTTTTAGTTAAACAACGGTTATTCCTAAACTAGCTATATACGCAAATCACCATGGAGAGACTAGGATGTATTTAATTAACCTAGAGCATAATGCTGGGCATAGCTTCCTCCCATTCAGATTTTCCACACTTGCTTTTTTAGTTATATCTTATGTCCAGTTCATCTCTCCTAGTTTCCAGGTCCTTTCCTTTCAGATCTCTCTTCTCCTCACCTTCCTCCCACTCGCTTCTCCCCTCTGGACCAGGATGTCCCACCCTATTCTCTCCATTGCTCAGCACTGGCTGGTTGTTTAATTGACAATTACAGAGAACAAATGGTGGCATGTTTACACAAACTTGAGACAGGTGATGCTTATGCAATATCAGGATTGAAACCAGATAGTGGGGTAGAGAAATCAGCAATTGAATGGACAAGGATAAATTGTATACATTCCACAAGAACATTATACCAACACTGGATCTTACTGTATATGTAGCCCAAACTGGCCTGAAACACAGAGCGTCCTGCAGCCTCAGCCTTTGAATGTTTGGATTAAATATGTGTATTGACATCCCCAGCTTTCTTGTCCTCTTTTAATTACACTGTGAGAAGTACATCTGTTGATGAGTTTCTCATCCTCTGTTCTATTCTTGTTTTCTATTTGAATAATCCTTCACTAAGGGCAGGAGCTGTAGGATGTTTAACAGCATTTCTGGCCTCTACTCAGGTATCAGTATCATTGATTCCTTCCTCCACTGGTGACAACCAAAAATGTATCTAGAAATTGCCTAATGTCCACAGTAGGGAAGTACTGCTAGATAATCACACTTTATTTCTCTGTCATGTAGTCTCCTTCCCTATAAAGAGGGTGTTAAAATGCTAATGTTTCCAGAAAGGTTATTTAAAATAACCCTATCTTTAAATGTGTATATCTTATTATGGGGGGCGGGGGAGGCTATGTGTGGCAATCAGAGAATAACTTTGTGGAGTTGGTCCTCTCCTTCCATGGGTTCCAGGGACTGAATTCAGGTTACCAGCCTTTCCTGCTATGTGTGTTAACCTACTGAGCCATCTTGCTGTCCCAAGTAAACCTGTTTTGAAGTGAAGCTATTTGCTATGAGTAGCCATGTAGTATTCCTTTGCTGAAACAACCAGAACAAAGAACCAGAGAATGAGTTGTTTAAACATCATAAACCTACTTTCTTTTGGCTGTGTTGTTTGTTCTGTAATCAAGGTCACACTATGTAACCCAGGCTAGCCTGGAACTCACTATGTAGCCCAACTTTCCCCCAAATTTGCAGCAATCCACCTGCCTTAGCCTCACATGTACTAGGATTATAGGTGTGAACTACCAGGGCTGCCTACTATTACTCAGTTTTGAAGGCTCCATGAAAAAAAAGTGGGGAACAGTCTAAGGTCAAGGTAGAGATAAGTCTGGTTTCTTCTGGGATATCCATGGCTTACAGATGAATACTGGCTCAGGAAGTGTTCTTCTTTATGCCTAATTATGCCTCCCTTTGGTTCTTGTTTTTGAGATAGGACTCACTCTGTAGCCTTGGCTAGCCTATAACTCAGAGATATACCTTCCTCTGCCTCCTCAGTGCTGGGATTAAAGGCTTGTATCACCATACCCAGTTTAATGTCATTTTCCAAATCGTACTGGCTTGGTGTCATATCTAAGGATCTCATTTCTATATAATCACCTCTTTAAACACCTTATATCCAAATATAGTCCTATACAAAGGTTATATTCTGAGTTATAACTTCAGCATGAATTTGGGGAAGATTCAGTCCCGAACATCAGCTTTATCCATCCCTTCCTCTTTTCCTGTGTGTGCTGAGCAACCTACTATGTGCAGACATTCTGCTAGGTGCTATTAATAAACAATGGACCTGACTACGATGAGTTAGGGAAGACAGATTTTTTTTAAAGTACTGTGAAAATCTATTTAAGTTTGGAAAGGGATGGCAGGCAAGACTCTTCCCCTTCCCCTCAGACTTTCCAGCCTGCCAGGGCTGGTGAAAGGGCCACATTAAAACTCAGCTAACTATGAGGTTAATGAGTCAGCAGCTTGTCAGGCTGGCACTCACTTGGCTAGGAAGCAGCGGATGATGCCCAAGCCAGCAGCCAGCACTACCTCAATTTCCCCTCAACTCCTCCACTGTGATGCAAGGCCTCACCCACCCTTTCCGGACACTACTCCACCCACTGCGTGCCCTCCTGCGGCTGTGATCCCAAAAGGCTCCTCCCCGGGCCCCCACCACAAGCCTTCCCCTCGGCCACGCCTGCGCCTTAAAGCCGAGGGAAGGGCTGAGGGCGGGAGGCCGGCCCCGCGGGCGGGGGAGGAGGAGGGCGGGGAAAAGCACAGCCCGCTGCTGCGACGCCATTTGCCACTGCCGAGCGTGGGCACGGGCGACTCTGAAGCACTGGTGACCAACCTCTGCCGAGCACGCTTCTTGGTCTCCCGCACAGCCTTCCTCCCGCGTGCTTCTCAGCGTTGCCCGTCGGAGTCACCGCTGTCCCTGCCGCCATCCGGAGCACGGTCCCGTACCCCACCAGCTCGTCTTTGCCGCCATGCCCAAGAATAAAGGTAACGACGCCGGGACTGCGGCTTTGCTCCCACCCGGCGTCCCTGGCCCAGCTCGCGGCCTCGAGGTCAGCCCAGGCCGCAGTGACCTTCCTGCCATCTTTTCTCGCCTCTCCTCTGGCTTCATTTTCTGCGTCCCACTCGGGGTTCCACAGAGCCGCAGGGAAGTTACTCCTGGTTCCCAGTTTGATCACAGTGGGGTGGAGCCGACGCCATTTTTTTGTAGGGCTTCGTGTGTGAGAATGTGGGTTTGTGCCCCTGAATCGCGCAGACCCCGGCGCCAAGGGGAACCGTGGGAACACCTGCCTCGGGCTTCTTGGGCTTCTGGCACGTGGGGAGTTAAGCCCTGGAAACGAGTTAAAACTTGGGAAAAGGGTGATTCCCTGCTTGCTTTCGTGCCCATCTGGTACCTCCTCCGGAGGCTTCTTTATGGACACTTAGTTGATTCTGTTGCGGCTGCTCCGGAGTAGCCAGTGCCACTGCTTTGATGCATTTTTGAAGTTCATCCCTAAGAGAATCACTTTGCTGCATGGCTTTACGGGGCTTAACTTTTTTCCCTCAGAGCACTTGACCCATATTTAGCCAACTTTTCCACTTTTGCTTCAGATCTTGTATGTGTTGTTACGGAAAAAAAATCAAAACCTTTGAAGTTCCCTCCATTCTGGGAACAAATGTTCACAAATTATCAGGCATGAGAGGATGTTTAGCTTGCGATTTCCAAAATGAAGAGCCTAATAATACGAAGTAGCAGTACAATGTGCCTGAATTCATCCTCATTTTTATATATTTACAGTGTTTTGTAATGGTATTTGTTTTGGGGGCAGGGGGAGAATCAAACAATACTTCCCAGCACTCTATCCCTTTGCTCCGTCCCCAGGCTGACCTGAAACTCACTCTGTAGCCCATACTAACATTGAACTTGGGATTCTCCTGCTTCGGCTTCCTAGGTAGCTGGAATTACAGGCTTGCTGGATTCAATGTCCTCATAATTTCTCAAAAATTGTGCAAGTAAAGAAACAGCGAAAAGCTTGTGTTTCCTGCAGGGGAGGAACACATTACACACCCCTTAAGAATCTTCTTTGGGCCAGGTGGTAGCGGCATGCACTTTAATCGAAGCACTTGGGAGGCACAGGCAGATGGATCTCTTTGAATGTCAGGTCAGCCTGTTTTACAGAGTGAGTGCCAGGTCTGCACAGAGAAACCTCGTCTATAAAGTAAAATAAAAATGAAGTCGTCTTTGGGCAGAAGAGATGTATGTCTTCCTGGGTAAAAGAACCGAAGTTAGGTTCACACACCTACATAGGGGCCGCCCCTGGCCACCACCTCTAGGGGGTCCAATGCACCTGTCCCTCTCCACACTTGACTGCCACGCACACTTTGATAATTCATCCTTGGGACCTTTATGCCTACTTGTGTTCTTTTTTTTTTTTTTTTTTTTTGTGCTTGAAAGCTGGCTTCGGGGATGCTACTTAATTACTCTTTGTACCTGTCAACATTCACATTAGCCCTCTGAGTACTTGGTCACGGTTTTATGAACAAATTGATTTGACATAAGTAAGTCTTGTTATGTGGCACAGGCCGACGTTGAATTCAGCTCTCCCCACCTCACTGTGGGGCCTCAAAAATCAAGTTTTTACCAGTTTTTGCGCAAGGATTTTTACTGATTGTCTTCAAATAATAATAAGCATGATATGTTCAAAGTTTTTAAATTGCTGTCTATAGACTTCTTATCCTGAGGTGGCAACTGGATCACCTCAGTAGGTGAGGTGTCTTGTTCTCACCTTACCTAATTCTAGTGACTCCATTTCCACTTGCCTCGTTGTAAGCCATAAGAGGATGGGAATGGTGTCAGTCATAATCACATTGTCTCAGTAGCACTGAGCCTAAAAGATGCTCAATAAATATTTTTGGACTTACTCATCTCCCTCTGGTGACTCCACCCATAGGTGAATAGTAGCTTCCAGTTTGGTTCCAAGGAGACAGAACTTCTATACTAAATCACACCTAGTCACTAGCCTAGTATGTTTTAAGAAATATCCTACCTGGCCTTATTCCTCTGAAACACCTCTGTAGTTTAAAGAAAGAAATTTAGAATTGTGATTGAGCTGAAGAACTAATGGTTATTCTTTTTATTGTTTTGTCATGTACTCAGACTTGGTCTTGTTTCATTCTTCCTTTGTTTTGTTGTTTGTTTTTTGGTACAGGGTCTTACTCTGTAACTCTGGCTGTCCTGGAACTCACTCTGTAGACCAGGCTGGGCTTGAATTTACAGAGATGCACCTGCTTCTGCCTCTGGGATTAAAAGGTGTACTGGCCTTCCTAGTTTCAAAGGGGAATTTGAAGAGCATTTGATTTCATGGCAATAAAACAGAAAGAAAAAAAAAAAAAAGAATGATCCACTGTGAGTGCATGCCTGTAATGCCTGAAATTACAGGCAAGCACCACTATACCTATCTTTCTCCTTTCTTTTTATCACTGTGTAGTATTCTGTTGTATATATATACTTTAAGGTGTGTAGGGCTAGAGAGATGGTTAGACAGTACTGGGTGATCTTCAGAGGTGCTTGATTTGGTTCCCAGAACCCACATGACAGTTTACAGCTGTCTTTAACTCCATTTGTAGGGCATCCAACATCTTCTTCTAGTGCCTTCTAGCACCAGGAATGCTCAGGAGGGACAGACATACACGCACACCAAGCACCCATAAACATTAAGTAAATTTTAAAAGAATCTCTGGAGGCAATTAACACCTTGCTTTTAAACTTAAAGTATCCTGGTACACTTCACAAGATCAAGTTTAGATTCTTGAGGTCGCTATTCTTCTGCCATCATAAGATCACCGTTCCATTCTAGGAGCAATAGCATCATTCTCCTCCCCGCCCCGTGCTCTTTCTCACTGCTCTCCTTTCGTAGGGGGTCAGGTATGACTAGGGCAAAGTGTCTTTGTAAAGTTTCTCAGGATCCAGTATGGTGCCTCACACACTTGTACTCCCAGCAGTCAGGAGGCTGAGGCAGAGGGATTGCCCCAATTTCAAAGCTAGCCTGGACTATATTGTGAGACTCTGTCTCCAAAAGAAAATAGAAAAAAAGCCAAGGCCAATGTGGTTAAGATTGTGGCAACAGAATTCTCTGGAAATGATCCTTAATATGAGATCTCTGGTAGGACAGAGAAAGATGAGGGCTGATGGAATGTGGGGTCCCAAGCTCATTGACTGAAAGTTTGAGTTATTTAATCTCTGAACTTAAGTGAATAAATGACTTGATAGTCAATGTGATTGTGACAAGTAAATGGATAGTGCTCTCAAATAGTAGTTAAGAACATGCTCACTGCAGTCCTCTAACCACTCTTGGGTTTTTTTGAGATAGGGTTTCTCTGTGTATAGAAACTTTGGCTGTCCTGGAACTAACTCTGTAGATCAGGCTACCCTCAAACTCACAGAGATCCACCTGTCTCTGCCTCCTAAATGCTGGAATTAAAAGCATGCACCACTATGCCCAGTTTATCAAAGCCACTCTTTTTTTTATTTTAATTTTTTATATATTAATTGCAATTTATTTACTTTGAATCCCAACTGTAGCCCCCTCCCTCATTCCCTCCTAGTCCCTTTCCCTCCCTCATCTCCTCCCTGCCCCTCTCCAAGTCCACTGATAGGGGAGGTCCTCCTCTCCTTCCATATGACCCTAGCTTATCAGGTCTCATCAGGACTGGCTGCATTGTCCTCCTCTGTGGTCTAAGCAACTCTTAAGGTGAGGCCTCATGTCTATCAGTAGACTGCCAACACAAAAGGAACTCAGTGGCATTTTTGGAGGTTTTTTCCCCAAACATATATTGTCCTGTCAGACCTTCCTTTCGGTTGTTGTTTGTTCAAGACAGGGTTTTTCTGTATAGCCTTAGCTGTCATGGACTTGCCCTGTAGACCAGGCTAGCCTCTAACTCACAGTGATCTGCCTCTGCCTCCTGAGTACTGGCTAGGATTAAAGGCATGTGCCACCACTGCCCACCCTACCCCTCACTTTTAACCTTACTTAACAGCTCCTTTGCTTATGTATTATGGCTCTGGTTTTAGGGTTTTTTGGGATTCCTATGTGTATAAACATGTGTGTCTCTTTCTCTATGTACATTTGTTGTGCTTTTCTTGGTTTTGTCATATTCTTATTTGTTATCATGTCTTATTTTACTTTATTATTATTCCTTAGATACCTGTTTGATTTCTCTTGAGAGACAAAGTTTGAATCCATATGGGATGGGAGCTGGGGGGGTGCAGAATCAGAATATATGAAAAAGATATTTTCAATAAATGAAAAAAATAAGGATGTTACTTAAGATACAAAATCCCCAAAGGAAATTCCATGTGGAGTGGGGAGGATAACATGGTGACACCTTAACATTATTAACCAGATTAGATGAATTTTTAAATTTAATTAACTTGGTGTCTTTAATCCCAGCACTTGAGAGGCAGAGGCAGGCAAGGCTCTGTAAGTTCAAGGCTAAAACGGTTTACACAGTGAATTCCAGGACAGCCAGGGCTATGCAAAGATACCCTGTCTCAAAAAAAAAAAAAAGATGGTTTTCTAAGTCTGTTAAACAACGTTTGACATTGTTCCTTTTCATAGTGTTTTGCAGATAATTGATACCTTTTCTTTCTTCTAACAAACCACTAGGAAAAGGAGGTAAAAACAGACGTAGGGGAAAGAATGAGAATGAATCTGAAAAACGAGAGCTGGTATTCAAGGAAGATGGTCAAGGTAAGAAGTTGGATAAGTTGGGCTCTTGTTAGATTTTTTTTTTCTATTTGTTTTCCCGTGTTGGAGATCGGACATTTTCTAAGAGACTGCCTGTATTAGTGTTTTGAGTTTATTTGTACAGACATTTGGGTATTCTCTTTTTTTAAAAGATTCTGCTTAAGAATTTGGCATTTTAGGCCAGTCGTGGTAATGTACACCTTTATTTTCAACACCTGGGAGGCAGAGAGACAGGCAGGTAGATCTCTTGAGTTCCAGGTTAAGCAAGGCTATGTTGTGATTCCCCATCTGAAGAAAAAGAAAATAATTTGGCTTGTTATCCAAGTCAAAGAGGATTCTGGCTTTCTAAGAATAATTACTGTTATCCTAATGTAGCAAGGGTCTCCCTAACTTTTAAGGTACTTGTATTGAAATCTCTATGAGATTTCTATAAAGATTCAAAGAGGGAGAAATAAGGCGACGAAACAGGTAAAGATCTGAATGTGAGATTTCTGAGGTATAGTGTACATACTGGGACTTTGTACCTTTGATCTCTAGAAGGTCTGTATTCACAAGGACAGTAGTCAGTCTGTCTCCTTACTCAAAACAAGTAGATAATTAAAGCTTCTAATAACAGACCCAGGTTGTTACATTACAAAGTCTTATTTCTGGTTCAACCATTAACTTAACCTGTTTATTTCATATCTGCCCTATGTATATTTGTTTCTTACAATTGCAACCATATGTTATTGTTGATCTTCAGTGGACTTTTATAAATTTGCACTTATTAAAAAAAAAAGTAAGCAAACTTTCTTACCTCACCATCCATTTAGAATATGCTCAGGTAATCAAAATGTTGGGGAATGGACGATTAGAAGCAATGTGTTTTGATGGTGTGAAGAGGCTATGCCACATCAGAGGAAAACTGAGAAAAAAGGTAAGTGTGTGGACGTTTTAGGCTAATGTAAGTGTTAAGGAGGGTAGAGGAAATGCCTCTACAGCAGTGTATGTCTGTGTGTCTTTGCCTGTGTGTTTTTGTGTGTTGCTGGGAAGCTACCCCAGGGCCTCTTCTCTACCACTGAGTTACGTGCTCAGCCTCCGTCTGCTACAGTTTTTACGGACCCAAAGATAAGCCCAGTGTAAGATCATAGAAGTAATTTTACAGATTGCAGTATTTGAAGAATCACTTGCCTCGCCTATGTTGTATCCCAGCCCAGAAAGGTTTACCTTGAATCTGAATTATTAAGAAATATTTGGCCAACAAATCTAATTTGGTGAACATTTTAAAAAGCAGATAGCTATCTTTAAAAATGTTGATGTGATGTAAGAGGAAAAAGGATGGAGAACTATTCCCGTTTTAAGGAGTCCGTTTAAAGAGGCCTGGCAAATGGGTCCAGGAAGTCCCAGCACTGAGTGAGAGTGGGGTGCGTGGTGAGGGTACCTTTTATTTTGATGCTATCAGTCCTTCACAAGGAAAAGGGTCATGAAAGCCATACACATCTGTGTGAGTAGACAAAAAGACTTAAAAGACCACTTTTTTTTTTCATAGTAGATAACCAGGTAGCTTGTGAGTTCATCTATTTCGAAGTGTGTCATCTCTGGGACTTCTTGACTCCACCTTATTTAAAATATACTATGCAGTGACTTTTCTTTTGTAGGTTTGGATAAATACCTCAGACATCATATTGGTGGGACTCCGAGACTACCAGGTAAGAAATTACTTTTAAATCTCTTGTTGGCTTGCCTGAACTTGATGAAGATCCCAATGTTTTAGGCATTATGCTGGTGTCCCTGGTTCTTATGGTTCCCAAATGCCAGTCTAAGGAGTCAGGTGTTGAGTTTTTCTAAAGCAAAATGGTCTGTCTTTACTTTTTGCAGTTCCCCCCTTTAGAATGAATGATATTAGTATGTAGTGGTTTTGTCCATTTTTTTTTTTCAGTTGTCCTCTAATTTTTCTTTTTTACTTTATAAATCTTTTAAAAAATCTAGGAACCATTATTATAGAATTTTACAGCTGAATGAATCAATTCCACAAATGGCGTATAGCCTGGTATATCATTTTCTAATCACTATGACACAAGCAAAGGAAGGAAGGGTTTATTTTGAATTAGTTTGGATAGCAGTCTATTATCATGGACAGAACAGCACGAACCTGAGGCAGCCAATCAGTCTCCCCTTTGTGTTGAGACTGGGTTATTGAGGATGACTCTGAGTTTCCTAATCTTTCTGCCGCACCTACCCCCATCCGAAATGCTGGCATTACAACCACTCTGACTGGCCCCCTTTTTAATACATTTTTTTTTGTTTGACTTTAATCATACTTAGTTTTTGCTAGTGTTTTACTTTTGTGTTCCAGATTAAAGAGTTACCATCTTTGTTTCAATCCCAAGGGTTCTCTGTGGATGATTTGGCACTCTAGAAGGGCATAGTTGGTACTTGGGAACTACTCTGTGTACCATAAATAACTTGGGTGAGGGTCTCAGAGTTGGTGGTGTGAAACGCCCTCTAATGTACAGCATCCCACAACAAAGAATATTTGGCTCAGAATTATTATTCGTGCTTTGGTTGAGAAAAGCTGCTCCAAATTCATAAACCATTTATTCTTTTTCATCTTAACAGTAACCTTAGAAGAAGGAAGATTAATTCCTTGTTAGAAAAGACACCAAAATTCACATAGGTGCAATACTGACTCTAATATCCCATGATCCTTTCTCTGGCCTCTACCACTTAAGAGGGTGGTCCAGAAAGATTTTGGCATTACAGATTTTTGGGCGCTGGGAAGAAGTGCAAGTTCTTGGGGCTGGAGAGATGGCTTAACAGTTAAGAGTACTTACTCTTACAGAGGGTCTGGGTTTGATTTTCACCAATAGTAGCACATCAATAGCTCCAGTTCTGGAGGATATAATGCCACCTTCTGACCTCTGTGGGCACCAGATACACATGTGGTGGGCATCCATATATCCAGGCAATACATTCATACTCAAATAAATCTAAAAAGTAAATTTAAGAAAAAAAAAAAAACTCAGGTTTTTGCTATCTGCCCCCTCTTTCAGTATACTTTTCACAATTTCAAAAGTGCTAGTTTACATGACAACACCCTTGAATTTGAAGTAGCCATTTTACTCCCTTTAAGAGAAAGTTGACTCAAACAGGGAAATGTAAACATTTTAAGGTATTGTGTTGTTGTTGTTGTTGTTGTTGTTGTTTTCAATTTATTGTATATACAATATTCTGTCTGCTGTATACCTGCACACCAGAAAAGGGCACCAGATCTCACTATAGATGGTCATGATCCACCATGTGGTTGCTGGGAATTGAACTCAGGACCTTTGGAAAAACAGCCAGTGCTCTTAACCTCTGAGCCATCTCTCCAGCCAGCATTGTGTTTTTTAAAGACAGCACAGAAGAATTAAGATATTTTTTTAAACATTTACAAAGACAAATTGGGTGGCAGTAAGGTAGCTACAAAGGCCTGTGTTTAGATCCCTAGAACTCACACAAGGGTGGTAGGAAAGGATCAATTCTACAAAGTTGCCCTCTGACCTCCTCAGGCTCCCAAAGCCCACACACAAGATAATAGTTTTTTAAGAAATACATAAATTCGTGGTGCTAATTGGTACCTAGTATTAGTTTTCTTATCGTTGTGAATAGCTACCTAAAAAGGCAATGTAAAGAAGGGTTTATTTTGGCTCACAGTTTAAGGGTACGTTCTATCATCGTGGAGAAATGACAGCAAGAGCTGGTCTCGCTGCATGTAAAGTCGAGAAGAACAGAGATCGATGAATGCTAGTATTCATCTTTCTGGGTTTTTTTATTACATTTTGATTTTTTATATTAATTACAGTTTATTCACTTTGTATCCCAGCCTTAGCCCCTCCGTCATTCCCTCTCAATCCCACCGGCCACCGTCCCTCCCTCATCTCTTCCCATGTCCCTCCACAAGTCCACTGATAAGAGGAGGTCCTCCTCCCCTTCCATCTGACCCTAGCTTATCAGGTCTCCTCAGGACTGGCTGCATTGTCCTCCTTTGTAGACTGACAAAGCTGCTCCTCCCTCAGGGGAAGGCATCTTTCTGTTTTTTTTATTCAGTCCAGCACCTTAGCCCGAGGAATAGTATTGCTTGAATTTAGGGTGGACCTTTCTACCATAATAAACCTAATCTACAAACTCACTGACAGATAGACCTAAAGATTTATTCTTGTTGTGATTCAAAATCCTCGCAAATTGATGAGTTTAATAATTATAGTTGGCCTAAGATATATAAATTTCTTTAGATCAGGTCTGGAGACATGGCTCAGCAATGAATGCTTGCTGCTCTTGCAAAGGACCAGTTTGGTTCCTAGCAGTCAAACCAGGTGACTCCCATCCACCTGTATGTAACTGCAGTTCCAGGGCATGTGATGTTCTTTTCTAGCTTCCACGTGTACTCACATACTTGTGAGTATATGCACATATACATTTTTTAAATTCCCTAGGTTATGATACCAAGGCCTAGTTTTTGACTGTTTGATATCTCTGTACATTGTCCCAGGGGGTATTTGTGCTTTTAATTAATGCATAATTGGAAGTAATATAAAAGATCCAATCTGTGTAGTTCTGTTTTATCTTTCCTGGCCTGTCCCCTCCACCACCACCACTGCCCCCGAAACAAGGTTTCTCTGTGTAGCCCTGGCTGGCCTGGACTCCTTTGTAGACCAGGCTGGCCTGTAACTCACAGAGGTCTGCCTGCCTCTCCCTTTCTGAGTAATGGGATTATAGGTGTGCACCACCGCACCCAGCTCTTTCCTGAATTTTTAAGCATTGCTCAGTTGTGTTTATAAAACTTCTCAGTTAAACCTAAGGAAGGAGAGAAGGACTTTATAGCAAAACATTGAGATTTGATTTTTTTTTCACTTTAATTTGAAAATAACTTTTGACATCACAGAATAGTGTGATATAATCAGATCTGGAAATGACTTGTTTTTGTTTTAAGGATAACAAAGCGGATGTCATTTTAAAATACAACGCAGATGAAGCTAGAAGTCTCAAGGCGTATGGCGAGCTTCCAGAACATGGTAATGACTAAATCATTAACTTGTCCTATGGTGTTTAGGTTGTCTGCTGGTGTTTAGGCAATGAATGAAATTTTGTACATTTTTACAGATGCTCCTATTTCTTTTTGTGCTTACATGATTAGAGTTAAGGATACCTGCTTATACTTCCATACTCGATACCATGGGGAACAAATTACTAAAATTCTCTTTCTGAATAAGGGTGTATTTAGCTGGGTGTGGTGACGCACACCTGTAGTCCCAGCACTCAAGGAGGCAGAGGCAGGTGAATGTATGTGAGTTCGAGGCCAGCCTGGTCTCCAAAGTGAGTCCAGGACCACCAAAGCTACACAAAGAAACCTTATCTCAAAAAAATTATTTTAAAGTATATTTAATGAGAAATTACAGTGTCAGTCAAAGGAATGATTTCTTGTGGCATTTTAAGACTCCTTCAAGAAAGGTTGGTGGTGCAGTACAGAGCAGTAGTAGCCACCTTTGTACGCATAAGACCTAGCTTTAATCACTAACACTACTGGAAAACACTCTTTCAGGAGTGTCCTTGTTTGTTTGGAAATGAAAGGGGGAGTGATTAAGTCATATGGGTTTTCAGTGAATCTTACTTTTTAATCTATTGCATCCGTATGCATTGCTGTAGGATTTTTTAAATTAATATTCTTTGTTTTCAGCCTCAAAATACAAGCCTCTTATGACCCTAGCAAAAGGAAAATATACTTTATACACTGTTTTGTAAGTCTGTATTTTGCCTCCACTGTGTTTTCTCACGAAAACATGGCTTTTGTAAGCAGTAAAACCCTAGTGAGAATTATAAACTTGTCATTCTGATCTAGGGAAGAGTAAGGTGTTTGGGGATAGGACAGAGTACCATACCTGATTCCCTTTCATTCCTAAGATAAAAGCATGAGTTTCCCAGATGTTTTTTCCTAATTAATAATTGGTGATAATCAATTCTTAGAGGTAATTAGTTGTTCTTTTCTTCTTCTTAGTTTTTGGTTTTTGGTTGGTTGGTTGGTTTGATTGTGTCTGTATGGTTCAGTTTGATCAGGAGTTAAGTTTTCTGGACATGTGAAACTATTCCTAATACTAAGGCCAGTACTGACTCCTTAATTTTTCTTCCTTCTAAAGTTTTATTTTTTGTTTTGTTTTTAAAATAGGAAATAAAGTTGTTAGTATATACACAAACTTTTGAAGAATACCTGAAGGATGTAATTGCTTCAGAGATATCTTGCCTTGCTCAATAGCTCTTGTCAACAAAAGAAACTTAAAATAATCTCAATGTTTTAATATTTTGTTCTATATAGCAAAATCAGTAGAAAATTGGAAGTCAACATTTTTATTAAAATTAGTTGTTTGTGTGTGTGTGTGTTTTAGCTAAAATCAATGAAACTGATACATTTGGTCCTGGAGATGATGATGAAATTCAGTTTGATGACATTGGGGATGATGATGAAGACATAGATGATGTAAGTAGAAACAGCCTTTTTTTTTTCCTGGTTTCTGATCAAGAGTTACATACAAAGATAGATAGAAATGTGTGTGTGTGTGTTTGTGTGTGTGTGTGTGTGTGTATACATACACTCATTTAAATATATATGTGGGAGGAAAATTAAAGTAAAGGCACTGTTCATATAGAGGAAGAAGATCAAGGTGGAGAGATAAGGATAGTAGGTGAATATTGGATACAGATGAAATGTTTGTTCATGTATGAAATGTTGCAATGAAAACCATTATTTAGCACAATGAGAAGTGTAATTTGAGACTTAGCCACTGGTTAAATCATAAGAATTATTTAGAGGTCAAACTGTTAGCAAGGTGTGGTAGCATATACCTGTAATCCTGGTAATTGGGAGACTGAAGCCAGGTCAGTGCTGCAAGTTTGAGGTCGGCCTGGCTTGCAAAGCAAATACCAGGCCAGCCAGAGCTACATAGCAATACCTTGCACCACACCTAGCTTTGAACATGGTACTACCCTAACAAAAACATTTCAGGAGCTGGAGAAAATGTTTCATCAGTTAACACACTTGAGGTAACTCACCGCTGCCTGTCATGCCAGTTCCAGAGGCTCTGTAGCCTTTTTCTAACCTCTGCTCATAGACACAAATAAATATGTGTGGGTGAGGGCCTCAGAAGCCCTGGAACTGGAGTTGCAGACAGGTGTGAGCTGCCACGCGGGTGCTGGAATTAAGCCCTGGTCATCCGAAAAAGCACCCAGGGCTCTTAATTGATGAGCCATCTCTCCAGCCTCTCTAAATACCTTTAGGAAAACATTTGAGGGCTGCAGAGATGACTAGCTTAGTGGTTTAGGGCAGTGTACTTCTAGAGGACCCAGGTTCAAGTCCCAGCACCCATCTATCCCTGCAGTTCCGGGGGACTTCATACCTCCTTCTGGCCTCCAAGGGCACTAGGCACACATGTGGTATGCACATAGAACATTTTAGAAACCATACTCTACAATAAAAAGTGATTTAGAAAAAAAACATTTTTAACGTAGCTTTCTTTGGAGGTCAGTGGGAGAGGGGGGAGTGGAACTTGTGGTGTTTGTTTTCTGTTTCTTTTTCTTACCATGTGACTGGCTGGCTGCAAAGTTCCAGGGTCATTCCTCCCCCAAATGCTGAGATTAAAGACGCACACTACCACTCCCAGCCAAACATTCTTCAACTAAATTGTTACTTGTATTTTGGCAGTAGAATGAATATTCAGTAACTCTATGTTGTGGGTTAGATGTTAATCCAAAAAGGTGATGCTTATACTAAAGTAAGACTCTTAAGGCAATCACAAAATCTTGGGCAAAGGCCGGAACTCAAAGGTAGAGTACTTCCCAAGCATATACAAGGCCCCGAGTAATTACCTAATAATTCAGAAAAAGAGGAGGAGCAGGAAAGGAAAGGAAAGAAAACAAACGGGGCTGAGGAGGAGAGGATGATGCTGGATTGATGTTCCTTATTTTATTATATTTTATTTCATTTTTTTATTTGTTTGGTTTTTTATTTCCTTTTATTTTACTTACATGTAGTGTGTGTGTGAGTTGGGTACCCTGTGCATATTGGAGATGTGCGCATGGAGATTTGCCTCTGGAGCTGGAGTTAAAAGCTCTTGTGCTCCACCCGGTGGGTGCCAGTAACAAAACTGTGGGAGCAGTCAGTGGTTTAAACCAGCAAACCATCTCTATCTACGCCCAGGATTTACCATGTTTGAAACATTCGTTTCGTGTGTACGTATGGGTGGACAAGTATACTCATGCTAGCATGCATACATACACAGTCCTTGTGGCTTCCAGAGAGCCTCAGGCTTGGCTACAAGCACCTTTGCCTTCTGAGCCATCTCCGTGGCTCAAGAACCGTGTTGTGTCCGTTTTTGGTTTGGTTTTGGTTTTGTTTTCGCTGGTTTTTGTTTGGTTGTTTTGTTTTGTTTTAAGAGTTTATGATATCACCTGAGAACTCTGATTTTTCTCTTGGAGACATTTATCCAGCTGTTTTGTAGGAGTTTAAAGGTATTCTGTCAGTATTCCCTGTAACCAAATTGAAAGAAAAAGATTAAGACATACTTTTTGGTTTTGGTTTTGGTTTTTGGTTTTTGGTTTTTGGTTTTTGGTTTTTGGTTTTTTTTTCAAGACAGGGTTTCTCTGTGTAGCCTTGGCTGTCCTGGACTCACTTTGTAGACCAGGCTGCCCTCAAACTCACAGATATCTACCTGCCTATGCCTCTGCCTCCCTGAGTGCTGGCATTAACTAATTATTAAAAGAGATCATGTTCCTGCTTGTCTACTCCTACTCCCAAAATACAAAATCTAAAAGCAGGGCTAGAGAGATGGCTTAACAGTTAATGAAGTTTGCTGCTTCCATCCTTTGCTCTGCTTATTTGAGTTATTTTACCGCTTAAATAAAAAAGAAATGTTTCATTTATTTGAGTGTGCATGTGTGTGTTGCACACGTGCAAGCGGGTGCCAGTGGAAGCCAGAAGAGGGTGTCAGATTCCCTGGAGCTGGAGGTACAGGCAGTTGTAAACTGTCTCCTGTGGGTGTAAGAAACCAAACCAGGGTCCTCTGCGTGAGCGGTAAGCATTCTCAAGAAAAGAATTCTTCAGTCATAACAAGCTAGGAATGAG
This sequence comes from Meriones unguiculatus, assembly GCF_030254825.1. Lineage (NCBI taxonomy): Eukaryota > Metazoa > Chordata > Mammalia > Rodentia > Muridae > Meriones > Meriones unguiculatus. Next base: position 141,369,104 of record NC_083369.1, on the reverse strand, counting down.
GGAAATGTCACAGATTATGCAGGAAAGCAAATCAACTCAGACTGAAGGGAAAATGCCACACGTAACCTTTTCTCGATTGCAACTCACTCCTAGAAACTCCATCTCTATAATGTTTTGCATGGCGTTGGTTGGTTTTCTACAGATTATGTGTATTGGTTGGTGGGTGGGTGGGTAGGTGCCCACTAAGGCCAGCAGATGGTGTTGGAGTCCCTGAGGTCCTCCTCCTCCAAGCAAGCTCCCCTAGCACCGGACCCACGCTATCACACATGAATGTGCACACACATGAAGGATCTTTTTAGAATTTTCCCTTTGACTTAATGTTCTTTTCTCTTTCAGATCTAAAACGAACCCAACGTTTTACATTCCAGTCTTTCTGCAGATTGTCTTGCAAGTTTGGAATCTGGCATTAGATCTGGAGAGAAAGTTTTTACTATCTCGACTTTAATTTTTTTTTGAGGCAGACTCAATTTGATACTAAGGTCTTTCAAAACTGCTAGTATTGTAACTGATATGGTAAGCCCATTTGGTTCATTTGATTTAATGGTACTCTAGTAGACCATGTAAGAAAAAAAAAATAACGTTTACTGCCTTTCCTACTTTGATCCCTTCCACTAAGTGAGTGAATAAAACTGTTTGCCTTTTTCTCAAATTACGATTAAGCCCTACTTTTGCATAACTGTTGTCTGTACAGTCTTTGTGTATATTCCAGTTGCCCAGAGATTTTGATACAAATGGAGGCGGAAATATGTGTTTTTGTTTTGTTATATCTTGAGACAGAGTCTAACTTTGTATCTGAGGCTAGCTTGGCAGTTCAGTGTACTCGTAGTGGACCTCCGACTGGCTATGATCCCACTTTCTTAGCCTCCTGAGTGCTGCGATCATATGTATGTACAACCACACATGGCAGAAATCTATTTAAAGGCAAAAATGATAGGGTCTGCCTTAAGTATGTAGCTATTTTTATACTAGTTTTGATACCACGTAAGTTCTTTTCATGATTTTATTTTGTAGTCATCAGCTTACTGGGGTAGGAAAGGCATTTGCCAAATTGGTTTTGTTTTTTTTTTTTTTTGTTTTGTTTTGTTTTTTGTTTGTTTGTTTGTTTGTTTGGGCGACACTGAGACAGGGTTTCTCTGTGTGGCCCTGGGTAGAAGTCACTCTGTAGACCAGGATGCCCTCGAACTCAGAGATCTACCTGCCTCTGCCTCCTGAGCTCTGGGATTAAAGGTAAACAGCAGCACCACCACCACCTTGCTCAAAAATGTTTTTAGAAACTACTTTTAATGCCAATTTTGAATTAAAGTCGGTAGTTACAGAAATCGAACACTAGGTGGTGCTCAGTTGTCTTAACACAGGAAATAATTATTCAGGTGGTCTCTTTTCTCAAGTAGTGTGAACAGGAAATTTCCCAAACAAGGAAAAGCTTGTTTTCATCATGTGTGTAAAATATTTTTACCCAACGGAAAGATTGTTTTGGAGTATTTCTTTTGTCAGAAGTCTTATTCACATGAGCTACAATTTTGAGTGCTTTATAAATACATAAAATATAAGCAAATAAAGATTGAAGTGAATATTACATAGCAAAAATATAAATTAATGCCTTGTCAGGCTCTTCCTAAACTGAGGGGCAAATAAGGAAATAACAAACTTAAGCCTGATATAATGGCATGACAGTAACCCTGCACTTACAAGGTCCAGGCAGGAGAGTTGGGAGTTCAAGGCCAGCCTGGGATATGGGTAGGTACATGTTTTTAGGAACTGGTTTTTAATGCCAAGTTTGAATTAAGGTCTCAAAATAACAAACTTAGTGAAAAGATGCTTTCTTATTTCTGACTTTACATTATGGACAAATTCACTACATAGACAGTATGGAGAGGGTCCAGGGGGAAGCCCATTTTCTTTCTACTGGGAAGTTAGGTTTGCTCATGTTTAGGAGTTATTTCAGTTAGACTTGAGCTAGTCAGAATTCACTAGCCACACTGAAACCATGCCAGTTTAAAACTAAGGTCCACCAGGCAGCTTGTGGGCCTTGTACTCTACTAGAATCGAAAACTGTTCTTTTGCGAAAAGTAGTACACAAAGGAATGCACCTTCCCTTGGTGTCTAAAATAAGATCTTCTCCAATCCTTTGCTAACTATGACTTGATCTCCTAGGGTTGTACACTCTGCTTCAGAATCCGGGGTCCCATAAAAACACAGAAAATGCAGTGATGTGATTTCTGTCTTTCTGATTCTGTGAAGTTCCTTGGTGTTTATCTAAGCAGAGCACATCTGAGAACAAGGCTGAAACTAGCCCTGAGGCATTTGCTGAACACTTGTCTTCCTCAGTAATTAGACCTATGTACCTTAAAAGTGTTTCACCAGCTGGATATCGCATACACTGTGATCCCTGCACAGGATTTGTCATTGAATAGTAGCCAGGGATATATAAGACTCTGTCTCAAAAATAACCAATGAAAGAACAATTTTTGCTAAGTTTGCAGTGTATATGCATGTGCATTATTTTATGAGCAGTGTTTTAACTCTACATAGGTGATGCAAGCTCAGAAGTTGATTTTCTACTTCCTATAACAGGATTTGAAGGGTTTTTTTTTTTTAAGATTTATTTATTTTATGAGTGTTCTATCTGCATTTACACCTGCCAGAAGAGGGAATCAGTTCACATTATAGATGGTTATGAGCCACCATGTGGTTGCTGGGAATTGAACTCATGACCTTTGGAAGAGCAGACAGTGCTCTTAACCACTGAGCCATCTCTCCAGCCCCGATTTGAAGGGTTTTTAGAAATTACACATGACCCCATTTCCTATACCTTTTGGTGGTTTTTTTTTTTGTTTGTTTGTTTGTTTGTTTGTTTTCTTTTTCTTTTTTTCTTGCCCTGAATAGTAGCAGCATTATTGAGTGCTCTTGCATCCTGGAAGATATGGAGTCATATTGATTTTAAATAGTTGAATGCAGTATGCAAATGCTACCTGGAAGTTCTTTGACATGTATTTGGTGTGGAAATTTTATTGTTTCACTGATTTGATTTAACTTCAAATAAGGAGTGGAAATGGTCTTTAAGGAAATTGTTTTCTTTACAACTCTATATAAGTTCCCAGGAAGAAAAATGAAATGTTTGAAATCTACGACTAATGGTTTTTCTTTTTTTTTGTTATTGTTGTTCATTTTGTGGAGGGGGGGAGATGTTTCATGTTTGTATTTTTGAGACAGGATCATATGTATCCTGGGCTGGCTTTGAAACACCAACAGCTGAGACCAGCTTCAGACTTCTGACCCTCTGCCTTTACCTCCCAAATGCTGGAGTTAAAAGTGTGTACAAGCACACCTATGTAGAATAATACCTCTTCCTGCTACGATGCTGGAACAAGTTAGTGCTAAGCAATTCGACAGGCTCACGGTCTGATCCCCAACACCAATAAACAAACAGTCTGATAGGATTGTGTTTTTCATGTCGTCTATTCCAGTTAGAGCATGAACATGCTGTGTTGCTAAAGTGACTACGTAACCACACCAAGTGTCAGTGTAAAAAGACTTGCCAGGATTTAGTCGTTTGCCTGTGGAGTCTTCTTTCTTAACCATCTAACTTTGAGGGAGCCACTTTTAGGAGACTACAAAGTCTTCATGAGAGGAGTTTTTAGATTCTATTGGAAGATGGCCATTGTTCTACTCATCCCATGTATGGAATTATGGCTATAAGTTGTCGCTTAAAAATTTCTGTGACTTGTAATGTTATATAATCTCGATTATCTTAGTACACTTTAAATTGCCATGTTGAACAACATCTTTAATAGATAGAAATTGTCAGTGTTGACTGCAAAGTAACTGAATAATCAAATAGGTAAACGCATGTTTTAAATAGCTAGACTTCTACTCAATTTGTATTCTGTACAGATTTAATGATGTCCACTATAAACTGTGGCTTTACAGGCAAAATATCAAAATGAAGAGTTCTGTTTGTTAACCTGCCTTTCAAAAAGATTAAAAGCATTTATATCAGTGTGTGATGTTCATCCTGCTCCGTAATGCTGAGTTTTATGTATATACTGGTAGGACTCCTATGGACTTTCACACACTACCTTGATACTCGCATTTTACCTTAAACCATCATTTCCCATCCTTGCTCAGAAAAGAACAAAACCTGAAGTAAATTGTATTACAAAGTGTTAAGTAGACACTAGACTGGGCAATTGAGAGACTGTAGTGGGCGTCTACCAGGTTCTTGAGAGACAGTGTGCTAAGGAATAGAAAAGGAAGAACATGAGCCGGGGGCTCAGTGGTCCTGTCCCCCAGCCCCTAGCCAGCTCTCCAGCAACTGTCCACCACTACCTTTCCAGCTTGTCTCAACTTCACAAGCCCGGCTTGGAATATAGGGATGATAATATCACCTGCTCTAGGATTATTGGAAGGGTCATTACGGAGACATTTGCATGTATAACACGTTTTCACCTGGAATCCTGGAGAGTGTAAAAAGGTGCATGTCTCCCGTGTTCACTATGTAGCATATCTTTTGCAGTCTTTATTCCTATGATCGAAGGAACGTGTACATTACGTATTTGTATTATGTGCACACTACAGTTGCTACCACACCACCCTTACTTAATTCAACAGGTGGGAGTCTCAAAGTTGCTTGAACGGCTCTATATTTCTTCAAAGAGAGTTTATAGTTACTCATAACACTGGCTATGGTAATGTGTCATTTTTATGCTTTAGTGAGTCCTTTGCTATAGATTCCTTTCCCATCGTGTGGAACAATGTAAAGAAATCAGATGCAAACTACAATTAGAAAATAAAACATGAAAACAACTCAGTGTATACAGTTTTTTTTTCTACTAATGTCTTTACTTAGGTGTTAGAGGTGATTCTTTGAAATTTTGTGAGTTTTTTTTTTTTAAACCTAAGTGTGATGCATTAGGAAAAAAGTACACTGTCCATTTCCTACTTTTTTTTTTTTTTTAAAGAATTTTGTGTGTGTGTGTGTTCAGGCACTTTGTATGCCTGCACACCAGAAGAGGGCACCAGATCTCTTTGTAGATGGTTGGGAGCCACCATGTGGTTGCTGGGAGTTGAGCTCAGGGCTCTGGAAGAGCAGCCAGCAGCCATCTCTCCAGGCCCCTCCATTTCCTATTTTTATCTGGTTTTGGTGGTTTGAACTGAATGAACTCAATATGTTGGGGATTCTTGGTGAAAACCTGTACAAACGAGGACCTTGATTATTGAAAGGGATATTCAGTGGACCTTTTGTGTTGTGCCAATATTTATAACAGCCTAAATTTCTGTCCAACTTGTTTCCCCTTTACTCTGATCTTAGGGGTAGTGAGTTGTGTAAGACAGGATCTCACTGTGTAGCCCAAGTGGGCCTTGGGCTTCCAACACTGCTGCCCCAGCATCTCAGGTGGTGGTGGGACTACAGGCATGTACCACTCACTGGTCCCTAGCACGAGGCCCAGGCCAGAAAGTTTCTGAGTTTGAATGTAAACTCTTTCTCCTTTACTGTGAATTGACGCAGATACTGATCAGGTATCTGGACTTGCTTCCCAACACAGCAAGCAAGCAGATCTACAGGGTATGCCATATGCCAGCTTTTCTCCAAGTCACACTGCCTGGAAACTGTCACATCCCACAGATGTGATTACAAGTTCCAAGGTTTGCTTTTTTTTTTTTTTTTCTAACTTAAATGCATCGAAGTCCCATTCATCACCCACACCCCTTGAATCCACCCTTCCTGCCTTTGGGAACACACACCCTCTCCCCTTAAAAACACACAAACAACAACAAAAAGCATAGAAAACATCTCATCCTGGAAGCTGTTCACTTGCAAATATTCATTGCAATGAGTCATCGGCCTGATTTGAGAGCTCTGGTTTCTCAGGTACTATGAATATTGGATCTTCACTGGGACTCCTAGATCATCCAGTTGCTGCCCTGTGTCATGAAGATCCTGCAGCTTTGAATCAGCAGGACTGGCCCTTTCATGTGTCCCATTTGCAGATGATAAAGATTTTGGGTTGAGCTCTGGATCTGGGCATTAGTGGTAGCTGAGCTGGTCAGCATGCTGGTTCTCCCTCCTCTGGGAGGGAGCTCTCCACCACTGCTCTGGCTAGGCCAACCAACAAATGCCACTACTGGCAGGACACAGACAGGGTCAGCAATAATGCATTCATACCTTGGGCCAGAGTCACCTGCAACCACATTTCCACTGTTCTACTCAGTGGAGGCACAAGAAAACTCCCAAGTTCTTAACTGTGCTTCTAAACAATACGCCATATAATTTAGGGGGTTTACAACCTCCTTCTTGGCTTCTCAAGTCAGAGAATTCAAGGGAAACTTACATGCTTATTATAAAGGTTACTGCAAGAGATAGGATTGCTTGATAAAGATTTGAATGGCATAGGGGAACAGAGCTACCATAACCTACAGGAGCCACCTCTGTTTGGGGCTCTTGCACTCTAAACCTGTCTAGACTTCATTACATAAGCCTAATAAGTCATTGGCCATTGATGAGGTGAAGACAAAATCCCTGACCTTTTTGTAAGTCCTGCTTTGGTATTTCCTGTGACTAGTCCCCATCCAGAGGCTACCTGGAATTGCCAGCCACCAGTTAAGTCATTAGTGTAATACTTTGTAAACTGTAATACTTTGCAAGGAGTTTATATCTTTTAATTTGTGTGTGTGTTAAGGACTTAAGTTGCAAGGAAACGGTGCAAACCAAATAGATACAATTTCACCAAGATATTTATCAAGGTGAAACACATTTTATTTACTAATGATGCAGGCTCAGCTGGTAAGATGGGTCACGGTTAAGAGCCCTGGCTGCTGCTTTTCTAGAGGACCCCAAGCTCCATTAGCAGCACCTGTATGCCATTTCACAACTGTCCGCAACTCCATTCCAGAAGAGTTAGCTTCAGGCACCAGGCATTTTGGGGGTTCACATGTCAGCTTGCAGGCAAAAGACTAAGACATAAATCTTTAGAAGAAAAGAAAATGACCCTGAGGTAGGGAAGATAGTTAAAGCATTTGCTGTGTGGATATGCAGACCAGAGTTTAAATCCCACGACCCACAAAAAAGTGAGATGGCTAAGCATATCGAAAGCTCTAGGTTTGATTGAAAGACCCTGCCTCAATGAATAAAGCAGAAGAGGGATTTGGAACTCTGCAACTTTGATTTCAGGCCTCTATATAATATACCCACAATGTAATATAGTATGTACACAAACACACATGTACAGGAAAAATGGAGTGGGAAATGGACCTGGCTAGACATAGTGATGCAGTCCTATGTATATTCTAGCACTTAGGAGGCTGAAGCAGAAGAAACAGAATTTGAAGCCAGCAAGACTGAAAAAAAAGGAGGAAAGGCATGTAGCTCAATTGATAGAATTCTTGCGTAGCATACATGAAAGCCCAGGTTCAATCTCCAGCATTGCAAAAGCAGCATGGTTCCACATACCTATAATCTCAGAACTTGGGGGAGTGGGGACAGAGACAGAAGAATCAGGAATTCAAGGCTGGTCTTGGCTACATAGTGAGTTCAGGGCCAATCTGGACTACAGGAACTCTCAGGAACAAAGAAAAAAAAAATAGAGACAGTTATAGCACCTCATACCTGTAATCCTAGCACTTAGGACACTGAAAGAGAAGGAGGGCAGTAAAGCCAACCTGGACTAACAGTTTTATGCCAGCTAGAGCTACTAAATTAGTTACTTTTCTCACCAATGTTGCAAGAAGCACAGGCTTACTTTTGTTTATGGCTTAAAGGGAGTCCATCTTGGCAGGAAGAGACATGGGGGACATGGCAGTGGAAATGAGTGATCTCATGGGGACTGAAGACAGGAAAGAGAAATGAATCCCCATGCTGTTCATTCCTCTCCTTCCCTTGGATTCAGTACAAGACTATATAGTTCTTATATACTATAAGAACTTTATAGGGATGGTGTCACCCACCTTCAGCTTAAGCACCCTGTTTCTGGAAACTGTGCCACACACATTCCCAACAGTACATCTCTTGGATGACCACAAATCCAGTAAAACTGACAATGGGACTCCTCAACCATCACAGCTACATGTCAAGATCCTGCCTCAAAAGATGGTGCTGACTGCACCACCACTTAGCAAGGACAGGAAATTTTCAGAATGGTGTATACAGGCATGGTGGCTGCTCGAGAGTGTTTTGCAACCTCGTGCTTCTTTTGCCTAGAGAGACGTGAACAAACATCTGTTTGCACTGACTGATGATAGATCGAAGAAATGAGTCCAACCCAAATCTCTCTTGTTTACTGGGGTTACTTACAGGAGCCGGCGTGACCTAAAAGCAGCTGCCTTATGGAAACCCCATCCCCATGCCCCCCTTTCCCCACCTCAGCATGTGTGAGGACTCATCAAAGCCGCGCTCCTGGAGCTGTTCCCAGCTCACCTGTAAGTGCATGGAAGAGTCTCTTGTCTCCCCGCTAACTGGTTGGTGCTTACCGAACCTTAGGTAGGGGGTCATATGACTCTTATGAGTAACTCTTCATTTACCATGTGTGTACATACTCGCCTCTGTGGGTTGCTGCATATATGTGTGCAGAGGCCAGATATCAACGTTGGACCCCGTTCCTCAGGTTTCTCACTGGAACCTGGGGCTCACTGACTGGGTAAGCCTGGCTGAGCAGCAACCCCTAGGGAGCCCCCCGCTCCTGCCTCCCCAGCACTGGGATTATGAGTGTACTCTAGCACATGCCGATTTTTATACGGATGCCGGGGATCTAAAGTCAGGTCCTCGAACTTGTATCCCAAGCACTTTACTGCCTGGGCTGGCTTGCCTGGTCCCAATCTTGTCACTGTCTGAGCTTCCTGAGCTTTGTAAATTGTCTTTTAACTTTCTAAACCCTAGGAGCCTCTGGCTTCACTCCAGGAGGGACTGTATCAATAGCGAGGAAAGAGTTAGACAACAGTGGTCTACTTATAATCCGAGCACTAAAGAGGCAGGAGGATCACCTCAAACAGAAGCCAGACTTGGCTACACACTGAATGCAGGCCAGCCTTGGCACAATATGAGAACTTATAAAAACAGTAAGTAGCGGTAGTGGTGACGGTGGTGGCGGTAATGGTGGTACTGTTGGTAGTAATAGTCTTTAAAAAAAATTCACTCTGGGGACTGGAGAAATGTCTCAGCCATTAAGAGCGCCGATTGATCTTCCAGGGGACCTTGGTTCATGTCCAGCACCCACACAATGGCTAACAACCATCTGTAGCTCCAGTTCTGGGCGAGCCAGTGGTCTCAGACAGCGCTGCATGCAAGCGGTGCACAGGCACACACAAAGGCAAAACCCACACACACGTCAGAATGATTGAAAAAAGATAAAGAAATAGCGAGTTCCAGCAGGAGAGGAGTCACCTCAGACACAGCACACACAGAACACACTGTTCCCGGCCTAAGGCACCACTGCCCCCACACAGCCCAGACAGGTGTCTCCCCTCTGTAGCCGTGGGAACCTCAGGCTCTGTCACACGGGCTGCCAAACTCTTCAACCCTGTCCTCCTCACCTCGTTCCACTTGTCCTAGGGTACAGTTCCAAGCATCGATTATTCTGGAAGGTGATGAACTTGCTCCCTTGAGGTGTACTTTTTGTTGATGACCTTGTGCTGAGCAACTCCCTCACATCCCTCCGAAATCAGCAGCTTCAACTAGGTCACCCCACCCAGACCCTGGGACCAGGGAGTAGTGTGCCAAAGTCGACTTCTGCTCACTAGCCTCCCCGTGCTGCCGAGCTTCCGTGGATGAATGTGGCTGGATGGCTGCAGCGCATGGCGGGAGTTTCTGCTTCCTCACCCTCACCCAGCTGTGGGTGGACAAACTGAGGAAGCGAACTTCAGACTGAGCTCAACGACGTGGCTCCAAGAATGGCTGTTCCTACCATGGTGGATAACATGAGGAGAGAGGAGTGATTCTAGAAGCCGGGCCTCTAGAACTTTAAAATCATTTGCTCCCCAGTACAGAATAAATAAATAAATACAAAAACACATAAATGAATCTCTTAAAACCACTTAATTTAATCTAAATGATATATTTAATTCCTGGGGGTGGGAGGGACTTGAAGCCTGCTGTGGTGTCACATGCCTTTAGTCCCAGCACTTAGCAGGGCAGAAGGCGATGGATCTGTTTCGAGGCCAGCCAAGTGAGTTCATGCCAGCCAGGGCTACCCAGAGAAACACTATCTCGAAAAGCTCGTCCCCACTGCACCCCATTTTGGGCCCAAAGCTCAGCCTCCATCCCTGGAGACCTGTGGCCACCCAGAAAAGACAGGTGAGACTTCTACGCCCAAGCACCCTGCCAGCTGGGTGCCTCTAGCCAAGCCCAGCAGGGATTAGCTATACCCTTCCCCCTGCTCAAACCATCTTCCAGACCACAGCCCTACCTACATTCCCAAAGGCCAGCAGCCATCAGGGAACACCACCAGCTCAGCCTACATTTTCAGAGACCTGTTGCCACATGGGAAAGACAGAGAGGCCATCAGCCATCAGGGACCCTCAGCTCAGCCTCCATCCCCTGAGGCTTTCAACCACCCGGAATAGAAAGAGGTCTGTGGCCGTCAGGGACCACCAAAGAAAGACCATACTTATTTCTCAGTAATCCATTCTCTAGCCCACAACTTAGCCTACATTACCTGAGACCTGCCAAAACCAAAAACAGCCGGATGGCTAAGGGCCAGTGAAAGAATACAAACAGGAGCAAAGGCAATATGGCACCACCAGAAGCTGGATGTCATACTACAGCAAGCCCTGGATATCCTAACACAGCTGAAGCACAAGAAAACGACCTTAAATCTAATCTTGTGAAGATGATAGAGTCCTTTAAAGAAGAAATAAATAAACAAATCCCTTAAAGAAATACAGGAAAACACCATTAAACAGGTGAAGGAAATGCACAAAACTGTTCAAGACCTCAATGTGGAAGTAGGAACAATAAAGAAAACACAAACTGAGGAAATCATGTAGATGGAAAACCTAGGGAACAGAACCTAAGAAAGAGAACAGAAACAACAGACACAAGCATCACCAACAGAATTCAAGAGATGGAAGAGAGAATCTAAGGTATAGAAGATACAACAGAAGAAACTGATACATCAGTCAAAGAAAATGTTAAATATAAAAAAATTCCTCACACAAAATATTCAGGAAATCTGGGCTACTATGAAAAGATCTAAGAATAATGAGAATGGAAAAAGGTTAAGGAAGACCTCCCCTATCAGTGGGACTGGGGGAGGGCTATGGGTAGGGCAGAGGGTGGGTTTAGGAGGGGAGGAGGAGGGAGCTACAGGTGGGATACAAAGTGAATAAACTGTAATTAATTAAAAAAAAGAAAATAGGGCTGGAGAGATGGTTCAGAGGTTAAGAGTAATGACTGCTCTTCCAGAGGTCCTGAGTTCAATTTCCAGCAACCATATGGTGGCTCACAACCATCTATAATGATATCTGGTGCCCTCTTGCAGACAGAACATTGGATGCATAATAAATAAATCTTTAAAAAAAGGAAAATAAAAAGAGTTCCAGTTCCTATTATCAGAAATTATTTTTAACAAAATCATAGAAGAAAAGTTTCCCAACCTAAAGAAAGAGATACCTGTAAACATAAAAAAGCATAGAGAACAACAATTAGATTGGACCAGAAAAGAAAATCATCCTGCCACATAATAATCAAGATACTAAGCCCACAGAACAAAGAAAGAATATTAAAAGCCACAAGGGAAAAAAGCCAAGTAACTTACAAAGGCAGACCTATCAGAATTAAAGCTGACTTCTCAATGACACTCTACTTTTTTCTTTCCAGATTTTTTATTTTAATTTTAATTTCTTATGTTAATTATAGTTTATTCATTTTGTATCTCAGCTGTAGCTCCCACCCTTATTCCCTCCTATCTCACTGTCTCTCCCTCATCTCCTCCCATACCCCTCTCCAAGTCCACTGATAGGGAAGGTCCTCTGCCCTTCCATCTGATACTAGCCTATCAGGTCTCATCAGGAGTGGCTGCATTTTCCTCCTCTGTGTCCTGGTAAGGCTCTTCCCCCCCTCAGGGGGAGGTGATCAAAGAGCTACTGAGTTCGTGTCAGAGACAGTCCTCATTCCCATTTCTAGGCAACCCACTTGGACACTGAGCTGCCATGGGCTACGTCTGTGCAGGAGTTTCAAGTCATCTCCATGCATGGTCCTTGGTTGGACTATCAGTCTCAGAAAAGACCCCTATGCCCAGATTTTTTTGTTCTGTTGCTCTCTTTGTGGAGCTCCAGTCCCCTCCAGGTCTTTCTCTCTCCCCTTTCTTTTATAAGATTCCCTGCACTCTGCAAAAAGTTTGGTTATGAGCCTCAGCATCTGCTTTGATATACTGCTGGGTAGAATCTTTCAGAAGCCCTCTGTGGCAGGTTCCTGTCCTGTTGCCTGTTTTCTCCCTTTTCCAATGTCCATCCCGTTTGCCTCTGAGTGAGGATTGATCATCTTACTCTGCTTAGCTTCTTTAGGTGTACAGATTTTAGTATGATTATCCTATAGTATATGTCTAATATCCACTTCTAAGTGAGTATATTACGTGTGTGTCTTTTTCTGCTTCTGGAATACCTCACTCAGGATGATCTTCTCTAGATCCCACTATTTGCCTGTAAATTTCATAATTTCCTTGTTTTTAATTGCTGAGTAGTATTTCATTGTGTAAATGTACCACAATTTCTGTATCCATTCCTCAACCGAGGGATATCTGGGTTGTTTCCAGCTTCTGGCTACTAAGAGTAAAGCTGCTACGAACATACTTGAGCAAATGTCCTTGTTGTGTACTTGAACATACTTTGAATATATGCCTAAGAGTGGTATGGCTGGATCTTGCGGAAGCACTATTCCTAATTGTCTGAGAAACACCAGATTGATATCCAAAGTGCTTGTACAAGTTACATTCTCACCAGCAACGAAGGAGAGTTTTCCCTTTCTCCACATCCTCTCCAGTATGTGTTGTCACTTGAGTTTTTGATCTTAGCCATTCTGATGGGTGTAGGATGAGATCTCAGGGTCATTTAGATTTGCATTTCCCTGATGGCTAAGGACGCTGAGCATTTAAGTGTTTCTCTGCCATTCGATATTCCTCTACAGAGATTTGTTGCTTTTTAACTTCTTGAGTTCTTCATATATTCTGGATATTAGCCCTCTGTCAGATAGAGGGCTTGTGAAGATCCTTTCCCAATCTGTAGGCTTTCATTTTCTTCTGATGACAGTGTCCTTTGGTTTACAGAAGTTTTTCAGTTTCATGAGGTCCCATTTATTGACTGTTGATCTTAGAGCCTGGCTGTTCTTCCAAAGGTCCTGAGTTCAATTCCCAGCAACCACATGGTGACTCACAACCATCTATAATGTGATCTGGTGCCCTCTTCTGACCTACACATACACATGCAGGCAGAATACTGTATAAATAATAAATCTTAAAAAAAAAAAACTCACAGGAGCTGTTTTTGGTGGCACACTCCTGCAAACCCAACATCCTAGATAATCAGGCAGGAGGATTTCCAGCTGGAGACAGGCTGTGTGAAATTCAGGCTAGCCTGAGTTACATAGCACAAGACCACATATTTAAATTAATAATAATAATAAGAGCAAAAATGAGAGTAACTATTTGTCATGGATAGTCTTTGTTATCAACTTGACTATATCTGAAATGAACTACAATCTAGAAATGGAGAGCACGCCTGTACAAGAGTTTTTGCTTGGTTTGAAGTGAGGGACTCCACTTCTAGTCCAGACCTTTGAGGTAGGAAGACACACTTTGATCTGAATCTTGAGGTGGGAAGACTCAAGTCTTTCATTTGGGTCCTTAGATGGCAAGACATACTTTTAATCTGGGCCATACCTTCTGCTGGAAATCCACATAAGGACATAAAAAAAAAAAAAAAAAAAAAAAAAAAAAAGAAAGCCTTTGCTCTTTGCCTGCTTACCTCGCTTTGCTAGCACATCCATTACTTCCCTGGCATCATAGCCTACTTCTTCAGAATTCCAGAGTACACAAAAGACCAGCTGAGATAGCCTCTGTCGGACTGAGCAACTACTAGCATCTTAGACTTTTCGTTCACGTACACATGAGACTCATTCCTTAAGTTCTGTGACTTTCGAGAACCCTGATACAGTCTTCACACCTGAAGAAAAGGATGACAATAGGAGCAAAAAATAAAAATAAAAATAAAAGCAGTTGGGCACGGTGCCCCACGCCTGTAATCACAGTGTCTGGGAGGCAGCAGGAGGATAAAAACACCTTCCAGATCAGTCTGCTCTACATAGCCAGTTGTAGGCCAATCAGGGCGACCTGACAAGATTCAGCCTCAAAGATAAAAAGGTCTGTGGCTTTCTTCAGGAGCAGGAATGTTATCATGGCAAGTGGAGTGATAACCGCCTTCTGTGCACACAAGTGTATATTATGCAAGTGGGGGTAACCACAGAAACCAAGAAGGTAAATAAGGACCATGCAGGTAGGTGGGAGGACCTCGAGAGAAGAGGATAGCAGAATCAGGTGATATGAAGGGGGAAAGGCAAGAACGAGGAGACTTTAATTGAGGAGACAGAAGGAGGAGAGGAGGGACAAATAACACGAAGGAAGTTTGGAAAGCCATGGAGAATTATATTATTTTATATCTGCCTATCATTACATCTATGGGGCTGGAGAGTTGGATCAGCGGTTAAGAGCATTGGCTGCTCTTCCAGAGAGCCCAGGTCCAATTCTCAACACCCAAATGGCAGCTAACAGCTGTCTGTAACTCCAGTTCCAGTGGGTCTGACCCTTCTTCTGGTCTTCTAGGGCACACAAGTAGTATACCTACATTCAGGCAAAAGCCCTGACATTTGCTGTGTAGATCAAGCTGGCCTTGAATTCATAGAGTTTTCCCATACCCTTAAAAAACACCTTTTTATTTTATTTTTAGTGAATTTATATATATTTTTATTAATTACAGTTTATTTGCTCTGTATCCTAGCTGGAACACCCTCTCTCAGCCCCTCCCAATCCCAGTCTCCCTCCTTCTTCTCCTCCTAGTCCACTAATAGGGGAGGTCCTCCTTTCCTTCCATCTGATCCTAGTCTATCAGGTCTCTTCAGGAGTGGCTGCACTTTCTTCCTCTGTGGCCTGGTAAGGTTGTTCCCCACTCAGGGGGAGGTGAGCAAAGAGCCAGAGTTCATGTCAGAGACAGTCCTTGTTCCCATTTCTAGGGAACCCACTTGGACACTGAACTGCCATGGGCTACATCTGTGCAAGGGTTCTAGATTATTCCCATGAATGGTCCTTGGTTGGACTATCAGTCTCAAAAAAGACACTTGTGCCCAGATTTTTTGGTTCTGTTGCTCTCCTTGTGGAGCTCCTGTCCCTTCCAAGTCTTTTATCTCCCCCTTCTTTCATAAGATTCCCTGCACTCTGCAAAAAGTTTGGCTATGAGTCTCAGCATCTA
This sequence comes from Meriones unguiculatus, assembly GCF_030254825.1. Classification (NCBI taxonomy): domain Eukaryota; kingdom Metazoa; phylum Chordata; class Mammalia; order Rodentia; family Muridae; genus Meriones; species Meriones unguiculatus. Next base: position 141,353,657 of record NC_083369.1, on the reverse strand, counting down.
CTTTGATACCCTACTTGGCAGAGTCTTTCAGAGACCCTTTGTAGTAGGCTCCTGTCCTGTTCCCTGTTTTCTCCTTCTTCCTATGTCCATCCCATTTGCCTTTATGAACAAGGATTGAGCATCTTACCCAGGGTCCTCCTTCTTGCTTAGCTCCTTTAGGTGTACAAATTTTAGTATGTTTGCCCTATATTATATGTCTAATATCCACTTATTATTGAGTATATACCAAGTGTGTCTTTCTGCTTCTGGGATACCTCACTGAAGATGATCCTTTCTAGTTCCCACCATTTGCTTGCAAATTTCATGATTTCCTTGTTTTTAATTGCTGAGTAGTATTTCATTGTGTAAATGTACCACAATTTCTGTATCCATTCCTCAACCGAGGGATATCTGGGTTGTTTCCAAATTCTGGCTATTATGAGTAAAGCTACTATAAACATAGTTGAGCAAATGTCCTTGTTGTATAGTATACTTGAGCCTATTTCGGATATATGCGTAAGAGTGGTACAGTTGGATCTTAAGGAAGCACTATTCCTAATTGTCTGAGAAAGCGCCAGATTTCCAAAGTGGTTGTACAAGTTTACATTCCCACCAGCAACGAAGGAGGGTTCTCCTTTCTCCACATCCTCTCCAGCATGTGTTGTCACTTGAATTTTTGATCTTAGCCATTCTGATGGGTGTAAGATGAAATCTCAGTGTTATTTTGATTTGCATTTCCCTAATAGCTAAAGACGTTGAGCATTTCTTTAAGTGTTTCTCTGCCATTTATTTGCCTCTACAGAGAATTCTCTGTTTAGCTCTGTACCCCATTTTTTAAATTGGATTACTTGATTTGTTGCTTTTTAACTTCTTGAGTTCTTTATATATTCTGTATATTAGTCCTCTGTTAGATAGAGGGTTGGTGAAGATCCTTTCCCAGTCTGCAGGTTGTCATTTTGTTCTGATGACGGTGTCCTTTGTTTTACAGAAGCTTTTCAGTTTCATGAGGTCCCATTTATTGATTGTTGATCTTATAGCCTGTGCTGTTGGTGTTCTGTTCAGAAGTTGTCTCCTGTGCCCATGAGTTCAAGGCTCCTCACTTTTTTTTTTTTAACATATTTAGTGTTTTTTATTTTATGTTGAGGTCTTTGGTCCACTTGGACTTTAGTTTTGTACAGAGTGAAAAGTGTGGATCTATTTGCATTTTTCTACATGTAGATATCCAGTTAGACCAGCACCATTTGTTGAAGATGATGTCTTTTTTCAACTGTATGGTTTTGGTATCTTTGTCAAAAATCAGCGCCCATTAAGTGTGTGGGTTTATTTCTGGGTCTTCTATTTGATTCCATTGATCCACAAGCCGGTTTCTATGCCAGTATCATGGAGTTTGTATTACTGTTGGTCTATAGTACAGCTTGAGATCAGGGATGGAGATATCTCCAGAAGGTCTTTTATGGTAAAGGATTGTTTTAACAATTTTGGGTTTCTTGTTATTCCATACGAAATTGAGAATTTTTCTTTCAAGGCCTGTAAAGAATTGTGTTGGTAATTTGATGGGAATAGAGGAAAAAGAAGATTCCCATCTCCAAAGCCCAGAAAATATTTTCAACAAAATAATAGAAGAAATTTTCCCAACTTAAAGGAGAAGCCTATAAGAATACAAGAAACCTACAAAACACCTAATAGATTAGAGCAGAAAAGAAAATCCTCCTGCCACATAATAATCAAAACAGTAAGTATATAGAACAAAGAAAAAATACTAAAAGCTGCAAGGGAAAAAGGCCAAGTAACATATAGTGGCAAACACATCAGAATCACACCTGACTTCTCGACAGAAACTATGAAAGACAGAAGGGCCTGGACGGATATCATGCAGACCCTAAGAGAACACAGATGTCAGCCCAGGCTACTATACCCAGAAAAACTCTCAGTCATCATAGATGGAGAAAACAAGATATTCAACGACAAAAACAAATTTTAGTAATACCTACCCACAAATCCAGGATTATAGAAGATACTGGAAGGAAAAATACAACACAAGAAAAACAACTACTTTCAGGAAAACACAGGAAATAAATAGCCTTACTATAGCAAAACTAAAAGTAGCCAAGCACACAAACTCTTTTTTTTTTTTTTTTTATTTTAAAAAATTGCCTATATAAGGGATGAGCCCCCTAACTGGTTATCATATATTACTGGTCAGTCCTAAAGATATATACACACAAGTGACACCAAACACGCTCAGCAGTTCATAGTTACATAATGTGTAACTATGATAAATAAAGAAAAAAGAGGCCATGAATTTGAAAGGGAATTCACTGGTGGGGTGGGCATGGAAAGTATTGGAGGATGGAGGAGAGAGGGGAAATGGTGTCATATTTTAATAAAAAGAAAATGAAATTCAAAAGAGTGAGCTGATGAGATGGTCAGAGTGGTTAAGAACACTGGTTGCTCTTTCGGGGGGCTTGGGTTTGATTCCCAGCACCCACATGGTGACTTAGAACTATCCACAGGGCCAGTTCTAAGGGATCTAGTGCCCTCTTCTAACCCCTGTGAGCACATTACTCTTGTGGTGCACATGCATACGCATGCACATTAAATAAATAAATGTAAAAAAAATTTAAAAAGGAAATAGAAGGAAAAAATAGTACAAAATCTGAGAAGGAGGCCGCCTAGACCATTAGCAAGCTCATAAGTTCAACCGTTGGTCAAATTTGCAGACAGATTCCTAAGAGGACAAAGTATTAACAACAATGCCCTCCAAACGTTTATCAACGAGGCTTTATCTTGCTAGTTTAGAAACAGTTTTCATTACAACCGCATGTGCCGGCCTTGACTCACTCACTTTCCACTTCATTGTAACTATCTTAACTTGTCTTCTGGCTTTCTCATACCTCACTCTCCCCTAGCGTTATTGTCAACAACACATTTATGATTAAAGCATTTGTGCCACAACGAGACTGTTTTCAAGCTTTACCTTTTCTTTGCTTTCTTTCTTTTCTTTCTTTCTTTCTTTCTTTCTTTTGGATGTCATGTCTTCTTTATTTTATATTTATGTATTAATTTTTTGAAATTTTTGTTTATTGAAAATAGATGTTTTTCCATATGCAACATATCTTGATCACAATTTCTCCTGCCTTTTAAAATTAAATTTTTATTTTTTATATTAATTACAGTTTATTCACTTTGTATCTCAGCTGTATCCCCCTCCCTCATTCCCTCCCCACCATCCCTCCCTCATCTCCTCCCATGCCCCTTTCCAAGTCCACTTTGGTTCTTTTCTTCCCCGCCTTCCCCTCAATAACTGAATGCCAGTTCTGGGAGGTTTCAACTTCTTTTTGTTGTTGTTTGTTTCCTTTTTCCTTTACTTTTAAAAATATTTTATTTTATTTCCTTTTCAAGACAAGTGTTCTCTGGGTAGCCGTGGTTGATCTGGCCCTCTGTAGACCAGGCTGGCTTTGAATTCAGAGCTATACCTGCCTCTGCCTCCTGGAATTAAAGGCATGTGCCATCACTCCCAGCTTGTTTTCACTCATGTTTTGAGGCAGAATCTCACATAGCCGAGGGTGGCCTCAAACTTAATATATAGCTGAGGCTGGCATTGAACTTCTGATCTTCCTGTCTCAGAATCCCAACTGCAGGAATTACAAATACATACCAGTACACATGATATTCATGTTTTTAAAAAACTGATACACAATTTGCACATTATAAAATTCACTTCTCTAAGATGGGTGTTTGTGACAGTGCATATTTGTAATCCCAGCACTCTGGTGGCTGAGGCAGGAGTTGCAGACCAGTATGGATTATGTAGTGATACCTAAACCAGTCTGGGATACCTACTGAGATCTTCATTAAAAAAAAAAAAGTAACTCAAAGATCACCGTATATGCCAATAAGCATCAGGCTTATGAACTTAGAACATGGGAGGTGGGGGCAGGAGGGTCAGAAGTTCAAAGTAATCTTTGAGAGTTCAGAGCAAACCTAACCTGAGAGTCTACATCAAGAAAACCATGAAATGCATTAATTAAAAACAAATATCACAGCAAGGCATGGTGGCCTATACCTTTAATCCCAGACCTTGGGAGGCAGAGGCAGAGAGATCTCTGTGAGTTCGAGGCCTGCTGATCTACAAAGTGAGCTCTGAGACAACCAAGGCTGTTACACAGAGAAACCCTGTTTTCAAAACCAAACCAAACCAACAAAACTCCTCAAAACAAAGAAACAAAAAACAAATTTCACGTGTTTAATGTGTGTATCTCAATGTATTTAATGTATGCAGTTATGCAATTTTTTATTTCCTTTGTTCATTTGAGACAGGATCTTTTTAATATTTAATTAATTAATTTATTTATTACAATGTATTCACGTGTATCCCCACTGTAGCCTCCTCCCTCATCTCCTAGTCTCACCCACCTTCCTCTTCTCCCCCATGCCCCTTCCCCAATCCCCTGATAGGGGAGGCCCTTCTCCCCTTCTATCTGACCCTAGCCTATCAGGTCTCATCAAGGCTGGCTGCATCATCTTCCTCTATGACCTGGCAAAGCTGCACCCCCCAGGGGGAGGTGATCAAAGAGCCAGCCACTGTCAGAGACAGCCCCTGATCCCCTTACTAAGGAACCCATTTGGAAACTGAGCAGTCTATGAGCTTCCTCTGAGCAGGGGTCTACGTCCTCTCCATGCATGGTCTTTGCATCTCAAAGATCAGTTGAGACAGGATCTTAAGTATCCCTGGCTGACCTTGGGCTCACTATTTAGAATAAAATGACTTTGAACTTGTGATCCTCTGACCTCCACCTCCCAAATACTGGAATTACAGGTCTGTGCCAGGACATGTGATTTTTGAAGTGTTGGGGACTGAAACTCAGGGCTTTCTTGATACTAGGCAAGATTTCTTCCAATTGAGTTACATCCTCAGCCTGAATTCTAGAAATTCTCACCATTCAGAAAGAAAACTTGTGCTCACTTTACAGTCTTCCCTTCCCTTCCCTTCCCTTCCCTTCCCTTCCCTTCCCTTCCCTTCCCTTCCCTTCCCTTCCCTTCCCTTCCCTTCCCTTCCCTTCCCTTCCCTTCCCTTCCCTTCCCTTCTGTTCTCCGTTTCCAAGCTCAGTGTAACTGGAGTGAACCTAGAGTATCCCACATACCTGGGCAAGTATTACACCTCTTAGCTACAACCCCAATCCTGTTTTGGTTTTTGTCATTCTGAGGACTGAGCCTGGAACTCCAGCATGCTAGACTAGAATTGCACAACAGAGTTACGTCCTCTACTGCTTTTATTTTGAGACTAGGTTTTACTGAATCTTTCAGGCATAACTTGTGATTCTTCTGCTTTTCAAGTAGCTAGGGTTTCAGAACTGTGTCACCAATCCTGGCTTCAGCTTTGTCTTAGTTTAGGGTGCCTATTTCTGTGATGAAGCAACATGGCCAAAAGCAAATTGAATAGGAAAGGGTATATTTGGCTTACACTTGTACATCACAGCCCATCATCAAAAGATAACAGGGTAGGCACTCAAACAGGACAGGAGTCTGGAGACAAGAGCTGATGCAGAGGCCATGGAGGGGCACTGCTTACTGGCTTGCTCAGTCAGCTTTCTTTCTTTCTTTCTTTCTTTCTTTCTTTCTTTCTTTCTTTCTTTTAATTCTTTATTAATTACACTTTACTCACTTTGTATCCCTCCCGTGGTTCCCTCCCTCCTCCCGTCCCAATCCCTCCCTTCCTCCACCCTCTGCATGCATGCCCCTCCCCAAGTCCAGTAATAGGGGAGGTCTTCTTTTTCTTCCTTCTGATCCTAGTCTATCAGGTCTCATCAGTAGTGGCTGCATTGTCTTCCTCTGTGGCCTGGTAACGCTGCTTCCCAGCTTTCTTATAGAACCCCTGTTAGGTTGGGGAAGGGCTGCAAGAAGACCTCAGATTCAGGTAGTATGCAAAAGCAAGGAACATTTTTTTTCTGCAGAAGTTGCCAGCATGCTGGGGCCACCATTCCATAGAATGGTGACCCTGAAGTGAGCACCCAGGTTCAATATAAAGACAGTTATGGTATTTCCCTAGTGTGATTAGGTAATCTTTCATTGAGCAGTTGGTGCTGATCTAGAGAATGGGGGGGGGGCAACTTTTTGAAATGTCCAAGTAACAAGGTATGCCCGGGTAACAAAGAATGCTAAAAAAATGTGCCCAGCTAACAATATCATTTCGACTAGCTAAACAAAGTGTTTCTAACTAACCTTTAATTTGATTGGTCAAGTGCCTGGGAGCTTTTCAAGGCAGTTACTAAATTATTGTTTTTGATTTTCAAGAAGATTACTGAGTATTTGTATCTCGTTTCCACAGACTGTAGTTTTGTTTTCTGAAAAATAGAAATTCAGGCTTGTTCAGTCTGAAGCCAGTTTTGAAGCTGGTCATGGAGTCAGATTAGCTTATTAAAAATCATTCCCTTCATTCCCCCCTTTGAATTTTGCCCTAGAGTCAAATCATTGACTCTAAATTTCTTGTACTTAAGAAGAACTAGCTGAAAGTTCTGTCTCTATAGACAGAACCAGCAGTCCTTAGTTATGTTATGTCTAGTGTCATTAAGAAACTTAGGTAATCATTAAGGGAGCCCTTTTTGACTCAACATTTCAGCCTGTTAGGTGGAACAGTGGACCACAAATTCTCTTCTGAAATATTTTCAAGCTGACATTAAGGCATAGTTATTGGGGTCTAGGAAGGCAGAAATGCTACTCTAAGGCTGGGCAATGGGGTATTTATCAGAAGCATCTGATTAGTTGATCCAGTTGAAAGATCGGGAGCAATCACATCAGTTGGACTGGTTTGCATCAGCTTTCCAGAAGTACAGAGTTTAGCAGTTTGCAATCCGTAGGTGATCTCTGGATAGAGTCTGTCAGCCAACTGAAAATCTGTTGAGACAAATGTAGGCTAGGGACAGAATTAAATTTTCCTGGTCATTGGGGAAGGTGAGGAATCCCAAGAGCAGGGAAAAATTTTCATTTTCAGGAATAGGTAGGTGTACTAATCTAGAGTCCATTTGACTGTGGCAAGTGGATCCAAGTTATTCTTTGAATCTTATAAGCTTATAAAAGAAAACAAGTTAGTTTGGTAAACAATTCAAAATCTGATTAATTTTGAAGCTTTGAACAGAAAAAAATATTTTTAATTATTATGAGATATAGATAGTTGATTACCAGGAGTAGTATCATAAGTTTTTTAGTCCTCAAACGGGTCAGAGATCTGAGAAGGATAAACTGTCCTAAGTATCAATTAGAATTACAGACGCTTACCCATTACCCAGACAGTTATCCCATTAGGTTCCTGTGATGTGGATGGCTTCATTGGAGGCACGAGTCTCAGTGCAATATCAGTCTTCAGCTGCCAGGCTTGGCAAATCTGAAAGGCTTTTTTGTTGGCGAGGGACATGGGAGAGACTGACTTCACTTGTCTTAGGCAGCAACATGGGGCAATTAACTCTCCAGGTGTCCTCTTTTCCATAGATTAGGCTGAGTATTAGCAGCAAGGCATTGGGGCAGTCTTGCCTAGTGGTTAGCGTACCATAATCCAAGTGGAGTCATTGGTACCTCATCTATCTTCTTGGAGTTACTGTATCTTCTTAGGGTTACTTTTAGGTATTGGGGTCTGTGTCATAGCAAGCTTAGCTTTTCTTTATTAAACAGTTAAATACCATATTTAGCAAATTTTTGAAGTGTCTGCAGACTATCTATTTAATGTAGCTGAGTTAAACAAACTGTGTTTATATTTGGTCACCCATTCTGAGCTTAACTGTAAACACATAAAACAAAAACTTCAGCTTGCATTTCCTAGTTATCCTCAACAGTTTGTGAAACAAATACAGGAGGCCAAATAAAGTCACTCGTGGAACTCAGTTGTAAGCATAACCATAAATATTATAAAAAATATTTCGAATAATACAATCATGAGGCAATGTGCAATTCACCTGTATGTCTCAATCATCTTTGACAGCCCATACTAAAATGCTCTTTAGGTATCAAGATCCTTGAGAGACCAAGAACTTCTCTGATTCCCCATATGGCATATTACCATAGAACAAAATAGTTTCCTGTATGACCCAGTTTATGAAAAAAAAAAAGTTCTCCTAATAATGCTAGTAAAAACAAGGAAACCATATATATATATATATATATATATATATATATATATATATATGGTTTCAAACCTGTCTCTGTTAGTTTGAATAGGCCCTATGAGTTAGTGGTTATTGTTAATATTGTAGTTGCCAGAATGTTTTGCTAGTGGCATTTGCAAGCTATTACAGGGTACATAACATTAAAGTTTAAGACCTTTCCTGTCAAGCCTCTAATGCTTCTTTGACTTCTAGGGAACAAGGGAAAACACAGAGTAGCTAGAATGTTTCAATGTCTTAAGGAGTGTCTTGATATTTTTTCAAGGAATTTAAAAACACTTAGTGCCCCAGGAGTCATGGTTTTTAATTTGAAAAATCCCTGGCATAGGCTGGACTAGGCCAATTTTATGACTTTTTTAATAGTTTCCCTTTCTATTTAAGGTATACATGGACTAGCTTAAAGTTGTGGTACTTCTCAGTACAGCCAATAACAAAATTCTCAAAAACATCCCTATGGACTATAATTTAGAAGTTCAGTTAGAGACATACATTTTATCATGCAAAGCTTAAATATCAATAGGCAAAATGTCATGTGACCATCTTTGCCTAGGGAACAATATAATTAACAATATAATTAACAATGGAGGCATCCAAGTCTTAAAATTTACTGACCTAAACAGGAAGATTAGGCATATAAGCCCAATATGCTTCAGTAGTAATATTTATTTATTTATTTATTAAGATTATATGTTAATAAAGACATTTTATAAATTTTTAATCAATTTTAAATTTTCCTATAGTTTTATTTTTGTAAATATTTTTAAAAGTTGTCAAGCAATCTCTAAAAATCAATACCATATATATTATTTTGATCTTATAAACATTGTTATCAGCAAGAAAAGTTCTTACATACGAACCCGTAGAAGTACAGTTTTAATGCTTCATTAATCAAGCACAGTCTTAAACCCTGTCTCAGAATAGTAACATTTTCTTAAGCAATGTAGGGTATACATTTGACATCCCAACTGTGAGACAGGAGAGGAGAAGCACATTTGGTCAACAGTTTGTACACATATATTTGGATATCTTTTTCTTTTTGCTAAGCTTTTAGCTTTAAATTCAGAAATATTTTGGCTCCTTCAGAGTTAATATAGAAAACCAGTGCCAACACCAGTGGTTTAAGTATTGGTATACAAGAAAAACATAATAGAAGTTAACTTTTTTGTTTCAGATGTTAGAGAATTTTTTTAACCATACATAACCAAGATATCCAGAACATAGTATATTCATACATTTCAAACAGACAGGTTTTATTTTGTTTTTTTTTTTTGTTTTTTTTTGTTTTTGTTTTTGTTTTTTACTTTCTTTAGTTGTAATTTCAAAGGAGGAACATCTTGTTACCTGCTGAATCCAATTCTCATGGGCATAAAGCATCAGCTTTTTTTTTTTTTTTTTTTACTGGAGAAGCTAAGAAGCTGCTAGTATCCTTTTCGAAAGCAGCTGTCAGACACCTCCTGCTTCATCCAGGCAGAAGCAGGGTCACTCTTAGCTGAAAGGTGCAGGGTTTAAAATGAGTTAAAACTAAGCTAAGACTTAACTGGCCAATAAATAAAGTTTGACTTTTCCCCCCCAGAATATGAAACACAAAGATATTTCCCTCAGAGGAAAAGTGAATTTTCAGGAGTGAACCATAGTCCGTTTTCCCAGATCCTTTGACCCATTTTATTTTCATGAGTCTTTCTAAAAAGGTCAGTAGGGGATTTTGTGGGTCCCTGGTCTACCTGAGTTACTTAATATATTTGTGGAGCATTTGGCAGCCACCCTGAAACTCTGGCAGTAACTCTAAGAGCCTTCCTCCCATCCCAGCCAGGGCTGGTTTGAAGGAAAGCAGCATCAATAAGCTCTAGTCTCTTGCCATCAAGGGAAATCTATGGAAGAAAGGGTTAGTCAGGGAGTAGGGTGAGAAACAGAGAAAAGAGAAATGAAACCAATAGTTGAAACGAAACAACAAACGTGAAATCAGCCCAAGACCATAACAATGGGACAACTGCAACAATTAAGACAACGCTGAACAGAGACAACAAGATGTTCCCTGGGATCTTAAAACAGAATCTGAGCAGCTGAGCGTGAGAAGCTCTGAGCCCCAATGCTACTTAAAACCAAAAACCAAAAAAAAAAAAAAAAAACAACCAACCAACCAACCAAACAAACAAACAGAAACCAGACCATCACAGGCCCACCATCTGATTCTCTCGGGATCTGAAGATCCTCCCAGAGGGTCCAGAGAGCTCCAGAGTCACTCCCCAAGGTCTCTATGAGTTCAAGGCCAGCCTGGTCTACAAAGTGAGTCCAGGACAGCCAAGGCTACACAGAGAAACCCTGTCTCAAAAAAACAAAAACATAAAAATCTTAAGGCTGGTCACCTTCCAATCGAAAACTGTGTAGCCTAAGCTACTTGTGAAAAGAGTAGTCACTTTAGTAGGCTACGCCTCCCTAAACACCTGGAAGCTTAAGCAGGCCATGTTGGTGCCTTCCTCTGTCTGTCTGTCTCTCTCTTTCCTTCCCTCCCTTTCCCTCTTTCTTTCTTTTTCTCCTCTCCCTCACCATTCCTCTTTCCCTTCTCTGTTTCTTTGCTATTTAGCCCAGGCTGGCCTCAAATTCTCTATAGCCTGGGTTAGCCTCAAACTTTATACTCCTCCTATCTGAGGATATTTTTCTTTTTTTAAAATTTATTTATTATGTTTACAGTGTTCTGCTTTCATGTGTACCTACAAGTTAGAAGAGAACATCAGATCTCGCTATAGATGGTTGTGAGCCACCATGTGGTTGCTGGGAATTGAACTCAGGGCCTCTGGAAGCACAGCCAGTGCTCTTAACCTCTGAGCCATCTCTCCAGCCCCTATCTGAGGATCTTAAGTGTTGGGATTATAGCTGTGAGCCAAGATCAGACATTAATGACTTCTTTTTCAAAATGGTTGTCTTTCTTAATTAATTTTTTTGAGACAAGGGTGTGGTTCTCACTAGGTATCCCTGGCTGGCCTGTAATTTACTATGTAGAGCAGGCTGGCATTGAACTCACAGATATCTGCTTGCCTCTGTCTCCTTCCTGATGGGATTAAGTAAGCCATAAGCCACTATGCCTAGCCACCATGGTTGTTTTCTTTCTTAGGAATCAAATTTGGAGCCTATATACCTCACAGGAGCTAGGAGAGCAGTCTACCACTGAGCTCTGTCTCCGGTCCCTTCAGTATGTTTTTGAAACCATGTACATTTGTACATGGCTAGAGGAAAGGTTGTGCTGGGAAAATAATACATCATAACCTTCTTTGACCCCTACTCCTGAGGCTCAAAACTATAAATCCCAGAATTTCAAAGACAAGGTCAAGAGAATTCCCAATCAGCCTGGGAAAAATGGTGAAATCTAGGACAACCAACCTTGTGTCAAAAAATGAATCCAATTAATAACAACAACGAAAAATGACAAAGGCGAACGCAAGAAATCACAAAGCTCTCTATAACAAAGGAAACAATTATCAGAGAAAGGCCACAAGAAGAGAGAGAATCTTTGCCAGCTATTCAGCGGGTAGAATGTGTAAAGGGAAAAGTGGGGCTAGTTTCACACGCTCAGAAAGATCAAAAGTATAAGGTCACTTTTGTCTGCACAGCAAATCTCTGGCCACTGCAAGCTGTGCTAGATGAGACCTCAGGGAGAAAGAGGGGAGGAATACGCAAACCAAATCGCGTAGATAGTAACATCTCACCCCAGTCAGAGCTACTATCATCAAGAAAACAGACAACATGGGGCATAGGAGGAGATGAGGGAGGGAGGGTAAGATTGGGAGGGGAGGAGAGAGGGGTCTACAGCTGGGATACAAAGTGAATAAACAATTAATATAAAAAAATAAAACAAACAACAAATGTTGATGAGGATATGGGGGAAATCCCCCTTACACACTACTGGTAGGAATGGAAATTCAGAGACAATACTACAGATGTTAGCAACAAGGGTTTCCCAAACCGAAAAGTAGAACCACCATATGTCGCATCTATACTATTACTAGCTATATACCAAAAGGCTCAAAGTCAGTGTACAATAAAGATACTTGAGCACCTTTGTTTACTGTGGCCCAGTATTCATGATAACTTATAGAACTTGACGTGGTGTACATCAATGAATAGATATTTTAAAAAGATGGTATAAACACACAATTGAGTCTAATTAAGCCAAAAAAAGGAAAAAAGAATATGTTATTTGCTATAAAATGTATAAAACCAGAGATCATTGTATTGAGCAAAATAAGTCAGTCAGACTCAGAAAGAAACAATATAACCAGGCATAGTGAAGGCCTTGAATCCCACAATTCACGAAGCCGGAGCAGTTGGATCAGATCTCCCTTACATAGTGAGTTCAAGGCCGGCCTAGACTACATGAAATCTTTCCTCTTCACCCCTTTAAAAAAAAAACAACAACATACAAATAAACAAAAAGACAAATATAAGTCCAGAATGGTTCTTTGCTTTTTCCAGCACTGAGGAGGCAGAAGCATCAGACTCGTTTGCAGCGAGGGAGCTTGAGAGCTCTTGAGAACTTGAGAGTTCCACACCAGCCTGAGCTACAGAATGAGACTGTCCAAAACAAAACATACAGCATATGAAGAATCTAGATTTTAAAAGTATATTTACATGCGCACACATATGTAACTTGGAAATAAAAAGAAGACTTTTGAGGCAGAAGAAAGGTATGGCAAGTGGGTGGAGGGTTTGGGCAAAAGAAGTTAATGAAAGGGACAATATGATCAAAGTACAGGGTATGGCTGGGTAACTCGGGCCCGAACTTGAGAGGCTGAGACAGAAAGATTACCATGAGTTAGAGGTCAGCCCAGGCTACAGAGTTCCAAGTCAGCCTAGAATATAATGTAAGGACCTGTCTCAAAATAATTCCCCATTAGCTGGGAGGTGGTGCCACGCGCCTTTAATCTCAGTCCTAGGGGTAAGAGGTAGGGGTGTGCAGAAAGAGGCAGATCTCTGAGTTTGAGACCAGCTTGGTCTACAGAGTGAGTTCCAGGATGGTCAGGGCTACCCAGGGAAACCTTGTCTTGAAAAAGAAAGAAAACAAAAATAAAAAATAAAACCCAACCCCCACAAAGTACATGACAGACATATATGAAAATGGATAATGAATCTCATTATTTTATAGGATGACTACTTGGCGAGTAAAGAAATAATTGAACTGAAACCTAATTGTGGTAGAGAATGGATTCTATGGCCCTCTGTCATCTGTACCTGTCCCAGGTGGTGACCACTTAAAGACTTAGACATGAACAGTACCCAGAGCTGTAGGGATTTTTTTTTCAGGCATTCAGTGTTGACACTTGTGTGCACACAGCATGAGTGCAAGGTCTGAGAAGTTCTATGGACTGATGAGTGGAAGCTCGTTTAAGCCGAGTGTGCAGAGAACGTGCGGGGTTTGGTGGGTACAGCATGTGATACTAAGCAGGAAGGATTGATGCGTACACAATTGTTTGCACACTGTGAGCGGGTTCTGAGCACTTCCTTCGCGAGCAGCGGCTCGTTTCTTACCACCAGGACAGTTGCTCCCTGGGAGAGAACACGCGAGCTCACAGCACGTGCAGTTCCTGCGCGCGCATGCGCTCCCTGGCTGAGGTGACGCACTGGCTGCTGCTTAAGAGTCCAGCACAGCAGCGGGCCCAGGCATTGTAGGACCAGAGCGCAAGGTGGGAGGACGCGTGCGCATTGGAACACTTGCAGAGCTGGTACTGCGACGCGGCGGTCCGGACAGTGCGCCTGTGCAGCCCGTGCAGCCCGATGGAGCGCAGTGGTGGTGACGAAGCCGAAGCCCCCACTGAAGGGGTCGTGAAGGACTCGTCGCAGCAGCCCACCAAGACGGTGGAAGCGAGCGTGGGGCGAGCCTCACAGTGCACCCCTCGGCCGCCAGGTAAGGCCGTGGGAGCTCCTGGGCGGGCAGGGCTGAGGACCCCTGGGGGCGGGGTGGGCAACAGCTCCGGGCCCTGGATGCCCTTTCTGGGGCCTAGGTCAACCTGATGCTGGGGGCCTCCGGCCGCGTCCCTCCTTCGGCAGGTGACAAGGTCTCCTCGGGCTTGGCGTGGGTGAGTGAGCTGGTGGTGGCTGGAGAGAGAGAGAGGCAAGTGTCCTTTTCCACCGCTGTGCCTGAGGGACGACCCGACGCTGGAGGGGGCTTCTGGGACGGCGACCCCATGGGTATGCGGGACCCGCTGAGGTGTTCGGAGTTGGAAGGATTGCGGCTGGCTCTGCTGGCTCCGCTGGCTCCGCTGGCTCGCTGTCCTACCTGACTAACGCCCATCCACAGGGGGGCCACAGTCAACCGCCAAGGTGGCCCAGCTTTGCGTTCCTTGGCCTCTCGGGGTTGGGAAAACTGTCGCGTTGTGCCGCACCTGGGCAGCGGCGGGTTCGGGGAGGGAGTGGGTGGGCCGTGGCCACTGCGACGACGACCCCCCCTCCCTCCCACCCCTGAAATCGCTGAGGTAGTCGTTTCGCTCCTGGGGTGTCTGGCCCAAGCGCTGCCCCCGTTTCTTGGCTGCGTGGTGATTGAGTGTCCTAGCGAAAGGGACTGCAGCTGTAGCCCGGGGTGCGTGTCTGGGGATGGGGGATGCAGGTCCTCATCACGTCTGCGCGAGGGGAACATCCTGAGGACATTGATTGTGAAAACGTCTCCTGTTTCTACTAACCTTCTGTATGCTTGTAGGTGGTGCGGAGGTATACGCAGCGAGGAAAAGGATTTTAATCACGTTTTCCTGGAGACATTTTAAAAAGTTGATACTGTGAACTAATTTCATTTATTTATTTTTTTATCTTTCATTGCAGTTTAACGTTCGTACAACAACAACAACAACAAAAATAAACCCTCACATGAATCCTTGTTTGGTTTGGGAATTATCACATCGTGGAGATAAATTATTTCAGAAAAGGTGGAGGGAGAAGAAATGAAGTGGTGTTTGGGGGTGTTTATTTGTTTCTTAATTTTGAGACAGCTAGTTTGTGTTATCGTGCTTTTTATTAAATGCACAACTTAATAACCATAGGATAGTAATAATTACCGTTTAAATCTATATTTATGTTTTTATTTTTTATGGGAAAACTCAGGCCATATCTGATTCTGAACTTAAAACCCACACACCAGAGCCAGCTCTCTCTGGCAAAGGGGATCCCATAGAGAAAAACATTAGAACAGGGTATTGTTTGAGTTTATGTTTTTCTTTGAAGGGGATTTGAAATAAGTTACTTAGATGTTTCTTGTAATAGACAAGGGGCTGTAAGGTTTATCTAGGATTTTAATTTACTTGAAGAAAAATTTTTGTTGTTTTTTGACACAGCGTTTCTCTGTGTAGACTTGGCTGTCCTGAACTCATTTTGGAGAACCAGGCTGACCTTGAACTCAGTGATCTGCCTGCCTCTGCCTCCCAGACTACTGGAATTAAAGGCATGCACCACCACACCCTGCTACTGGAAGGAGTTTTAAGGGGACAATTCTTTTTCCCCCTATTGCTCAGTTGCAGTGTGGACACTAGTTTCTTTCCGAATTTCTAAAAATAATCCTAGGTTTTAAATATAGCCTGTGATGAGCATTTAGAGGTCATTCTTAATAACTCTGTGAAAGAGAACAGGTTTTTTTTTTTCACTTTATTTTAACAGGGGTGGGATGGAGACAGGTGTGTGTGATGCTATATAACCCTTGTTGGGTATGAACTCATGTTCCTGTTCTCCATCACCAACACTGCTGACTAAAGTTGTTTTATTCATGTGTGTACATGTGGGTTTTTGCATGGATGTAGAGGGTGTGTGCTTTTAGAGTCCATGTGGCCTGAAGTCTTTTGGGTTTTGCCTGTACTCCTCAGATAATCACTGTCTAACTGAATTAAATTATTTTCTCATTTTTAGTAAACCAAAACTCATGAAGCCAAGTACTCTGAAATGAAAAAGTCATTGACTTGTTACTAATGGTAATAGAAAAGAAAGGTGTACATCTGGGGCAAGTTCCCTTAAGCCATAAGCAGCAAGACTTGTAAGCAGTTGGGGAAGTGTCTGAAGCTCTAAAAGGCAGAGTAGAGCTGGGGAGATTGCTCAGCAGTTAACAACACTTGTTGCTCTTAGAGAGGACCATAATTCAGTTCCCAGAACCCATGTCAGTGGTTCGCAACCACCTGTAACTTCAGTTCCAACGGATCCAGTACCCTCTTCTAGTCTGTGAAGTGTGTACACACACACACACACACACACACACACACACACACGCACACACGGGTAGGTAGAGAGAAGAGAGAGAGGAAGAGAGAAGGAGGAGAGAGTTAAAAAAGAAGGGTACTTTGTGAAGAAAATTTGGGAAAGGTGCAAGTTATTTAAACTGAGTCTATATTGACTGTTGCCAAGAAAATTGTTGCCTCTGTTTACTGTGACTGTAAGCAAGACTGCTATAGCAAAATTTGTTTAGTGGTTTAAGCTGCATTTAATAACGTAAACTGCTTTTTCAGGGTCTCGGACTTGCTATTTAGCTGAGGCTTCCCTCTAACTCTGTTCTCCTGCTTCGACCTCTCAAGTGCTGCCTGGGGTTATGAGTATGTGCCATCATGCCTGGCTGTAATTTTTTTTCACTGCCCCATCTTTTCTCCTTTATATCCATTGCCTTTTGCAATTACATTTAGAATATCTCAGAACTTTAAGCTCCCACTTTTTGGTAGAGAGAAAATTGCTTATAGGTAAGGTAGTGTTTCTTGGTATCTTCTTACCCTCATCTCTAGAATAGGAGACTGCAGGGCTACAAAATGGAAGTTTAGCAAATTCCCTAGGGAGTCTAATAGGGTGGGGTTGGGTATAAAGGTTAAAAAGTACCCCCCAAATCAGTTATTCAGTTTTTTAAAGAGCTTCTTGTTTTTTTGTTTTTGTTTTTTAAAGCCTACATCACATAATATTCCCAGGCAGTCTCCCATCGTAGAACGAACAAGGCTTGGCCCTGCTTAATTTCTGAGATCTGAGGAGATTGGGTGCATTCAGGGTGGTGGTATGGCTGTAGATGAGCCTCTTGAGTTTTAAAATTTACGTCATTTTCAATTATGTGTTTTTATGTGTAGGCATACACACATGAGTGTCAGTACCTGCGGAAGCCAGAGACATCAGATTCCCCTGGAATTGGACAGACAGGTGGTTTCAAGTGACCTGATGTGGATGCTAGGAATTGAACTCAGGTCCTCTGATAGAGCGAGCGACGTGGTCTCTTAACCGAGTCATTTCTCTAACCCCTGTTCATCCTTTTTTGAAGTTGCATTTATCTGTTTATATTTATAACGGGCATTAACCACAGGGCTTCCTCCATGCTGGGCAAGCACTACATAGAGTTATACTCCCAGGCTTCAAAATTGCTTACAGCTCATACTGGCACACACCTTTAATCCTAGCACTCAAGAGACAGGGGCAGGTGGATCTCTCTTGAGTTTGAGACTAGTTCCTACATAGGGATTTTTAGGCCAACCAAAACCGTGTCTCAAAAAAAAAAGTTACTTAAAACTATCTCTCATAAGACAGATTTGGGAAGACAACTGCCTCCCACATATAAGAGAAAACTTAAGGTAACTGCTAAGTTTGGAAATGTGCCCTGGCCCTTCCCTCTAAACTTTTGTGAAAATAATTATACCAGAAGAAACAGGAGATGATTAAAGGTGACCAGGTATTGTGGGCTGGTGAAGGGAGAGACTGATTGCTTTCTTCTTTGCATCTAATGTGAGGTCTATTGTCTTATCATCTGAGGTGCTGCCAGATAAATTCCTCTACATCTGCTCCTTGTATCAGTCTGATAGGATTTTCTGGTGGAAACATTTATTTTCTTTCTTTCTTTTTTTTTTTTAAATTTATTTTCTTCTTGCCTAGAAACTTGTCCTCATATTAAAAGCCCTGTGAACTGTGAAATTCAGATTGTGTTGAGGCAAAAGAAAATGAATTTATGAGTGATTGAGAAACTAAAAGTTGGGCTGGAGAGATAGCTCAGTGGTTAAGAGCACTGGCTGGGGGGCTGGAGAGATGGCTCAGAGATTAAGAGTACTGGCTGCTCTGCCAGAGGTCATGAGTTCAATTCCCAGCAACACATGGTGGCTCACAACCATCTATAATAAAATCTGGAGCCTTCTTCTGGCGTGCAGGTATATATGCAAGCACAACATTGTATACATAATAAATAAATAAATCTTAAAAAAAAAAAAAAGAACACTGGCTGCTCTTGCAGAGGTCCTGAGTTCAATTGCCTACAACCACACAGTGGCTCACAAACATCTGTAATGGAATATGATTTCTTCTTCTGGTTTGTATGAAAAGAGAGTACTCACTCATTTACATAAAAATAAATAAACCAATTTCTTTTAAAGCAACTAAAAGTCATGCTAAATGCCTGTGATTTGTTGAAATGGTAGGATATGTCTCCATGGTTCTTAGTTTCTGGTGAATGTTGGATTGATTGAACATCTGAAAATACATCCTTTTCTTCTTAGTACCAACTAGGTTCATGGTTTGTAGTTGTAGGCAGCCCTTGGAATGATTCTTCTGCCGTCTCTTCACTTTATCCACTCCCATTTCTGTAATGACAGCTTTATTAGGATAAAATTAATATATTCTATAGTTCACCTTTTTTTTTGGTTTTTCAAGACAGGGTTTCTCTGTGTAGCTTTGGCTGTCCTGGACTCACTTTGTAGACCAGGCTGGCCTCAAACACACAGAGATCCACCTGCCTCTGCCTCCCTGAGTGCTCTGATCACAGGCATGCGACAGATTATTTTCACCTATTTAAAATGCACATTTCAGTTATTTTAGTGGGTTCAAAGTAAAACAGTCATCACTGTAGTCATCACTGTAGTTAAAAGAAGTTTTCATCAGCCCTTGAAGAAACTTACCTCATTAGCCACCAATCCCCATTCCCCTTCACTCAAATCTATTGGGTTTTGTTAATTTGTTTTGTTTTGCTTTGTTTTACACTGGGTCTCATTATGCAGCCCTGGAATTTGTTATGCAGATTAAACAGGCCCCTGCTTCTTGAGCATTCGGATTAAAGGTGAGTACCACTACAATCACAAATGTTCTTTAAGAAATTATTTTATTTAGCACTCTCGTGTGAGTGTGGGCGAACACATGTCACATTAGGAATGTGGTGGTGAGTAAACAACTTTCAGGACTCAGTTCTCTCTTTCCATGGGTCTTGGAGATTGAAATGAGGTCATCAGGCTTAGGCAGCAAGCAGTTTTACCCACTGAGCCACCTCACCAGCCTGAGAATATGTTTTTTGTTTTTGTTTTTGTTTTTTTTTTTTAATTTTCTTGCCTCTGCTCTTAAAGATAGACGATCTAACATGCTTTTTTCAAAATACCTGTGCTTCTCACACAGATCTTAAAATCTATCTCAGTACTATGTAGACACATCTTACAAGAAGTCTTTTGTTGTTGTTGGGTTTTTTGTTTTTTTTTTTTTTTGGTTTTGGGTTTGTTTTTGTTGGTTGGTTGGTTGGTTTTTCGAGACAAGGTTTCTCTGTGTAGCCTTGGCTGTCCTGCACTGGCTTTGTAGACCAGGCTGGCCTCAAACTCACAGAGATCTGCCTGCCTCTGTCTCCCTGAATGCTGTTTTTTTGTTTGTTTGATTTTTTCTCTCTCTTAAAAGACAACATACTGTCAAAGCTGGCCTTGAACTGGCAGTGTAGCTGAGGGTGACCTTGAACTCCTGAACCTTCACCCACTACTGGCTAAGTATTGGATTACAGGTGAGCACTACCATTGCTGGCTTCTTAGAAAGATCTTATGAGCCTTTTCATAAGTACAGAGATTTTTTTTTTCTCACTGATGATGAGGATCTCATTTTTAGAATTATAGCAACAATCTTATTATTAAAATGCTTAGAGGGAGAAAATTTCAATTTAACAGAATTTTCTGGTCTGCTAGGAATTATCCCTATCCTTTTCCTATGACTCTTTTGTTGTTGTTGTTGAGGATGTTTGAAGACTACCTTAATTGGCTTTTTATCCTTAGAAAGCTGAATTCAGTATGACTGAGCATGGAGGCCCCTGCTGTGCCTCTGGGTCATCACTGTACAGGATCACAGAAAAGTCTCTGATACTAGTGTATCTCAAACTGACTTCAGGAAAGAACACCATTTTCTTTTCATTTCCAATTTGCAATATATTTTAAACCAGTTTTTAAGTAGAACACAGTAAAGAAGAGGTACTAAGGAAAAGAGGACACAGAAAATGTAAGTTCCATACTTTAAGTGTTAAAATAAAAAATATCCATGGATATGAAATAAAAAGTGCTGTAGATGCTTTGGATGTGTTTCGAGTTACTTTTTTGTTTTGTTTTGTTTTTAAAGACATGGTTTGTCTTTGTAACACAACCCTGGCTGTCCTGGAACTTGTTTTGTAGATCAGGCTGGCTTCGAACTAATAGAAAAAGGCATGTGCCACCATACCTGGCTCAAGTTACATTTTTATTGTGGACTAATAATGAACAATAGGGACATTGGCATTGTTGACAGACCATATACCATACTTTGGGCCAGCATTTCATAACAGGTAATGTATATAATAGAATTTTAGGCTTCATGCAGACATGCTTATCATTTCAAATTTGAATTAATAGGTTTATGGCTTCTTTAGCTGTATTTTAAAAGTAAAAATAGTATATCAAAGTTATCATTTTGTAAAATTATAAGAATGAAAAAAATTATAAGAATGAATAAAAAGTGAAAACAAAAGTCAAAGAAAATACTAAACAACAGTATAGATCAGTGCCAGCAAATGCAAATAAAGTTCTAGCTACATATGTAACCTTAAATTTTCTAGTTAGGGAATGAATGGAAAATAGATATATTGATTTACTGATTTAACCATATATATATATATATATATATAATGTATATATATATATATATATAATAACATCTTAGCATATAAAATCATTGAAATAGTTTATCAAGCGGCATTTTTTGGCACATCTTCAGATGAACTGATCAGGTTTCAACTAGCCAACTCTTACTATCTTAGGCATCACTAGGAATCTACACATCTTAGTCATAGAAAGTTCAGTGGCCTGAATTGAGCCTTCTAGGTTTTCAGTGTACCATTCTATTGAGTGTGATTACTGTGCTGTTGACTATATTGTGCTGTGGTAGTCCCTGTTATGAAAGCCACCCACCAACTCTAATGAGCTCATTAGAATAGGTGCTTCAACACTGGGGACTAGTCTTGGCTAGTTCCATTCTAGATTTTGTGCTTTTTGTTCTGTGGTCTAATGGTAGAGGGTTGGCATTAGGTACAAAGTGTCTTGCTGGGAAAGGCCAGTTAACCAGAATTTGCTTCAGGGCCTGCAGGACAAGTCTCTGCCTGACCAAGCTGTCCCTGAAGCAGTTGCTTGGTCTTCACCTTTAGATCCAAGACTTGAGTGCTGGTTTCATTAACAAGTGTGGTATGCCAATTGCAGTGGTAGCTATATTAGATTAATTTCTCAGCTCCATTATTCTGTCTCTATCTTTTTTAATTCTCATCCACTTTCCATGATTTACTGTTGAATTTTATAAGCAGCAAATTTAATCCCTTCTGAGAGGGGCTAGAGATGAATACCATGCCTGAAATTAATAACTACAGAACAGAAAATCCCCTTGTAGCAAGAGTCTTTCTCTAGGTACCCAAAACCCCTTATTGAACAGTTCTTTACCCCTACTTAAAAAAAGCTTCTTAATGTGTACCATTAGCTCGAAATGACCATAAGAATTTTAAACTAGGTAAAATACAACATTCCTGTGCTTTTTTTTTTTTTTTAAATCTGTACCCTAATAGGATTCCTGTATGTTCTTTTCGTTCAGCACCTAGGTATATGTGTTTCAGTATCCAGCTGACTGGAGAGGGAAATAGCATTATGTATAGGGGTAATAGCTTCTTAAGTGGTTTTATTTATTTTTACTTTATTAACTGTATGTGTTTAATTTGTTTGAGCACTAGACTTCAGTGGAAGTATTCTTTGTGTTTGGGTAATTTTCCACCATTGGAATCATGTGCTGTGAACAAAATTTAGTGTTCTTCATTTCATTAGCTAGATAACCACCATTATTTAACAGTTTTAGTTACAACTTCAAAAGGAAGGCATTAAAAAAAGCTAAATATAATTGTAGTTTTATTCTGTAAAATATGTTTTTGTTCTTTCTTTCCCCTCCTCACCTATTTAAATTTACACTTCACTTGATTCTATTTTCATTAGCCCCAATTTTTTTTCTTTTTCTTTTTCTTCAGTTTTTCAAGACAGGGTTTCTCTGTGTAGCCTTGGCTGTCCTGGACTCACTTTGTAGACCAGGCTGTTGACTCACTTTGCCTGATTAGGATCAGACATGAAGAATGCATTCCAGATCTCAAACAAGTTACTTTCAGACTTATGCAGGTTTTTTTGTTTTTTTTTTTTTATGTACAAGTTCTTATTTAGCATAATTGTCATTAACCATTCTCAGGAATATAACTTATAACTTCTTTTGTTCATAATCAGTTCTATAAGGTGGTGACAATAATAAAACTAGTAGGTAAAACGTATATTTAGCTCCTGATGGCTCTGGGATACCAATAGGCTCTGGAAGTCTTGTCTAAGCTTTATCAAGTTGTCATCACTGAAGAATAAAGACAGAAGTTAAAGTCTTTAAACAGCTTGATGGAGAGCACAACATACTTAGAAGGCATTTCCAAACCATAAAGCCATTAGAATTTGGGTGAGCTGCAGGAAAAACTTCTCCAGGAAAAGGTTGGCAAGAATAGCTGATGAGAATCTGGATCATGAGTATAGGTCAGTGAATCCCGTGGCTGGACATGAGGTTGGCAAGGACATTTGGGGCATTGGCTATCACAGCTTAATTAGTAATGTTCCCTGTTCTATAGGGTGTTCATAGTAAAATAGGGAAGTCACAATTTTTGTTCCAGATTGCTTCTTATAAACTGGCCTCAGGAGTTGGCCCACCTGACAGTATTCCATACTTCTCGTAAACTGGCCTCAGACATTGGACCTTATAACTCTTTTTCTCACCTGATAGTATTCCATGCAGCCTTACTGGTGCTTTCCAGCCCTGTGATGCTGTGATCCTTTATAAACAGCCCAGCAGGCAGAGGGAAAGTTATACCTGATCTTCATTATTGTTGATGGGCATAACAGCCACAGGGTTTGAGGTCCTCCTCTCCCATAATAGTCACACACACAGAAGCTCTGCCTCATCCTTTATACCCTGATGTCTGTGGGTAGCACCTTTGGATAGACTTGTCGTCCAGGACCAGATGAGCAATAAAAGAACATTATTGTTCCTTGTGTCCAGACCACCTTCCATGTCATGAGTACATCATGTTACTTTCTGGCTGGTCTTAAGTTCCTTTGATGTCAGTCTAGCATGTCCTAGAGAAAGTGCTGGTGATAAGAGTTTCCAGGCTTGTTGAGATGAAGCTGCACTTCCCCTGTAGCCTCTTTCTCTGGCTGGTGATCGCTGGCCCTGACTAACAGTACACATTACACCTATTTACACATTAGTGACAATTGCATGCTCTTTCTTTTGTCTAGAATTATCATCTTTTCTGTATCTGTTTTCTTTATTCATGTCTACCATGTCCATGTCTCAGTATTTGACTGGCACTTTACCTCCTCCCTGAAACTTTCCATGATCACATATACTTCTGGTGGTTTTCTTTTTTCTTTCTTCTCTTCCATTTTCTATATAGTGTGGTTATGTTGATACAAACTAATATCCAAACAAACCTGGGATTAACATTTGGAAGTTGAGCTTTATAAATCCTAAGTGTATAGTCTAATGAATTTTTATGTATGTGCATATTTAACCACTGCCTAGATTGTGAAATTAAACATTTCCATTCCCCAAAAGGCTTCCTACTGCCTCTTTCTAATCAGTAACCCACAAAGGTAGCGCTGCTTTTAACATCTTTTCACTACCATTTGTTTTTCTTGTTTTTTAAACTTTCTTAAAAAAAGATTGATATGGTATTACTGTTTTCAAAAGAAAACATCATGCAGCTAGATTAACATAAACATACAAATGCTTAGAACCAAAGTCTACCATCTAAGTGAACTTCTGCCTTGTTACTTCATTGTGATAAAACTTAGTGTCAGATTTACCATTTCAACAGATGTAGTGGTGCATGCCTGTACCATACCAGCACTTTGTACATAAGGATCTGAAGTTTCAGACCAGCCTGAGCTGCAGAATGAATTTCAGGCCACACTGGGCAACACGAGACCCTGTTCTCCACCTCCTCCCCAACTCCCAAGAAAAAAACAAGCAAGAACTTTTGTCATATAGACAAAAGTTTTTAAGTCTATACTTCAGTAGCATTAAAAAGATTTATATCAGCTGGGCAATAGTGGCACACACCTTTAAGCTCAGCACTTGGGAGGCAGAGGCAGATGGATCTCTGAGTTTGAGGCCAGCCTGGTCTTCAGAGCGAGTTCCAGGACAACAAGGGCTACACACAGAGAAACCTTGTCTCAAAACAACAACAACAACAAAAAAGATTTATATCTTTGTACAGTCATCACCACTCTCCATCTCCAGAAGGATATTTTTAAAATAAATTACCTAAATTTCCCCTATATTTCTTTCTACTTAATATATGTGTTGAGGGTAAACCTGTGCTATTACAAGTACTAGTGGCCCATTTCTTTATATTTCTGATTATTAAATAATGTAAATAATTTGTTCTATTTTCTTATTGATACACAGTTGAATTTCATTTATTCACTCAATCTTTTTAAAATAAGGGCTTTTATCTAGCCATAGTTGGCCCAGAAAATGCTGTGTAAATAAGTTGTCCTCAAATTTGCATCAGTCCCCCTATTTTTTCTGAGTGTTGAGATAAGAGGGGCATGACATCATATCTGTTTCTGTGGTTCTATTTATTTAGTCTCATGTAGCCCAGGGTGGCTGTGAACTGACCATAGCTGAGAATGACCTTTAGTTCTGGTCCTCCTGTCTCTATCTCTTAGGTGCTGGATTAGAGATTTTTTTAAAACCATACTTAGCTCTTTCTAGTTTCTTTTCTTTTTTTTTTTTTTTTTTTTTGAGACAAGCTGTCTCACTACATAGTTCTAGCTGGACAAAAATCTCCATGTAGACCATTCTGGCCTCAACCTCACAGAGATCCACTTGCCTTTAATTCCTGAGTGTTGGGATTAAAGTCATGCACCACTATACACATCCTTTTTATGGTTTTAACTAAAACTGTTATAGACATGATATTTGTATGCATATGTAGGTGCTCATGCAAATATATTCCTATTGGTTATAAACCCACAGGTAGAATTGCTGGGTCATAAAATAGGCATATGTTCAACTTTAGTGGATATTGCCAACTATTTTACACAGTGCTTGTATTCATCTTCTATTGCTGCAATTACTACAGAAGAAGTGATTAAAAGCAAAGTAAGCTTATTATCTTTTAACTCTATAGGTCAGATGGTCTGAAATTAAGGTGGCAGCAGAACTTTTCTGAGGCTCTAGAGAAGAATCTGTTTCCTGTATTCCTTAGCTCCTGAACCCTTTCTCCATTTTCCAGGCCAGCAGCATACCATATGTGATTCTCTGTCTCCAATTTCTGCTTCATTGCCACATCAGCTCAATCTCAACTCCCAACTCTCCTAGCTCCCTTATGGTTACTTTGGGACTTAGCTTAGTCATATCTGCAAAACTTTTTGTATGTGTGTTTGGGGCATCTGTCTCTGTGTGTGTTTCTTTGTCTGTGGTTACATATGTATGTACTTGTTAATGTATGCATGTGTACATTCAGGTACACATTCACATATGTGAATATATGTGGAAGTCAGACGTTGATGGTGGTTGTCTTTTTTTTGATCACTCTGCATATTTATTTGAACCAAGTTTCTCAGTGAACCTAAAGCTCATTGATTCAGTAAAAGTGGCTGGCCAGTGAGCTTTAGGGCTTCCGCATTATTTCCAATGCTTGGGTTACAGGCGCATGTCACTATACCCAGCTTTTAAAAAATGGGTTCTGGTGATCCAGACACAGTTCCTCATCTTTGTTTAGTGGGAATTTTAGTGAACGGTGTACCTCTGCACCTCCTGCAGAGCTGTTTTATCATAGGAGGTAACATGCATACATTCTTCGAACTAGAAGGTAGATACCAGGGGAACAATATTATTTCCCTAACATGTAGCTGTACTGTTTTGTATTCCATTGAGAGTTCTAACTTTTCTCACATCTCGGTTAGTACTGGTGTTCAGTCTGTTCAATGGTAAGCATTCTAGTTGAGATGGGAGAGTGCCTCCATTCCTACCACCTCAAGCAATGTGTTCTTCATTGTGCTAATGCTAGCTTTATGGTAACTTCTCTGTGTTGCCTTATGAATATTTATGTACTCATATCTTCACCAAACTGAGCACTGCTTCGTGAGGCAGGGTATATAGTAGCTGATTTAATACATGCTCCTTGGATTTTTTTTTTTTAATCTTACTCAGAACAGTTTTCAGCAGAGCAAGGAATTAGAGCTGAAGATGTAAGGGGGAACTCATGCTTACATCTTATATGCCTCAGATCCTGGATCTAAAGGAAGTGAGGTTTCTCCCTAATAAAAATAGGATTTGGTCAAAGAGATTTGCCTCTAGTTTATGCAGGCTGTTGTTTTTCCCAAGATTGTTAATCTATAAGTAAGTAATGCCCTAGAATGAGAATTTGTCCTTAAACACCCAAGGGCGTTGTTTGGAAATGACTTCACTATGTATGGAAATGAGAAGAAATGCAGTTCCAGCAAGCTTTTAGGGAAACTCCTGATTTTGGATCCTTTGCAGAGATACAAGTTTTCCTTTTTCTAGGATTCCATTCATGTAGAAACATACTCAGTCTCATTTGCTAAGGAAAGATTTTAAGGTAAGTAGTGTTTTCTAGATCATGTATACAAACTTAAAGCCTGCCTTGGAAACTTGAAGCTAAAATGTTTGAGAAAGGTGAAGCCAGAGTGGAAATGATTTCATATGCCCCTGGACTCAAGGTAGTGGTGGGCACAAATGTCTTGACATTAGAAAAACCTAGGGGTAACATTAGTAGAAGAAATAGGCAGGTGGGATTGTAGTTCCCTTTGGGAATATTCTGATGCAAATAATTACATTTCTGTTTTACTCCCTTTAGTCTGCTTTGTTAGGTACACACCTGGCTTCACAAGAGCTTTAAGGTTTAAGGGCCTCGTGTCATCTTGCCATGGTGCCACAGTGTTGCTTCAGCTTGGTGTTACTTTGACCTCTGAGATGAAGTGGTGTGTGTGTGTGTGTGTGTGTGTGTGTGTGTGTGTGTGTGTGTGTTTGAATGTGGTGGGGGACTTTCTTATCTCCCACAAGAAACTAGTATCTTCTAACAAAGCCTGGCTGTTTTATATTTTACAACAAAAAAGGGAGTTGGTCTTTGAAGAGAAGTATTATCTTACGGTAGGAATTATTGTGACAGGCCTCTGCCAGACTTACAGGATTCTGTTTAAGGAAACCTGGTGACACAGACAGTGCCACCAGCTTTAGATATGAATTGTATGTGTGATTCATAGACTAATCTGAAGCAAGCTAGCCATGCTGGTATAGAGGCAAGCTGTAGCCAGTGTATGGCCAAAATACTTACCAGAAGGACTCAGATCAATTGAATGGAATTGCAGCCAAGTGTTAATGGAGTTTAGGTGACTTCTTAGATGTTTACTCTTTGTGCTGTATTTGACTTCAAGTAACTGCATTTATGCTCAGAACTCTTTCTAAGATTTGGGGCAGCTCTGTCTATTATCTCAGACCAGAGAGACTGAGACTGTGTTTCCCTCTGTGAACCCAGGTCTAGAAGGACTCATGAAGGACTGTAAGATGAGTTCTCCTTTTAATCAACTATGATTTTTTTTTTTTTTTTACCCTTTTCCAGGATGGATAATAGAGCTCAGCTAGATATTTGTGGCAGCAGACTGGAGGGGTGTCCCTTCTCATTCTGGGTCAGGAAGTTCTTTATATTACGATTTTCTCTTTATATGGTATGACCTTTGTGTATAGGCAAAAATTAGCACTTGGCATTCTTTTTGACAAACTTGTAGTTTCCACAAACAGCATCTATGACAGACCCCTTTTGGGGCTACACCTCTTCTAGTTCTTTAATCTCCTGCCACATAATTTTGCATTTGTGTGTTATAGTTTCTGTTGCTGTGCTGAAACACCATGACCAAAAGCAGACTGAGGAGGAAAGGGTTTGTTTGGCTCACACTTCCACATCGTAGGCCATCATTAAAGGAAGTCAGACAGGGATGGAACATGGAGGCAAGAGCTGATGGAGTGGCCATGGAAGGTGCTGCTTACTGGCTTGCTCCTTCATGGCTTCCTCAGCCTGCTTTCTTACAAAACCCAGGGTCACCAGCTCAGATGGCACCACCTGCAATGGGCTGGGCCCTCCACCATTGATCACTAATTATGAAAATGCCAAGGCTGGAGAGATGGCTTAGACATTAAAGGCTAGGCTCACAACCATATATATAAGAAAATGCCATCCAGACCAATCTGTGGAGGCATTTTCTCAGTTGAGAAATGGTAATTTCTTCCTATTCAGATAATTCTAGCTTGTGTCAAGTTGACATTAAACTAGCCACGACAATTGATAGCTTTTCAATTTGGCACACAAAGCATATCACTGTTAAGCCATAACTTTTCTTTTCTTTTTCCCCAAGATTGTACATTAATGTCAACACTAAAATATAAACATTCCAAATTTAAAATTTTCACAGTCTTTAAAATCCCACAGTCTTTAAAAATTCAAACACTTAAAAATTTAGTTTCTTTAAAATAGCCAGTCTCATCTCTGACATGAACTCAGTGGCTGGCTCTTTGATCACCTTCCCCTTGGAGGGGGTGGAGCAGCCTTGCCAGGCCACAGAGGAGGACAATGCAGCCAGTCCTGATGAGACTTGATAGGCTAGGGTCAGATGGAAGGGGAGGAGGACTTCCTCTATCAGAGGACTTGGAGAGGGGCATGGGAGGAAATGAGGGAGGGAGGGTAGGATTGGGAGGGAATAAAGAAGGGGGCTATGGCTGGTATACAAATGAACAAGCTGTAATTAATATAAAAAAATAAAAATTTAATTTAAAAATAGCCAGTCTCTTTTAAAATTCAAAGTCTTAAAATTTAGTCTGTCAGCTGTGGGAGCCTATATAATTAAAAATAAGTTATATTCAAGAGAGATGCAACCAATACACAGTCACGATCTGAGCAAAGCAAAACAAAACTTTAACAGTTTAATGACCATTATCTGAGAATCAGTTACAATCTGTGGGGCTCCTCCAAAGGGCTTGGGTCACTTCTCTGGCTCTGCCCTCTGCAGCACACTGTTTTCTAGGCTTCTCCTGGCTTCAGTGTTATACTTTTCTGGCTATGAAATAAGTTTCTTGATCAAAAGCAGCACCTTGTGAAATATTCTGGTGGTGGATAAGGCATTTATGTAATAGCATTGAATGGTAAAAGTGTACTGCTGGCCTTGTCAACTGGAAGCATGTAGTTTTTGGTGGTCCTTTTAGATAGGTACCTAGAAAAAGGCTAGATCAATAGCTGCATGCCATGTACCAGGAGATGTATTGATCTGCTCAAGTAAGGACACCACACTTGGTACAGAAGCTGCAACTGGAGTCACTACTTGAATGATTTTCAATAGTCAACTGTTATTCTCTCCATGATCCATCAGTCTTTTGCACTGGCCAGGTAAAGTTAAAGAGAGATGTGGCGGGAACCACCACCCTGATTCTTTCAGGTCCTTGATGGTAGCACTAATTTCTGCAGTTCCTCCATGGGCCTGATGAAGGCTTTTATTTTTTATTTTCACTCTTTCACAGCTGAGATTTTATTGGCTGAGGAGCAGAGTACACAGACACTACAATTTTTAACACAAGTACCAAACTTTGAAGTGACACATTGTGTTCATGGACCCAAATGAAGAGCCATATAAAGTGTTCACGTGCCTAAATGAAGAGCCACGTGTTGTCTCTTTGAACTTATTCGCGTGAACTTATTCAGCCTCAAATTTGACGAGTTTTGCTTAAGACTTCACATAACAAACACATACTCATAATCCCCAATTCCACTGACCCACAATTTGATGCCACATATAGTACATGCAAAATTTCCATCTTTCACAGCACATTGCTAGGAAAACGGACTGCCATGACCAGAGATGTTACAGTTCTGACAGGAAAAGGACCAAGGAGTGGTTTTCTTAGGAAATGGTTCTACTGGAAACACGAGACCAGATATAACTGAAAATATTCCAGACACAAATGCATGACTCAGACTCCAAATTGCTGTTTGGTATGCTCTGTGTTGTAGGATATAAAACTAGACCCCTCTACGAAATGTTATGGTGACCCCCGAGACAGTCACAGCTACTCCTGATTCAGTATCCTGCTATTTTCTAGTTGTACAAAACAATTAACAACCAGCAAATGACTTAACCTCTTAAAAAAGCATTTACACTTTAAAAAAATGGGATGAGGTGGGACTTCCCCACCTCTTAAAAATGTTTCGAGAGCTAGTAAAAACTCGCATTTTCAAAATAGCTGATAAATATATTCCTCTGGGTTATACAAGAAGGGAGGCAGGGATCACTGACAGACAGGATGGATGGTTAGTTGGGCTTGGCTTCATTCTCTTCTTCAGAGTCTGGACTCCGGTTCTCCATTTCTACGTTTTCTGCAGGCACATCTGCAGTTAGCTGGGCAGTCACTTCAGCCTGTTTGCCATTTGCTCCCCTCTTCCTTTTTTTTCGCACTTTTTTGTCTGATGATTTATCTTTTCCCACAGCCTTTTTTTTTTTTTTTTTGGCTTCTTGTCTGCCTTGATGGGGGGGGGGGGTGCTTGGCCAACAGCCTTGCAGAACTTCGCTACTGCGTCTGTGTTAACCTTCTTCTTGGGCATCATGGCAGTGCGACTAGGAGAGTGCTCAACGCCTAGCCTGCCTCGGAGCTGTTGCATTGCCTGTTCTCCCCCCGCCCCGTCACACAAACTGCTGCGACACACCACCATGATACAGTTTTTGATTCACCATTTTCCTTGGATCAGAATTGCTAAGGAGAAAAGGTGCATCTATCTTGAACATATACGTACCTTTTTTTTTCTTTAATGCCTAAGTGATACTGTAAAATAATTATGCAGATTTTGCCTTGGCATTTCTCAAAAATTTTCAAGGACATTTTTGGATGTGTCTATGTATGTATGTATGTATGTATATATATATATGTATATGTATATATGTATATATGTATACACACACATACATAGACACACACATTTGAGACAGGATCTCATTATGTAGCCCTAGCTAGCCTGAAAGTCATTGTATAGACCAGGCTGGACTTGAACTCAAAGAAATTCTCCTCAGCCTCCCAAGTGCTAGGATTAAAGACATATGCCATCAGATGCAGAGTGTTTATATATATTTTCAAACATATATTTTGATACCTGGATATCTGTATCTTCGTGGTAGTAGTGAGTTTTGAGCTTTAATATTGTAAGCTTGTTTCATTTAAAAATGTTTTTATTAAATCATCCTTGGAAGAAGTATGTTTAATGGTAGTAAAGATTTCTCCTCACTATTAAAGAGAATTTAAACCAATCCAGAATATTTATAACAGGTAGGAAGTGGATTGTGAGAACAATGATAAATAAATCAAAATGTCTTCAGGGACTAGAGAGATGGCTCAGTCTTCAAAAGCATATACTACTTTTATAAAAAACCCAAATTCTATTCCCCAGAACCAACAATGGGTGCCTCACAGATGCCTGTAATTCCAGTTCCGTGGGCTCCAACACTCTCTTCTGAAATGTGTGTGCATCTGCTCACATGTGATTCATACTCAGTAGACACACATGCATACATAAATGAAAATATTTAAAAATATATGGTCTCAAATATATATATATATATATATATATATGGTCTCCAGACCAGTCAGTATGGCTCACTTGGACACATACAGAACTGTAGATTCTCAGGTCCTCTGACCCAGATCTGCCAAGTCATTAAGTCTGGGGGTGAATCTCCGCAATCCAGTGTTTTGTTTTGTTTTTTTTTTCTAGTGTTGTAAAGCAAGACATGGGTTTTTGGTAAGTGTTCTACCATTGAGCTATATGTCCAGCTCCGTTTTTTGTTTTTATTTGGGGGAGGCCTTGTGACACAGTGACTCTGCGCAACTTAGGCTGATCTCAAACCGACCATCTTCCTAACGTCCATTTTCTAGTGCTGGGATTAAAGATCTGTACACCATGCTGGGCTTGAAGTTTGTTTTAATAAGACTTCAAGGGTTTCTGATATATGGTAATGCTCGAGAATGACTGTATTAGAACACCCACCCTCCAGAAAATTATCAGGAGAGTTACTAAATTATTACAAGAATGTATTTTACTGAGGTATATATTTCAAAAGTAGATGCTACTTTGCTCTGCTCTGGTCTGAAAGAATATTCATATAACCTTGTAATTCTCCTGAGGTTATTTCCTGTTTAGATATTTGTTCTGAAATTAAATATCTTGGGGATAAGTAGATAGTTCAGTGGTAGAATGTATGCCCAGTATACAGAAGGCCCGGTATTTAATTCCTAGCACCACACATACAGACACATACACATAAAATAATAATGATAAATTTAATCATTATTGTTAATCGTTAATAATAGTTATTGCATAATAATTATTAAATGGAACTAAAAGAACTCAAATAAAATACTGGAAATCCCATATGACACCAAAAAACACTCCTTCAGTACTCAAAAGAGATGGCAAGCTATTCATGTTTTGCAGGCGATTGAAATAAGAGAAGATGAATTTCTAACCTATAGCCCTTTGCCCATTCCTCCAGCTCCCAGTATGTGCATGTTTGTTGAGGCACACACATACATAGACTCCATACATTCCCAGGGTCTCTTATACCCTTTTCTTTCATCAGTTCCCAGCAAGAATTCTTCCTAGCAGCAGCTTAACATAGCTCTTGACTCCCTTGCCTCCCAGGCACCATTTCCTTCTCTCTTTCATTCTCCAATCCTTAGTATTTGCTCCCTTTCCAATGTCCATCAGTCCAAGCTGAATCACTTTTTAAAATTATTTTTCCTTTTTTTGAAGAATTATTTATTATTTATGCAGTATTCTGCCTGCATGTGTACATGCAGACAAGAAGAGGGTGCTAGGTCTCATTGTAGATGGTTATGAGCCACCATGTGGTTGCTGGGAATTGAACTCAGGACCTTTGGAAGAACAGGCATTGCTCTTAACCTCTGAGTCATCTCTCCAGGCCCCTCTGACTCGCTTTTTGAAGTCCTGAAACTCCTTCTACTTGAATTCCGCATCTATGTAACCAGAACCCAAGAACTTGCATACTCCAGACTAGACAGACTATATAAGGGAAGTCAAGAAATTGCTTCTGTTTAAAAATTATTTTTTACATTAGATGTGTGTTCTAGGGTCCATCACACAAATGACATTCCTATAGTAGGAGGAACAGGTCTCCAGACCTCAGCAAACTGACACCGTAATGTTAGTGTCATTCAGGTCAGGAAACTCATCACATAGACCGCACCATCTGCAAATGAAAACAAAGACCTAATCCATCAGAGTCCCTAGTTCTGGAAAAGTTCTTTGGTATATTAACCTTACTCTTTTAACTTCAGTAGTTCTGCTTCTGGCTCACTGCTCTTGGTAACTGAGGTATTGACACCCAGGATGTGTTTGTTCTTAAAAGCTCACCCTGAGAAAGGCTCAATGCTACATGGGATCTCAGATACCCAGGATAGTTGCCAGTTGGCTAATGAAGACTCTTGATTGGCTTAAACCCCTGTCAGAGGGGTCTTCTCAGCTGGATATACCACAACATTAGCCATGAACAGGATTTCTAACA
The DNA here is from genome assembly GCF_030254825.1 of Meriones unguiculatus. Taxonomy (NCBI): domain Eukaryota; kingdom Metazoa; phylum Chordata; class Mammalia; order Rodentia; family Muridae; genus Meriones; species Meriones unguiculatus. The sequence goes on along the minus strand of NC_083369.1, from coordinate 141,319,633 downwards.
TTTTCTCCAGAAAAAAATTCTCTACTAATAATCTTATCCAAAACCAGCAGCTGCTTCTTTGTTTTTTATTGGTTTTTTTTTTTTTTTTTACTTATTACAATTTATTCACTTTGTATCCCAGCTGTAACTCCCTCCCTCATCCCCTCCCAATCCTGCTCTTCCTCATCTCGTCCCATGCCCCTCCCCAAGTCCACTGATAGGGGAAGTCCTCTTTCCCTTCCTTCTGACCCTAGCCTATCAGGTCTCATCAAGACTGGCTGCATTGTCTTCCTTTGTGGCCTGGGAAGGCTGTAAGGCTGCATCCATCCTTGGGGAGGTGATCAAAGAGCCAGCCACTGAGTTCATGTCAGAGACAGCCCCTGTTCCCATTACTAGGGAACCCACTTGGATACTGAGCTGCCATGGGCTACATCTGTGCATCGGTCCAGGATTATCTCCATGAATGGAGATACTCCATTGGTTGGAGTATCAGTCTCAGAAAAGACCCCTGGGCCCAGATTTTTTTGGTTCTGTTGCTCTCCTTGTGGAGCTCATGTCCCCTGCAGGTCTTTCTTTTTTAAAGATTTATTTATTATTTATACAGTATTCTGCCTGCATGTGTGTCTGTAGCGCAGAAGAGGGCACCAGATCTCACTATAGATGGTTATAAGCCACCATGTGGTTGCTGGGAATTGAACTCAGGACCTCTGGAAGAGAAGCCAGTGCTCTTAACCTCTGAGCCATCTCTTCAGCCCCCCCCTACCCCTTGCAGGTCTTTCTATTTCCCCCTTATTTCATAAGATTCCCTGCACTCTGCCCAAAGTTTGGCTATGAGTTGCAGTTACTTCTTATGTTCCCTATATAGCAATGTCCAGCCTGAGTTTTCTGGTGGAGGAAGGACACAGAGGGCGTCTGTGTCCTTATTGGAAATTTCCAGACAGTAAATCAATGAGATGCCTCAGGCAGATAACACCCCTGCCTCACCCACAGGCCAGCTCCATAGTCAACTTTATTCCCCAAACTGAGCGGCATCAAGGGTAAAGGATCAGAGACCAGTACATGGACCTTACTTTTCCTTCCTTGATTTTATGTTGTAAACCAGCCAAGCCTGAGATACATCTTCTGACTTCCTTTACCGTTTCCTCTTCCATGTTGGATAGGTGGATTCAGCAAAGGCCTGTATTAGCCATAGTGAACCTGTGCATTGTGACTAGTGGCTTATTTATTTATTTGTTTATTTATTTTTATTGTTTTTATTTTTTTTAGTGGCTCTTTTTAAAACATCAGTGCATTCTTCCAGGAGGGACTGCCAGGAGTTAACTGCAGCTCTCCTCCAATCTTGTAGGAGACAGGCCCTAGAAAAGGAGATGGCAGATCACAACTGCCTGTATTTCTGGGCCTCCAATACCCATGTCTAGGCTCTGCAAGCACCCATACCTACCCACAGATAGACGAACAGACAGTTTGTAAGTTATAATCTTACAAACCAGTACCTATATGCCTTGTGTATTCTCTTAGTATTTTGACATTATTCCAGTCCTTCAGGTTTTTCGCCTTTATTCTACACTAAGAGAAAAGAACAATTTGATTCAAAACTTAATAAAAAAATGAGACTTTAGTTTCCAAGCAGTCACATGGGCTGCAGGATCATTTTATTTTATACGCTGGCTAACAAGCATTGTCAGTGTAGACTTACCGAACACTTATATCAGGAAACCATTTCGGAGCTAATGAGTTTAAAAAGGAAACCCCCATTAGGATGGCAATCAAAGTCCCTTGTATATGCCAGATACTCCACTTTCATGACAGCTGACTTGTGTAAAAATATGGTGGGGCTGGGTAGCCAGTAGGAATGTGGAACTCATGAAATGTGGGGACACCGATTCTGGCAGGCAGCAGAGAGTTCACTCCAACTCCACAGGTTTGATGTCAGAATCTCAGGTACGTCCCCAGTTGGTAAATTTGCTAATAGATTCTTCTTCATTATCCTCCTACCAGCCTTTATGTGTATTTATTTCAGAAAACAGTACAGATTTTTGAAGTTTATTCTAGTTTTTAAATTATTTATTTTATGTACATTGGTGTTGACTGTACATATGTCTGTCTGAGGGTGTCAGATCCCCTGGCACAGGAGTTACAGACAGTTGCGAGCTGGCACATGGGTGCTGTGGGTCCTCTGGAAGAGCAGCCAGTTCAGCCCTAAGCTGCTGAACCATCTCTCCAGCCCCCTTTGGACTCTTAATCTGATGTGGTGGTTTGAATAAAATGACCCCCATGGACTCCTGTGTTTCAGTGCTTGGCCCCCGGAGAGGGGCACTGTTAGGAAGTGTACCTTGTTGGAGCAGGTGTGGCTTTGTTGGAGGAAGTGTGTCTCAACTCTCTGCCTGCTGCCTTCAGATCCGATGTAGAACTCTGAGCCCCTCTCCCAGCGCGGCGCTGCCTGCACACTGCCATGCTTCCCACCATGACAGTGGAGTAAACATCTGAAACTGTAAGCCAGTCCTAATTCAACGTTTTCCTTTATAGAAAAAAAATATATATATATAGGAAACTGAAGCTTCCAAAGCTTAAATGTGATGTTGGCTCATGGGGCTGCAGGAGTGATCATCCTTGTCTAGGATAGTCCATCCTTGTCTCAGGATAGTAGGAAGTAAGAAAATATGTCTTGCCTGCATGAACAGGACTCTGGGCTTAATCCCCAACATAGCAGAAGCTACCTGCCGGGCCTATAATCCAAGCTACTCAAAGGCCAAAGCAGGAGGGGATTGCAAGCACAAGCTGCCTGGACTACTTAGCAGGACTCTGCATTATAACACAAAGGTTTTAAAAGAAGGGCTGGGGATATACATCAATGGTAGAGAGCTTGCTCTAGCACACACAAAATGCTCTTGAGTTCAATCCCCAGTATCACAAGTAAATGCATTTTTAAAAGACAGAGGGAAGGACATAAGGACATAAGTGAGAGATACAACACTGATGAGATTTAGAGGAAAGATTTGCTTCTATTTTTGGGTGTCTATGTGTTGAGACAGGTGAAGCAGTGGAAAAAGCAACTTGCCTGTCTTGGGTTCTGCACTCCCTCCATAAAGTTAGCAGGATAATGGATAAGATGCTTTTAAAGAGCCAGTGAGTTTTGTTACAGGGTCTCACCTAGTCCAGGATGACCTCAAACTTGGTAAGTAGCTGAGGAAGACCTTGAACTGAACCTCCTGCCTCTGCTTAACAAGCCCTAGGGTTACAGATGTGTGCAACCTATGACTGTCTTTATTCCCATTAAAAACGGGGAGGAAAGATTGTAAGATCCAAAGGTCTAGGGTGCCTGTTGCTGAATTGTGTCTTTTACACTTGACTGGGAAACTGCACCCTGAACTCTAAACAATATGATTGACTAAACAAGAGCTACATAATGACACTAAAAGTCCACATGCCAGCATGGGGTGTGGAAAGTTTCCCAAGGCCCCATCTGTGTGTATAAAACAGTAATAATTATAATAGAAAAGATCATGGGCTTGAGAGGGAGGGGGTGACAGGAGTTGTTGAAGTGTTGATAAAGGATTGGAAACTATGTAAATACAGTTCTCATGTAGAAAATTCTCAAAATTTTTAATTTAAAGACAAAATTTGTTAGTGTATTTATTGTACAAATGGTAGATTTTGTTATGACATTTTTATACATATATATCATGTATAAATATATATATTTGTATACTTTTTTTTTCTTCCATTACCCTCTGTTGTTCCTCCTTCTCCCTCTGTACCATCACTCTTACTCTTTCTCAACTGTCCCCTAGATGATTATGGAATTTTTTGTTTGTGTTTCTGTTGTTTGTTTGTTTGTTGAGACTTGTGGCTCTGGCAGGCATGGGACTTGCTATGTACAAACTCACAGAGATCCACCTGCCTCTGCTTACTGAATGCTGAGATTTAAGACTTTGTATGATGTCACCCAGCAAGCTAATTGTTTTTAAGGACACTTGGGATATAGAATGATCAACAAATGGAAGATTTCCATCAAGAAAACATAATATTTATGACCCATTTATTTATAATTTTTTTAAAACTGAAGCTTTTTGAGACAGGGTTTCTTTGTGTAGCCTTGGCTGTCCTGGACTCACTCTGTAGACCAGGCCAGTCTCGAACTCACAGCGATCCGCCTCCTTGAGTGCTGGCATTATAGGCATGCAACACTGCACCCGGCTCTATTTATAATTTTTAAGTACTTCTGCTCTGCACGTTGCTGGGAGCTCAGAGATGACAAGAGCTTACAGGACAAGGTTATAATAAACAGACCTTGTCATATAATAATAGCATGAGGGAAGCACTGGATCAAGTACTGGAAAACTATGTAAATTTACTTGACAGCTTCTCCGAAAGGCTCTTGAACCACAGGCAGGGCTCTAGAATTGGTCTAAAATAGTGGCTCTCTAGTTGTGGGCCCTGGACCAATGGTATTAGCTTGTTAGAAACAAAATGTCTCCTTTCCATCCCAGTTCATTGAAACTCGGGATCGCAACCAGCATTCTGATTTTATAAGCTCTCCAGAGCTGGCTAGGACAACACTCATGCTTTGATGCACATGAGAATCTGGTGGGAAACTTATAAAGCACCAAGGCCCAGGCCATGTCTGAGAAGAGCTAGACTAGGATCTGAAAGGAGATCCTAGCATCTCTATGGCTTTTTAAAGTTCCTCTTAGGGTTCCTACTGCTGTGATGAAACAGCATGACAAAAGCAACTGGAGGAGGAAAGGGTTTGTTTGGCATATGCTTCCACATCACAGTTCAAAGGAAGTCAGGGCAGAAACTCAAGCAGGGAAGGAAAATGGAGGCAGGTGTTGAGGCAAAGGCCAGGGAGGAGTCCTGCTTACTGGCTTGCCCATCATGGCTTTCTTAGTCTGCTTTCTAATAGAATCCAGCATCATCAGCCCACGGGTAGCATCACCCACAATGGGCTGGGCCCTCACCCACCAATTGCCAATTAAGAAAATGCCATATAGACTTGCCTACAGCTCAGTCTTGGGGAGTCATTTTCTTAATTGAGATTCCCTCCTCTCAAATGACTATCTTATGTTAATTTGACATAAAACTATCTGGCACAGCTCACTATGTGATTCTACTGTGTAGCTAAAGGTGGGAGGCTGTGATCTCTTTTCCATGTGCTTATAGGAGAGCCACAGTACAAACCGGAACCACTGTTAAAGCAGTAACCATGCAGCTACATAGCCAGAGTTTACCTGACCATTCATTAAGGGATATTGGAGACTCCCCACAGAAAATTAGGGCTTTCATTGGACTTCCTCTTATATAAGCTCTTTATTCCTGTTTCTGAGAAGTTTCATTGCACAATTATACTGAGTATAATTGAGATTATTTTAAAACACACTTTCTCAGAGCCAGAGGTGGTAGTTCACATGCCTGTAGTCCCAGTAACCTAAGAGGCTTGCTAGTAAGAGGAATGCTATGATTTTGACTGAGGCAAGTCTGGGCTACATAGCAAGGGCTTTTCTCAAAAAGCCAAAATAAACAATAAAATAAAATTCACTTGTTCAATTACGTTTTTAAAATGAAACAGATGGCTTCCCTTGGAAACTTTGAATTTCAATAATAGTTCTTACCAGTATCATGAATCATTAATTAATATTAACTAATTAATATTCTAGTAGAGTGCTTCAAGCTAATAAAATTCATCTCAAAATGAGTCTTTAAGAATTTGTTGCTGCAGCTCAAGGATAATGGGAAGCTATTCCTGCTAACAATAAATCAGTGAAGTGTGGGATTATGCTGTTGTTTGCTTGCTCAGTATCACTGTTTTGTATTTTTGTATTCAGAAATTGTATTTCAGAGACACATATCTATTTGCATGCAGTTGCCTTGGCAAGTGTTACTACATTTAGAACGGGAACAGGGATAGCTAAAACAACACCTTCTGAAAAGGCTATCTCAGCTAAGGTATCCCTTACTACCTCTTTGTATTTGGGTCTGTCCCAGGTCTTCATCTTTGAGCCAGATTTGTTTTCTTCATAGTTTAGTGTCTCTGTTTTGAGGTCATTGTTGGTTTACATGTAGTTACAGGAAGTATTACAGAAAGATCTCCAAATTATAATGCAATGTCACAACCAGTGTGTTTATATTAATGCAGTCAAAATAGAGAACCTTTTCTTCACCACAAGGATCCTCTTCGTGAAGCCCATTATAGGTGTCTACTTCCTATTACCCCTACCCCCACAAATCCTAATGCGCACAGTTCTGTCAGCCGCCTATTCTCATGGGGGCTTACAAGATAAAGTATGTCTCTGGTTCTTAAAAAGAGACTGAATGTCTTTGTGTAAAGACATTAATAATAGAATAGAATAGATAGAATCACCCAATAGAATAAAGGGTGATTGTATAGGTAAACAAACTAGAATTTTAGGTGACACAGAATGACTTCCTTTTGGAGTTAAATCTTTGATCATATCATTTCTTTAGAAAGATTTCCTGCATTGTTGTTCCTGATAATCTCCCATGAGTCCCCTGTCTTAAATTTAGCTGTTTTGTTATTAGTAGCATCTGATCAAGTCCATGGAAATTTCATTTATTTTCCAACTCTCCTTACCTTGGGATGATTCCAAAGGTCTCTTGTCAGCCTCTGCAGATTTGCCAGTAGTCAAAAGATAGAAACTGGAGATGAGTTATTTAGCTTTTCTTTAAATGAGAAGTTCTTGAAATGTTTGGACCATTAAATAGAGACATATGCTCTTCAGAAGAAGGGGTTGGGGCCTTAGGTGTCTTACCCAGTGTCATAGTTAATGCTCTATTGCTGTGAAGAGACACCACGACCAAGTCAGTTATTACAAACAAAACATTGAATTAGGAACTTGCTTACAGTTTCAGAGGGTTAGTGCATGATCATCATGGTAGGAAGCAGTCAAGCCTGGCTTGGAGCAGTAGCTGAGAGCTTTACATCCTTTCTCCGGAGGGGGTAAAGAGGGAGAGGAGATGGAGGGAGGGGGACTTCTGAAACCTCAAAGCTCACCTCCAGTGGAAAACCACATCCAGCAAGGCCACACCTTCTAATCTTTCCCAAACAGTTTAAATAACTGGAGCCAAACATTCAAATACAGGAGCCTATGGGGGCCATCCTCACTCCTCACTCAAACCACCACTGCCAGTAAAACTTCAATCCTAATTGAACTCACATATCCCTTTTCTTCATCTGACCCAGAGTCATTAAACTCGAGAGGAGAGAAGAACAGGTGTGAGCTGCCAGTCTTCTTCACCATTGCTGTTTTTAGTAGAGTAGCAATTCAATGTGCTTATGGAGTGCCTAATGCATTTTGTGTGACCTAGAAACTGAACTCATATTTGTTCTTGTGTAGTTCATGGCTGCCAAAGAGATGACACAGAGATTCCAGGTTACCCATGTTAGGCTGTTAGCAGTGCGGCAAAACTGAATTGCTTGCTTAAGCCAGGAGGAACTTAAGTTATTCCCAGAGTCCTCTGGCTTTCACCCATTCTCCATCCAGCATCAGTCTCTAAGATAGCACTGAGTAAATACTTCCAAATCATCAGTCTGAGAAAGAATCAAATAATGAGTTGAAGTGGTAATTGCTGCATATCTGTACAGCCAGGCCGGTATTTCCCTCTCAGTACTGACTAATTCATACTTCTCAATCATACTTACACTTCTGCTTTTCCAGATTTTTCACGTTCATGGTACCAGGACACAGTTTGTTCTTTTGCTGGATCAAAGCACCAAAGGAGATGCTACATCTCCTCTGAAAAATTCTTAATATAAAGTTGAGTGTTGGAGTCAAGTTTCCAGGTTAGATAGAATCCAGCTTCTCCACTTTTAACCATGTGACTTGGAACAAGTTAATTAAATATTTTGTACTTCTGTTTTTACACTTGTAAGATGAGGCTCAGATTAATACCTCTGCCATCATAGGGTTGTTAAGCCCAATAAATTCATGTAGTGTACTTTGTTCACAGTGATGTGTGTGTGTGTGCGTGCGTGCGTGTGTGTGTGTGTGTGTGTGTGTGTGTGTGTGTGTGTGTGTGTACGTATGTGTGTACACACAAGGTAGCATGAAACCCAGGCTGGTCTTGAACTAGTTATATAGTTGAAGATGATCCTCCAGTCTTTCCTTCTCAAAGACTAAGATTAAAGGCATGTGCTACCTCCATGCCTGGCTGCAGTTGGCCCATGGTAACTGCTTGATTGTCATCACTATTATGATGAAGTTGCTACTGATGACTGTGACTCTGATCGTAAAGGTTTTCTGGAAGGGAAATTTATATCTCTTACATTTGTCCACAAGAGGGCAGCCTGAGACCTTGCATGTCCATGTAACAGCCATCTGTTCTGTTTGTAAAGTCCAAGGAGATATAGGAAGCTTTTTGACCATTTTTTTTTAATTTCCAATTTTTTCTTGTCTGATTGAAAAACATTTTGATCAGTCCCCACAATTGCCTCAGATGTAAAACAGACCTGTTATCAAGATTGTGGTGTGGTGTACCAATCAAGGATCAGGTCCGGCTTAGGGCAGGCCATTTGGTGTGGGCTGCATTTAACCAAGGCCTCTTAGGATTTGTTGTTTGTTTGTTTGTTTGTTTGTTTAAAGCCTTTCAGACAGAACAAATTCATATGTGAGGAACTTGAGGTAGAGACTAAAACCTAAAAGTATTTTAAGAAAAGATCTGATGTTTTCTTCTTATTCTTCTATCACTAACTTCATGGCTGCTTTACAGTAATCTCTCTCTCTCTCTCTCTCTCTCTCTCTCTCTCTCTCTCTCTCTCTCTCTCTCTGTGTGTGTGTGTGTGTGTGTGTGTGTGTTGGACACATTGGGTAAGAGGTGGTAGCTGGAACTCAGTAAACCTAGTGAAATCCCTGTTATATGTAGCTCTGGAAGCTACTTTTCTGTACAAGAAAGAAGGCTGAAGTAAGGGCTTCATAAATTGTATGGGAACATGGAGCATTATGGATCTTGGATCCTTGAAGGTGGGTGAGGTTAAAAAGATGGCAGTGTCACTCAGCGGATAAGAGCACTGCCTTCTCCAGAGGTCCTGAGTTCAATCCCCAGCAACCACATGATGGCTTAAAACCATCTCTACTGGAATCTGATGCCTTCTTCTGGCATACAGGTACACATGCACATAGAACACTCATACATAAAATAAATAAATAAAATCTTGAAAAAAAAGATAGCAGTCTTTAGTGGTGGTGATGGAAGAAGGGGCAGGCAATGTAAGCTAGAATACTGGGGAGGAGAAAAGAAGTGCTGAGATCAAGTTAGAAAAGGAGTTAAAAGTCACATGGTTGAGGGCCTGGAATGAGTTGGAGTTGGGTCTTTAAATCCATAATGACATTTATATATAATTGTATTAATCATGCTTTTATTGTGATTAATTATTATGTTTTTGATTGGTTTATAAATTTTGATTTATACTATTATAAATTTTGATTTATACTGACTATAAATTTTGATTATTATAATCATTATTAATGATAATCCTAATAATTAAGAACTTACTAAAACCAAACATGGTTAATGTCACTTTGTAGTCAAGGGTTGGATTTTTCTTGTAATTATCTTTTTAATATCCCTGATACATAATTTATACTGCAAAACCAAACACATAATGGAAATCATGACAATTTAATTCATCATGTCATCCATCTATATACTCATCACCTACACTGCAGGCCTTGTTTCTGTGACCCTTTCCCAAACAGAAGAAGAAGAGTCGCTGGGAAAATTGCAGGTTGCTATGGCAGTAAAACATATGACATTGGTATGTAGTTCCCAGAGAGGAAGGGCCTAGGCACTAAGAACAGAGTTGCATTAAAATAAAGCTTGTTTCTTCAGAATGGTATGCTTAAGCTGTGTATTGCTAATTTTCATGAACAACCAACCAATAGTAAGAGTGTGCAATAAATTATTCTAAACTTAAACAGCTCTTATTTATTTCATCCTGAATTTAAAAAGCTTTTCAGGGCCTTGAAAGGAATGGGGAAGGGATGTGAAGGTGCAGGGATATTTTCTGGACATTTTTGGGGGCAGCTGTTATTTGTTTCATCTTATTTGTTAGAGATATTTGTATGCTAAGTACATAGGAGTGAATTGATTTTTTTTCTTTGTAATTCTGAAATACTAAGATTGACATCAAAGCAAACTTGCCAGAAATAAAACTAAACTTGAAGGTTGCATTTTACAGAGTTCTCCTGAGGTGCTTGTGTATATTCGCCACAGTTGACTTATTCTAGAAAATTAAATATTTTTCCCGTGTATAATAATTGAGAGGCAAAATCATATTCACTTTTTGTCTTCTCTTCTCCCCTAAATTATTCTGCCTTGGAACTACAAGCCAGATTAGAATAGCACTGATGAGTGTCTCTGCACACTGCTAGGTTTCTGTGTCACTTCATTTTATTTCTGACCCCTCCAGGGTCAGGCCTTGGGACAAGGATTAGTTAAAGGGCAGTTGTCAGCACCACTACACCTCATGTCAGCAAGCACATGTAGAAGCCGTGACTGCTTGCCCCTAAGTCATTGGGGCTGGCTGAGGATGTGTGATAGAAAGTAAGTTCCTTGAAATGAATTGGTGACAATGGATAACACATGTGTATATCTAGACCCAGGAACACGGATGTACCCAACAATCTCTAGCACAGAGTAGACAAAGAATAAATGAACTAAAAAGTATATTCTCTATCTCGTAGGCATGGATGGAATTTTAAAATCAGATGAGAGACAAAGGTTGGCCAAAGAGAGACGAAAAGAAAGAGAAAAATGTCTGGGTAAGTTGCATACTTTGGCTTTTGAAGTCCAAGAAAGCACAAATGAGGTAGCATCATTTCTAAAGGTCCTTAGAAATCTGGGACGAGAATTAAGATTTGATAGTTGAGTCTGAAGAATTGAGGGTAAACTCACACAGGGCTGAAATGTCCACAAAAACTATATAATTCTGTGAACAGCTTATTCATTCAACAAATATTGAACCTCCATTGTATCCTAGGCAGTATGCTTGGAGCTATGGACAACAGTTGCTTCCATGGGGCTGGAGAGATGGCTCAGCTGTTAAGAACACTGACTGCTCTTCCAGAGAATACAGTTCGATCCCCAGCACACACACATGTCAGCTTACAACTGTCCCAGGGAATCCAATACCCTCTTTGGTCTCCTTGGGTACTGTGCATACATGGTGCACATACATGCATGCAGAAAAACACCCATATACATAAACAAAACAATTGTTTTCCTCTGATTTGAGGAAGACCTTATTGCGTCCAGGTCTTGTGTACACTCACCTTCTCTTTTGGGATCTAGAAGGACCATCCTCAAGAGAACTGAGAAAACAGGCATTCATTTTCTGCCTTACAACAGCATGCCCAGTTGAGAAATAGTTTTATTTTATTTTATTTACTTTTTGTTGTTTATAGATATCACCATGGAGTTCTGTAAAGTAGGTAGATGATAATTTCCCCCATTGAACTGATATGAAGAAGTAGTTATTGGATTCTTGTTTGACCCCCCTGGGCAGTTCAGGCACTACCACCCCCAAAGAACCTTTCCATAGCCTGGCTAGGCTGGGAAGAGCTTCTTAGTAAATGCTTTAAAGGGAAGACAAGACTTTGTGTATTTTGATACATTGCCTAGATCGCTGTGGATATTCGTTTAGCATGAGTTTGATTGAATGTACCCTTAAACTGTCATCATTCTAGCCACTGTATGGCTTAATGTGTATACAAGTCTGGCTTAATGATAGCAATAATAACCATAGTTCCAATGTGTGGAAGTACTTATTTTGTGTTTTACATGCATTATATCATTTTCTTCACTATATTGCTATTACTGTCCCTGTGTAACTGAGAAGGAAACCAAGGCAGAGAGATAACATAGTTAACATGCCCCACACCACTTAACTAGTGGCAGAGATAACATTTAATCTCAATCACTGCATCCTAGCTAGGATTTCATCAGATTGTTGTTTCTGTGTTCTTGGTCTTAATCCAACCTGCATGAGGAGCCCTTGGAATGACACTTCTGCTTCCATTTCTCAGCTGCCAGAGAACAGCAGATCTTAGAGAAGCAGAAAAGAGCCAAGCTTCAGTATGAGAAACAAATTGAGGAGCGATGGAGAAAACTTGAGGAGCAGCGTCAGCGGGGAAAGCAGAAGAGGGCTGCAGTGGAAGAGAAGAGGAAGCAGAAGCTCCGAGAAGAAGAGGTGAGGTCTTGGGAGCTTCCCAACCTAGCTACCTCAGCAACTTACATAGGGTAAAAGTGTTCCAGGCTATTTGGTGTACTGCCCATGTATTGGCTGTGAGAAAGACCTACCCCCAAATCTGGTCCCGGTGATATAACATGCCATCTTTCAGCACCACAATACAATGAGTTAGTGGAAGTAGCACCTGCACAGGAGCAAAGAGATTTAGCCATTTGATTCATATTTGTTGTCTAACACAGGGGAAAATGATTGTCTGCTCTGGGCCTGGGTTTGCTTGTCTCTGCTGTGGGGGGTTGGATTTGGTGGTTTCCAACGCTTCTTTCAAGCATAAACTTTTTTGACTAAATTAAGAAACATGGAAGCTTGTGGCTTGGGTTTGGGTGATAGAAAACCGAGTCTTACAGGTCTATACTTCCAGAACCGACCAAGGCTAAAGCATATAATAAGATTTTCCTGTTAGTTCTGCTGGAAATTATTCTATGTTTGAATACAAAGATGCTAGTGTACTTAAATTTTAATGTAGCTCCTTGCTTTAATCATTCTTTCCAGTTACCTTTTAAAAAAGAAATGGAATACAGTTATCCCTATGGAGTGTGTTATTACTAAACTTTTAAAGTGTATTTGGGAAGCATATTTGAGTTATAGATTTTCTTAAGTATATTTTAACGATGTAATCATACTCTTATATCAAGTGATGATCATTTTTATCCATAAGCTAAAATGACTCATCTTTTAGAATGAACAATGTAGCCGTTTCTTAATTTTCAACACTATAGAAACAAATTTATATGAACTTAGTGTTTATAAAGTCTCTTAATACTTATCATTTATTCACTTCTGTTTTATAACAAAATAACATAAGATAAAGCAAAAATTAATACATAAGAGTTGGACAGGAAAAGCAAACAGAACGAAAAGAGCCCAAGAGAAGTCATAAAAATCACCGATCTACTCATTGACATACTCAAGAATTCCATTAAAAAAACACTAAACTACAAGCCATATCATATATGCAGAGGACCTGGTGCAGACCTGTGCAGGGCTTGTGCATGCCGCTTCAGTCTCTGAGTTCATCATATGAGTTTTGCTCATGTTGATTTAGAGGGCCTTGTTTTCTTGGGGTCCTCTATCTTTTATGGCTCTTACACTTTTTACTTCCTCTTCAGTGGGGTTCCCTAAGCTCAGAAGGAGAATGGATTTGATAGAGACATTTAATTTAGGGCTGAATGTTGAAAGGTATGTCACTATGTGAATAATGTCTGGCTATGGGTGACTATTTCTTCCCATGTTCTGCAGGAGGAAGCATCTCTTGACAATGGCTGCACAAGGCAGTGATCTGAGTATAGCAGGATGTCATCAAGATTTAGTTTTTGCTACAATGTTTGTTTGTTTTGTTTTTTGAAGATTATTATTTGATTTTTCTCTAGGTCTATCTAGTCTGAGGTTCTTGGTCACCCAAGGAGTGTTGGGTTTAGGTTCTATCTTGTGGAGTGCGCCTTTAAGTCAAATCAGATATTGGTTGCACTCCCACACACTTTGTGCCACCCCTAGCATATTTTGCAGGCAGGACTCCATTGTAATCAAGGTGCGTGTGGCTGGGGTGTTGTTTATATTTCTCTTTTGGTAGCCTGCGGGGTACCTTCCTGTACCAAGAACATAGGGGCTATGTAGGTACCAGTTCAATTTCTCCTTATTCAGTGATTTGTGTAGGTGTTTTCTTCAGCAACGGGACCTTCCTGTAAGTTTGTGGAGAGCAACCTATAGTCTTGGCAATAGCTTGGGTTGTTTGGGGATTCCCATATGACCCTTTTGGCTAACAACTCAATTGGATGTAACCCAATCCCAGTACTGGAAGCTTAAACATTTTTGCTGATAAGGGATAGGCAGACGGGACTCTGTGTCTCCCATTATTTGGTAATTTCATTTAAATCATCATAATATATGCATATATTATGGAAGCTTCTATTGTAGTAGGTTTCCATACTACCTCTCCAATGCCCCTTAATATTAACTTTCTCTCCCTATATTTCCTCCATCATCCCCTTATCCCCTGTCGCTCCCCAACTGATCCTCCCATTCCAACCCACCCGACTATCTATAAATATCCATAACCTTTTCCCAGTCCTAATGAGATCTGTCTGTATCTCCTAGTCACATACTCTGTACCTAACCTCTGTGATTCTACAAATTGTAACTTGGTTATTATTGAGTTAATCACCATTATCCACATATAAGTGGATATGTAGCATATTTGTCATTCTGGATCTGGGATACCTCACTCAGGATGGTTTTTTTAATGAAATTTTTATTTTTTATATTAATTACAGTTTATTCACTTTGTATTCCAGCTGTAGCCCCCTCCCTCATTCCCTCCCAATCCCACCCTCTCTCTCTCTTCTCCTCCCATCCATTTACCTGTGAGTTTCATATTTTTAACTGCCAAGTAATACTCTATTGTGTAAATTTACCACTTTTTAAAATCTATTCTTCTCTTGAGGGACATTTAAGTTGTTTTTAGTTTCTGGCTATTATGAACAATGCAGCAATGAATATGACTGAGCAAGTGTCCTTGTGGTAGGATGGAGTGTCCTTTAGGTATATGCCCAAGAGTGGTATAGCTGGCTCTTGAGGTGGATCAATTTCCAACTTTCTGAAGAACTGCCATATTGATTTTCATAATGTTTGTACACGTTTCAACTTCCATCAGCAATGAATTAGTGATTTCCTTGCTCCAAATCATCACCAGCATGAGCTATCACTTATTTTATTGATCTTAGCCATTCTTCTCGGTGAAAGATGGAATCTCAAAGTAGTTTTGATTTGTATTTCCCTGATGGCTAAGGGTGTTGAACATTTCTTTAAGTGTTTCTCTGCCATTTTGAGATTCCAGTTCTAAGAATTCTCTGTTTAGATTTACACTTTTTTTTGTGGTTTTTGTTTTTGTTTTTTGTTTTTCAAGACAGGGTTTCACTGTGCAGCCTTAGCTGTTCTGGACTCACTTTGAAGACTAAGCTGGCTTTGAACTCACAGAGGTCTGTTTGCCTCTGCCTCCCTGAGTGCCAGGATGAAAATTGTGTGCCAACACAGTCAGCACTTCATTTTTTAATTGGGTTAGTTGTTTTGTTTATATCTAGTTTTTTGAGCTCTTTATATATATGCCCTTTATTAGATGTGTAATTAGTAAAAATATTTTCACTTTGAATAACAGTGTCCTTTGACACATGGAAACTTTCATGAGGTCCCATTTACTGATTGTTGATCTTAAGAGCCTGTGCTGTTGGTGTTCTGTTCAGGAAGTCATCTCTTACTCCAATGAGTTCAAAGTTCTTCCCCACTTTTTTTTTTAATCATGTTCAGTGTATCTGGATTTTTGTTGAGGTCTTTGATTCACTTGGACTTTAGTTTTGTGCAGGGTGATAGATATGGATTTATTTGCATTCTTCTTACATGCAGACGTCCAGTTTGACCAGCACCATTTGTTGAAGATGGTAAAAGTCTTTTGTCTTTTATCCAGTGTGTGTCTCTGGCTTCTTTATTAAAAATCAGGCATATGTGGGTGTGTGGTTTATTTTTGGGTCTTTAGTTTAATTCCATTAATCAAACTGTCTGCTTTGTGCCAATACCATATTGGTTTTTTTGTTTCTTTTTTGTTTTGTTTTGCTTGTTTGTTTGTTTACTATAGTTCCAAAGTACAACTTGAAATAAATGGTGGTGTGATTTCTACTACAGTTCTTTTATTATTCAGGATTGTTTTAGCTATTCCTTTTGTGTGTGTGTGTATGTGTGTGTGTGTTTCCATGTGAAGTTGAAAATTGTCTTTTCAGGATCTGTGAAGAATTCTGTTGGAATTTTGATGGGAATTGCAATGAATCGCTAGCTTGCTTTTGGTGGGATGGCCATTTTTACTATATTATTTGTACTGATACATGAGCATGGGTGATCTTTCCATCCTCTGATATCTTCATTTCCTTTTTTCAGTGAGTTGAAGTTTTTATTATACAAGACTTTCACTTGCTTAGTTAAAGTTACCTCCAATTTATAGTATATGAGGCTATTGTAAAACCTGTTCTTTTTCTGATTTATTCCCCCCCCCCATTTCTGTTTCTCATTGGTATATAGAAGGACTACTGATTTTTTAATTAAATTTTTATTTTTTATATATTAATTACAGTTCATTCATTTGTATCCCAGCTGTAGCCCCCTCCTCCATTCCTTCCTAATCCTTCATCTTCTCCCTACCCCTCTCTAAGTCCACTGATAGGGGAGGTCCTCCTCCCCTTCCATTTGACCTTAGCTTATCAAGTCTGATCAGGACTGGTTGCATTGTCCTCCTCTGTGACCTGGCAAGGATGCACACACACCCCACCCCTAGGGAGAGGCTACTGATTTTTTAAAGCTAATTTTGTATCTAGCTACTTTGCTGAAAGTACTTATCAGCTGTAGGAGTTCCCCTCCCCCTGTGGGAATTTTTGGGTTATTTATGTATACTGTTATATTATTTGCAAATAAAGATACTTTGACTTCTTCCTTTCTAATTTGTACCCCCTATATGCTCCAGTTGACTTATTGCTCTTGCTAAGAGTTCATGTACTATATTGTATAGGTATGGAGAGAGTGGAAAATTTTGTCTTGTTGCTGATTTTAATGGTATTTCTTTGAGTTTCTCTCCATTTAAGTTGATGTTGGCTATGGAATTGCTGTAAACTATGTTTACTATACTTAGGTATGTACCTTTAATTTCTATAGGACATTTATTATGAAGGGGTGTTGGATTTTATCCAAGACCTTTTCTTCATCTAAGGAGTTGATCATCTGGTTTTTGTCTTTCAGTTTGTTCATATTGTGGGTTACATTCATAGATTTATGTATATTGAACCATTCTTGCATCTCTGGAATGAAGCCTATTTTCACCTGGTCATGGTGGGATGATCTTTTTGATGTGTTCTTGGATTCAGTTTGCAAGTATTTTATTGAGAAAAATTCGCAACTATGTTTATAAAGGAAATTGGTTTACAAATTTCTTTCCTTGTTGGGTCTTTATGTAGTTTGGATAATAGGGCATTTGTGGCCTCATAAAATGAATTAAGCAATATTTCTTCTGCTTTTACTTTGTGGAATAACTTGACTAGTATTGAAATTAACTCACTTTTGACAATCTGGTAGGATTCTATGCTAAAACTGTCTGGCCCTGGGCTTTTGGGCGATGTTGGGAGACTTTTAATGACTGCTTCTATATTACTAGATTTGATAGTCTATTTAAATTACTTATCTGATCATAATTTAACATTGGTAAGTGGTATGTGTCTAGAAAATTACCCATTTTTATTAGATTTTCCAGTTAGATGGAATTCAGGTTTTTAAAGTATGACCTTATGGTTCTCAGGTTTTCCTTAGTGTTTATAGTTATGTCTCATGTTTCATTTGTAACTTTTTAAATTTGGATATTCTCTCCACCTTTTAGTTAATTTAGATAAGGGTTTATCAGTCTTACTGATTTTCTCAGAAAACCAACTTTTTGTTTTATTGATTCTCTGTTTTATTTGTTTTGTATTTATTTATTTATTTCAGTCCTGAGTTGTTTGATTATTTCTTGCCATCTACTTCTTTTGGTTGTGATTTTTTTTTCTTTTTATTCTAGAATTTTCATGTGTGTTGTTACTTTACTGGTATGAGATCTCTCCCTGCACCCCAAAAGTAGGTATTTAGTCTGTGAACTTACCTCTTAGAAACCACTTTCATTCTGTCCCATAAGTTTGGGTATGCTGTGTTTTCATTTTCATGCAATTCTTTAAAACTCTTTATTTATTTCTGTCTTTACCTGTTTTTCATTGAGTTGTTCAGTTTTGATGGGTTTGTAAGCTTTCTGTTGTTTCTGCTGTCACTGATACTCAGCTTTAATCTGTGGTGGTCTGACAGGACACAGGAAGTTAGTTCAGATTTCTTATATCTGTTGAGGTTTGCTTTGTGTCTTAGTATATGGTCAGGTTTTACTTTTTAGAAAGTTCCACAAGGTGGAGAGAAGATTGTTTTTCCTTTTGTTTTTGGGTGAAATGTTCTATACATATGTGTTAGGTCCATTTGGTTTATAACATTAGTTAGCTTCAGCATTTCTCTGTTTAGGTTTCGTTTGGATGACCTGTCTATTGGTGAGAGTGGGGTATTAAATTTACCCACTATCAGTGTGTAAGTATCAATATATGATTTAAGCTGTAGAAGTGTTTCTTATGTACTTGGGTGCCCCTGTTTGTTAAGGATTTTAGTGTCCTTTTGGTGGATTTTTTCTTTGAGCAGTGTCTGTCTTAGTTTGCTGGGAAAAGATACCAAGACTATGACAACTGTTTTGTGTATGTGTGTGTTTTTGTTTGTTTGTTTGTTTTGTTTTGTTTTTCAAGACACAGTTTCTCTTGTGTAGCATTGGCAATCCTGAACTCTGTTTGTAGACCAGGCTGGTCTTAAATTTACAGAGATCCACCTGCCTCTACTTCCCCTAGTGCTGGGATTACAGGCATGAGACAACACTTTGGCTCATGGCAACTCTTATAAAGGAAAACGTTTAATTGGGGCTGGTTTACAGTTTCAGAGGTTTAGTCCATCATTGTCATGGCAGGGAACATGGCAGCATGCAGACAGACATGGTGCTGAGAAATCTACAACTTGATCTGCAGGCAGGAGAAGGACACTGTGTGCCACACTGGGCATGTCTTGAAAGTAGGAGACCTCAAAGCCCACCTCCACAGTGACACACTTCCTCCAACAAGCCCACACCTACTCCAATAAAGCCAAACCTCCTAATGGTACCATTCCCTAAGGGCCATGCATTCAAACACATGAGTCTGTGGGGGCCAATCCTATTCAAACCACCACAGTAACCTTCCCCATCTCTTCTGATTAGTTTTGCTTTGAAACCTATTTTATCAGATACTAAAATGGCTAAACTAGGTTGTTTCTAAGGTCCATTTTCTAGAAAATGCTTTTACTGTGAGGTAATTTCTATCCATGATGTTAAGGTGTGATTCTTGGGTGCAACAGAAGGATGGATCCTGTTTTTGGCATCCATTTTATTAGTTTGTGTCTTTTTATTGGAAAATTGAGATCACTGATGTTGAGAGATATCATTAAGCACTGTTTGTTGATTCCGGTGATGGTGGTGGTGGTGTGTATGTATGTACATGAGTGCATGCTCTCACATATTTTCTTCTTTTGATTTGCTGGTCTGGAATTATTTCCTGTATTTTCTTGCTTATAATGTCTTTTGGTTGGCGTTTTCCTTCTCGTGCCTTCTGTAAGATGAATTTGTAGCTCGATTATTCTTTAAATTTGATTTTATCCTGGTATCTCTTTATTTTCTCTATTGTGATTGAAAGTTTTGCTGGGTATAGTAGTCTGTGAAGGCTATTGTAGTTTCTTAGAATCTGTAACACATTTATTCAGGCACTTCTGGCTTTTAGAGTCTCCTTTGAGAAGTCAGGGGCAGTTCTTATAGGTCTGCATTTATACATTACTTGTTCTTTTTCCCTTGTAGCTTTTAATATTGTTTCTTTGTTCTGTTCATTTAGTGTTTTGATTATTATATGGTAAGGAGACTTTATTTTCTGGTCCAAGTTGTGCTGATCTATATGTTGGTAAACATCTCCTTCTTTAGGTTAGGAAAATTTTCTTCTGTGAATTTGTTAAAAATATTTTCTTTGACCTGGGCTTTTTTTTTCCTCCTTACTCCATTCTTATTATTCTTATATTTGGTCTCTTCTATAGTATTTGACTTTTTCTGGATGTTTTGTACCAGGAGGTTTTTTTTGTGTTTTTGTTTTGTTTTGTTTTGTTTTGTTTTTAACATTTCCTTTGACAAAGGTATCCATTTTTTTTTCTACTGTTCCTGAGATTTTTCTTTTCCATTTTTTTGTATTCTGTTCTTAAGGCTTGCCTTCGAGGTTCCTGCTCAAGTTCCTCATTTTTTTCTTTACAGATTTCTCTCAGTTTGGTTTTTCCTTAATGATTCTATTTTGACTTTCAGGTCTTCTTGAAGTGTTTTATTTATTTCTTTCCATGGTTTGTTTGTGTTTTCATAGATTTCTTTAAGTGATTTATTCATTTCTTCTTTAAGTACCTCTATCATATTCATAAAGGCTGTTGTAATGTCTTTTACTTGTGCTTCAGCTACGTTGGAATACTCAGGGCCTGCTCTGGTAGGGTTCCTGGGCTTTAGTGGAAACATACTATCCTTGATATGTTTTTATGCTGGCATCTAGACATTTAGGTTTGGGAAGATTATAATTCTAGGTGCTGATATCTGGTCTTTTTTTTGTTGGGGAGTTATTTGTATCTTGGTTTTCGTTGCCCTCTCTGGATTTTACGAGAAAGTGGTGGCTGTGTGCTACCTGGAAGGAAATTCTTCTTGGATCCTGTTAGGTATGGCCATTTCTCCGTTCTTAGCCTGTATGTTATTGATTAGTCACTGGACTTGCCTTTTTCTTCCCATCCTCCATTCCTTGATGACCTAGAGTTTTTCTCCTTTCTCTCTGGCCTTCCTATTTTAATTCTTGACATCCTGCTGGATTGCTGATTCAAGAGAAAGCTTGTAACTACTTCTTCCAGGAAGGAACACAGTGAAGTGTCACATTAGATGATTCTCATGCTTCAGCATATCCTGCAGTGTCACAGGGGTCCATTTGGAGGCAATTTCTGTGCATAATTTTCTTTTATATCACATTAGTGTTGGAGGCATTTAATGTAGTCAGTCTCATACTCGTTGTGGATGAGGGGATATTATGTTAGATGGTTGGTCCTGATAAAGCTTTTATTATAAAATTATAAATTTTTTAAATAAATTTATTCATTTTATATCCCAATCACAACTCCCTCCCTCCTTTCCTCCCAGTCCCACCCTCCCACCCTCTTCCCTCTTCTCTTCCTCTTCTCCTCAGAAAAGGGGAGTATCCCCTTACAAACTCAACTCAGCCCATCAAGTCAAGTCAGGACTTATTGAGCCCAGACAAGACAGCTCTACCAGGGAGAAGTAATCGAAAAGCAGGCAACAAAGTCCATATCATAAACAGTACCTGCTCATCTTACAAGGGGACTCACATGAAGATCAAGATGTCCATCAATTATCCATGCATCCTCTTTGGTTGGTGATTCAGTCTGCCTTTATGGGCCTAGGTTAGCTGACAGTGTTGGTCCTCTTGAGGGGTTCTTGTCCCCTCCGGGACCTTCTATCCTTCCCCACACTCCTTCACAAGACTCCAGAGCTCTGTTGGCTGTAGAACTCAGCATCTGTTTCCTTCTCCTACTGGGTGGAGCCTCTCAGAGAACAGTCATACAGCTTAATTTTTAATAGTATAATTTCTGGTTCTATGCTTTTTTTTTTTTTTTAAATCCCTAACACAGTAGAGGATATTATCTGACCCCTGGTCAGCATGAGTACAACCTGAAATTGTTTTTCTCTTCTTCGTAAGAAAAACATGGCACAGTTTTGGCAGGTTAGATCTATGCTGAGAGCTGGGTTTTCTCAGGTTGTGTAGCAACCCAAGGAAGCATGTTTGCCTTTGTCACTTGCTCCCACCCTGAGGTCTTTCTACACATGTTAACCACATCAGGGTTAGTATATTGCTGATGCAAAGACAATGTTTTCATGAGTGATCTTTACGGAAGGAGGAATGCTGTGCACTGTGGAAGTTCTTCTCTAAAGGAAGCCTTTTGTGATCAACAATGTGGTTCTTGAAGAGCTCAATGAGGCTGTTGAATGTTCAACACCTGGCTATAGAATCTTAATTTTTCCCTCAGTACTAAATTTAAGTTCTTTCTGTCATGTTCTGTTTCCTGTCAACCAAGAAAATACTTTCGTAAAAAGAGTATTCATCTGATATAGGCCATTTTGCTTCCCTAACCTGTTGGGACGTGTTGCAGGAGTCTTAATTTTCTGAGTCTGACATTTTGAAGATCACAGAAGGTCTGTCAGCTCCTTTCTCCCTTGCATTTCTCCCTTGCTCCATATTCCTATGATACCTCAAGTTTTGTATTCTCATCTAATCATCAGTACTCTCATGTAATCTTCAGTCGAGGTAGCTTCTTGACTAATTGCCTTTGATGGTGGGATTTAGAGAAAAATCAACTCTTGTTTCTTGTGCTAAGCAAATGACTAAGAAAGTCTTTTTTCAGAGAGTAGCATCACCTCTTTAAGTTTGGTTGACACAGCTAAACTTCTCATACTGTCCTTGCTCAGTAGCTAATAAAAACTCAAACTGGGTGCAAAACAAGACATTTCTGAATTTACCTAAACAAAAATTTCACTCAATTGAAGGCTGGCCACTCTTAGAGGGCCTTGGGTGATCACCTAGCTTGGATATAGAAATCTGTTTGTAGAAAGGAGACCTGTGAAGAGTCCTGCTGTGGACAGAGCTCTGGGTCTGTACTGAACAATACAGTAAAAGCAGTAAACAAAAAGGCATAGCTTGCTCTCTGCCTCTCTCTCTCTCTTTCCTTCTCCATTCCCCTTCTCTCCCTGTAATCCCCTCTTCCTCTCCCTCTTCTTTCCCCTTTCCTCTCCTTTCCCCCTCCCTCCCCTGACCACCAGGCAATTGTGTCTGGATCATTGTGTACTAGAGGACTTTTCTTGACTTTTTTAAAAATTTATTTATATTTTTATTAATTACAGTTTATTCACTTTGTATTCCAACTGTAGCCCTCTCCCTCCTCCCCTCCCAATCCCACTCACCCTCCCTCTTCTCCACCCATGTCCCTCCCCCAGTCCACTGATAAGGGAGATCCTCCTCCCCTTCCATCTGACCCTAGTTTATCAGGTCTCATCAGGACTGGCTACATTTTCTTCCTCTGTGGCCTGGTAAGGCTGCATCACCCTGAGGGAGAGGTGATCAAAGAGCCCGCCACTGAGTTCATGTCAGAAACAGTCCCTGTTCCCTTTACTAGGGAACCCACTTGGAGACTGAGCTGCCATGAGCTACATCTGAGCAGGGGTCCTAGGTTATCTCCTTCCATGGTCCTTGGTTGGAGTATCAGTCTCAGAAAACACTCCTGGGCCCAGATTTTTTTTCTCTCCTTGTGGAGCTCCTGTTCCCTCCAAGTCTTTTTATCTCCCCCTTCTTCCATAAGATTCCTTGCACTCTGCCCAAAGCTTGGCCATGAGTCTCAGCCTCTGCTTTGATACCCTGCTGGGTAGAGTCTTTCAGAGGCAAGGCATGGGTGTTTTGTTTTGTAGCCAGAAGTTTCTGTACCCTTGTTAAACTTGGATTGTGCAGTACTATCTCAAGAGTAATATGAGCAGAAAATTATTACAATATAGAAATGGAGGTCAAAGATGAAAATGGGGTTTTACAAAGTAGATTTCAAAGTCAAGTGCTGTTCTCTAAAGCTATATACAAGGCTGAAAAAATATAATTATACTTTACATTTCCTCAAATCAGGACTGCTTTATGTGTTCAATTAGAAAGGCTATATTTAGCACTAGGACCAAATTTCAGTCCTCTTAACAAGACTCGAGACAGGCTTGAAAGAGTTAATGCTTATTGAGCATTATTCATAAGCAAATGGAGCTGGCATAGCAACAGCTTCTCCCCAGGGAGGGGAGGGGAAGGGACACAAGATTCACAGTCCTTGGCTAGCCTAGCTGTATTGTTTACTCTCCACCCCACCAAAGGGCACTGCTGTGGTGAAGAGAGTACAAGCTCCTAGGTTTGGGATGCTGAGCATAGACAGCCCCATTTAGTGACTCTTCCAGAGCGCTAAGGCAGCCCTTCAGTGCGGCTGAGTTGTTGATACTATTAACATTCTATGCTTTTGGCTTTTCGTGAATTGGGCAGGAGCGCCTGGAAGCAATGATGCGTCGGTCCCTAGAGCGTACACAGCAGGTAGAGCTGAAGAAGAAGTATTCATGGGGAGGATTATCGGCCTCAGGGCCCGGAGGTGAGTCTAATGCTATCTGTGCATTGCAGGACCCCTATGGGAGATGACAAGCATGTCTGCAGGATTGGAAGATCCTGTGCACAGCTTTATAGGCACCTTTTCAGATGTTTAAACTGCAACACTTCCTGTATGTGTATACATTTCTCATAAAGAGGAGCTGTCATTCTTCTTGCTATCAGATGCTTGAAGCATGAATACTGGGTTTTGGGAAAGAGCAAAAGAAAAGCAAATAAAATAAATACAGAGCCTGGTAGCTGGACTGGGCACACACAGGTCCAAAAATAATCTCATTTCAGGAGAGGCACAGTCACAGCTCTAGATGTGACTGGAAAAATCACGGCAGTTACTCGCTAAAAGCTGGACATTTTCCTTCATTTTGATTTTTTTTTGTTGCTTTTTTATTTTATTTTAAAGCAACTTATTTATTTCATTATCTAATTCATATCATCTTTAAATTTCCAAAAGCCTAAAGTATGGATTATTACTACTATCAGGATGACTTTTCCCTCTTTTCAATGTCATAGTATATTTCATTGATCTCAGTATTATGCAGGAGTTGTGACTACCTCTTTCTGAGAGCAGATGTTTAAATTACAGTCTCTTAACTTTGCCATCTTGTGCTTTTAACCATTTGGCAGTGAATACTCTTTTTCTTTTCTTTGGAAAAGTCAATAACTCATTTGTTATTTTTCTAATTTCTTTATTAGAAACTTAAATGCAACAACAAATTGGAAGTTTTTCTTTTTTTACCTCTCTTTGCTCTGATTTTTTTTCCTGTGTAGGTGAATCAGAAAATACCCCACCCCCTCCTCTAACTTTAGCAGCCAACACCCTCCCTTCGGACACAGGGACCACTACAGCTGCTGCCGAGTCCACCAACGGTATACTCTACCATACATAGTGTTCTGTGATAACTGTGTATGTCTCAATTGTGAAATCACTCAAAAGTGAAATCATTTTCACAATTGATTTCTTAGTCTGACTTGTCATGACTTTTCCCCTTAGAACTGTGAACAACATGCTCATATGTTTTTGTTCTTTTGTTATAACAGAGCTGCATGCCTTATATCTTAGTGTCCTGGAGATATTTCATCCTCAGCTCACTAACTTCTGTCTTTATAAAATCTCATCCGTATTTTACTTTTATCCATTTAGGCATTTAACAGTCTCAGTCATCCTGTTTTAGATATCAAGGAGCAATGCACTTTCATTACTTCTGGTGAAAAACCAGCAATCATACTGATTTCTGAATAGAATCCTTGGGTTTGTTAATGTAATGTAATGGATTTCTGGAGAAGGGTTTGAGAGGCAGGTAGGGAATTTATCACTACTAACAGGAAGAATACACATAATGAGACAACTGGGCTTTGTGCCAGACTCCATCTCTCTGTGTAAAAGATACAGTACATGGAAAATACACAACTGGGAAATTTTATGGTCTAGAATAAGAACAGAACTAGCAAAACTTTGTTCTCATTTAATAATGACTTTAGAAATGCTGTATAATTTTGGCTGGTAAAATGAAAATGAGATCTAGAAGGTATGTGATACTTACCAGAAACATTGAGAGACATCATAATAGTAGGAATAAGTGTCTTTATTTCTGGCATTTTTGACACAGAATATTCTTATTGTTAGTCCTAAGTAGTACAGATTTTGCTTTATGGGTTGAAACTCCATCTTCCCAATAGAAAAGCTCGTAACAAGGTGAGGCGAGTGACTCAGACGTACAACCTATGGGAATGCCAAAAATATCAAGATGAAATAATATTTTAATGTTGTATTTATAAAAATTAAACCACAGAACAGTCCATGTTAAACAGAATAATGAATTGCCTTTCACTTTCTCTCTCTTCCTCTCCTGTGTTTCATCAGGGAACCTATACTAAGCAAGCACTCTACCACTGAGCAATATCCCCAAACTAAACACTGAATTTCCAAGTACTAGTGCTATGCCAAGCCATATTAGAGCCGGAGGCAAAAGGGAAAATGTGTACAGTTATATACCTAGTTTTATCATTTCTAGTGGCTGCTTATGTTTCCAGAAAGTTAAAGTAAATAAAAGCTGAAGAGTGGGAGCTGGGAGCAGTGGCTCATTCCTGTAATCTCAGCACTCTGAGAGGCAGACGCAGGCAGATCTATGTAAATTCGAGGCCAGCCTGGTCTACAAAGCAAGTCTACAACAGCCAAGGCTACACAGAGAAATGCCTATCTTGGAAAAAAATTGATGAGTGGGAATGTTAAAATCCAAGACATCATTTCAAGTATAAGTATTTTATATATCCTCAATTAAAATGTGTTTGATTTTAACTTAATTAAAATTTTTTAAGATTGTCACTTTGTCAACAAAAATTGTCAGATATGAGGAACATTTGAAAACATGAGTTTTCAAAATTTTGAAAATATTAAGAGTTAGCTTCCTTGACAGCAATGTGTGCAGTTTTACTTTTGCCTTAGGTTCTGACATAGCTTCACAGGACACTGTCAGTACTTTTCTGTTGGCTGTAATGATTTCATTTAGAAGCCAATCTAAAACAGTGACTGGAACAAAAGAACACCAAATCTAGGGTCAGTGTTTAAAGTTTTCCTATACTGTTAAAGCATTTGCAGAAGAGCCGCAGAAAAGGTGCTATCTCTTAAAAATAGAAAGAAAATCTACAACTGGTAAAGTTAGTGCTTCTTTAAACACAACTCCTTGCATTACAAATTACATACTCTTTTCAACTTAAGCCTCAAATAACCATCAGGAAAAGTTCTGTTTCAATACATACAGTTTTAGTGAAGATGTTGGCTGTTTCTAAGAACAATTGTCCTTGGGTCTAGGTTAGTTCTATTTTTATTTGATATGGACGCAAGAAAACACTAGGTGGGATTAGCATGGTTTTAGTTGAGTATCTGAGTGTTTGAGCATTTAAATTAAATTAGAGAAGAGCACAGTGAAGAAATTGAAAATCAGTGGCTGCATTAGCGGAGGTGTCAAGATCAGGAAAATGGAAGCAGTGTGCTGTGCTGCAGTGGAAAACCACTGGACGTGTGTGGATGAGGACAGGAAGGACACTTGGAGATATGATTGCACAGGCTACAGTGATGTGAAAACCAATGACTTTAATGAATGCATTTCTCTGCAGCATGTGGCAAACTTTCAGCCTCAGCCATGAATTTGCCAAAGCAGCCGGAGCCTCCCATGAGTAAACGCTTGTCTTCATCCACCGTGGCAATATCTTATTCCCCAGACCGAGGCAAGTGAATGGGTAGACCTTGTCTCTCCAGTTTGCTTCTTTCTGGTGTGAGCATCCTAACATTGTCCTTTGTGAAAGCCTCCTGTCAAGCTTTCTATAAATCTTACCACTGTCCTAACCTCTAGGGTCTGGCTAACAGGATTTGGAAAGTGGTATTGTTCTATAAGGAAAGGTCATTATTGATCAGTCGGAGTTGATATTCTCCCAGCCTGCAAGAATTATTCCATAGAGCATGGAGGATTTTTTTTTTTTTTTAGCTCCTGCTGGCTCAGTCCTGTAATATAATTGATTAGCCAGAGGAGAATTGATTAGACTTATCTGGAGGACTTAATAACATGGAAAAAAACTGGGACTCTGAAGTCATTCATGGTTTTTGTAGGGCTTCCTATTTTATAAATGAAAACAGAAAAACAGAAGTACGGAAATAATATGAGGATGCTTTTTCAAAAAGGGAAAAGATCAGTGGACTTTTTAGTCAGTATTTTGTTTTGGGAGACAGTCTCTATATACGGACATATACTATTTTCAGAACCTGAGTAGATAAAACAGCATCTGTGTTCTAATGGAGGGTCAGAAGAGCCATTAGAGACCTGAATTTTTGTCTTTTACTGTAGATAAGTTCCAAAGGAGGGCCCTCTTCTTGTGTAACATGCATATCCTAAAGCACTGATGAAGGAAAGTCAGGTACTAGAAGACTATTGAGGTTGTCAGGTCATCACCAAGGGGTAAGCAGGAAGAGGGTTGTGACTTGGAAGAGGCTGGTGGTCCTTTTTGGTTGTCATTCGCTGGCATTGACTTTATTCCTCCATCCTAGACCCATGATATGTGTAGCAGAGTGCACATATGTGTCATAATGCCGCTGATTTTCTGATGCCCATTTATTGGTAGCCACTAGAAACATGGAATGAAGGAAGAGTTTGAAGAGAAAATACTTAACACTTTTAACTCTGTGGCCATTCTAAACAGAAAATTTTAATTTCCGTACCATTTACTAAATAGACATCCAAACAATCTCTATTGCCATATATTTTATTCCCAAACTAAAACATTTTAGTTGTTGGATTTTGTTTTTTCTTCTCATTTTTTTTGAGTGTTTGTTGTTTGTGCTTTTCTGTTTGAGGCAGGATCTCATTCCATATTCCAGATTGTCCTAAACTCCTCATATTACTACCCCTACTCCCAAGTGCTAGGTGTAAATCATCACATCTAGTGGTCATTGAATTTTGGATCATGATTTCTACCTACTGTTTTCCATTAAATCCAGTAATTTGTTGGCCATTATTTTCATGGTTTTTTGTCTAATTTTCCCTTACTTTAAAAATTCGTAAAAGGATAGGACAGCATTTATTTTTATACCTTCATAGGATGGTACTTTGCATTTTTTAAAATCACTGTTTTAAAATATTTTATATATTTACATTTCTATTTGTATTGAAAATAGATTCTTTTCTCACACAATACATCCCAACGACAGTTTCCTCCTGCTCCAGTCCTCCCAGCCCTCCCCCCCCCCTTTTCCTTAGATCCACTTTCCCTCCATTTCTTCTTCAGAAAAGAGCAGGTCTCCAAGAAAGCCTATATTTTTGTAGGCATGATCTTTCTTTTTCCAGTGTTAGATGTATTTAGTTAGTAAGTGAGTTCATATAAATTTGGAAGGGGGGTTAATTCTCTTCATCTAATACAGGTCTTATGCTTGTTTTTTTGTTTAGATTCTTACTGAATTCTCCTGCTTCAGTCCACAAATGAGGTGCATACCATTACATATTGCTAGGGTCACTGTAATAGTGTTTTGAATTAATTCTGATGTCATAAGAGAATGAATGAATTCTCCTAAACTCTTAAGTAATGTTTTATTTGTTTGGGTTTAGCAGGACAAACCCCCAAACCATTCTTTTTTAGAATTATTTTTATTTCCAGATTTGTTCTGCCACCAAAAATGCCATCATTCACTATCTTGTTTAAACATTCTTTTCTTTTCTTTTATTTTTGCTTTTTAAAAATTTAATTCTGCCCCTCAGCTCACCATATGCAACTTAGTTTCATGGAAACTTTTCTTGTTTCAAGACTGCTGAAACCACCCAGGCTTTTTTAGCCAGAAACAGAAGTACATACATGCTCTCTGAGCAGGCCAGTGACTCAGATAAAAGAGGCCAAGTTGTGAAGTCAAAGAAAATGCCTGAAACGGTTTTGATTAGCCTTGGATTAATTCCTGAACTTTTGCATTTTGCTTCTCATTTGCTGGCTTTATAAAATGCTTTCAATGGTTAGTAGCATTTTCTGCCTGATAGTATTTTGCTGTTGCTGTTTGTTTTAAAGATGAATAATATATAGGGGAATAAATTATTTTTTTACTGGTGGCATATGAATCAGGTGGAAAATGAACTTGATGGGCTATGGAGGTTAGTAGACTTTTTTTAGGAGATAGTTTGAATAGATTGGTATATAGATCTTTCTTTCTCCCTGGAGTACCACTGCTGGCTCTGCCATTCATTATTGCTCATATAGAAAGTGGAAGATTTTTTTTTTCATTTATTGTAATGAAAACCATGTATGGTGGTAAATGCTTACAATGCAGCTTCTCAGGAGGCCTAAGTAGGAAGATCATGATGAGGGCAGTTTGGGCAACATAGCAAGACCATGTCTCAAAAATTTAATATTAAATTATCACGAGGATTAAATGATATCATAGTATACATAAAATAACACAGTAGTTGGCACAGCATAAGAGCTTAACAAACATCTAGAGCCTTCTACTCAAAATGTGATCCATGGACCAGTAATGAGAAAGGCAGCTCTGAGGTCCTCTTTAACCTGCATGTTAAAGTCTGAGAAACACTGGACCAGACCATCAGTGGCCTTCCTTTACTAAATAAGATTATAACATGAAATCAAGATTTAGGAGGGCAAACATTTTCTTTATTTGTAGATGAACAGCACAGTGTCCATATGAAGGCTGAGCCTGGACTCCATTCCCAAGAAACAGTGTATTCACTGAAAATTATATCAAGTTACATAGGATCTATTCTTATTAATGACTTTTTGGGGGAGGATGAGATCTCATGTAGTCCAGGCTGGTTTTAATTCACTAAAGCAACTGAAGCTGGCTTTGAACTCCCGATCCTTTTGCCTCTATCTCCCAAGTATTGAGATTGCCAGTATGTCTCACTATGTCTATCTATAAAACCTCTTAAGTGATTATGATGTGATTTGGCAATTCTACTCTTGGATATAGAGCCGGAAAAATTAAAAACATTTCAAAGGTAAATGTTTTTAGTAGCATTATTTACAGTAGCCACAAGTGAAAACGATTTGAATGTATAAAAAAATGAAGTATACCTATAAAGTATAATATTTAGCTTTAAATAAGAAAGGAATGCTGATAGATGATACTCAATAGATGAAGTTTGAAACTATCAGTAAAAGAAAGCAGTCACAAAATGCCATGAATCATATGATTCTGTTTATATAAAATGTCTGAAATGTGCAAATCCATAGAGACAAAAAGTAGATTGTTTCACATGGAGAGAGAGGAAGAAAGGTTAGTTTATTGCTTAATGGATAAAAGGTTTCATTTGGGAGCCATAAAATGATTTGGAATTATAGTTATGGTTGTGGTTATGATTGTGAATATACTAAAAATCACTGAACTGGACATTTAAAGAGGAGAGTTATATGGTATGTTGATTCTACCTCAACAGCAAACCTAAATTCTTAACCAATAGGAAGAATCCTCATTTTGAGGAGAAATGTTTCAGGGATACCTAAGACTAAGGCCAGTTTTAGTGATTTGCTCTGAAGATTCAACATACAGGTATACTCGATTCTTTTATTTATTATGATGAAAGGATATATATATATATATATATATATATATATATATATATATATAACAAAATCCACAAAGGGGAAAGAAATGAAGGGCAAAGTCTAGGAAAGACAAAGCACAAGCTTCCAGAATCTTTCCAGTAGAGTAACTCAGGATATGTTTCCTGAAGTGAGTTCAGACAAGAATGAGTTGCCTGGCAGGAAAGTTTGTTAGATATTTGACGATACTTTTTACAGGGATTTGACCATGTGAACCCCTTGTCCAGTATGTATCAAGATTCTATACTTTTGAAATGAAAGATACTTGGATTGCTTTTGCATACAGTTAAGGCACGATAAATCATCCAGTCACCAGCTAATGTTGGGAACCTTGACTGAGTCTTAGATTCCCAGACATGGTTCAGAGACCCAGCATAGAAGGTTTGTCTTAGGCAGCCATGTTGCCTCCTTGTCCCTTCTGAAGCTTTTTCACCTGGCCCCCGCACAGCTCTGTCCAGTAAGCTGAAGCTCGCCTGACCACCTTCAGGTCGGAGGCAATGTTACAATGTTATGGGCATGCACAAGAAGCGTAATTCTTGAGAGCTTGTGAGTTTCTATGAAAAAAAAAAGAAGAAGAAGAAGCCAAGAACTTTGGGGAACTCAGAACAGGAGATTCATTGATCAAGAGACATATCCACCTATGTGAACTCCCACTGTAGTTTCTCTCACTGCCCCAGGAGGCTTAGTACACTGGTAATAATTCATTTCAGCCTATGAATTCAGAGAGACTGCCTGAGGCTATCAGTCCCAAAGCCCCATTAATGTTGTTAACACTGGCTTATCTGTATGGTGAGTGTGAATAGTATGTGAATGGGAACTATACCAAAACTGGCCCATCACAGATACCTCAGTCATACTGTCACGTTCAGTCTAGACCCAAAAATCTGTGGTCACAGTAGCTTGCAAAGACATCATGGGAAGTTTCCTCTGAAAAAAGAGAACTTCTAGGAGCAATTCTGGAAAACAAAGATCACAAATATAGTGACAGTGTCCCCCATGCCACTATAAGCTAAGGGTTTTTTTTTTTGTATTCTATTAACCAATCAAAACTTTATTTCTCAATTATTCCTTACACTTGAATAAGCTTCTTTTAAAAAGGACAGAGCATTTTTATGGGTGGAAGAAGAGGAGAAGAAAATAGAAAAAATTTTAATTCAGCTTAATCAGAAAGACATATTATGTTTAGAAATTATTAAGAATCAAATCCTAAATTTTCAAAGAACTTACCTTAGATGTATGTACTAGGATGAGGTAAGTAAGTAGAATCAAGCCATAGTTCATTGATATAAACTACAGCTAGTGTTAAAAATCAAACAGAAAATGACACTTTAACAACCTTTTTTAGACTGTAGCTTTTGTAATCAAAATTTTGGTAAAGGATCTTTCATGAAGATTTAGTGAAAATGTTGGCCAGGGCTATACCATCTGAAGGCCTGACCCATGTGAGACAGGCCTGCATCAAAATTATAGCACTGAAGAGTGGCTTGGAATTTTTGGATGGTGCCATCAGAGACCCTGCCCTGTGAACATTTATATGTAACCCAAGTGGTCCAGTAGTATTCCAGATGTTTCACATAGAGACCTAAGGGGGGATGTATTTGAGGAGTCCTAGTTAAGTTTAAAATGACAATGTATATCTCTTCTGGAAATTTCATCTTTTCAGACTCTTAATTTTAGACAAAAATACTTTGAAAAAACAAAAATTAGTTTGAAATTTGTTTTGGTTTCAGTACTTAGTTCCAACCCACCCACTGATGACAAAACCAAGGAAAGGCTGTTTTGTTTTGTTTTTTTTTTTAATTTTTTTTCTCCATTTCCATTAAAGGAGAAAACTAAAACTATTCCCTGACTGTGATTTTTACCTCAGTTTAGGTAGCATGGCCAAAAAGTAGTCAAGGAATACCCTGAGGCAATACTCTTGGAGTTGCAGTAGTTATGTTCAAATTCTGTCGGCAACTGTCGCCTCTCATAGCAGAGAACATCTTGTCTGTTTTATACCATGCCCGACAACATCACAGCCACACAAGGACCTCAGGTTCACTCTCCCCCTCCCAAGCAATTTTCTTTTCTTTATTTTTGTGAATTGGTGTTACTGTAGTAATTCCCACTTCTGATGTCAATTGTTACTGGGGGGGGGGGGTTCCAAGAACACCAGGGTTCACTCATTTATCAGTAGAACTCAGAGAACTCCTAGCAATGATTTATTACAACCAAGATATACAACCAAGTTAGCAAAGGGAAGAGCGCGTGAGGAGTAGAGGAGACCAGGCCTAAGTTACCAAGGACCTCCTAAAAGAGTCATACAGGATATGCTTCATTTAGCAATGCACGGAAAGTATCGCTAACAGAGGAAGCACTCTACAGATGGAGTCATACCCTTAGTTTTCACTAGGGACTAGTCATGTAGGCACCCTTTACCAAGCAGATACCCAGACCTTACACACTTAGAATGCATTATTTGTACAAACAGGTTGGGGGTTGGTTGGTTTGTTTGTTTTAGCACTCGTCAGTGAGTGATATGAACCTTCCTACCCAGACCTTACACACTTAGAATGCATTATTTGTACAAACAGGTTGGGGGTTGGTTTGTTTGTTTGTTTTAGCACTCGTCAGTGAGTGATATGAACCTTCCTAAAAATCTAAGGTCCTAGATAGTAGCCAAAATTCAACCTTGTATGCAGACATGCGAAGATAGCAGTCAGGACTTGTGTGTTCTTCCTGAATAGTAAAATTGAGGCTTAGAGACACATTGGTGCCCTGCCCAATGTCACCAAGCTATCAGATGGCAGTGCAAAGTCTGCTTAGCTCCAAAGTGCATTATCCGCTCAAATGAACTTGACATTGGAATCTTGTGGTCTTATTCAAGATGAGATCTATCCTGTGGATAGTAGAAAAAGCATATTTCAAAAATGTGGATTAAACATGACATTTTTAAAGAAGTAAGTTCTTTTCAACCTCTGATTCTCTTGCGTTTTCTATCTGTGTTTCCTGTATTGTTTGGCTATTACAACTGTAACTCTCTAGTACCCCATGCCTGTTTTCATTTAGTTCTTGGCAGCCCTGTCAAATCTTTATACAAGTCCTCTCCAACCCGGGCCACTGAGAGAAAGAAAGGTACACCTACATCTGCCATGGGAGATACTGAGAAGGGAGCTGTGGCAGGAGCAGAACCTTCACTGGTAAGTTTAAATGCCCTCTTTTCACTCTTTTCTATACTGTAGTTTGTCTGACATTGTATTTTCACCATTGACCTGGGGTCTCTTTCTGTCACTCTTCAGGGACTAGAGGATGCATTTGGTTTAAGTTTTTACCAAACTTTGCAATCTCCAAAATCTTCATGTCTTATAGCAGAGTCCCAATGATATTGTTGTAATAATACAGCCCGTTCTTCCAGAGGACACAAGTCAGAATGAGTGTTGCAAGGTTCCTTTCTGCTTCTTCAAGGCTTTTAGGTTCTAGGAGTCTTGCCTCTGTATGCAACCAAAACTGAGGCTTTGTTCTAGTTGAGCCTTCACTCACAGTAGCCTTTGAATGTTTTTATGTCATATGGACACTGCAAGTAAAATGACTGTTGAGCAGGTACGTGCAATTCTATATATTTATTTAGAAATTATATATGTCATATTATTTGTTATCATTTGCTGCATAGCAAAGTACTCTAAACGTTGAAAGATTAAACAAATATGTCTTTACTCATTAAAACAAATATGTCTTTACTCATAAGTTCCTTGGATCTGAAATTGAGGTTATCTCAATTAAGAGCATGATAATTTTGGTAAAGGGTCTTTCATGAAGATTTAGTTAAAATGCTGGCCAGAGGGCTGGAGAGATGGCTCAGAAGTTAAGAGCACTGTCTGCTCTTCCAAAGGTCCTGAGTTCAATTCCCAGCAACCACATGGTGGCTCACAACCATCTGTAGTAAGATCCGATGCCCTCTGCTGTCCTGAGGCACACATGCAGGCAGAACACTGAATAAATAATAAATAAATCTTAAAAAAATAAAATATTTAAAAAAAAAATGCTGGCCAGAGCTATACCATCTGAAGGCCTGACTCGTGTGAGACATTCATTACAGGGCTACTGAAGGATGGACAGCCTCAGTTCCTTACTATAAGCCTTTCTGCAACCCTACTAGTGAGCACAAAATGGCTGACTTCTACCAAAGCAAACAATCCAAGAGACAAGCTACAAAAGCGAAACTGTAATGCCTTTAATTTCCAACTTGTGAATTAAGAGTTATTCAGGTCACTAAAAGCAAGTCTCTATGATCTATATTCATAGGAAGGAAATTGAGTTCCACCTATTGAATGAATCAATATACATAATTAATTGTGTTGATTATGTATCAGTTGTTCATACATAAAAATTTATGTTAAAGCTACTACATATTACTATTGAACTTTTTAGTTTTGTTCATTATTCATTATTTTTATTATCTGAAGTCTTGGAGAGCAAATCCAGGAACTTATACATACTACATAAGTAGTCTACCACTTATCTTAAATCCTTGGCTCTGTTGAACACTTTGTAAAAAAAAAAAATCTTTTCAAATTCACGGGTGCTCTGAAATATTTAAAATAGAAGATAGTACATCGGACTCTTAGATTTTCAGGAAGATGGATTATTTGTGGAAGAAGGTTGCCATTTGTAGGGAAAAATGAGTACTTGTTACAGAATTGTATAGTAAGGAAAGAGGTTGAAGCTCTTCTTATAGGCTAGTCAGTGATGCCCATTCCCTTCTGCCAAGAGACTTAAAGCGAAAAATGGAGAGAAATATGTGTTTTTTCACTCTACATTACATGTATGCCTCAGAGTTTACAACTGAGCATCTTGGATATTAAAATCACCTTGTGGTAAAAGTTTTGCAATAAGTATATTTTTGTTTGTTTGAATTTAATGTTTTAAGTTATTGAAATTATTATTTTCTAATTTTTTAAAAAATTAATTACTATTATTTAGTACAATTTATTCATTTTGTATCCCGGCTGTGCCCCCCTCAAATTATTTTATTCTTTAAGATTATAATTACATCAATTCTTCCTCCAAGCTCTCCCATATACTTCTTGCTCTCTTTCAAATTCATGGCTTCTTTTTTACATTAATTGTTGTTACATATATATATGTATATGTATCTTTATATGTATGTGTATTAATATATATAATATATATTCATATTCATTCCTAAGTACATAACCAAGTATGAGATAGCCCTCTTTTGAGTTGTTAATTAAGGTTATCCAAAAGACTCCAAAACGTTATAGGCTATTTCTCTTTGCCTTGGTTATCTCCCAGAGGTGGAAAGTAAGTCCCCATTGCTAAAAACACCATGTACTTCAGACCCAGAGCCCAGAGGCTTCTGAGATAGAAGTATATGTTTTTGTATTCTTTCCAGTTCCTATATGTTTAGGGCCACAATATGGTTATGTTTCTTCTTACCTCTTGGTAAGACAACAAATTGCAGGGCAAAGGATCTCCATGTTGAGGCACAAAATAATAATTTCTAACTTGATGACCTAAATGTAATGATCTCACAGTATCACAAATTTCTACAAAGATTCATGTCACATGAAGATTTGGGCCTTTATATTGATACCTCTGTATGGTATCAGTCCTATATGGGATAGTTTTTCAGTTATAGAAGTAGTGCCAGTCCTAAGATGCTCAATCCCCATTCAGAAAGGCAAAGAGGATGGACATCAGAGGAGGGAGAAAAAGGGAACAGGACAGGAGCCTACCACAAAGGGCCTCTGAAAGGCTCTACCCTGAAGGGTATTGAGGCAGATGCTGAGACTCATAGCCAAACTTTGGGCAGAGTACGGGGAATCATATGAAAGAAATGGGAGATAGTAAGACCTGGAGAGGACAGGAGCTCCACAAGGAGAGCAACAGATCCAAAAAGTCTGGGCACAGGGGTCTTTTCTCAGACTGATACTCCAGCCAAAGACCACTCATGGAGATGACCTGGAACTCCTGCACAGAGGTAGCCTATGGCAGTTCAGTGTCCAAGCGGGTTCCATAGTAATGGGGACAGGAACTGTCTGACAGGAACTGATTGGCCTGCTCTTTGATCACCTCCCCCTGAGGGGGAGCAGCTTTACCAGGCCACAGATGAAGTCAGTGCAGCCACTCCTGATGAGACCTGACAGACTAGGATCAGAGGGAAGGGGAGGAGGACCTCCCTTATCAGTGGACTAGGGGTGGTACACAGGTGGGGAAGAGGGAGGGAGGGTGGGACTGGGAGGGGAGAAGGAGGGAGGGAGCTACAGGAGGGATACAAAGTGAATAAACTGTAATTAATAATAAAAAAGAAGTAGTGCCAGTCATGGACTGTGGTTATCATATTCCTTGACCTCTACAGGTGGAGAAAACGAAGAAGGGACGAGTGACACCTTCTGCATCCTCCGGGATTATTGGGTCCCCGCTGAGAAGATGCGAGTCTCCTAAAGACATTACTAAGAACTCATCTTCTCCTGTGAAATCCAAGTAAGCATATCTTCCCTTGCCAGAACTCTGATGGCTAGTCAGTTTAACTTAGTTTAGTTTCATCCAACATTGCTGCTTCTGTTCTGCTAAAAGCATGACCAACAAGAAGGGGTGAGCAGGACAAATGCCCACCTTCCAGGTATGTGTCTTCATGGTTATGTTTCTTCTGGATAAATGATGACCATTTATAAGTTTGTTGCTTGGTATGATATGTTCACCATTTTCTCTTTGGAACCTTAAATTCCATTTTTCTTGTCTTTATTTTCTCTGGAATTATCCTTTCTCTTTTGATGGACCAGGTTTAGCTCTTTATTGAAGGGATTACATGGTGTGTGGGCACCTGCTCACCATCTCCTATTATTGGTGATTAGCAATTTTGTTTTGGAGACAGAGTCTCATGTAACCAAGGATGGCCTTGGACTGATCTTTCTGCCTCTGCTTCTACAGTGTTGGAACAATAGGTATATGTTACCACACATAACAACATTTTCATATAGAACACATAACTTTTAGTAGGGATAGATAAACTCAACAAAGAGAATATAAATAAAAAACAAATTTATCATCCCTGTCCTAAGTTACTAAAATTTTTACCAACAGTAATTGACAAGAGTAACTCAGTAAAGGGTCAATGAAATGGTTTAGTTGCTAAAGGTGCTTGCCACAAAAGCCTGGCTGCCTGAGATTCATACTTGGATCCCACTTAAAAGGGGAAGGAGAGTTGTCCTCTGGCTACTACAGGTTGTACCATTGCACATATCTGCCCATCATGCACACACACACAAATAATAAATAAAAGAGTAATTTAGTAACAACTCAATCCAGGAGTGTAGTAGAAAGGTATGAGTTTAAGATATTAAGAAAGAAGGAACAATGTGGTTTTAATATGGAAAAATAGAAACTGTTTTATTGGGGGTTTTTTTGGTTGTTTGTTTTTGTTTTGTTTTTTAGTCTTTTAGAGGTTTTTATTGTTGTTAGTTGATACAAGGTGTCTTTAAGCCCAGGAAAACCTTGAGTCATAATCCTCTTGCCTCAAATTATTCAGTGGCTGGGATTATAGTGTCTGCCCCCATGCCCAGTTTACTCAGACGTTTTTCTATGCGGGGTTAAATAAGGTCATCTTCATTGGGGCAAGTATAAAATGTACTTTGAGTATATGTCCCTCAATGTAACATTTGAGTGGAAACTTGCATGAAAGAGGTGGCAGGCCTCAATTGGAGCCTTGTTAATCTGAAGCTCATTTGCATTCTATCTGAATTTTATGTTCAGTTCGTGGTCTTCCTCAAAACTGCTTTAGGCTGGGGACTGTCTTTATTTCTTGTACAACAGGTTTTCAGTATGTGTCTGTCTTAGTTCATTAGAACTACTTGGATGCTTCACATTTTAGAGTTGCTTAGGCTTGGGGGTGCTTGCATAGACATTATATGGGTTAAGCAACCTTAATCTGACAATTTGAAATTTTCGAGCAGTGGCATGATGCTCAAAGAGCTTTGAAATATGGAGCATTTCAGACTTCAAAACTTTCTATTAAGAATGATCACCTGGAGACTGAACTGTGTCTGTGGGCTACATCTGAGGCAGGGGTCTAGTTCCTCTCTATTCATGGTCTTTGGTTGAAGCATCAGTGTCTGTAGGGCCCCCTGTGCCCAGCTTTTTTGGTTTTGTTGGTCTCCCTGTGGGGCTCCTGTCTCTTCCGGATCATTCTATATTCCCCTTCTTCCATAAGACTTCCTGTGATCTGTCCAATGTTTAGCTGTGTCTCTGCATCTGCTTCAATCCCCTGCTGGTTGGAATTTTTTTTCCAAATTTTCTTTTATTTTTTTTATTAATTACAGTTTATTCACTTTGTATCCCAGCTGTAGCCCCCTCTGCCATCCCCTCCCAATCCCTTTCTCCTCCTTCATCTTCTCCCATGCCCCTCCCCAAGTCCACTGATAGGGGAGGTCCTTCTCCTCTTCCCTCTGACCTTAGCCTATCAGGTCTCATCAGGACTGGCTGAATGGTTTTCCTCTGTGGCCTGGTAAGGTTGCTCCCCTATCAGGGGGAGGTGATCAAAGAGACAGCCACTGAGTTCATGTCAGAGACAGTCCCTGTTCCCCTTACTAGGATACCCACTTGGAGATTGAACTGCCATGTGCTACATCTGTGCAGATGTTCTAGGTTATCTCCATTAATGGTCCTTGGTTGGAGTATCAGTCTAAAAAAGGCTTCTTTGCCCGGACTTTTTGGATCTGTTGCTCTCCTTGTGGAGCTCCTTTCCCCTCCAGGTCTTTCTATCTCCCCTTTCTTTCATAAGATTCCCTGCACTCTACCCAAAGTTTGGTTGTAAGTCTCAGCATCTGCTTTGATTCCCTGCTGGGCAGAGTCTTTCAGAGACCCTCTCTGATAGGCTTCTGTCCTGTTCCCTGTTTTCTTCCTCTTCTGATGTCTATCCCATCTGCCTTTCTGAAAGATTGATCATCTTACCCAGGGTCCTCCTTCTTGATTGGCTTCTTTAGGTGTACAAATTTTAGTATGTTTATCCTATATTATATGTCTAATATCCACTTATAAGTGAGTAGATACCGTGTATGTCTTTCTGCTTCTGGGATATCTTACTCAGGATGATCTTTTCAGACAGTTTGAATCCAGGTCACCAGTACAGTCTTTTAGAGGACATATGTGGCAGGCTCCTGTCTTGTTCCCTCTTCTCTACTGCTTCCATTGTTTTACCTTCTAAATGAGAATGAAACATCTTCCCTAGGATCCTCCTTGTTGTTTAGCTTCTTTAGGTCTGTAGATTTTAGTATTTTTATCCTATATTATATGGCTAATATCCACTTATAAGTGAATATATAACATAGGTGTCTTTCTGCTTCAGGATGATCTTTTCCATCCATTTGCCTGCAAATTTCATTATTTCCTTGTTTTTAGTAGCTGAGTAGTATTCTATTGTATAAATGTACCATAATTTTTTATTAAAATTAGAAATGTATTTCTTTTTATTATTATTATCATTTCTTAATGAGAGAAGAAATAGTCTCTGACATGATCTTGTTTGCTTGCTTATTCCTTGTTCATTTCTCCCTGGTGGGATGATCTAGCCAGCCCACAGAAGAAGAGGATCTAGGCAGTCCTGAGGGGACCTGACTGGCTAAGGGTCAGACAGGAAGGGAGGAGGACTTCCCCATCAGTGGAT
The DNA here is from genome assembly GCF_030254825.1 of Meriones unguiculatus. Classification (NCBI taxonomy): domain Eukaryota; kingdom Metazoa; phylum Chordata; class Mammalia; order Rodentia; family Muridae; genus Meriones; species Meriones unguiculatus. The sequence goes on along the minus strand of NC_083369.1, from coordinate 141,278,769 downwards.
TAGGGGAGAAGAATAGGGGAAGAAGAGGGAGGGAGGATGGGACCTGGAGGAGATGAGGGAGAGGGCTACAACTGGGATACAAAGTGAATAGGTTGCAAATAATAATGACAATGTTAATAATACAATTGTTAATAAAATTATTATTATTAAAGGAAACATGGTAAAGAATAACGCTAATTTTTCATTTTGAATAAAAAAAAATGATCAGCTGGGCACCTGCTTGTAATCCTAGCACTCAAGGAGGCAGAGGCAGTTGGATATCTGTGAGTTCGAGGCCAGCCTGGTCTACAAAACTAGTCCAGGACAGCCAAGGCTACACAAAGAAGCCCAAAACATAACACATTTCACCCTGGTTCATGTTTATCTTAAGAGAATCATTCAGACTTTTATTTTATTATCTGTGAAAACATCACTAATATCCAGTAGCCACTGAGTATTTACTTTTTGATAACTCTAAAAAGAACATGCTGGGATCCCAGTGAGATGGCTCAGTGGGTTAAAGGTGCTTGTTCACTAAAGCTGAAAACCTGAGTTAGATTCCCTGGAACCCACATTATGGAGTGCAGGGTGTTTTGTGATCTATACTTGAGTGCACAACACACACACACACACACACACACACACACACACACGTGAAGTTTTTAAAAAGCATGTATAAAAAGCATGTGGCAGGCAGAGGAGTAATTCCAGTATTTGGGAGGTAGAGGTAGAAAGGTTGAGTTCAAGGTTATTCAAGGCTACATAGCAGGTTTGCAACAATCTGAGGCTATGTGAGACCCTCTCAAAGCAATAAAACAAAACAAAAAAGAACAGGGAACATGAAAGTGTTTTGCTTACTTAAATAAGCCAGACACAAAAGGACACATATATGATTCCACTCACTCTAATGAGTAAGATACCTTAAATAAGCAAGTTTATAGAGATAGAAAGTAGAATTAGAATAGCGGTTGCCTGGGGCTGAGAGAATGGGGGGTTGCTTCATAGAAATAGATGGTAGTAATGGCTATACAACAATACGAACGTTCCTACTGTTACACAGCTATTCCTTTAAAGATGGTTCTAATAGGCTAAGAGGTGGTTCAGTGTTGTAATCTCGCATTTGGTAGGCCAAGGCAGGAGGATCTGAAGTTCAAGACCAGTGTGCTATACATAGTGAGTTGAGGGCCAGCCTGGATACATACATGAGACCCTTCCTAATGTCTTATTATGTGTCTTTATCACAGTTTTAAAACACAGAGCCAGTTACCTAGCTTCTCTTCCAAATGGTGGTTCTAACTGTAAAGAAGTTCACTGAGCTGTATAGTCTTCGGGTCTGGTTAATTTTGGTATGTTTTGTTCCTGATAACAAAGCTTTAAAAAAAAAAATAAATAAATAAATAAATAAGCCAGGTTGTCTATTGCCATATGTTGAAACAAAACTGAATTGTAGTGTTTATCTAAAAAGGGGATATAGGAAATGCCCAATAACCTGTCTTACTTGTTTTGTATTGTAATAACAAAATAATTGAAGTTTGTTGTTTTATAAAGAAAAGAGATTTGTTTTGGATCATAGTTTTTGGAGGCATAGTAGTTGAAGAGCATTTGTTGGACTTCTAGTGAGGCACTCATACTGCATGGTAGAAAAGAAAAGTGGGCACATAAGAAATGTCACATGTGTGAGAGGCAGGGAAAGCTGGTCCATATTCTAACTTTGTATAGTATATAATCTAGTCCCAGAAAGTGAAGTTTTGATGGTGAGGTGACTCATTGTGTAAAAGAATTTGCCATCCAAGTCTGGAAACCTGAGTTTGGTGCCAGGAGCCCATGTAAAGGTAGAAGGAGAGAACTGACTCCTTAAAGTTGTCCTCTGGCCTCACATGTACACTATGGTATGTTCATGGACACACACACACACACACACACACACACACAAACACAAACACACCCTACCCACCCTCATACCCATACATATCCAAACCATGTTACCATCCTAAACATTGTCTCAAAACATAAATGAATTTAGGACATAGTATTACCAGCTGGATTTCTTAAAATATTTCTCTCTCTTCCAGGGACATCTTACAGATACCATGTATTTCTTTGGGATGAGTTTAGGGAGTATATTCTAAAACCTACAGTTTTTTTTTCTATAGAAGGATTAAGTTATTCAGTTTCTTTGAACAAAATTTCTTATGAAAAGTTCTGTGGTCAAGCTCACTACCTATTGTGCCTAATTTTGGTTTTCCAGGACAATTTCAAAAGGATCCCCACAGTCTCCGAAGACAGCAAAGCCTCCATATGTAGGGTTTCCTGGGAAGAATCGCTTTCCTCCCATTCCCAGTGAAGACACACTCAACAAGAAGGCAGAGAAGGAAAAGAGTAATAAGGAAAAGGAAGGTGCCATTGGTCAGCAGACCACTGGCCTACCCAGAGAAGAAACCGTGGAGAAGCACATGGTTGACAAGAATGCCGCTGTGAAGTTTGTAGCTGATAAACATGCAACTGAGAAGCAGTCTGCCACTGGAGGGAAGGCTGAGCACAGTGCAGGTAAACCTCTGTTGATGCTGCCAGTTAGCCTTGGCTTTCCTCTCACGGTTCTCCCTCTGTCCTTATCTATTTGCCATTCTCTCATGGTTCTGAGGATAGAGTGTTTCCCCTCAGGACAACATCATCCCCTTATGCTGTTTTTGTTGTTGTTGTTGTTTTTTGTTTTGTTTGTTTGTTTTTTGCATTGTTTTTTTTTTCAGGCTAGCTCATCATTTTTTAATTCTCCTTTGTTTTTTAGGAGACCTGGGCCTTACGGCTATGGGATTTCATAGGAGTGTTAATATGGGCTGCATACAGCCTGTATGTGCACTGCTGTATGACAAAGCACTAGCTTAAGTCCTTAAAGTCTCTGGCATGCAGTGAGTTTATGCATAAGGTAGTATTATGGAACTTGCTTGTAGTTCTGCCCTTAACTGTTTCCTGCCCTACATGCAGGGTTACACAGCTAGCCCACTGCGGCTTCTGCTCAGTGACTAATTGTAACCCTCCTTTGCAGTGTTTGCCATTACCACACTGAGTTAAATAGCTTAGTGTCCAGTTCTGTGAGAGTGAACTCACTGTGTTCATTTCCCCTGATCATTCTTTTTGCTACCACTTGTCTGACTGCCTCAGGAAAACCCACAGCAGGCACCACTGATGCAGAGGAAGCTGCAAAGATCCTTACTGAAAAGAGACGTCAGGTTCGGCTGCAGAAGGAGCAAGAGGAGAAAGAACGACTGGAGAAGGAAGAACAAGAGAGGTATACAGGCACTTAAACTGTGATCTGATGTAAAGGTGGGGTTGGAAAGATTAGCTTGCCTTTCTTCTTACAAGTTTTGTGTTGCCAAAACCTGGACAGAAGTATAGGAACCTAGATTGCAAGGGTTACACGGAAGGTGCTTAGAAGACTGCATCTTCTTCTGTGTGTCATTAACAGCTGCACTTTTTTAAGGACTTAGAAACTCATATTTCCAGGATCTAAATGTTACAGGTACCTTTTTCCCCCTTTTTGAATGTAGAGTGGAGACAACTCTAGTAGAGCTTTGAGGAGAGCTTGAACTTTGATGATAGATTGAGTCTCCCTGAAAGACAGAAGATTCTGGATATAGAAATCTTTACTCTGCTTCCCAAATGATCTTAACTCATGTTCAAAAGTCAGGGAAGAAAGAGAGTTAATCAGATTCCCACAGATAAGGGGCTGGAGAAAAGAGTCATCTCTCTAGCCCATGAGAATGAGTTATGTGGAAGTCCTCTCCTGGAGCACAACAAAGAATATTATTGCAGTGGTCTCTAAATGTTGGAGAGTGTTTGGGGAACATAATAAAAATGTACTGGCCCTAGTCTCATCTTTCTTTAGCAGTTCATCAGTATTTGAAAGCCATTATAGCAACAGCACCAGGATACTTTTATGTGATACTGGCAATACTGCTTTTTCTGAACTTTATGTTCAGAAAGGAAACACATGGTTAAATGACAAGGTCAATTTTATCACTACAAGGAGAATGTTCTTGGTATGTTCACAGAGTACAATCCTGTACCATTTAGAGAATCAGAACACGACAAGAAATAAGCAGTGCTGTAGCACTTCAAGATGATCCTTTAATAACATTATAAAATCTTTGTGGTTTCTGATTAAATGTTTGTTGATCTATTTTTTTTTGTTTGTTTGTTTCTTTACAATTGGATGATAGGTCCCTTCTTCACATTCTGAGCATCTCTGATTATTTTCTTACTCCAACTTTTTTATCAATATCAACATATTTCATTTTTGTTGGATGGTATGTTCAGGCTGGTATGGATAGGCTAGAGGGAAAGAAATAGGTAATGATGGGTAATGAAAGGAAAGTAATAGGTAATGATGAATCATGGAATTCCAAATGACAGAGTGGTAAAGATAGCTACAGAGATATACCATCCCCCTGAGCAGGTGAATGATATGATTGTTGCAGTGTGCTTAAGAAAGGACAGTTGTTTACCTTCCAGCCACTTTCTTCTCTCTCACACTTCCTTCATGGCCCACCAAAGAATTGATTACTTTCTTGTCTTTTTTTTTTTTTTTTAACTCACACCCTTCACCCTTCATACTTCCACACACCCTCCAATCTTTTATTACAAGATTCTTAATTTGATTCTTGATTTCCTATGGTGCTGTGGAACTTCTCTTTTTTTTTTTTTTTTTTTTTTTTGTCTCTTCTGTATTGCACCTATTAAATCTCCTTAAATGTTACCTAGACTCCACTCCTTTAGTCTTTGACCAGGTTTTTGTCTGACAAGTTCTCCCTGAGCACAATGTTGCTAGCTATTGTCCCTGATATTCTTCCAGTCTCCTCTGGCTTCAAAATATTTATGGGTGACAGTTCATGCAGCAATTTCATGCTTAGTCTTTGGTGTGTTAAGTGAACTTGCTCTCATCTCCCTTCCTGAGTTCATTTACCTTTCACCTTGTGTTTATCACTTATTTCTGAAGCTAACTGTAGGTTTGTTTTGTAAACCTCCTATACTTTCTGTAATATTTAAAGACTCCTGAATCTGTACCTATGAGAATTTAACCTAAAGCTTCATTGTCTTATACCATCACATCGAGATATATGTAAATTTAAATTGGGGAAAATTCAATTCCTTAGCATTAGCCACATATCATTGTTTATAGCCACATGTGGCTAGTAGTTACCAGAACAAACAACACAATTCTGTGAAACATTTCCTTATCTCAGAAAGTTCTGTTAAGAAGCATTTGTCTATTAAGCCAAAGCCTATACTTTCAAGTATAATTTTAGTGGTCCCTGTATCTACCTCAAGTTCAGCATTGTGAAGGCGTAAATTAGTACTCAGACTTCTGGTTTATTTCATGCCCTCCATATTCCCATCCATCCCAGTCCCAAAGTCAGACATCTCAGAGTTGCTTTCAACAACTCCATCATCCTTCACATCACATCAGTTGTTAGGTAAGTCTCCATTAGCTAATAAAATTAGCATTTTTGTTCTCCCCATGCTTTCCCAGCAGTAGGTAGGTCAGCTAGACTGTGTCTTCGGAATCTTAGTGGAGTGCTCCAGATCTCTCAGAGCTTGTTTGCTGCCCATGTTGTTTTCATAAGTGACTTTTCTTAAATAAATGTGATTGTCCTTGCTAGTGAGTCTTTTGACTACTGGATTTCTCAAAACCTACCAGCAAATGTGCCATGGACTGGCCACTCCTTGCTTCTCTTTTCTCTCTCTCTCTCTCTCTCTCTCTCTCTCTCTCTCTCTCTCTCTCTCTCTCTCTCTCTCCCAGCCTCCTCATGTGCTGTAGTATCCAGCTTCACAACCACAAAACCCTTGCTTTTGCTGTGCCTCCACATGAACTTGTGATGTGTCTTTCTTTCTTAAGATGCAGGTCAAATCACTCCTGTGGCCTTTCTGGATCTGTATTGGGGAGGGAACTGACCTACTCCCTTTTTACCCTTTTAGCTTAGCTTCCAATGGACTAAAATAGCCTCATTTGTCTAGAGGTTGTATCTGTTTTCTAGCTAATACTTTAAAAGGTCAGAGTACAGTCTTGGGTCACTGTTGCTTGGTGCTCAGTGAAGAAGAAGCTCAACAAAAATGCCATCAGTGACAGCAGTGGGTTGAGTGGGCTCGAGGCTAAAATTTCATGGTGAAGGCAGAAAAAAAGGGAATATACAGACTTCTACAAATAAAAAAAAAATGGGCAAATTTGGAGGAGATGCTAAGGTTTGATTTGAAGTATTTAGGAGGATGTTATACCCAATAACAGACCATGGGAAGGCAAAAAAAAGTATGAAAAGCTAAAAATTCCCCATCTGATTTTAGATAAAAGGTGCCTGCAGAGCATACAGGTAGTTGGAAATAAAAAAGAAGCCTGATGCCTAGGTGAAATTGAGATGAATACACTTAAACCCAAATCAGTTTTCTTCTCTCTTGCCAGAATGTAAAGCTTTGACAGTGCTACAAGCGAGGCAAGAAAGGAAAGTACTAGACAACCTGGGACTGAAACACAGCAGACATCTCTTGGAATAGAATCATCCTCTCATCTGTTTTGTATAGTATCAATAGTTAAAAGTTGCACAGAAGTGATGACCAGTTCAGAGACTGTAGCAAAAAAATAAGAAGAAGAAGAAAGGAAGAAAGAAAGAAAGAAAGAAAGAAAGAAAGAAAGAAAGAAAGAAAGAAAAGATACTTGTGCTAAACTCCAGAAAGCCCAGTTATTGTCACCAGCTGTTGAGAGAAACACTATCCAAGTCATGGGTCTGAGAGACTCCCTTTAAAGAAAGGGTTTACTAGGTGATCTGGCAACTAGGCCCCAAGAGAACAAAACGCTGATCCAGTTTTATATGGCTGTGACTTCAGAGCTCTCTTAGAAGTCCACACAGCAGTCCTTGCCTCTAGGCTTGGGGATGGCCCGAGATATACAGTAGGATAGTTGGAGTTGGGACAGGCATCCTTACACCCTGCATCCAGTCTAGGGAAGACATGTGCAGACATTAGCAAGCAGGTGAGCTTACAGGGATTACAAAATAGATTACATATAGAAGCTGAAATGGTTGTTAGAGATCCTTATGAAAGAATGTTCATAAAAGGCTTCTCATGACCAGGTCATGTAGCCAACCTGAAGTCATTGTTTAAATGAGAGCACATGCCTGAAATTGCAGGCACAGTTCCATAGTGTTGTTCATACCTGGCTTCTCACTGGCTAAGTCTTGAGGTAGCTGGTGCTTTCGGTGTAAGCTAGGGTAGGCACTGGCCTTCCAATGTGTAGCAGCAAGCTAAGGTAGAGGCAGGAGGGAGACAGGACAGCACCTCCTTAAGTGGCCAGGCACTGTAAGAGGGCCCCACAGGAAGGAAAGCCAGTGTTGTCAGGGTATTGCAAGACATATTTAGGCAATGAACAGATTTTTGGAGATTAAATTATTGAGGAGACAGGTACAAAGACATGAAACAGCCTGAAAAGAGTAAGAGATTGGTCAAAAAGCAGAAGGCAGGTGGGAGAAAATTTAAGAAGGTGGATTGGGATGCCTGAGACCTGAGTGCTTTTGCAGCTCATGGGAAATTGTATATAAAAGGGTGAAACTGGCATTGGAAGGAATGGGAACCAGCAGAAGAAATAAGAGTAGTGAGAGTGTAAGGAATTAATTTCACGTGTGGTAGCATTTACAATCCTTTGCATATTAGGCAGAACAAACAGGAAACACTTTTAGTCCTAATATAGTGAATGAATGAAGTATAGAAGTAGGACGAAGTGGCTCTAGTTTTCTCTGAAAAGTAGTGGTACTGTTGTCAACTAAAATGAGGATAAAGGTTGACAAAAAGTGATTGCCCACATAGAATCCAAAAGATGAGACTAAGAATATATCAGCGGAGACTAAGGAGCACAAGACCAATCACCTTTGTTTGTGCCTTTCTCTAGCCAGTCTCAGAAGCCAGGGAAGGGCATGAGTAGATCCTAAGGACCACCCAGGCTGGAAATTGGGGAAGAGGGTAACAGAGTAGCCTCTGTGTCATCACAGGAATGCTCAGGTGGGGACCAGAGACATGGAGAGATCCTAATGGAAGGAATATGGTAGATGTTTGTACAGTGCTCGACAGGGAAGGTCACCAAAGAGGCAGAAGGATGGGCTAAGATCAGAACAAGATTGATGGGAGGAAGGTGAAGCTTTTCAAATGAAAACTTAAAACACATAGGACTAGTAAACAGTGAAGCCCACATACTCATCCACAAGATTAAACGATTCAGCATCCATCAAGTGCATCAATAGGGTGGGCCAACATGACAATGAGGGGCTTCAGGTGTGAAAAGCAAGAGATTGAGAGATGGGGGGCATTATATAAAGCCTCTCACCAGTAGTCAATGACTAAGGCAAGTGATATCCATTAATTGGTGAAGGATGAACTTTCTATTGGTAGTGAAGGAGGACTGGGCTTAGATGTGTATGATAACAAGGACCAAGAGGATGAAAACTGCTCACTGGTTTGGTGAACTCCAGAAGATTGGTAAGACAAGATTTCTATAAAACAAAGAGAAACTAGAGAGTGTAGGTAGCTTCGTGACAACAACAAATGTGGTAGACGAGGGGTGGCCAGTGGTAGAAGCTGGTGGGAAAGGAAGTGATTCTTAAAGTGAGAAGGTTCATACTTGGAGAAAATTGTGAAATACCTTGTTTCACAGGGGAAGCCAGGCTTTTTGTGTTAGTTTTTAAATACTTGTAAGGGAAGTGAAGTGGAGGTAAAAGGGAATCTTTTCAGGAACAGGATGGAATTTCTCAAGGAAAGGATAAGCAGAGGCTGGTAGGTATGTGGGGAGGAATTATAAAGTATTTTTCTTTTTATAGTTTTGTTTGTTTATGTATGTATGTATGTATTGCAATTTATTCATTTTGTATCCCCACTGCAGCCCCCTCCCTCGTCTCCTCCAGCCCCACCTATTCTCCCTCTTCTCCCCCTATGCCCTTTCCCAGATACCCACATAGGAGAGCATCTCCTCCTCTTCTATTGGACCCTAGTCTATCAGGTCTCATCAAGGCTGGCTATATCATCTTCCTCTGTGGCCTGGCAAAGCTGCACTCCCCCCAGGGTGAGGTGATCAAAGAGCCAGCTACTGAGTTCATGTCAGAGACAGCCCCTGTACTCCTTACTGGGGAACCCACTTGGAAACTGAGCAGCATATGGGCTTCCTCTGAACCAGGGTCTAGGTCTTCTCCATGCATGGACCTTGGTTGGAGTATGGTCTCTGCAGGACCCCCTGGGCCCAGGTTTTTTGGCTTTGTTGTTCTCCTTGTGGAGTTCCTGTCCCCTCCAGGTCTTTCTATATTCCTCTTCTTCCATAGGGTTTCTGGGACTCTGTCCAAAGTTTGGCTATGAGGCTCAGTATCTTCTCTGATACCCTCATGGGTAGAATCTTTCAGAGGTCCTCTGTGGAAGGCTCCTGTCTTGTTTCTTGTCTTTTCCTACTTCTCATGTCTGTCCTGTTTAGCCTTCTGAATGAGGATTGAGCATTCTCCCTAGGGTCCTCCTTGTTGTTTAGCTTCTTTAGGACTATAGAGGTTATTATGCTTATCCTATATTATATGGCTAATATCCACTTATAAGTGAGTATTTACCATGTTTGTCTTTCTGCTTCTGGGTTACCTCACTTGGGATTATCTTTTCTAGTTCCCATCATTTGTCTGCAAATTTCATGATTTCCTTGTTTTTAATTGCTGAGTAGTATTCCATTGTGTAAATGTACCCCACTTTCTGTATCCAATCCTTGGTTGAGTGACATCTAGGTTGTTTCCAGATTCTGGCTATTACGAATAAAGCTTCTATGAACAAAGCTGAGTAAATGTCCTTATTGAATGGTGGGGCATCTTTTGGGTATATGCCTAGGAATGGTATAGCTGGATCTTGAGGTAGCACTATTTCTAATTTTCTGAGAAAGTGCCAGATTGATTTCCAAAGTGGTTGTACAAGGTTACATTCCTACCAGCAATGGAGAAGGATTCCCCTTTCTCCATAACCTCTCCAGCATGCATCATCCCTTGAGTTTTTTTATCTTAGCCATTCTGATGGGTGTGAGGTGAAATCTCAGGGTTGTTTTGATTTGCATTTCCCAAATGACTAAGGACATGTTGAGCATTTCTTGAAGTGTTGCTCTGCCATTCAATATTCCTCTATTGAGAATTCTCTGTTTAGCTCTGTACCCCATGTTTTAATTGAATTACTTGGTTTGTTGGTGTTTAACTTCTTGAGTTCTTTATATATTCTGGATATTAGCCCTCTGTCAGATGTAGAGTTGGTGAAGATCTTTTCCTAGTCTGTAGGCTGTCATTTTGTTCTGAGGACAGTGTCCTTTATGCTCATGGATCAGTAGGATTAGAAGTGAAAATGGCTATTTTACCAAAAGCAATCTAAAATGCAATTCCCATCAAAATACCAACACAAATTTTACAGAACTTGAAAGAACAATTCTCAATTTCATACGGTAAAACAAAAAACCCAGAATAACTAAAACAATCCTGTACAACAACAGATAGTCTGGAGGTATCTCCATCCCTGATCTCAAGCTGTATCTTGAGGTAGCACTATTCCTAAGGAATTTATGTTTCCAGTGATAATGAGGTTAAAGGAGATTTAGGACCATAAATATGTTAGTCTAACAGTTTCAGTCTTTACCTCTCTCTCTTACTTGCTTTCTTCCTCTTGCTTCCTCGCTTGCTCATTGTCACTCTTGCTTGCTTTTAATCTTGAGAGAGAGAGAGGGAGAGAGGGAGAGCATGTTGAGCCTTACCTGCTATGGTCAGCACATGATCCATTGGCAGTTTGCCTTTAGAGTTATCACCCTCTAACAATTCTTTTGTTTTCAAAAGGCTGGAAAAAGAGGAATTTAAAAAAAAAGCAGAAGAGGAAAGGCTGCTCCTAGAAAAAGCCCTTGAGCAAGAAGAGGAAAAACAAGAAAAGGAAAAGGAAAAGCAGGTACAGTCTACAGTCTCAAGACTTTTCTTGTTATTCAATGGTTCCAGTTAATACTAGGTAAAATTTGCTCAATTTGAATGACATAATAATAATTAGGTTTTTCTGAAGCTCCTTGTAATGGTTATTAAATATAATTCATATGGAATAAAGTAAATTCATTAATGTTCACTATGTCAGTTTGGATTTCCCTACAAGAGGAAGACACTGGAATAAGAATTTGCATGCCAGTGGTTCATTTGGGAGAAAATCCCATGAATCTGGTATGGGAAAAAAGGAAATCAGTATAAGTACATTGATGAATAAGTTACTGTGGGTAAGTGGAGCTTAGTGCCATTGAGACCTCTGAGACTAATTATCGTGACTTAGAATTTTCTCTCTGAGAAGTGAGGAAACTGGACAGTTCATTTACTAACACTACTCCTTAGTGTGGAATACTGCTCCTTGGGGAGTTAACTTCTGGAATTGTCTGCCTGTATGCACACTTCCTGGCAAGAGCCTGCCCACAACCACAGAGACCTTCTTCATGTGTGAGAACTATCTACAGGTGATTTTCATGGTGGGTTGAGAGGATATGAACAACCTGCTAGGTCAAAAGTCAGAATTTCACATTAAATATCGAAACAACATCCACTTTGGGGGTTATGATGGGATGAAGGCACCTGTGCAGAGCTCAGGGAACTACTCCGGTGTTTCTACCTTAATCAAGCCTGTGCTTTGCTTTGTTTCTTTCAGAAAGAAGTGGCAGAAGCCAAGGCACAGGAGGCCACTAAGCAGATGCGTTTAGAAAGAGAACAGATCATGCTGCAGATTGAGCAGGAACGAAGAGAGAGGAAGAAGGTAGGAGTGGAGGGATCAGGAGTACTTAAGGTGAGGACAGGAACAGGAAGTGAATCAATCAGTCTCTATCGTTATTATGTTTTGTTTTTTTAATTTCCTGTCATTGTGTTCTTTTGCTTTCTGAGAAAGGAGTGATTAGAAAGCTCTATTAGTGTGCTGGGGATGTAGCCCAGTAGTAAGAGTGCTTGTTAATCACATATACAGTCATTTGTTTGACCCTCAGCCCTGTAAATAATAGAGCTCTTTTTGTGATTTTGATTTTTTCCATTTTGCCTTTCATTTCTGTCAGTTCTGTTACACACACACACACACACACACACACACACACACACAGAGTGTATGTTGAATCCCTATTAATGAATATAAATATCAAATAGTTACATTTTCTTTTTGAATTGACAATTTTATCATGAGCTTCCCTTCTTAGTTCTTTTGTTTGTTGGTTTTTCAAGACAAGGTTTCTCTGTGTAGCCCTGGCTGGCCTGGAACTTGCTCTAGGCCTAAGCTGGCCTTGAACTCAAATATCTGCCTATCTCTGCCTTCCAAGTATTGAGACTAAAGACCTGTGCCACCATTGCCCAACATTAATTCTAATACTATTCTTTAAAGTATACTTTCACAGCCTTCATATGATTAATGTTCTGATGGTAAATCTCGTTTCCATATTTTTCTTTGAACCTGTGTGTTTTTATGATTGTCCTTTGTAAACAACATATAGCAGTCAGGGCTTGCTATCTGAATCTAATTTAACAGTTTTTGTCTTTCAATGGAAATTTTTATTCCTTTTAAATGTAATGTACTTACATATCAAGTGTTTGTAAAGTGTTTATTCTGTAGACCTATTTTTGTGGTCTTTGTATTACCCAGTGTGGGCTTTGTATTGCTCTAGATATAGAAGCTAAGAGATCGGTGACTCTTCCTGAGCCTACTGTTCAACTTAGCTTTCTATAGCATAGTCCTCTTGAATGGAAGGTGGCACTTGGTTGATTTAAGGAGAATAAGGAAAAATATGGTGTACAAATTGGATATCAATTCTAGATCTGTCTTAGTACACTCATTTGACCTTGTTTGTGGCAGTGGAAGACCCTGCACCACCAATGGGAACCCTTTCTCTGCTACTTTTCGTCTGCTGACATTTATCTTTTACAAGTTTTCTGAGAGATATGAAATTGCCTATGGAGCCAATTTCTTTTTTTATTCTTAGAGGCCTCTTACTTTTACCCCCCACTAGAGAATAGATGAAATTATGAAGAGGACAAGGAAGAGTGATGTGTCTCTAGAAGTAAAGGTAGGAATTCAAATAACCATTATGTCATGAGTGGAGAAGAACAGCAGAATACATTTCATGAAGTTGAAGGTTTGAGACGTGTAGAAAAAGTAGACTTTCCCCATTCTGGTCAAGGTGCGGCTCAGGAAGGAACTGAGACCTTAAAGGAAAGAGGAGTTCCAAAGACGAAGGGGTTAAAAAATTTGCTCAGAGCAGTGGGGTTGGTGGTGCAAGGAAAGACACAGTAGTTAAAGAGAAAAGTGGCATAATAATTAAGAGAAATACAAAGCTTTAAAGAGAACACTTCCTGCTATGGCCTAGAAGGGTTCTGAATACTGAATACTGGTACTTTAAAAAAATTGTTTTTCTTTATAATTTCAGTCTTTCATCTTTACATCACCTTTCTGATTTCTTCTCCAGTCATTACCAATGACTTGATTTTAAAAAAAAGTTATTTATTTTTTATAGTTATTTCTTTATTAGATGCTTTTTTCTTTTTTCTCCTTTCCCCTTTCTTTCCTAGTCATCCACCTTCTATTTGTTTCTAGAAGGAAGACCCCAAAGTTGAGATTCAGCCTGTTGCAGCTGTGGAAAATAAGACGAAACCAGTTGTCCCCAACAAAATAGGTGGGTACGAGGTCTGTTGTTTGAATCCTTTAGGTGATGAGGACTAGTAAACCCTCCTCCTGGTGGTCAGGATAGTGCAGCTGGGCCAAGGGTTGTGGCTGCTGGCAGTTTTGCTTCCTGAGACATCTTTCCAGCACAAGGGCTATTAGCTGCAGTTGAGAAACTATTGCCTTCTTCAGCTACTCTAGTAACTGATGCTTGGTGCAGGATGCTTTCCAGGGACCTTGACTGCACATCGGATATTACTAAGACACTGCTTGTCTCTTAAACTGAGTCCCTGTAGACACTGATAGTAAGATCATTTTTTTTTTCTTTTGTAAAGCTGATTGCATGGAGTTACTAGTGGCTCTTTCCACACAAAAACTACTGTATTACTGCTGAAAGAAAGGATGAGAATAATTGCCTTGTTACATGTTTTCTGTTACTTTGTCAAATGTGGACATTATGATTTATCTGAACATTCTGTGATCTTGATCAGAAATCAATGAATTGAACACCTGCCAGGAAGTAAATGCCCCAGAGCATTCTGCTCCAGAAACCTTTTCCCAAGACATTTTCTCTAATGGTCTTAAGCCAGTTGGGGGACCTGTTCATCTGGATGGCCTTGATGGGAAATCAAACAGTCTGGATGATTCAACTGAAGAAGTTCAGTCTATGGATGTGAGGTATGTTCATTTATTTTGCATTTAATCTTGATAGGTTAAGTCAGTCCTTGCCAATTAGTCCATCTTTTTTTTTCACTTTTTCATTTCTTTTAGTTGTTTCTTTAAATCATACCTTTTTAAAATTTTATCCCTTCACTCATCTTCCTCATCCATAATGAATCACCTTGAAAGCAGGTTTTGGTGATACAGGAAAGTTGTCACAGGTGTAGTATAAATGTCTCCAGTTTGGCATTCTAGAAGCAAAACCAGAGACCGGGTTTTATGGCATATAAGTTACTGAAGGAGGACTGTGGAGGGAAGGAAGGCAATAAGCAAGGATGTGTTCTCAATTTCACAGTATATCTAGAGGTTGGTTTTCCACCAGGGCATCATTTTTATTACTATATAGTATATACATTAGTCATTCAGTGTTGTCAAGCAACTGCAGGTTGGGTGATGCAGAAGTAACTGTGGCCACAGTGGCTCCTATCAGTTAAAAGAAGTTGTCAAAAAAAAAAAAAAAGTAGCAGCTGTGAATTTTTACTAGCCAGCCTTCTGAAGTAAGTAGGTGCACCTTCAAGGAAAGGAGATCTAGCCAGGCCACCAACGTAGCTGCCTGTGTCCAGAGAGTCTCACATTTAAGTAGACTTCTCAATTAAAGCTGAGAATGGTGTCAGATACATGTAATCAAACACTCTGGAGGCTGAGATAGGAGGATCAAGACGTGGAGAGGAGCATGGGAGGAGATAAGGGAGGGAGTGTGGGATTGGGAGGGAGGGAGGGAGGGAGGGAGTTACAGCTGGGATACAAAGTGAATAAACTATAATTAATATAAAAAATAAAAATTAAAAATGTTCAATGGCAGTCTGGGTTGCATAGCAAAATTCTGCCACAGAATGATGATGGGGGTAAAGCTTGTTATTTAAGACGTAATGAAAGAAATAATTTGATCTCAGTTACTAAAAACCTAAGGTATCATTAAACTGGTATCTTACAGATGACATCATTGGCATATTAATCTGAGATTTTAAAAAAAGAGATAATTGGCTTGGAATTGATGTACAGCTATTGGAGTATGAGTTGGCTCTCTGGGTCAGGAGAGTGTGACAATATTTTATAGAAGTTTTACAAGAGCTTCTACCTATTAAGAGCTTATCCTTTTCTCATCAGCCATGAACCCTCTTTGCTTTATCTGAGCAGATGTGAACAGCCTGTGACACACATTGATCATTAATAACCCATTCATACACACTGAATTTTAATCAGATACATGAAAACCCATGCTCCAACAGCCCTATCACCAGCAAAGAAAATCCTGTATAGGCTGATAGTGTGGCTCCCCACCAACTTTCAACTGGATATCCCCATACCACCAACACCACCTCACAGCTTTCCCCTGACTGGTGCCACTCTGCTCCCAGCAGAGAAAAACAGAGGCAATCGTAAAGGTTAACACAACATAATCTCCACCCCAACCCCCATATTGAGCCAAATGTGTTTTATGTATTTCATATTTTGGGATTTTCGGGAAACAAGACATGACACCATTGGCCAGGATTCATAAAAGTGAATGGGCTTAATACGCTGAGTTCTCTTTTAGAGAGAGGTGCCTACTGGAGCCATGTGTAAGCTTATTGGTGGCATTCCCTTACCCATGTTCTTTATTATTGTTGTTGATGGTGGTAGTGGTAGGTTTTCATGTCGCTCACTCAAACTGGCCTCGAAATCACTATGTAGCTGACACTGACCTTGAACTTTTAATTCTCATAAGTGATGATATTACAGTTATGCACTACCATGTTCAGATTTCCCCTGTGCTCTTGGGCAGTTAAAATGAGAATGGAATGGGAAAAGGTGCAGGTGGGCCAGATGTTTCTAATTAATGAAGCAGCTTGCCCAGATTCCTGAAGATATGTTAGGTCAGTTGCTGTGCCTTAGCTTGGTTTAGGTGTGAGGAAAATGGATCCTTTGAACTTCTGCAGATCTACAGAAGATCTAGATTTAGATCTAGATTTCCTAGATTCTTCTTTAAGATCTCATGGAGGAAGAAGAGCCTGACACCATTTTTATTCTAGATGTCTTATTTGAGAGTCTTACAGGGACAGGCCCTTAATTTCCAGCCCAATGCTCTTCTAGAGTCATAGACCTATAGCAGACAGCAGCAGTTAAACCCCTCCCGTCTCTAGCAAAAGGAAATAAAGAAAAAGCAAGCCTCAGCTGCTTCAGATGGACAAGTCATAGTGAATTTGAAGCCTGGTTTTAGAAAGGAGGCAGTGGGTGAGATCGGGCTTAGAGTTGCCTGGGGTGACAGTAGGTTCCCCCATTCCCCAACTTTAACTGAGCGCATTCTTCATGTGGCCCTGCATTCTTCTCAGCGTGGTAACTCCACATCTCAAAGGAGTAGTGGGAGGACAAAACGACTCCTCTCCCCATTTTACAGGGGGAGGAAACCAAGGCCAGGGACAGGAAAAGCAGCTTACCGTAGACAGCACTGCTAGAAGGGTAGCACCAGGAGGCCCCAGTGTGAATTAGAGCCCTGTTTAGGCCCCAGTGTGAATTTAGCCCTTTGAAATATTAGTCCTTGCTTGCTCTTGGAATGTCCCAGCCTGAATGCACTGGGGAGGGGGGGCATTACTTCTCTGTAGTAATGTGATAATACCTATAGGGTCTTATTTCCCTTTAACCCTCAGACACTGAACTAACTCTTCTTCACTGCTCTGACCCATCTGCTTCCCTTGTTCTCATCTACAAGGACCTTGTGTCTGCTAGCTTCTCAAATGTGAACTCACTTGTCATTTTCCTAACTCCATCTTCTCCATAAGAGCAGTAGAGTAAAATCATACAAAAAAGGAAAGTACATTAAGACATCATATTTAGTTCTCATGTTTTCTCTCCTCTCTGTCTCTCATTCTCTGTCTCTTCTAGTCCTGTTTCTAAAGAAGAGCTTATCTCCATCCCAGAATTTTCACCAGTGAGTGAAATGATTCCTGGGATGTCTCTGGACCAAAATGGAACTGGTAATGCCCGAGCACTTCAGGATATCTTAGATTTCACTGGCCCTCCCACATTCCCCAAGAAATCCAGTGAAAACCTCAGCCTTGATGACTGTAACAAAAACCTCATCGAAGGATTTAACAGTCCTGGGCAAGAAACTACTCTGAACACCTTCTGCTGACAAAGCATTCCTTTAATGAAAGGTACAGTCTTTTATGATATTCTAAATCTACAACTTCCTAAGTGAGATTTGCAAAGATGGGATAAATACCACATAGTCTCTTAACTGATTTTATCTGAAAATTAAAAACACAAAATTGTATTGCAGCACACACAGAAAATTGAGGAGTCTAAGTAATTCCTTTATATGTTAGCCCCTAATGTAGTATCCTATTCATGTTGTCCCTGTTCTTTGGAGCTGTGGGTAGGAAGGTTGAGAAGGTTCGACAGTGAGATAATGAGAGAATGCTCAGACTTCTGCAGGGTGATTCTAGTAAAGCGAACCCTTTTTCAGTGACTTCCATACTCTATCTGTAATCACTCATACAGACCAATGAGTGATGAGCCAAGTGGTCAGCTATTCTATTGACCTACTCTGGATTCTGCCCAAGCAGAAATCTGTTCTTGGATCATAGCTGAGGTGAGAGGAAAGAAGGTTATTTTTGTGTCCTGAAGGTTTTCCCTCACCACTGAGCTGTGTTTTACATGCTAAGCTTATGCTTTACTACTAAACAACACCAGCCCCTCTCACGGGAGAGTCTTTATCAGTTATATTCATTCAATAGCTGTGTACACTTATATTTCACATTTGATTTACTTTAATTCGGACTTTAAAAAAACTTTTAAGTGTGTGTGTGCGCATGTGTCGTACATATATACACACAGGAGTGAAGGCCTCGGAGGCCAGAAGCATTACACCCCTGTCCGTCCCTGCATCTGGAGTTACACCCTCCTGATTTAAGTGCTAGTAATCAAATTCAGGTCCTGTGCAAGACCAATAGTACTCTTAACCACTGAGCCATCTCTCCAGCCCCTGGGACTTATTTTTGAACAATGCAAACATAATTAGTGTCTATCATCAAATCCTTGGGTAAGTTAGTTATTCCTAGTGCTCCTGACATTTTATTTTTTATTTTTATTTTTATTTTTGTTGTTATTTGTATGTGGTTTCTGCTTCTGTGTGTGAAGGTATCTTCCTCTAGCACTCCCCACCTTATTCCTTTGAGATAGGGTCTGTCACTGAAATAGAATTCACTTTTTTTGAGGGCTGGGCTACCTGAACATTGAGCACCAGCAATCCTCCTGCTCCACTCCCATCCCCACCCTCACCACACACTGTGATTACAAGTACAAGTGACCATGTTTTTATGTGGTTGCTGGAGATGTGTACTCATACTGATGCCTGCACAGCAAGCACTTTTAATTACTAATCCTTTTCACTAGCCCTAATGTCATTAAAGATTCTAAAAAAGGTTTTTAGCCAGGCGTGGTGGCACATGCCTTTAGTCCCAGCACTCAGGAGGCAGAGACAGATGGATTGTTGTGACTTTGAGGCCAGCCTGTTCTACAAAGAGAGTCCAGGGTAGCCAAGGCTACACAGAGAAACCCTGTCTCAAAACAAACAAACAAACAAACAAACAAACAAACAAACAATGTGACCTATAGACTAGTTCTCACATCCTTCTAAACCAAAGGTGCTTTATTGCCACAGTGCTTGAAACATTAAACACCTTAAAGTTTGGATGTAAGGGTGATCTCAGTAGCTTGGAGAATACCATTCCTCCTTCCCTCATCCTTCATAAAGCTATGTACTAGCCCTACTTCCTCAATGGAGAACTGTTCTTTCCTCAAGGGCAGAAAAACCCAAAGATAATATCTGCCAATTTTAGAGAAGTCCCATAAGAAGAACCTTTGACCCCACTAAATGAATGATTCTGTTAAAAGTGCTACATTATTTCTGTTGAGAACTACTGTATTATTCAAGGGAAAGTGCAAAATATTTGGTT
Source organism: Meriones unguiculatus (assembly GCF_030254825.1). Classification (NCBI taxonomy): domain Eukaryota; kingdom Metazoa; phylum Chordata; class Mammalia; order Rodentia; family Muridae; genus Meriones; species Meriones unguiculatus. The sequence continues at coordinate 141,259,441 of NC_083369.1, read as the reverse complement.
TCTGCTTTGATCTTACCTGATTTTGCTTTTGAATTGACACAGGTGGTGTCTGGATCAACCATGAAGCTGTTGGTGTAAAATCTAAGTTGCTGGCCACCTGAAGAAGATTCTTTTGCCCTTAACTGCTGGATTCCAAATTACTATATCAGAATGTAACTGTATTCCTAGATAGTTTGGCAAACACTGGCCTTCTGATAAAACCTTGAGATTTTTGCTTTATGGGGCTTTAGCAAAATTTTATTTTATGGTTCCATTTATGAGCTTCAGCTACTGCTAAAGCACTTCCTTATCCTTCTCTACTATTGTAACCTGCGTGATGCTGGCTGGGAACCTTACTTTAGGACACTCAAATTTCCAGAGTTGGAGCACATAGGCATTTAGATGTCTCTTCTTATAGAATTCTTCTATTTACCCACACTCTAGTTAATCATGTACTTCTCAACCTGGGCTGCTTATCTCCCTGTCTTTTGGAGGGTGTGTATGGGGGAATCTAGCCACTTTCTCTCTCTCAGGCTTCTGTTATTTTATTTTTATTATTAAGTTTCATCACCTGCAGAGCATTACCCACATTACTGCTGGAGGGTTAAAAATGTTTGGTTGAATAAATAATTAAATAGTGGCAATTATTTCTTTCCTCTAATGGAAACTGAATCTAGCAAGGACCCTTTCGTGTCATACCTTTAAAATCTCCAAATTTTCACTCCAAACCATTGAATGGCATTGCAACTGAATGAATCAAGTCTTGTTTAAGTGGCTGTTTTTATGACTTTGCTGGTTTTGTTTTTTTTTCCTGATGGATCTTGGAATTTTCTTTTGTTTGCTCCTATGATTGCTTAACTATAATAAAAGTCACAGTGCTTTGAAAGGGGGCCCCAAGTTGGTCCCAGTATGTCACTTTAATAGACTTTAACATTAAAAAGTCTGAACGAGGAAAAATGACACTAGAATGTATAACTCCATACATTTTATGCCATATGCTATATTTAATTTTTTTTTCATTTCTTGTGGTGAAATGTAGCTTTACTATTAAAATGATTTTTTTCTTTGGAACTTTTAGTTTTGACTTGTACTTTAAAGCTTTTGAAAAGATCCTTAATTTTGAGATTTGCAAAACAGGAGATATAAAGAAGTCTCAGTAGTAATCTTGTTCTGTACTTTTAAAACCAGTACAGTTTAAGAATGTATTAGTCTCAGAAGCTATGTATGTTTATGTGATATAGTCTAAATAAAATCCATACCTCTAAGAATGCTGTGCCATTGACTTTGATTACTATTAAAGGAGATATATCTTTTATAATAAGCACACAGATGAAAGCATGGTCTGACACCCAAAAAGCACCTGGCCATTTTTCTTAAAGCTTTATTTTGCTAAGTGTCTGTTTCATTGAGCTTCACTGTACCTCACAGCACTGTGGTGATCACCTGATACCTCATTTGCATAATGTGTACATTCTGTTTAATTTTTAAAACTATGTTAAAACAGATTTTTTGTTTCAATTTTTTCACAATTTATTCATTATATATCCGGATTGTAGCCCCCTCCCCCAGCTCCTCCCAGTCCCATCCTCACTCCCTTTCCCCGCCTCTCCCCTTCCCCTAGTCCACTGAAAGGGGGAGGGGTTCCTCCTCTGCCATCTGCCCATACCTTATCAAGTCTCATCAGGATTGCTTGATTCCTCTTCCTTTGTGGCCTGGCAAGACCTTATCGCCATGCCACGGACAAATGATCAAAGAGCAGGCAACTGAGTTCATGTCAGAGGCAGCCCCTGCTCCACTTACTCAGGCAACCCACATGGAGACTGAATTGCCAGTTGGCTACATCTGAGCAGGGGGTCTAGGTCCTCTCCATGCATGGTCTTTGGTTGGTGCCTCAGTCTCTGCAGGACCCCTTGGGCTCAGGTATTTTTAGCTTTGTTGGTCTCCTTGTTGGGGCTCCTGTCACCTTCATGTCCTTCTATTCCACCCCCCCTTCTTCCATAATACATTTTCATTGAAGAGTCTGATGGCTTGCTGATGTTTTATCTTTGTAAGCAGTGAGAAAAAACTCACCGAAACCAACTCAGAATTTTATAACCTGAAACTAGGTAGGGAAAAAAGGCCAACTGATTTCTGCATAGGTGTTCTTTCTCTGTCAGTTGTCAGTTATCAGTGCACCCATCTGTAGCTTGAGTGGTGGCTTGTCCCTAGAACATGATGAACTTTCAAGGATGATTAAGTTGCACTTTTGCAGGCAGTTAGCTAAGTGAAGAAATAGCTGATTGTGGCATAAATGATGAGACTTTCACATAGCAGTTTGGCATTCAGATGATTGTAATGAGAGTATTGGCTCTTTCAAAGATATGGAGACCCAGACTTGATTTTTTTTTTTTATTTTTGCATCTGTGGTGTGATTTTTCTTGGGGAGACATGAACAAGTGTCTGTTTACCCCAGATTAGGCACTGACAATGACAGAAACCTAAGGCTTGTTTGGTGAACTAGTGAGTTTATTGGGATTCCTTCAGGTGTATGGAAAAGGGATTATTTGCAGGTGTACAGATAAATCAAAGACAGCTATCTCACATAAAAGACTATCCCAGTGTGGTGATGACTCTCAAAAACTCAGTTCCTGGAGTTCTAGAATGTTCTAACAAGTTTCTTGCAGACAGCTTAGGCAGCAGACTGCTCTCACCAGCAATGTGTGTATGACGTTGAAGGGCTTTGTGAATCTTGTAAGTTTCAGGAGTCTGTTATTTTTGTTTAGATCATCAGGCCTATGAGTCTCCTTCCTTATAGGGAAGGGACATTTTGATTCAGACTCATAAGCTTGTGTCCCTCCCTGGGTAATGGTACCAACCCAGGGATTAGACTTGAAGTTCATGGTGACTTCCTCCAGAGCATAGAAATAGCTATCTCTTGAGAGCTTATTTGGAGGTTCTAGGAGAGAAACACAGCCACTCTATACCTTTGAGTAAAGACTTGTCCTCTATCATAGAAAATCATCATCTTCAGTCATCTAAGCACATAGCTTCAGGGGGAACAAACATAGACCAGTGAGAGAGGAACTGAAATAACTTTCTGAAGTTTGGCCATGGGATATTAGGGCAGATGGGAAGATCTGTGCACATGAAGATGATTACTGTTGGGAAGAGGCACTCAGATTTTAGCCAAATAATTGGGATTTCTTTTGGACAAAGTCAGAATTGTAGAGTTTATGTAAGAAAACAAAACTGTCTGGCAATGATGATGTACACCTTTGATCCCAGTACTTGAGAGGCAAAGGCAGGCAGATCTCTGTGAGTTTGAGGCCAGCCTGGTCTACAGAGGGAGTTCTAGAACTGCCAGGGCTACATACAGAAACCCTGTCTCAAAAAGGGTGAGATTTTCACTTGTTTTGTGAAAATTCTCCCAGCAAATAGTAAAGTGCATAAAATTATTATTTCTTAAAATGGTATAGTCTGATAGAGAAATTTAGAATAACAGTGGAAACCAGCAAGACTGGAGGTACATTAGCATTTAATATTGCTTGAAGCTGGAGATTGGCCATTTGTACCTGTAGAAAAGTAACGGGTGACTTAGGGCTTCTAGAGTGTTAGCTGAGCGTAGGTTCTAGAATCCAGTGGGAAATCTAACTGGGAATCTACCATGTGGATCCCAATTGTGGTTTGTTTAAGTGTGACAATATTTAGATACAAAGCTTGGGAACCTCTTCTGAGGATCCTGCTGTCCATTGCCTGAGGATGTGCGCACTCAGGAAGTTGGGCACAAATGGGAGAAGTGGAAGCCTGCTCACTGAGCTGCACGCTTCTGTGTGAATATACAGGAATGACAGCATGAAACTTTTTCGATTCGGTGTTAAGATTTGTTCATGCCATGAAGTAGATAAAAAAAAAAGGGTAACACCCTTAAAGCCATATAGCTAGAATTAAGTAGAGCTGACTTTAACTCCAGGGCTCCATATTGGTGCTCTGAGGAAAGGTTGACAGGTTGTTCAGCCACCAAGAACAGAAAGAAAAATACTGCTGCTTATAGCAGTGTAGAGCCAAGACCCTTATGGGGAATCCTAGTTTTGAGTATGCTTAATTAAAAACAGAATTCTACCCTCTCCCTGAAACTTTTTTTCTGAGACAGGGTTTCCCTGGGTAGCCCTGACTGTTTGTAGACCAGGATGGCCTCAAACTCTGCTTGCCCAGATGCTAGGATTACAGGTATGAGCCACCACGCTCAGCTCTGAAACCTAGGAGAAACACACACACACACACACACACACACACACACAGAAAACAAACAAACAAACAAACAAACAAAAAAAAAAACTGAGCTGAGCATGGTGGCACACACTTATAGTCCCAGTACTTAAAGGCTAGTCTGGTCTGGGTAGTGAGTTCCAAGAAGCCAGGGTTATCTTATGTAGAGAGACTGGGTCTCAAACAAACAAAAATAAAAAACACCCAAATAAATAAAAAAAAAATTAAAACCCGAGATAGAGTTGACATACAATAAAACACACTTTTATCATAAAATCTGGGCTGGTAATATACTGCCATAGCAGGGTGCTTGCCTAGCATCTATGACTCCGCATGGTCTTTATTCACAGCGTTTTACACCCATTGCTAATAATTGTCGAAATTTTTTATTTGAGTGTGCCTTTGGGGAGGAAGTATTTTTGTTTTCAAATGGGTCTCATGTGATCCCTGCTGGCCTTGAACTCACTAAATAGCCAAGGATCCTGGGCTTTGAACTCATTGTATAGCCAAAGATCCTGGGTCTTCTACCTATAGTTCCCAAGTGCTAGGTAATAGCTCTGAGTGGGCCTTTTCAAGGGTTTCTTAGCCATGTAATACAGCCTGACTTTCTAAGTCAGGTTCTCATTGTACCTGGAAGCAGGACCATGGACTTGATAATAGTACTCTTTATAGAAGCCATTTCTTCTAACCTGAAAATTAAGGTGGTGATTATGTAACTTAATGTGGGCCATAGAGTGGTATTCTCCATTTATTTCAAAAACATGGGTTCACATGCTAATTAGTGTCCCATATCAGGCACTCAGTATGGGCTTCCATGTTGATAGACAAGGATTAGGGGAAATCGATTTCGGATTCTTCACAAATTCCTAGCCTTTGGAGACATGCTTTCAACAATGACAATGGACAAACGCCTGAGTGTGACAGATTGCTCGTGTTAGTTAACCACTAGAGAGAGTGTGTATTTTAACCACCCCTACTGCAAACTTCCAGGTCAGGATGCAAGGCAATTGGAAGTGCAAACTGAAATAAGAAGTAATCTATTGTCAAGACCCAGAAAGCCATCTTGCGAAAGGCAGAGAGTAACAAATGAAAGCCTTAAGGTGTGGAACATAACAGAATTAACTCCCATTCCCCACTGTCTGATGCGTGTGAGATTTCTGCCTGTGTGTCTGTGCACAGTATTCATACAGTGCCCATGGACACCAGAAGAGGGCATTGTATACCCTGTGGTTGAAGTTACAAATGTTTGTGAGCAACAAAGTAGGTGCTACAAATTGAACCTAGGTCTTCTGGAAGAGCAGACAGTGTTCATGACTGCTGAGCCACCTCTCTAAGCTCTGAAAATAAATTATCCATACTGTAAGATGAGACTAAAAAGTTAACTATATGCTCTCCAGTGTGTGTGTGTGTGTGTGTGTGTGTGTGTGCACGCACATGTTTGTGTGTATTACAGGCATGTGACACTGCACTCAGATTTTTATGTGGGTGCTGGTCCTCATTCTTGCATGAAAAGCAATTTACTGGCAAATCTGTTTCTCTAGGCCCTGCATGCCAAAGGGGATACCAAAGGTTATAAAATTTGTCCCTATAGGACAATGAAAAATTGGTCTCTATGTTTGCAAACTTATTCCAACCTGTGCTTGCTTTCTCATGTTCTCGCTGTGAATGCCTGTCACCCCCTCTCTCTTTCATACTGTGTCTCTCCGGTAAGTTTTTAGGAAGGTTCTCTCTATTATATAGCTCAGGCTGTCTTGAAATTCGGTATGTAGACCAGGCTGGCCTGGAACTTGCAGAGATTCACCAGCCACTGCCTCATGAATGTCGGCACTAAAGATGTGTACTACCATGCCTGGCTAACGTGTTCCCTTTCTATTAAAGCAATCTCTTTCCCTCTTTGTCGCCATCCCCCTCACACACACACACACACACACACACACACACACGATACATACAGTGTGTCATGTGTGTGTGTGTGGGGGTAGTGCTACAGGACAACCACTGGTATTTTTTCCTGATCTATCATCCATTTTTAAAATACACGTTCTCACTGGCCTGAAGCTCATCAAGTAGCCTAGACTGGGTGACCAAGAGCTCCAAGGATCTGCCTATCTGTGGCCCCTCACCACTGGGATTACAAGTGCACACTATCATACCTGGTTATTTTTTTAACATTCATTTTTGGGGTTAAACTCAAGTCCTCAGTCTGCATTAGCAAGCCCTTACCACTAGCGCTAACTTGCCAGCCCCAGAAAATTTTAAATGGCATCTTCTGACTTACTTTTCTTTGATTGTGACCTAATCCCTGACAAGAAACATAAGGGATGAAGATTTATTTTGGCTCATACTTTGAGGGGATACAGGCTGTCATAGCAGGGAATACGTGGTGGCAGAAGTTGAGGTGGCTGGTCACAGTGAGTTCATAATTACAAAACAGAGTGAGGTGAATGCTGGCTCTCAACTTGAGGGAGAGGTAGGGGAACTTAGGCAGATCAAGACAGCAAGAATGTTTTTTGTTTTTTTTTTTTAAGAGGGCTGCTGGGACTAGAGAGATGACATGGTGGTTAAAAGCACTCAATGCTCTTTCAGAGGTTTGATTATCAGCTTACAACAATTGGTAACTCCAGGGGATCCAATGAACTCCTTTGACCTCTGAGAACACCAGGCATGCAAATAGTACACATACATACATGAAGACAAAACACATAAAGAAATAGATCCATAAATAAATAAACACCTAAAGTGAGGGGAAAATAACTTTTCTTCTTAAAATTCCTGGGGCTGGAGAAATGGCTCACTGGGTAAGAGCACTTGCAGTGCTTCCAGAGCACCAAGGTTCAATTCCCAGCACCCATAACAGGCAGCTTTCATCCATCTGAAACTCCAGTTCCAAGGGATTCAACACCCTCCTCTGGACTCCATGGGCATGAGACATATGTGTTGCACAGGCATAAATGTAAGCAAACATATACACAGAATATTTTTAAATGGCTGGTGTTTCTGGTGTAATGGCACACACCTTTTGATAGGATGAGATGCAAACAACGGGTAGGGTACTTTTGGTGGGCCCGTGCCAAGGTGTACTCTTGAGAAATTATGTCAAGCAACAGATCTACCTTAAGAGATTTATTGGGGTAGGGAGAGCAAAAGGCTATATCGGAGTGGGGACATGAGGGAGGGATAGATGCAGACAGGCAGGGAGATAGGGAGAGGGACAAGGAGAAATGAGGGAGCTGCAGAGAGAGGCACAGGGGAAGGCAAAGAGAGAGCAGAGAGAACCATGGGAGAGGATGATGATAGAGAAGTGAAAGCAGAGAGAGATGGGGGGCTTTATGTGTGGCACACCTAGTGATGGCAGATGATGACCTAAGCAGCTACTAGTTTCCTGAGAGCAGGCCAATGGAATTGCCTGTCTGCTACCACTTTTAATCCTTGAGTTCTAGGCCAGCCAGGGCTACCTAGCCTGTTCTTGCCTAAAGCTAGATAGTGAGTGTAATTGAGGGCTTTGAGGGAAAAGATTTCCCCAATGGGAGTGTAATTTACATCTCTGAAGGAAAAGGTTTCCCAATTGGGAGAGTTGCAGCTCTGAGGAAAAAGGTATCCTGGCAGTGAGGGGCCAAAGAATACCACAAAGACACCACACAACAAACCTCACACAAGTCATTTATTGGGAAGGAAAACCCCAGGAGGGTGGCTGCCTCTGCTGAGGTGGTTGAAAAACAACAGAGAACTGGGCAGGGTTTATATATGGGATTTAGGGGGAGGGCTTTCCAGGGTGGCCTAGGATTGGTGGGATTTTTATGGCCTGATCTTAGGGTAAATTCAGGAATTGGTGGGATTCTGTAGCCTGGTTTGGACTTTTTTTTTTTTTTTTCCTCTGTAGGGTGGTAGGGTGGAGCTTGGCGGCCTGCATCTTCAGGGGCTAGGAATGGCTGGCAATTCCAGTAGTCTGTGAGAAGAGTTTGCTACTGTAGCAATTTCAAAGAGCTGAAAGAAAAAGCCCATTGGCATCAAGAAAAGGCAGGAAGAAAAAGGCGCTCAGAGGAAGATTCCTGTGACCTGGCAGACCCAATCAGGAAAAAGGGATAGCAGGACCAATTAGGGAGAAAGTGAAGGAGTCAAGAAAGGCAAGGGCTCCAAATCCTGTAAAACATCTAGCCTCATCTAGCCTCTCCTACTTGGAGGACTCCCAGATCTGGGGTCCTACCGTTCTAAGTAAACTGGAAAGAAGGCTCAGCCATTAAGAGCATTGGCTACTCTTCCAGAGGACCCAGTTTAATTCCCAGTACCCACCTAGCATCTCACAATTAGTTATCTCCCCACCCATGAGTGACTTTGAACACCATTGCCATCCAAAAGAAATGGATGAAACACATACAATTTTTGACTTGTTGGTAAGAGGTCGAGAGGAAAGAAGTAATAACCTTCTTGCATTGTATTATTATAAAATGTACCATAATGCCCATTATTATGTTCCCTTTTCCTACCAGTCTACAGGAGACCATAGGGTGCCAAATTAATTTGGGGTTGAGCTAAAAATGGTGGTTCATACCTGTGATCTCCGTTTGCCAGGAGACAGAGGTAGGAACATCATGAGATCAAAACCAGCTTTCAGTTGACAATGTGCTGTTCTAGGTGAACCTGGATTACACTATGAAATTCATCAGGAAGATGAAATTCAAGAGACCTTACTAACTTTTTAAATCCAGTTAGGGGTTGTGATAGGGAACAAAACCAGAGATTGCTTATGGCAGGAAAATATATATGAATCTATCAAAATACAGAAAGTTTGTGAAGGGCATTGAATAAATTAGAGGAATGGCAAGCTTTAAAGTGCAATAAAAATAAGATCTGAAACTCACATAGTCATTTCTTTTCACTTTGCATTAATGTAAATTGTCTGTATGAATTTTTATAATTTATTCTTATTGGTTTTGATTATGTGTATGTGGGTATGTGCACATAAGTGTAGGTGCCCTCAGACATCAGAGGCATCAGAGCCCCTAGAGCTGGGGTTAGAGGCTGTTGTGAGCTTCCAGACACAGATGCTGAGAATTAGACTTGGGGCCCCTGAAAGTGCAATATGTGTTTTTAACTGCTAAGCCATCTCTCCTGCCCCTACACATCAATTTTTATTTTTTTTAAAAAAGCTATAAATATATAACTGTCAGAATGAGGGCTGCACTAGTACATATACTAAACTATGAAAGACTTCATCAGAAATAATTATGGGTCCAGATTTTATTTACAAATTTGTTCACAATCTCTCTACGAAACAAAAGCAAGGACTCACATAAACAAACAAACAAAAAGCTGAACCCTAAGCCTTCCCCCAAACATTTTATTCCAAACAAAACAAGTAATTTTTGTCTCTGCTCTGCCGTTGACAGAGCCATTACAAAAGCAAAAATGGGGCAAGGTGGATGATTCTGATTGAAATAATGGAATGAGCTAATGGCAAGATGAAGTTATAGTATATAAAGCAGGTTATTGGAAGTGGCTCTTGGCCAACATGCAGGAAGAGGGGGAGAGTGAGAGAAAAGTGTGAAGACAGAGGAAAGAGGAGAAGAGATACAGAAAGAGAGAGGAGAGCAAGAAAGAGGTGAACGGAGAGAGAAGGAAAGAGAGGGAGGGAGAGAGGGAACTAAAATGTCTGGGTTATATAGTGAAGGGCCTCTGGGAGATGGGAAGCCCTGCCCCTAGCTAGGGAATTCAGGGTAGAGGGCAGGGTACACCAGCCATGTCCTGTAGCAGGTAGAGACCCAGGGATGCCTGAAACCAAACAAGTTCAGTTAGTAAAACATTTGCTTGGAAGCATAAGGACCTGAGTTTGGACTCCAGAATTCACTAAAAATAAGAGGAATGATAACACATAGTTGTAATTCCAGTATTGGGGAGGCAGAGACAAGAGGATCCCTGGGGCCTACTGGCTATTGATGAGCTCCAGGCTACTAAAAAAAACAACTGTCTCAGAGGAGGTAGATGATATTCACGCAAATGGATGACACTTGAGGTCTTCCTCCATCACCTACACACACATGAGCACAAAACACATGCATATACAATACACACATGCACACACAAATATACAATACACACAAGCACACACACATACACAGAAATATTATGCATATGGTGCATAACTGTCATGACAGTTGAGATACGAGGATCAATAGTTGAAAGCCAGTCTGCAGTACATGAAATCCTGTCTCAAATAAAGAAAACAACATCAAGAAAAAAGAAAGGACAGTGTCCATGCAAAAAATAAATGTTTGTATCATGGGCAAAAAGAAGAAGAGGAGGAGGAGGAGGAGGAAGAAGAGGAGGAGGAGGAGGAGCAGGAGGAGGAGGAGAAATCAGGGCTAGCTATGCATTATGCATCAAATGTCATTAATAGCTAACAGAAAACACACATGGTTCTTTCAGTTAGGATATAAACATTGGTGTTAATACTGAGGGCACATGATACGACCCAAAATAGAACACATACAAAAACTCTGGTGAAATCTAGGCCAGCAGTATTTTCAAGGGACAAGGGAGCTCTCTGCCGTATTTCATGTTTTTCTTCTATTAGCCTTTACAAAGGAAAGCCACGTAGAAGGGCCGCTGCCATTAGTTTTGTGTGGATTTCGTGACTCTGTGTCTATGTTTCTGTTTGTTCTGTATGTACCATTTTTAGACTCACCTCTGAAAAGGTGAACTTTGTCAAGACAAGCAGATGGCTCTTGGCTCTCTTTTCGGTTTTCATGGAGCAAGCAGGTAAATAGCTTATCCCTGTGATCTTAGCATTTGTGAGGAGTTTGTGGTCATTCTCAGCAAGTCTGAAGCTAGCTTGGACTACATGAGACTTTGTCTCAAAACAGACAAACAAACAAACAAATAAACAAAAAACAATTCGCATGTGACAACGTAGTTCTTGGTGTGTAATGTGCACTGCATCTGCATGTAGAATGCTATTGAAATAGAATATTATTGGCCTTTCCCATTAACTTCTCCAGCTTTCATGAGAACAAAAACCTGTTACAGAATACCAAGCACGCACAATATAAGGAGTTCACATATTAAATTATGCTAAAATAACAACCCCTGCATGTCATCCCAACAAATGTTGTTCGCCTACATGCATGGGCATTGCAGGTCAGCTCCTGCCTGGAACTCAAGCTAAAGGTATCAACCCTGGGTGAGATATTATGGGTGCAGAAGGAACAAAAGAGCAAGGGCACAACCATGCACTGTACCTTTCTTTTTACTTCCAACCAGGGCTTCCTGCGTGTTAGACAGGCACTCTCTAGCTGTCTGAACCACCTGCCTTGTATGTTAAACCTTTTGTTTAAAGGGGAGACTCTGTGACCTGGGGGTATAGCTAAGGAGCAGAACACTTGCCTAACATGCACAGAGCTCTAGATTCAACTCCCATCACCACAATAAAAAAAAAAGAAAAGAAATAAATGGGGAAAAAAAGAGTGAATGTAAAGCTACCAAATGAGAAACTCTGGAAAGAAGCCCAACAAGAAGAGCCTCTGTGTGAGTCTGATACATACTCAAATTGAAGAAGCAGTTCTGTATCATTTGTATTCCCTGGAAGACAGTTGAATAGTGGAATCGTGGGTAGCTGAAAATGTGTTTGTCACGATTTGTCTGTCAACCTGACTACACTGAGATGCCTAGAGACACATTTCTGGATGTATCTGTGGGGGTGTTGTCAGATATAATTGACATTTAGGACAGCAATTGAGGGGGAAAGTACCTGTTCTGAATGTGGGTGGCAACATCCTCATAGGCCTGCAGCTCAAATGGAATACAGGTAGGAAAAGATGTCCAGCCAGAGTGTGCAAACTCTGTACTCCTTCAGCAGATATGTCCAATACTCAAGCCATCGCCTGTGGCCCCCAGACTCCAGTGTCTTCAGCTTCTCAACACTTAACAGCAAAGACACCCTCTAAGGAGCTTGGAGGCAATCAATGGTACCATTTGTTCTGAGACTTCCAGTTTTCTTAGACTGAGTAGCTGAACAGGTTTCTGCTTCTGCAGGGGGCAAACAATCGTTGTTTAGATTATCCAGCATCTAATTGTGGGACATAATCTAAAAAAAATTTTTGTAGTTCTGTGCACACACACACACATACACACACACACACACACACTTACTCATCCTAGATAGGGTACCCTCAACAGACCAAAGTAGACCTTTCACCAAAGTCCCACTTGGTGAAACAATGAGTTTTCATCAGTGTTGCTAAGAGGAGCGTGGGTATGGAGTGACCTTCAGGGATATAGATGATTCAAAAGCAGCTGCATCACTAAAAGGCCCATCCCAACATGGGTGACAGCCCAAGAAATCTGCATCCTGGAGCTGTCTTCACAACCTACGGCAACTCAACAGGTGCCAGAAGCATCCTCTAGGCTGCCTGGCCTTCTCTGGGCAGCTTGGTTGTCAGTCTCCTCCCCAGAAGTCATTTATGACTTGAGTAACAATGGGGAAGGGACCTAGTAAACCTTACAACTTTCAGCTTTCAGCTTTCTCAGAGGTGTGGAAATCTACTAAATAATACGTCTCCTCCTTCTCTCCTTCCTGAAGGGAATGTTCTAATTCAGAGGAGACTGCTCTAGAAACCATGGGTTTATGCTGAATTTATGGGAAGTGGGAGCTCTATGGTCAGTAAAGACTGTGTGTTCAGACTAAGGGAGACATACTATAGCAAGGATGGGGATTGTGACTCCAAATAAATAGGATTTAAAAAAATGCATGATTTTAGAAACAGAGCAGTCAGGTATCTCCTACCTTTTGTCATGACTGTGGAGAGCTGCTTGTTCAGGCTGCTTTGTTATTGAGTTTTCAATAACACCCTGGCCTTCACCTTGAGACAGAGATAAGTAGGATTGTTTTGCCAAGCTCCTTCCTTTTGTTTGTTTGAGGATCACACAGAGAGGTGGTCAAGGTAAACAAGTTTGACTTCTCCATGAACCCATTCATTGTACTGAGGTGCTTTGTTCTGACTCAAGGAAGGAGCTATGGAATAAAACAGAATGTGACAGTTTTTACTGACAGCCCTCTCAAGCTGATCCCTTGTGTCTTGTGTTATTTTGTTTTTAAATCCTCACTCCCCACTCAGGAATTGTTTGACTCTGCCGGTGGGCTCTGGCACATGACATTGGCACATACAAGGTTCACAGGTAAGAACCACATAATTGAGCAACAAAAAAGAACCATTTAGATGCATTTAAACCTATTATACGACGCATGTGGCCTATGGGCTGAAGGTTCAGGCACACCTGACAGATTTTCTAGAGTACATCACCATGAGAATGGGTGAACACTGCAGAAGTAAAGGTTATTTGGTGGCTGGAGAGATGGCTCAGTTGGTAGAATGCTGAGGACCTGAGTTTGATTCCTGGAATCCACTAAACAAACTGGGTGTGGTGGCTGCCAACTTGCCATTCCAGACTGGCAGGAGGATCTCTGGGTCTTGCCAGCTAGCCAACTTAGACTAATTGGTGAGCTCTGGTGTCCTAGTTAGGGTTTCTATGGTTGTGATGAAACACCAGGACCAAAAGTAAGTTGGAAGGAAAGGGTTTATTCGGCTTAGGCTTCCACATCCACATTGCAGTCTTTCGTTGAAAGTCGTCAGGACAGCAACTCAAATGGCAGAAACCTGGAGGCAGAAGCTGATGCAGGGGCCGCTGAGAGATGCTGCTTCTCTGGCTTGCTCCTTATGGCTGGCTCAGCCTGCTTTCTTATAGAACCCAGGACCACCTTCCTGGGGGTAGCACCACCCACAGTGGACTGAGCCCACCCTCATCTATCACTAACTAAGACACTGCTGTACACCGGGTCTTTGAGGTATTTTTCTCAGTTGAGGTTCCCTCCCTTAAGATGACTCTAGCTTGTGTTAAGTTGGTACAAAACTAGCTAGGACATTGGGTTTCCATAAAATTCCTTGTCTCCGAAGAATGAAAAATGAAAGTGATCTGCTCCTGAGTAACCATACACGAGGTTGACCTCTCACCCGAACTGCATACACATGCACGAACTTTTAAGGTCGTTTGGGTTAAAAGAGGCTAAGGAAAAAATGATTCACTCATACAGGCTGGATTCCTTGGGATGATGATTGTAAATGTTACAAAGACGAAAATCAGGATCATGGTGTCAGCGGGTAACAGTAACAGGTGGAGTAGTTGTTTTGACAAGGGAGAAAAATGTGGATTAAAATAGCCCAGTGGGAAAATTTCAAAGGAAGAGGACACATTCCCTTTGGTGATGATGTAGACTGTGTGAGAAAAGAAACTTTGGAAGTAGCCAGGTTAGGAGCATATCTTAGTGGTAGAGTGCTTGCACACTGCCTGCTTGGCCTTAGATTCCATCTGCAGCACAGTCGACAGAGGGTGAGAGATAAGAGTGATAAATAGGAAGGGAAGAGAGATAGCTCTGTTAGGATAGGGACTGCTTTGCAGGGGTCAGGACCTGGGTTGGAGCCCCAGAACTTGTGTAAAACGAGACAGGCATGGTGGCACATGCTTGTAACTCCAGTACTGAGGAGGCAGAGACAGGGAGATCCCTGGGACTTGGAAGCCACCCAGCTTAGCCTACTTAGGAGAGTTTCAGAGCAGTGAGAGACCCTGTCATCCAAAACAAAAGTACTCCTTAAGGAATGACACCTGAGGTTGCCCTCTGACCTTCATACATACAGAGACACACACTCATACATACAGAGAGACAGACAGACAGACACATATACATATGTGCATACAAACAGCGCCCTGTAGGTACAGAAGAGGAGGAAGAAGAGAGTAGAGAAAAAGAAGAAAAAGAAAAGATAAAGAAGAGAGCAGAGAGGGAGGGATTGGTATTTATTGGTACCATTAACCTATTTGAAGAGTTCAGAAGTTTCTGTTTTCCCAGTAGAAGCTTCATTTGAGGTTATGAGGAATGGTTAAAAGTTAGGGGACTGGTTAGAAATTAAGTAGGTGGGAATGGAGGCCAGGGAGACGTGGACTCAGATGAGTTGATTCTGTAATGACTTCGAGGGCCAAGTAAAGTGCTAGAAGTGCTTGGTGGACACCTCTGCCTCTTGGTGTGTGTAGCTGCATACAAGGCAGGAAGACCGAGGGGACTAGAGGACCGCATTCTTTAAATCCAAAGAGCCCAGGACTTGCACCATCCAGTTCATCCCTTCCTTCCAGCCAGATGGTCTCGCCTGTGCTTTAGCGTCTCAGGTAACCGCAGTGAGCTCAGCCAGCAAAGGGCGCTAGAGTGTCTGCTGGAGCAGCCTGGGCGGGGCTCGGAGCCCTAGCTTCTCCTTGAAAGCAAGTTTGGCGCGAGGCAGGCACGATGGGCGGGGATAGGGGGTGGGGCAATACCATTAAGAAAGGAAGTGGTTCCGGGTCTCGTGGACCCGCGGGTGTGGCTGGGTGCTTGTTGGAGCAGGAGGCGGGAGCTGAGCAAGATCGCGAGGCCTGGAGGGACCTGCGGCTTCGGTGGCGTTGGAGGCTTGGCGACAGCGGCGGATATGGCTACGACTTCCATGCAAGGTGATCGGTCCCGGGGGCAAGCGGAGCGAGGAGGCCCGGGCCTGCAAGGGAGGGAGGGTGTGTCCTTCACCCGGGAGAGGCGGTTCTCACGGTGGCGGGAGGGGCGGCAGGGAAGGGGCGGCGGGCAAGCTGAGCTTCTCCGGGCGATAACATCCCTTCTTCCCCTCACGCTGGGCCCGCGCCTTCCCTCTGCCGCCGTCGCCCGCGCGGCACAGGCCCCTGGCGCGCTTGGCCAGCGGGCTTTCCGAGGCTGTCCCACGAGTGCCTTTGCCGAGCCGCCCAGAGTCGCAGCACCTGCCCACCTCCCGAGTCTTTCCCGGCCGAGGCGACGGGCAGGTGGCAGCTCTTGTTCCCCGAGTGGAGTGTCTGCCCTAGGAATCAGGAAGGGGGCGGTACCTCGGGACTGAGCCCTTGCTCCCAGGCCTCCTCAGTCGCTTCGCCCTCGGGACCCAAGCCCAGGCTTTGTCCGTGAGGGACCTCCTGGGAGAACATCGGAGAGTAGTAAAGACGGCAATGAGAAATTTAGTCAACTGTGTCACTGTCAGGACTGTCCTAGGGAAACAGCCCCCTAAATATTTTCCCCTTGGGGGTGATTTTTGAGCTACACCTTGAGTGATTTCTTTTCTGCAACAAATTACAAACTACCAGTAGAAAACAGGGTCTTCTATGCTCCTGGTCAGGCTACCTTTTGAGCAGTTTTTTTTTCTCCCCCCTTTTACAGCCTTGTTGATTAAAGCTAGGACCTTCTCCATGCCAAGCAAGCACTTCACCATAGAGCTATGTACCTTTTGAGACAAGGTCTCCTCACTCAACTCAAGCTGGTGTGCTGGTAGTATAGGCCTGCACCGCCAGGCCTGGCACGATTTAACATTTCTTTCCTAGATGTGAACAGGTCCAAAAAAAAAACTTTAAAAGGCTTTGCTGCAGTTTCATAATGAGCCTTGTTTGTTCACTTCTGTTGGGGTTTTCTTTCTTTTTTTAAGGAGAGTCTTCTAGCTCATGCTGGCTTTGAACTCACAGTGTACCCAAGGATGGTCTCGAACTTCGGATTCTCCTCCCTCTGGCTCCTAAATGCTGGGATTACAGGAGCATGTCCCCCATGCCTATTTTATTCTCCTTCTTTATTGATAGTAGTTCATTAACTCAACTTCCTGAAAAACTAGTTTAGTAAGGCCTTTTCTAAATGAATGAGAGATTTGAAGACATGACTTCATTGAATTATAATATGTCTGATTACCTTGGCCAAATCACTTAACTTTTTAAGAGGTATTTTCTCAGTAATGAACTTTTAAAGTCGTATGAGATATTTATTGAAAGTGCATTCACATACCTTGTCTTATTACAGGCTTTGCTTTCTTGTAAAAAAATAATTCAGAGCATGTAAAGCATCTTGAGGCATAAAAAAATTAAAAAAAAAAAAAAGGAAATTTCTTTGAGCTGGGCAAAATGGCTTAGTTAGTAAAGTGCATATGGTGTAATCATGAGGACTTGGGTTCAGATGAAGCCCTAGCACCTGAATAAAAAGCCAGCCTTGCAGTACTTATTTCTAATCCCAGCTCTCAGAAGGCACAGACAGGAGAGTCCCTGGGGCTTGCTGGCCATCCAGTTAAGCTGAAATGGTGCGCTTCAGCTTGGATGAAAGACCCCTGTCCTAAGAAAATAAGGTAGAGAGCTATTGAGGAAGATGTCTGTCTCTGAGGAAGGTGTCTATCTCTGGTCTCCAAATGGTTGCATACACATTGACATATGGATATAAGTACATACTTATACATCATTAAAAAAAATCCTACCAGGATGTAAAGTGAATAAAAATAAATAATTTTCCCTTTTGCAGCCCAACCTTGCCTCAGGCTCCTGAGTGTTTGGATTACAGGTATGTGCCACCTGTAAATCACCTGTTTGTCGAGGATCACAAGTTGGAGACCACCCTACACACTCTCCTAAGATCCAGTTTCTAGTGGTGCATGCCTTAAGTCACAGCCCTAGGGAGGCAGAGGCAGGAATATCTCTGAGCTCAAGGCTAGCCTGGTCTACAGAGTGAGTTCCAGGAAAGGCAGAGCTACATAGTGAGACCCTGTCTTGAAATAACAACAACGACAACAAAAAAAGCAGAGATCCAGTTTCAGAAACTCTTTTGTGACAACTCTTTTGCCCCAAACCATGCTTTTGTACTCTCAAATTTGAAGTTTAACTTATTCTTCATAGTGTATAAATTTTTTGAGCATAGCTCCCCAGTTCTTTCATTTGTTTTTTGAGACAGGGTCACATTTAGGCCACCTTGAGTCAAATTTGTAATCCTTTGGCCTTGGATTCCTGTGTACTGGGATTGTGGCATATGTTACTATACCTAAATCACTTTTCTTTCTTCCCTTCATTCTTTCCTTGTGACAGGGTCTCACATAGACCAGACTCAATTTGTAGCTGAGCATGACCAGAAAATTATTTTCATTGTTATTTCATAACTAATTCTGCTACTGTTATGAGTCATAATGTAAATATCAGTGTTTTCCGATGGTCTCAGGACTTCTGTGAAAAGGTCAATAGACTTTTAAAGGGGTTGTGACCCACAGGTTGAGAATCATCAGTTTATATGGTTCTGGGGACTGAACCTAGGACTTCATGCATGGCAGGCAAGCACTGTACTAAATTATATTCCCAGGCTCTTTCCGTTGTTGTTTTAAGTGTTTTTAAAAATCTTGTAAATCAACAATGATTTGTAAATGAGCAAATGGTGTTACATGCATGTCAAGGCCAGAGGTTTGGTATCAGGTATCTTCCTTGATTGTTATCTCTTATTTTTTTTACTCTTTCTTTACTATTAGTGGGGGGTATGCATGCATGTGTGCTGGGACACATGTGGAGGTCAGAGGACAACTTTGTGGAGTCAGTTCTCCTTGTCTATCTTTACGTGGATTTGGGGGCTCAAACGCAGTCAGGCTTAAGTGCCAAGTATCTTTATCTGCTGAGCCAGCTCATTGTCCTCTGCCTTGTTTTTGAGACACTCTCTCTCACTGAACCTGGAGTTCATTCATTGTGCTAGATTGGCTGGCCAGCCAATGCCTTTCCAGCCCAGGGATTACAGTTGTGCAGCTGTGCGAGGTTTCATGTAGGTGATCTGAACTTGGGTCTTCTTGCATGGTGAACACTTTGTTGATGCATCTGTTCCTTTGTTGATGCATCAGCCTCATACAGTGACATTTTGACTGGCCACTGTTGTTTTTTAATGCATCTCGTAGAACGTGATGATGTAGTTAGCCTTTGTGTCTATGTGCACACACACATACATATATACCCTTGATAGAGGGTTTTACTCTATAGTGCAGGCTGACTTCAGACTCATTGTGGAGCCCGGGCGGGCCTCAAATTCAGATTGCCTCCAGCCTCAGCCTCCAAAGCGCCAGGATTGTAGGGGTAAGCTTGGCTTTATTGTCAGATTTTTTTTTTTTTAAATAAACATCTCTTGAAGGTGGAGGGATGACTTGGCAGTTAAAGAGCACACATATCTCAGCACACACATGATTGTTCACAAGTATTGAAACTCTAGTTCTAAGGCATCTGACGACCTTTTCTGATTTTAGTGTACACTACATGCACAATATAATGCACACACACACACACACACACACACACACACACACGCAGACCAACACTCATATACATAGAATAAAAAAACAAATCTTTAAAAAGGCCATGCCATTTTTACACATATTTATTGTGTATATCCAGGTTCATGCCATGTGTGAAAGAGACTTGTAGGCCCTTAAAAAAAAAAATCAACAGATGGGTTCTGGGGAATCCAACTTAAGTCCTTGTGCTTGTGTGACAAGAACTTTACCTACCGAGCTATGTCCCCAGCCTGTAGGAACATTAGTAATTTTTTAAGGGGCCTACCTTTGCATTTAACTTCCTTCTAACGTGTTTACTTTTGTATTTATCTTTGTGTGAGACAGGAATTACTTTAACGCATGTAACCAAAGTAAGAGTGATAAGCAACAATGGGATTCCATGTGCACTTATAGCTCTTTCTTACTAAAGAATTGCTGATGAGGTAACATGCTCTCTGTGACCACGAGAATAATCCGTATGCCTGATCTTCTCACTGTTGCTTTCCCCTTTCCTCTGAGCTACTGATCATCCTCTTATTCCTGTGGTCTCTTGCTGCAAAGGCTTTCCTGGGGAAATTTTAATTCATTGCATTTGTAAATACTGAATTTGCATTTAGTGTGGAATATTTTTGCATAATTCATCCATTTTAAGTGTATAGTTCAGTATTTTTGGTATTTTCATACAGTTGTACAAACATTACCATAAGTCTAATTCCAGAACAGTTCTTCACCCAAAAAGCTCTTGTTCGGTGTGATGTTAGATACCCAGAGTCCCAGGACTTGGATGATATAAAGATCCCAGGATTTGGATGATAGAAGGAGGGGGGAATCAGGAATCCAAGGTCGTCATCCTCACCTATATAGTAAGTGTGAGGCCAGTCTTCCTGATGGGAAAACCTGTTTCAAAACAAAACAAAACAAAACAAAACAAAACAAAAAAAAAAACTAAAGGGAAAAAAAAAACATTAAGCCCGTTAGCCATCATTCCATTTCTGTGGGTTTTGCCTATTCTAGATATTTTACATATATGAAAGTATACAGTATGAGATCTTTTGTGAATAACTTCTTTCACTTGACACTCTACTTTTAGGTTCATCCATGTTGAAGCATAACTTGATATTTACTCCACATTTTATGGTTAGAGATTCTACTGTATATGTATGAGATTTTGCTCATTCATTTCTTAATGTGCATTTGACTTGCTTCTACCTTTTGGCTACTATGAGTGCTCCTATGAACACTGTTGCAAAATATTTTGTCGAGTCATATTTTTAGTTATTGTGGTTGCATATATATCCGGAATGGATAATAGTTGGACCATATGGTAACACTGTGTTTGACTTTCGGGGGAGCTGCCAGACTTTTCTAAAGTGGCTTACTGTACCATTTACATTTCCACCAGCAGTGTGTGGGGATGGTATTAGCACTGCATCCCTAAAAACATGTGTTATCATAGAATGTTGTTAGTGTGGCTGGCTTCATTAGCATACAGTGGTATCTGTTATAACTTTGATTTACATTCCCCAATGACTAGTGGTTTTATGTGCTTTTTAGTCAGTTTTATAGTACTTTGGAGACATGTCTATTCATCCCTTTTATCCGTTTAAAAAAGTTTGATTGTTACAGAGTTACATTCTTTTTATATAGGATGACATTAAGTACATTTATAGACAGTCTTGAGTATTCTGTATGCATTTCTTTATAAGATAAATGATTTGTAAAGAAAAAATGTTTATTAATTGGGTTACCTTTTGACTTTTTTTTCTCTTTGTTTTACATTTTTACTTTCTTGGTGGTGTTTGTTTTTTTTTTTTTTTTTTTTTTTTTTTTCCAGAATTTAATAACAAGACTTTAATTACTTGGTTTCTTTTCCTGTGATCGTATTCATATATAAATCTTGACAGGGTAACACAGTTGTTAAAAAAAAAACAAACATAAAAATAACAGCTCTAAACTGGCAAGGAGATGCATGTTTTTAATCCCAGCATTCATGAGGCAGAGGCATGTGAGTCTCTGTGAGTTTGAGGCCAGCCTGGTCTACATAGTGGGTTTCAGGACTACACAAATAGACCTTGCCTGAAATAAACAAAAGTCCGAAACAAACAAAAAGCCAGCTCTACATATTGAACAGATTAGTTAATTCATTTTGCTTTTTCAGTCATCTACCAGACAGCTTTTAGATTAGAATTGGAACATATTTTTAAGAAGTAGTAATGAAGATACCAAGTAGTTTGTAGAAAATAAACTTAACATTTCATACTCTTAACATCACATAAGCCTATTAATAAGAACTTTAACTTAGTACTCAGGACAGAAGTTTGCCTTGGAGTTCTCCTTTATTTAATAGGGAAGCAGGCTCTGAGCTGAGGCCTCTCACTGCTGCCCAAAGTGGTCTGTGCTGTTTCAGTCTGCCCTTTACTTTTTGGTGATGTCTATCGTGGTGACTGAGGTATGTTTCTTGGATGCAACAGAATGTTGGGTCATGTTTACTCATCCGTTCTGTTAGTCTGTGCCTTTTTATTGGAGAGTTGAGTCCATTGATGTTGCGAGAGATTAATGACCACTGACTGTTAGATCCTTTGATTTTGATGTTGGTAGTGTGTTTGTATGCTTGGCTATTTTTAGTTTTACTGTAGTGAGGTTATTTATTGTTGAAATTTGTTTTTGTCGTTGAATATCTTGTTTTCTCCGTCTATGAGGACTGAGAGTTTTGCTGGGTATAGTAGGCTAGGCTGACATCTGTGTTCTCTTAGGGTCTGCATGATATCCGTCCAGGCCCTTCTGCCGTTCATAGTCTCTGTTGAGAAGTCAGGTGTGATTCTGATGGGTTTGCCATTGTATGTTACTTGGCCTTTTTCTCTTGCAGTTTTTAGTATTTTTTTCTTTGTTCTGTATACTTACTGTTTTGATTATTATGTGGCGGGAGGATTTTCTTTTCTGCTCTAATCTATTAGGTGTTCTGTAGGCCACGTGTATGCTTATGGGCCTCTCCTGTAAATTGGGGAAATTTTCTTCTGTGATTATGTTGAAAATAATTTCAGGGCCTTGGAGATGGGAATCTTCTTTTTCCGCTATTCCTGTCATTCTTAGGTTTTGTCTTTTCATGTTGTCCTTGATTTCTTGGATGGTTTGTGTCAGGAATTTTTTAGATTTAACATTTTCTTTGATGGATGCATCAATTTCTTCCATTGTATCTTCTACACCTGAGATTCTTTCTTCCATCTCTTATAATCTGTTGGTTATGCTTACCTCTGTACTTCCTGTTTTCTTCCCTAAGTTCTCCCTCTCCATGATTTCCTCAGTTTGTGTTTTCTTTAATTTTTCCATTTCCATCTTCAGATCTTGAATGGTTTTGTTAATTTCCTTTACCTGTTTGTGTTTTCCTGCTTTTCCTTCAATTCCTTTACCTACTTGTTTGAACTTCCTCTGTTTCTTTTATTTCTTTCAGTGTTTTAAGTATGTCCTCTCTAAAGGCCACAAAATGTTTGGCTGTATCTTCCTGCGTTTCTTTATGGATAGCCGTAATCTCTTTGAATTCATATTTCTGTATTTCATTATGGATTTTATTTGTTTCCTCCACTACATCTTCATGAGCATAGATTTAAGGTCATTTTCCTGAATTTCACTTATGTTGGGTATCCAGGGCTACTTGCCCTGGATAATGGGTTTTGGAGGTGCTTTGGTTTTTGTTGGTTGTGCTTTTACGCTGGCCTCTACTGATCTGGCCGTCTCTGGTGTTGGCTGTTAGTTTCTGGTGCCTGCTGGAATCCTGGGGTGGGGAGAATCCCCTTGGAGGAAGATGGTTGTTCCTGAAGGAGGCCTCCTCAGCTTTTTGGTCCCTGAATAGTCGGTGCTTCTCAAGGAATTGCCACAGCTCACCTCAGGTGTATGGTCCTGTGGGGTAACTGGGCTCCTTGGGAGTCCAGGGGCTCTCCTCTCACCAGAAGTCCCAGAGACAGCTGCCCTGCCTCTGGTTTTCTTGCTCTGAATTTAGTGAGCTGTTGCTGCTCCTACACTGTTTTTGCTGGGTGCAGCCCTCTTGAAGAACTAGGGAGCCCTGCGGTTTGGTTGGTTTCACTAGGGAGACAGGTTGAACTTTGGAGCAGCATCTGGTGCTGATCCCAGGGGTCCCAGGCTTCTGTACTGAGGTTGAGGCTTGTGAACCCAGTACCCAAGAGGAAAACAGTGACTGGTGAACATACCACACGGGCATGTAGCTGGAGGCTAGAGCCCCTGATCTTGTGGGAACCCAGGAACTTTTCTGGGAATTAGCTGTGTGTCCTGATGTTTCCATCTCGACAGGGGTCCACACACAGATCAGTTTGGGATGGTGAGTAGAGCTCAGCCCTGTGGCTCTGTGCTGGCAACTGAACGCCTGCTGGGAGCCCGGGAACTCCTCCAGGGTTTACCTGAGGTCCTTCCCAATTGTTTCCTTTACGGGGGTGGGGGGGTGGGGGGTGGGGGGGATTTCCTCTCAACTGGCGAATCCAGTCTCCAGTGTTTGGGGGCCCACAGTGCTCCCTGGGACAGTGAGTAGTGTGTGTAGGCCTGTGGCTTTGGGCTGGCGACTGAGCTCTTAACAGGGAATCCAGGAACTCTTCTGGAGTTTAGCTGGGTGACCTGAGATCAGACCGGATTGCTTCCCACATCGTGGGGTTTCCTCTCACCCAAGAAACACAATTGCTGGTGTTTTTGTGGGGGGGTGGGGGCAGAGCTCCCTCTGTTGGTCACTGTGCAGTCCCTGCTGTGCTGCTGACCAGACACAGTGTGCTCTCAGCAACACCATCTTGGATCTCTCAAGAAAGGAAATGTAAATAGGAAGAACAATCTTTTTCTGTAAAGGCCAGGTATGTTATACTTTATATGTTACATATGCATCTATTGTTTCCACATCTTTCAACAATAATAATACCTTTTTGTGGTCCTTTTAATACCAGGCTTCGATCTAACAATCTTTGTTAACTGGCCTTCCAGGTTATTATAATGCACACCAAAATTTGAGAGTCATGTGTGGAATTAATTGCTGAGCTTTTGGATATGGGCATGTTCAATATTTTGGGGTACCTCCAAACTGCTTCTAAACTACTTTTACTTAGCTATATTCTGGCAGTGTATGAGGGTTCCTCTTGTGCCATACATTTGCTTACTCTCCAAAATAACAACCTCACTTTTTAAAAATTTAATGGGTAGAAATGATTGGATTTTACTTGCATTTCCCGATTACTAGTTCATCTCATACATGCACACATCTCATACATTACTTGAATTTTGGTTTTGGGATACACTATTTAGAGAGTGCCTATTTAAATTAATAGTGCCATGTAAATAAATAAAATGTGTTGAAATAATTACGGAACAAACCCAGAATCCTCAAGGAGAAAGAAATTTAGAATTATAGTCAAAACAAACAAAAAATGAGGAAGAGCACTAAGGAAAGTTAGGGTCAAACAATTCAGGAAAGCATGGGCAAACTGAACCAAGGCCATTGAAATAGGAGGACCAGCATGCCCTGATTAGGGAAAACAAGGAGTTTGATACAGACTCTTAGGGTAAGTAGAGAAAAAGAGACATCTGAAGTTAAGAAATATTATGTTTGTGTCATATATTTAATTTAGTTATTTAGTTTTTTGAGACAGGGTTTCTCTTTAAAACAGCCCTTACTATCCTGGAATTTAACTTTGTTGACTATGCTGGCTTGTAACTCCCAGAGATCTACTTGCCTCTGCCTTCTGAGTGCTGGGATGAAAGGCATGCACCACCACACCTGGTTTCATTTAATCATTTACTAATAGTGAAGCATTTGGATTAATTTGGCTTGGATTTTGCTTTGCTTTGCTTGTTGTGAATATACATTCTTGATTTTTTTCCCCCCTTTTAAATTATTTCTCTTTAAGACTTGTTTTTATTTTATGTGTATACATGTCTGCATGGATGCCAGAAGGGGGCATCTGTTCCCCTGAAACTGGAGTTATAGCTGGGAATCAAACCAGGGCCTTCTGCAAGACCAGCCAGTAGTCTTAACTGCTGAGTCATCTTGCTGCTGGGGAAGTGGTGCGGGGGCGGTGCTTAAATTATTTACTTGCTGGGCTAAGGCAGAAACGAACAGGTGGATTCTGAGGTCCAGAAACCTGGCTGCCCAATCCCCAGGTCCCAAAAAGGAAACAAGGTAACAAAAGAAGCAGGAAAAAGCATGCAAGCGCAACTGAAGGTTGGAGAAGGTGACTGGCAGACAGGAGAGACGAACAGCCATCACCTCTGTTTCGGAGCCCTTTTTTATTTTTCTTTTCTTCCCTCTTACCCCCGAATTCTTTTCTTTGCGTGGGTTTTTGGAATGGGGTGTGCGTGTGGTGGAGTAGGGCTGAAAAGTCAACCCTCCAGAAAGAAGGGTAAGTCTTGGTTTTGATTTCTTTCCTCCGTTTTCTTCCCTCTTTCACATTTTCTTTCTGTCATTTTTTTTTCCCTCCCAGTTCAGGGCTTTCCCCCTCCCCCTCGGTGGTCACTGTCCCAGGATCTCAGCACTTGGGCGGTAGTGGAGTGATGGTAGCAGGAATGGTGGTAGCCGCTATTTTACAGCAGTGTTTGTGCCTGTGCAGTGGTCTGCGTGGCATTTTTTAGTTGAGTCCAAGTGAGTTTTTTTTTTTTTTTTTTTTTCAGTTCACTTTTCATCCCAATGGTAGACCCCTCCTCTCCTCCTGGTCCCGCCCTCCCCTCCCCTCCTCCCATCTCCCTCTTCCTACTCAGAATAGGGGAGTCCCCACCACCAACCCGCTTTGGGAATCAATCTGGCAGTTTCTCAGAAAATTGGGAGAGTTCTACTTCAGGACCCAGCTACATCACTCCTGAGCATATACCAGAAAGCTGCTCTACCATACTCCAAGTGAGCCCTTAATAGAAGCTGTGCTGCTGCGTGTGCCCCTTCTAACCCTCTCTCACCTATGCTGATGTGAGAAACTTAAGGCTTCTCACTGCAGAGGCGTCACGTACCCCATTCCCCCGACAGTGCGGAGTCCCCCTGCAGTGTTCCCCAAATTAAATTTCACTTGTATTTGAGCTAGGTTAGTACTATCTCCAAGACAAGTGCTTGGCTGGGCACAGGGAACAATAACTAGTTCTATGTTTATTTTAAATTTAATTTTGGTTGTTTGAGAAATGTCTCATTTTGTAGCTTTTGGCTGGCCTTTTTTTTTTAAATTTAATTTTATTTTTTTCTATTAATGAACTGTATAGAACAGGCTGGCCTTGAACTCCAGAGCAATCCTGCCTCTGCCTTCTGAGTGCTGGGATTCAAGGATTTTATTTTATTTTATTTTTCTTTTGTCATTTGATTTTTGAGACTGGTTAGCCCTGACTGGCCTGGAACTCCTTTGTAAACCAGGCTGGCCTCAAACTCACAGAGAAAATGCCTGACCCAACCTCCCAAGTGCTCTGATTAAAGGCCTGCGTGCTGCTGTGTCTGGCCACAATTCCATGTAAGAATTACCGATGTTGAACAAGCTCAGATGAATCCCAGGGGTGGGAAGAATTTTTTTTTTTTTTTTTTGCAAAGTCAGATACAAAGCCAACCCTGAAGTTTTCTCCTCCTCTCTACAAATACTGAGCACCCTGCTATTTAATAATCACGAAGACACTAGGAACAAAGCCGAACAGGATAACAAAGGATCTGTCCTACCTCGTCAAGCACTTCCGATGGCAGTGGTTTTCACATACCGAATAACCTGCATGTTAGACAGTTACAGTATGACTCATGACAGTACCAAAAGTACAGTTAGGAAGTAGCAAGGGAATAATTTTCTGAATGGGGGTCCCCACAACACGAGGAACTGCACGGAAGGGTCACAGCTTTAGGAAGGTTGAGAACCACTGTTTGGTGAGAAAACAGAGAAGACAAACTAAATGTCAGAAAAGAATTAAATAATCCACTTAATGACAAGACCTAGAATAAAATGAAAAAGGTAGTAAAGAAGAATCACTCTGTAAAAGGATGCCTGAGGTTGACCTCTGGTCTTCAAATATGTGCACATACATAGGTTTTTCCAAAGATTATCAACACCAATGTCTGAAAACATTGCTGGTTTTTATACCTGGATTTTCTTTTCATACTGTTGCAGTGATTTTTAACCTTAAGAATTGTAACTTTGAGAAAATCTTATTTTTACATGTCTGGGTGTTTTGGTGAGGTTTGCGTCTGTGTATCACTTGTGTGCAGTGCTGAATAATGAATCCAGAAAAGGAGGCCTGATCCCACAGAACTAGAGTTACAGACAATTGTGAGCAGCCACGTGGGTGTTGGGAGTGTGGGAGTTGCAGCCAGTTCCGCTGAAAGAGCAGACAGTGCTCTTTAATCGCTAAGCTATCTCTCCAGCCCCTGCCCTTGAAAACGTTAACAACCTTGAATTGTTCACGTCCCACGTTGAAATTTATCTTCCGGAAAACTTTCTTCCTTTTTTTTCCAGTTACATTTGTTTAGTTGGATAATACATTGATACTGTCAGGAATCTTTGTCAGCTGGTAGATAGCCCTTTGCACAACCCTCGGTCTCTGAGCTTAAAATACGGAACTTCATTCCACCAATAAGGATTTTTCTTGCAGTACATTCTGCAAGAAAGTTGAACTCCACCCATACCTCTGTCCATTTGTGTCATAAAGTACAGTGCACTTTAGTATATGGTCCAAGTGAGCCAAGTGTTGGAGCAGTTCACTTGATGTCATGGTTCAAGGACTTTTTCTGAGAAAAGCAAGAAGCCAACCACACTCCATATTTACTGCTGTAGCTCTTCTCACCACCAAGTCAGCCGTGTATACACTGAAAGATTCTGACCTGGAGTCACCTCCTTAGAAAGCCTTTTCCAGCTTAAAACTTGGACCTTTGGTGACACTCTGAACCTTTTTTGGTTTAGTCTTTCACTTTTCTTTTTCTGTTTTGGAAAAAAAAAAATACTAGGGTCTTCTGGTTTTGTTCTTTGTTTGTTCCTTTTGTATTTTAACAAAGGACAAAATCCTGTTTACTGTATCAAGTCTTTTTGTTTTTTGCAGCTCTTGTTCTCCTGAGACTCACTCTGTCATCAGGCTAGCCTTGAACTCTGTCTCCGCCTCCCAACAGCTAAGCCTTAAGTTGTATACGACTATGTCTGCTATAAAATCTTTCCTTACCCCTAAATAGGAACATGTACACATGCACATGTGGAGGCCAGTTACTTTACCTTGTTTTTTGTGACTAGGTCTCTCACTTAACTTGGAGACTGTCATTCCAGCTAGACTGGTCAGCAAGCCCCTGGGATCTTTCTGTCTCTTGTCTACAGTGCTGAGATTGCAGACTTGCACAGTCATACCTACCTGGCTTTTATGCAAGTGCTGGAGATTTTGAATAAAAGTTTTCCTGGCTGCTCAGCAAGCATTTTAGCTATTCCTCTCCAGCCTCATTTGTTTTTGAAGTGGTTTCTCACTGGCCTGGACTGTGCCAAGTAGGCTAGTGACCTGCCTGTTTATTTTCTTGGCACTGGGATTACAAACGTATACCCCGAAGCCAACTTCCCAGCCCCTTTCTATGTTTTTTCTGTGCTCTTAACTGTGTTTAGATCTGTTTCTGCCTCTCACTTACCAGTTCCCTCCTATGGTGTTTTCTTTCTAAATTTAACAAAATACTCAGTAATGAAGATCATGAGACAGAACAACACAATCATTTTGCCAGATTACTAAACAGGAGTTAAATATAAATTATATTTATGACATAATGAAACTAAGATTCTTTGTCCACACATTGTTAAACCACATGATTCTTTTTTTTTAAATTTTTATTATTAGTTGCATTTTATTAACTCTGTTTCCCAGCTATATCCCACTCCCTCATTCCCTCTCAATGCCACCCTCCCTCCCTCATCTCCTCCCTGCCCCTTTCCAAGTCCACTGATTGGGGAGGACCTCCTCCCCTTTCATCTGACACTGGTTTATCAGGTGTCTTCAGGACTGGCTGCAAAGACTTCCACCACATGATTCTTATCTGATGCAAGTCTTAGATTTTATTACTGTTAGGGTTTAGATCCTCAGCTGTCTACATAAAAGTCAGGCATAATGATACTTGTTAGGAAAACCAGAAATGGGAGAAAGGGAACCAAGACCTGGATTCTAGCACCTTAATGACCAGTCAGTCTAGCTTCAAAGGTAGAAAGGTGCACTCCAGTGCAATAAGAGACCTTACCGCAGAAAGTGAGAGAGACAGACACCTCAAATCAATCCCCGAGTCATCCCCTCCCAAGAGAAACTTTAAGCGAGCATACTTCCACACACATACACGCAATAATGAAATTGATTTTGAAACCCATGCTGGCAGACAAGATGAAATATCCTCAGTGTTACTCCCCCGTCACTTTACCTCAACAGGTACCTTTATTGGGAGGGAGAGCAGAATGCCTTAGGACACAGTGTAGGATGAGGGGGGGTGTGTTATCAGTCTCTTAAAGCACTATTCTTCTAGGAAACCTCTTGAATTTGTACCCAAGTCATATGTTAAATCATGGGCAGGTCCCTGACCAGAAAGCAGAAGAGTAAAGAAAGCCCTGCAAACCAGAGAAGGTGAGCAGATAGATAAGTGGTGGTGGCGGCGGTAGAGACTGGAAGCCTCAGTATCTCCACTGCAAAAAGGGAGTTGCAGGACAGTCAGACTGGATAGTACAAGCTCTAGATTTCAGCATAAAATGTTCACAGGGGTGGGGTGGGGTTTTCACAGCTGCAGAGGTGTTACCAGACCGGAATCATTTTTTCCTGTTTGTTTGTTTTGTATGTGTGCTGTTTTATTTATTTTTTTTTTTTTTAGTATTGCTTTGATAGTAAAATTAGAACTATGTACATGTCTTAAGAGAAAGTGACCTGAGATTATAAACAAAAACAAATCTGAAAATTGACAAACATACTGGGCATGTTTAATCCCAGCACTTAGGGGGCAGAGGCAAGTTGATCTTTTACAAGTTCAAGGAGAGACAGTGAATTTTAGGACAGCCAGGGCTGTATAGTCAAACCTGGTCTCTAAAAATAATAGAAGGAAACCAGAAAGGGGAAAATCTGAAGGTGAGCCTGAGAGCAAGCCAGTAAGCAGCATTTCTTGCTGTTCCTGCCTTCTGCATTAGTTTCCTTCAGTAACTGTTCTAGTTGTCTCTTACTGTAACCTGTATACTTAAACAGATTGTGCCCTACTCCAAGTTGCTTTTGGTCAGTGTTTTATCACAGCAACAGAGAAGCAAACCACAACATTATTTTCTTTTGTTTTGTTTTGAATTTTGTTTTGAGACGGAGTCTCATGCATACCAGACTAGCCTTGAACATGATATGAAGTATAGGATACCCTTGAACTCCTGATCCTGTCAATTTCAAAATTTTGGAAACATTTTAACAGTATATTTAATCCAGTATACCAAAAATAATCATTTTAACATATGATCAGTAGTAAAATAGATTGATGAAGTACTTTACATCCTTTTGTTTGGGCCAAATCTTTGAAAGCTGCTGTGTGTTTTATATTTATAGCACATCTCAAAATGGTCTAACCATGTCTTTGACCTTTTTTTTTTTTTTGTAAAGCATGGTCTTGTTGTGTAACCCAAGCTGGCCTCAAAACTGGTACGTAGCCCAAGCTGGCTTCAAATTCAGGATTCTATTTGTCTCAGCTTCCCAAGTACTGTGATTATATAATGCACAGTTACGTTTTTACATTTTAAGAGATTGTTTTTTGTTTGTTTTTGTGTTTGTTTTTTCAAGACAGGGTTATTGTCCTGGGTATCTTGGAACTCTGTAGAGCAGGGTGGCCTTGATCTTAACAGAGTCCTCCTGCTTCTGCCTCCCAAGTACTGAGATTAAGGGGATGTGCCACCACTGCCGAGTCTTGTTTTTAATCAAACAGGAGGAATAGACTTGATTCAGATCTCATGTTATAGAACATGTACAGTAGTTCCAAGTGTAGTCCTTTACAGAAAACATTTGCTTATCCTTGATTTAATTCATTTTATTTTGACAGTATGTTAGTAAGGTGGGTATTCTTATCTCTGTTTTGTAGATCAGGAAATATATGCACAGAAGACTCTTTTCTTGGCAACCATCAGGTTTTTAAAGCATACTGCTGTCCTTTTTAAAAACAAACTTCCTAATGCTGTATTTCCTTGCAGTATAAAAAGCGAATCAGGTGGCTCATATGCTGAAGGATGGCACGGTCACGATCCAGATCCCCCAGGTGGAAACAAAGGTGAGGAGTTCCATGCTTCACATAGTTCTTGGCTTTAAAAAATCACCATTAATGCTCAAGGTTCCATTTTAATAAGCTTATTGGACCTGGCTGTTCACAGACAATTGATCATGGTAGTGGTAGTATTTCTAGATTTGGAGAGTTGATGAATTTGTTTAATTGGGGCTGTTAGCTGGAATTACTTTATAATAAAAAGGAATGCAGTGACCCCAACCAGAATGAGAAATGTCCTTGAGGAGGATAATTTTGTTTTTAACCTAGTAAGAGGTTTACTAAACATCTCTTGAGTGTACGATTAGTTTTTCATAATGTGCTTCAAGAAATTTAGTCAGAAAATAAAGTGTTTCCTACCTTGGCAGAATAGTGGTTTTGAATAGCTCAATTACAGTTCAACTTTCATTTCTTCCTCTGGTAGGTAGTATCAGTCCAAGAGTATGTGTAATTAGAGTGGAATAGTTCAACCAGTTTATTGTACATCAGTCCCAAGTTGTGGCACTACATGGGCAAGTATGTCATTTTCCATGGCCTCAGCAAGCACACAGACTGGGTGGGGACAGCATCATCGTAGGCACCTTTGATATAGTGGGGAAAGTGTTGGGTTTCTGTTGGGGGCAAAGCACTCTGCATCCATAGGAAGAGAATAATTGCGCTTTGCAACTAGTAACTTTTTGGACTGACCTAAAGGACCATTATTATTTACACAAAAGATAAACCATGATTTTTATATTAATAAAGCTTAGCCAGCGTGCTTGTTCTGATAATACAGTGAATCATTGATCCCACTTTAGTTTTCATTTTCTAAATGTCGCAAAATCATGTTGTGTTTGGGAGAAATTTCAAAAAGAGAATGTAAAGATAGAAATGACTATAACAAGATAACAACATAAAGATCATTATATTTTATTCTTCTTTTAGTGAGGCTCTAGTGATGGAACACAGGGATTCTGCCAAAACTTAGTTCCTGATTTTCTGATTCCTTCTCCAGGGTTGGTTGTTAGGAGCTATAAAGGATTTGATACAATCCAACATATTAGTTCGCCACAAAGCACTCCCATGTCAGAAATATTCTTTCTCCCTTCTAAGATTCCCTAAGTGCCAGCACTTCAGAGTGGCTGGCTGGATAGATGATGCAAAACAGTCACAGGTTCTGGGGTTATGACACAGCTGAGGAACTTGAATCACTTGGAGTAGGCATTATCTTATTATCGTGGGCAGCAAACAAATAAGCCCTCTATTCCAGAGGGAGACCTTATCTCTGTTTCCAAGGCTGTTTCCTGGGGAACCAAAGTTGTCAGTGCCTCTACTCATAAGGCATGCTAAACTCTAGAGATTAGAGAATTGTCTCCTAAGAAAACTTTAGGAGAATTGGAAATGTTAACAACCATTATAACAACTTTTTCTAGGAGAAGGAAGCATTAGACAGTAAGACATAAAACAATGTTAGAGCAGTTTTAAATGTGAATTAAGGGCTAAAGTTAAATCTTGAATATTTCGTCCCATCTGGAAGACCTCTGCCTCTGGCTGCCAAGTTCTCTGCTTAGCAATGAAAAGAGATGAAATCTTCAGGAATTCCTCAGAGGCTTTAGTTGCTTTCCCTCCTTGATGAGGTATAGCCATCTGGATGGCAGAGTTTCTGCTTCTGGTCGGTAATATTTACTAGTATGTCTAGTTTGGTGACTCTGAAAGACAGTATTGCCAAGTCCAATGTAAATGTCCTAATGAATACTGGAAAAGATAGGAGTGTCTCCTTTCTTTTGTGGATGACACAGGTTTGCCCCTGGGGTGGGGGTGGGGGAGAAAGATTCAGGATTGTCCTAATTCTTTAGAAGCTTCTTAGAACAGGTAAAGTAAAAAATTGTCAGGGAACACCTTTTCCTACTGATTTGGACATATTAAGCCCTAAAGGAGGAGATGAAAAGTTAACAGGTCATATGGGGAAAAGGTTCTCACTCGGATGCAAAGGTAAATTTTATTGAGAGCACAAAAGGGATTGTTATCTTCCCCAAATGCAAGGAAGGTATATTCCTGATGAGCATAGAGATAGAGGAAGTGGGAGAGGAGGGAAGCCACCTCAGATGTCACTGGCAGATTCCTTTAGATTTGAAGAGAAATGGCACCTCCTCCCAACCCTCTTTTTCATCTTCTTTTTTTCTTTCTTTTTTTTTTTCTTTGCTTGCTTGTTTGGTTTTGAGACAGGGTCTCACTGGCTGACCTGGTACTTAATATATAGACTAGGATTAAAACCCATAGATCTGCCTGCCTGTGCCTCCGAACTACCAGGAGTAAAGGCGTGAGACACCATGCCCAGTCCTTTCCTTATCTCTAAGGCTGAGTAACCTCCAACATTTTCCATGAATATGGGAGTCTTGTCAATGGGAATACAAGTCTGCATGCTGGCAATCACATGAACACAATCAAGGAAGCACAGAAGACAGATACAGAAGCGCTATAAGAGAGAGCATTAGAGGTGCATTAAAACACACTTGGACCAGAGGTGTAAACTATTTGAACAGCACATATTTCAGTTGATGTGTAAGGGGGGAGAGTTTGGAAAGAAAAGTCAGTTTATACTAGAAGTATTTACGGAGGGATAGGCATATTGGTACACTCTTGTATTCCCAGCATGATGTGGGAAGAGGCAGGAAGATCGCTTTAAGTATAAGCCTTGCTTTAAGTATTAGCCTTGTCAGTAGAGATGGTACTAGTCAAGGTCAGCTTGGGTTAGAGAAGGGGACTTGTTTGTTTGTTTGGGGTTTTGTTTGGTTGTTTGTTTTTTTTTTGTTTGGTTGTTTGTTTTTTTGAGACAGGGTTTCTCCGTGTGGCCTTGGCTGTCTTAGACTCACTTTGTAGATCAGGCTGGCCTGGAACTTCGATATCTGCCTGCCTTTGCCTCCTCGAGTACTGGGATTACAGGCATGAGCCACAAGCCACAGCACCCAGTTTTTTGTTTTTTTAAATGTGTGGAAGAAAAGTGACTCCTTTTTTCTTACCTGCCCATGCTACACAATAAGCTGTTTCTTTGGTATAGCCTTGAGGGAGAGAACAATCCGTTGGAAAAAACTATAGAAACATTTCTGGGTGTGAGTTTAAATTGTACCATCATTGTGTTAGACTGTAATTTTAGAGGTCAAGTTCAGCTTTCTTGACACTCTTCTGAACATTTTTTTCTTACTTCACTTATGCTTGTTACTCACTTGGCTATTGAACGTGATGTAAGTTTTTCCTGATTGGCCCTTTGAAGTCACGACATCGACTTTTGCTAGAACTGGCTATTGGCAGTCTCTCAAAAAAGATTCTGCTTTCTACCTGAACCCTGTTCTCCTCTCCAATACAACATGTATATTTAAACCCGTTTTGATATATCAATTGAATACATTATTTTCTATGAAAAGAGTATGATTGGCAGGTAGGATAAAAGAATCGTTAACCCGTCTCCCTCACCCCAATTGACAATTCCAATTGCCTAGACTTATCTTGAGTGGGATGGTAGTGAAATTTTAGGAATGGTCAGTGTTTTAGGTATGTCACCCTAAAACAGTTGATTGTCACAAAGTGAACTAAACTTCTCTATGCTTGTTTACATAGGTCATTATCACCACAGTCTAGAAATTTTGAATACTATGAGGAAAGACATTTCCATGGGCACTATGACCCTGAATATAGAAATGATCCAAAAAGACCCTTTACTTGGAGAATGTATGATGAGAAACATGGACAGAATAAATCAAGGATTCCCCCTCGTGTGAATTCATATTATCGGTCTTACGAAAATAGATCACCTTCCCCAAATGTAAAGCCTGTTGAAAAATTTGACACGTATAAGCCTCACCAAGAATATTTCCCTGGAAGAGGGGATGATGACAGAAGATCTCAGTATATACCCACATACTCAGAGAGTGCAACAACCTACACAGAGCACAAAAGGGATTGTTATCCTCCCCAAATGCAAGGAAGGTATATTCCTGTTGAGCATAGAGATAGAGGAAGTGGGAGAGGAGGGAAGCCACCTCAGATGTCACTGGCAGATTCCTTTAGATTTGAAGAAAAATGGCATGAAGATGAATTGAGACACCACAGGGCACAAGAAGAAAGCTACTCTCAGTCACCCAGAAGAGGCTCAGAAGACTTTGACACAAGGAACACTTTTCAAAAGAGGTACAGGAAATCATCATTAAGCTTGGGGAATTTGGCATAAAGCCTGAATGTCATTTTTTGGTCTCAAATGATAAAATATTTCTTAAATAATGTATGTGAGCAGCTAGAATGTGTGTTTTTCCCCCCTCTCTCTCTCTCTCTCTCTCTCTCTCTCTCTCTTTCTGAGACAGGGTTTCTTATATTTTTGGTTGTGAGCCTAGCCTTTAACGGCTGAGCCATCTCTCCACACTGAGACAGGGTTTCTGTGTGTAACCTTGGCTGTCCTGGATTCGCTTGTAGATGAGGCTGGCCTCAAACTCACTGAGATTTGCCTGCCTCTGCCATCCTGAGTGCTGGGATTAACCACATTCGGCTGTGAGAATGTTTTTAAAAGATGTTACTTTTTTTTCATTTCTTTTAATTTTTTTTATTTTTAATTATACTTTATTTACTTTGTTCCTCTAGTTCCCTCCCTCCTCCCCTTCCAATCCTTCCCTTCCTCCCCCTTCCCCACACACTCCCCTCCCCAAGTCTACTGGTAGGGGAGGGTTTCTTTTTCTTCCCGCTGATCCTAGTCTATCAGGTCTCATTTTTAACTTTCGTGTGCCTCTATGAGTTGGCATAGGTCCTGTAAGTTGTCTTGCCATTGCATGCTGCATTTCAAGGCCAGATTGCTCAGTAGTCTACATATAAGAATTTTTATTTCTGTGTATTGCAAAAGTAAACTTTTTTTTTATGTCAACATAGGTATCCTGAGAATCATGATTTCAGAAAGTATGGCTACGTATCCAAAAGACCTATAAATGCAGCAAGGTATGAAAATAGAGAACCAGCCAGAACCCCAAAGTGGAAACCTGAGCACTCCTTTCTACCTTTTCAAGAGAAGGAAGAAGAGTGGAGCTTTGGAGCCCAAAGTCACAGATACACTGAGAGAGAATACGCAGAGATAAGTTCAGCAACCAGAGTGTCCTATGACTACCGTCACAAACATCATAAGCTCTCAGATGGTGAGCAGGGCTTTCCTGATGGGAGATTTCAGAAATACTTGAACGAAGAAGACAGAAAGTACAGTTTTCTAAGAGTCCCTGGAAATAGAGAGTCAGAGTGTTTCAGTACTACGAGAGGAAAAGAGACCAAGAATGAGCAAATCAATGGACCTTTTCAACTGTACAAGAAAGACTGTGTTTTCTCTACTAAAACAAATAAAAAGGAGGCTGAGTTGGGGCCTTGCAATGACAAATGGAAGAAAAAAATAAATAAAGAAGATTGTAGAAAAGAGAATGCCTCTTCTAGTAAACAACTTGGTACAAGCCCAAAGCCTGAAGAGAAACGCTATTCATTTGTCAAGAAGAAATCACTTACTGTTAAAGTAGACATGAACAAGATGGACACGTTTAGGTATTAGCTTTTTAAAGAAATGCTAATGTTTTTTTTTCATCTTAATTTGCATCTTCCAAGATGAAGTTTGTACTGTTGGTTAGTGTATATTGTGTATTCAGAGGATCACCAGTGTTTTCCTCCAAAGTCCTATGACGAAGATGAATTCTATAGTTAGTAATAGGTGGTGACCTTTTGTCTTCCAGCTCCTTTATCTGACCTCAGATAATTCTTGAGTGTAGGACATTTCAAAGGATTGTTTCTGTTTATGTAGTTATGTGTATTTATGTTGGCAGTGTTTATCTTTTAAAATATAAGCATAAGCTAAGGAGAGTTCAGCTTCTATTTTTTTTGTGTGTGTGTGTGTGTTTTTTTTTTTTTTTTTTTTATTGAGACAGGGTCTTGCTCCATAGACCTGGCTGTCCTGGAACTCACTGTATAGACCAGGCTGGCTTCAAATTCACAAAGACCCATCCTCCTTTGCCTCCTGAGTGCTGGGATTAAAGACATAAGACACCGCACCAGGCCAGCACCTGTTTTTTTATATAGCTTCTCAGGATGTTCCTTGCTGCTTTTGACATTCACAGAAAGGAACTTAGCAGGTCCTTATTTTATACAGGAGAAAAGTTAGGTTTGAGAGATGAAATGGAGCTCAAATCCTCATGTCTTCTTGGGATCCCAGGAGACAAACGACTTGATGTGACTCTTAGTATGATTTTGACATAACTGAGTTTAACTGACTAGGTTGTTCTTCAGCATAAAGACAGGATGAAGGCTATCGTGTGTGTGCACAATGCGTGAATGCTGGCGCTCATGTGCCATGTAGAGGTCAGAGAACAATTTGAGGAATTATTTCTCTTTTCCACCATGGATTTAGGGACTAAGCTTGCATGGAAGCACGCTGAACCATCTTGCTGGTCCAAAGTTAAATTTCTTAACATAGTTTCAAAAAATTATTCTAAGCTTCTCATTACTTAATGCTGAGACAGAATTTTTATAGTCAGGTTTTTAGGTTTGATTAAGGCTTTTAAAATATGGTAGTATCTCAGAGTGGCTGATTACAGTGTTTTGACAATATTGAAGTAGAAAATAGTCTTGATTTTTTTTTTTATATTAGGTAACTTTAATGCCTTGTGAGTTTGAAAGAAAAAATTAACTTAGAATTGGGATTTGAAAAGAACTCAGAAACATTCATCTGTACTTATCTTCTACTCGTGGCGTATTGGTTTTATAACATGTAATTTAGTGTCTAAATTATGACAGAATAAATAAATATGTTTTTAATGTTTAGCTATCTTAATTTTAACAAATTCCATCCTTAGCAAAATAGTTTCAAATTAAACATTTCAAATTATTTCAGGTCTACTTCTAGATATTCTGCAGAGAGACAGATATCACATGATTTGGTTGCAGTTGGCAAAAAAAGTGACAATTTTCATCCAGTATTTCAACATCTTGACTCAACTCAGAATCCTGAAAACAAACCTACAGAAGAATTTGCTCAAGAAATCATAGCAATAATCCATGAAGTTAAAGGTTGGTATATTTTACAAAAACATTAAGGATAACACAAAAATAATATACTAACTTTTCACAAGATAGAAATGCCTTTGATGACACTTGATTGTAATTAATATTTCATTTTAAGTAAGTCATAAATTAGGAAATCTGTTGGAGTACCATATAGTCACTCAAGTATAGTTATTTTTATGTATTTTCAATAAATTTCTGAATCAGATGGTAATAGATTTCAAATCATTAGTTAGAAAATGATCAGACTGCTTTAAATGACAGGCATATTGAAAGGCTAGCAAAGGAGGACGAAGCAAGAAAAAAACAGGTATGGATCCCAGAGAGTGTAAAAATCTAGGCTATTTTGTGATATTATCAACCCTTCCCCAGGGCCTTTCTAGGTCTCTGTGCTATAAGATTGTTCCTGTATGATCAGTGGAGGATTACATTCTCTGTGATATTGAAGAGTTAATGAGAGCTTTAAAGATTTTCATTAAAATTTTGCTTTTGATGAGTTTCCATTAATTGGAAAAACAACTTTTCCTAGTAATACTATATATATATTATAGATACTATAAGAAAGAGGTTTTCCTATTCATGGAGATAACCTAGAACCCCTGCACAGATGTAGCCCATGGCAGCTCAGTCTCCAAGTGGGTTACATAGTAATGTGAAGAGGGACTGCCTCTGACATAATCTGATTGGCCTGCTCTTTGATCACCTCCCCCTGAGAGGGGAGCAGCCCTCCCAGGCCACAGTAGAGGACAGTGCAGCTACTTCTGATGAGAACTGATAGACTGAGATCAGAAAGGAGAGGAGGACCTCCCCTATCAGTGGACTTGGGGAGGGGCATGCATGCAGAAAGGAGAGGGAGGGTGGGATCGGGAGGGAATGAGGGAGGGGCTTATGGGGGGCTACAAAATGAATAAAGTGTAATTAATAAAAGTTAAATAAAAAAAGAAGGAGGTTTTCAAAAATGTCAAATTTTTATTTTCTTCAATCTTTACCGTAATGAAACATTTTAAAAATAATTATTGTGGCTGAAGAGATGGTTCAGCAGTTCGAGTACTGGCTGTTCTTGAAGAGGCCCCACATTTGGTTCCCAGTACCCACAAGGAAGCTTACAGACTTCTGTAACTCCAGTTCTAGAACTTTTTTGGAATCTTTGGGCACAAGTCACACACATGGTACATAGATACACATACAGGCAGGACATTCATATGCACAATTAAAATACTTTAAACAATAATTATTTTCTCTTCTATCCCTTAGGTGAAGACATCTATATTTTTTGAACCAGGTCTTTTGGGGCTCAGTATTAAAGCTCTTTTCCTGAGACTGGGCATGGCCCTGAGTTTGATCCCCTAAAACTTAAGTTTAGATATGAATAAAAAATAAATTATACAGCTTTTCAGGAACAGTTTACCCTCTCATCTCCAACCCTTTTTTTATCCAAAGAGTATAGTTTTCACAAAGTATGGTAGTATTACAGAAAAGCAGGAGGGTGTCCCAAAACAGGACTAGTAATTAGGAGAGAAGATTGCTTGCATAACGTTTTGATGGTTTAAGTATATTCTCCTTTCTGTACTATGAAGAGCCTTCAGCATAGCTGATTTTAGAATGTCTTTATGAACTAAAGTTAACATAAATGTGAAGTGATGTTTGAAAGTACTATGTGGTATTTAAACATACCTTTTTAAATACTTGTTCAGAGATTATTTTGATTGAATTGTTAGTTGATTTTTATTTTCACTGTTGAATTGTAGTGTCTTAATTTTCTAGGTAGAGTATGGTCTTACTGTGGAGAAGAATCATTCTCACTTTGACAATGTCCCTCTTCTAGACAAGAAAGCAAACATGGCAGATAGGAAGAAAATCCTTGAATTCATAAGTCAGGTTTTTAAAAATCCTTGTTTGGCAGAGAAACACTTAAAGAGATGCTCAACATTCTTAGCTATCAGGGAAACGCAAATCAAAACAACCCTGAGATTTCATCTTACATCCACCAGAATGGCTAAGATAAAAAACTTGAGAACACATGCTGGAGAGGATGTGGAGAAAGAGGAACCCTCCTCCATTGCTGGTGGGAATGTAAACTTGTACAACCACTTTGGAAATCAATCTGGTGCTTTCTCAGACAGTTAGGAATAGTGCTACCTCAAGATCCAGCTATACAAATATCCAAAAGATGCTCAATTATAAAACAAGGACATTTGCTCAACCATGTTTGTAGCAGCTTTATTTGTAATAGCCAGAAGCTGGAAACGGCCCAGATGTCCCTCAATTGAGGAATGGATATAGAAAGTGTGGTACATTTACACAGTGGAATACTACTCAGCAACTAAAAACAAGGAAATCATGAACTTTGTAGGTAAATGGTAGGAACTAGAAAAGATCATCCTGAGTGAGGTATCCCAGAAGCAGAAAGACACACATGGCATATACTTACTTATAAGTGGATATTAGATATATAATATGGGACAATCATACTAAAATCTGTAAACTTAAAGAAGCTAATCAAGAAGGAGGACCCTGGCTAAGATGATCAATCCACATTCAGAAAGGCTAGCCACCCCCCCATTTTGGTTTTGGTTTTGGTCTTCCTCTTTCTCTTATAATCTTAGCTGTCCTAGACTTGCTATGCAGACCAGGCTGGCCTTGAACTCACAGAAATCCGCTTTCCTTTGGCTTCCCACGTGCTGCTGGGATATAGAATCTTTTAAGGGCAATGAGTTTCACATTGACATGGAATTTTTTGCTTTCTTTTCCAGAAAGTAGTTTCATAGCATCTGAAGTTACTCTTCACGAGCGTTTCTCAAGAATAAACAGACATGATGCCAATTTCAACCAAATGAATTCAAATTTAGATCCAGAATTTCACAGGTAGTAACTAAATATTGTCTTTCTGAGAATAAACCTCATAATAGATAGGGAAAGGTCTAGGTTTCTGAGCTTGCTTTTCTAAGCTTGGTATAGACTCTAGGAGTGCACTTTGTACATAAAAACAAGTGTAATCTAAGCATCTGCTGGACCAGTACACATGGATGAAGTAGGTTGCATTAAAGTCATGGACTTAACATCTTTTGAATGTGTGGGCCTTTGAAAATACTGACCTACCCAACTTTGATTCTGCTGTGTCTATAGTATTCGCCTACTGGTGGTAACACTGGATGATGTCAAGCCATTGAAATCAGAAGAGATTACTTCAAGTGGTCACAAATGATCCCTCTGAGGTCTGAGGATGCAAGCATGCCTTCTGCTGTCTGTCATTGCTACAAGCAGGCGGTATACCCTCTCTGGACTGCTGAGTTGAATCAGTGTTAAAATGTGTATCACCAAAATAAGAGTTGGAGGTCACACTTTAACCACTGATTAGAAAACCACCAACATTGCCGTGTAATGTGGTCCATAGGACATATGTTGCCTGTAGACTGCCATATAAATGAAAAGCATATCTGGGCATGGTAGCACATGACTTCAGTCCCAACACTTGAGACCCGGGGTCAGGCAGATAGATACCTGATTTTGAGTCAGGCAGTGAGTTTCAAAACAGCCAGGACTACATTAGAAAGACCCTATCTTAAAAAGAAAAAAAAAGAGAAATAAAAAGAAACCTGCTGCCTGACAGGTTTCTTTTGCTTTCTCTAAGACCTACTGGTTTTATTTTAAATTCTGTTCTGTGAATCAAGGTATCAGTGCATGACATAATTAACATAATTATTTAATTATATGCCTTTATTATTTTAGGAGAATAGATGTGTCTTTGGCTGATCTTCAGAATAAACAGACTACGGCATATGCACCAGATAAGGTAAGTGAATACAGTTATCATTGGTATAATACCAGGAAAAAGGATTTGTAATGGGGTCCAGAGAAAGAGTGAAAGATGTATGAAGAAAGGCTAACATTCAGGAATCTAAAATTACAAAAGCTGTTCAAGTGACTGATTACAGTCCAGGATAGAATGAGAA
Source organism: Meriones unguiculatus (assembly GCF_030254825.1). Classification (NCBI taxonomy): domain Eukaryota; kingdom Metazoa; phylum Chordata; class Mammalia; order Rodentia; family Muridae; genus Meriones; species Meriones unguiculatus. The sequence goes on along the minus strand of NC_083369.1, from coordinate 141,216,863 downwards.
TACCAAAAAAATGACAAAATTTTTCTTTTTTTAAAAGTATATTTATTTATTTTACATGTATGAGTGTTCTGTCTCCATGTACACCTGCATGCCAGAAGAGGGCATCAGATCCCATTATAGATGGTTGTGAGCCGCCATGTGGTTGCTGGGAATTGAACTCAGGACCTCTGGAAGAGCAGTCAGTGATCTTAACCACTGAGGTCTCTCTCTAGCACCCAAAAATTTTCTTTGAGAGGCACAGTTATTAAGGATAACAACTTTGAAAAGTTGATTTAAAGATGACACTGAATATTGATCCCCAAACTCCTCAGTGTGTGAAGCTTATAGAAAATATGATTGACAGCTATTTTTCTAAATCTAGCCTGTGGAATATGTATAAGAAATGCCAGGGAACTGTGGCATTTGGTGCTGCCTGTCTATTTGCTATAGAACTTAAGAAAGATTCTGTGGAATAAAAACTAGCAAAATAATGAAAATGATGCTAATTTCTTCATTATCATTGTATGTGTTCCTACGCAACACCTCCACTCCCACCTTCTATTTCTTTACTGATTATAAAGACTGCCATGACTAACCAGGTTGAAAGAGAAGTCTTAAAAAGCATGTCAAATTCTAGATGAATTGTTACTTTTTCCTTTGAGATATTTTTTCGTGAAAAGATTTTAATGTATTTCTGATGTACTGTAAGTAGTTTTTCACTTATGAAATAAAGTTTTTATTAATACAGATTTCTTAGTTTATTGAATGATTTTTTTTAAGAAAATTTGTAATTATCTTTATAGTCAACTTACAGGGAATTTGAAGACAAAATATTCTTAATTCTTGCAGTATGGCATGGTACATTTTAACAGTCTGTCAGATGTAGTTCAGTATGCTTTTAAAATAATCCATAAAATCTCTTTCATGTAAAAGTTCTAAATTCCCCCATGGTATTTTATAACTGAGATTTAGTTTTAAGGTTTTTTTGTAAGTATTTTTTCATATTGACTCATATAGCATTTAATATAACATTTATTAATTTTAATGTCTGTACAGTTTTGCTTGATTTATTTGTCAAATTTGCTGCATCCTTTTCTTCCATTTAAATTATTTTTACATTTAAGTTGTTTCCTCTTTGTTATTTTAAATATTTTTTTAAAGGCAACCCTTTTTTGGGATACAATCCCAGGAGTAGGATTTCTGGTTAATATTAAGAACTTTTCTGACTAACGTCACTTGTGTCTAAAAATATTGTATCAGTTTATACTACCATTAGCAGAACGAGTATAAAATAATTAAGGACTTTTAATTAAGTTTCTTGTTAGAAATGGTCTTTGTGCAACTAACAGTAATGTGAATGCGTTATCTTCTGTCAAAATTCTTTAGACTCTGGTCAAAGTAATAGATCCAAATGACTTACGACATGACATTGAAAGGAGGAGAAAAGAGCGGTTACAGAATGAAGATGAGAACATTTTTCACATGGCTAGTCCTACAGAGAGGTAATCAGTGAATGAAAACTCTCCTGCTATTAGGAGCTATGAGGAGGCTTTTGGTTTCAGCAGTTTTTACATTTTTGGGTGATTAACTTTAGTCTGGGGATTTGAGTATTTAGATCCATTTTCTGTTTATTACAATGGTTTAAGTTATTCACGAGTTAGTGGAGGAAGCTTGACTTAAATATCAAAAACCAGGGAGTGTGTAAATATTTAACGTCTTCTAATCTAGAAAAGAAGAGTATAACAGCTGTTTTCATAATAGTAGGAGCCAGGACCAGCAACTTTATGGGCAGTTTCGCTCAAGGAGATTGAAACTAATGGGTTTGGGCCCTTAGGTTCTGACTTAGTCTGAATGAGTACAAAATTTTTTGAGGTCAGTACAGTTCTCTTTGGGAATTCTTGGTTCCCTGAAGTAGGTAGGTGGAGTAAAACAGGTGGAAGACATCAGGTGTGTTGGCACATGCCTTTAACCTCAGCACCCTGGAGGCAGAGAAAGGTGGATCTGTGTAGTGAGATCCTGTCTCAAAAACTGAACAAGAAAGGAAACAGCAGAGGGAGACCTCACTTTGAATCTTTACTGACTCTGCCCACTTTACAAACTGCCAACAAATTTACAAATCTTTAGAAATCTCTCCATACTGTAGTAATAAGACCAGTTTATTATAAAGGGGCATCTGTACTCAATAAAGTCACTGGCATTTTAGCAGAGTTATGTCATGCATACCAAAAAGATCATACCATTTTTCTGTATTCAGTCTCATACCTCTTTCCAGGGGTCTTTAGTCATCTGTATTGGCCCCAGTCTGTACCTCTAATTCTGAGAACTAGTGGAGCCTATGACAACTATGTGAACCCAGATGATGAAGAGAAATAATAGAATGAGATGGAATTTCTAGTTTGGGCAAGAGTCCTTAATTTGAATCCCTGAAAAGAACATGAATATGAATAGGATAGTGCTAATTGTTTTTCCATAACCCTTACTATCAACTCTTAAAACAATTATTTGACTAGACTTAAAGCAACTCAAAACCTAACTAACCTTAATAAAAATTCATAGAGCTTGTTTTAGCTGGAATTGATGCTGACAGTAAGTTTGGGAATGATTAAAAGATAGTGAAACTGCTTTGCATATAAAACAACTGGAAAATGTAAACTTGTCCTTTGCTGGGTGAAAGTCACCAATTTCCTAATATTATGTGTTTACGCATGGTATCACTGTATTTAATGGTTTTCTTGGCTGAGAGAGCTTTAGAAGAAACACAGTGTATCAAGAAACAGGAATATTCCAACATGTACAATGCTAACTACATCATTAATGCCCCAGGGAATATCTTCACCCTTTGAGATGATTAGAGCTTGAATGCTGGCATTCTACTTGGGTTTGATGCTCAGCTCTTAAGAATCCTAGCTATGTGAGTGACTTGGGATAGGTTAACTAGCCTCTGTTTCCTCCTCTGCGAAATAGGAACCAGAACTATGCTTACTTCATACGGTGATCACAATCAATAAAATGTAGCTGGTTAGCATTAAGGTTGTTAATGTTAGCTTTGAGGACAGTGTTATAGCGTGAAACATGAGGATTTTTAAAAATTTTACCATACATTGCCATAAAATTCATTCTTTGTAAGTAAGCAAATGAGTTGTTTTTACTATATTCACAGAGTTGTGTACAGACCACTTACCCCCCAAAATATATTGTCACTCCAGAAGGAAACAATGCACCCAGATGTGACATGACCCCCACCATTTTTTTCTTTTCCCCTCCTCTGTCAACCACTGTTACACATTTTGTTTCTATGGATTGCTAGTTCTCAACATTTTAGATAAATGCGATAAGATGTTTGGCTTTTTGCGATGTGACTTCTTATTTCATGTAGCATGTATTTAAAGTTTAGCCATGCTACAACATGGATTTCTTTCATGGCTAAATAATGCTCCATTGTACGGATGTATCATATGTTCTTTTATTCATTTATCCATCGATGGACTATTGATTTGTTTCCACATTTTGGTTATTATGAATAAATAGTGCTGGGAACATTCGTGTGCAAGTTTTTGTGTGGTCATGTCTTCATTTTTATTAAGTATATACCTACATCTAGAATTGATAGTTAGGTGCTTATTGCCAAACTGTTTTCCAACATGACTACATCATTTTACATTCTTACCAGCAATGTCTGAGAGTTTCAAGTTGTCCTTGTCTTTAACAATAACTTTGGGGTTCTTTTTAGGTTTAATTTTGCTTTTTGTTTTTTAAAATACCAGGGCCATTTTGATTTGCATTTCCCTGATGACTAAGGATGTTGATCTTTTCTTTTAAGTGTTTCTCTGCCATTCAGTATTCCTCTATTGAGAATTCTCTGTTTAGCTCTGTACACCATTTTTAATTGGATTACTTGATTTGTTGCTGTTTAACTTCTTGAGTTCTTCATATATTCTAGATATTAGCCCTCTGTCAGATATAGGGTTGGTGAAGATCCTTTCCCAGTCTGTAGGCTGTCGTTTTGTTCTGATAACAGTGTCCTTTGCTTTACAGAAGCTTTTAAGTTTCATGAGGTCCCATTTATTGATTGTTGATCTTAGAGCCTGTGCTGTTGGTGTTTTGTTCAGAAAGTTGTCTCCTGTGCCTATGAGTTCTAGGGTCTTCCCTACTTTTTCTTCTAAAAGGTCTAATGTAACTGGTTTTTGTTGAGGTCTTTTATTCACTTGGACTTTAGTTTTGTGCAGGGTGATAAATGTGGACCTATTTGCATTTTTCTACATGTTGATATCCAGTTAGGCTAGCACCATTTGATGAAGATGTTGTCTTTTTTTTTTCCATTGTATAGTTTTGTCATCTTTGTGGTGTGCATAGGTGTCTGGGCTTATTTCTGGGTCTTCTATTTGATTCCATTGATCTAGCAGTCTGTTTCTGTGCCAGTACCATACAGTTTTTATTACTGTTGCTCTATAGTACAGCTTGAGAACAGGGATGGAGATAGCTCCAGAAGGTCTTTTATTGTAGAGGATTGTTTTATCTATCCTGGGTTTCTTGTTATTCCATATGAAGGTAAGATTTTTTTTTTCTTTCAAGGTCTGTAAAGAATTGTATTGATAATTTGAAGGGGATTGCATTGAATCTGTAGATTGCTTTTGGTAAGATGGCCATTTTTAACTATATTAATCCTGCCGATCCATGAGCCTAGGAGATCTTTTCATCTTCTGATACTGTCTTCTATTTCTTTCTTCAGAGACTCGAAGTTTTTTTTCATACAAGTCTTTGACTTGCTTGGTTAGAGTTACACCAAGGTACTTTATGTCTTTTGTGGCTATTGTGAAGGGTGTTGTTTCCCTAATTTCTTTCTCAGCCCATTTGTCTTCTGTATACAGGAGGCCTACTGATTTTTTTTAGTTAATTTTGTATCCAGCCACTTTACTGAAGGTGTTTATCAGCTGTAGGAGTTCCCTGGTAGAATTTCTCCGATAACTCATGTATACTGTCATATCATCTGCAAATAGTGATACTTTGACTTCTTCCTTTCTGATTTGAATCCCCTTGATCTCCTTTAATTGTCTTCTTGCTCTAGCAAGGGCTTCAAGAACTATGTTGAAGAGATAAGGAGAGAGTGAGCATCCTTGCCTTGTCCCTGATTTCAGTGGGATTAGTTTAAGGTTCTCTCTGTTTAGTTTGATGTTGGCTACAGGCTTGCTGTATATTGCCTTTACTATGTTTAGGTGAGTGCCTTGTATCCCTGATCTCTCCAAGACTTTAAAAATGAAGGAGTGTTGGATTTTGTCAAATGCTTTTTCAGCATCTAAGGAGATGATCATGTGGTTTTTTTCCTTTCAGTTTGTTTATATGGTGGATTCCATTATAACATAAGTTATATGAAGGCTCTCTGTCTAGATTACTGTTCGTTAATGTCCTGGGTTCCTTCACCAGTAAGCTTAATTAATGGTCATTTCAGCCAGTGTCCAAGACCTTGCTATTCTCTATTGGCTCCTCATTGTGACCAGTATTTTATTGTGATGTCTCCAGGTCTTACAGTGTTTCCAAGTCTTCTCACACATGACTTTTCTTAGTAACTCGTGTTACTAAGTATAATTGAGATGTTCTATAGGTATGGGTTGTGTTAAGCAGCTTAAAATTTTTATCAGTAAACTTTAAAAGGACATGAAACTATAAGAACTTTATTTTTCACTAGGGAACTTATGGGAAAAGAAAGTTCATATCAAAGGGTGAACTTAATAGAGGTATTTTTCTATACAACCTTGTTTTTGAGCATTGAAAGGAGATGGGGATATAACAAGGAAAGCATTGCCAAGGACTGTAGAAATGAGGCTTCCAGGATCTTTCTCTCAGGGAGACACTCATTGTCAGGGTTTCTTGCTCTCACTGTCAGGAGCTGGGAGCCTGTCCTTTCCAATATCAGAGCCCACAGCTTTGCCATTGAGGTGACTATGTTCCATTCCAGTACCTTACCTTCTCTTTGGTAAATAGGTTGGGTCAGGAGCCACTGATATTTCTGCCAAGTAGAATCTCAGGAAGTGGGCAGAACAGCCATTTATTCTTTTTCCTGAGGGGGAAAAAATAACTTCCATGTGTCAGCTTTAGCATCCAGGAATTCTGTCCTTGGACCTCAGATTGAGATCCCTATTGCAAGAAATATTGTTTTTCCTCTGTTGGTAATTTCCAGCTTACTTAAATACTGTTTATTGAAAATAACAGACTTAATGACCATCATTTATAATTTTAGTAATGATAGAGCATTAAAAATTTATTGTTGTGCATATCCTAACTTTTTTTTAACCCTTTTAACTGATAAAAGTAAAGTAACAACATTCTTTCTTTCCCTTTATCAGGAATCATCAGTGTCCCAGTTTTTCAAAGGTGAAGACTGTTTGTGCTGATGGATTTCAAAAGCCCCCCCCATTTTAAAAACTCAAATTTTTGAAAATTTGTTCAGAAACCTTACATAGTAAGATTGGAGTTTCAGGTTTTTCATTTTGTACATTCTTTATAAATATATCTATATTCTTCAAAGTACTTGCAACTTCATTATGTGTTATAAGAACATTGAGGCTTAAAGATTTTATGACAAGAAAGCTCATTTCTTACTTGAAATCGTAAAAAGTTGATTTATTATATTACTAATTTTCATAAAATGGTTTAATAACTTTATTAAAATATAATTTATACACTATAAAATTCACTCATTTTAGATGTATAATTTGGTGATTTTTAATTCTGCAAGATGTGTTATAGTCATCACGTTAGTTCAGTTGTTGGACTCGAGACAGGATTTCACTTTGTTGCTCAGGCTAAGCAGTGGAATTCAATCTACATTCCAGGCAAGCTTCAAATTTACAAACCTCCTGCCTTCTTTCACTTCCTAAGTGCAGAGATTACAGGCATATGCCCCCATGTCTGAAAAGGCTATTGTCATTACCCAGTAAAAGCTCTCATGCCTGTTTGGTTATTCCATATTCCCACTCCTCCACCAAACCCCTAATCACTTTATTTTAAAGATTTGCTTATAGGATAGATCATGATATAACAGCTGACAGCTCTAAATGATGACTAAGTGAGAGAAAGCAGAGTTAGCTTGTAACCTGATTTTAGAAGTAATATTCCACCACTTTACCATAAGATTATTACAAGAAAGGTATGCCCACCATCAAAGAGAAGGCTCATTGATGGAGATAATTAGGAGCCATGTCAACAGCCGCCTAGCGCAATCCTCCCTCTGGCCAGACTCCACAGAAATGGATTCAATAGAAGGTAATAAGAAGATTGTTGATTTTAGAAATAGGAACCTGGAGAATGGATACCATCGTGTTTCTGTTGAGCATTTGGGGTTTCTGTAGTTAGACTGCAAATATAGTTCTTTCTCTTGTTTCTGGGCCTTCCTGAGCTATTGTAAGAGTTTCACCTTGGCTCAGTTAAAGTCTGTGTTGGGCTAACTTGCCTCCTGGCTGTGTGGAGAGTTTGTGTTTTTCTTGGGCAGTAGAAACCCTTTACAAAGGCCTGCTAACAATGGGTTTCTTTCCAAGATGCATACATGAGTAACTGCTAGATTTATAGTCCACTTTCTAAGAGTCAACCATTGTGTTATACAGAGTGTGTTTTTTTTACACTTCTCACAGGCATGGATGAAACTGGCCCCTCACAAACTAGCATGGGTCATATGAGAGAAGAAGTATGTAAGCTCCATGCTCCTTGATTTGGTGTCTTAATCTTCCAACACATGTTGTAAATGGTGAGACTAGTTTTTAAAGTACCCTTTAAGGTTTATTAACCCATACTAATACTTTTCGTTCAGAACTATACTATGCAGAGAAAAGATGCCATTACTCAGAAGAGATTTAGAGTTGAGGAAAATCATCAAAACAGAAGAGACTCTAAAAGACCCTTTAAGGTATTGAGTGTTATTTTTCATTTCTGTCTGGCTAGGGGCTCATATATACGGGAAGTAATATTGAGTTAGTACATTAAAAGCTATTTTCATGGTATTCTTTTATTTATTTATTTATTTATTTAATGTCCATTGGTGGTTTGCCTGTATGTATGTTTGTGTGAGAGTCTTGGATCCCCTGGAACTGGAATTACAGACAGTTGGAAGCTGCCACGTGGAAGAGCAGCCTGTGCTCTTAACTGCTGAGCCATCTCTGCAGTCCCCTTTTGCAGTATTCTTTTAGATATTTCATAACTATAAACTAGTATTTCTGTTTTCTATGAATGTTTCTAGAATTTAATAGTGATCAATTTAATAATGACTTGTTTCATCAGGACTTGATTTTGAGTTTCATTTTTGCTAGTGGAACCCTTTTTTCAAATAGTAATGCAGCTGATTCTAGAAATTAGCAAGGGTTTAATTAGTAGGGCAGAGGTAAATTCCATTTGTAAGCAGATGGGCCGGTCACTTTTGAAACTGTTTCAGGAGCTTGCTTGGAAATGCAGCTGTCCACAAGGAGTGTATGCAAAGAGTGAGTGAGGAAGGTTTGTAAAATTGTTTGGAAAAGTTTACGTAAGATTGATTTATGTCAAGCAAAACTAAATATTCCTCCTTGCTCCCACCTTCAGCACAAAATGACAAGATCAAAACCATAAATACTTACAGTCCTTTTATGCCTTCCATACTAGACAATACATAGGACAGAATCTAGTTTTTTCTCGTTGATACAATGAATATTTGCTGTTTTAATGGTAAGAAAAGATAAAGGTACTGTTAGGAACAGATTTTATTTAACTGTCTTTGACTGTTATGAACATATGTGCGGATACCCATGGAGACCAGAAGAGAGTGTTAGATACTGTGGAACTGGAGTTGCAGGCAGTTGTGACCTACCCAGTGTGGGTGCTGGGAATTTGAGCTTGGGTCCTCTGAAAGAGTGACATATCTTTTATCTTTCCAGCCCCAGGAATAAGGTTTCAAACTTTAGATTCATAGGTGATTTTACTTGCCATCTTTTCCCCCTCACTGGTACCTGACGTAGTCACTATGAATCAGACAAATAAATTTGACTAATTAGAACATTTGAATATTAGTTTTTCAGTATGATTAATGTCAAGAATTCATTTCTAGTTCTTTTCTCTCCATATGTGTGTGTGTGTTTGTCTTCCTTGGTTGTTCTCTTTTTTTATTAATAAATTTTCTTCTTTAACAACTTTATATATGTATATAATATATTCTAGTTGCATTTTCCCCCACCCTGTCTTCATTTTCTCCTGTCTGCCCCCCTACTTTCTCATAAATCTCTGCCATATTCATGACATTTTGTTTTATGTCCTTCAGAATTTAACTTAAGGTTGTATGTGACCTTGGATTTGAAACTATCCGTTAGTTCAAACTGGTGGGTTCATCTGTGGCAACACAACTGGGTACTATGCCTCCCATTTTTCCAGAATTTGTTAGTTTCAATAGTTCTACAGTGTGTGATAGAGCTTTAAGGTCTTCTTTCTCCTCTGTAGCTATTAGGTATGCAAGTTCATGATTGCCTTGATTGTATCATGCTTAGAAAATGGCATTCCCTAGCCTTTCTCCCTTAATTTTTTTTTTTTTTAATTTGGACCACAGTTCCACTCCTTCCTCTCCTCACAGTCCCTTTCCTCCCCTTTTTCCCCTCCCCCTGCTACTTCTGCATTTCTCTTCAGAAAAGGGAAAGGCCTCCCATGGATATCAACCATCTATGGCATAGCAAGTTACAGTAAGACTAAGCACCTCCTCTTCTATTAAGGCTAGATGAGGAAATCCAGTAGGAAGAAAGAGTCTCAAAGGCAGGCAGCAGAGTCAGAGACAGCTCCTGTCCCCATTGTTAGAAGTTCCATAAGAAGACTAAGCTACACAACTGTAACATATGTAGAGGGTCTAGGTCAGACTCATGCAGGTTCCCTGGTAGGTTGTTTGTTTGTTTACCCTACCCATCTAGTCTTCTTATCTTACAGCTCTTATAGTTTTTTTCTCTTCTACCCCCATCAATAATATTCCCTGAGTCCTAAGTAGGTGGTACAAAAGTCTTGTTGAGGGTTGAGCCCTAAGCTATACTTTAGTTTGGCTCCTGGCACATAGTATCTTGTGCTTGTACGTGTCCCTACATTGAGCTCCATTTGATGCAAAGAGAAGCTTTTTCTCATTAATGCTGAGACAAGACTTTGACTGTGGGAATAAACATACATATTTAGAAAACAGTTTGACACTGTTAATTAGCTAATCAGTGGTTGTAGGTTGACCCCTAGGACCCAAGTTGTTCTCCTTAGTCATTGTTTTGTTTTGTTTTGTTTAGCCCAGTTTACAGTATTTGGCATTGGCATGGATTTCCCCTTGTGGACTGGGCTTCCAATCCAATGAGGGAACACTTGGTTACCTTTCTAATAGTCCTCTCACTATTGTACCAGTGGGCGCATCTTGCCTGGCAGGGTGGTGGTGTAGTTCAGAGCCCACAGCTGAATAAGACCATCGTTGCCTTATTCCCCCAGCAGCCTAACTAGCACCATGTAGCACTGTGAAAACTATCTGGCAGGAAACATCCAGCTCCATTCCAACTCACTTTTCCTGTGTCTTGTCACCGACAGACATGAACTCATGAGTGATGAGTCCTACTTCCGTAGACAACAGCTTGGTATTGTTTGGGGGACTCTGGAGCCTCCCTGGTGGAGCCACAACTTCTACGAAAGTATCCCACACCTGGTGCTGGGTGGTTTTGTTTCGTGACCCTTATCTAGATCACCTTTCTGTTCCTGTGAAAAAGCACTGAACAGAACCATCTTTGGAGAGGAAAGGCTTCATTTGGTTTACAGGTTATAATCACCAAGGAGAGCCAAGGTAGGAGCCTGGGAACAGGAACTGAAACAGAGGGGGAGGAATGTTACTTACTGGCTTGCTCATACAGTCCAGGACCACCTGCCCAGGGTTGGCAGTGCACAGTGAGGCGGACCCTCCCATAGCAAACATTAATTACGAAAACTCCCACAGACACGCCCCTGTCCCATTCAGTGGATATAGTTCTTCAACTGAGGTTCCATCCTTCCAGATGATCCCAGTCTGTGTCAGGTTGACATAAAAACGAAATAAAAAAAAACCACCAGTACACATTTGACCCTTTGTCAACTCTTCACACACACGTTAATCATTGTTAATCCACAATCTTTCCTGTCGTGCTTGTACTTAAGATCTACTTAAGAGCTCATGTTAACTAAAATGTAAAAGTCCTACAAGTCTAAAAATGTCAACACTTTAAAAGTTCAAGTTCTCTTTTAAAATCCAGTCTCTTTAACTGTGGTGCTTCCTATGAAAAATAATAATAATAATAATAATAATAAGGTAAATACTTACTGCAAAAGGGAAGAACCCAGGGAACAATTCCCATCAGATAAAAGCAAAACCAAAGTTGGGTGATGTTAAAAGGTCAGTAGCCAGTATCTGGACCTCACCACAACCAGCGCAGACCTATTACTTCTAGGATTGGCATTGTCTAACCTTGTGAGCTGTCTGCTTTCAAACTCTATTGTATATATTTTAATTGGGTTACCTGATAGTAGGTGTTCAAGGGACGTTTTCATACCCTCCTTTTCCTTACCCATCCCTATTACCTCAACTCCCCCATACTCGCAACCCTGTCCATGTTTGAAGTTTTGTTCCTAATATTCCCCCTCTCCTTTCTCCTTTTGTTTATGTGCTGCTATCCCCATTCCCTTAAGGCAGTGTTGCACACTGTCCCCTTTCTGATCTCCCTGATTCCATATGTATTCCAGGTTAAATACATAAAACTATAGAGTTGAGTACAGGATCTGCACATAGGAGAGACCACGCATTGTTTGTCTTTCTGGGCCTGGGTTACCTTGAATATGTTTTTTTCCAGTCTCATCCATTTCTCTGCACATTCCACATTTTCATTTTTTCTTCATAGCTAAATAAAATGTCCTTGTATATGCATACCACAGTTTTATCATCCATTCATCAGCTCATGGATATACTGATTCTGTTTTCTATGTATTGTGAATAGAGCTAACCATGGTTAATGGTAGATGTGCAAATGTCTCTGTAGTAGGATATGAATTTCTTTGGAGTTGTATGGCTGGGTCATATAGATGGTAGACTTTTTTTTTTTTTTTGAGGAAATTCCAGACTGATTTCAAAAGTGATATAGCAGTTTACACTTACACTAGTGTTGTATAAATGGTCCCCTTTACCTACAACTATGCCAGTATTTGTTGTTCTTTGCAGCTTTGATGCTAGCCAGTCTGACTGGACTGAGGTGAAATCTTCAAGGAGCTTTATTTGTTTCATGCGTATGGATTCTTTCCCTGCATGTCTGTACATGTTAAGTCCCATAGTCCATTTAGGTTCTTTGTTTTTATGGAGTTTAGATTTTTGAGTCCTTTATAGATTCTGGTTAATAATCTTATAGCAATATAGCAATATATAGCTGACAGATAATTTCTCTCATTCTGTGGACCGCCTTTTCAGTTACTGGTTTCTCGTGCTCTACAGAACCTTTTTTTAGTTCCACGAGAGCCCATTTCTCAGTCATTGTGGGCCTTATTTCTTTGGCTGTTGGACTTCTATTCAGAAAATCTTTATATGTTGAAAAGCTTTATATACCTATATGTTACAGTGTAATCTTTGCTTCTTCATTTAGCCAGATTCAGGGTTCCAGATATTATATTGAGGTCTTTGATCCATTGGAGTTGACTTTTGTACGGGGTAGGATATAATACAGTATTAAGTGCCTACATCAAAAAAAATTGAGAGATCTCAAATAATGATGCATCTTAAGGCCTTGGGGAGAAAGAGAACAAATTGAACAGAGCAGTAGAAGGGAACAAATAATTTGAGATCAGGGTAGAAATTAATGAAACAGAAACACATAAAAAATGCAAACAATCAGTGAAACAATGAATTTGTTCTTCAAAAAAAATAAGCAAGATTGCTAAACCCTTAACCAGATTAACTCAAAGGAAGAGAACACTTAGATTAGTAAATTAGTTGTGAAAAGGAAGATATGAAAAGTTATCAATGAAATGAAAACTATAAAGACATAACATAAAAACCTATATTCTACTAAAAGGAATGGATGAATTTCTAGATGTATATAACCTACCAAAATTACTCCAACGTGAAATAAGTAAGTTAAGACGAACAATGAGATTGCTACAGTCCTAAAAAGTGTCACAACTAAAATCTTGCAGTATTGCATGATTTCAATGAGAAATTCTATAAAAATTTTGTAAAACTTCACACCTGTGCATTCAAATTATTTTACAAAGTAGAAATTGGCTTTGTAAACAATATTGGCTTTACAAAGCCAATATTGTGCTGATACCAAACTGGACAAAGACAACAGAAAGAAAGGAAGAAAGAAGCAAGTATTGTGCTGATACCAAACTAGACAAAGACAACAACAGAAAGAAAGGAAGAAGGAAAGGAAGGAAGGAAAGTAGAGGAAAAAAATGCTCAATCTACATGATGGACATAGATGTCTAATTTCTCAATACTTCTATACTGATTCTGTGTTAATCAAAAACATAGCTGTCACAGTCATGTTGCCTTCATTCCAGGGATACACAAGGATGGCTCAGTAAATGTAATTCACTGCATAAATGAATATAAAGATAGAAGTCACATGATCATCTCTATAGATGCAGGAAAGACCTTTGGCAAAATCTAACATCCTTTCATAATAAAAGTCCTGGGGGGTTGGGCTTGTGTTGCTGGAGAGATAGCTTAGCAAAGATCACTCATTATTCTTGGGGAGGTTGTGTCTTTGTTTTCTAGCACCTGGTAGTTTCCAACCATCCATACCTCCAGTTCCAGAGGATTCAATGCCCTGTTTTGGCCTCTGTATGTCTTGTATGCATGTAGTAAACATACATATAGGCAAACATAAAATAAATAAATCTAAAGAAAATTAAGTGATGAAGAGATTAGAGATGGAGTGAGCAAACCTCATCATGATAAAAGCTTTGTGTCAAAACCTAGCCAGCGTCATACTAAATGGAGAAAAAAACCAAAGCATACCTACTAAGATCAGGACTAAGACAAGGATGTCCGTTCTCCACTGCTATTCTGTTAATGCTTAAAATCTTCACTAGAGCAGTAAGACAAGAAAAGGAAGTAAAAAGAGAGACACACACAAACACAAGTCAAAGTAACCAGGTGCGGTGGTACACACTGGTAATCCCAGCACCGGGGGAGGCAAAGGCGGGCAGACTTCTATGAGTTCAAGGCCAGCCTGGTCTACAAAGTGAGTCCAGGACAGCAAAGGTTACACAGAGAAACCCTGTTCCGAAAAAAGAAACAAGAAAGAAAAACAAAAGTTGAAGTATTCCTTTTTGCAAATGATATGATTAGAGACCCATCATAATAAACCTCAGAACCGAGAAAACACTCCAGTGAGGTGTCAGAATATAAAATTAATATGCAGAAACTTGTAGCCTTCCTGTATGCCAATGGCAAGCATATTGAAAAAAAAAAGTCAGTAAATCTCATTCAGAACAGCCACACACATAAAATATCTGAGAATAAACCAAAGAAGACTTCTACAATGAAAACTTTAAGAAGAAAAAAGTTGAGGAAGGCACTAGACAATGGAAAGAGCTCACATGCTTATTAATCAGATTCAATATTGTGAGCCACCATGTGGTTGCTGGAAATTGAACTCATGACCTCTGGAAGAGCACCCAGTGCTCTTAACCTCTGAGCCATCTCTCCAGCCACCTCAGATTCAATATTGTAAAAATAGCTGTTCTTCCAAAGGCAATCTACAGATTCTAGGGACATTTTCATAAACATAAAAAAAAAAATCTTAAAATTTATAAAGAAGCACAAAAGACCCAAGGAAAACCAAAAGAGTTCAGAACAAAAAGAATAATACAAGAAATAGCCAACATTTATAATTTCAGGCTCTACTACAGAGCCATAGTAATAAAAACAGCATGGTGCTTGTAAAAATAGATCAGTGGAATAGAGGAACTGGATTTAAGTTCATGTTACCTGAATTATAATTAAGACACCAAAAAATAGATGCTGGAGCAAGACAGCAAATGATCCCAGGAAAAACTTAAGCATCAACCTGTAGAAGAATAAAACTAAATCCATTATGAGTCTGTGTCTCATTGTACCAGGAGCTCAGTGATTTAGATAGGCTGGCTTACCAGTGAAGTCCAGGGATGATCTGCCTATCGCTACCTTTCTATCCCAACCCCTGTGACTGGTATAGTCAGGTGCTGGAGATCTGAACTCAAGTCTTCATGCTTGCTTAGCAGGCACTTTAAATGACTGAGTCATCTTCCTAGCCCCATTAATAGCACTAAAAACAAAAACAAAAAACACCTATTTTCTGTGTAATAAACTTTTTTTAAAGATAATATTAAAATTAGTAGGAAGTTTGAAGAAATTATACTTTAGTGCTGGTATTAATGCCTTTTTTAAATGTTTGTGGTACCAAGAATCAAGGGCTGTTGTGAATATTATTCTTCTGCCTGTCATACTAAGAATAGAATAGACTGTATTTTTAACATTTAATTCTCTTTGGATCCTTTACAGAAACTTTTGGGTGGCAGATTCCAACCCCATTATAAGTCACACCTGGTACAGAAGAGCTTATATATTCAGGCTAAATACCAGCGTTTACGGTTTGCTGGACCAAGGGGATTTATTACCAATAAATTCAGAAAGAGATGTCTAAGGAGGAAAAAAGGTTAGTTTGACAATAACCTTTTAAAAATATTGAGTAACTTTAAATGTTTGTTAGATAATTGTTTTTCATCTAGTTTAAGAAACAAGGGAACAGGGACTGTCTCTGACATGAACTCAGTGGCTAGCTCTTTGACCGCCTCCCCTGGATGGGAGAGCAGCCTTGATAGGCCACAGAGGAGGACAATGCAGCCAGTTTGGATGAGACTGGATAATCTGGGGTCAGACTGAAGGGAAGGAGGACCTCCCCTATCCATGGACTTGAAGAGAGGCATAGGAGGAGATGAGGGAGGGATGGTGGGATTCGGAGGGGAGGCGGGAGGGGGCTACAGCTGAGATACAAAGTGAATAAACTGTAATTAATATAAAAATAAAAATATAAAAAAGAGGTTATAATGAACAATAAAAAAGAAACAACCTAACATATTAAAAATGATCTTAATGCATTATTATTGAATGAAAACTTTTAAGAGCAATGCTGATGGAACTGTAAAAGTATTTAAGCTTAAAATTTTTGCCATACTACCTGAAACAATTTGAATGTGCCACCTTGTTGTATGACAGTGTTGTAGTAAACAAAAAAAATGAGCTAATAGAGTTTAATATTAAAACCTATAATTATTGCTGGTGACGGACACCTGTAATCCCAGCACTCAGGGAGGCAGAGGCAGGCAAATCTCTGTGAGTTTGAGGCCAGCCTGGTCCATAAAACGAGTCCAGGACTGCTACAGAGAAACCCTGTCCCAAAAACAAAGTAAAACAGAAAAAGTATAATTATTGTAGGAGTTTCATTTAACCCGCTATCAAATCAGTAAAAGACATAGACACCTGATAGATTTTAGATAAGCTTTATTTTACCTGGGGCTAGGCAGATCTTAGCCCCCTAAACTACCCTTAACCTCCCAGCCTTCATCCTATGCCAATTACTCTAATTTTTATCTGGGCTACTTCCCATCCATAATTTCATAAATACTTGCTTATGCTTCTTAGCTGGAGCCTTTTCCTCTATCTACATTGATTTGGCCATGTGCATCTCTCCCCACTAACCCAGAGCAGCTCTGCTTTCTCCCTTCTCCTCTACCTCCTCTCTCCTGTGAGCCTTCTGCCCCCAAAGCCCTTGAACCATAGCTTGGCCCCTCACGTCTGCACTTCCCAGGTGTGCCTACTTTATTTAGCCAATCAAGGATACTTGGGGAACACTCCTTACATCACATGGGTACAGGAGATGGTTCAACCTTCATAACAATGCTCCTGGCAGGGCAGAAACCAGATCTCAGGCACTGGAATCAGCATCTGAAAACACAGTGCACAAGCCCCTCTCTAACAACAAAACTTTTCCTTGGGAGACACAACACAGAGGCATAAGTGCATTTTTATCGTGTAGTTAATCTTTGAAGTGAACATTTAAGTAAAGGCTCTTAATGACCTATAATATTTAGGTATATTCTTCTGGACTCCGCTTCCTTTCTAAAATTAAACATTTTAATTGATTGATTTGTTCTTTAACAGTTTCTTTATTTATTTAGTTTTTGAGACAGGGTTTTTCTGTGTAGCCTTGCCTGTCCTGGACTTGCTTTGTAGACCAGGCTGGCCTCAAACTCAAGAGAGAAATGCTTGTCTCTGCTTCCCTGAGTGCTGGAATTACAGATGTGTGCTGCCACCACCTGGCTTCCCCACTCTTACTTTTCTCATACTACTGGCATCCTTTCTTCCCTTTCCCACAGGTCCCCTTTCTCACATTCATACCTTTGTTTTTGTTTGTTTGTTTGTTATAATTGATTTTTTTTAACCAGGACTGTGTCTGTGGTCACGACTTTGGAACTGTCCACTGGAGCCTCATGTTTAGCAGACAACTGAAGGCAATAATCAACTCTTCCCAGAATCCATCAGTTGCCAATAGTTCCACTGAGAGGGTGTCAGTTACTTTTCTGTCGTTGTGACAAAGTACCATGACCAAGACAACTTAACAGAAGAAAGGGTTTATTTGGGACATGCAGTTTCAGAGGGTTAAAGTCCATAGCGATCATGGCAGGGAACATGGAAGAAGGCAGGCAAATATGACTCTGGAGCAGTAGCTAAGGGCTGGCATCTTGATTATAACTACAAGGCAAAAAAAAAAAAAAAAAAAAAAAAGCTAAGAGTGATGTGGGTTTAAACCTCAGAGCCTGTGCCCAGTGACGTACCTCTTCCAACATTGCCACGCCTCCTAATCCTTCCCATATAGTTTCACTGATTTATGGAGGTGACGTCTATGAACTTAGAGGGACCATTCTCATTCAAACCACCACAAAGGATTAGGATCCTCTAAGCCCTTCTGTGATCCATGATTGGTAGTGACAGTCCTGGTCTCGTGCAAGCATCTGTAGCTTCTGTGAGATAAATTTTTGCTATGACTTTATCATGTCCTGAAGATAGCATTAGCAGCCCTCTTTTCCTTTTTATTATCTTACTCTTACATTCTTTCTAAGCTCTCTTTTGCAGTACTGCCTCTGACTTAGAGGGGTTGACATAATACCCTGTTTCTGTATACTCAACCATCATTAACTAGAAACATCTTTACTGTAGTTCACTGCAAAGAAAAGCTGCTCTGATAAAAGCTGAGAGTGTTATTTGTCTGGAAGTATAAATATTTAGACTTCAGTTTAGTGCCATGTTAATTTCAGCTAAAGTACAGTAGTAAGCCTTGCCCTAGGACCTATGGCCTTCGCAATCATAGGTTATATTTTTTCTCCATTAAATCACTTTACATCCTGATCCTTACCTTCTCCCTCCTCTCCTCCCAGTCTCACCCTTACATTCCCTACCTCCATTTCCCTCTCCCCTTCTCCTCAAAAAGGGAGGCCCGGCATGGGTACTGACTTACCCTGCCACATCAAGTTGCAGTAGGAATAAATGCCTCCTTTTCCACTAAGGCTAGCCAAGGCAGCCCAGCTAGGGGAAAGGGATCCAAAGTAGGCAACAGAGTTAAAGACATCCTCTACTCTCATTGTTAGGGGAACCACATGGAGAACAAGCTGCACATCTGCTACATATGTGTAGAGGGTCTAGATTCAGCCCATGCATGCTCTTCAGTTGGTGGTTCAGTCTCTATGAGCCTCCATGAGCCTAGGTTAATTGACTCTGTAGGTCTTCTTGTAGTGTTTTTAATTGCTGAGTAGTATTCCATTGTATAAATATACTACAATTTCTGTATCCATTCCTCAACTGAGGGATATCTGTGTTGTTTCCAGTTTCTGGGCTATTACAAATACAGTTGCTGCAAACATGGTTGAGCAAATGTCATTGTGATACAGTGGAGCATCTTTTGGGCATATGCCTAAGAGTGGTATAGCTGGGTCTTAATGTAAAACTCTTTCCCAGTTCTCTGAGAAACTGCCAGATTGATTTCCAAAGTGGTTGTACATAATTGCACGTTTACTAGCAATTAAGAAGTGTTCCCCTTGCTCCACATTCTTGCCAGCATGAGCTGCCATTTGAGTTTTTATCTTAGCCATTCTGACAGGGCTAAGATGGAATCTCAGAGTCATTTTGATTTGCATTTCCCTGATGACTAGGAAAGTTGAACATTTTTTAAAATTTATTTTTATTTTCTTTTTAAATTTATTTTATATCCCAAGGGTGCCCCCTCCCTTCCCTCCTCCCAGTCCGCTCCTTCTTCCTCTTCTCTCTTCCCCCTTCTCCAGAAAAGGAGAGCCCCACTTTCCCATTTATCAACCCTCCCTGGCACATCAAGTCTCATCAGGACTGAGCATATCTTCATCCCCTGAGGCTAGGAAAGTCAGCCCTGCCAGGGGGAGGTAATCCAAAAGCAGGCAATAGAGTTAACGTTAGAAACAGCCATTACCCCCGCTCCACTCATCAGGTGCCCCATATAAAGACCAAGGCGCCTATCGGCTACTTGTGTGCAGGGGACCTAGGTCCAGATCATGCATGCTCCTTAGTTGATGTCTCAGTCTCTGTAAGCCCCAATGGGACTGGGTTAGTGGTCTCTGTAGGTCTTGTGAGGTTCCTGTCCCCTCCAGGTCCTTCCATCTTTCCCCCAGCACTTCCACAGGACCCCCAGAGCTCCATCCCATGCTTGCTTGCAAGTCCCAGCATTTGTCCTGGCCTCTTTGCTGGCTGGAACCTCCCAGACTCCAGTCAAGCTAGGCTCCTGTCTGCAGTTAAAGCAGAGTATCATTGTTATTGTCATGGCCTGGCTCTCTACCATGGGCTGGGTCTCAGATTAGGCCAATTATTAGTTAGATTTTTCCCTCAATCTTTGTTCCCTTGTTATTCATGCACTTCTTGTAGGCAGGGTAATTTTTGGGTCACAGGTTTTGTTGATGGGTTGTTGTTCCCGTCTTTCCACTAGTTTTACCTGGCTAGGAGGTGGTCACTTCAGTCTTCATGTGCTGTTGTCCTCCACCCTCACCCCCGTTAGGAGTCTCAGCTGGAGTCCCACCCATATGCTCCTAGGAGCCTACCCTGTTGCAGGCCTCCAGCCTGACAAAGAGATGTCCTCCCTCAGTTTCCCTTTTTGTTCCTAGCTTTCTTAACTCCCCCCATTCTTCCCATTCCATCTCCTGCCCAGTTCTTCTCTTCATCCACTTATGCTGTCTATTCTATTTCCCCTTCTGAGTGACATTCTGGCTCCCTCCTTTGGGTTTTCCTTCTTACTTAGCTTCTTTGGGTCTGTGGATTGTAGTATGGTTATCCTGTACTATAGGTCTAATATCTACTTATAAGTGAGCACATACTGTGTGTGACTTCCTGGGTCTGAATTAACTCACTTAGGATGATCTTGTCTAGTTCATCAATTTTCCTTTCATATTTGTATCTCCTTTAGTTGTCTTATTGCTCTAGCTAGAACTTCAAGTTCTATATTGAATAGATACGGGGAGAGCGGGCAGCCTTGTCTTGTCTTTGATTTCAGCAGAAGTGCTTTAAGTTTCTCTCCATTTAATTTGATGGTGTCTATTGGCTTGCTGTTTATTCCCTTTATTGTGTTTAGGTATGCACCTTGTATCCCTCATCTCTCCAAGACTTAACATGAATGGTGTTGAATTTTGTCAGAGGCTTTTTCAGCATCCAGTGAGATGATCATGTGGCTTTTTTGCTTTCAGTTTGTTTATATGGTAGATTACATAGATGGATTTTCATATGTTAAACCATCCCTGTGATAAATACTACTTAATCATGGTGGATGGTGTTTTTGGATTCGGTTTGTGATTATTTTATTGAGTAATTTTTGTATAAGTGTTCATAAGGGAAATTGGTCTGAAATTTTCTTTGTTGGGTCTTTGTGTGGTTTAGGTATCAGGGTGACTCATAGAATGAGCTTGGCAATGTTCCTTCTGTTTCTACTTTGTGGAATCCTTTGAGGAGTATTGGTGTTAGCTCTTCTTTGAAGGTCTGGTAGAATTCTGTGCTGAAACCATTTGTCCCTCTGCTTTTCTTGGTTGGGAGGCTTAATGACTGCTTCTATTATCTTAAAGGTTAAAGGACTACTTAAATTGTTTGCCTGATCTTGCTTTAATACTGGTAAGAGATACCTGTCAAAAAAAAAACATCCATTTTGTTTAGATTTTGTAGTTTAGGGGAATACATGTTTCTGAAGTTAAGATCCAATGATTGTTTGGATTTCCTCAATGACTGTTGTTATGTCCCCCTTCTCATTTCTGATTTTGTTGACTTGGATACTGTCTCTGCCTTTTAGTTTGGCTAATGGTTTGTCTATCTTGTTGATTTTCTTAGAGAACCAGCTCTTGGTTTTGTTGATTCTTTGTATTGTTCTCTTTGTTTCTAATGTATTGATTTCAGCTCTGCGTTTACTTACTGCTATCTAACTACTCTTGAGTGTGTTTACTTCTCTTTCTTATAGAGCTTTCAGGTGTGCTGTTAAGTTGCTAGTATGAGATATCTCCCAAGTTCTTTTTGAAGGCACTTAGTGCTGTCACCTTTCTTCTTAGCACTGCTTTCATTGTGTCCCATAAGTTTGGGTATGTTGTGCCTTCATTTTCATTGACTTTTTAAGAAGTCTTTAATTTCTTTCTTAATTTCTTCCCTAACCCAGTTGTCACAGAGTAGAGAGTTGTTTAGTTTCCATGTGTGTGTGTAGGCTTTTTGTTATTTCTGTTGTTGTTGGGGTCCAGTTTTAGTCCATGGTAGTCTGATAGGATACAGGAGATTATTTCAGTTGTCTTGTATCTGTGGAGTCTTGTTGTAACCAACTATATGCTATATTTTGGAGAAGGTTCCATGAGGTGCTGAGAAGAAAGCAAATTCTTTTGTGTTTGGGTAAAAGTTTCTGTAGATGTCTGTTAGGTCCATTTGATTCATGACATCTGTTAGTGTAATTGTTTCTTTGTGTATTTTCTGTTTTGTTGACCTGTCCTTTGATGAGAGTGGGGGGTTGAAGTCTCCCACTATTAATGTGTGGGGGCCTAGGTGTGGTTAAGTTTTGTTAATGTCTTTTACAAATTTGGGTGCCCTTGTATTTGGGCATAGATGTTAAGAATTGAGATGTCATCTTGGTGGGTTTTTCCTTTGCTGAGTATAAAGTGTCCTTCCCCATCTCTTTTGATCAATTTTGGAAGAAAGTCTATTTTATTAGATATTTGAATGGCTACTCCAGCTTTGTTTCTTGGGTTCGTTTCTAGCCCTTCACTCTGTAGTGGTACCTGCTTTTATTGCTGAGGTGTGTTTCTTGTATGCAGCAGAATGATAGATTCTGTTTTTGCGTCTACTCTGTAAGCCTGTCTTTTTATTGGGGATGGGTCAGTTAATGCTAAAAGATATTAATGATCAATGATTGTTAATTCATGTTGTTTTGATGCTGGTGGTGTTATGGTGGGAGAGAGGGCACACAAGTGTGCGAGCATGCAAGCGAGCTTTCCTTCTTTTGGCTTTGCTGGTGTGGTGTTAATTATTTCCAGTGTTTTGTGTTAACCTTCTTAGGTCATAGTTTTTCTTCTAGTATCTTCTGTAGGGCAGGATTTGTAGACAGATACTGTTTGAATTTGGTTTTTCTGTGAAGTATCTTATTCTCTCCATATATGGTAATTAAAAGTTTTACCAGGTATGGTAGTGTGGGCTGACATCTCTGGTCTCATAGTCTGCAATATATCTGCCCAGGCCCTTCTGGCTTTTAGAATCTCTGTTAAGAAGTCAGGTGTACTTCTGCTAGGTTTGCCTGTATTTGTTACTTGGCCTTTTTCCCTTGCAGCTTTTAATATCCTTTCTTTTCTCTGTATATGTAACGGGAGGATTTTTTTCTGTTCTGGCCCAGTCTATTTGTGTCTGTATGTTTCTTGTATGTTTATAGGCATCTCTTTCTTTAAGTTGGGGGAGTTTCTTGGTATGATTTTGTTGAAAATATTTTCTGGGCCTTGGAGCTGAGAGTCTTCTTCTATTTCTATCATTCTTAGGTTTGTTCTATTCATAGTGCCCCAGATTTCTTAGATGTTTTATGTCAGGAGCTTTTTAGATTTAACATTTTCTTTGACTGATGTATCAGTTTATTCAATTGTATCTTCTACACCTGAGATTTTCTTTTTTATCTCTTGTATTCTGTTGGTGATACTTGTGTCTGTAGCTCTGTTCATTTCCCTAGGTGGTTTTCTCTATCCAGAATTGCCTTGTTTTGCTTGTATTTCCATTTTCAAGTGTTGAGCCATTTTATTCATTTCTTCACCTGTTTGGTTATATTTTCCTGTATTTCTTTTAGGGATTTTTTTTTTAATTTCCTTCTTAAAGGCCTCTATCATCTTTATGAGGTTGGGTTTAAGGTCATCTTGTGCTTTAATTGCATTAGCATCTCCAGCAGGACTGCTTGCATAATAGGATTGCTGTGCTCTGAAGGTGCCATAGTGCCCTGGCTCTTGTTGATTGTGTTCTTACACTGGCCTTCAGCCATCCGGTTGTCCGTGGTGTCGGTCGGATGTCCCTGATGCTGGCAGAATTTTTGGCAGGCAGGCAGGCAGAATCTTGGGTCTGACAACAGGGCTCAGCAAATAGCCTGTTGCTCACCTCCGCTGCCTGTGCCCCAGGTGGACCCGCATGTTCCTGCGGACCTTCGGGGATGAAGGCAGAGCCATGGGCTTGACAGTAGAGCTCAGGAGACCGAGCACAGCTCACCTCTGCCAGCTGTGCCACTGAAGGACCAGGCTGGCAGGAAATTGGCAGAGAAGATGTCCCTGGGGCTCTGCAGGCCTCCTCTCGAATGCTGGCGGTGGTGCTTGAAGGATAGTGTGCCGCTCACCTCTGCTGGCTGTGCCTAAGGTGGGACCTGGCAGGCAGGGGACAGGCAGCAAGGGATAGGGATGTCTAACCTGGATGTTTCTGGGGCCAGGGAGGCCTTGAAAGTACCTGGGGCCCTGCAGGCTTCCTGAGGAATGTGGCGGTGGGGCTTGGAACCAAGCCATAGGTTTTTGACAGGGTTTACCATACTAGGCTTGTAGTCCCTCCTATGAAATGGAACTCAAGTCCAGTCCAAGAGCACTTATTTTTTCCTCGTAACAATTGTGCCACTATCGTACCAGGAAGGCCATCTTGCCTGGCCAGATGATGTCATTACTCCCCTAGTATCTTGCATAGCAGCATCCAGCACTATGAAGTCTAGCCAGCAGGGAAGAAGCATCCAGCTCAATTATAGCTTGCTTTCTGTATATCTTGTAACCAAGGTGTCTTGGGTCTTTAGCAATAATCTTGTCATCTAGTTCTAGTAGGCAGCCAAGAGGAATAGAAATAGCTTGTATTGTTGTGGTAGTCTCTGGGGCCTTCTGGCCAGTGATTAGTAAGGACATATCCCATTCCTTGTACTGGGATTTTTGTTTAATAAGCAGTGATGTCTAGGAGCAGTATTATACAGCCATGCAGAATATCTCCCCCTTTTAACATATCTTAATTGGCTTACAAAAGAATAGATTTCCACATTTTTCTCATAACTTGGTCTCTTAATTCCTTTATCTTGGTATTATATGTGTGTTAATTTTGGCCTCTTCCAATCTGGCCAACCGTCTATGCTAGCAAGCAATCTTCAGATAGGTTTCTATAGACTTTTTTTTTTTTTCAACAAAGACCAACTCTGATTATAGCATGAAATTAGATACCCTGCTGTACTCCATAACACATAATTGAGCTTCATTTTCCTAAGGTTTTGGGAAGGGACTGAGACATGGTAACTCTGCCAGGTTTGAACTAAAGTACTTATGGCTAACTAGACCTTTAGTCTATCCTAGCATGTGCTACTCTGAAACTACGTCCCCTGTGGGAAAATTGAAGACTTACCCATCAGTTCATTTTACCTCAGTCTTTATGCCCTAAAAAGAATAAAGTCTAATGTTTCTGCTAATGTTGACTTCCATTTTCCTTAAATGAAGGACACTTTTGCTCTAATGGAGCTACTCAGTGCAAGGCACCATTCACAACCTTTGTGTAGATGTGAGGGTATGGGTTTGTGGTGCTGGAGATAAAACTGTGGGGCTTCTGTACACCTGCAGCCTGCAGTTACATCATTTAATGTCCCAAGTTTGAGCATCAGGGGGAACTTTAAAAGTTCTGCCTTAGCCAGGTGTGGTGGTACATCTCTGTAATCCCAGGGCTCAAGGAGTCAGAAACAGGTGAATCTCTGTGAGTTCGAGGCCAGCCTGATCTACAAAAGCAAGTTCAGGACATCTAAGGCTACACAGAGAAACCCTGTCTTGGAAAAACAAACAAAAAAGGTCAAAAGTTCTGCCCTAGAAATCTGGGTAGCATCTGGTAGTGGTTTGAATGAGAATGGTCCCTGTGGGCTTTGAGGTTTCAGAAGCCCACACCAGGCCCAGTCTCTCTCTCTCTCTCTCTCTCTCTCTCTCTCTCTCTCTCTCTCTGTGTGTGTGTGTGTGTTTCTGTCTCTCTCTCTCTCTCTCTCTCTCTCTCTCTCTCTCTCTCTCTCTGCCTGATGCCTGTTAATCAGGATGTAAAGCTCTCAGCTACTGCTCTAGTACCATGTCTGTCTGTTTTCTACCACCATGATGATTATGGACTAATCCTTTAAAACTCTTAAGGAAGACCCCATTAAATACTTTCTTTTATAAGAGTTGCCTTGGTCATGGTGTCTCTTTACACATCTCTTCACATTTTAGCTTTTTGCAGTGTTGGAGAAGCCATTTTTAGCAGTTAGTAGACTATCACCTGGACTAATTAATTGGTGCATGATTAATTAAGTATAGGTATGATGAAATTAGATCTAGACCTATTTATTCTCATATACCTTGTCTACCAGAAATATTTTTAAATTAACTTTATTTAAAAACTTTCAAATAAGTAAACACACCCACACTTAATGTGTTTATATAAAGTTAGAATTAGCATTTAAAACAGAAGATCTGAAGCTTTACATTAAATTTTACATTTTCAGTATTGAATATATTGATGCACTTATCCACCACCAAAACAAAACAAAAATAAATCTATGACAGAGTTAGAACTAGATAGCTTTGTATTGTCTTTCATAACTCGTGCTCATTACTTGCATTCACATCTTCCTCAATCCCTGATATCTAGCATTTCTTGTTCTCTTTCTTCATTATCACCATACCCACATGTATATGTGTTTCCTTATATATGTATATTATTAGCTAGATCCTGCATATGAGAGAGAACATGTGATTTTATTCATTCCTGAGATTGTGTGACCTGGTACTTCAGACAAGGGACTAGTATCCAGAATTAACAAAGAACTGCAGAAATAAAATACCAAGTGGATAAAACTGCCAGTTAACACATAGGCAATGAACTGAATTGACAGTTGTTAAGCAAGGAAATACAAATGAGGAATAACTATTTTTCAAAGTGTTCCATATCCCCAGCCAACAGGGAGCTGCAAACTAAAACTACTTTAAGGTATTTCTTCAGCCTTGTCAGAATGGCTGTTATCAGCAAATCTGACAGTGGCCATTGGAAAGTATGGAGAAAGAGGGAAATCCATATTTACAGTTGGTACACAGTAAATGGCCATTGTGAGCCAGGTACAGTGCCACACTCCTGTAATCCCGGCACTCGGGAGACAGAGGCATTTGGATCTCTCTGAGTTTGAGTCCAGCCTGGTCTACAAAGTAAGTCCAGGACAGCCAAGGCTACACAGAGAAACCCTGTCTGGAAAAACAAAAAATAAACAAACAAAAAAAGGAAGTGGTAGGCTCCTGTCGTATTACTTGTTTTCTCCTACTTCCCATGACCATCCCATTTGTATTTCTAAGTAAGGGTTGATCGTCTTACCCCAGGTCCTCTTTCTTGTTTATCTTTTTTAGGTATACAGATTTTAGTATGTTTATCCTATCTTATAGGTCTAATACCCACTTATAAGTGAGTTTATACCATGTATGTCTTTCTGCTTCTGGGATACCTCACTCAGGATGATTTTTCTAGATCCCACCATTTGCCTACAAATTTCATGATTTCCTTGTTTTTAATTGCTAAGTAGTAGTCTATTGTGTAAATATACCACAATTTCTGTATTTATTCCTCTTTTGAGGGACATCTGGATTGTTTCCAGGTTCTGGCTATTACTAATAAAGCTGCTACAGAGGGCCTCTGAAAGACTCTACCTAGCAGTGTATCAAAGCAGATGCTGAGACTCATAACCAAACCTTCGGCAGAGTGCAGGGAATCATATGAAAAAAGGGAGAGTTAGTATGACCTGGAGAGGACAGGAGCTCTACAAGAACCAAATATATCTGGCCACAGGGGTCTTTTATGAGACTGTTTCTCCAACCAAGGACCATGTATGGATTATAACCTAGAACCCCTGCTAAGATGTAGCCCATGGTAGTCAGTATCCAAGTGGGTTCTCTAGTAAGGAGAACAGGGACTATTTCTGACATGATCTCAATGGCTTGCTCTTTGACCTCCCTCCATTCCCCGAGGGAGGAGCAGCCTTGCTAGGCCACAGAGGAGCCAGTCCTGAAGATACCTGATAAGCTAGGGTCAGATGGAAAAGGAAGAGGACCTCCCCTATCAGTGGACTTGGAAAGGGGCAGGGAGGAGATGGGGGAGGGAGAGTGGGATTGGGAGGGAATGAGGGAGGGGGCTACAGCTGGGATACAAAGTTAATAAATTATAACTAATATTAAAAAATAAAATTAATTTCAAAAAAGGAAGTAGCCATTCTGTCAGTCAGTTGTAGATTTCTCAAAAATTTAAATGTAAAACTGCCATGTGACCCAGCTTTCTCTGTCCTGGGCATATACCGAGAAAAATCCATATCCTACCATAAAAATATTTATATACATGCCCATGTTTATTACTGCTTTATTTACTGTAGCAAAAAAATTGGAATCAACCTAGTTTTCAGTCAACACAACAATGGATAATGAAATGTTAGCGTATATAAAAAATGGAATACTACTTACCTCTAAAGAAAAAGGAATTAAAAAATTTGCAGTATAATGGATGGACTTAGATATCTGCAGTTGTGAATTTTGGATATCAGCCTGTTTGAAGTATAGCTGGTAAAGATTATCTCTCATTCTGTGTGCTGTCTGTGCTCTGCTGTTGTTTTCCTTGCCGTACAGTAACTTTATTTTCATGTAGTCAAATTTTTTACATGAGGATCAGTTCTGTGCTCTTGGTTTCTATTTTAAAAGTTCTTGTCTACCCCAATATCTTGAAGTGTAGTCCCTGTGTTTTCTTCTAAAACTTCTAGTGTTTCGGGTTTTAAACACGTCTTCGATTCGTTTGAATTGATTTTTTTTTTTTTTTTGTACAAGGTGAAAGATAGATATAAATCTGCTTGACTCTTCTCTGGCTAGAAATTCAATTTGCAGGCACTATTTTGTCAAATGGGCAATTTTTTTTCATAGTATGTTTCTGCCTCCCTTGTCAAAAACTTAAGTGGAAAGGGTTTTGCCATTTTATTTCCTGTTTCTCTATTCAATTGTTCTTTCTATTTTTATACAAGTACCAAGCTATATTTATCTTTATAGCTCTATAATATAATTTGAGGTTGGTATTGTACTACCTCCAGCATTGTTCTTACCCCTTAGGATCGCTTTGCTATCTGTGGTCTTTTGTAGTCCCATATGAATTCTTATGTTATTGTTTTCTAAACCTGTGAAATATGCCATGGGAATTTTGTATTTCCTATCTTTAGTGCAGTCTGCTTTCTTTGCCATCAACTACATATTCCCTGTTGCCTATTACCATTACAAAGCAGTCTTGGAAAATAGTAAGAGCAGACACTAGACAGCCTCTTAACACACCCTCTTCAACTGCCCAGCATCAAAGGAGTAGCTTCCCTAAAACTGAATTTGACCCTCAGCTTTCTACAAAATGTTATATCCCCAAGCAGAAATTAAAAAAGAAAAAAAAAAGCAGAGAACTGAAACTCTTACATACTCATAACAGGCTCGTGTTGATTCTTTTCTGGTAGCCCAGATTCCTTACAACCATTGGCTGCTAGCAGTTCTTCCTCAGGCACACACATGCACAAGCACATGAACACATGCATGTACGTATACACACACTGAAAGGGAGAGAAGGGTCCAGAAGGGCCTTCATATGTGCTTACACACACACACACACACACACACACACACACACACACACACACTCACACACACACACACACTCACACACACACACACACTCACACACACACACTCACACACTCACACACACACACACTCACGTGTGGAACAAGGAACAGGGCTAAGACCTTTGTCTCCTTGAATTGGACTGAGCAAGATACACTTTGTGGGTTGGGTCACTTTAAATGACAGCAGGGACAGGATTGGATGAGACAAGGGTAGGAACTTCAGAAGTTCCCACAGAGGAAAAAAAAAAAGCCTAGCAGTGAAAATAAACCTCACAGAAGAGAGGGTTTTGTTTGCTTGTTTGTTTGTTTGTTTTGTTTTGTTTTGTTCTGTTTTTTGACAAAATCCTGGAATCAGGCCATCTTGGACCAAACAGAGTAATCTGAGAATATCTTGATCTGATCCAGGACCCTGTTCTTCAGCTGGGGAATTAACTGTCCCGTATATTTAAGCTGGAAGATGAGGGACATATGTTCATTACCTCCTGGAACAGCTCTTGTTTTTAGTCTACTAGCACTCAGAAGTATCTCCCATAACAGCTTCTGCTTCCCACAGGAAGTTTTTTGAAAGCTTGAAAGAGAGCTGGGCATGGTAGCTCAGGCGTGTAATCTCAGGCTAATATAGAAGGGTATCATGGCTTCAATGCAAGCTTGGGCTGTGGGAAGTTCTAGGAGAGTCAGGGATACAGAGTAAGTCCCTGTCTCAAAAACAAACAAACAAACAAAAACAACACTTTTGATGGGGCTGGAGAGATGGCTCAGTGGTTAAGAACACTGCTCTCCAGAAGTCCTGACAGCAACCACATGATGGCTCATAACCATCTATAATGGGACCTGATATTCTTTTCTGTCATGCAGGCATACATGCAAACAGAGAGCTCATATTTATAAATAAATAAATCTTTTTTTAAAAAAAAGCTTTTGATGGTCTAATTATATGTCAAACTAGGACTAAAACTTAGTAAAAACAGTGTTGAAAGGGGAAAATTATATAATCATAATATACTTACTAGTTTTAATTTCAAGGAATAAAAAAACAATTAAAATGTACAGGTAAGAAGATAGCCTCTGAAAAACTATCAGCAGCTGTGCCTTTGGTGAGGAAGGCACAAAATTCCTTAGAACCATCCATACCTCGGTAGTCCTGAATTCAGTTCCTGTATGTTAGGAGCCTGTTAAAACTGTGTCCATGACTAGGAAAGGCATAAAAAACACATGGGAAGGAATTACAGACTGGGATTCATGGCTTGAGGATTGAAAGGAAGCTTGAAAGTCACACAGCATAAAACAAAGATGGAAGATCAGGTGACGTGGTGAGAATGTACTCTGCCTGCCTTGCCTGAGTTGCAGCAAGTCAACATAAAAAGGAGAAACGTTGCCTTAGGGGGGCATCATCACCTTTGAGTCTGAAATCTGGAGACTCTGGCTTCTCTTGTCTTGTTTTCTTTTCTTGTATACGTTTTGTTTTTTGTTCTTTTAATTGAGGCAATATTTTACCATATAGCCCAGGTTGCCCTTGAACTCATGACCCTCCAAATTCAGATACGCAAGTATTAGGATCATGAATATGTACACATAGTTTCTTTCATACATTCTTATAGAAGGTAGGCATTTCTGTAAGATATGATGGTAGACACCTGTAATTTCAGCACTTGAGAGGAATGTCTAGCGTCAAAAAAAAAAAAAATTGTGAGTTTGAGGTCAGTCTTGGCTACATAGTAAGTTCCAGCCTAGCCTGGGCTACATAGTGCCACCCTGTCTCAAAAAAATAAAAATATTTCCTAGTATATTAGTTTTTCTCCTTTTCAGTTATCCTATTTGATATCCTCACCTCTTCCCAAAATTTTACCATTGCCTCTTTTGATGGCTGATCCTTACAACTCCCCAGACTCTAGATGTTTAGCTGCCTCACAGATACTCTCAAATGGTTGTCCTAAAGCACCTCAAATTCAGTTAAACTTACACTAAAACGTGATACAGCATGGATAGAACTTTAAACTATGATGCTGAGTGACAGAAGGGAAGGTAGTGCTTTAGGACAGCTGCTTGGATAGCAGCGTGTAGCAGGGACCTAGGGAATTAAGATGAGATACAGTAAGACCAGCAAGGCAGCATTTGCAGAGATCCTGTTCATTAAGAAAACTTAGACAAGCCTTTAATCCCAGCACTAGGGAGGCAGAAGCAGGTGAATCTCTGAATTACAAGGCTGGCCTTGTCTAAAGAGTGAGTCCAAGACAACTAAGACAACGCAGAGAACCCCTGTCCTGAAAAATAAAAACAAATCTGCACAAACCTAGTTCAGTGTTACACTTAAAATATCTTTTAAATCATTGCAAGAGTGGGCAATCAATAGGAGAGATGATAAACTGTGTCAAGATAAAAGTAGTTCAAAACTTGCATGCTTCTATTTTCAGTTAAAATTTGTTTAGAATTATTATAATTTCTCTTCAATTCTTGGTGACATTTTACTTGAAGATATAAATACATGATTTTATATTGTATAAAGAATAAAGTATAGTGCCTGCCACCTACTACTTTTAGATGAATAATGGTGAAAAAGTATATGTATGTGTTCATTAAGCAAGATAGAAGAAATAATAAGATTTTTCTACCAGCATTGTTTTTATTTGGAATTAAACATTTTCATTTTAATATAAATGCTAAAAATAAATACACTTTTGCATTTCTTTCAGTTTTAATGTAAGAGCCTAGTTAAAAGGTAAGGATATATTTGAATAAATTTTATTTTCAGTGTCTCTGAATTCCATGTCATTCTGCCATTTGTAGTTTTATTATTTGTCTAGTTTTCCATCAAGTTTGTAGTCGGTAATTTAGTGTTTTTGCATCAAACCACAATATAAATCCAAGGACTGTTACTTTAATTATAAATTACTTGTTCTTGTGAGCTTTTTTTCTCATTTTCATTGAATCCTTATGTCTTTGTGATGACCACCATCTAAAAGTGAGGAAGGTTTTCCAAAAGGTTTCTTTGCATTTAATCAGTCATTACAAGAATTCATGTGACAGGTTAATATACTGGTTTGCACTCGTGGGCCTCTGTTGTGTCAGGCTGGGGACTGGAGATGCAAAGTTTGCATCTTGAGTTTAGGCCAGAGTGCTTTCTTTGCCTGAAATTCTCCCAAGGAGCACAATGCTGTTTTTTCCTCATTCATTAATACCAGTGCCCTCTAGTGGTGTGTTTTTTGTTTGGTTTTTTTTTTTTTTTTTTTTTTTTTTGCTTGTTTGTTTTGTTTTGTTTTGTTTGTCCTACTCATTTACCATTTTTGGCTGTTCTGATATGTTCTATGTTTAGATGACATCCTCAGGGTTCCATGTTACCTTTTTGGGGATTGTTAACACTGTACAGATTAAAGAATTTTGAGAACTGCACTGTGGGCCGAACTCTAGCTCAGATGTTGTAAGTGACTCTTCTGTTGAAGCCCCTATTTCTCTTGTTTTCTTTTGACAGGAATACACAATACTGTCACAGAAAACCAACGTGGAAATGTTGCAGATGGAATCAACCCTACATGAGGACTTAACTGAGAACTTAACAGAGCATCTCATTTTATCAGGAATTGGAATTTACACTAAGACACTAATGCTGTAACTTTCTTGATAAAATATCTTTATTTTTCAGTAGTGGAATGCTGCAACTTTTTTACACTTAACAATCACTGTTAATCACAGTATTCATTTTCAAAGTTGTATTTAACTACAAAATGTTTTGGGAAATCTCTCAGCAGAATCATTTGAGGGGCATCTTTCTCTGAGCATGGGTTCACTGGGAGAATTTAATCAGATTATATCTAAATGTTTATATGTTGAAAGCTTTGTTGATGTTATAAGAACAAGTATCAGGATTATATAGTGTCTGTACATGAAAGAACTTTAAACAGTGGCCTTACAGTAGCAAATTTTATACTGGCTTTTCTTTTTCTGATGACATTTTAGCTTCTAACTTGAAGTTTCTGAAGACCAGGGCCTATGTATGTCATCAGTTTCATAATACAACATAAGAAGCCTAGAGAAAAGGTGCATCTCCTCCATCAGGTCATGGCGAGTGCACTGAATCATTAGTAATGCCTATCTTGGGTTTTCCCATAACGATTTGCTCTTTTCTAGTTTCAAATGCTATTGTGGAAAATGCGTAAGGATTTTGTAATCTCTATTCCATCTTCTTTTCCCTCAGGGCAAGCTAGTGCATATTATATTTTTAAAGGCTGTTAAAAACCTGACAGACAAAATTGCATATTTGACCATTGTACTTTACTACTACAGTGTTACACATTTTGCAGACACAACTTCCAGAAGGCGCATCTTTGGTTCAGTTGACAGGGGTTGTTGCATCCTTACTATGTTTAAGGTAGGATCCACGGGATACTATATACAGTCTGGAGGTTCAGAAACTCACTTCTTCGTTTCCTTTCTTCTGGTTAAAAGTACATAGACATTCCCAGTCACGTTTTTGTGAAATGTTTATTTGTAAGAAAATAAAATATTGTTGCTCTTTCTGCTTGAAGTTATTACCTGGCGATTGGTGAGAATTGTAATTTTTCATGAGACTGACAACTCTGGGTGATACCTGTTGGATGTTGGGGAACATGTAATGTTATATATTTTCCCTATATTTTTTTAAATGTTTAGTTAAAAGATTTTTTTCATGCAAGGGCCACTCTTCCTTAAATGGGTCAGTGATGAAGGAAGTCAGTGCTAATTGGATGATACATAGACTGTGCGTACAGATGACTTTGTATTGTGTGCTACCTCTAAAGTTCAGGTTTTCCAACCTTACCAAGCATGAGGCCTAGGGTAAGGGAGAAATTTATGTATGCAGTAGTACAGCAAGTTTGTGTTATCTGGGTACTTAAAAAAAAAAAAAAAGACTGTAATTTTTTTGAGTTGGGGTCTCATGTAGCCCAGGCTGATACAAAACTCATTATATGGCAAAGAATGACCTTGATGACCTCAAGAATGTTGGGATTACAGGCATGTTGCCACCATTCATGGTTTTTACAAGATGTTTCTTGCATGGTAGGCAGAAACTCCCGCCTGTTGAACTACGTCTCCAGTCCACCTAGCTTAATTTGATTATCTTATGTGGATAAGTGTTTTTGCCCACATGTGCATCACACGGTACCTACAGAGGCAGAAGAGGATATAGTCCCTGGCACTGGAGTTACAGATGCTTGTGGGATGCCACTGGATGCGGGAAACTGAACTGACATCCTCTGGTAGAACAGCTAGAGTCAGGCTGTTTACTGAGCTTCATGAGACACATGGTCTCATCCTTTTACTTGTTCATTGCTACATGAAACACAGTCACAAAGAGCTGTCAATCAAATGTTTAACTGCTGTAGTTTCATGACTGTCTACTAGAATGTAAGAACAGACGAAATCAGTTGTGTTAGAACTAGGGAATGGACATACGACTCAGCCTGCAAGCTTCCAGGGAATTCTCCTGTCTCCACCTCCCGCCTTGCTGTAGGGATGTTGGGATTACAGGCTACTTTGTATGGATTTATGTAGTTTCTTGGTATCTGAACCGAGATCTTCATGCTTGTGTGGCAAAGGCTTTTATTCACTGAGCCATTGTCCCACCCCAGAAAAGTTTTGGCTGAGTCCTAAACCATTGTCTCCTTCCATTTCTTTCCAAGTGCTAGACTTATCACTGGTAGTAGGGTGATAATTAAGATCATCCCTGCTCTGAAGTATCTCAAGCCAGTACAGGGAAAGATCCATAAATATAAAAAGTTTCCCAATACAGCACTAAATACTGTAACAGACACAAAAGGTTGGAGTCGTTGGCATTCTTGGTTGAACAGTTCCTTCAAATTTCTTTCCTATTGACTAGACAAACCTCCCACGTTTCTATTGGTAAGCTTTCTGGTTTTAAATTTTGATGTTAGTTAAAAATGAATAAAAGGAACCAATTTCCATCTGTATTTCTTTTGTTTTTCTTTTTGAGGGAGAGTCTCATTATGTAATCGAAGTGTGAAAATCAAAGGTATGTGCCACTTGTGCCTGGCTTTTTCTGTTATTTTTTATAGCTACATATGAACTTATAATTACCTCAGCATAAATTTCTATTTAAAAACTACCCATCACCATACGACAGAGAAACTCATTTTAGAGTACACATTTTAATTTTTCTCTAATAAAAATATCATTTACATTAAAACATTTTAAATAGATGCATACCAACTTACCATGTTTTAGTTAATATCTTAGTGTCACAATTGCTGTCATGAAATACCATAACCAAAAGCTTTGGGGAGGAAAGGGTTTATTTCATTCACAGTTCCATGTAACAGTTCTTCAAAAGCAGTGAGGGCAGTAGCTCAAACTGGAGGCAGGAAATAATGCGGAAGCTGTGGAGGAGTGCCACCTACTGGCTTGCTTCCTGTAGCTTGCTCAGCCTGCTTTCATACAGCACTCAGGACCACCAGCCCAGGGGTGGCACCACCCAAAATGGGCTGAGTCCTCCCCTGTGAATCACCAATTAAGAGAATACCCTATAGTCTTGCCTACAAGCCCAATGTTATGGAGATACTTTCTCAATTGGGGCACCCTTTCTGATGACTATAGCTTGTGTCAACACAAAACTAGCCAGGACAGTTAGTAAACTCCCGTTTTTGTAGTTGTTTGTTGATAATGCCTGTGCTCAAACCCAGGGACTCGCAACTGCTTTGGTGTCAAAAGACGGGGGCTAACATCAAGATGTTGCAAGGTAAAAAAAAAAAAAAAAAATATTTTATGGGTGGTCCAAACTTGCAGTCTTCTACAGGTAGAAAAGAGAAGCAGACAAGACTAAAAACGGGGGAGCCTTTTGCAAATAGCGAGAGAGCAGACAATTACAAAATGTGAAATTTTCCAGTTATTTTCATGATCATGGGTTATGGAACCTACCATAAAACATTTTATGGTCAGACAATTCTGAGAATATACTGTGAAACAGTTTATGACATGTAAATCACAAGATGATAGGAGAATGTTGCAGGGTATTGGATCCTATTGTGAACCCTGAGATTTTGATAGGAAAACAATAACACTGTTTCTTGTGGTATAGCTCAGCCCTAGCACACACCTTTAATACAGGAGTTAAAGTCAACCACAGGTCAAGAGGCAGAGCAAGCAATCAGCTGACAGGGAGTAAACATAAAGGGACTTTGATTTGAGGGTATTTAAGACCGTGTGGAGAAGGAGACAACAGCTTTTCCCTTTTGGGTTGTCAGCTAAGTAGGAAGGTCTGCCTCTTTTGAGCTAGCAGATTTTCACCACAGCGTCCAGCTTCTGAATCTTTGGTAAAATCAAACATTTTGGGATTTAGGGTTTTTTTTTTTCCTTTTATTAACAAAGAACAAGTTGTAAAATAGCTAAGTTGACCTTTAGCTTGGGATAACAGAATAATATAGAAATAAGTTATAAAGTTGAATTAGGAAATGGGAGAAAAAAGTGGAGTCAGCTGGCTCTTAACAACACTTCCTTGGCAAATGCTTTATCGCTGCGGTAAATGTCCAGCCCATGAAGGTGTTTTTAGGGAAAGGTGGGAAGGCTTTGAAGTAGACACAAGAAAAGTAAAGCCAAGTCAGAGAGTCTCTCTGCATTAGCTAGCAAGAGCAACCAAGCATGGAATGGCTAGCAGCCACCAGACAAGGGAAGGTGGAGAAGATGGGGTACAGCTAGGTAGTACATGTTAAGATGCATGACTGCAAACTCTTCCACCAAGGGCTGACGGGATGAAGGGACTCTATGGATGAGAGTGAAGCTGAACCCCTGTGTTGCCCTCAGGACTCCAGCATGAAGTGACATTTCCCGGTACTAGACATTCCCAAGGTGCTAGAGAAGCCTGGGGGAGTGAGAGCCACAGAAAGAACACCTTTGGCCCAGGAAGCCTGATTGTAAGCATTCAGTGAGGGCCCAGAGGAAAGGGGATATCAGGTTCCCCAGTGTTGCAGTAAACCGTGATTGTATACTCTGAATCCAGGGAAAGTAGAACGAAGACACCAAAATTGAATTGTAGTTTGAAGAATAGAAAGCAAATGTTAGAAAATCTGACAGCAGCTATCAGGTTGACAAATTAGAACATTTGGAGGGAAATGGGTTGTATGCCAAAACTGTCTTCGATGGTCTGCTGTCATTTCAAGTCATAATGTCCTAAGGCTGATTCAGAAGGCCTTGAATATACAATCCTACAGTTGGGTGGCATGGGTGAAACCCTGTGGTGGTTTGAAGAACAGCTCCCATAGGATCATAAATTCGAATGGTTAGTCAGCAGGGAATGGCACTGTTTGAGAAAGCTTATGAAGCGTGGTACGGCCAGCCTTGTTAGAGGAAGCTTGTCACTGAGGGTGGGATTTGAGGTTTCAAAGGCCCATGTCGGGCTAGAAAGATGGCTCACAGGTTAAGAGCGCTGGCTGTTCTTCCCAAGGCCCTGAGTTCAATTCCCAACAACCACGTGATGGCTCATAACCATCTATAACAATATCTGGTGCCCTCCTCTGGCATGCAGGCCCGCAGGCAGGATACTATATAAATAATAAATACGTAAATCTTTAAAAAAAAAAAAAAAGCCCATGTCAGGCTGAGTCCTGTTTCCCCCCACACACACACAAACCATGCACCTTCCCCCAACAGGAGGGAGATATAGCTCTCAGCTACTACTCCATCTCCATGTGTACCGCGATGCTCCCTGCCATGATGATAATGGACTAAGCCTCTGAAACTGTAAGCAAGTCCCCAATTAAATGCTTTCTTTTATTAGAGTTGCCTTGTTCGTGGTGTCTTCACATCAATTGAACAGTGACTAAAACGGGCCCTAATAATCAAGGTTACATTTTTCACAGCTTCTTGACTTCAGCACAGTGGTTCTCAGTGTGATCCCAGTGCCTGACTGCATTCAACATCATCAGCTCCTTCTATTCAATTCTGATTCTTTTACTGTTGCATTAAATTAAAATTACAATGAGAAATACAGCGAGTTATTGCTACTGTTATTCCCGGGCATATATAGAAATGCATGGAGGTCTGGAAGCGTACTTACTCACTTGGTTACTTGTGGAATTTGTGCTTTTCTTTTATCTGTCACATAACAAAAACCTAGAATTTTTACGTAAGTCATTCTCTTAAAGTGGTAGGAACATTTTGTCCTACCCGTCACTGAACGTCAGTCACTGTAAACATACGATCAAGTGTTACTTTCATTTGGACGTCTACTTCCCTGTGACCAGTAGGGTTTCCTTCTCCTCCCCCATTATAGGAAGTGGTCAGCTTATTTATGCACGATATTGACCTTTGAGTATAAATTATTGACATGCCAAGTGTAATATAACTGCATAAAAGTTAAATTCTTTTCACTTTCTTTTAAAAGGAAAGTCAAGTTGATCGTGGTGGCCGCACTGGGGCAGGCTCTAGTACCAGGACACCCTGGCTACACATTATTTTTAAAGACAAAACTTTTCTCTTTCCCTATTAATTAGTAACCATTAAAGGCTATAGACCCAAAATTGAGTTAAGGTTTTACATGTCATTACACCTAAACCTATGCTATCTACTTTTAACACCTAACCTTCAAAGGACAGAGAGGTGGTAACCAAATCCTGTTAAAAGCCAACACAATTTCACACACACGTATATGTATATATTTATATAGTTGTTTTTAATTTATTTACTTTTTATTCACTTTACATCTTAGTTGTTGACCCATCCCTTCAGTCTCCCCTCTTTTCCTCCCCATTGTCTACTTGCCTCTTCTTTTTTATTTTTATTTTATTTTTATTAAACAGTTTATTTACTTTGTATCCCAGCTGTAGCCCCTCCTACATCCCCTCCCAATCCCACCCTCCCTCCCTCTTCTTCTATGCCCCTCCCCCAGTTCAATGTTAGGGAACGTCCGCCTCCCCTTCCATCTGATGCTAGTCTATCAGGTCTCATCACCACTGGCTTTTTTGTCTTCCTCTCTGGACTGGTAAGGCTGCTCCCCCCTCAGGTGGACGTGATCAAAGAGCCAGCCACTAAGTTCATGTCAGAGATGGTCCCTGTTCCTATTATTGGGAACCCTCTTAGACACTGAACTGCCATGAGCTATATCTGTGCAGGGGTTCTAGATCTCCATGCATGGTCCTTGGCTGGAGTATACTGAGTGAGGTATCCCAGGCAGAAAGACACACATGGCATATACTCACTTAGAAGTGGATATTAGACATATAATATAGGATAAACATACTAAAATCTGTACACCTAAGGAAGCTAATCAAGGAGGACCCTGGGTGAGATGCTCAATCTTCATTCAGAAAGGCAAACAAGACGTACATCTGAAGAGGGAGAAAACAGTGAACAAGACAGGAGCCTACCACAAAGGGCCTCTGAAAGACTCCACCCAGCAGGTTATCAAAACATATGCTGAGATGCATAGCCAAACTTTGAGCAGAGTGTTGGGAGTCTTATGAAAGAAGGGGGAGATAGAAAGACCTGGAGGGAGCAGGAGCTCCATAAGGAGAGCAACAGAACCAAAAAATCTAAGCACATGGGTCTTTTCTGAGACTGATATATATAATTTTTTAAGACAGGGTTTCTCTGTGTAGCCTTGGCTATTCTGGAACTCGCTTTGTAGAGCAGGCTGACCTTGAACTTGGAGAGCTGCCTCTCTCTGCTTGTCTCTGTCTGCCTCTGCCTCCTGAGTGCTGGAATTAACAGGCATGTGCCACCATGCCAGGCAAAAGGTGGTTTTGTTTTTCGAGACAGGGTTTCTTTATGTAGCCCTGGTTGTCATGGAACTACCTCTATAGACTAGGCTGGCCTCAAACTCAGAAATCCAACTGCCTCTGCCTCCTGAGTGCTGGGACTAAAGTCTTGTACCACCACTGCCTGGTTCACTTAGTTTCCTAAAAGGAATGTGACCCTGAAATAACTGTTCTTACA
This sequence comes from Meriones unguiculatus, assembly GCF_030254825.1. Taxonomy (NCBI): domain Eukaryota; kingdom Metazoa; phylum Chordata; class Mammalia; order Rodentia; family Muridae; genus Meriones; species Meriones unguiculatus. Next base: position 141,176,736 of record NC_083369.1, on the reverse strand, counting down.
CTTGTTCCTTGTACCTGCTCATTTTGTTCCTTAGAGTACCTTTCTGGTTTTTGCTGTTGAGGTTTAGTGTCTCTCCCTCTTTCTCCCTCTTTCCCTCTGTCTCTCTCTATTTGGTTTTTTGAGATGATGTTTCATGTCCATTTTCTTGCAGATTGTCATAAACATGCATAAAACATGTTTAAGTCAGTATGACATTCGCTTGTATAGGACAAGGGGATATTAAGCTCTTTTCCTGAGTAGCTTCATCATTTTATACTCTCACCAACAATACAGGAGAGTTCTGCTTGCTCCACTTTGCCATCAGCTTCACGTATGTTTTGTAGCCAATCTGACAGATGTGTTTCGTAGAGGAATGGTGTTGCACAATTTCTGTGTTCTTGTCTCCCTGTACAGCTACCTTCCTAGTAGAGTGGATCGAGTGACCCTGTTATGAGTTCAGGAATAGACACACACTGACCACTCAGACACCATGCTCAGACTGATGGAACTTTATTAAACTATGAACAATAACTGACCAGCCAGGGCCGTAATCTGGACTTGGGAGCCAGACTATGATGCCTGACTAGCTAAATTGATTTTGTTCCAGGTGTATTGTGTTATATCTAGGTATCTAGGCAAAGCACTTTAAGGTGATTAGCTAGGATTTAGAATAGGGGAGCTTTTGGGGACTTTCCAGCTTTTGGGGAGTAAGGAACATAGCAGGATGTTGCCATCTTAACTCAAGCAGAACATGCATTCACCATCTATTTTATTCTAAGCAGCAAGTATTGAACTACTGAACTACTGTATCCTGGTCTCAGGCACATAGGCCTGAGAACTTGAACTTAATTTCACCTTATAATCAAAATGGAGTCTTGGAGGCAAAATGGCTTCTGATATGCTAAAGGGTACAGCAGGTGAACAGAGGAGCCACTGTTATGCTAAGAACTAAAGTAGGTCTCAACAGAGGGGCTATAGAGTTGAAGCAGGTCACAACAACTTGACACTCATTTAACGGTGCCATACTCTAGCTTGTTTATCTTTTGCCGTTGTGTGCATTTCCTATGCAGATATAGATGTTTTTGTATATGTATGGAGGTCTGAGGTTGATGTTGGGAACCACCTTTGGTCACACATTCTATTAACTTTTTTTTTAAAAAAAAAATTCTGGGTTTTTTCCCTATAGATTTATTTAATGTGTATGATTGTTTTGCTTGGATGAATGCATGTGCATCACATGCCTGACTGGTGCCCACAGAGGATGGAAAAGGTCATCAGATACCCTGGAACTGGAGGTACAGATGGTTGTGCTTTCATATAGGTGGTGGGAATTGAACTCAGGTCCTCAGCAAGAGCAGTGCATGATCTTAGCTATTTAGAACTGGAGAGTCGTTTTCAAGGGAAGGTTCTTTTCAGTCAAGCTCAGAGTTCACTGATAAGCCTAGTCTTGCTAACCAGCTTGCTCTGGGGTCCCCCATCTCCACCTTCTGAGTACAAAATAGAGGTTGACGGCCATGACTAACCAACATTTATGTGGGTTTCTGGGAATCTGAACTCGGTCCTCATGCTCACATGACAAGCACTGCATCACTGAACCATATCCATACTTTTGCTTTCCCACTCTTGCACAAGTTTGCCCAGTTTTCATCATGTCAAATGCCCTTCCTTTGCATCTGCCTTGTTGAGTGCCTAATTCCTGACCCTCTAGGCTCACTGGATCAGTTGCTGTTTCCTGTCTGTGAAACACTGTTTCCTGTCTGTGTTGTGCTGTTTTCTCTCTCTGATACCAGATTTCCGTCTCATTCCTTCTGTTGCCTGTCTGATTCCTGCTGTTTCCTGTTTCTGTCCTGCTGTTTCCCAGTCTCTGATGTGCTGTTATCTGTCTGGGTGCTGCTGTTTCCTGTCTGGGAGGAGCTGTATCCTCTATTTCCTGTCTTCTAGCCCCTATTTTCTGTGCTGTCCTCACTGCTTCCTGCTGGGGCCCTAATTCTATCTCCAACTTGCAGGTGTAGCTTAAAATTACTTACTGGACTAACAGTCTTTATTTTAGCCAAAATCTCCTAGTAGCTTTCTGGTACCAGTGGAAGAGAAATTAAAATTCTAGCAGCTGCCATATGAATTTTTTTAAGAGAAAGGTGTGATGGTGGGTTGATTTTGAGAGTTCCTACTCACCCAAGCTGATCTTCCAGGAGTTTGCTGTTTCATGGTTAGCTGGGAAGGGAGCATGCAGGAGTCCCTACTATGGGCCAAGTGCTGCATGAGAAGTTATCTCACGGGTCACCACACCTGGCTCTGACTGCTTTTTTTGAACGCCACCTGGCAACCAGAGGACAGACCTTACACATCAAGATGGCATGATTTCATAGACCTTAGGATAAAATAAGAATGGAAGGAAACAAGATCTGTGGATTTTTGTGAGTGGCTTTATCACACTTCTAAATCACATTTCTAGGCATGTGAATTACGGATGGGAATTGACAGATTTTCTTAGCAATGCCACTGTCACCTTTTAGCTACTGCAGTTAGTCTATAGGCTTTTTTTTTAGTTTGCATGTGGTATTATACAGCCTGTAAAGAAGCTCTTCTGGTTATAGAGGTCATGTTTCCTTGATGGGAAAAGTTCTGAAAAGTGAGAAACTATAAAAACTTTAATTTCCCTTTGCTTTTTACTACTTCCAACTACTCAGTGTTAATAATATTTAGCAGCTTAGTCACAATCCTTGTCAGCTTTTGCCATGTATGTGCCTGCTTTGTATGCACACGCATTCTCTTTCATTTGTTATTAACACACATAACTTGCACAAATTAATGGAACCTTTTTATACATGCATACAGTATACATTGTTCATAGATCACATCTATCCTTACCACCCTGGAACTACCCTCCCCATTCCTATACTTGCAGGCTGTGGTGGTTTGAATAAGAACAACCCCCATAGACTCATATATCTGAATGTTTGGTCACTAGGGAATGGCACTATTTGAAATGATTAAAAGGATTAGGAGGTGTGGTCTTGTTGGAGAAAGTGTGTCACTGAGGGTGGGCTTTGACAGTTCAAAAGCCCATGCCAGGCCCAGTCCAGTCTCTCTGTCTCTTGCTGTCTCTGTCTGTCTGTCTCTGTCTATCTGGATTAGAACTCTCAGCTACTTCTACAGCACCAAGCCTTCCTGCATTCTACCTTGCTTTCTACCATGATGATAATGGATTTACCTCTAAAACTGTAAGAAAGCCCTTAGTTAAATGCTTTCTTTTATGATAGTTGTCTTGGTCATGGTATCTCTCAGAGTAATACTGTGGAACCATAATGGCCCAGGGTCACAGAGGAAGGGAACAAGGGAACTTCAACCCCAGATAATCAAACAGGAGGACTAGAGGAGTTGGCTACCACCTACCTCCCAACCTGACCCCATAAAGTGGCTGCCTCACCATCAACCCTAGAAAGAATTTATTATCCTGAAAATTATTAGGCTTCACTCTTTGCTTGACTTTATAAGGTTCCCTACCCCCAAAATATCTTCCAACACCCCTGCCCTGGCCAATAGTACATGGCCACATAAACCTTTCCCCAGAGACCCTGGTTACCTCCCCAGAGGCATAAATGCCTCCCCCACCCAATAAACCAAACCAGTTCTCCGAAGCTGTTCTCAGGTGTGTTCATTGCCCACGTACTCATGGAGACCCTACACTGCACTCGTCTGCACTCTGCTAAGATTTTCTCCCTCCAGCCCAGCTTGCTGCAAAATGGGCCTGGCTACCCCTAAGACACAGGCTTTAAAAATGTGCATTAGTGTTTTGCCTACATGTATGTCTGCGCTTGAAGGTGTTGCCTCCACTGAAACTGGAATTACAAACAGGTACAAGCTGCCAATTGAAACCAGCTCTTCTAAAAGAGCAGCCAGTGCTCTTAACTGCTGAGCCTTTTCTCCAGCACCCTGACATTTTTTAAAAGAACATAAGAGAAACTTGTGGTCCTTGTCTTTCTGTGTCCGAGTCCTATAATTCCTCTCTTTTGTTTCACTTAACAGAATCTCATTTTTCCTTATGGCTAATTAGTATACCATTGTGTGCATTGTTCGCCCCTGCATGAAAGTCTGCGCACCATGCATATGCCTGTGTGGGGAATTGAATCCAGGTCAATAGAAGCCAGGTCTGGAAGAGCAACCAGTGTTCTTAAGCATCAAACCTCCCTTCTGCTCCTAGCTTTAATTTAACCTAAGTTCCATACTCTTTTCCATAGACTTAATTACATTCCTGCCAATGGCACCTTTTCTTCCAAATGCTTGCCAGTACCAGTATTTGTTATTTATTTATTTATTTATTTATTTTTGCTATTGCTTTTTCTATCTTAAAATAATAGCCATTCTGACAGGAATAAGATGATATCTCACCACAGTTTTGAATGACTTTACCTGGTGGACAACGACATTAAACTTTTTTCATTTGTTTATTGTCCATTCGTATTTCTTTTTTTAATTTTTTACTTATTACAATTTATTTACTTTGTATCCCAGCTATAGCCCCTCCTTCATCTCTTCCCAATCCCACCCTACCTCCCTCTTCTCTCCCATGCCCTTTCTCCAGTTTACTGATATGGGAGGTCCTCCTCCCCTTCGATCTGATCTTAGTCTATCAGGTCTCATCAGGACTGGCTGCATTGTCCTCCTCTGTGTCCTGGTAAGGCTGCTCCCCCCTCAGGGGGAAGTGATCAGCCAGCCAGCCACTGAGTTCATGTCAGAGACAATCCCTGTTGGAGACTGAGCTGCCATGGGCTACATCTGTGCAGGGGTTCTAGGTTATTTCCATGCATGGTCCTTGGCTGGAGTATCAGTCTCAGAAAAGACCCCTGGGTCCAGATTTTTTGGTTCTGTTGCTCTCCTTGTGGAGTTCCAGACCCCTCCGGTATTACTATCTCCCCCTTCTTTCATAAGATTCCCTGCACTCCGATCAAAGTTTGGCTATGAGTCTCAGCATCTGCTTTGATACCCTGCAGGGTAGAGTCTTTCAGAGGCCCTCTGTGGTAGGCTCCTGTCCTGTTCCCTGTTTTCTTTTTCTTCCAATGTTCATCCCATTTGCTTTTTTATGAGGACTGATCATCTTACCCAGAGTCCTCCTCCTTGCTTAGCTTCTTTGGGTGTACAGATTTTAGTATGTTTATCCTATTTTTAGGTCTAGTATCCACTTATAAGTGAGTATATACTGTGTGTGTCTTTCTGCTTCTGGGATACCTCACTCAGGATGATCTTTTCTAGATCCCACCATTTTCCCCCAAATTTCATGATTTTCTTGTTTTTAATTGCTAAGTAATATTCCATTGTGTAAATGTACCATGATTTCTGTATCCATTCCTCAACTGAGGAACATCTGTGTTTATTGTCCATTTATATTTCTTCTTTAAAATTTTTAAAAAGGCTTATTTATTTATATTTTATACATATGGTTGTTTTACATGCAAGTATGTTTGTACATGATGTGCATGCAGTATCCTCGGAGGCCAGAGAGGGCATTGGATCCCTGTAAGGGGAGCTACAGACAGTGAGTCATCATGTGGGGACTGGGAATTAAACCCAGGTTGTCTGGAAGAACGGTAAGTTTTCTTACCTGCTCAACTGTCTCTCCAGCCCTAGTATTTATTCTTTTAAAAAGTATCTCTTCAGATCATTTCCCCCTTAATTTTGGATTGCTTAGTTGCCTGGCTTCTTGATCTATATTGTGCATATTAAACCCTCCGTCAGATGAATTGGTGTCAAAGATTCTGCTCTATAGATTTCTTATTGATCTGTCCATTGTTTTGCTTGACATGCAAAACTTCTAAATTTCTCATGATCCCACTTGTCAGTCTTTGTATTGTTGTCAGTCTGTGCTTTTTGAGTCCTATCAAGGAAATCATTATCTACATCAAAATCTTAAACTGCTTCCCCCTGATAACTTTGCACTTTCTGGTTTTACACTAAGGTGATTAATCCATTTTTATTTCTGCCCAAGGAATAGAGACCGGAGAACGTTTCAAACATCTATATGTGGTTATTCTGTTTTTCCAGCATCTTTTGTGGGATAGGCTGTTTTTCTCCAATGTCAATTTTTGGTACCTTTGTTGAAAACCAAATTGACATTGAATGAATGAAGTTATTTTTTGTGTCCTCTATTTTTTCCCCATGGTCTGTGTGTCTGGTTGTTTCTTTCTTTCTTTTGGGGCTTTGTTTTGAGACAGTGTTTCATACTATAGACCTGGATATCCTGGAACCCACTACTTAGAGATGAGGCTCCCCTCAAACTCACAGAGATCTGCCTGCCTCCACCTCCTAAATGCTGGAATAATAGGCATATACTACCATTCCTGGCCTTTGTGTTTTTCATTGTATAGATCTTTTATTTTCTTGGTCAAATTTATTCCTGTGTGTTTCATTTTTCTTTTGTGGCTACTTTGAATATGATTGCATTTGTGATTTCATGTGTGGGAGTGTTTGTACATGTTCCTTTGTGGGAGTGCACATTCATGCATCAAGATTGGGTGTCTCCTTCACTCTCTGCATCTTGTTTTAAATTTAATTTTATTTATTATCACTGTGTGTGTATGATGTGGGTGGACACTCCTACACTAATGTGCATGTGTTGAAGCTGGAGGACAACTTTGTGGAGTCAGTTTTCTTTCCTCTCACCTTGCATACATTCTGGCGACGAAACTCGGGTCATCGCGATTGTGGGACAAGTGCTTATGACCTGCTGAACCATTTTCCTGGCCTGCATACATGATTTTTTTTTAATTTGAAAAATCAGTATTTATGCTTAGAAAATGTACTAATATGTATTTTGGTTTTGTAACCTAATGCTTTTCTGAATTTGTTTATCAGTTCTAATGCTTTTTGTGTGTGGAGTCTTTAGGCTTTTCTAGCTATCCAATTAAGTCATCAGGAAACGACGTTAATTTGATTTCACCATTTTTAAAAGATTTATTTCTATTTTATGTGTATATCTGTGTGCCACATACATTCAGTGACTGCTGAGGTCAGAAGAAGGTGTCAGATCCCCTGGCACTGATGCCACAGAAAGTTATGAGCTGCCATGTGGACTAGAACCTTGGCATCAAACCTGGGTGCTCTGGAAGAGCAACCAGTGCTCTTACCTGCTGAGCTATATGCCATCTCTCTTCCCATTTCCTATGTATCCTATATGGATACATATGTATCCATATGTATTTTATTTCATTTCCTTCCCTATTTGCTCTGGCTAGAATTTCTAGGACTATATTGCATGATCACAGTGGGCATGGATAGCCTTATCTTATTTCTGATCTCAGAGGAAATACTTGCATTTTCCTCCCATTCAATATGATATTGGCTATGGCTTTTTTTCAATGGTTTGTTTAGTGCTCTTATCCTCAAGGGATGTGGAATTTTATTGATTCTTTCTCTGCATTTATTGAAATGATTGTTGGATTTTTATCTTTCATTCTACTTATGTGATACATCATATTTATTGATTTGTTTATGGGCTTTGATTTTTTTTTTTTGAGACAGGATTTCATGTAACCCAGTCTAGCCTCTAATCTTGAACTCATCTTTCCACTTCTACTTCCCAGTCGCAGGGATTATAGGCATACACTGCCAACTCAGTCAAAGCTCTCTCTCTGTCTCTCTGTCTCTCTCTGTCTCTGTCTCTCTGTCTTACAAAGGATTGAACTAAGAGCCTTGTCAAAGCTGTATCCCCAGCTTCTATATGCTGAACCATTCTTGTATCCCTGGAACACACACATGCTTTTTCTATTATTCCTTTTTTCTTTCTCTAACACACACACACACATGCAGAAAATATATACACATATGCTCTGTACATATAATTATATATAATACTCTCTATATACTCTATAGAGAACTTATATGCATACATATACATACTGTACACATATTTTTAAAATAAAATTGAACAGTTGTTAACTACCTATTTTATACTTTGCATTTGTGACAATAATGGCTATTGTTTTTAGTTATCAAAAACATCTAGTGAAGCTGAGTGTGGTAATCCACCCCTGTAACCCTAGCACTCAGGAAGATGAAGATAATGAGTTTGATACATTAGCCTGTGCTAGCCCAAACTCCCACCTCCTAGTGCATTTGCTTACAGAGACACAGCCACACAGTTTTGTGAATATGCCCATGTGTTAGATAGGTTTTTGTTTCGGTTTGTTTTTTGTCAGCTTGTCACAAGCTAGAATCCTGTGGGAAGAGGGACCTTCAGCTGAGAAAGTGCCTCCATCAGACTGGCCCGCAAGCATGTCTGCGGAGGCGTTCTCTTGACTCATAATTGATACGGGAGGTCCCAGTCCACTGTGAGTGGTACCATCCCTGGGCAGGTGTTCCTAGCCTGAATAAAAAAAGCCAACTGAGCCAGGTAGTGGTGACACACACCTTTAATCCCAGCACTTGGGAGGCAGGTAGATCTCTGAGTTTGAGGCCAGCCTGGTCTACAGAGTGAGTTCTAGGACAGCCAAGGCTACACAGGAAAACGGTAAAGATAGGAAGGAAGGAAAGAAGGAAAGAAGGAAGGAAGGAAGGAAGGAAGGAAGGAAGGAAGGAAGGAAGGAAGGAAAAAGAAAGGAAGAAAGAAAGAAAGGAGGGAGGGAGGGAAGAAGGAAGGAAGGAAGAAAGGAAGGAAAGAAGGAAGGAAGGAAGGAAGGAAGGAAGGAAGGAAGGAAGGAAGGAAGGAAGGAAGGAAGGAAGGCTGAGTAAGTTACAGGGAGCAAGCCAGTAACAGCACTCCTCTGTGGTTTCTGCCCTGAATTCCATTCATTATGGATTATAATGAATGGATTGTATGGATGGTATAAGCCAAATAAACCCTTTTACCCAAATTTCTTTTGGTCATTAAAAATATATATATATTCTTGTTTTTCTTTCTATATGTGTGAGTGTTTTACCTGTGTACCATGAGCATGCCTGGTACCCATAGAGGTCAGAAGATAGCATAGGGTTCCCTGGAACTGTAGTTTCAGCTGGTTGTGAGCCATTATGTGGGTTTTAGAAATCAAACCTGAGTCCTCTGCAAGAGCAGCCTGTGCACTTAAGCCACCTTATCACCTCTAGCCTCTGTGTTTTGTCACAAAAGGAAACGAATTAGAACAGGGCACTTTTCTAAATGACTTCTAATTGCCAGGTGGCGTGAACTCCTATCCCAAAGAGAAAACAAAGGAACCATTTGTATTTCGTGTGTATCAGTCTCCTATTGCTGCTGTCATAAATTAGCACAAACAGCAGCTAAAATAACACTAATTTATTACTGTTCAGTCCCTGAGGTCAGAACAAAACAGGCATGTAGAAGCTGCTTTTGCTAAAATGTGGGCCCCACAGTGGACCCACAAGGTAACTACAGCAGGATGAAAGCTGGCACCTCTGCCTTCATTTCATGTCCACTTTGTCTCCTTTACTTTGGCTGAAGACACGTATTGAAGCATTGCCTTGAACCTGTCCTCTTGAGTTACCATGTATTCCCAGAACACCAGAACCATATTTTTGAGATTTCCTAGTGCAGCTTTCCTGTCAAGGACACAGTCTCACAGCAGATATCCTTGTCCCTTCACTCTTAAACATTTTTTTTTCTGTTTCCTCTTTTGTGATGTTCCCTGAGCCTTAGCTTTTGGGAGTGTGTTATAGATGTATCAGCTAGGGCTTGGCACCCTGCGGTCAGTTGTTTTCTGCATCTTAACCAGTTATGGATCTCTGCTGCAAAAAGAAGCTTCTTGGGTGAAGCTTCTTATCTGTGGGCGAATGCAGTGAGAAATTATAATTTCTTTCTTATATGTGCAAAGCCGTATAACTTTGGACACCATTTGGGGGGAAGTTCTAGGCATGGATCAGAGTCCAGTAGGCACTGACTGAAATGTCTAGGTTCCTGTTTCCTAGGCAGAACAAATAATCAGAGCAGGGATGGATGCATAGTAGTAGAAGTAGACACTGTTTATTAAGAGTACTTCTGAAGGTAGCAGTGGGCCAGAGATCTGGAAAAGGTTAGAAGCACAAAGGCTTGAGGCTGTGAGAGTCATGACCGTTTGTGGGTCATTACATACTACCTGCCTTCTGCATGTAGGAATTGTGGCTTTTCCTGTATATGCTCTGTCCTTTACACGTCATCTTGGGTTAGGGGTTTTCAGCATTCTTTTTACTTTGTCACTGGTTTCTTTCATATGCTAAGCATCTGGAGAGACGTTGGGTGCCTCACAACCTCCTATAACTCCAGCCCCAGGGCATCTGGCATCCCCTTCTACCTTCCACGGGCACCTCATCTGGGCTCCAGCAAAACCCTCACCTACCTACAACTTAGCTGTGTGTGCTGGTGCAGCTCTGCACATACCACACCATGCATGTCAAAGGTCAAAGGGCAACTGTTGGGGTGGGTTCTCCCCTTCTACCTTGTTGAGCTGCTGTGATGTGTAGCTGACTGGTGAACTTCTGGGCAATTCTCCCGTCTCTGACTCCCATGCCCCTGTAGGAGAGCTAGGATACCATATGAATGTTAGCCCATTCCAAACTTTTTATGTGGGTTCCTGGGATGGAATCCAGGTCATTAGGCTTGTCCAACAAGTGTGTTTGTCGACTAAGCCATCTTCATGAACGTTTATTTTGTCTTGAATAAACTGTTCACACACTCAGCATGCCTCAAGTAACCTTTTGAATTTACACTAACATATCAGAAAGTTTCATAAATTAGGTAGGCGACTTTGGGCATACTTTATCAAATTTGCTAAAGTTTGTTAATACCAACTTGCAAACACTCAATTAAATCGAACTTCTCTCCTAGAGCTTTCCATTTTATTAAAGTCAAACAAACTGCCCTCTGCATCATCCAGGGGTTCTTTTCTTTTCCTCACTACTGCCTTATATGGGATCCATTGTTTCCTGGATATAATTCTTGCTTTCTTGGTGTGCTCCTTTCTTTTACTGGAGCGTTCCTTCTGATGTTTAATTAGAAGAGTGCGTGGGAGGTTATGTATTAAGAATCCTTGTGAAAATGTCTGAAAGGGTCACTGAGGGTTTACCTGAATATAGGATTCTAAATTGAATATCATTTACTTTCAGAGTTTTCAAGGTATCTATTAACTTCTAACTTCAAGAGGCGTAATTGAGAAGATCAATGTCATCCTAATTTCCAATTACTTGTTATGAAGCTTGCTCTTTTGCCTTGAACTTTCCCCATATCTATCACTGGTATTATGAATGTTATTATACTATATTTTGACTATGCAATATGTTAACATACTTGTCTTCATAAGCTGCACTGACTGCTGCCCACATTGTTCATTCATTGTCCTGGACTCTTGGTTTGCTCTGCCCAGGTGGAGATATTTGCCCTTCAACTTAGGGATATTTTCTTGGGTTATTTATTTCCAATTCTTTACTTTTTGGAGTGCTGCATCCAGAACCCTGAGCCATCTGGAATGGTCTGTGTTTCCTATCCTTTCCATTCTATTTTTCCATTTCATTGTATTTTTATTCTACCTCTTGGGAAATTTCTTTGACTTTATATGAACATATTTATATATAATATTTTATTCATTCTTTGAGAATTTCATACACGCAATGTAATAGACCACAATTTTGTTACATTAAAAATTTTAGCTATTGTATTCAAATTTCCATGGTCTGATCCTTATCATGCCTCTCTTCTCTTTCCATTTCTCCGTTTCTCCCACCCATTCTTTCAGTGTTATGCAGAGGCTATCTTTAGACTCTGTAACTTTGGTGGATACAGTTTCTTCTCTTAATATCCTTAGGATCCTTGGTTAGGTTGTCTATGTTGCAGTCTTCATGAGCTCCCCATATATTTCTTTGCTCTAGTCAGAAATTCTGTCTCTTGAAGACGATCATCGTTCATACAGTAGAGGTCCCAGCTGTCCAAACACTTCACAGGAGTCTGAGGATCTCTTTTTTTATTTTATTTTATTTTATTTTTTATGTGAATTACAGTTTATTCATTTTGTATCCCAGCGGTAGCCCCTTCTCTCATTCCCTCCCATTCCCACCCTGCCTCCCTCATCTCCTCCCATGCCCCTCCCCAAGTCCACTGATAGGGGAGGTCCTCCTCCCCTTCCCTGACCATAACATATCAGGTCTCATCAGGACTGGCTGGATTGTCTTCCTCTGTGGCCTGGTAAGGCTGCCATCCCCCACCACTCAGGGGGAGGTGATCAAAGAGCCAGCCACTGAGTTCATATCAGAGTCGATTCTGTTCCCATTACTAGGGAACCCACTTGTAGATTTAGCTGCCATGGGCGACATCGGTGCAGGGGCTCTAGGTTATCTCCATGCGAGGATCTCTTTTATCTTGGAAAAAGAAAACAGCCCTCCTCTCAAGAAACCCACTCAAAAGGATATCTTCAAGACTTGTAGTATCCCAAATACTCCCACCAGTGCTGTGCGCTCAGAACATTGAGTCTAACTCTGGGGAAGAAGAGCTGGATGCCAGAGTATTGGAAATGTCTCAGAAAGTCAGACACTCCTACAGTCAGCTATCACTTCTGCCTCAACCTCCAACTGCGGTTGCCCATCCTGCTTTGGCTTTGAGGGATCTGGGACTTGTCTAGTGTCTCACCTGTCGTGTATTCAAAGTCAACTGAGATCCCAAAGGTCCCTGAGACACAATGCTTCCTGCAATCTCTCCCCTGGTTATGAAAGAGAAATGCAAGAAGGTGCCTGAGATCCTGAAATCAGAGCTGGATGACTGGGCTATGGCCATGAATGTTGAATTTGAAGCTGCTGAGCTTGATTTTATGATTTTATGATTGATTTATTCTGGTTGAATGGTATGAATTGGGATGCCAATCATTACCCTACCACCACCACCACTACCACTTCCTGTACATACTGCACGTTTAGAAAAGCAAGACATTTAGAGTCCTCTTTACCAGCCTCATTACCCAGAAGGTGTTGCTGGCCCCTTTCATATGTTGACTAGTTACCCTGGACATTTACCTCCACAGTGGTGGGGATGAGAAGCCACTTCTGCTCTGAGCCAGTTCTGTCAGAAACAGGTTCAGTCATGGGTGGTTTCTCTGGTGTTGCCCTCTGCTGGTGGCTGGGAATCCAACCACCAATCAGTAAAGGGGTTTTGTGTTCTGCTTTGGTTCTGCAGAGTTGAGAGAACTCATAGGCCAGGAGACAGTTAAATGCTTGAGGAAGAATCTGGACATTGAGTCTGTGGAATGTGAGATACGAGAGAAGGAGAGAGTCATGTTTTTGTTTGTTTGTTTGTTTGTTTTTTTAAAACATAAGTGTCTGTTATATAGGAACTGTTCTGTACCTGCGTTCTGTTGTTGACACATTGGTGAATGGGGTGCTGCTGCTTAGGGCATTGGGTACGCTTCATAATATGGGCTCCAGTGCCACCAACTTAAGATTTACAGTCTCTGCTTTGACCACCCTTTCCTCACCCACAACTGTTTCTTTCAAAACAAGCTGCACAGTTGTGGCTCTGGGATGTGTCTTTTTGCAGCTACACTTAGAAAGTTCTGGACATCATTTCTCATGTGAAAGACAGCTGTAGCACTCATGGCAGCTTTGCTGTGAGCTTGACTATTTCATTCTCATGTGAAACCATTCCTAGGGGGTTTCTGGGAACCAAAATGGATATATCAAGGTCTCTGGGGAATTCCTTCCTGCCTACCAACTCCTGTCAATTATGGTAAAAGATATGGTTTCAAAGACCACTGGACTTCCAGCATCTACAAGTTCATGTGAATAGAAGCTGCAGGGAATGAGAACTGCAAGCAAGCACCTGTTAAACCAGGATGGTTTTTAGAAGAACACATATAAAGGATTTGTCCTCACTGGTTCCTGTGAACCCTGTGCTGGATCATGCCAAATTGCTGCCATCACTTTGGACCTGTCTGCCTTTGAGAAACTAATGTGCAGCCTAAGGGAAAGGAGGTTTAATTAAAAAAAATTTAGAAGTTTTTTTTTTTTTTTTTTTTAAAAGTCATGAGCATTGACTGTGCCTGCTCACTACAGCAATTCTGAAGACTCTCCAGAAATTTCTCACCAGTGATTCCAGTTTACACAGGCAATGAGAAGCCACTGCTGATCTCACATGCCCGCATGTTGGGGTCTGGTCCTCCAGGGAACAATGTCAGGTTGAAGTTTCTTCCATGCCCACACCTGGGGATCTCTTCTCTAGGTCACCTTGAGTGATTCTGAAGGTGCCTCTCTTCTCATTGTATCCAGGAGGACAGGGAAGATGAGCAGGCCTCGTTCCTTGCTGTATTAGGAAGTGGATGGTTCTGGGCTAGATGCATGCATAACCAGGCATCTCCTGCCTGAGCGAGAAGCAGGGGAGGACCTGAGGATGCAGCCACTCAGTGTAGCAAGGGTGACACCATGTCTTTGATCTGAGCTTTGTGCTCTGTGGAAGTTTGTTTGATCGAGGAGTCCCTTTCAGAACCTGCTGCAAGCTCCAGTTTTATGGCTTCCTGCTAAGCCTGCACCTCTCCAGGCTTCTGTTTGCATCCCACCTTGACAGGTCCAGCTCTGTGTGTTTCCTTTTCTGTCCTTGTCATTGGCAGAGGAATCTCACTTATTCCTGCACTATCTCTTAGCAGTTTTGGGGTGCGGTGATGACAAACACAAGTAGTCAATGTGCTAAGATTGAGGGTATTTTTTTAGGACATTTTGCTACAGTTGTTAATTTCGACACTCACTTTAAAAGCCTATAATCACTTTAGATATTTATTTGTTCAATCGTATCGTTACTTATTTTAAACTATTAAAATAAGAAAACATAAAATAGTATAGATATGACACCCCTTGTGTTTGTTTCTTGGAAGCAGGGTCTCATGTAGTCCAGGATGGCCCTTTACTTTTTATCCTCCTAACTTCACCTCCCAAGTCAGGTCATTTACAGGCATGTACCACTACAGGTGGTATTATGTGGTGCCAGGGGTTGAACCTATTAAACCTAGGTCTTCATTCATTCTAGGCAAGCACTCTGCCAGTTGAGCAAGATTCCTAGTCCCAAGAGATAACAATCTCCAAAAGCAGTCCTTTCATTTATTATAATTATGCCAGACACTCTCCCAGGACTTTATCAGAGTTACTTCATTAGAGTTCACTAAAGTTCTATGAGGTAGATACTAGATGAGGAACTTGATCCATAAAAAGAAATCTCCCAGGATTACATACCTAGGCCCCAGGCTGTACCTTTATGGTCTTCTGGCTCAAGAAATAAAGAGGGCTGTGGAAGTAGCTTGATGTGTAATAGCACCCCAAAGCCTGACGACTTGAGATCAGATCCATAGTAGCATGGAAGCCTTTTCATTTATTTATTTAGGTGGCCAGGAAAGGGCTAGTACCTATATGAAGGTTAGGTGATCTGTGTTGCTCACAGTTTATGGCTATGAAAAACAGAGGCGCACATACACCTTTAAAAATTTTTGTTCTTCCCTTCTCAGATGTAGCCCATGGCAGCTCAGTGTCCGAGTGGTTTTCCTAGTAAGGGGAACAGGGACTGTCTCTGACATGAACTCAGTGGCTGGCTCTTTGACCATCTCCCCCTGATGGGGGAGCAGCCTTACCAGGCCACAGAGGAAGACAATGCAGCCAGTCCTGATGAGACCTGATAGGCTAGGGTCAGATGGAAGGGGAGAAGGACCTCCCCTATCAGTGGACTAGGGAAGGAGCATGGGTAGAGAAGAGGGAGGGAGAGTAGCATTGGGAGGGAAGGAGGGAGGGGCTACAGCTGGGATACAAAGTGAATAAACGGTAATTAATATAAAAATAAAAATTCAATAAATTTTTTTTCGTTCTTTTTTGAAAAGCCAGATGTAGTTAGCAAAAGCATTTGTAATCTTCACACTGCCTTAGAGGCATCTGGGTGATGAAGGCAGGAGCATCTCCTGATACTCACGAGGGTGTTGGCTTAGCTAGCTAACAACTGAGATGCTCAATCAAGACAGAAAGGCCGGGCTGACCATCTAACTTCCACAGGCACACGATGGCATGTATGTGCCTGCACTCACATGAACAGGCACACACATACACCTACTTACCAGAGTGTAGTCTGAATGGAATTTTGGTTTCTTTTAAAACCACAGAAATATTATAAGAATAGGTTTTTTTTTTGTTGTTGTTGTTTGTTTGTTTTCCCAGGTGTGGGGATATGCTTCAGACTATCTGAAGAAGCTGAGTATGTTTTGCCTTCTGTGCTAGCAGAGGCCTGGTTTGGCCAGCTGCATGAAGTTACTGCGATTGTGTGATGTTTGGAATTCTGGCATCTTTTTAAAGGGTATAGAAATGCTAGGACCCCGAGATGAGGGCTTGGTGGTTGTTGCTCGTTGTGGGGGGTGGGGGGAGGGGAGTGTTGTGGTTTGTTAGTAGTCATGCTCAAAGAAGAGAAAAGAAGGAAGAAATTAGATTCCAGGATTTCTATCTCTCCTTCTCTCCCTTCTATCCTTCTTTCTCTCCTGTCTAGTGATAGGGGTAAAACCTGAAGGATAAAGGATAGGGAAAAAGAAGAACCCACAAAGTAGCAAAGTCCAGCTATAACACACACACACACACACACACACAGAGAGAGAGAGAGAGAGAGAGAGAGAGAGAGAGAGAGAGAGAGAGGAAGTTGTTTCTGGGACCACTTCATTGCAAGATGGCCTTTGGAAGTGGTTGTCTTTTCTAAGTTAAAAGGCAACATGAGTGCCTGAGATAGGTCAGTGTGCAAGCTGAGTCTTCTCATGCAGTGTTATGCCATGGGCATTTGCTGTGCGTCCAAATCGCAAATGTGTTCAGATCCCTTGCCAAGCAAAACATCTGTGAGGATACCCCCATATTCTGTGTAAAGACCATTAGGTAGGAACTCTCAACCGTGTCAAAACAAATAAGTTGTTTAGTGAGATCTCAGACAATCCCATCATTTCTAATCCAATCAGGCACAACTGCCCTTCTGTTCCCTGAACTGCTCTTTTCTGGGAAGGTATACTGACAGAGCATGGCATTTAGCTTCTTTGAACTCCGGTCCCCTCAGCTGCTAAAACAGATATAATAACACTTGATTTACACTAATATTAGCAGAAGAGGACGAGGTACTATTAAAGACCCTTCTTGTCCATCAGTGATGCTGATTATATTTAGTTACTATTTTTAATTTTTTTAATTTATTACAATTTATTCACTTTGTATCCCACCTGTAGCTCCCTCCCCCAGCCCCTCCAGATCCCTCTTTTCCTCCCTCCCTCTTTTCCTCCCATGCCCCTTCCCCAGTCCACTGATAGAAGAGTATCTCCTCCCCTTCCATCTAACTCTAGGCTATCAGATCTCATCAGGACTGGCTGCATTATCTTTTTCTGTGGATTGGTAAGGCTGCACCCCACTCCGGAGGAGGTGATCAAAGATCAGGCCACTGAGTTCATGTCAGAGACAGTCCCTGTTCCTCTCACTAGGAAAGCCACTTGGTCACTGAACTGCCAATGGGCTATATCTGTGCAGGGGTTCTAGATTGTCTCCATGCATGGTCCTTGTTGGAGGATCAGTCTCAGAAAAGCCCCCTGGGCCCAGATTTTTTGGTTCTGTTGCTCTCCTTGAGGAGCTCCTGTCCCCTCCTGGTCTTTCTATCTCCCCCTTCATTTATAAGATTCCCTGCATGCTGCCCAAAGTTTGGCTATGAGTCTTAGCATCTGCTTTGGTACTCTGCTGGGTAGAGTCTTTCACCCTATGTGAGTAGGCTCCTGTTTGAGGCCTTGTTTTCACCCTCTTCCAATGTCTATCCCATTTGCCTTTCTGAATGAGGATTGATCATCTTAACCAGGGTCCTCCTTCTTGCTTAGCTTCCTTAGGTGTACAGATTTAAGTATGTTTATCCTATATTGTATGTCTAATATCCACTTATGAGTGAGTATATGCCATGTGTGTCTTTCTGCTTCTTGGATAGCTCACTCAGGATGATCTTTTCTAGATGCTACCATTTGCCTGCAAATTTCATGATTTCCTTGTTTTTAATTGCTGAGTAGTATTGCATTGTGTAAATGTACCACATTTTTTGTATCCATTCCTCATTTGAGAGACATCTGGGTTGTTTCCAGATTCTTGCTATTATGAATAAAGCTACTACAAACATGGTTGAACAAATGTCCTTGCTGTATACTTGAGCATATTTTTGATATATGCCTAGGAGTGATATAGCTGGATCTTGAGGAAGCACTATTCCTACTTGTCTGAGAAAGTGCCAGATTGATTTTCAAAGTGTTGTACAAGTTTAAATTCCCATCAGCAATGGAGGAGGGTTCCCCTTTCTCCACACCCTCTCCAGCATGTGTTGTCACTTGAGTTTTTGATATTAGCCATTCTGATGGGATTTGCATTTCCCTAATGACTAAGGATGTTGAGCATTTCTTTAAGTGTTTCTTTGCCATTTAATATTCCTCAATTGAGAATTCTCTGTTTAGCTCTGTACCCCATTTTTTAATTGGATTACTTGATTTGTTGCTTTTTAACTTCTTGAGTTCTTTATATATTCTGTATATTAGCCCTCTGTCAGATATAAGGTTGGTGAAGATCCTTTCCCAGTCTGGAGGCTGTCATTTTATTCTAATGACAGTGTCCTTTCCTTTACAGAAGCTTTTCAGTTTCATGAGGTCCCATTTATTGATTGTTGCTCTTAGAGCCTGTGCTATTGGTGTTCTGTTCAGGAAGTTGTCTCCTGTGCCAATGAGTTCAAGACTTTTCCCCACTTTTTCTTCTAAGCGGTTTAGTGTGTCTGGTTTTATGTTGAGATCTTTGAGCCACTTGGACTTTAGTTTTGTGCAGGGTGATACATATGGATCTATTTGTGTTTTCTACATGTAGACATCCAGTTAGACCAGCACCATTTGTTGAAGATACTATCTTTTTTTCCATTGAATGGGCTTAGCATCTTTGTAAAAAATCAAGTATCCATAGGTGTGTGGGTTTATTTCTGGGTCTTCTATTCGATTCCATTGACCCACCATTGTATTTCTATGCCAGTACCATGCAGCTTTTTTTTTTTTTAATCACTTTTGCTCTATAGTACAGTTTGAGATCAGGGATGGAGATACCTCCAGAAGATCTTTTATTGTAGAGGATTGTTGTAGCAATTCTGGGTTTCTTGTTATTCCATATGAAGTTGAGAATTTTTCTTCCCAGGTCTGTAAAGAATGATGTTGGTAATTTGATGGGAATTGCATTGAATCTGTAGCTTGCTCTTGGTAAGATGGCCATTTTTACTGCCAAGCCACAAGCACGGGAGATCTTTCCAACTCCTGATATCTTCTTCTATTTCTTTCTTTAGAGACTCGAAGTTTTTTTCATGCAAGTCTTTGACTTGCTTGGTTAGAATCACACCAAGGTACTTTATGTCATTTGTGGCTATTGTGAAGGGTGTTGCATCCCTAATTGTTTCAGCCCATTTGGTTAGAATGGCTAGCCAGCGCACTACAGGAATCTACTCGTTTCTCTCAAAACCCCACCCTTAACACTGGAGGTCCAAACATTCAACACTGCTCTGTGTTTTTGTGTAGGTGTTCCGGGGACCTAAACTCAAGTCCTCAATCTTATCCTTTACCAGCCGAGCCATCCTTCCAGCCAATGACATTTAATTCTGAATAAGACAACATTTCATTTCATGATTGTCTCTTGCAGCCTGGAGTCCTGGTGTATGCCTATAATCTCAACGCTGGGGAGGCTGAAGCTGGAGGTTCAGGAGTTTAAGGACATACTCATCCTGTAGCAAGTTGCAGGGTCAAACTCGTTCACAAGAGACTGTGCCTCAAAAACAAACCAACCAAAAATTTCTTCTTGCTCATGGTATTTTCTGGGTAGCAAATGGCTAGATGGGCATAATCAAGGTGGGTGCAAGGAAGAAGACTGTCAGATTAAGCATCATTAGTCAGGGGTACTGGTATACGCCTGTAATTTCAGCACTTGAGAGGCAGAGGCAGAATTATGAGTTTGAGGCCAGTTCCAGCTGCTTAGTGAAGCTCTGTTACAAAAACCTTTTCCACTTTGATTAGCTCAGACAGCAAATGGGCTGAGAGCAGACCCCTTGAAAAAGGCCTAACACCTTCTTTAATAATATCACAGCATTGTTTAAGTGTTTTAAAGTCAGAAATTTGTAAGGGTATGAAATACTATACCGGCTGGTCTTATGTCAATGTGACACACAAAACTAGAGTTATTTAAAAGGAGGACATTTTAATTGATAAAATGCCTCCACAAGATCCAACTGTAAGGTATTTTCTTAATTAGTTATCAGTGGGTGAGGGCCTAGACCACTGTGGCTGATGCCATCTTTGGGCTGGTGGTCCTGAGTTCTGTAATAAAGCAGTCTGAGCCAAGCATGAAGAGCAAGGCAGTAAGCAGCACCGCTCCATAGCTTCTGCATTAGCTCCTGCCTCCAGGTTTCTGCCCTGCTTGAATTCCTCTCCTGACATCCTTTGATGATGAACAGCAATGTGAAGTGTAAACTGAATAAACCCTTTCCTCTCCAACGTGTCTTTTGGTCATGGTGTTTTTTTTTTTGTTGTTGTTGTTGTTTTGTTTTGTTTTGTTTTTCATAGCAATAATAATCCTAAGACAAATATGTTATAAAAAAAAGTCTATTCCTAGCCAGGCATGGTGGAGCACATGCCTGTAATCCCAGCACTCAGGATGGCAGAGGCAGGTGGATCTCTGTGAGTTTGAGGCCAGCCTGGTCTACAGAGTGAGTCCAGGACAGCCAGGACTAGAGAGAGCAACTCTATTTTGAAAAACAAACAAAAAATGTATTCCTGACAGGATTAATCTTTTTCAATCAATCTTATGTGAAAAACAGAAAGTTATTCTTTCCTGTCAGCTTGACTGGAGACAGTTCTAGGCAAGTCTGTGAGGGTGTTTCTCAGATGAAACCGAGGAGGGAGGAACCTCTCTGAAGGTGGGTACTACCATCTTCTGGGCTGGGATTCTGGGCTAAACAACAACAATAATAATAATGATAAAACCCTCAGGATGAACATTCATCTCTCCTGCTTCCTGACTGTGGACACCATCAAGATGGCCTTTAACCTCAAACTGTGAGCCTATGTCAATCAATCTTCCTCTTCTAGAGTGCTTTTTGTTAAGTATTTGGCCACAACAAAAACACATGTATTTGAAGTATGTGGATACAGCAACTAATACAGGTAATTTGAGAATCTTCCAAAGAAAAGAGTGACCCATTCTCCAATGATCTCCATTTCTACCCCAACATGTTTTTATTGCTTATTGGGAACTTCACATAATGTACATTCATTTCCCAGTCCTCTCAGGTCCACCCCCACCCTTGTAACCTCCTCCCCAAAGAAAAAAGAGAAAAAAATCCATTTTTTTTGTGTTGCCCATATACTTGCTGGAGCATGGTCAATCTCCCAGTGGCCAGCCCCTTCAGGACAACTGAGTCCTTCCTCACCCAGAGCCCCTCCAGAAGCCATCTCCTGTGATTTCAGCAAGGGGTCTCCATTTGCATCATTAGAGCGTTAGGAAGGAGTTACAGATTTAAAAAAAAAAAATTAAAAACAATTAAGGTGACAATAGGTAGAGGAATTTCTATAGGAATATTTTATGTACTTAGTGAATGCAAAATAAGGAGATGACAACTCCAAGGCATGGTTGAGAAAAGTTTATTGTAGATATGGGGGAGAAAACAGCTAGAGGCATCTCCATGGAAGGGTCCAGACTGAGCTGGGCCATGGGAGTAGGTGGGGAGACTGAGAAAGGAAGAGAGTGGGAAGTGGACCACCAGAGGAACCTCATGGGGTATTTGCTAGACAACACTGATCAGATACGAGTTTAAGCCAATAGAAAGTCTTGATTAGCTGGGTGTTTGGGATCCAGTGTAGTCCCAAGCCTTTCTCAGGAAGAGCTTTTAAGCACAAAAACCATGTTCTGTGCTGACATGCTTTAGTTAATAGAGTTTAGGCAAAAGGGGACTATAGACTTTGATGGATTAGGTCTTTGTTTTCGTTTCGGCAAGTGGTGCTGTCTACATGCTGAGTTTTACAGCCTGAATAATACTTCCATTATGGAGTCAGCTGTGCTAAGGTCTGGGGGTATAGTAAGGTCTGGGGCCCTGTTACAGGACCAAGAGGCCAAGAGAGGAACCAGGAGTCAAGAGGCCAAGAAAGAGCATGGGAACCAAGAGAGCGCATAGTCAAAATGGCTGCATTGTATAGGAATCTGGCCTAGGAAAGGGAAGCCCAGCATCTGGGCTGGAGGAGGTTCAGGGTAGGGGGTGGGATGAAAAGTGTCGGGAGGAGCCGCAGACACTGAGACTCTACAGTTCTACAGTTCTATGGGACCTGACAGTTAGCAGTGATAATTATCTCAGCAAAAAGTTGGTAATATTAAGATCAGAGAAGATTTGGTTAGAATTTCTAAAGCTTTATTTTATGTGTATGAAGGTTTTGCCTGCACATACAAAAGAGCATGGTGTGGCGTAGCTCCCTTCAGCGCAGTTTCTTTTAAGAACACATTCAGAATTTCAATTATGTGTGTGTGCATGTTTGCATGTGTGTGTGTACTCCATCGCACATGTGTAGTGTTCAGAGAGCAAGTTGAGAAACTCAGTTCTATCCTTTCTCTGTGTGAGTCCCAGGATTGAACTCAAGTCATGAGGCTGGGCGGCAAACACTTTTACCCATTGAGCCATCTCGCTGAACCCCTTGCACTCATTTTCCTTGCTAAAATGAAATTCTCAGATGACCCAGTTGCTCATCTTGGGTCTGAGGAGCAGAGGTGTAGCGATAGTTTTTCTACGTTGCTGAATCAGAATCCTCCGGGCAGTTGTTTAAAACATGGGCCAGTTTGTTTCCAATTGGGCAGGTCTGGGATGGGGTCTACAGTGCATACCACGAGTCAGTGCCCGCATTTGTTACACCCCTGTGACATAAACAAAACAAAACAAAAACCCCCAACCAACCAACCAACCAAACAACAACAAAACTGTTAGCAGGGGAATAGAAGCCCAAGCTCAGGGCTGGCAAGCGACACAGGTGGACAAACCTCACGGACTCCGCTTTTGCCTGTGGCTAGTCTGTAGTCATTTCTGAGGAGGTAAACTTGATTTAACTGACTCTATTTAATAAACCTTCATGCTACATAAGAGTTGTGCCACATCTTATTAGGTAAGTGCCTGGTTCAGAGACTTTTCAATGAACTCCCGTGGCCTCTGGGGCTTGAGAATGCATCTTGCGTTGGCTCTTTGCACTGGGAGCTTCCAGACCTGGGAGCTGGCCATGACTCCTCATCCTCAGCTCAGATAACTAACTGGCCTTGGGCTCTCAGCTTGCTAAGGTGGTGGCATTGAGGGTAGAGCAGTAGTGACTTTCTGCTTGAGTATTGCTCAAGGAGGCAAAGCATATGGAAAACCACCCCTCTTGGCATCACAGTCCACCAACCACAAATGTTTTTTTTTTTCTGGTGGCAAAAGATACATAGCATCCTTTTAACAATTTTTAAAAGATTTATTTTATTTTAAGTGTGTAGGTATTTTGCATGTGTGCATGTGCACCACATGTATCAATTCTGGAGGAACTTTTTATGTTATTAGCAGTGATAATCAGTTATCTCTGGAAATATTGATTATATTGAGCTCATAGAAAATTGGATTAAATTGTCTAAGGCTTGATTATATGTGTACGAATGTTTCGCATGCATGGGTGTAGTGCCTACAGAGGCCAGAAGGGGGCACTAGATCCCCTGGAACTGGAGTAACAGGCCCTCCACAATTTGAATGTCTGAGTCCTCTGTCCACCCCCGTGAACCTTTTGAGTGTACGTACAGTTGAGTGGTATTGAGAGTACTATAATCATCATTGCAATCCAACACTAGACCTTTTCCACATGACATTTTATCATGACTGCTACACACATTTCAACTTCTGAGGTCTAAGTCACATGTGGCACAAATTGTCTGTTGAAAGTGTACAATTTCCCCATTTTAGTATTTTCACAGTTGTGCAACCATCCATACAGTTAACTTTAGAATGAAACAAAACCCTGTACCCATTTAGCCAACTCTCTGTAACTCCAGCAGCCAATAGGGATCACTAACCTACTTTCTGTGTCTGCATTTGCCTGTTCTGGACTTTTAGGAGGTGGAGTCATGCAATAAATGACCTTTTGTGCCTGGCTTCTGTGGGTCACGATCCTATTTTCCAGGATCATTTGCGTTATAGTGTAAACCAATATTTTATTCTCTTTTAGGAAGATTCAAATATGAATCTATTATCTCCCCCCCATCCCCACCCAACAGAAACATTTGTCTCCACTTGGTTGAGCATCCTACCTACCCAGATTCCAAGCCAGCAAACAAAATGTTTCTTTGGAGTTCTCTATCTTGGGGCTGAAGAGATGGCTCAGTGATTAAAAGCCCTGCCTGCTTTTCCAGGGGACTTTAGCTCCAGTCCCAGCACCCACATGGCAATTAACAATAGCCTACAACTCCAGTGTCAGGGGATCCAGAGCCCTCTTCTGGTTTCCACAGACACTAAGCATCTACACAATGCACGCACATGCCTGTAGGCAAAACTATTCAGACACATAAAATATGTAAATATATGTAAAAATATGTAAAACATGTAAATCTTTTTAAAAAATCCTCTAAGCTAGGTGGTATTGGCTCATACCTTTAATCCCATCACTCAGGAGGAAGAGAGAGGTCTACAGAGGGAGTTACAAGACAGCCAGGACTACACAATGAGACCCTGTCTCAAAAAAACGAAAAACAAACAAATACCCAAGCAACCAAGCAAAGAATAACATTGGTAGAATCTGCATAACGTATGTCAGAACTTCAAAAATGTCTCTCAAGGACTACCTTTGCTCCCAGCATGCATGCTGCAGAGGCAGGCAGATCTCTGTGAGTTGGAGGCCAGCCTGGTTTATACATAGAGTTCCAAGCCAGCCTAAACTTCATATGATAGTGAGATCCTGTCTTTAAAAAAAGGGAGGGGGGATTTCAAAATGGTCACTCCTCCTGTTCAGTGGAATGCCATCACAACGTTGGCCTTTAATTTCTTTAGCCTCTTGCTGCCTTTTCAGTTTACCCAAGTCTCTCCTCCCTCTGGCCCCATATCTGGTCCACAGAGCAGAGTCCACAGGTGCCAAATAGGGGTATGGAGACTTCTGTTGCTGTGCATTGCCTGAAGAGTCTTATTCACACTTGCTTGGCACAGAGACCACACAAGGTATTCGGTTCCCCTGATTCTGGTCAGTTTAGCAGTGCCCACTGAAAGTAACTGGCTTGCTACCTGGGTATTGGTCAGTGCAGGGGTTTTAAGTATGCATCATTATGCCCTGGCTTTAAAACCAGGTGCTGGAAATTGAACACAGGTCTTCATGTTTGCATAACAAGTGCTCTACTGACTGAGCTATCTCTCCAGCCCCTTCTTTTGTCCATTCTAGATAAAATTTGCTAATTGCTTTTGAAGTTCATTACTTAGATATTCTTTTTTTGTTTTCTTTCTTTCTTTCTTTCTTTCTTTCTTTCTTTCTTTCTTTTTCTCTCTCTCTCTTTCCCTCCCTTCCTTCCTTCCTTCCGTCCTTCCTTCCTCCCTCCCTCCCTCCCTGCTTTCTTTCTTTCTTTCTTTCTTTCTTTCTTTCTTTCTTTCTTTCTTTTTCTCTCTCTTTCCCTCCCTTCCTTCCTTCCGTCCTTCCTTCCTCCCTTCCTCCCTCCCTCCCTCCCTGCTTGCTTTCTTTCTTTCTTTCTTTCTTTCTTTCTTTCTTTCTTTCTTTCTTTCTTTCTTCTTTCTTCTTTCTTTCTTTCTTTCTTTCTTTCTTTCTTTCTTTCTTTCTTTCTTTCTTTCGACAGGGTTTCTCTGTGTATCCTTGGCTGTCCTGAAACTCACATTCATCCTGTAGACCAGGCTGGCCTCGAATTCAGAGATCCACCTGCTTCTGCCTCCTGAGTGCTGGGACTAAAGGCGTGTGCCACCACTGCCTGGCACTCAGATATTCCATAGAAATTTAATTACATTTTTATTTGTGTATGAGTGTGTGTGTGTGTGTGTGTGTGTGCACGCACGCGTGCACATGCACATGTGTCACAGTACATATATAGGGCAGAGGAGAACTTTTGGGGTTGGATTTTGTCCTTCCATCATGTGGATCCTGGGGATTAAGCACAGGTCATCAGGCTTGCTGGCCTTTCCCTGCTAAGCCATCTCACTGGCCTCCATTCTTTAGATTTGAAAGCAAGGACACCTGGTACCATTTTCTAGTCGTATGCTTCTCTTTTGTTTCCTTTGCTAGAGAAACTTCTGCAGGAAATTGCAATTGGGCCACGAAGGACCTGCTCCAATTGGATAGTTTCTGCCTCTCTGCAGATCAGGTAAACCTTGTTCTCTAGGATTTGTTGGAAAGGATTCACAGTCAGTGAGGAGGGGAAAGTGGCTTCTTCCAAGGTTGGTCTCCAGCTTGCTCAACACAATACAACAAAGTGTTCCTTCTATGGCTTTTGACCTTCATATAAATTACCTTTAACCTAGTGCACACACGTGTGAAGGGGAAATAAAAATTACTATCTTAAATACATGGATAACAGACTTTGCTCCCTTGGTAAAGGGCTATTGGCTGGCATTCCCCACTGTAGTCACTAGTTTACCCCATTGTTAGCATGAAGCTATTTATGAAGGGGCAGATACTTTGAGGGCATGTAAATACCTTCCTTCTACTTAAACTTTTACCCACTAATTTGGGAATTTCCGTTAGATTGTGCTTGCACCAACTATTACTACAGTCTTCTTCGTTTTATTATTTTTTTTATTTATGTGCATATATGTGGGTCCATGCAGCACTTGCATGCAGGACCCAGAGTTGGCTAGCAAAGAGGGCATTGGATCCTCTGGAGCTGGAATTAGTTACAGGTGATCGTGAGCCACTATTTGGGTACTGGGAAGTGAACCTTTTAAGAGAGTAAAAGCTATTAACTGCTGAACCATCTCCCCAGCCTCCTGTTCAGGTTTTCACTCTGTAGCTCAGGCTGGCCTGGAACTCACTCTGTAGCCTATGCCGGCCTCCAACTCGTGTTGACGCATCTGCCTAAGTCTTTCTCCCTCTAGCGCTGCCTTACAGGTATGAACTATCATTACTGACCTATCCTGGTTTTCTGATGGCGTTGCCCGCCCCTCATCTTTGCCTCTTTTTCATTTAATAATTGGAATATCTCTGAAAGGACAACTTGGTCTCTTCTTGTTGATTACTTTCTTTGTTCTTTTTATTTCATGATTTTGTTTATGTATACGTGTGCGTATGGCACACGTATGCGGGTCCTCCTGGAGGCCAGAAGGCACCAGGTCCCTTAGGACTGAAGTTACAGGTGATTGTGAGCCACATGATATGGGTGCTCAGAACAGAACTCGGGTCATCTGGAAAAGGTGGCAAACACTCTTGAGTGCAGCCATCTCTCCAGCTCCTGAATTGATTTCATATGTAACTCGACCTGTTCCAGCTTTGGCCTTTAGGACACCTTTCATTAATTTTTCTTAAGCATGTCTCTGCTTTCTAGCATTGTGAGATTTGTACTCCAATAAAGCTCACCAAGAGTACCATATAATCACTGTCTTTTGTAAAGCACCCAGTATGCAATCTGTATTAATGTAAAGATGGTATTAAAGATTTTCAAAGCAAAGTATCATTCATTCCATGTAAATTACAGATGTCAAGGCCAAGCATAGGAAAGAGCAGGGATGGCGGGTTGTAAGTGCTAGGGAAGTAAAGGCTCAAGTACCTTCCATTTTTATCCCAAAAGTTGCTACAACTGAGCAACCCAATGGTGCCTTTTTTAATTGTGTGATGCCATTTTCATGTGACAAGTCAGATATTCTGCATTTTCCAAACTCATTATGTATTCTGGTAGAAATGGGAGTTCACTGGGACAAAGATGTGGTATTAAGTACAATTGTATTTCTCTAGAAATGTTCATGAAATGAATTAATGTCATTTGGAGCTCCTTTGAAATCCTGCATTAGCTGTTCTGTTTGAAAGATCCACTGGTAGGAAGGAGGCAGGGTGCCGAATTACACTTGTATTTATGTCAGCAGCTGGAATGGAATCTTGACGCTCACTTTTCTTGTGATGGTCAGCAACAGCTTCTCCAAGAAAACTGAGAGGACAATAGGAATGATTCAGAAGAACGGAACAGTAAGCGGGGAAAAGGAATGCTCATTCATAATTTAGAGACACTGAAAATGAAACATTCTCAAGTTTTAAAGAGAGTCGACAGTTGGTTTAGTGAAGGCATTAAAGTCAGGGCACACCTCAAGAACTTTTTAAAAGAAAAATATGTCTTCCTACCAGTCTTTCTTTTGTGTATAATGCCGAGTTTGTTATTGCAGGAAGTACACTCAGATAATGGAATAAGGGTTCAGGTCTTCAGATCACGAAGGAAAAGTTAGGCCGGTTTGGAGCACAGATGTCTGGCACTTGCCTACTTGTTTGTTCAAGCCCCAGCACCAAAAATGTCAAGCATCCTTGAGGCAGACTGTAATGTACATTATATTAGCAAAAATGGGCCTGTACTGGTTCGAGCCCCCTGAGAAGCTGGCTCTGGAATTGGGGTTTCCTCCCCACTCCCATTTTAGGCTCAAACATCTTTGTTGCAAAACGTCCTTCCAAGACTGTCTTTCTAGGGTTGGGCTGGTTCCCCTAACTCTGGGTCAGGAAGGAGACTACAGGCAAACAGCCCAAGAGTAAAAACCACTGTGTCCCTGAGAACAGCTAGAAGGTGAACCATTTCCAACAGATGCTACTATTTTTTTTTTTTAAATCCCATGATATGAAAGTGCCCACTATGGGAAAGAGAAGCCAGAAACTCCAGCTGACTTTTTATGCTACCCTAGTCAGTTTCTGCTAGAATTAGATGGTGTGTGAGCCTGATTTGATGATGTCCGTCTATCTCTTGTTATCAATTCTACTTTGGCTTGCTATATACTTACCAAACTCACTCAATAAACTGTAAGTATGACTATCATAGATCATTGTCTGGACTGTGCAAAACACAGAGCAAGACTCAAAACTTCAAGGGACCTATCTTTATCCTTGCGAGGTCGGCAAAGCAATTCAATTAATAGGCTGAGTTTAAGACTAAGATTAAGCAGTGGTGAAAGCAAGTTCTTTCCCTCTGAAGAATCCTTTGTCAATTGCTGCTTTAGGTGCATTGGACTCTGTGATGTCCAAGTAAGCCTCGTAGATTTCATCAATAGTGTTCAATGACTTTATTTCTTTAAAAAAAATATTTGTATGAGTGTTTTGCCTGTATATGCACCACGTGTGTGCAGTGCCCATGGAGGCCAAAAGAGGGAGCCAGATCCTCAGTTCTTGTTGAGCTTTGGAGAGAATGTTCTAGTAACAGTGTTTGTCATTTGCAAGATCCCAAGGTTTCATTGTCTTGAATAGATCAGGGATATGTCAAGGCACTAACAAGCAGGAGAGCTGTGTGGATGTGCCTTCTGGCTCTTGATTAGTTTAGGTTGCTGTAACTCACATGGACAGTATCTAGAGAAGGATGCTGCTGCTGTTCTTTTGTTTTTAACAACCTGACTGAAAGTCTCTCCTCTTCCCTCCTTCTTACTCATCTCCAGGATCATGCTATCTGTCCCAAGCTAGTCCTTAAGTCAGAACTCATTAACTTCATGGTCTTCTTTGCCTCAGCCTTATAGCTGAGGACTCCCCCACCAAAAAAAAAAAAAAAAAAAAAAAAAAAAAAGTTTCTGCAGAAATCCTCGTCTATGACCAATGTACAAATGATACCTCATTATTATTCACTGGGCATGCAAGACAGGTCTCCACTGGGCCGGGGCCAGCTTTTACTTGTCACTTTTGGGTTCACTAGTCCCCAGCCTCCATTTGCAGGGGCCAATGATGTAATTTCTCTCTTGTCTCACTTTTTCTATTTTGTCTCTAGTGTAGCTCACTATCTCATCCCACCACCAGATGGTGGAAAGTGGAAAGGAAATAACAGGCTGGTAAATGAATGTGGTTACAGACAAGTCTCTATGGCTGAAATGTGTGGTGGAGAATGCTTCCCCCCCACACACAAAAAAAGGAGCTTGTGAGTTGCCTAGGAATTTGTTTTCATTTTAGCATCCCCTAAAATTGTTGTCTATTCGGGTTTGAGGATCAATGTAGCACAAGGATGCCTGACGGAGAACCAGCCGATCTTTGTCTCCGGACCTAGAAAAAAATCCTAAGCGGCAGAACTACACACCTGGTCCAGCCACCACTGGGTCAGGTGTAAGGAGGGTCCAGTCCTGTGAGAGGCAATGCCCAGCAGCACACCTGCCCAGGAACCTCGCTGCACCCTTCTCTTTGGGCTCCACCAGCCCACTACCTGCGTCCTCCAAACTCCACACCTGGCCTGCCAGAGTTCCCAAGCTGCAGCGAAAGGTTCTTTCCTCCCAGCAGTCTCCTCCACCCCCCTTTCCCCCTACCCCTCGCTAGCAGCCTTCTTCCCAAGGTTCCCTATCCCCTCCCAGCCGGGGATGAGGGGTGAGGAGAGGTGGGGTGGTGTCACCTATTAATAACCCAGCAGGTGTCTGGCTCTTCACCTGCGGGCGGCTTCCCTTCCTCCAGCCCTCCTTTCCCCGGGGTTCCACCTTCCTGATCCACCTTTTCTACATGCCCCTCAACTCAGACGCCCCCACCCCCACGGACCCCCTAAATCTCCCCCTGTCTCGAGGAGTCTCGCGGCATTTTCCGGGGTGTGAGCAGAGCAAAGGCGGATAGGGGGCGACCGCTGTAGAGCTCTTGACGGGGCAGAGAGGTCGGTGACAGGGGCGGCTGAGCCCTGCCACCAGAGGGCGCGCCCCGGACTCAGACCGGACGCCGCTTGGGCCCCGCCCCTCGACCCCGCCCCCGCCTGACAGCCGCGCCTCTCAGGCGGGCGGAGCCGCGGAGCTTCGCTGCGGCGAGGAGGAGGGGAGAGCAAGCTCTTGGGCGGCAGCAGGGCACTGGGCAGGGCGGTGCTTTTTTTTTTTTTTTTTTCTTTCGCAATTTCCACTTGCGGTGAGCAGGAAACCCGGAGCAGCCGGGCGCAGCGAGGCCGTGATGCAGCAGCGGCAGCAGCAGGAGTCGCCCCAGGGCAGTAGCGGCAGCGGCAGCAGAGGCAGCAGCGGGCGGCGCTGAGCTGCCACCACCGCCACCGAGGAAGAAGCCGGCCCAGCTGCAGCTGCGTCCCGACCCCCGCGCCCTCGATCCCGGCGCTGCAACCTCGGTGCCCCGAACCCCACTCCCGGTTCCGCCAACTTTCACGCTGCTTCGGCGGCTCTGCTCGGCTTGGCGCCAATGGGTGAGTGCAGGGATTGTTCGAACCCTACCGCCCTTCTGCGAGTAGGGTGGCGCGACCATCCCGGGACCGCGGACCCGGGGAGGGCGCCCTGGAGCACGGCCGGGAGAGTGACATCGCGCTGGGCTCCCCCCCTCGCTTTGCGCACCCCGATTCACTCTCACTTGCTTTGGTGTCCCTGCTGAGCCCGCGCGCGCGGCACGGGCAGGAACCCGAGGGGGCCTGGGCAGAGAATCGCGGGGGCTGGCTCCGGGGCTGCTCAGGTTGAGGGATGTAGGGGTGTGGTTGGCTTTTTCAGGTGGGCGGGGAGAGTTTTGTCTTTACCATTATCCCACCCAAGCGCACCCTCCTCTGCGCTGCAGACTCGGGTACCTGAATTTGGTGGGCTCCGGCCCTATGCAGGGCTCTTGGGGTTCTTGGTGACTGTCTGGCCCAGCCTGAGGAGAACCTTGAATCTTGGGGTCTTTGGGGGAGGGTTAGATTGCCCTTACTGCCAGATGATGTCCGTGATGGTTGGTTAGGAAACGCCCCAGTCCCGGGCTGTCTTAGGGTCCTGAGCTCTTCATGCATTCCCCCACTAGTGTTTCCAGCTCTCACTCTTTCTGACTGTCCTCCCCCACCCTGGACCCCTCTCCACTCTGTGACCCTCAAAGGCTACTTCCTATGTTCTCCTCTAAGTCTGCAGGGCCAGGAACTGGAAATGGTGATCCAGTCTTTGATTTACCTGGCAAACATAATTTCCGTGGAGGCAGCTAACAGTAGGTCCTCTGGGTCCCTTTTATTATAGACCTGACAGTGTGGAAACCACCTTACTGCCCAGTGGAGCGGCCACTTTATTGAGCAAAGGACTTGTGATTGTTTGGTGTCTGTTAAAGATTTGCTTTACCCAGGTAATAGTTCCTGCTGATGGCCAGCCCCTGCTTTTTATGCCTCTAGCAGATTATTTTGGGTGTTTCTAGGCCAAGCATAGCAGTCTGCACATTATAATAAGTCATTATAAAGTGAGACTTTTCTGTATTCAGGCAATAGGTAGGATCTTGATACACCAGCCAGCAAAGGATAGACAAGAGGAAAAGGATGCTCAATGCATGCACAGCAAGCACCAAAGGAGAGGTTTAACCCAGTAAGTTGTTGATCAGTGAAGTTCAAACCTCCATTTGTGATTGTTTACCAAAATGCCCTTTTCCCTTTTCCAAAGTGGTGGTGATCTGGTGGCCTCTCAGCTCAAGTGTCACTTTGCTCACAGTGTCCCTTTTTGGTGATCATACTATACCAGGTCTAAATGAGTTCCTTCTTCATATGACATTTTTTCTTTTGTTTTCAGATTAGCATTATCCTTTGTAGTGTGTTTAATATTTCTCTCCTCTACCTGAGACTCAGTGGGGCAACATTGTGTTGTAGGGTGCTGCTCAGAATGATTTTCTGCCATGTCCGGTGCAGATCAGGCTCTGAATCCATACTGGATGGATGGAGGGAGGGAGGGAAGGATGGATGGATGGATGGATGGAGGGAGGGAGGGATGGATGGAGGGATGGAGGGAGGGAGGGAGGGAGGGATGGAGGGAGGGAGGGAGGGAAGGATGGATGGATGGAGGGAGGGAGGGAGGGATGGAGGGAGGGAGGGAGGAAGGGATGGATGGATAGAGGGAGGGATGGATGGAGGGAGGGAGGGAGGGAGGGATGGATGGATGGAGGGAGGGAGGGAGGGATGGAGGGAGGGAGGGAGGGATGGAGGGAGGGAGGGAGGAAGGGATGGATGGATAGAGGGAGGGAGGGAGGGAGGGATGGAGGGAGGGAGGGATAGAGGGAGGGAGGGAGGGGTGGATGGATGGAGGGAGGGAGGGATGGTTGGATGGAGGGAGGGAGGGATGGATGGATAGAGGGAGGGAGGGATGGATGGAGGGAGGGAGGGAGGGATGGATGGATGGAGGGAGGGAGGGATGGAGGGATGGAGAGAGGGAGGGAGGGATGGATGGATGGAGGGAGGGAGGGAGGAAGGGATGGATGGATGGAGGGAGGGAGGGAGGAAGGGATGGATGGAGGGAGGGAGGGATGGATGGAGGGATGGAGAGAGGGAGGGAGGGATGGATGGAGGGAGGGAGGGAGGGAGGAAGGGATGGATGGATGGAGGGAGGGAGGGAGGGAGGAAGGGATGGATGGAGGGAGGGAGGGAGGGAGGGAAGGATGGAGGGAGGGAGGGATGGATGGATGGAGGGAGGGAGGAATGGATGGATGGAGGGAGGGAGGGAAGGAGGGATGGAGGGAGGGAGGGAGGGATGGAGGGAGGGAGGGAGGGATGGAGGGAGGGAGGGAGGGATGGATGGATGGATGGCATGAAACCCCATGGAAGACACACCTCATTCACACTCTTATTTTGCTTTGCCTTTAGTAAGCTGATTTAGTCCATTGGCAAAAGTAAATACTTTAAAACCCTTATGGGTCACTTTAGAAATGCACTGCTTTGTCCTGAGGTGATAAGGAATGTTGTTGGGATCATTTTTCCCTAGGAATGGGCTATTGAAAGCGTTATACACAAAAAGAAGTTGCCTATCTGCGTAGGCAGGTTATGCTTTATAGATCTCAATGGAAAGAGGATGGAGTCTCCTTTAAGAAGCAGCAGACCTGTTTATCACTGAGATCTAAACTGTTTATGTTCTTTAGACTCTCTTAAGAAAATGAGAGAGTGCTTCTGCAATTCAAAACCCTTTCCAGTATCACTTTTAAATTGTAGCCATTATGCAAGTAGGGGTGCAGCAATCAATTATTCTTTATTTCAGGTGTTCATACATAGAGGCAACCAAGAGTAAGATGAATGCCATTTAATTCGTTATAATGTGCCTAAGTGGGATTTAAGGTGCATGCAGTAGTCTGTGGGCAAAAGTCACCTGCTGTTTTCTAAAGAGTGCTTAGTGGTATATTTGCAATGAAGTACAGATATTTAATAGTTGATTCTATTTGTTTTTTAGTAGAAAGACCTAGTGGTGTTGAGGTTCTGTACACAGACACACATGTACACACACACACACACACACACACACACACACACACACAGTCTCTTTCTCCAAATCTCTCTAGCTTTCAGAAGATTTATCCCATTTATCAGTTCGGTTTGCTTGCTTGGCCTGATGATGATTTTTCTGCTGATGGCTAACATAATCAGATCATATCGTTTAGCCCTTGATCTGAACACCAACTAAAAGTCACACGATCCCTAACCCTGAAATGAAGTTGGCTATTTGTGCAGTGGTCTCTTACAGAACACTATGAACTTGCTGGGAGGGGCCTACAGTGCCAGACACAGGGAAAGCCTCTTATAATTAGAGCAGTGCAAGTACTGTGACCCAAATCTGGGAGTAGCAAAGGGTTTGCAAGCCAAGCAAATGACTTCTGTTGAAGGATTTCCAGAGTAACAACAAACTTTGGACAGCTTGGGACCATGCTCTGTCAGTGGTAGGCTGTGCTAAAAGAAAGCTAACATGAATGCAATGTGATGCCTTCCACAAACAAGTCTTAAGTTAAGCATGGAAGAAAGGGCTCTCTTATTTTTCATAACCCGTGGCTAGAGCAAAACCTTACTGCTTGTAGAGACTTTGGCCATTTCCTATTTCATTCTTCCACTTGCCTTTGCATTACTCGTATTTGTTCGGATTGCGTGTGTTTCTAGTTTTCTCAAGTATGCTACGTGTGGTGATAAATGTTTTATCATCTATCCCACGATTTCAGTACGTATTGATTTCCTGCTTTGTGCCAGGAAAACAGGTGCATACATTTAGACCTTCCTACTTCCTTAACCTTCTTAGTCTAGTGGAGGATTTGAGTGCAAGGGTTGTGGCAGTATGTAAGTAAGAGCTATAGTAGGTCTCCTGGAAAAAAAAAAAGAGAGAGAAGAGGAATCTGGGGTAAGCTGGAGAGTGGGTGAGGATGATGTCTTTGAAGAGATTGTGAGTCCATCACCATCTTCCCATCACCCGCCCTTTCTGGGGACACACCTGGAATTCAACAAGCTGAGTTGTCTTCTCCTTGCACACCATGAGGAACATGAGGCCTCTGAGCAGGAGGGTATGAGGTATAGGCTGACTTAGGGGTTTTTACCTGTGGCAGGTGGTTTGGGGAGCTTTTAAGGATGCCAGTCGTTGCTGTGGGTTGGATGCTGCCAGAGCTACTTCCGTGATTGATTATTTTAACAAATGCTCTTTAGAAGAGGGAAAAACTGGAGCCAAGAAAATTGGGGTTGGTAGAAAGCAGCAGGCACCCACATTAGCAAGACTGGGGGATGTCTGCCCACATTTGTGGTTTGGAGAAAGCTTATGTTTTGTCTGTGTTCAAGCATGATTACTGGGTGGCTTTATTTGTGTCTTGTCCTGTTCTGATCACAAGGTGGCCTTGCCTGATGCTAGCACACGGGAGGACTGTGGATGTTCAACAGTTCTTCCAGTCTGTGAGCGCTCAGCCAGTTCCCCAACAGCGGGATCATTTTTTCCGTTTCTCAAAGTTGACCAGAGGTGGTGGATGAAGAGCAAAAATTTTTAGGGTATGTTCCATGACTACTATTTTAACATCAGCTAGCTCTAGTCTCAGGCTTTTTGTTCAATATTGAGAAAAAAAAAACGAGTAGTTGGAAAGCTATGGCAGGGAAATAATATGTGAAACAATACAGAGCAGTCTACTGAGAACAAAGAGGTCAGGTGCTACAGGAGAAACAAACAGCACCAGAATCCTCCCCACTGTTAGAGGAGAGCTACTGACAGTGGTTTTCAGAGGACAGTATTGTGGGGTCACCGCAGAGACAGAAATCCTTCAGTATTATCCCAACAGACCAACGAAATCAGGAACTCTAGACATGGGCCCAACAAGCAGCACTTGAATGAGCTCTCTGGGAGGTTCTTTTTAAATTTCTAATTGATCACACACATGCCCCACGATGTGCTCAGAGAGGTCACAGGACAACTTGTGGGATCTGGTTCTCTCCTTCCAGCTTGTAGGTGCCAAGTTTGGAGCTCACACGGTCATGGTTGACAGCAAGCCTCTTTACCTGCTGAAACGTCTTGCTATCTCTGGTTCTGACACATGGTCAGATGTATCAGATGCGTGCTCCCTGCTCATTGGAGAACTTAAAGTACTCTGTTCACAACAAGATGTCCTGGGCATTAGGCTGGGAGCATCTGCACAGTTGAGAAGCAGCAACATTCTTCCTAATATACTTGTATTAAGTAGATTTGGCTTTTCCTGTTTTCTCCCGGATAACTGAACATTTATAGTCAACCACTTTCTTCCTGCTTGAAGATTCTAGCTTTTCTTTTAGACTTTAACGTTTTAAAAGCTTATTATCAATAATTCCATCTGCTGTAAAGTTCTGAGTACGTCACCCATATTTGTGTATTAAAAACCTAATCCCCCAATTAATGTTAATAATATTTGGAGTTGGAGCCTTTTGGAAGGCAGATAGGGTTGGATTAAGTAATGAGAGTGAGCCTCCACGGTGGGATTAGTAGTTTTCTAAAAAACAGAAAGAAACCTGTTTGGATGTTCTCCACCATGGTATGAAGCAGCAAAGCAGCCCTTACCAGGAGCCAGGCTAACACCAGTGCCATGCTCTTTGACTTACCAAACTTTAGAAGAGTAAACCAAATAAACTTCTATTCTTTATAAATTATCCATTCCAGGGCATTTGGTTACAGCAATGGAAAAAAGACTCAGACACCACCTTAAAGTTCCACTTCGAATGTATTTTTTTCATCATTGCTATGCATTGCTGTTTTTTTTTTTTTTTTGAGACAGTGTCTCTCCACTTCTGTACTTTCGATGTGGAGCCTGCCTTGCACCTTTGAGGATGACTATCTCCGGCATTGCTCTGACGGTGTTCTAGAATCTTCTTGCCATGGTAACTCATGGTAACAGTCTGTCTCCTATCCGCAAAACACACAAACACAGTCATAAGAATCTTTGAATGAACTTGAATTAAGAGTCTGTAAAGGTTCTCGCTTCGGCAGCACATATACTAAAATTGGAACAATACAGAGAAGATTAGCATGGCTCCTGCAAAAGGATGACACGCAAATTCATGAAGTGTTCCATATTTTTTAATAGCCAGAAGCTGGAAACAACCCAGATGTCCCTCATTTGAGGAATGGATGCAGAAATTGTGGTACATTTACACAATGGAACACTACTCAGCAATTAAAAACAAGGAAATCATGAAATCTATAGGCAAATGGTGGGATCTAGAAAAGATCATCCACAGTGAGGTAACCCAGAAACAGAAAGACACACATGGTATATATTCACTCATAAGTGAATATTAGACATATAATATAGGATAAACATACTAAAATCTGTACACCTAAAGAAGCTAAGTAAGAAGGAGGACTCTGGCTAAGTTGCTCAATCCCCATTCAGAAAGGCAAAAAGGATGAACATCAGAAGAGAGAGAAAACAGGGAACAGGAAAGGAGCCTACCACAGAGGGCCTCTGAAAGGCTCTACCCTGCAGAGTAACAGAGCAGATGCTGAGACTTATAGCCAACTTTGAGCAGAATGCAGAGAATCTTATGAAAGAAGGGGGAGATAATAAGAGCTGGAGAGGACAGGAACTCCACAAGGAGAGCAACAGAACCAAAAAATCTAGGCATGGGGTCTTTCCTGAGACTGATACTCTAACCAAGGACCACTCATGGAGATGTCCTAGAACCCCTGCACAGATGTAGCCCATGGCAGTTCAGTGTCCAAGTGGGTTCCATAGTAATGGGAACAGGGATCTCTGACATGAACGGATTGGCCTGCTCTTTGATCACCTACCCCTGAGGGAGGAACCGCCTTACCAGGCCACAGAGGAAGACTCCTGATGAGACCTGATAGACTAGGATCAGAGTGAAGGAGAGGAGGACCTCCCCTATCAGTGGACTTGGGGAGGGACATGGGTGGAGAAGGTGGAAGGAGGGTGGGATCGGGAGGGAATGAGGGAGGGAAGTACAGGGGGAATACAAAGTGAATAAACTGTAATTAATGAAAAGGAAAAGAAAAATGATAAAAACATAAAGAAAGAACAAAAGAGTCTGTGAAGACTGGAACTCCTTTTCTTGACTTCTTCGACACCCTATTTACTTATTCCCACTTTCCCCTACTACTCTTGCAATCTACAGTTATGCCCCAAGTATCTCTGGAATGGGCCTCCCCTCCTGTCAAAGGCTGAATGCCTTAGAGCAGTAGTTTCAACCTGGCGGAGGGTCATATATCAGATATCTTGCATTGAAGATATTACATTATGATTTGTAACAGTGGCAAAATTACAGTTATAAAATAGCAACGAAATAGTTTTATGGTTGGGGGTCACCACATCAGGAGGAGCTAAAAATGTTTGCAGCATTAGGAAGGTTGAGAACCACTGCCTTAGAGAATCTTCTGAAGCTTGGAGGGCACTCCATACCCTCTCTTTCAGTGTTCCGTGTTCCGTGTTCTGAGCCTGCCCCTACAGCTCTCTCCTCGGGGAGGGCATGTTACTCTTGCATGCTTTGTAGTGGTCCTGTGTGAGTTTCCTGTTGCTGCTCTAGCAGATTGCTACAAAGCTGGTGGTTTAAAACAGCAGGTGTGAAGCAAAAAAATGAGTTTAATAGGGTCAAGATCAAGGTGTGGGAAGGGCTGCATCCTTTCTGGATGAGTCTTTCCTCATCTTGTTCAGCTTCTGTTGCCTCTTGGTTTGCCTTGGCTCATAACTGTATCATTCCCGCCTCTGCTTTCCTATTGTCATATCTGTCTTCTTCTGGTCCTTCTCCCTACTATAAAATACTTATTTATTGAAACCACTTGCGAATCAGGGTAGCTTCTTTTCTCAAGAACCTTAACTTCATGAGTCACAGGATCTGAGTACTAGGGCATAGAGATTTTTGAGGGGGCCATTGTGTAGCCTCCATTGTGAGGACTGCTCCAAAGACAACTGTACAATACTTCATCTTGTATGAAGTCTGTCATCTCCAGCCGGGTCGCCCCAGCTCCAATGCCCTGGCTCATTGCCTGGCATACAGCAAGTGCCATATGCTAAGGAATGACTGAGTAACTCTTTCACCCAAGTGTGGTTACTACTTGCAATTCCTGAGGCTGGAATGGCAGGCGAGAGAGAGAGAGAGAGAGAGAGAGAGAGAGAGAGAGACAGAGAGAGAGAGGGAGAGACAGAGCGAGAGAGAGAGAGAGAGAGAGAGAGAGAGAGAGAGAGAGAGAGAAGCTCTGTAAAACCCCCACCACTGCAAAGTAGGTTGGCAAGGTCTATTTGCAAGAGCTCCTCGAGGCCTAACGAGTAACACCTCATGTGTCACGTGGCTTCAGTGAGGAACTACAAGTTTCAAGATAAAAAACACTCCCTGTCTCTGGTTCTCATTTCTCAGTCTCTGGAACTGAAATGCTGGACTATTCCGTTCCATCCTGGCCTATTTTACTTGCTGATGAGGCTGGGGCTCATGGAGGCATAGTGTGTGGCCCCAGGGCAGCAAGCCCTGACTCCAACATTGAGGAAGCAGCCATATCTAGCTTCTAGGTTCTCTGTCCAGGTCAAATTCCCACATCTCTAGTGGTTTTTGTTTTGGCCTCTTTCCCATGAAAAATGGTGTGTGTGTGTATTCTCTCTCTCTCTCTCTCTCTCTCTCTCTCTCTCTCTCTCTCTCTCTCTCTCTCTATGTATCTCATCTATCTATGTATCTGTGGCATTGGAGATTAAACCCAGGGCTTCAGGTTTGCTAAGCAAGGGCTCTTCTACTGAGCTACACCCCTACCTTGGCCCATTTTTTTAAAATTAAATTTTTAATATTAGTTACAGTTTATTCACTTTGTGTCCCAGCTGTAGCCTCCTCCCTTCTCCCCTCCCAATCCCACCCTCCCTCGCTCATCTCCTCCTATGCCCACGGATAGGGGAGGTCCTCCTCCCCTTCCATCTGACCCTAGCTTATCTACTCTCATCAGAATTGGCTGCAATGTCCTCCTCTGTGGCCTTAGCCCATTTTTTGAGACAGGGTTTCACTATGTATTCCAGGCCGGCCTGGAATTTGTTAATTTAGTCAAGACTTGATTTGAGCTCCTCCTCCACTTCCTAAGTGCCGGAATTACATGCATGTACTATAGCACCTGTTTTCCAGTATGTTTTTTTTTTCTTTTGTTTTTCAAGACATGGTTTCTCTGTGCACCCTTAGCTGCTCTGGAACTTGCTCTGTAGACCAGGCTGGCCTTGAACTCAGAACTCAGAGATCTGCCTGTCTCTACTTCCTGAGTGCTGGGATTAAAGGCATGCACCACCCCTGCCCAGCTCCAGTATGTTTTTAAAGACAGTTTTGAGATAGATATATTTGCCATGCAGTTTTCTGGTGTTTGATATATTACATGATTAATTTTTAAATTTGTGATAAATGTATATAAGAAAATTTACTATTTTTCTTTAATTAAATTTTTATTTTCATATACAGTTTACTCACTTTGTATCCCAGCTGTAGCCCCCTCCCTCATCCCCTCCCAATCCCACCCTCCCTCCCTCATCTCCTCCCATGCCCCTCTCCAAGTCCACTGTTAGGGGAGGTCCTCCTCCCCTTCCATCTGACCATAACTATTTTAAGTTTACCATTTGGTAGTATAAAAGCATAGTGGCAAACTCTGCAGCCATCACCACTGCCTAGGTTTAAAACTGCCTGAAGGTCGTCCCTCCATAGTTCTCTTCTAAAGTGAAGCCCTGTCTTTTAGAGGCTCCTGGGCCTGTCCAATATTGAAAGCTCAAGGTACCCACTTGAAGATTCTAAAGGAATACATGAAAAAGAAAGCATGGTTTTGTTGTTTATGCTTTGGCCCTTATTTCCTCTGGGAGACACTTCATTTTGCTTACCCTCTAGGTACCTTCCTTCCTTACATCCCTGTCATCCTAGGGCAGAAATTTGGCTATCTTTTTACACAGCCTGAGTTTCTTGGGGATCAGTGGATTTACTGCAAGTTCTGGAATCCCAGGAGAAAAAACTGAATTGCCAGACTGATCCGTAGATTTCACACATCCAGAGTTGATGGTGGGACAGTTTCTTCCCTTAAATTCCTTTCTATATCAAAGGGTCATTACCTGATGATGAGCACTTCCTTCCAACTTGGTCCTTATGTTATGTGGATATATATCTTTTGGGAAGGTCTGTCCTTTTCATTAGAGGATACTTAAATCAAGCAGATTGTAGCTGGTGCTTTCTACCTCCAAGGATAAACTGTGCTTATATTTAGCCTTAAGAGGAAAAAAAAACACCCAGTAATAATAAAACTCATGTGCTATTTGTTGAGTATTGAGTTGGCAAGCAAAGCTCTTTGCTTATTATTATTATTTTTCCTTCCAGTAGCCAGGAAATTGGTGGGGACAACCCAGGAGGTTAGTCTGTCCCCAGATGCAGGAACAGAAAGGCAAAATGAAGTGCAGTTCTTCTTGCTACTCCCTCATCTTGGGTTACATACTATAAATATGGTGGTCATTAATCACTCATTTTGCAGAGCAAATTTAGATCTTTAAGTACTATATAAAAGTATGTATAGACATCTTCAATTACCATCTTTTTAAACTTCAGCTCCTTACTGGTTGTAGCATATAAACACCAACTCTTGTGGTTTTGCTGATTTTTTTTCTGGACTGTTCTTGACTTCAAAGACTTGAAGCCCTGTTCTAGGTCTGGTCCTCTGGGACTACACCAGTTTTATCCATCACCTTCCGCCTCCCTGTGCACTTGTAATTAGCTTGGTGTCCTGTTTAATTATTCCAGTTAGTTCCTTTATTATGTGTTTTTACATTCTGAAGCAGTTGGCCTGAGTTACCTGGGAATCACTGGGATTGGTTGAGATGGTTAGACTTGTTCTGGACAAGATCTGGAAGGGCCTTCATTGCTTTGCTGTCCCCTCTCCTTGGCCAGTTTCTTCATGGCCATTTATTTTCTTCCAGACCCTGATAGTTTTGGAAGATGTTCTATCTGCACATTTTACAGACTGGCTTTTGAGTGGAATTCATTTGACTTGAAAGGATTCATAAATAAAAATTGCCTTTCTCTGACACTGGTCATTAAGAAGAATAAAATCACCTTTTAAAACTTGTTCAAAATGGGATAGTTAAACCATTTAACTAGCCCCTCTGTTCTCAATGAGAGAACAATGAGGCGTCTCACTGTGCTGCCCAGTCCAGTCTTGAAGTTCTAGGGCTCAAGGGATACCCCTGCCCCAGCATTCTGAGTGCCTTGGACCACAACTACTGTGCCAACTTCAATAAATTATTCCATGGAGAACAGGTG
Source organism: Meriones unguiculatus (assembly GCF_030254825.1). Lineage (NCBI taxonomy): Eukaryota > Metazoa > Chordata > Mammalia > Rodentia > Muridae > Meriones > Meriones unguiculatus. Next base: position 141,134,199 of record NC_083369.1, on the reverse strand, counting down.
GCAACCCAGATGCAGCCTATCAATGACTTCCTTTGGATACCTAAGCCAGGTTGGCTTGAGCGTTTGCTAATTGACAGGAGTTGGAGCTACTTTTAACTACCAGAAAACAACTGGAAGAAAGTCATTTTTCTTTCGGTGGATCCTGAGGGTTGGGAGGGTGGGAGTTGTCACCAATTAAGAAACAAAGAGCAAGGAGCAGTGAACACCTTGCCAGCCTGCTGCAAATGTTTGCTTGAGAACATTAAAATTTATTATTATTATTGTTGTTGTTGTTGTTGTTGTTGTGTCTTGAGAAAATCTCTCATGTAGCTCAGGCTGTCTTCGAACTCACTCTATAGTTGAGGATGATCTTAAACTCCTGACCCTCCTGCAAGTGCTACAATTGCAGGCATGCACCACTACACTTGGCTTCAAAATAAAAATTTAAAAAATCTTAATTTTTTTTTTTTTTTTGGTCTTTTGAGGCAGGTTTCTCTGTATAGCCTTGGCTGTCCTGTACTCACTCTGTAGACCAGTCTGGCCTTGAACTAACAGAGATCTGCCTGCCTCTGCCTCCTGGCTGCTGGGATTACAGGAGTGTACCACTGCGCCTGGCTAATTAATTTAATTTTATTTTATGTGTGTGGGTGTTTTGCATGTGTGTGTATTTGTAGACCACTTGCATGTCCAGTGCCTGCGGAGACCACAAGAGGGCATCTGATTCCTTAGAAATGGAGTTCCAGTTGTTTGTGAGCTGCCATGTGGGTGCTGAGAATTGAACCTGGGTCCTCTGGAAGAGCAGCTAGTGCTCTTAGCTGCTGAGCCATCTCCCTTGCCCAACTTAACATTTTTAAAACTAGATCTTGGGATAGTTTACACATTCACAATATTCAAAAATCTAAAGGCAAATTATGCAAACATTTAAAGACCTTATTTGGGTGTATTGGCATAAACTTTGTTTGAGGAGAGCCCTGGCACATGAGACATTCAAGAAAACAAACAAAAAAGAAAGACTGTCTTACCCATTCATGACCTCCAGATATGCTGTGACCCTTCTCATAGGCTGTTGATAGTTTGTTTCTGGAGTTCTCTTTCATGGAAGGTTTCATACATAGAGGTAGATAGTTATCTCCATTTCCCCCTCATTGTTTAATGTCATAATTGATGGATGATGAGTACATTTCTATTTCATGGTTTATGCCTTACAATTCTATGTCTGAGTCCTTCCTTCCATCCATTTATTTATCTTCTGTCCATCCATCCATCCATCCATCCATCCATCCAACCATCCATCCATCCATCCATTTATCTTTGCTGTGGTAGGGATGAATCCCAGGACCTTGCATGTGCTACCTAAGCACGCTTAGTTAAGTGCATCCCTAGCTTCCCCACTCTATTTGACAGGACAGTATGACTTCTGGAAAATCTGAAGATTGAATTGGTTTGTGCTTTTAGCTGATAAAACTTCATCCTAATTCTTTGCTGCTCTAGGTCTAAGTTTTTAGTTGCATTAAGAACTTTCTTTCCACTTTCACTGGTTTTGATGAGTGTGTGTGTGTGTGTGTGTGTGTGTGTGTGTGTGTGTGAGAGAGAGAGAGAGAGAGAGAGAGAGAGTTTCCCTTTTGAAAGCCTGTATTATTTAACTGAGTTCAGTTTCTGGTTTTTAGTTGGTGGCACCTAAAAAGCATTTGGAGCCACTTGGCTGGGTTGGTGACAGCACTCCATGGGTAAAGGGTCCAGTTGTGACATTGTTTGGTTCATTTTAGGGAACCTGTGGGTTTTTAAATGGAGGAAGAAGAGACAAAGCTATTGTGAAAAACAGCTATAGCCTGCTGGGTTAACCCCTGAAGGTGTGATGAGCTCAAGGAAAGGGACCAAGGGACTCCCTCATACAGCTTCCCATTGGCTATCTGCTTCTCCTTCCCTCCTGCCTTCTCATAACCCTGACTTTCTCTGTTCCCTCGTCACCTCTCATCCCTCATCTTTCGCCCCTCCTCCCTTCCTGTACTCTTCCAGCACCCTCACATTCTTGCTTCCTCCACTTATAAAAATATCTAGATCCTCTTCTCATTTTCTCCCTCACACTCTCTGTCCCCTACCTCCCCACACTGTCCACCAAATCTCTCTCATCCCATCTACCCTGACACCTTTCCTCAGTCCGGTTCATTCCCTCTTCTTCCACGCAGCCCTTCTATTTGTGTCTTGCTTCCCCACCCTTCTCATTCCCTCTCTCACCCTTCCCCTGCCATCTGATGTTTATCCCTCTCCACTGTATTTTTTCTGCATGTTCTCCCTGCCCCCATTTTTGAGACAGGTTCTCACTTTTTATTCCAAGATGGCCTGGAACTCACAGTACTTCTGCCTTGTCTCCCAAGTGCTAGCCTTACAAATGTGTGCTTTCACCACAGCTTTCTACTCCGATTTCTTCCTCTCAGCTCTCTTCCTTAAAACCCCCTTATCTCCAACAGCCCCCACCTCTCTCACATGCTGTTTTTTCCTTTAAGCCCTTTCTAATATGTGCCTCAGATTTTCAACTGATACCATTATCTTTTTGGAGCCAACGAAAACACTGTTTATCTCTGTGGTCTAAAGTTAAGCTGGCCATGTGTGAAAAGGTTGAGGGTGGGGAATGTGTGCTCTCCCTAGGGGAGAGGAAGCTTGGAGGGTACCTAACCTTTGCCCCCACAGGCAGAGCTCCTCAAAGGGCAGGATGGGCTAGGAAGGGGGGGGGGATAGTGTGAGGAAGCTCTTTCCAGTGGACAGTCAGCCAGAAGTCTAGGGGAGCAGTGAGGTGCCAGGCATTAGGGCTCTCTCAGTGGGGCACAGAGGACTTCATCTCCTACCGAGGGCCTGGGAGAACCTAGAGCACTGGTTTTATTCTGACTCCAGTGTTAGCTAACTTTAAAGAATTTTTATTTGTAAACGCGTAATGGCTGATGTTGCAGAAACTAGTAACTACGAAACAGGAGAGCTTCCATTAACCACACATACACTTCCTAATGCAATTCCTATCATTTTGATTTGGCATTTTTGTTTTTAGATATTTATTTTGTCAATATTGGAGGTGTGTGTGTGAGAAAGAGAGAAGGATAGAGACAGACAGGCAGACACACACACACACACACACACACACACAAAGGAGAGAGAGAGGTGATAAGCTTGAGTGTCAGGTCTCACCTTGCATCTCACTTTTGAGGCAAGATATCTCTTTGCTGCTACATGTGTACTACAAATGTGTTGCCTTTGAGTATTCTCCTGTTTTCATGTCCCATCTTACCACAGGATTATAGACGCATGTTACTAAATCTGGCTTTCACATGGGTTCTGGAGATCCAAACTCACATTGTCATGCTTGCTTGGTGAGGACTCTTACCTACTGAGCTATCTCTGAAGCCCAGCAAGTATATTCTTTTGGGGATTTTTAGTATATATAAGGCTACGTGTACATGATATGCACACACACACATATACATGTTTGTGTTTTCAATTAATTTCATAGTAATCTAAGCTGATGTTTTTAGTAGCTAAATATTTGAACTAACATATCTTAGTTTATGTAACAATTTCTCTATTGTCTAGCATTTAATTTGTTTCCACAGTGTTTGTAGTTTAAGGATGCACAATTCTTCCCCTTTTAAAGATTAGTGTTTATTTTTCAGTTATGTGTATGTCTGTCTGTCTGTGTGTGGCTATGTGTACATATGTGCAGTACCTGTGGAGGCCAGAAGAGGGCAGTGGATCACCTGGAGCTGGAGTTATAGGAAGTTGTCAGCTACCTTAGATGGGTGCTGGCAACCAACTCAAGTCTGCTACAAAAACAGCAAACACTTAGCTACTGAGGAATTGCTCCAGCCCCTTTGTTTTCTCTTCTTACCCTTAGGGAAATGAAGTGGCATGCAGCATAGCATTTTGTATCCAATTCTTCTATTCGAGGACTCAGCAATTGGAAGGGTCTATGTGGATGAGAATGAGAATGGCTTTCTTTAGTCTGGGGGATTTTATTACCTGTGGCCTCACAGGAGACTTGCCCTCCTTGCATTTTCTTCAATAAGATATATGACTTAGTGTGGGGAGGAGAGATGAATTATTCCACATCTTTAAAGGAAGCAGTATGTGAAGCTTTCCTGTCTCCATACCATTGTACCAGCTGCAGTGATTAGCCATTGCTGTAACACATAAAAATGGAAACTCCTTTGGGGCTTGCTTCTTTCCATTTTCTTTCTTTCTCCTTCCCCTCCTTGTTTACTTTCACCATCTGACTGGTATTTGCAGGAACTTTGTTTTCCAGAACCACAGAATACAAGCCATGCTTCAAAATTTTATGCTAAAAGCCGTGTGTGGTGATATTCATGCTTGTAATTCCATCACTCAGGAGGCAGAGGCAGGAGGACCACAAATTCCACAACAAACTGACATACAAATGAGACCTACCCCATCTTCCCCCCACCTCCAAAATGTTCAACAGTGGGTGTGGTGGTGTGTATCTGTCCTCAGCACCGGGGAAGTCTCTACAGGAAGGCTGCTGTGAGTATGAGTCCAGCCTCAGCTATAGAGTGAGTTCCAGGCCAGCAGAGACTACAGAATGAGACCCAGTCACAAAGCAGACAAACAGCTTTAAGCTTTAGATATTACCAAGATGAGTAACTAAAAGTACGAGGACCTGGTCTGGAGAACCATCTCAAAGCCTTGCTCATTTTATAAGTTTTATTAATGGACAACCTTATGTAAAGGATTTTTTTTTTCTTACCAAAGTATCCACTAAATGTCTGCGTGCATACTTGATAAAAGACGCTAGTTGAATATTTACGGTGGTCTCCCAAAGGCAAGTTTCTGTGAAACTTCTAAGATTCATAGCTGTGAAAAAGCATTAGGAGCGAATGTGTGCCGTACCCTCTCCCCTTATGTCACCTTATCAAATTCTAACTCTCCCTTGTGAGTTTATTGGGTAGACAGGGTAGATGGCTTGGTACTGTTGTAGAATGGGATTCAAGTAATATAGCCAAGTGTTCATGGGTGCTTGCTAAGTGTGAGATCTGGAACGTAGGGACTAGAAGATATCCGAAGTTTCATCCCCCCCCCACGCCCTCCTCCCGCAGGCACATTTTGCTTAACTTTCCCTTTCCTAATTGTGAGAAGATTCTAGTGTGGTTATTTTAGGAACCACATAAACCGTAGTTGAAGCAGAAGACCTCTGAGTAAATTCTGCTTATCCAGAAGAAGGAGAAGCGTCCATTTCAGGAAAGCCCAGCAGATTTGAAGACAGTTTTTCTGAGCTTTAACCAACTTCTAGCAGCTGTTAAAACTCCCCCTTAGTTGGAGATTCAGAGAGATTCAAAATAGGTTTGCTCATCTGACTGATGTTGACTGATGTAAGTTCACCTTACAAGGAAACTATTTTCTCTGAATTTCTATTTTGCCTTAAATTTTTGAATATTTATTAGCATTTATTTATTTTATAAGATATACATAACATAAACTTTCTGTTTTGGGTGCTGGGAAGATGGCTTATACAGGTGAAAGTGCTAAGCTTGCCTGACCCTGACGACCCCCAGATAAATTCCTAGAGCTCATGTAAAATAGCCAGATGTCATGCCAGCACTCCTATGTGGGATGATAGGTAGAGGCAGGAGAATGGCTTAGAAGCTGTCCATCTGGCTAGCCTGGGGTACTCATTACTCAGCAGAAACAAAAGAGACACTGCCTTACGAAGACGGGACAACTGAAAGTTGTTCATTAATTACCACATGTGCACTGTGGCACATATGGAACTCTCTCTCTCTCTGCTTACAAGTGTGAAGCTCAGTGTCATTAAGCATGTTCACATTGTGGTCACCACTGCCATCCATCCATCTCCAGAAACTTTCATCTTTCCTAAGGCAACTGTCTTCCTGGCTGCTGTAATTCTACTTAGGGTCTCCGTGAACTTATTTCCACATAGCTAATATAGATGTGATCTTATCGGGAATTCACTTACTCTTTCGTGACTGGCTTATTTCATTCATCAGATTACCTCTAAAGTTCATCCATCTGCAGCGTGTGTCAGACTTTGCTTTTTAATTGCTTTAAACTATATAATAATAATGTTACTTGAAAATGCAGGCACTTAACTACATACATGCTTTTGCTTTTGAGCTCATTGACAAGCGTAAACCTGAGGTGAATTCACAAATTAAGCATAAATTAAGCAGCTGAAGTTCAAATCAACAGAGGCATGATGGTACTTCAGAGATGAAGTTGTTGCTTGGCTCTGAGCTGTGTGCTTGGTGAAGTCTTTTGTGTATAATTGGCTCTCCCATTTTTCTTCTGTGTTCAAACCACACGGAGAATCTATCTTTCATACAGTTCTTATAGAGTCTTTTTAGCATGGTGCAAAGGATTAAAAAAGATTCCAAATGCAGATTGGATATTTGATATTGTGTGGACTTCAGACATTGTCAGTGTGTGATTGTGAGCCCTTCTTCGTTGTAAGAACTCACATAGAGACTGATAGTCCAACCAAGGACTATGCATGGAGATAACCTAGAACCCTTGCACAGATGTAGCCCAGGGCAGCTCAGTCTCCAAGTGGGTTCCCTAGTAAGGGGAACAGGGGCTGTCACTGACATGAACTCAGAGGCTGGCTCTTTGATCACCTCCCCCTGTCGGGGGAGCACGGGAGCACGCTTACCAGGCCACAGAGGAAGGCAATGCAGTCAGTCCTAATGAGACCTGATAAACTAGAATCAGATGGAAGGGGAGCAGGACCTCCCCTATCAGTGGACTTGGGGAGGGTCATGGGAGGAGATGAGGGAGGAAGGATGGCATTGGGAAGGGATATGAAAGGGGGCTACAGCTGGCATACAAAATGAATAAAGTATAATTAATAAAAATTAATTAATTAAAAAAGAAGAAAAAACCCCTTTATTTCCAGAAATAATCAGTGGGCTAGCTTTGGACTTTAGGCCATAATTTACCAACACCCATCTTTGACTGATAAATCTTCCATTGCTTTATATATTTTACATCTTACTGCTGCAAATCTCATTTAAATATCTCCAAAAACAAATGGAACTCGTATCATATATTTCATTACCTCTAACCCCCTACTGGCAAGTGATAGGCATATAAAACAATAATGTCTAGAGAAACAATAGGAAGCGAAGAGCGGGTAAGCAAATGTTGAACGAAGTATCTTGCACTGCAACTGAACTCCTGTTTTTGTCATTTTAATTTGCCCATTGGTAGTATAGACTATCATACGTAACGCTAGCAACAATTCAGTTCACAAAGTGTTTTTCCTCGTCAGTTTTCTTGCTGGAATTTTTTCTTTCAGTTTTCTGGCTACTTAACAAGATGGACACATTCCACAAGCAACTTACTCTCAGAAGGAAGAATTGGGGTTTTCTGCAGACAGAAGAACACCCACTGGGACACGATGCATGCCCCTCCCTGACCCCTGACCTCTGCCCCCTGCCCCATCACAGAAACATGAAAAGAGAGGCCTTTGCATGGGAAAGACGGAAGTGTTCTGAACAGGGGAAGGAAATCTATCACCACTGCTCCCCATACAAGCAGACATGAAACAATTGTTACCAAAATAAAATTATCTTCTGAGTGGGTTAATGGCAGTTTGCATTGTTCCAAATCAATAACTGCGACACGGGCCAGAAAGCAGTCACCTTCTGAAAGAAGCTATAGCATCGTCATTCCCCACCAGAAGAAAATTACACACACACGCACACACCTTCATCATATTTAAGTCAGTCTCCAAGAAGGAGCTAAAAACCAAGCTCTTTCAGAATGAAATTCTAGTGGGTCCCAGAAAGCCCATGACTTCGCTTCCTGTCAGGAGACTTTTAATGGCAGTTAAAGGCTCCTCCACATTTTGTTTTCTTACCTCAGATGATGGCAAAAGCAGCTAACCACAAGCAGCCCAGACAATGCAGGTCCATTGTTATCCAAGTCACCCTGGCACCCACTTACACAGTCAAAGAACTATGAAAGTCTATCATGGGAAAGATCATTCTTTTACTCCCCCAACTCTTCCTCCTCCAAGAATCTACCTGTCCTTTTTTTCAGTTAAGTATTTGGTCTCTGTGGTGGAGAGATGGCTCAGTTATTAGGAGAACTGGTTGCCCTTCCACAGGACCTGAGTCTGATTCTTGGCACCCACATGCAGCTCACAACTAAATAATGATTTCTTTTGAAAATAGCTTTTTGTTATCTGCTGTCATGTATCTACATAAGGTGTTGCTATCACTTTGATAGTGTGTTGGAAGACCCTGCGCTTAAGGTTGTAGTCCATCATGTCCAGATGGCTCTCTGATGTCTGCACAAAATGGAGGTCTCCCTTTCTCAGGGAGACTTCCTCTTCTCTGCCTGGACTTAATCTGGAAAGTGTCTCAGATGTCTGACCTTGCTTGGAGGATGACCCTGCCAATGGCAGCTCAATGTCCAAGTTAGTTCTTTAGTAATGGGAACAGGAGCTGTCACTGACATGAACTCAGTGGCTGGCTCTCTGATCACCTCTCCCTGAGGGGGGAACAGCCTTGCCAGGCCACAGAGGAAGACAATGCAGCCAGCCTTAATGAGACCTGGTAAGCTAGGGTCAGAGGGAAGGGAGGAGGACCTCCCCTATCAGTGTACTGGGGGAAGGGCATAGGAGAAGAAGAGGGAGGGAGGAAGGGTGGGATTGGGAGGAGATGAGGGAGGGGGCTACAGCTGGGAAACAAAGTGAATAAACTGTAATTAATAAAAATAAAATTAAATTAAAAAAAAAGAACTCACACAACGCATGCATGTGTTTGTTCTTTGTCCTCTTTTCTCTCTGACCTGGCGAAAACATCCCCCAAGAGTCTTCTTAAAAGTCATATTTCCCTTTTTTGGAGAAATAGTTTTATCATTTCCATATGTGTCTCTTCATAACAGTTGTGTGGTTTTGCTTGGTTCTAGTTTGATAACTGCAGCTGAAACTGCAGAGACTTGAGACTCGCCTGTGGTGTCTAGGTTGGGAATTCATTTGTTCTTTTCCTTCTCCTGTCTGGGTATGCTGCAGTATGTTTGTCCTGCCTCCAGCTGATCCACACATCGCTTCTAGCATTTAGCATTTTCTTATCACCATTCTTACAAATGTCTCTGGTACACATGTAAAATACTTGTGAAAGTGATAGTAAGGACTGAATGCTGAGTTTCAAGTTGCTGGATTTCCAAAGTGTGTGCAACAACCATTGGTTCTTAAGTAATGATTGAGATAAAACATGGATGAAGAAGACAGAGGATAAAATATATGACTATTCAGTTTTAAAAGACAATGCCTAATTGATCTTCAAATGGTGTGTTTCCCAAGTGTAAACATTTCTGTTGCTCACGTTCTCAACAATACTTGCTCTCTTGGATATATTATGATGTTGTCTAAGCTGCCTTGTCAGAGACCTCCCAGGATGGTTTATCCTTCTCTTTCTTTCTCAAGCTACTGCTGATCACAAGAAAGTTCAGGGTGACCAAACGGCTGTGTTCTGCAAGGTCACTGGAATCAGGCTCCTTCTGTGTTATTGGCATAGTTGGTTGTGGCTCCACAGGACCACTGCACCTTCCATCCCATGGCAGTGTACCTTTGTTAAGGAAGCTGCTTGAATCACTGTTGGCTAGAATACCATGGCAAGAACACCCCATGGCCAGAATGGAGTCATAGTCTCAAATGCAGCTGCACAAGTCTACAGAAAAGTCATCATCTCCAGGATAGTGGGGAGGTGGCTCAGTGGTTAAGAAGAGTGCTTGCTGCTCTTTCAGAGGCTCTTTGGTTCCAGCACCAACATTGAATGGTTTCCACCACTTTTATTTCCAGTTCTCAGGGATCTTATTGCCTCTTCTGACCCCGGCAGGCACCCCTCTGTGGGCACACACACATAATAAAAATGAAATTAAACAAGGAAAGTAATCTCCAGCTGAGCAACCATGTGCCAACAAAACCTGATGGTGGGGGAGTGCTTTTTTCTGTTGCCATAATAAATTACTGTAAACTCAGTGGCTTAAACAACACCGATTTATTCCATATTCTAGAGTTCGGAAATCAGAGGTAGGGATGATACTCTTTCTTCGTTTTTCCAGCTTCAAGGGGCCACCTCCTCACAGAACTCTGCCTTCTGCTTCTTTTGTCAAGTCTCCTTTGCTGGCTCTTCTGCTTCCCTCTTTCATCTTTTCAAGTCCTCCTTGATTATACATGTCCCATTCAGCTAGTCAATTCTATTCCCCCATCTCAAGATCTGAAATTTAACATGTCTGCAAAGTCCGTTTTGCAGCATTGAGTAACATATGTGCAGGTACTGGGATTTTTGGTGTGGCAGTGGTCATTGTTCTGTACACCACTGGGAGAGCAAAGAGTTCTATTTCTTAAAAGAGGAAGGGGGACACGGGGGTGGAGATGATTATCAGTTTCTGCCGTGTCCTATGACCACATTTTTTGTGAGTCTCATGGCCGTACATATATTTTAAAACATTGACGTTGTCACAGCTGGCCAACTTATTGAGGCTAGGGTTTTGTTTTCCAGTAGTTTGTGATTCATAGAGTTGAAATGTCCTAATATTACCCCAAACAAACCACATTTCTGAGGTCTACATCCTTTCTCACTGGTGACCAAAAAGTCTTAACTTTTTTTTTTTGCCACATTGCATTTGTGAAGGGCATTTCGAATTCCTGATTGATTCCTGTTTTCTTGAGAGCTAAGGAGCCACTACCATCACAACGATTAAATGCTATGTGTGTGTGTAAGACCTTGGAAACTTATTTACTGCTCAGATATGCTAGAAATAAGCAAGGTATGGAGGGGAAGATGGCTCAGTCAGTAAAGAGCTTGCTTTGCAAGCATGATGACCTGAGCTTGCACCACAAGACTCCACATACAACCAAATGCAGTCAGTACCACATCACTGTCATCCCAGAGCTCCTATGGTGAGATGGAAGGTGGCGACAGCAGAGTCCACCAAAGCTCATGGTTCAGCTAGCCTGGCAAATGCACCTGTCAAATGAGGTAGAAGTTATGTGCACCTACATTGGGTGCAGCTACACACACACACATACACACCCCTCATATTACCATAATGAGGCCAAAGCTCTCCTGTGTGCTGTAACCCTTTATCAGACATTCTGTGCACATTTCCTAATGCCTTGTTGGTCTTCCGTTTGTATGTTCATCTGTTTTGGATTGGGGGTCAGGGAGATACGCAGATTTTTTTTTTTTATTTTTTATTTTTGCGTGTGCTATGGACTGGAATGTTTGTGCGGTCCCAGATTCACTCATCAGTTGATGTCCTAGTCTGTAATGTGGTTTTATTAGGAGATGGTGCCTTGTGTGTGTGTGTGGGGGATTTAATTAAAGGTTTGTTCATATTCCCGAGACAGCCTGATTTAAGAATATTTATTTATTTATTTTTGTCTTCTGTGGTTGCTTCCTTCTGGCAGCAAAGAGCCGAGTGGGTCTTAGTCACATTCACATGCACTGGTTTTTTTTTATACATGTTTGGGCAGACTCTCGGTGGCAATGACTTCTGGAGTCTCTAGTTACCATCAAAGCTCGTTTGTCTTTTTCTGGCTGTAGCAGCATCGTTTGTCCTTTTCTGGCTGTAGCAGCACCTACCCACAGCTTCCCTGGGCTCTTCCCTCTTTGCCTGTTGGATTCCTCCTCATTGTCTTGGGCTCTGTCTGGGGAAATCTTGACTTTCAGCCTACAGCTGACAATTCTTGCTTAGGAGGTGGGAGAGTGATAACAGCAAGTCATACATGTCCATGTCAATAGTTATGAACGGGAAGAAATCACCAGTTGGGGAAGAGCGATTTATTTCTGAGGGGGGCTCAGGAAGCCTCTTATTTATCTTTTTTTTTAAAAAAATTGGATTCCTGGAAAATAAAAGAATATGGGCTTCATTTGTAGTCATTCCTAATTCTGCTTCCTCTTACTCTCCCTACCTTGATTCGGATGCTTCCTGGAGCATACAAGAAGGGTCAGTGCTTGAGGGGAAGACACATGTTGGTTGATAAAACCAAGAATTTTAAGGAGTCCAATGTACATACTCTGTGAACACTGGCCTACCCTCCAGTTGTCAGGCTATGATCACAGCCTTCAGAGTCACTTAAGTGGACCTGTATCTGGCACGGTGTGATACCTGTAATAGATGGCAAAAGAAAAATAGATGTTGAATGAGAGGAAACAACATGAGTCTAAAAGCAGAGTATCATTTCCCCAAACCGGGATCGACATCATTTAATAGCATGCCTTATTGGCTTCCATTGGCCTGAAATTGGCATGTGGTCAGGGGCAACTGAGAAAGACATCATTGCTTGGAGTCTTCTCTAAGGTTGGCCATGTTGTAAGGCATATTTACATATTTGGAAGTCATTTTCTTTCAAATTACCTGAAAAAAGTAGGCTTGGGAGAATTTTTACATTGTGATAGAATTTCTGCCTAGACTGCTTGCCTCATATGCATAGAAACCTTCTCCTGGCCCTTGATTAGTCCTTAACAGAAGTTCCATTGGCATTAAAGTTGCCAAGGCATGACACGTTTGTAACCAGTCTCTTGCAAAGTTTGTACTTTGTTGTTGGGCAAGCTGGCCAGCTTACTTGCTTTGGGGCTCCTCCTAGGTCTCTCCACCATGGCTCTGCCACAGAAGGAAGACTCTACGTTATCATTTTTAGTTGTGGTCAGCTTTTAGGGTTTCCGCACTTCCTCCCGGGTCTGCGATGGAGCACATTCGTGTGCCCTAGACTGTGCAGAGTCGATCTGAGATATGGGAGCCCACGTGCTAATTTCTACATGGCTCTCATCCTGTATTTTAGGGAAGTGTTGCTGGCTGGCCCCAAAGGAGGGGCTGTTTTTCTAATTTCCTTCACTGGCTGGGCTCAGTCCTGAGACAGATGCCGCTGTTGACAGCAGAGACATCTCTTTCACCTAGGGAGTAGTTGCTTAGAAAAAATGCCCTCCTGTTAAAAACACAGTCTTTCATATTCTAAAGTGGTGGTGGAAACTGCCTCACATTCAAACTGTCTCTAATGGTAGAGTGCAGTATAATGGTAGGTCTCTGTGGAAGCTTCCTGGATTGTTTTAGGTGTTGGCAATCTGCTTTGGCTTCTATGTGTGTCCACTCATTTGGCGACCATCTCATGTGTCACAGGCAGAAACATCTTTGGATGTTCTTAGACTTTGGAGAATGGTAGCAGCCATATGGCTGCTTCCTAGGCAACTGAGACTTGCTGAAAATAGAGTGTAAGTGGCCCCACTGTCCCGGCATTGGAAATCATTACTTCCTATTTTTAGGTTAGCCTTTGTTAGCCCTAACTCCTTTCAAGTAAGTACAGGCAGTAGGAATCAATGAGCAAGACCTTGGTCAGGTGAGCAGTGTTAGAGTTTGAACTTTCCCTCTCAGCTACTTGGAAAGAGTTTAGGAGACCTAAACCTATTATGTGCTGAGCTCCACATTACCTTCCTTCCAGCACCACCTGCTATTTAAGGAGGGTTCTGTCTCACTGTGGCTTTAGGTTACTCACCACAAAAAAAAAATAAATATGTTGAAAAGAGTTAATTCTGGCTCTTTGTGAGCTCATGGCACTAGCTAAACCAATAGCAAAAAGAACAGTCTGGGAAAAAAAAAAAACATTGGGGTTAATGAAGAGCAATGCTGAGACTTGGACCCAGACACTACAAGCTTCAGTGGGTCTCAAAAGGAAATTGGTGTCATCATCCTCAGTTGCAAAGCGTTGCATTAAACGATAAGGAAGAGGAGGCTTACCTTCCATTGCTCATTTCCTAAGTAATAATCTCATTTTACTATCCCCGTTCTTGCCCACCTTCAGTTACAGAAATAACTCTGAGTGGGTTTTCTTTTTAAAGATCTGTGTCAAACAGATACCTCATAAAATGGCACAAGCAAAGTGTTCTATTTAGAACTTGCCCTGTGACATAAACCCATGTGTGTTTTTAGTTATTGGACCCTGTTTTGTTTTTGGCATTAAGTGCTAGGGGAATGGGGACTGGTAGCAGCGACGGGTGTGGAGTTAGGTTTTTAGATGAGACATGAAAATGCTGTGGATTTTGCATTGATATATTTACTTAAGTTAAACTTTTTCAAAGTTGCTCATTCATTGGATCCTAAATATGCTGCTATGACATTTAATAACCAGGTTTATGTGTTTCCTGTTGCTGCCTGTCTTAGTCACTTTTCTACTGCTGTGATAAGACACCATGACCAAGGCAACTTGCAGAAGAAAGAGTTTATTTGGGGGTTATGGTTTCAGAGGAGGTGAGTCCATGATGGCAGAGCAAAGGCATGCTGTCAAGAACAGCTGAGAGCTTACACCGTAACCCGTAAGCATAAGACAGAGAGAGACAGAGACAGAGAGACAGACAGACTTTGAAATCTCAAAGCCGGTCCTCAATGACACACCTCCAATAAGGCCACACTTCCCAATCCTTCTCAAAACAGTTCCACCAACTAGGGACCAAACATTCAAATCTATATGCCTATGGGGGCTTTTCTCATTCAAACTCCCACACTGCCCTAAAAGCAACACAAGGATATTGTCTCCCAGTTTTACATGGGTGCCATGTGTTTAGTATCAAGGTGTTGTGAAAAAAATCGTGTTTTTTTCACAGCTGCAGGAGGCTGCCCATATTTTTGGCTCAGGTTTCCTTTCTAAGTCTTCAAAGAAGGTGAATTCTGCTAGCATCTCACTATTCTGACCTCTTTCGATGTTTCTTCCATAGTGTTAGATTCACCTGGAGAATCTAGGTGAATTTTCCTGTTTGAATGCCAACTGAGTAGCAACCACGGTTGCCACTTGCTGGCTATTCACAGATCTTTGGAATTCCGATGTGGGCACTATTGGGGGATGCATTGTTCTGGATCATTTACTAGGGACTTTGTGTCTCTAGATGTTCACATCACGTAGGGCCAAGGGGGCAGTGCTGTTGGAAGCAGCTCACAGTGGAGGACAGCCTCCATCTTTGCGACGCTGCAGGAAGTTCCGAAGGTAGAATTCTCGGAGCAGGCCTCATGCAAAGCTACCCTCCTGCTGGAGCTTTGTGGTGGGACAGTGTTACAGGGGAGCATGTAGTGAAGATGAGGAGTCACAGCTTGCGTGCGCAGCCAGTGAGTGAGGAGGAAGCAGGAAGATGAAGACAGGAAATGGCAGTCGGTCCCTTGGGAGAAAGAAAATAGAAGATGGGGTTGACTACATTTGATCAGAAGAAAAGAAAAAGAAGTTTTTTTTTTTTGTTGTTGTTGTTGTTTGTTTTTTTTTCCCTATTCTTTGGGGTTGGTTCCTCTCTTGATGTAATGCAGAGACTCTAGACGGAATAAATTTGGTCTCTGTTTAGATTACGGGTTGTGCTTTAGCCACTAGAACACAAAGGCTTCAGTGTGACCTCTGTGTCTTGGGATGGGGGGTTGGGAGAGCAGCAGCCCATGTAATCATGTCCCAGGAGAGCTCTGCTCTGGGGGGATGCACAGAGCCTTGGCCGTTTTCTCAGAATCCTGGGGTATAATCTGCTGTGAACTGACCTATGCTGGTTTGTGTTTTGAAGAACTGTCAAGCTCTTATAGGACGCAGTAGATGGGAACTTTGAGGCTCATGCCCAACAGTCCTGTGATCAGAGGATATTACAGCCGCTCCTGACTCTTGTTAGTCAGAAGGCACGGGGAGAGCCTTGTAGCTTGCGCTGCAAGCTGTGCTAAGTCCCCTGTAGAAGAGATTGTTGTGTGACTGTGGCAGAATTCAGCTAATCCTCAAAAGGAGGCCAGCGCTTTCATTTCATAGCCAAACATGGGCCCTGACATAGCACTGGGTCCACTTTCTGAAAGGGGCAGAGTGCTAATCTTTCTACATTCTTCTCTGTGGTTCTTACAAGAATCAGGATGACAGCACAGCATTATCACCAGTTTGTGGGTCACAAGGCCATTGCTCATGTTGATGGTTATGGTTTATCAACTGCAGTCAGTAGATCCTGAGTAGTATTTCCTGCTGGCCCACCATTCATGTGAGGTGTGTTTGTTTCTGATTCGAGTACTACAGGTGGTCCTGCAGAGACTGATGTACCAAGCAAGGACTATGCACGGAGAGGACCTAGACCCCCCTGCTCAGATCAAGCTGATAGGCAACTCATTCTCCATGTAGGTGCCCAAGTAAGAAGAGCAGGGGCTGCCTCTATCATGAACTCAGTTGCCTGCTCTTTGATCAATTGCCCCTGGCAATGTGGCCTTGCCAGACCACAAAGAAAGAGGATCCAGGCAGTCTGGATGATACTTGACAAGCTATGGGCAGATGGCAGTGGAGGAGAACTCCTCCCTTTTAGTGGACTAGGGGAAAGGGATGGGGGGAAAAAGGGAAGGAGGGTGGGACTGGGAGGAGTTGAGGGAGGGGGCTTCAATTGGGATATATAATAAATAAATTATAAAAAATTAAAATTTGCATCCCCTTGATCTCCTTTAGTTGTCTTATTGCTCTATCTAAGACTTCAAGTACTAGGTTGAAGAGATACGGAGAGAGTGGGCAGCTTTGCCTTGTCCCTGAGTTCAGCCGGATTGATTTCAATTTCTCTCTGTTTAGTTTGATATTGGCTATAGGCTTGTTGTATATTGTCTTTTCTGTGTTTAGGTATGTGACTTGTATCCCTGATCTCTCCAAAATTTTAAACATGAATAGGTGTTGAATTTTGTCAAATGCGATATACAGCAAGCCTATGGCCAACACCAAACTAAACAGAGAGAAACTTAAATCAATACCACTGAAATCAGGGACAAGGTAAGGCACAGGAGAACAGAACACCAACAGCAGAGGCTCTAAGATCAACAATCAAATAATGGGACCTCATGAAACTGAAAAGCTTCTGTAAAACAAGGGACACTGTCATCAGAACAAAGCGACAGCCTACAGACTGGGAAAGGATCTTCACCAATCCGATATCTGACAGAGGGCTAATATTCAGAATATATAAAGAACTCAAGAAGTTAAACAGAAACAAATTAAGTAATCCAATTAAAAAATGGGGTACAGAGCTAAACAGAATTCTCAATAGAGGAATATCGAATGGCAGAGAAACACTTAAGAAATGCTCAAAGTCCTTAGTCATCAGGGAAATGCAAATCAAAACCACCCTGAAATTTCACCTTAAACTCATCAGAATGGCTAATATCAAAAACTCAAGTGACAACACATGCTGGAGAGGGTGTGGAGAAAGGGGAACCCTCCTCCACTGCTGGTGGGAATGTAAACTTATACAACAACTTTGGAAATCGATCTGGTGTTTTCTCAGACAATTAGGAATAGTGCTTCCTCAAGATCCAGATATACCACTCCTAGGCATATATCCAAAATATGCTCAAGTATACAACAACTCAACTATGTTTGTAGCAGCTTTATTTGTAATAGCCAGAAGCTGGAAACAACCCAGATGTCTCTCAACAGAAGGAATGGATATAGGAATTGTAATATATTTACACAATGGAATACTACTCAACAGTTAAAAACAAGGAAATAATGAAATTTGCAGGCAAATGGTGGGAAAAGATCATCCTGTGTGAGGTATCCCAGAAGCAGAAAGACACACATGGTCTATACTCACTTATAAGCGAATATTAGACATACAGGATAAACATACTAAAATCTGTACACCTAAAGAAGCTAAGCACGAAGGAGGACCCTGGGTAAGATGATCAATCCTCACTCAGAAAGGCTAATGGGATGAACATCGGAAGAGGGAGAAAACAGGGAACAGGACAGGAGCCTACCACAGAGGGCCTCTGAAAGACTGCCCAGCAGGGTATCAAAGCAGATGCTGAGGCTCATAGCCAAACTTTGGGTAGAGTGCAGGGAATCTTATGAAAGAAGGGGTAGATAGAAAGACCTGGAGAAGACAGGAGCTCCACAAGGAGAGCAACAGAACCAAGAAATCTGGACCCAAGGGTCTTTTCTGAGACTGATAGTCCAACCAAGGACCATGCATGGAGGTAACCTAGAACCCCTGCACAGATGTAGCCCATGACAGCTTAGTATCCAAGTGGGTTCCCTAGTAATTGTAACAGGGGCTGTCTCTGACATAATCTGATTGGCCTGCTCTTTGACCTCCTCCCACCCCCAAGGGAGGAGCAGCCTTACCAGGCCACAGAGGAAGACAATGTAGCCAGTCCTGATGAGACCTGATAGAGTAGGGTTAGATGGAAGGGGAGGAGGACCACCCCTAACAGTGGACTTGGAGAGGGGCATGGGAGGAGATGAGGGAGGGAAGGTAGGTTTGGGAGGGAATGAGGGCGGGGCCTCGAGGTGGGATACAAAGTGAATAAACTGTAATTAATATAAATATAAAAAGAAAGCTAATGAATAGATCAGAGTGTATTTCACTGCTTGATTATGAAAGCATGAGTTGATTCTTAACACTTTATTTAGAGAGGCTGGAGAGATGGCTAAGCAGTTAAGAGCACTGGCTGCTCTTCCAGAGGACTTGGGTTCAACTCCCAGCACCCACATGGCAGCTCTGACCTGTCTGTAACTCCAGTTCCAGTGAGTCTGATACCCTCACACAGACATGTAGGCAAAACACCAATGAACATAACGCAAACATAAAGTAAAAAAAAAAAAAAAAAAAACAAACTTTATTTTGAACAGACTTCAGTCTTACGGAAAAGACACAAAAGTGATACTGAGTTCTCACATAGCACTGGGTGACAGTTTTCCCTCCAGTTGGCTAACATGTTTCATAATCATATTACTGTTGTTAGAACTGGGAAACCAACATTGGCATAATACTATTTACTATATTGAATGTATTATATAATAGCATCAGTTTTTGTGACTAAGGTCCTTCTGTTAAAAATTATTGTTCTAATATCCTGTCCAGAATCCGACATTTCATTTAGTTGTTATCCTACCCTGGGCTCCCACTGTCTGATGATTCCTCCATCTTTCAAGACTTGATATTTCTGAAGCATATTGATTATTTTGGTCATCTGTTCTAAAATTGTGTTTTATCATTACTGGACTGATGTTACTCTTACAAAATCTTATTTTATATTTTGAGACAGGATTTCTCTGTGTAACCTTGGCTCTCCTGGACTTACTTTGTAGACTAGGCTGACTTTGAAGTAGACCTGCCTGCTTCTGCCTCCCCAAGTGCTGGGATTACAGACATTCTCCACCATGCCCAACATCTTATCTTACTTTTAAGGTGAATATAGTTACACTAATTTTTCTGTTCTCTTCCCTCCCTTCAAACCTACCATGTATACCTTTCCTGCTCTCCTTCAACTGAAAGGTTACTGAGTAACTTTTAATGATTTTGAAATGAAGAGTTTGGTGGCATCAAGTGCGTTCCCATGTATGCTGCTACTATTCCCAGAACATTTTCAGCACTCTCATACATTTGATTTCATCTATTCTATCCTCAAGTAGTAGTTATTCTTTAAATAACCCCTCTTCTGGCCTCTTGTCCCTGTTATTCTACTTTCTGTTTCTATGATTTTTGCCTAGTCTATGCTCTTCATGTAGGGAGAATCATAGTATTTACTGTTTTGTGTCTTGCTTCTTTAACTTATCTTTCAAGGATCATCCATTTGATAATGTGTTTCAGGAATTCTTTTCCCCTCTCTGGTATCAGGGATTGAACTCACAGCCTAACATATGTGCTCAACTACTGAGCAACACTGCCCCAAGCCATTTCTTTTTTCTTTTCTTTCTGAAACAGGGTATTTGCTAAGTTGTCCATGCTGGCCTTGTCCTGTCTCCATCTCTGGAGTAGCTAGGTCATATGTGCCACCAATGACTCAAGATGTTCTGAAGCCAAATCATGGTCCATTGGGGGGGGGATAGAGGACATGTTGTTTATCTTCTCATCTCTTGACAAGGAGGAATTGTATTGTTTCCCTTTCTGGCTCTTGGGAATCATACTTGACCTTGTACTTATGCCACTGGGTCGTGTTTTCAAAAAGAATTTGGAGAAGCTATGCAAGACATTTTGAGAAGATAGGAAAAGGGAACATTCAGTTGTCCCACCATTGACCAAGGCTTCCAAAAGAAGACATGGAGGTGGTAGTATGGTGAAAGGCAGCTGTGTGAAGGATTTGGGTCAAGTGTTAACTGTTGAGATGCCGGGAAAAGAGGGATCCCAAACTGTCGGGATTGTTCAAAGCCACTGTCTCTAGAAGAAGGTGTAGAAGACAAGAAGCAAGCCTACTTGTCAAAGTCAGAGGGTAGGTAGGTATGGTTTGAATAGGAATGGCTCCCGTAGATCCATGTGTTTGAATGTTTGTCCATAGGAAGTGGCAGTCTTAGAACGTGTGGCCTTGTGAGAGTAGGTGATGCTTTGTTGGAGGAAGTATATCTCTGTAGGGGCTTTGAGGTCTGCAACCCCCAGAGCCAAGAGAGAACAGCTGGGTTGGAAATTAAGGTACTTAATATCTCTTCCCAGTGTTTCACATATTTGTGACTGCATTTCCTAACAAGAAATTATATATATATATATATGTATAAATATATATATATAAATACACACACACACACACACACTGTATTGCCTGTAATACTTAGTGTGCTCAAGGTAGAGGCAAGAAGATTGTGAGTTCAAGGCCAGTATGTGGTATAGAGTGAAACCATCTTTTTAAAAAGACATATTTTCATTTCAACCTGGTATACACACAGTGCTCTTAATCATTTATGCTTGAAATTGGTGATTTCCACAAGCATTTGATGCATATCTAATATTTTCTATTTCTTTCTCTTCCATTAAGAAAAACACTGTTTCTTGTTACTTTGCTCAGCCTTAGCCTGAAAGCAGTTTTGGGTGCTGGGAACGGAACCCTGAGGGAAGAGGGAGGAGTGAGGAGGGATGAGGCAGGAGATTTCAGAGAGGAGAGATGTGAGAAGAGGGAGGAGGGAGGAGAGATGAGGGAGGAGGGTTGAGGGAGGAGGGTTGAGGGAGGAGAGAGGAGGGAGGAGATATAACAGAAGAAGAATGAGGGAAAAGAGATGAGGGAGTAAAGATGAGAGAGGAAAGATGAGGGAGGAGGGAGGAGATATGTGGGAAGAGGGATATTGAAAATGGATGAGGTTGAGGGATGAGGGAGGGGATATGAGGGAGGATGGATGAGGGAGGAGAGATCAGGGAGGAGCCATAAAGGAGGAGGGATGAGGATGGAGTGTTGAGGAATGAGAGACGAGGAAAGAGGGACAAGGGTGAAGGGAGGAGGGAGGAGAGATGAGGGAGAAAATAGAAAGGATGAGGGAGGAGAGATGAGGGAACAGCCAGTGCTCTTAATCACTGAGCCATCTCTCCAGCCCTGCTCTTTTGTACTGTGTTTTTCCTGGTTCATGTTATTCATATGCTTCTGTTTGTTGCATGTTTGGGGAACTGCCACAAATCTATGTGGAATGTCATGACTGAACATAAAACAAATCACTGAGAACTTTTGATTTAGACTGGAATAAATTGTGGAGTAGAATTTACATGTGTAGAAAAAACCGTTTGTTTTTGGAAGCAAGGCCTGGATTTTCTTTTAGCTCTATGATTCCTTCCTTCCTTTTATTTTTAGTTTTTTGAGACAGGATTTCTCTGTGTAGCCCTGGCTGTCCTGGAACTCACTCTGTAGACCAGGCTGGCCTCAAACTCACAGAGATCCACTTGCCTCTGCCTCCCAGTACTGGGATTACAGGCATGTATATGACCACACCCAGCTGTCTTTTTGTTTATTATTTTGGCTTTTGGCTTTGTTTTGTTTCAGGCAGGGTGGTCTTACTCTGTAGAGTGGCCTAGAACTCACTATGTGGTACATGCTAGTCTTGAACTTATCCTGTTTCAGCCTGCCAGATGCTGGG
Organism: Meriones unguiculatus; assembly: GCF_030254825.1. Lineage (NCBI taxonomy): Eukaryota > Metazoa > Chordata > Mammalia > Rodentia > Muridae > Meriones > Meriones unguiculatus. The sequence continues at coordinate 141,112,388 of NC_083369.1, read as the reverse complement.
ATCAGAGGCATGTGCTATGCCATCCAGATGCTCTGATATTCATTCTTTCTTTACCTTTCTTTTCTTTCTTTTTTTACATCTTTGCTTTTGAGTATCTAGAAAGATATCTCCTTTAAAAAGAAAGAAATTTGCATTATCTATAAAAGTTTGGAAAAAGCTTGGTATTAGTATATAAAGAAGATGTCATTTTGTTATTAATAGGCATATTTTCCCTTGCACTTACAATTGTTAGAATTCAATTAGGAAATTAGACTTTTTTTCATGTAGTCCAAGCTGACCTCAAGCTTCCTGTGTAGCCAAGGCTGGATTGGGGGAGTAGAGCAGAAGTCATCTTCCATATTGACAAAAGAAGAAATATGCTGGAGAATGGTATTGTGCTCCTCCTTTCCCTCAGGGGTCATTGTCCACCAATGAACAGGGAGCAGAAGTGACAAGTGGGGTTCGGAAGGCCATGAGTATGAAGGGGACATCTGGGAGTCAGCTTCAGAGAGGCAGCTCATTTTATTGTTTTTAGGGGTGAGGTACATAAAGGTTCATAATACAGTACCTAATTATTATAATGGGATGGTGGGTGTGGGGGAGGGAGAGAGTGGGACTAGTCTGCTGAGTGCCTGCAGGAGGCTCTGTGCAGGGTCATCTTCCAAGCAAGGTCAGACATCTGTGCCTAGAGACACTTTCCAGATTAAGTCCAGGCAGAGAAGAGGAAGTCTCCCTGAGAAAGGGAGACCTCCATTTTGTGCAGACATCAGAGAGCCATCTGGACATGATGGACTACAACCTTAAGCGCAGGGTCTTCCAACACACTATCAAAGTGATAGCAACACCTTATGTAGATACATGACAGCAGATAACAAAAAGCTATTTTCAAAAGAAATCATTATTTAGTTGTGAGCTGCATGTGGGTGCCAAGAATCAGACTCAGGTCCTGTGGAAGGGCAACCAGTTCTCCTAATAACTGAGCCATCTCTCCACCACAGAGACCAAATACTTAACTGAAAAAAAAGGACAGGTAGATTCTTGGAGGAGGAAGAGTTGGGGGAGTAAAAGAATGATCTTTCTCATGATAGACTTTCATAGTTCTTTGACTGTGTAAGTGGGTGCCAGGGTGACTTGGATAACAATGGACCTGCATTGTCTGGGCTGCTTGTGGTTAGCTGCTTTTGCCATCATCTGAGGTAAGAAAACAAAATGTGGAGGAGCCTTTAACTGCCATTAAAAGTCTCCTGACAGGAAGCGAAGTCATGGGCTTTCTGGGACCCACTAGAATTTCATTCTGAAAGAGCTTGGTTTTTAGCTCCTTCTCGGAGACTGACTTAAATATGATGAAGGTGTGTGCGTGTGTGTGTAATTTTCTTCTGGTGGGGAATGACGATGCTATAGCTTCTTTCAGAAGGTGACTGCTTTCTGGCCCGTGTCGCAGTTATTGATTTGGAACAATGCAAACTGCCATTAACCCACTCAAAAGATAATTTTATTTTGGTAACAATTGTTTCATGTCTGCTTGTGTGGGGAGCAGTGGTGATAGATTTCCTTCCCCTGTTCAGAACACTTCCGTCTTTCCCATGCAAAGGCCTCTCTTTTCATGTTTCTGTGATGGGGCAGGGGGCAGAGGTCAGGGGTCAGGGAGGGGCATGTATCGTGTCCCAGTGGGTGTTCTGTCTGCAGAAAACCCCAATTCTTCCTTCTGAGAGTAAGTTGCTTGTGGAATGTGTCCATCTTGTTAAGTAGCCAGAAAACTGAAAGAAAAAAATCCAGCAAGAAAACTGACGAGGAAAAACGCTTTGTGAACTGAATTGTTGCTAGCGTTACGTATGATCGTCTATACTACCAATGGGCAAATTAAAATGACAAAAACAGGAGTTCAGTTGCAGTGCAAGATACTTCGTTCAACATTTGCTTACCCGCTCTTCGCTTCCTATTGTTTCTCTAGACATTATTGTTTTATATGCCTATCACTTGCCAGTAGGGGGTTAGAGGTAATGAAATATATGATACGAGTTCCATTTTTTTTGGAGATATTTAAATGAGATTTGCAGCAGTAAGATGTAAAATATATAAAGCAATGGAAGATTTATCAGTCAAAGATGGGTGTTGGTAAATTATGGCCTAAAGTCCAAAGCTAGCCCACTGATTATTTCTGGAAATAAAGGGATTTTTTCTTCTTTTTTAATTAATTAATTTTTATTAATTATACTTTATTCATTTTGTATGCCAGCTGTAGCCCCCTTTCCTATCCCTTCCCAATGCCATCCTTCCTCCCTCATCTCCTCCCATGACCCTCCCCAAGTCCACTGATAGGGGAGGTCCTGCTCCCCTTCCATCTGATTCTAGTCTATCAGGTCTCATTAGGACTGACTGCATTGCCTTCCTCTGTGGCCTGGTAAGCGTGCTCCCGTGCTCCCCCGACAGGGGGAGGTGATCAAAGAGCCAGCCTCTGAGTTCATGTCAGAGACAGCCCCTGTTCCCATTACTAGGCACCCCACTTGGAGACTGAGCTGCCCTGGGCTACATCTGTGCAGGGGTTCTAGGTTATCTCCATGCATAGTCCTTGGTTGGAGTATCAGTCTCAGAAAAGACCCCTGTGCCCAGATTTCTTGGTTTTGTTGTTCTCCTTATGGAGCACTTGTCCCCTCCATGTCTTTTATCTCCCCTTTCTTTCATAAGATTCCCTGCACTCTACCCAAAGTTTGGCTATGAGTCTCAGCATCTGCTTTAATAGCCTGCTGGGTAGAGTCTTTTAGAGGCCCTCTGTGGTAGCCACTGTCCTGTTCCCTGTTTTTTCCCTCTTCCAATGTCCATCCCATTTGCTTTTTTTATGAGGACTGATCATCTTACCCAGGGTCCTCCTTCGTGCTTAGCTTCTTTAGGTGTACAGATTTAATATATTTATCCTTATTATATGTCTAGTATCCACTTATAAGTGAGTACATACCATGTGTGTCTTTCTGCTTCTGGGATCCCTCACTCAGGATAATCTTTTCTAGTTCCCACCATTTGCCTGCAAATTTCATCATTTCCTTGTTTTTAATTGCTGAGTAGTGTACCATTGTGTAAATGTACCATGTTTTCTGTATCCATTCCTCTGTTGAGGGACATCTGGTTTGTTTCCAGATTCTGGCTATTACAAATAAAGCTGCTACAAAAATAGTTGAACAAATGTCCTTGTTGCATACTTGAGCATAATTTGGATATATGCCTAGTAGTGGTATAGCTTGATCTTGAGTTAGCACTATTCCTAATTGTCTGAGAAAGGACAGATTGATTTCCAAAGTGGTTGTACAAGTTTACATTCCCACCAGCAGTGGAGGAGGGTCCCCCTTTCTCCACATCCTCTCCAGCATGTGTTGTCACTTGAGGGTTTTTGGGTATGTGTGCGTGTGTGTGTGTGTTTGTTTCTTAGAGTTTATTTTTTCTTTTTCTCTTTTTTTATACTAAGTACAGTTTATTCACTTTGTATCCCAGCTGTAGCTCCCTCCCTCATTCCCTTCCAATCCCACCCTCCCTCCCCCATCTTCTCCCTGTCCCTCTCCAAGTCCACCGATAGGGGGGTTCTCTGCCCCTTCCATCTGACCCTAGCCTACCAGGTCTTATCAGGACTGGCTGCATTGCCTTCTTCTGTGGCCTGGCAAGGGTGCTCCCCCCCCACAGGGGGAGGTGATCAAAGAGCCAGCCACTGAGTTCATGTCGCAGAAATTCCCTGTTCCTGTTATTAGGGAATCCATTTCGATACTGAACTGCCGTGGGCTACATCTGTGCAGGGGCTCTACGTTTTATCTAGGAATGGTATTTGGTTGGAGTATCAGTCTCAGAAAAGACCCCTGGGCCCGATTTTTTTTTTTTTTGGTTCTGTAGCTCTCCTTGTGGAGATCCTGTCCCCTCCAGGTCTTACTATTTCCCCCTTCTTTCATAAGATTCCCTGCACTCTGCCCAAAGTTTGGTTATGAGTCTCAGCATCTGCTTTGATGTCAGTTTGAGTTTTTTATCTTAGCCATACTGATGGGTGTAAGGTGAAATCTCACTTTTGTTTTGATTTGCATTTACCTGATGACTGAGGACATTGAACATTTTTTTCTCTGCCATTTGACATTCCTCTTTTTGAGAATTCTCTGTTAAGCGCTGTATCCCATTTTTTAATTGGATTACCTGATTTGTTGCTGTTTAACTTCTTGAGTTCTTTATATAGTCTGGATATTCACCCTCTGTCAGATACAGGGTTGTTGAAGGTCCTTTCCAAGTCTGTAGGCTGTCCTTTTGTTCTGATGACAGTGTCCTTTGCTTCACAGAAGCTTTTTGGTTTCATGAGGTCAATTTAGAGCCTATGCTGTTGGTATTCTGTTCAGGAAGTAGTCTCCTGTGCCAATGAGTTCAAGGCTCTTCCCCACTTTTTCTTCTAACAGATTTAGTGTGTCTGGGTTTTTTTGTTGAGGTATTTGATCCATTTGGACTTTAGTTTTGTGCAGGGTGATAAATATGGATCTATTTGCATTTTTCTACACGTAGATAATCCAGTTAGACCAGCACCATTTGTTGGAGATGCTGTCTTTTTTTTCCATTGTATAGTTTTGGCTTCTTTGTAAAAAATCAAGCATCTGTAAGTAAGTGGATTTATTTCTGAGTCTTCTATTAGATTCCATTCATCTACCATTCTGTTTCTATGCCAGTATCATGAAGTTTTTATTACTATTGCTATGTAGTACAGCTTGAGGTCAGGGATGGAGATACCTCTATATGATCTGCTGCTGTACAAGATTGTTTTAGCAACTCTGTTTTAGTTGTTGTTATTGTTGTTTTTCCATATGAAATTGAGAATTGTTCTTTCAAGTTCTGTGTTGGTATTTTGATGGGAATTGCATTGAATCTGTAGATTGCTTTTGGCAGGATGGCCATTTTCACTATGTTAATCCTACTGATCCATGAGCATGGGAGATCTTTCCATCTTCTGATATCTTCAATTTCTTTCTTCAGAGACTTGAATTTTTTTTTTTCTCAAACAGGTCTTTCACTTGCTAGGTTAGAGTCACACCAAGGTACTTTATGTTATTAGTTGCTACTGTAAAGAGTATAGTCTCCCTAATTTCTTTCTCAGCCATTTTGGCTTCCATATACAGGAGGACTACTGATTTTTTTGAGATAATTTTGTATCCAGCTACTTTGCTGAAGGTATTCATCAGCTGAAGGAGTTCTCTGGTTGAATGTTTTATTGGAGCAGAGCCATGTTCATGTTTATGTTTATTGGTTATGGCTGATTATTGCTTTGACAGCAGAATTGAATAATTCAACAAGAACAGAGAGCTCACAAAGCCTAGAGTATTTACTGTCTAGCTTTTTTAGGGAAATAATTACCAACTCCTAGTCTAAAACAATAATTCTCAAGTATCACAAGTCATGGTATGGTAAGTAGCTCTGAACTAGCCAATCTCCAGTAAGTAAGTGAGCGAAAGGGATGATGGGTAGCTTAAGAATGTCTTTGAGGATGTTAAGGTGGAGAACATTTTTGCAATGTTAGAAAGGGAGCCCTCAAAGGAAGAGTGGAGGCAATCGATATCAAACTGGGGGCACACTATTATTTTTGAGTTCCAAAATTAAGACTGTGAACAACCTATGAACATTTGGTATCTTTCAAAGGCAATATTGTTGTGCATGATCAATACTTATTACAGTCTTATTATATTGTAGCATCTGGTATGGAACATTGCTCAGCTTTCTTGTTTCATATAATAGTAGTTTTAGATGTGTTGGAAGGAAAAGCTCTCACCCTCAGAATAGATTTAACCTCAAGATTCTTCAAAGGTTACAAGTGCTAGGAGACTTGTATGAATGATCCATTTCCCATTTTATTAGAACATCCGTATGCAGAGACCCACGAGAAGGGGATCCAGGACAGAGATGTATATAGATACAAGGAATTATGGGGAACAAAGAGAAGATTCCACTACTTACCTGTAGTCTTTGCATTGCCTCTTCCTTTGTTTAGGGCTTCTGTGTTGTCTGCCATTTTGTCTTGGTTTACAGAGCTTCTGAAACACATTTGCATAAAGTGTATTTCTACCATCTGGATCACCAGTTTTATGCAGCTGTCCATACATAATCCTTTTTTCTGCCACTCCTTGTTGTGACATCGCAGTGTGCACTCGTTCTATTGTCTTGGCACTTGTCACATATTTCGATTCCTTGTTCTTTCCTATGTGGACATCTTGGGTACACCCATGTAATGCTTATCATTTGTCCTGTTACGACGGGCTTCGAGCTGCAGTGAAGACAGGACACAGGGCCATTACCAAAGCTACTCTGTCTTTCTAATCAGTGGTGCTTCTTTTTTACCTTTTACCTCTCACCTACTTTTTCTTCTTTTGTAGACTAACAAACGCACATATATGGGCAGAGGGAGAGAGGGAAAGGGATGGAGGGATGGATATATATATATATATATATATATATATACACACATATATATACACATTTGATAATAGATAGATACAGATAGGTAGATTACAGTGAATACAAAGAAAAATTTGTAGTACATTTTGTACTAAAGTTTATTCCAGACTTTTCTCCTCAGCCATCTTTACTTTTCTTCCCACACTTAACTCTCTTAACAGGTGACCTTGATTCCTATGCAGAGAAGGTGTCAGTCCCCTGGTGGACCCTCATCTCCATGCATTTTTGCCACTGTTGTATCAGTGAACTCTTGATAGTCAGTGTCAGAGAAGGAAATATCTTCTCACCCTCTCCTTTCCTGACTTCGTCAACTCATATTCCTGCTGTTCAATGTGACACTCTGCCCCCGATAATTTCAATAAATTCTTACTAGATTAAACTACCATTCTGTCTAAGAAAAAAAAAATCAGCTAAAACGTGATAAGGATAACAGTTCAATTTGGCCTGGTTTCATATTTGACCCCACCGCCTGTATTCATGTATCTTTATGTGTGTGGCCTCAAGTATTGGGGAGTAGATATCTCTGGAAATCTTTATTAACTGAAAAATATATGAACAGAAAGAGATGTAAGAAAGCAGGCTTTGAAATCCAAACTGGCAGGTTCTTCTTTCCAACTAGGAACATCAGGAACCACCTAGAGTGTTCTTGAGTTGCCATTGTTGTCAAATAGAGAGGCCCTACCTGTAGCCATTTTCTGTTCTTGGATTTCAAGGGTTGAGACTTTCAAGATGATATGTTGGGAATGGCTTGGTTTTGCTCTATAGTGTCTGAGTTCTTGGCTGGAAAGGCTTGAAGATAGAGATGTCTGTTACATGTTAGACCATGCTAGGTGATTCTGCGTAATCTCCTCAGTGGAAGTAGGCTGCTTTTCAACATGAAACTTGTCTCAAGGTGTCTCAGCAAGTGAGTTGGAAATATCATCATATTGCCACAGAAGTCACACCGTCTTACTATCTTGCACTTGATGGTCAAAAGTGGTTCCAAGCATGATCCAGCATCAGTGATGAGTGTATTGATGGCTAGGTCTCTACTATAAAGTACTGGCGTCCCTGGAATTCACTGTATAAACAAGGCTGGCTTTGAACTCACAGAGATCCATCTCTGCCTCTTGGGATTCAGGACATGATCCACCATACCCAACAAAGATACCTATTTTAAAATTGTCTATGTAGACAATTGGCAGTGGACAGCCAAGTGGCAGTAGATACACCAAAAATTCCCTGGTGAGCACTACTACTTTGTGGTGAAGAGTTGGGAGAGAAAGAGAAGTATAACAATGGTCTATTAAGCAAGGAGGAACTGGAAACTCAAGGGTGGAGAGGAATAGCCTGGTTTGAATAGCCAGCTCTGCTATCTGAGGTCATAGTGAGGGCCTGTTCTGCTGCTGAAGTAGCAGGGGTCTGTGTAAATGTCCATAGCCCATGTTACCACCAAAGGCCCTGTGGACACGCTGGTCTGGGCTGCCCCCTGGGGCCATCTTGCTATCTGAGGGATACAGAACTGACCCCACCCCTCACCAGCTGCAGTACTCAGGAGAGCTCGCCCCATCCCTCACCTGGACTGTGCAGGAGAGCTGGCAGGCTGAACATCTCAGCTACCACCCAGGCCCAGACCCAGGGCTTTGAGTTGGCCCACCCGAACATCTACCCAATCTATGAACTGCTGGAGTGCATGGAGGAGCTGGTCCTGGAGAACCAATGCTGCAGGATTGCCATCACAGAGGGCAAGAACAGGATATCTGAGAAGTGTCCCAGCGAGGGTCCAGTATTGATAGTGTAGCAGAAGCTGGAGACATTGAACCATACGCCTGGGACTCATTGTAATGAGCATTAGCAAGTAAAGTTGTTTGGCCAAAAAGGTACACTGTGTGACACATGGTGATATACCTGTAGCTTTTACAGTGAGATTTTTGTTTGTTTGTTTCCTTTTAGAGTGAGGTTGCAAGGGTAGAGGGTCAATATGGAAGGATGGGGTGGTGAGTGGGATTGCGGTGCGTGATGTGAAATTCACAAAGAATAAAAAGTATAAAAAAATTGTGTTCTTGTCTGGGCCTGCATACACTCATGTGAGTCCAGATGCACACAGAGGTCAGGAGAAGGCTTCAGATATCCTGTACCTGGAGTTATAGGTACTTGTTAGCTACCATATAGGGGCTGTGAACTAATCTTGGGTCCTCCGCAAGACCAGCAAGTCATCTTAACTGCTGAGCCATTTCTGCAGGCTTACGTCCCATTCTTGAAGAACATGGGGGAGAGTTAACTGACACAAGGAGAATAAAGACATTTGGTACCTGTGTAGAGGAATATTTATGAAGTCCCCACTATATGCTTACTATCAGGACAGCACTGGATATAGAGGCAAAGATGGCAGATGTATGGTCATTGACACCCTTTACTTTGCCATCTAGTGGGGGACACAGGCAGTAATCAACTGCAACTGGATCTGAAATAAGGTTTGGAAATTTTTTTCTCCTTTTATGGAAAGGTGCTGGTGAGTAGATGGGTATGTACTTTGGGATTTTTAAAAATATATATATATTGTATATGTATATATATTGTTTAATATATAATATAATATAATATAATATAATATAATATAATATAATATAATATAATATAATATAATATAAATATGTATATTTAAGACAGGGTTTCTCTGTGTAACCCTGGATGTCCTGGAACTTGCTCTGTAAACCAGGTTGGCCTCAAACTCACAGATCTGCCTACCTCTTATTCACAAATGCTGGAATTAAAGGTGTGTGCCACTACCTCCGCCAGGTTTCCTGGGTGTATATATTGTCTTTAGTTAGTTTCCGCCAGTGAGGGATGAGGAGGAGTGATCTCCTTAGAGTTAACGTGGAGTCCCCTGTTGCTTCCTCTTTGGTGGTAGTTCTGTAGACCTGGAGGCTTGGATTGCTGATGGTGCTCCCAAATCACCCCAGACTCCAGATACACAAGGGTATGTGTGCTGGTCCTTTAGTTCAGATGCAGACTTATGTTCTTTCTGAAAAAGAGTGATAGCGGTGTGTAGATTCTCCCAGGGGTTCATCTCCTATTGTATATAAAGGCCTTTCCAGTCTACTATGGACCAGATTGTGAGGAGGGAGTGAGGAGAAGCATCTCTGCATTGGCACAGAGAACCCCCCCCCCCCCGGGAGTACAGAATAGACTGGCACTTCTCCAACTGTACTCTGGAACTTATTACAAGGCTACCTGGATTTCTTAGGTCTGGGGGAGGACAAGGGATGCTACTGGGTAGTCAAGGTAAATGGTACCAAGGAGGCCAAGATTTACATACACATGGAAGCTTGCTGTAGTTGCTGGGGGTTGCTTCCCAGGGAGTGGGACTCTTGGGACTCGCCTGATGACCTTTCAGCCTGTCAGCTTTCTATTACTGTAATGAACACCCAGTGCCAGATGAACTGATAGAGAAAAGGCTCGCTTTGGCTTATGATTTTGTGAGGTTACGTTCAGGTGGTCATGTTGCTTTTGGGAGTGTGGTGTGGCAGCACATCAAAGTATGGGGAAACAAAATCACTTGGCAGCTGCCAAGGGAAAAGATAGATGAGAGCCTCAGTTTCCTTCAACAGCATGCTCCTAATAATGCAAAACCTCTTACTAATCCCCATCCCTTAAAGGCCCCACTACCCCCTCCCCCAAGTAGTGCCACACTGGGACCATGCTTTTAACACATGGGCCTTGGGGCAAATTAGCAACCATATTTCTGTTGTGTTTCAGCATAGCTTCTAAGATAAGTTGTATTAAGAGCCATAACCATGAGTATGGTGGCTCATGCCTTTAAGACCAGCGCTCAGGAGGCAGAGCCAGGCGAATCTCTGTGAGTCCAAGGCCAGCCTTCTCTACCCCGTGAGTGCTGGGACAGTCATAGCGCTACAATGTGAAAGCCTGTCTCAATAACCAACCAACCAAACAAAAAAACATACCTATATAACACAAACTCTAGCTTTCCTTGAGTAACACATCACTGAAAGGGCCCAAACCCAGGATGTACAGAGTTGGCCTCGTCCAGAGTCTACACACTAGATGTAGCATAGAACATAGTTGACTGTACTTAATTTTTTAAAGACACGAGGACAATCAACTTATGATAGTTTTTATTTTTTATGTGTGTGTGTGTGTGTGTGTGTGTGTGTGTGTGTGGAGGTAGGGGTTTGCCCACACATATGTACTACACATTTGCTTCGTACCCATGGAAACAAGAAACGTGCACTGAATCCCCTGGAGCTGGAATTACAGGAGGTTATGAGCTGCATGATGTGGGTGCTAGGAACCAAACTCAGATCCTCTGAAAGAGCAGCAAATGTTCCTAACTGCTGAGCCAGCTCTCCAGCTCTGTTTATTATTTTTAAGTGGCTAACAGTGTGTCTTGAAAAACAAATTAGGCCGACAATGATGGAACATGCCTGTAATCCTAGTACTCTGAAAACTGAGGCAGCAGAATTACTACTGCTATCTAAAGACCAGGTTGGTCTATATAGTGAGGACAAGGCACAGCTCCACAGCTAGATCCAGTCTGAAAATAAAGACTCTGGATTAATCATTAAGCAACCCCTGAAGAGAACTGCTTTTCACTTAGCCAGAAGAACCTCAGGGTATCTTCTGAATACATCTTTTACAGAGGAATGATTACAATTTTATTTGATACTCTTGGATATTTTATTATCTATAGAAAATGAACTATAGTACTGGAAAGGAAGTTACTTTTGGGTCATCTCTTTATTTTAAAATATTTCTAGATATCTATTGCTCTTTTTTTTAATTTTATTTGTTTATAATTCATTCATTTTTATATCCTGGCTATAGCCCCCTCCCTCATCTCCTCCTGGTCCGACTCTCCCACCCTCTTCCCCCCCATCCCCTTCCCCTAGTCCACGAAATGGAGGTAGGGGAGTCCTCTTCCTCCTCTGCCATTTGACCATAGCTTATCAAGTCTCATCAGGACTGCCTGGATCCTCTTCCTCTGTGGCCTGGCAAGACTGAATATCCAGGAGTAAGTGATCAAAGAGCAGGCAACTGAGTTCATGACAGAGGAAGCCCCTGCTCCCCTTACTCGGGAACCCACATGGAGACTGAGATGTCAATTGTCTACATTTGAGCAGGGGGTCTAGGTCCTCTCCATGCATGGTCCTTTGTTGGTGCATCATTCTCTGCAGCACCTTCTGGGCTCAGATTTTTTAGCTTTGTTGGTCTCCATGTGGAGCACCTGTTCCCTCTGGATCCTTTTATACTGCCCTTTATTTCACAAGACTCTCTGTGCTCTGCCCAAAGTTTGGCTGTGAGTCTCTGCATCTGCTTAGATCCTCTGTTGGGTGGGGCCTTTCAGAAGACCTCTGGCACTTTCTCAGAAAATTGGGATTAGTGCTACCTCAAGATCCAGCTATACTCCTACTAGACATATACCTGAAAGATGCTCCACCAATCAACAAGGACATTTGCTCAGTTATGTTCATAGCCACTTTTCTGGAAACAGCTTAGATGTCCCTCAACAGAAGAATGGATACAGAAATTGTGGTACATTTACACAATGTACTATTAAAAGCAAGGAAATCATGAAATTTGCAGGCAAATGGATGGAACTAGAAAAGATCACCCTGAGTGAGGTAGCCCAGAACCAGAAAGACAAACACGGTATATACTCACTTTTAAGCGGATATTAGCCATATAATATAGGATAAACATACTAAAATCTACAGACCTAAGAAGCTAAACAACAAAGAGGATCCTAGGGAGGATGCTTAATTCTCATTCAGAATGGCAAGCAGGATAGACACCAGAAGTGGTGGGAGAGAGGGAATAGGACGGGTGCTCTTAATAATGAACTCAATTATTGAAGTCTCTCTGTCTGTCAGCATCTTGCAGCTTAAAAAATCATGTCTTTAAACTAGGACTGCTGGTATATGCCTATAATCTTGGTACTCAGGAAACTGAGCTGGGATGATACAGAATTTGAGACCAGTGTGGATGTCATAGCGAATTTGAGGCCAAGCTGGGATACACAGTGAGACCTGAAACAAACACCATACCAACCAAAATGGTGCCCCTAATACCACCAGCTACTCGAATACCAATGAACCAGCCAAAACCTCAAACTTCACAAAAGCACCCTTCTTTTTAGGTGTGTTGCCATGCACAGCACGCTTGTCTGAGTTGTTTGTGAAATGGCAATCACACCAGCTGGAGCGCTAAGGTTTTTCTCTTCATCTGTCACATTCAGTGGAGAACACAACCTTCTATTTGCTTGGTTAAGCCACATCAACAATCCAGAAATCCTTTCCCATGTATTTTATAAAAATGAAGACTTTTCAAAACCATCATCATCATAGTATTTTATACCCACAACAGCTAACAACATCTACATATCACTGTCAGGCGCCCTATAGTTAAAATATTTAAGCCGTTAGTTTGAGACTGCATTGGAAGGGCTGTGCTGTGCAGTTGGTTGATACTGAGTCTAGTTCCCCCTCTCATTTCATATTTGTGATTTTTTTTGGGGGGGGGGTGGTGTTAAAGGAACCGAGTTATTTGCCTGTCATGCTTACTTCAGCATGATTTTTTTTGCCTGCATTCTTAGGGTGGTATTTAGTGTATGTGTGGGAAGCCCCCCCATAGCTCTTTTGAGCTGTTGGTCATTCTGGGGGCTTGATCCAGTTCATGATCAGTTAACAGGTAAGCATATTTCACACTTGGTGACATAAGCTTCTGTCACAAGACTGGTGATGCTTGGTGATCCCTCTTCTGTTAGTGACCATTTGTCCAAGTTTTTGGTTACATTTAAGGTTGTATAATTCTCTCATCCTTTATTCCTTTAATACCTGGGATACTGCTGTAGCAAGAAATAACTCCTTGTTAGCCATTATTTTGAATCTATATTAGAAAACCAGGATAGGTATTTTGGTTCTTGACTTATTTACAACTTTTCCAAGCAATGGATTGGTTCACCAGCATCTTGCAAAGGTGACACAATTCTTAATAGTCTTTGTGTGTGTGTGTATTTGTGTACACGTTTATATGTATGTGTGTATGCATGTATGTATATGTGAGGGGACAGAGATTGACATCAGGTGCCTCTGTTCTCCACTTTACTTTTCTGTTGTTTTGTCTTTTGAGACATTTCTCTCTTATGTGTCTTTCTCTGTCCTGAAATTCCCTGGGTAGAACAGGCTAGCCTTAGACTCATAGAGATCCGCCTGCCTCTTCCTCTCAAGTGCTGGGATTAAAGGTATATATACACCCAGCGACTTTACTTTTTTATTTAATTATTGCTTGTCTTTTTTTTCTTAAAATTTTGAGATTATAATAATATAATTGTGTCACTCTACCCTTCTCTTCTCTCCCTTCAAACCATCCCATCTTCTCCTCCTTGCTTTCTTTAAAACTTATGGCCTCGTTTTTCATTATTTGTTGATACATGCATATATAGGCTTGCTGGCCAGTGAGCTCTCGTATGTGCTTCCCTAGTGTTGGTATTACTTATGTGCCACTGCATCTGGCTTTTACGTGGGCACTGAGGATCGGAATGCCAGTCCTCATGCTTTCATAGCAAGTGCTTTACCCACAGAGCCATCTCCTCAGCACCTCTTCGATAGCTTCCTTGTTTTCATGGTATGATGACATGGTCAGGGTTTGATTTCTGTATTTCTGACTTGAAATCAGTCATTCCCCCTGCCTGGCTTCCTTTTACTGAGAAATCTAAATATAAAGTGTCTCGGAAAGAAAAACGTACACATTGTTCTTAGAACATCCTTCTAGAAATCTCTGGTGTGGTACTGCTGTCCTTTGGCCTATTTTAATTAATGTGTTTTTCAATTTTGGAAATGTTTTTTTTTATGTTTCTTTTGCTGTTACTCTATTTGTCTAACTTTACTTTTGAAATATTTATTTATCTAATGTTCATAGATATTTTCCCAGCATGTACATGTATATGTACATGCATATGTGAGATCCTGCAGAGTTCAGAAGAAGGCCTCAGATCCCTTGGAACTGGAATTATGGATGACCATGAGTCACCATCTGGGTGCGCATAACTGAACTCCGGTCCTTTGCATAATGTACAAATGCTTTTAACCGCCAAGGCATCTTCAGTTTGCTTATCTAACTTTAATTGCAACCTTTACTGCAAAGTAAAGTGCTGGGGTTCGACTTACTTCTGTTTTCATAATAAGTGTAGATGTCCACTTACTAAGTGATTTTCTCACACATCAAACCGAGCATTTACAAAGAAATTATGAAGACATGCATGAAGTAGATCTTGACTATCAACTCTTTAGTTCCAATTATTCAAAAAGTAAAAACATTTACCAAAATGACTGTCAAAGGAAGGGGCCTGGGATCAGGCTGTAAAGTGATTAAACAAACAAACAAACCAACCAACAAACCAACACATGAAACATAAATGCCTTTAAAAAATGACTCTCAAACTTTGAGAAGTCACTTGGATAAACTCACAGTCATTATGCGGCCTCGTTAGTGAAACTGGTCATGAACTAGTGAGTCCTCCCTAATAACCTTTTCCCAGTATAGAGTTGCAAGTATACTAGATGTTCTCTCTTGATTAGATGTTAGTGAACTCAAAGCGGTTATGCTTATGACAGCTTGCATTTTTTTTTTCAGGCTGCTTTGAAGAGCCACTATTTTGCTGTTACAATCTGCTTTTAACTTTGGCTCACATTTCATTTTCTTGGATTCTCAACTTTTCATCAAATTTATCCTTGTGTTTCTCTCAGCTCAGCAGCATTTCTTGAGTGCCTGTGTATGTGCCTGTGTAGGAAACCGGAGTACATCTTTGGGTGTCATTCCTCAGGCACTGCCATTTTTTTTTTTTTTGAGACAACATTCTCATGGGCCTGAAGTTTGTCAAGTAGGCTTGCTGGGCTGGCCAATAAGTCCCAGGGGTCCACCTCTTGAGCGGTTAGATGACAAGTGCGTAGCACCATGTTGGCTTTTTAATGTGGGTCTGGGGAATCTAACTATGCTTGCAAGACAAGTCCTGTACTTATTGCCACAAGCTTCAGTTTTACATATCTTCTGCCTTCTGTGGACTTCTTGTACCCAAATCCACAACTGTAGTAGAAATCCTACAGTGTGTGTGTGTGTGTGTGTGTGTGTGTGTGTGTGTGTGTGTGTGTATGTGTTGGGAGGGTAGAAATGAAACTTCCTTTGAAAGAGGGCTTTAAATATGTTTGAGGAAGACAAGGAAAAGGCCAGTGTGGTTTCCTCTCCTCTTATTCTCTCTACTGACCAGACAGTGCATCTTTTGTTAACACAGGCTATATTCATTGACTTGGCCCTTGCTCTAGCTCTGATTGCTCCTGTTCAAATGCTCTTAACTTCTCTCCTTTTGACCTAGACGTGGCTTCTTGCAGCTGATTTAGCTTAGCTACCCTGAAGCATACTGCCCACGTGTAAACCCTTTATCCATCCTCTTTACACTCTTCTCCAGAAAAGCCAGAGTCACACTGTTACACAGTCTCTTCCACTACCAGTCTCTATGAATGTATTTTGAATAAAATAGTTTAAACAAGCCTTTTAGATGTAGTAACCACAATCAAATACATTTCAACCATCCCTACATTGTCGAATAAAATTAATTCATGAAATGAGATACTGTTGCAGAAGAGGAAGCAATGTTTTCTCAGTTTATTTCACGTAACCTGTAATTAAATTGATATAACCAAACATTTGTCTGTTCTTCTAATTTAAAGTTTACATATTCTACTTGGTCCCAAACCTTTGGGCATTTCTCACTCTGAAAGATAGAAGATTGTCTTCTTATCAGGCAGCTGTATGGCTTTTTGGAAACTTGGGAATCAGGGTGTCATAATAAAACTATGAAAACCTGTGTGTCTTAAAGCTATTTTATTACTTAAAACAATAAATACTCAGATAAAGCAATGTTCGTGAGCACTCTTTCTTATACTTGAATAAAAAAAGATAATATCATTTTTAAATGTCAAAACTGTTTTTGACTAAACTGACTTTGTTACTAAATTACTTTGTTAAGAGGCTATTTACTTTCTCCAGCACGGCTTCTGCAGAGAGCCACCCTCTGTACTTATAACAAATGGTCTTGACTCTACCCTATCTTTTTATTCTTTAAATTCATCAGCACCCACTTTCTGTGCTTTTTTTTCCCCTTAAAAAATTCCCCCCATCCCCCACCCCCCGCCCCCAACTTGCCCTTATCCGGTTTATCTAGTGCATCTTTGAAAAGAGCAGCATGCTCACTTTACAAGAGTTAGTTTCAGCTCTGAAGTGATCAATAATGCATCGTTCCTATGCCCCTGGGTATGTGTTCTAGGCTAGGCCTTGGGGACCCTGTGGCTTCAGAGTACGGGTGCGAGCTACCAGAGAACTCAAGACTTCATGAACTCTTTCCTGTCTACACCCTGCCTTGCATCCTCTGATCTGTTGATTGCACACTCCTCTGCTGTTGGGAGCAATAGCCAAGGCAGAGGAGGGAAGAGAATTGAAGCTGGGCACAGTAGCACTCCTAAGCCACTCTTTCATATATTTTGTTTGGGGTTATCTGGTCATGTTAATCTTGGCCTTTTTAAGCCTTCAAGTCAAATAAAAGCTCATATTTGTAACTGTGTCTCTTTATGCTGAATGAGAAAGTATAGTTTGAAATAAATGTTCTTTGTGTCGTTCCTGGAGTTGAGCAGATACATTTGATCACCAATGTTGATGGAGTACCTACTGTGGGCTAGATATCAGGCAAGGAAGAGATTATATTAGGATCTACTCTCTAAGGGTTTCCAGTGAGTAGGCAGTGAGGGAAGGGCATGTCCGGAGAAAGCCTCACAGCAAAGAATGATAATAGCCTGTGAGACTAGTGGATGTCAATTGATGGAGAAGCTTTTGTACATAGGAGTTTTTTGTGCTCATCATCATTATCCTTGAACCAGACCCTCTCCCAATATTAATGTGAACTCAGGCAAAGTGTTTTGCCTCATGCCATACAAGTAGTTAATATGTATGCCGTAATTCACTTTTAGGTCCATCAGGCTTTTTCTTATATCTCATATTATCTATAAAAGAGGCTGGCTTAGGAGGCCAGGGTTCCTTGGGCTATCCTTCAAAACAGTGACAGGAATTTTTTTAATAAAGATTATTTATTTATTTATTTATTTATTTATTTATTATGTATACAATGTTCTGTCTGCATGTACACCTGCATGCCAGAAGAGGGCACCAGATCTCTTTATAGATGGTTGTGAGCCACTATGTGGTTGATGGGAATGGAACTCAGGACCTCTGGAAGAGCAGCTTTTAAACTCTGAGACATCTCTCCAGCTCAGTGACAGGAATATTTTAAATCAGCCAATGGTGGGCCTTTTCCCCTGTTCTGTATTGATTTATTTGCTACCCCTCCCCCCACTGCTGATGCCCATTTAGTCCTTTGAGCTGTTCTTGGGCTCAGGACACTTTCTGCACCCTGCACGGAGCTGTCTTGGCCTATGCTCTGCTCCCTTTTGCTCAGAGAGAGCCCATATCCAATGGCTCTGTCATTGGGGTCTGAGTTCTGAGGCTGTTTTACTCAGAAGCTACTGTTAGTTTTCTACCCAAGTCAGGTCTTAGGAATCATGCCTTTATTGGTTTTGTGTTCCTTACTAGTATATCCATAAAGATGCTGAAAGCAAATAGAGATCAACTGGTTGTGTGTGCAGAGCCCCATAGTCCCTGTGCTCTTGAGCTGGGAAATCTAGGTCCCCAAGCCCCTAGCCCAGACACTGATGAGAAAGCATTAAATGAATAGTGGGAACTTAGCCTTCTGTAGGGAAGAGTATCATTCTTTAAAAGTTGACACATGAGTCCATTAGTTCCAAGGAACTACAACCAACTGTGCCTTAACTAAAGAGGGCACATGATTCCTGGAAAGGCTTTGGGGTGTTTTATGTGGTGGAAGAAGAAGCTGGAGAGTCATGTGCGGGAAAAGTGGAAAGCGGGCTGCTTCGGAGAGCCCTGGCGGAGTGTGTGCTCCAGCCGTCCCCAGCCGCTGTCACATTACTGGCAGTCAGTTAGCTTCTGGGCCCGTGAATGAGCTGGCAGAATATTGGACATGTCAGCTGCATTCTCATCAGATTCTATCTCGTGGGGGAGGAGAAGCTTTTCCAAATGGCTTTCTTCCCTGGATGGGGAGAGTGGTGGTCCCTGGGGTACCAACGTAGTCAACAATTTGAGCAAGTACCTACAGTTATAAGTTCCTAAATGTAGGTCACATAGGGTTTCCACTTTTACTTTTAAAAGATAAATTTAGCTCTAACATTTCACAAATCTAAGTATTATATACTGTGAGTTTTTGATACATTTATTGCATTGTGGAATTCTTAACGCAATTTGAGATTAATATGTTTCTATCACCCCAAAAGACCCCTTCTGCCCACTGGTAATCAGTCCACATCCCTGGCCCCCGCCAACCACTCATCTATTTTCTGTCTCTTTAGATGGGGTTTTAGATGCTCCTGATTGCTCTAGCTCCTGGGTATTGTAGAAACTCTGCTACATGGGGGTGCACAAGGAAGAAGCCCTTCCAGTGCCAAGTCTTTATCCTGTAGGTCTAAATTACTACTGATGTTTACTTTAGATTTGCCCTTCTCTCCTGTCATTTGGGAGAGTGTAGATGCCAACTCTCAGTCACATTCTAGACCTCAGTTCTTCACCTGTAAAAGTAGGAAATTTATTTGACAAGGTGATATCTGATGTTTTTTCTCTCATCAATAATCAGCAATTATGCTCTCGTTTCATGAAATCCTTTCTGGTGAAAATTACTTCCTGATTTTCGTTACTGTCATCAGAAACAAAACAAAATTAAAAATGTATTCATCCGAATGAGCACAATGAGAAAATGGAAACCCACAGGTATGTGACATTTCTGCTTCTGAAATTATTAAAGCTTAAAGCTACACCTACTGAGACCTTTGTGACAACGTACGTATGTGTATGGAATGAAGGAAGTTACTTGTAAACTTCCATCCTCCTCCATCCTTTCTGGTTCATTCACATATTGATTGAGTCACAGGGATGCTAAGTGGAGGAGCCAGAATCCTGGGACATATAAGGGCTTTTCCCAGATGAGGCTTGCAGGCTGCTTGGGGTAAACCAAGATAAAATGCAGTTCTAAGTGGGGCAAAGATAGAGGAAGTACAGGGGCAAGGCAGGAGAGGTTGAGTCCCACATGGGGTATGGGGAGGGCTCTATCATTGCCACTGTGTCAAATTCACCAAGAAGCTGCTTGACAGCTGGCTTAACCAACCTAACAGTTAAAAAAACCACCCATTTTTTTTGGGGGGGGAAGGCATTTAGCGTGTTTGAAGGCCTGAGATAGGAAAGGTTGAAGTGTTAGCATTTCTAAGCAGATCTCTTATCTCCAGGGGCTCTATCTGATCTTGTTAACTGTAGCTTTTTTTTTTTTCCCAGACAGTAGTTACAGAAAACTTGTGGAGGCTGGCTTTTTGGCACAGCAGGCCAACTGGAGGATGGTGGTTTTGTTTTTGAAGAGGAGATATCCTTAAGTTTTGTAATTTATGGTGTCTTTGAGTATTGGATGTTGTTTACTTTTGTCCTAATTACACCTCTGAGATACTTTACTTTGTCTAGTGCTTTCATTTTGTGCTCATGCAGAGTTAGTTTCCCGAAGGGTACCATTTAAAAAAAAGTGTAAGTAATGTTTTACCTTCGTTCACTAAAGTTACCTGTAGCTTCCTGTAGGCTAATAAGCATTTGGGAGCGCAGACTTGGAGTCTGGTGAAGATTTTGGCTGTGTTGGTGTAGTTGGAGGTCTCTGTTGCTTTTTTGCTAAGCATTGTTCTAGACCATTGCTACTCAACAGAAATATAATACAAGGCACACATATAATTTAAAATAGCTCAAATGAATTTCAATATTTATTTACTCCCGTAAGTCCAGAGCAGAGTATCATGTCACTACGCAGTCAATGTTAAAAATAAAAAAAAAAAAAAGGTTGATCTGTTTGTGTTCTAGCCTTCCCTGTCAAGCAATGTGAGCCTCTTTGGGTCACCCCTGGAAAAAGTACTGAGCTTTAGAGCATGAACCTCAGCTCCAGCAGCCCCCACAGTCTAGACTCAGCCACTTGTCCCAGTCCCCCTACTCAAGAGATGAGCAATGGCACTGAGCAGAGAAAGATTAAATCGGGGTGGCGTGTTGAGAAGAAAAAAAAAACAAATAAAGGGATCCAGTGGTCCCTAGTTTATCTTCCAGGTGCTGACATGAATTTTAGGTTTAATTAGAAGAAAAATTGTGTCAGGGGCAAAGGGGCTACGTAATGAAGCGGTCCTGGTCACATGCTCTGAGTGATCAGAGTCTCAGTTCTAGTTCCAGAGGTGACCCAAAGAAGTCCACGCTGCTTGACAGGGAACGCAGGTTTTCATCAGGTGGTAACTCCTGTTCCGTGGTGCAGCCTTGCCTCCACACACAATAGTCCTCATTTGGGGCAGGGGCGTGGCCTGCCCAGGGTGGTTTTGCTATTGCTGCAATCCAAGGTGACAAAGAATTAGCAATGATGACTTGAGACCTTGAGATGCTTTTTTTTTTTTTTTTTTTTTTGGTATGGGAACAGGACATTGTAAAAGGCGGCCAGGCAGGGATCTCAGCTACTTTTATCCTCATGCCTTCACTCTTGAGCCTTGAAGGGAAGTGAGGTAGGTTAGGGGTTGGGGGTTTGTAGATGACACTCCTGAGTGATTAGCAAGCCTACATGCAGAGGTAAGCCAGCAGAGTCAAGGAGAAAAATAAATAAATAAATAAAGGCAGATGCCAGACTTTCATTCTGCTTTTAGCTTACAATTGGGGGCCTAAGGAAGGAGTCATTACTTTTCAAGAGAAGCAGTTTCTAAGTGTCTGTTGTGGGGTCAGTGAGATGGCTCAGTGGGTGAAGGTGCTTGCCGTCAACCTTGACCGTCTCCGATCCCTGGGATCCACATGGTGGAAGGAGAGAACCGATTCTGGCGAGTTAGCCTCTGACTGGCACATAGGTGCTGTGGCATGTATTGCCACAGACAAACAAGCAAGTAAATAGTGCTTGTTAGACCTCTGAAGAAGTATTGATTGGTTTTGCAGATGGACAGGTGTTTTGCCTACAAGTATGTATGTGTACCACGTGCCTGAAGTGCCTATGGAGGCCAGAAGAGGGCCTAGGTTCTCGCTGGGACTGGAGTTATAGACCATTGGGAGCCAACATGTGGATGCTAGGAGTCAGACGCGGCTTCTCTAAAGGAGCAGCCAGTGCTCCTAACCGCTGAACCAGCTCTCCAAGCCCCTTGTTATAGTTTTATGGCACATGTTGATTCACACAAAGCCACATTTTTATGTACTCAGTAGCCACTGTAAGTGATGCTGTTTGTTACATTGGAAAGAAAAGCCCTAAGCCTTTGAATGGGAAGAAGAGAGGCGTAGCTCATGATAGAAACTCTTAAAAAAGTCATGCACAGCTTTCTTACCTTAAGAGAAACCTGATATGTTAAAAAAAATAATCTCAACAGGAAAGGTAAAGCAGGAAGTGATTATTCATATCACAAAAGGATTAACCACAGATTCTTTTAAATAGCAAAACTCCCTTAGTGCACTGAACAATATGACTCAATTTGCAGAAATGAGATTGGCACTTGACATTTTAGAGGTACCTTTGTTGGGTAGAAACTATCAATATAAAATGTAAGCTGCTGAGCGGTTGGATTATCAGATCTGCATTGAGCAGCTGTTGTATGCCCTAGGTGCTCACAAGGGCCACAGTAAAACAAACTAAGTGTGACACCCCCCCCCACAGAAAGGATTTAGGAGCTCACCAGGGAAACCCACAAGCCATCACCACAGCATAGGATGAAATTGGAGGGAGAGCCACGGAAAAGCTAGGAGCTAGAGAAGCCAAGGAGGTGATTTGGAGGTGGTCAGGGACCATCTGAGGCTAGAAAGCAGGGAGAGTACATATAATATCCTACGGTTAAAGAGAAAGTTAACTCCTGTTTGATCTGAATACTTTTCGCTCGACTGGGAACTCTTTAGCCAAAGAGTAAATGAAGAAGTAAGCAGTTCAGTAGTCTGTTGTGAAGACTTGAATGTTGTGCACTAATGCTTTCCAAGTGCCCAGACCCGAATGGCCAGCCTCACCATACATAGTGGAAATCCCCTAAGGGAGCCCCTTAAGCACATGCAGGGAGAGAGTGAAGGAAAACCAGCATTCTTTCTCTCTGACATGGCAGCAGTGGTTCGCGTCTTGAGACGAACTCTACCTGTTCTCTTCCAGCTTTGCCTCGCTAAAGTTCGGCTAGAGACCTGGGGAGTGTGGCCTTCTGTTCAGGAAGGAAGAAGCGGGGCTGTGATCCCCATTTCGTACAGTATCTACGTTAGCCAGGAGGCAGCTCACTGTCTCTTTAGAACATCTTCTGTTCTCCTTTCCTCTCCGAAAGGCACACCTGTATTTGGGTTCTCTCAGCTTGCCCTCCCCTAACATTTTCATGTCTCCCATCAGAAAAATTGAGACTTGTCCTTTATTTGTCTAATGTGATCAGTTTGGGGGATGCTGAGTTTATGGTGCATGGTTTGGTATATTTGTTTTTCATGGTGTTCACTTACATTAGACAGGAGTTCTACCATTGAGCTGTATTCCCAGACCTTGATCCTTTTTTCTTTCCTTCACGTAAACTTTTTTTCTTAAGTGTATGTGTGTTTACATATATGTAGGTATGTGTACCACATGTGTGCCTAGTGCCAGAAGAGTGTGTTGGATCCCCTGAAACTAGAGTTACAGATGATTGTGAGCCATCATGTGGGTGCAAGAAATTGAATCTGGTTCCTCTGGAATAGCAGTGAGTACTCTCAACCACTGAGCCATCTTTACAGCTCCCTGGTTTACAGGAATAGTGTTTGGATATCTAAAAATTTAGTCAGGGATACATTTTTACATGACATCTCCATTGTGATAACATCGGAGTATATGAACACAGAGATGGCTGTGAGGTCATGAATGATACAATCTTTTCATGGCTCCATCATCATAGACTGAACTTACATGACAGATGACTGTATATTACTGTCTGAGGAGCTCTAATCTTTTATTAGGGGCAGTGAGCTTTTTTTGGGGGGAAATAAAACATAACGAATGAGTTTTGTATGGCCATAGACAATTGGGAGAAAAACAAAGCTATTTTCTTCAAGGGTGCTTAGTATTGAAATGTTGTTAAGCTCTGTTAGATAGCCCAAGCTCTATTATCGAGGGTGGATGTAAGCTCCATATTAAAATCTCCTTGATATTCATGGAGAGTTGTTTGGTCATTTTCCTGTAAGAGGTGATTGGCTTAAGCTTCTGTTTGTCTCTAAGAATGGTTGCTTAAAGAGCTCTCACCAAGAGCTGACATTTTCTTGTTTACATGGCCTTGAGTTCTTGAGTCTACAGATTCTCCACCCTGCAGATCAGACTGCTTATCCAGCTAGTGAGGACAATTTCAGTTAAAAGGGGTAAGAATCATAAAGAGGCAGAGGCACCACAGAGCTGTGGGTGCACACCCTCCCTCCAACTACTGGAGCCGGTGCTTGCTCTAGTAGAACTTAGCTTGCTGGCTTGTGTTCCTTGCCCAGCACTCCTCGCTTCTATTGTCTCACAGGTTACCTTCTGCCCCTTGGGCTCCTCTGACTCTCTGACAGAGAACAGATCATTCTGGAAGTGGAATGGTAGGGAAGCATCTTCTCTTTTTAAAATGAATATGAGCAGGCATTTTAACTCTTTCCTCTGAGCATCATCTCAGCGGATCTCTGAGATAGGTGTGTCTCACATTGGAAAACATTGTCTCAGAAAATGAGCTTCATTTTCTGGCAGAGCTTTAGGTTCCCTGGGAAGATGGGCATCAGACTATTTAATTGGGAAATGGGATAATTTCAGGTCTGGCACATGAACAAAGGTTATTATAATCTCAGTTTCAATATCTCAATCTGTACTTAGAATAAACTTTAAAAAAATAAATTATTATGAGGGTCTACAAATGTTGCCCAGGCTGGATGAACTGATGGGTCTCTTGCCTCAGCCCCCTGAGTATCTGGTACTATAGGAATGTGTGGGTATACAAAGCTGAAATCTACTTTTCATTTTTCACTTGAGATACAACATCTCACTAAATGGAGCAGACAGGCCTTGAATTTGCTTTGTAGCCCAAGCAGGCACTGGATTTTATAATCTTCCTGTCTCACCCTCCCGAGTACCTGGTGTGGTAGACTTGTATCATAAGAACTAGTTGTTTTTAAATTGTAATGGTGGCTCATTTAAAACATTTCCCCCCAACTGTGTGTGTATATGTGTATATAATGTGTGTGCATGTGTGCATGTGTGCACGTGTGCATGTGTGTGTGTGTGTGTGTGTAATGTTAATGTGTGTGTATATTTGTGTTTGTGACTTCAGATGTGTAAGTGTCATAATGCATGTGTTAGAAGTCATTGCACACCCTCGGGTGTCTATCTTCAGTTTCTACTTTGTTTTGAGACAGTGCCACTTTTTGGTGCTTGCTACTGTGTATGTCAGGCTAGCTGGCCCATGAGCTTTTAAGGGAGTCTCCTGTTTCTTCTTCCTGCCTACAACCTTGCTTGGCTTTACAGGGGTTCTGGGATCTTTGTGCTTGCACTGGAAGTACTTTGTCCTCTGAGTGATGGCTCACTTGAGCTATTGGTGACCAGCATGGTACAAAGAAATTGGAGTGTTCCTGCATGCATACAGGAACACATGCGAAATCAGCAAGGGCTTTCTTGCATATATTTTTATAATCCTCTTTTCCGTGGATAAGTGATGACAATAGGTTGCAACTCCATCATGAACGGATACATGACAGGAGAATGCACTAACTCATTATGTAATAAAGCAACAGTCTAGGAAAAGGCAGTTCTATTCTGAGACACTGGGTGGGCTTACTGGCTGGTTTAGCTGCCCCTCATCAGTAGTTAGTCTGGAGGACAGGCTATTCTGAACCAGTGTGGTGGGAACTTAACCTCTGATAGAAATGCAAAGCATGTGTGATGGAGAACTACTCACCTACTGACCTTTCCCCCCAGAAAAGTAACCTCGGTGTATTGAATTGAACCATTTGTGCTTTTTAGTTTTCTCTTTAAGAAATCTTTTCCAAGACCAAAGTCATTAACATTGTCTCTCATGCTTTCTTAAATCCCCAAAATAGAAACTCAAAGTCTCCAAAAAGAAGTGACAAGGGAAAGGAAATGCTAATTACCTCGATTTAAGTGCAGGAACTGAGCATGAGTTGTAAATCACACTGTACCCCATTAATGTGTATGACTATTCCGTGTAAATAAAGTGTTACAAACAAGCCTACCCCCCAAGAAAAGGTACAGTTTGGGCATTCACATTTATGCTTGTAATGTATATTTAACTCATTTAACTTTTCCTTCATCTTATCATGACTCTTAAGTTGCTTAAGAGAAACTTGGTGTCTCACCTAATTTGCACTATCTTTTTATTCACACATTTCTATGAAGTTGCAAATACAAAAGGGATAGATTTTGGTGGGTTATATTGAGGTGCACAAAGAAGACTTCAGAGTCTAAAGGAATCTTTTTTTTTTTTAAAGAAATATTTGTTTTGTTTATTTATTTATATGAGTGCTTTATTTGCATGTATGCCTGCCTGGCAAAAGGCATCAGATCCCATTATAGATGGTTGTGAGCCACCATGTGAATGCTGGGAATTGAACTCAGGACCTCTGGAAGAACAGTTAGAAGAAGCACTCTTAACCCCTGAGCCATCTCTCCAGCCTTTAAAAGAATCTTGTAACTGCTGTATAGATAAATCTCTGGTTAGCTTGTGCCAAATTACATTGGTACTTTGTCAACAAAAGAGTTTCCTCATCTGTTGCCTCTGCCTATACAGAGTTGACAGATAGTTTCCTTGTTATTGCAAAGATAGTGTAATATGGTACAACATCTGTTGAGGTAGCAGTGCTTCTGAGGTGGGCAATCTCAGACACCAGTTCAACCCACGGAACCCTCTGTTCCATGTGTCTTTACTTACAAATGTAGTCCTGAGAGACAGCTGCCATCTGTGTAGCCTGGGAATTCCAGTCCATATTTTGTGCAGCTAAGGTCCAAGAAAGTTCAGACGACCGGCTGGGTGAAAGAGGGGCCCAAAGTCTCAATGTCTATTATTTGTGGTCTCTGGTGTCGGCGCGCTGGGTAAGTGTTGTAAGGCCGCTGTCACTGGGTGGTTTCCCTTCTGAAGTCCCTGCTGGCCCTCACACAGAACTGTAGGCTACCTTGCCCATGCCTGACCACGACCAGCACTTCGTGGTTTCTGTGCTATACAGGCTTCAGGTTAACCGAAATCAGGTTGTCTGTGGTCTTACAGGGATACTGGAGCTCAGACTTCTACAACAGCTGACCTTAAGTTGCTCTTTTGTTTTCTGTTCCTTCCAGTGGAGGCCATAGTGGAGTTTGATTACCAGGCCCAGCATGACGATGAGCTGACGATCAGCGTGGGTGAGGTCATCACCAACATCAGGAAGGAGGATGGAGGCTGGTGGGAGGGACAGATCAACGGCAGGAGAGGTTTGTTCCCTGACAACTTTGTAAGAGTGAGTACAAAGCCAAACCCTTTTTTCCTGTTTCCTGTGTGGGCTTCGCTTACCAAAAGGCTGTGGGGGCATGAAGATAAGGCTGTGGGGGCTCTTAGGGGCTTTGCTGACAGGTTGATCTCCTGGGTGATGTCAAGGAGAGCATATATAATTGTGCCCCATGTATGTGGGATATTTGTTTTTAAATGACTTTTTACCACCCAAAATGCTCTTTCCCTCAGTGGTTTAACACCTTTTAGAAAATGCTGAGAAAATATAAAGTTTTTGAAATTGTATGTATTTGTTTATGTGCTGTGAGAGTTTGAGAGGATTTTTTCCCTTTTTACGTTCCATACAAGCTGGAATTTGAAACTCAGTTTTTTCTGCTATGTTCATCGGTAGCCTTCAAATCAAATACTGAATCTAAATGATGCTTTTCTCTACTTTCTCCTCATAGATTTGCCTTTGTCATAGCAGCAGTATTGTTTTCCTTTTCTCCTTTATGTCTGTGAAGCATTGAATAAAATCTGTTTTATCAGGAAGATTTTGAAGCTTGTGCTTTTTGTCAAACTCATTTAGGGCTAAATTACAAAATGTTTCTCATTCCTGTTAATAAATAGTGCATCTCAACTGTTATAAACAAGAGTGTGAATTTTGGTGTTAAGAAGAAGCTGCTTGGAGGCCATTCCTCATGGAGAATAGTAACCAGGTCTGAAAAACCCAGTACCATAAGCTTCCGGTCCCATGCTGGAGAACTGATGATTTCTCTCCATTCATGGAGAATCCCCAGGCCTGTAGCTGAGTTCTCTGTGGTACCAGACCGTATTCAGGAACGTGTCTTGGATGTATAGAGCAGGTTTTTTTTGGGAAATCTTGGACTTCCCTGCATGGGAAGGCATTAGGACTGGGTGGGGGATGGTGGTGAAACCATCTGAAGAGCTACACGTTTCCCCTTGTTGGGTCTCCTACCTCTCTCCTGTGGCTATCTAGACTGAATGGGAATTGAATTCAGTTTTTCTTCGGGATCTTGCCACCCCCCCTTTTTCTTTCTTTCTTTCTTTCTTTCTTTCTTTCTTTCTTTCTTTCTTTCTTTCTTTCTTTCGTTCGTTCTTTCTTTCTTTCTTTCTTTCTTTCTTTCTTTCTTTCTTTCTTTCTTTCTTTCTTTCTTTCTTTCTTTTTATACAGAAAGCTTGGGAATGGGGGCAGAGTTTAGCTGGAATATGCTGATAAACCTTACTTTGCTTTCTGTGGTAGGAATGTTGAGACCGTGCTGGAATCAAGAGGCTTCCTCCTATTCTTAGAGTAGGGAAGCACAACTTTAGAACTACCACTGGTTGACTCCGTTGATGTGTAAATGAGAGGTAATTCTTGTGCCTTTCCAAACAAAACTGCCCACTTTGGAAAAAGACTGTTCTTGAAGTTAGGCCAAACTTGAGTGTGAAGAGGGGTTTCTCAAAGGAGAGGACAATTGTTTGGATGAAGGTGAAGGAGGAAGGAGCAAAAGAAGAGAATGTGGACCCCGAGAGAGGAGATGACCCCAGGAAAGCCTTGGAAAGGTTGGAGGAGTGTGAGAAAGACGTGCGGCATGGGAAGAGAGGAGTAACGTGGGAAGAAGACTGTATAATGAGCTTCAGTTTAGAGGGCAAGTTCTGTTCTGAAAGTCTTTAGTGTGTCTTGTTGGCCTAGTACTCTCTCACGTCAAACCACAGACTCACAACTGAATTGGATGGCACTGAGGAAGCCTATAGAATTGGTTTTGGGCTCATTCTTCATGTGCTACAAGAGGTTGTGAAAGGCAGATAAGAACCAGGTCAGAAATTGTCCGGGGTCTAGTCAGTGACTGTCCTCTTTTTGGCTTGTAGAACAGAAGGTGCTTTCCCTGCGAGGTAGGGGTGATTTGGGCCTTTTTGCCAGGAAACCCTTCAATGCCTTGCCAGTGCTGCTGTGGAGTAGACTTGGGAACCCTCAGCAGATCCCTGTATGTGATGGGCTTTGGCTCCAGGCGTGCTCTAAGGTGAGACAGAAGGGAGGTAGGGCACAGAGACCTGGGGCCACTCCTTAGGTTCCTAACTGTGGTGTGGCCCTGGGCTACTTGTATTCCTTACCGGAGAAGTGGCTGATTCCAGTCATCCCTCTTTCCTCCATGCTTTCTGCCGCTTCATCTTTAGTCCTTTGTTACTACCGTAGGGTTTCGATTTATCTGATTGAAAAATTTCTTTATTGATCTGGTCCCATGTTGATCTGAGCAGGCTATTCTCTCTTACTACCTCATTGGCTGCTCTGGGGATTAAATGGCACAGGATTGGCAATCATTGAGCACAGTGGCAGCCATCTAGTGCCTTTGGTCCTGTTACCCCTTACAGGGATGACTCCCTTTCTTTCTTAATCAGTTGTCCCCTAACCTAGGCTTGAACCCTTGTTCAGTGAGAGGTCATCACATTCTTGGGAGGTACTTGGTCCACCTGTGGTGGATGAAGTAGAAATGTCTAGGGGTCACACTGCTTGCGGCTGTCACAATCTAGAGAAACTTTGATTCTTTCAGATGGTGAGTCTATTTTCAAGCCTTCACCCTTAGGCTTATTATTGAAAACTCAGTAGGTGGATGCAAGGGAGTTTAACAACAATTAAAACTCCTGCAGTGAATTTTAAAAATAAAATATGTTTTTAAGCAATAACAATCATATTGGCATACATCTGCCAGTTTTGGCTATTTCATTTAGCTTGAGAATTAATTTGTCTTGGATTAAATTAAGCAATCTTGTGGAGTCCCGTCATTTATTTGTGTGTCTTTATTGATGTTATCACTGTCAGAGAGTTTCTTTAAGTATTTTCTTAGTTCATTTATCAAGTCCCTAGTGCCACATTTGAGCACCCTTTCCTGAAGTGATGGCATTCAGTGACTACCTTCAACTCTTTCTTGTCTCAGTCTCTCGAACAAGAATATCTACCATAGTCTTGGTATGGTCTATACTTACCAATCCCATTATTAGAACAGGACTGTTCTTTGCTAGCTCTCAGTGGTCTGTTTGTTTTTCACACTTTTATTTCCTTGGTTTTATTCACTTACGTTAAATATATCAGAAGAATATTTTCAAATTCTTTTCCCCCATCCCCCCTCTTTTTCTTATAATCTCTTTCTCTCTTTTTTTATTGTTTGAGAGTTTCGTATGGGACATGATTTTTGGATCAAATACACCCTCCTATTCCCTCCTTGCCAATTCCTCCATTATCTCCCATACTACTTTTCCCTCTCTTTTGTTAAAATCATGGAGTCCATTTACTACTGCCAACATGGATCTCAGGGGTAGAATCCCGAAGAAGACCTACTCTCCTTCCCTCAGAAGCCATCACTTGCTAATAGCTGCTTAGATAGATATTATTCCCAAACCTTCCCTCATCCATGTTAGTATTCAGACTCCATTCATCTTATACATCCAGCCATGGCTGCTGTGAGCTCATGTGTACACTGGTGTCATGTCTGGCAAATACTGTTTTGCTGTAGGTATCTATTACCTTTGGCTCTTAGAGTCTTTCTGCCCTCTCTTCTGTGATGATCCCTATGCTGCTGGTGAGGGAATTCATCTTAATCAGGGTTTCCATTGCTATGAAGAGACACCATGATCATGGCAATTTTTATGAAGGAAAATATTTAATTGGGTGTGGCTTACAATTAGTCCATTATCATCATGGTGGGAAGCATGGTGGCATGCAGGCTGACATGGTGCTGGAGAGGTAGTTGAGAGTTCCACAGTGACACACTGGCCAGGCTTGAGCTTTTGATATCTCAAAGCCTGTTGTCTAGTGAACACTTCCTCCAACAAAGACATACCTACTCCAACAAGGCCACACCTCCTAATAGTGCCACTCCTTATGGGCCTATGGGGCCCATATTTATTCAAACCACCACAGAATGTGATAATAAATGTCCCCTTCAGTGCTGAGCACTCTTGTCTCTTATCCTCTTCATTTTGATTATTTATGGGTCTCTATCAATCACCATATACTGTTATGTTTAGAATGTTTTTTTGTCTTATCTCTTTAAAAAAATTAATTCATTTTAAAGATAAAATTTACACAGACTAAAATTCAGGTCACCAGCATGCATTATGGTTTTTGTTTTTACATAAGAATGTGTTTCTACCACCACTATCTATATCAATACTATTTCAGCCAGTTCCTACCCCACAAAGTAATCTTGCTTTTTCCTAGATATTCCCCTCTCTTCCCAGGTAGTTAGTCTATTGTGTTAGATTAGTATTCCCATACTTGAATTGTCATGTAAGGAGGGCTGTAAGAACACGTGCTAGTTTTCATGTCTTCTTTTGTGTCACAAAATTGTTGCTTATATCAGTACTTAATTCTTGCCATATAGTATTGCCTCATAATTGATATAGCATAACTTATCAATCCATTTTTTTTGCTGGTAGCTATTTAGGGTGTTTCATTTGAGGGGGTCTTTGTGACATTGTTGGTCTTCTATAAACTTCTATGAGCACAAGTACTCATTTTTTAGGTATATAATGTACTTGCAGGAGTGGAAAAGTCACCCTTGATTTCAACCAACCAGTATTTTTTTTTTTTCTGTATGAAGAAAGTTGAGGCATCTGTAAGAGATGGTGGTAGGTGACTCCCACCAGGTAATGTATGGCAGAACGAAGCAGGCCTGAGGCCTGAGACATTTTGTAATACACATGCAGAAAGCAGGAAGCTGCGGTGGGGGGTGAAAGAATATGGGTTTTGATCTTGAAATGCATGTACTTTGAGCCTCTTGTCTGCTACTTAAGCCCAGTGAATGAATCACCCTGAATCCTGGTGAGTCTGAATGGTAAGGAGACCTGAAGCACAGAGCTCAGTCTCTTGGAGCTGATTTGATTGGGGGCCAGGAACTCTCGAAGATTAATCCTTATATTATTAAAAACATGCACAGAGAGAGCATGTATCTAAGCTTTGCTGGAGTCATTTAATGAGGAAACCGGTGGAATAACAAGACTTGATTTACTGAGGCTATGAGGAACTGATTAAAAAGTCAGTGGAATATTCAAATAAGATTGTAAAGTAAGATTCAAAACTGGCTCATGTCTTAGAGGACAATAAAATCCTAACCTTTTCAGCTATCTTCTCTACCAGAAGAGAGGGAAAAAAAAAGCTAGGCCATACTATGTTTTCTATGAGTTATTCTCTGACTTTTCTAGGGTTGTAAAATGTCTTATAAAGTATTAGTCCAATTTATATTTGCAGAGAGGCAGAGGGCCCTCCTGGGACTCTCCCTTAAGAAAATGCATAACCTAACAATAAAAGGTCCAATGATCATGACCATGGGCTTTTCTTGTTTGCTTGTTTCTTTTATTTTGTTTTGGCCTAATTTGGTTTTGGTATTGTATTCATAAATTGACCATGAAAGATCATAACATGGTGTACAAAATTATGAAAAATAGTCAATTGTTATAGTTGTTTAATAAGAAATCTATGTCCTTTCTAAGACTTCAAACTTCCACATGAAATGGGGCAGCTGCTATTTCAGACAGATGTGGGCCCTTTCTTTGGATTTAATTACCAATATCATTCTTTCAAAACCTTACTCTGAGATCCAAACAACACTGTTTTTTTTTCCCTAGCAGCTCTTGACATGGGCTCCCACCAGATAAAGTAGCAAAATGAAGCAGGCCTGGGGCCTGAGACGTATTGTGATTCGCAGGCAGAAAGCAGGAAGCCGCGGTAGGGGTTAAAAGAATCTGGCTGTTGATCTCGAAAAGCATCTGATAGAGTTTGTGAAGAAGTAAGCTGTATCCTTGCGTTGCCTCTGCCTGTGGAAGTAGCACTGTTGGCCGCCACCGTTGAGAGCTGAAGTGTGTTTGCTTACAGTTTGCATTCTATGACTGGTATGTCTGAGAGTTCTCTGCTCAGTTTCCATCACCTTAGTGCTCCCTCACTGGGTGTTTGAGGTCATTGGCATATTCAGAGCCTTCTTGTTTGTATTTGTGGAAAGAGTGGTCAATACAGTTCCTAAATGAGGCAAAAAAGCCTCATTGTGTCACTTTGAGACAGAGCTCAGAGTTTTGCTTCTGTTCTTAGGAAAGGAGCAAGAATATACTTCAACAAGTGGCATGAAGCAGACATTTCCACATTGCACTTTTATGCTCAGCACCTTTCTTGGATTTCCTTTCACAAGATTTTGCTTTTACACTTCTTACCTGAAGGCTATTATTTTGTGGTTTATGGCAATTATTATTTTCAAGATCCCTGTCAAAAGTTGCAGGTGATTTTACAAGTGTGTTTCATTTTAGTTACAGACTCCTCTTTCTTTTTTTTTTATTTTCAGTACTGAGGATGGAATCCAGTCTCACACATGCCAGGCAAACATTCTACCGTTGGGCTTAGTCACCTGCCCTGCAACTGTCTCTCTTTTTGCTCACATTTCATGGGGAAGTGTTTGGGTACAGGAGGGTCTGCTGTACTCACAGATTAAACATTTGTTAGGTGTCAGCTAGAGAGGGCTCTAGCCGGTGGGTAAGCACCAAAGGATATGAGCATAATGAAGACACATTAAACAGAGTGCCATATTGTCACAAATATAACGCCTCTAACAGAAAAAAAGAATGTATAGTGCCTGTGCTGCAGCTTTGGAGAGCATGTGTTAGACATTGTTCTGCAAAGATGATTGACAAAGGTGTTTCTGATCAAAATGTCACTTGAGAAGTTTTTGAGTTGATTTCATCAGTTAACTGTTTGAACATGGTAGATGAACTTTTTAAGGCCCTGATTGCTGGGTTACTTTTTTTTTTTTCTTTTTTTAATTTCTTTTTTTTTATTTATTACCATTTATTGACTTTGTATCCCAGCTGTAGCCCTCACCCTCGTCCCCTCCCAATCCCACTCACCCTCATTCTTCTTCCCCCATGCTCCTCCCCTAACCCATTCATAAGGGAGGTCCTCCTCCCCTTCCCTCTGACCCTAGGCTATCAGGTCTCATCAGGACTGGCTGCATTGTCTTTCTCTGTGGCCTGGTAAGGCTGTACCCCCTACCTCAGGGGGAGGTGATCAAAGAGCCAGCCACTGAGTTCATGTCAGAGACAGCCCCTGTTCCCCTTACTCTGAGCTACCATGGGCTACATCTGTGCAGGGGTTCTAGGTTTTCTCCATGCATGTTCTTTGGTTGGAGTATCAGTCTCAGAAAAGACCCCTGGGGATTGCTGGGTTATTTTATGGAATTCTAATGGCTTCATTCTACTCAAGGCTTACTGGCTGCCTAGCATTGCAGTAGTTAGAATGTGTTGAGCACTTACTGTTTGGCAGGCAGGAAAGAGGCTAAGCCCTTCATGTTCATTCCTCTATGATTTCATGAGATTGTACCATCCTGTGGCATAGGCACTGTTTTGATTTAGAAAAAAAATGTTCTCAGAAAAGGCAACAAGTTTCATCAGCATTAGGGGACTTATCCATAGCTGCAGGAGCTAGCAGGGAGCAGAGAGAACTCTGAAATCCGGAAAACAGTCTCTCAAAACTGAGCCTCCAATCTGTTAATATTATCTGGATGTCTGATGGCATTCCACTCTATGCCATTACCACCTGCTGCATTATGCTTCCTCCAGATGTCTTACCAAAAGTAATCAAATCAGATATTAAACCTTTAAAAAAGGAGCCTTGTCTGGACATAGAGGTACACACCTTTAGTCCTAGCACACAAGAAGCAGAAGCTGGGAAGTCTCTTTAAGTTTGAGGCCAGCCTGGTCTACACAGTGAGTTCCAGGCCAGCCAGAGCTACTTAGTAACACCCTGACTCAAAACAAACAAGCAACAACAGTAACAAGGCAGCTTTTATTTACTCATAGGCTTGCACTATTTTTCCTACAAATTCCGAAGTCAGGCAATTAGTGAAAAGATTTCATTTTTATTATGCAAACTTGTCATTTTTCAGTGCTTAGGATATGCCCTTCAGTAGGAGTGTGATTGCTGTTTTCCATCCTTGGGGCCCTTCATAACAAGCAATTCCAGCTCAAATTATGTTTTCACCATTAAATACATAGTTCATTTTCAGAAAAACTAGTAAACCTAACAACTGGAATTGTCGGAGTAACATTTCCCACAATGGCATCTAAGTAGGGTCTGCAGTAATTAAGGACACATGTGTGATGTGGAAAGACCATGTCACTTGAAAGCTTGGGCTTTCTGTTACAGCGCAGGAAGGAGGTGACACATCTTGTGACCAGAGAAAGCTGTGACCTTTTTGAACTGTAGTCCTCTGACTGAGCTGATTGTGTATAATAGAATCTTCTTTCCGTAACGACAAGATTATCAAATCCTAGCTCAGAAAGGGACCTTTAGACCACGTGTTCTGAACGCTGGCTCTCTCGGAGATCACCATCTAAACTGTCTAGGATGTTGCTTTGATCATTACTGGATCTTAAACTTGGGAGTGTGGGGCTCCAGCTGAGGACTCTTAACTAGTGCTCTCTCACTTGGCTGTGCTCCAGGTGTGTTGCCTTGTCAGAAGTTTGGGGTAGAGGGAGGAGTTGGGATAAACAAGAGAATTAGGATATTTTTTTTTCAAGTTTTGTTTTGAAAGCCAGGCATAGTGGTTCACATTTGTAATCCCAACACTTGGGAGGTGGAGGTAAAAGGCTCAGGAATTCAAGATCATCCTCCGCTACATAGCGAGCTGAAGGTCAAGACCAGCTTGGGCTACATGAGGTTCTGTGTCAAAACAAAATAGCTCAGATCATTCTGCTACTTCGTAAAGCTTGGCCATTCATTTATTCTGTAGCACATATCATTTATATGTATAGCTTTTCCAAAGAATATGACTTGGTATTTGGTGACTTAGATTTGAAAATATTATAATGCTTCTAAAGTATCCCCTCTTTATCTATATCTGTATTATATATACATATATATAATATTAAGTAGCGTTATGAGTAGATGGTGTAAGTCTACACTACAGAAAGAACATAGCAATATGCAAAAAAATACTCCTTTCAAGTTCACTAGAATGAATACAATCAAATAGCAGAATCTCTGGATCAAATTCTTAATTTTCTTCTATTCCTTACCTGGGAGGAGTAAAATAAGTACATGCTAGAAATGATCCCCAAAATTCTACCCCAAATTCTGACAACCTGTGACTAGAAAAGGGGTCACTTGTGATTGTGTTGTGCTGAATGGCTAGGCCTAGTTTATTATATGAACCTTTAAGAGTTGGGAGTTTTCTGTGTATCCGTGACTAAAGGGGAAGTCACACTAAATGCTTGAGGAGGATTTTCTACTTTGAGGAAGGGGGTCACATTTGGAGCAGTACATCAACCTGTAGGAGCAGAGACTGGACTTTGGCTAATAGTCACAGAAGAAATGAAGGCTTCAGGCGTTTAGGCACAAAATAATCAGATTCTGCCAAAACCTCAAGTGAGCTTGAAAATGCATTCCTCGAGCCTCCATATAAAAGTTCACCCTGGCTGGCAGCTCGAAATGGCTGTGTGCACCTGAAAGTATTTCTCACCTCCAGAACTTCCATAGGAAAAAAGAAATGGATGTTGTTTGAAAATGTATGGTTTAAAGTACGGAGAGCAATTGGTCTGAGGGGAAGTTCTTCCCTACTGGTGGCTTGTAGAGACTGACTCTTGTCACTGAGTGACCTGGGGGAAAGCTGTGGCAGGCCTCAGCTTTCAAGGTCTATATAATACATTGTTATTAGAGACCTATGCCATGCACTGAATCTCTAGAACTTATTTTGTGACTACTATCCAATTTTCTACAAGGCTGTCTTTACTCAGAAGCTACTTGGTTGTTAGGTTGTCTGGGACACATGGCCATCACAGCTCTACCTACACTATCCTGTTACTCTGCCTTTTCATGTTTTTTTTAAATATAATTTTTTATTTATTACAATTTATTCACTTTGTATACCAGCTGTAGCCCCACCCTTGTCCTCTCCCAATCCATCCTCCTTCCCTCTCTCATCTCCTCCCATGCCCCTTTCCCAGTCCACTGACAGGGGAGGTCCTCCTCCCTTTCCATTTGATTCTAGTCTACAGGTCTCATCAGGACTGGCTGCATTGTCTTCCTCTGTGGCCTGGTCAGGATGTTCCCCCCTCAGGAGGAGGTGATCAAAGAGCCAGCCACTGAGTTAATGTCAGAGACAGCCCCTGCTCCCCTTGTTAGGGAACCCACTTGGAGACAAAGCTGCCACGGGCTACTTCTGTGCAAGGGTTCTAGGTTTTCTCCATGAATTGTCTTTGGTTGGAGAGTACAAGGAATCTTATGAAAGAAGGTGGAGATAGAAAGACCTGGAAGGGTCTGGAGCTCCACAAGGAGAACAACAGTACCAAATATTATGGGCCCAGGGGTATTTTCTGCCCTTTCATTTCTAAAGATGAAAAACCTCCAAGTAGACCTCCAATACTCCTAACTGCACTGCAGCATGTGCATCTGAGAGCACCCAAACGACAAACACCAAAAGCTTTTCCAGCATCTCAGAGTCCCTTACTACTTGTATTAGTAGCTGGTGGATGTCAACTTATTTGTGTAAACCAAACAGCATTCTCAGTTGCTTTGTAAGAGAAACAGCTTTCTCATCTCTGGACACAGATTATCTAGAAATGTGTCATTTGATTTTTAAGTCTTTTGAGACTTTCCTGGTATCTTCTGGCTGTTGGCTTTCAGGTTGATTATATTATGACCAGAGAATAAACTGTACAATTTCAAGTCCTTTAAAGAGGTTGAGGTTAGATGATGATGATTATTTACTATTGTATTATCCAAGATATGGTCTATAAACACTTAAAAGGAATATGTGCTGTACTATGTAAGGGTGAAGCAGTCTATAAAAACCAACTAGAACCTTTTGGTTGATCGTATTGTAGATCTACACTGCTTTTCCACACAAGTAGTTCTGGCAAGTACTGAGAAAAGTGGTACTAACGTTCCCAGCTGTAACTATAGATTTGTCTGTCTTTCATTTCGTACTATTTGATTTTGCTCCTTGACTTGTTTCCCTATAAATACGTCATAAATTGAAATTATCCTGAGTCAAAAATGCACTTAATATACTTATAAAGCATCAGTAACCAGATATAGCGAAGAGTATCAATGGTTTACCCTCATGATCACAAGTCTGGTGGGAGCTGTGGCCCACTGCCACTGCTCAATCTTGTGACTGAGTATTCTGCTGCAATGTCACTCAGAAAAAGATCAAACTCTGAGATCGGACACAAACTTTCAGCTGAATTCCTATCCTTTTCAAAATTTGCATAAAGAGGAAAAACCACGACAAAATCAGTAATCCTCTGCATTGTGAAGTTCCATCTTTAATTTCAGAACTCATCATATATCATATGTAAATTATATACATAAAATGTGCTTTGATCATATTTTTTTTGTTTATATTCTCTATTACCCTGTTTTATCCCTTGCTCTTAGAGGATCTAGTCTTTATCATTGTTCAGATAGCATTGTTAATTTCTTAGGGAAAATGGAAACTGTCAAATTGAAAAGAACATGGGGACACATGACTAATTGTGGTGCCTATTAGCATACCAAAGCACACGCTGACCTCCAGGATCTGTCAGCATTGAATATACCTGTTACAGAGTTCATGCTGGCATCTTGGCTCCTCTTACCTCTTCTCATCCTGTCCCCTACCCTAAACTTCCCCACCTCATGGGCTTCACTTATCCTACTTTCTGATTCATATGTAATCCTGCTATTTTGGCCATGTTCTTTCTGGGTTCTCTTTGTCCTCTTGGCCTTCTCTTCTCTTCTCTTCTCTTCTCTTCTCTTCTCTTCTCTTCTCTTCTCTTCTCTTCTCTTCTCTTCTCTTTCCATTTTTGCTGCTATTTTCTAAATTTTTATTCATTTGTAGTGCTTGTTAAACTATTTTTTGAGACATGGTTTCTTCTTGTTGTCCCGGCTGTCCTGAAACTCACTATGCAGAGCAGGCTGACCTTGAACTCATAGAGATCTTCCTGTCTCTGCCTTCCAAGTGCTGGGATTTAATGTGTGTGCTACTGCAATCATTCAATTATTATTTAAAAAATTTAAGTTACATTTCTTTATTTGTATGTGCACATGTTGGGGGGTGTTCCTTATGGAAGTTAAAGGACAACTGGCAGGAGTCTATTCTCTCATTCCACCACGTGGAAGTGGTGGATATATTCATTAACTTGATGTCCATAAGCATGTTGTAGCATATACATACATCAAATATTCATATATAGTTTTCATTTGTCAGTCAGATATGAACAAAACTGAAAAAAAAAGTGGCAAATTTGTCCACCTCTACTGATTCCTATCCACATCAGTGATCAGTTAGGAGCTTAAGCAGGGCCACAGCTAAACAATAAACCAAAAGCTGAGGCCCGCACTAGAGGCGCAATCTCTCCTTGTTGGACCTGTTGGCAATATAGACGGCTGCAGGTCTTAGCAAGTCAACTTTTGATTGCACTGTAGTTGCTTAAGTCACAAGGAGATGGAAATAACAGATGTTCCAACCTACCCCCAAGCCTAGGAATAGACTTCATCATCTTTGTATCGTTGAGGAAGATGAGATGAGTGGACGTGAGGGAACTTCTGGGAGAACGCAGCTGAAGATGTGGATGTTGCTCTAGAGGATAGTCCCAACACACACTGAGAAAGCCTGCTTCCCATGCTCTCCCTCCCTCTCTGCCACCATTTGTGGAAAGAGGTGAATGAAGCCAGCCCATTCTTCTTGCTTTGAGCTGCCTGTTTTGCTTGTCAGAGGCATGGACATTTCTTTTATTGTCATATTTCCCTTGAATACCAAGATTTTCTCCAGAAGACAGGGGTGGGGGGAGGGGGAGGGAGAGGCTATGATATGCTTCTGGGAGTCTGAGTACAGAGAGCAAATGGGCGTGCCTGAGTTTGTAAGCTGAGAAGTTGTTTAAGCCAAATCACATCCTGCCTTGGGTTCAGGAGGCTGGCAGTCTCAGATGGAGATCTGGTGGCCAGGCAACTATGTGAAGCCCATGCTTAACGGGTGGGGATGATTTTTGTCACCATGTCCCCTTCACACTGAGCTTTTCTTTTAAGGAAGCTGTTCAGCTCACCAGTTAACAGTAAAGGCTGTGGTGCCGGTCTGATCCATTTGTGGCTGTGCTGCAAAGCAGCTGCACACAGGTGGCTGTGCTGCAGCTCTTGAGGAAGTACTTTGCTGGCTGTAAACAACTCAAGGTCAAGGGCTGGGAGTGCAGTTTGCTGTTTACGGTAGGAGCCTCCTCAAAGGCAGAGAAGGGTTTTTAAAAATACGCTATACAAGAGAAGAAAGTTCAAAAAGAATTTTTAATAATTGCTAAATGTACTTTATGGTCACGGTTATACTAAAATATAGTTGGAGCAGGTACACACCTGTAATCCCAGCACTCAGGGAGGTAGAGGTAGGCAGATCTCTGTGAGTTCGAGGCCAGCCTGGTCTACAAAGTGAGTCCAGGAGAGCCAAGGCTACACAGAGAAACCCTGTCTCGGAAAATAAATAAATAAATAAATAAATAAAACAAAATATTAATAGTTGGAGCTGATACAATGTGCAATGTGAACATATTCTTATCTGGGCTGTGTGTGTTTAGATGGTATTTCGTTGTCTGCAGTGTAATGGGGTTTAGTTTCTGATTGACCAGACACAGTTCATAATCAACAGCATCCAAAATCAACACGGACAGATGGTGAGCCAAAGGCACATTGCAGTTGTTTAAAACCATAAACATCAGCAAGTGATAGCTGCTAAACATACAGTCTTGCTGTGTTGCATTGGAACGTGCATGGGCACACCGGGAACGAATCAGGTTGATAGCCGTTCCTCTGTAATTGCTCTTGACGAGCCTGGCTCATGCTCACGATTCAGTCCTTCACCATTTCCCCTCAGCTGACAAGTCATCTGTGTGTCCACAGTTTTTTTTTTTTTTTCTCTTCTCACCAGTATCTCTGGTTATTATTAAAATGTTTTTTCGGCAGGGCTAAGGATGGGACTCCGAGCCTGGCACACCACGGGTAAATACTAAAACAACGGTGCTGCGTTATCTGAAATGACAGTAACTGCCAGTTTGCCGGCGAGAAATACAGGGACTGTCTGAAGGCCCCACTCCTCTGGGTTAAATGTGTGATTACATGAGATTTTTTGAGGCAGATACTATGAACTCAGGAAAATTTGAATGTGGAGGACATCAGTTCCGTGCGGGTTCGGATGTTGGGAAACGTTTTTCTGCTTGCATTCATAGTTCTTCCAGCGACTGCTGTGCTATTTAGTTCAAAATGTCACACTACAGCAGGTCTCTCTGCTGCATATAATCCAGGCAATTATGGTGTGAGCTTCTGCTGTCAGTGGTAGTTAATATCCATATACCTCACTCCTTTTTTAGCCTCTGATGTTTTTTTTTATTATTATTCAATTTAACTCATCCTTTTATTTTAAAACTGGAATTTGAATGGGTTCCATTAACAGATATTTTCAAGTGACAATCAAGTCTAGGGTGCTGCCAACTCGAAGCTGAACACAATCCCCAGCCCTCTAGCTGGATCGGAAATCAATTTCAGGCCAGTTGCAACTGCAATGCGGAGATACAGCTGATTTGTAAACAGCCCTTGTATCAACATATCACAGTTGACAAGCCACAGTGAAGTGTGTGATCTTGCTATCTGAATGGCAGCCCTGATTGCAGGTCCACGTGGAGTGCATCTCCCAGGGCCACACAGGATAATTAAAGCCACAGATTCATCATTGGTAGATGATTACAGATTACCTCATTACGGACAAATTTAGGCCTGCCTTCATTCATTATACAGAAAGGCAAACGAGGATTCAGTTCACCCCAAACTACATTCCTTTTTTTTTTCCTATTTAGTTGGAAAATACAAGTGAATATTAAATTAGAAATACAACTAGAAGTCATTTTTCTTTTAATGAAATGTACTGTGAGGCCATGCTTGCCATTCCTGGGCTGTACTGTCATCGAGTTTCTCTTGACCCTGTACTCTCTTTCTTGTTTGTCCTGGTGCCAGGGACTGGTAGGTGATTCCTGCCATCCTTTTGTCTCCCACAGTGGCCAGAATGTGTCCGATGGTTGAAGAATGAGAACGTTAAATATTCATGTTGTTTAATTTAATGTACTATGTGATCCTTAAAGCTAACTTGTAGGTTTGAAGTTATTAAATGCTCTAATTTTTAATAGCATATAATTTATTTGCTGTTGCCTGAGACAGTGAAGGATTTAAGTAAAAGGGAAAGTGCTTTCCTAGAGGTAGATCTTACCAAGAGGGTACCGCTTTCATCTCCACGTGACTGTGGAGTACAGTAAATGAGAAATGTAGGTAAGAGAACGAAGGCGACCCCCAGGTTTACACTATCTGGCCTCTAGGTGCTATGTACGGATGCATTGCACTCTGGATCTGCGACTTTCCAGCTGGCCCATGGTCTGCCTGCAGGGTCATTTTTCACTTTCAACTTTTATGAAGGGTCACAATGATGTTTCCATACTGGCTGGAAAATGAGCGACTTAGAACGATGTCTCAATGTTTGCATTTGAAAATACATTGATTCTCTTGGATACATTAAGTTTTCTATTTCAACTTCTTTCATTTCTTTGACACTAGAATCAAGTGGTATAGTCAGATGATTTCTGGTTTTCAGAATAAGGACTGAAGTGTTGCCCAGTGTAGTTTGGGGGGGGCTGGTGAAAAGCCCCCTCCAACCCTTGTCCCAAGCCAGCTGACCTGAGTTCAATCCCGATGACTCATATGGGAGAAGCAGAGAACTAGCTCCTTAAGGTTGTCCTCTGGACTCCACATTGGTGCCATGATACCCATTTTTGTATGCAAAACACACACACAGACACACACGTGTGTGCACTAAGTAAAAATTAAAAATTAAAATGTGCAGGTTATTTTTGATAGCTCAGGTGATCTTTGAAAATTATTGAGCAGGATCCAAGTATTGCATTTATACTTTAGTCTCCATTGGCCAACCACACCATCATTTTATAGTATGAAATGTTTCTGAACTGTTAAACTATACAAGAAGATGACAAGGTAGCCCATATCTAGCTATTTACCCCCCAGTGTTATCAAAATGTTACCACATTGTTGACGCACACCTTTGGTTCTTTTAAAAATAAATAAGTAGACTTACAGTTTTAGCTCAGGTGTGTAGAGAGCTGCAGACATGTCCCTCCCACACTTCCAATGAAAACTAGACTGGTAATTAACAAGAGAACCAAGTTCACGGAGCAAATGGACATTTTAAAATCTGGAGATCAGTAGGTGCTTTCTGAGACACAGCAGAGGACCTGGGCATTTGCTGCAGGGGCAGAAGCTACCAGATGCCCTAAAAGTAGGTAAGAAGAATAAGCTCGAAAAGATGACAAATTGCTGGGGGCTGAATTTGGGCTGGCTGCCTCTTCTGGGGCCAGCAGTTGGGAGAGGGGTTCTATGCCGCCTTTGCAGACATTCCTGCAGGAGCCCCACCTGGAGTCACAGGGGTCACAAAAAGTTCATGGTGCTGGCTCAGGAACCGTGGAGAAATCCACTCAGCCCCTGCTCCCTTAATGAGAGAGAAAACAAGGCAAATTTGTGTAAAGGAAGAACACAGCACAAGGACACTGGTGAAGTGCCACTGCAGCTGCTTTAAGGAAACTCTCCCCTCTCCTACACCCCCGCCCATGTCACCAAATATGAGTTTTACTTTGCAGGGAGAAGAGATTTAAGCAGTGGTAGAAGGGGTGCTGGGGGAGAGCCATTGAGTCTGGGGAATGGGCTGAGGCACTATAGCCCAGGAGAA
Organism: Meriones unguiculatus; assembly: GCF_030254825.1. Lineage (NCBI taxonomy): Eukaryota > Metazoa > Chordata > Mammalia > Rodentia > Muridae > Meriones > Meriones unguiculatus. Next base: position 141,068,599 of record NC_083369.1, on the reverse strand, counting down.
GGAGCAAAAGTTCCTGTGGAAGGTACACAGGCCCACCGTACAGGCCCAATTCTGAGACTATCTGAGAACTACCTTCTTTACCCCACAACCCTGTCTCAAATCTCAGTACCGCCCAAATTCCATTTAAATCAGTACAAACCCTCGCACCACAGGTATGTTCATCTCAACATCTACTGCCTTGTACAAAACACTTAACTTTCAGCTCCCAGTTTCAAAGCATGGCAAGGAAGCACAGTTTGAAGAATCAAAGCACTCACCGAGACCAGATGCAGATATGGTATAGCTGTCGCAACTATTGAACCATACGCACATGCCTTACCTCACCATGTCCTCTAAGACTGCTCAGGGGCCAGATGCTGTTTGGGATGCCAGTTTCAGAAGAGGCATGACAAAGTCTGAGGCTGGAGCTTAAAGGCAAACGGAGGGCAGAGAACATAGCTTCAGATGAGCGAAAGGATAATTACAGTTGAAACATTCCGTGAAGACATCTAAGGGACAAAAGCACAGATTGGCAGGTGGAATGCGTGGCCTGGTTCAGCTGGCTTCAAGTGGAGAAGGACTCACCTCTCACCTCTCGGGGGATGTGCTGCTAAATCACAGGAGTGAGTGATGAAGAGAGACCCGAGGACACAACAGCGAATGCCAAGGCCCGAACAAGGTTGGATTTCCTGGTATGCCATGAGTGCCTTTGAAGGTACAAGTGTCGGGGGAGCAGTGCTTGCAAGAGCAACTTCACGTTTGTGTTACTGTCCTAGCTAACCTAGGGAGGCACAAGTGGGTGGCTTTTCTTCTGCCTGCTTACATCTCTTTTAATGCATGTAGGAATTCCTCCTCTCTGCTTCTATTTTTTTTTTTAATGGAGGAGGATTTATCGTACCTTCTATGTAACCACTTCAGGACCTGGGAATGTGAACTTGCAATTGTGAGTAGAGACATTTATTTAGCCATTAAAATTGTAGTGCCTTTTGTTATAATTGTAGAGAATTTACATGGCTTCAGCTGTTGATCCTTACCACCTATTCCCCCGTCCTAGGTCCATCCCCTGTCCTAGGTAGTGGTTCCTATATTACAGGTGGGATGGGAAACTGAAGCCTGTGGGGTTATGAACTGGCTTGACAGAGATTGAAAATCTGTTATGGGTCCATCTTAGTATTCGAAGCCTGCCAGCCTAACCTCCCAGGATTTAACTGTACTATGTAGAAGTATAGGCATTTAAAGAAGTTTAATTTTAATTTTAATTATTTGTGTATGTGTGTGCATCTGTGTGGGTATGTGCATGTGCGTGCAGGGGCCCAAGGAATACCAAGAAGAGGAGGGCATCACTTTGAGCTAGAGTTATAAATGGTTGTGAACCTCCTGACTTGGGTGCGAGGACCTAAACTTGGGTCCTCTGCCATAGCAGTACATGCTTTTAACCTTGGAACCCTCTTTCTAGCCCCCACCCCCTTTTGAGAAAAAGATCCTCTTGTCAATGTTGCATCTGTTAGGTAGCCGAGCTGGCCCTGAACTCCTGAACCCCGATTCTCTTGCCTCTTCCTCTCAAGTGCTAAGACTCCAGGTGTGCAACAATACATCCGGCTGGAAGGATGGATAGTCTTAACAGTAGAGGCCTTGGAGGAAGAAAAGAACGGAAAACTAACTGTAGAAATCTAGTTGAATTCTTGGGATTAGTAAGCCTTTGTCAAAGCACTCACTGCTAAAAACTGCCTGGGGAAATGGATTGAATAAGTACACATTCAACAGGGTAGCACTTGCTCATTTGTCCTAAAAACTTGGGAGTAGGTGAAAGTGGATAGTTTAAATAGTTGACAACATCACAATCCCTCTGCTGTCTTCCTGCCACCGATGTTACTATATAGTATCAATACTGTGAAGGCAGCATTGCCTGACACCTTTGTGTGTGTGTGTGTGTGTGTGTGTGTGTGTGTGTGTGTGTGTGTGAATTCATTATCTATGTACTGGATGACAGTTTCCGCCAGCTTAGATACATTCCATTCTTTTTCATGGTTAACGGTTATTTTCTGAGAAGAAAATAAGTATATTATAAATAATAACATTATGTTGGGTGTAGTGGTACATTCCTTTTATCTCAGTACTCAGGAGGCAGAGGCAAGTAGATCTTTGAGTTCAAGACCAGCCTGGTCTACAGAAAGAATTCAAGGACAGTCAGGTTTATACAGAGAAACTCTGTCTCAAAAAACAAAATGAAACAAAACCCCAAACAATCAATTACATTAAGGATACAATCAGAGATGGAGCTAGTTATGTTGGATGAAGGGAATGATTATTGCTTGGTAATATAGTTCAGTGAGCAGGTGCTTAGCATGTGTGAGTCATTGGGCTTCATCCCTATTTCCACAAAGAAAGAAAGATTGAAGGAAGGAAGGAAAGAAGGAAGGAAGGAATCTCATAAGCATCTTTCTTTATTCCTTTATATCCCCAAAGCTGCTGGTATTTGGCAGTCGCAAACTATTCATTGAAGAAAAATAAAAATTTGGTGGGATGTTCTCTAGTCCACAGGAATAGTTGAACACCAATGGGTGCATAGCTGAGATGTTTGGAGGGTTCATGAGCATGTATGATAGAGAGGAAAAAAAAACAAAACACGTTATTTAGAGCTTTCCATGAACCAGAGAAGTGAAACAACTTGCCCAGGAGAGCACATATTGTAAATGTTAGATGTGGATTTGAGCCTGTGGCTAGTTCCACTGTACCATGGTAAAGCATGGTCTGGGTGGCCTTGACTGTGTTAAAAAGACAAACCCCAGTGTACTTAGTTAGCATAAGGGGTACCCAAAGCTATCAGGTTTTGATGAACTACTGGGAATCTTAGCTCAGTTCTGTAAAAGGATGCTGTGAATTTTTTAAAATTTTTTTCTTCACAATTTATTCATTATATAATCTGATTGAAGCCCTCTCCTTCAACTCCCCTAGTCCCACCTGCCCTCCCTCTTTCTCTCATCCCTTTCCAACTGAAAGGGGGAGTTCTCCACTATTGCCATCTGCCCATAGCTTGTTAAGTCTCATCAGGACTGCCTGGATCCTCTTCCCCCATGGCCTGGCAAGGCTGCATTATCAGGGGTGAGTGATCAAAGAGCAGTCAACTGAGTTCACGATAGAGGCATCCCTTGCTCCCCTCCCTCAGAGATCCACATGGAGACTGAGTTGCCAATTGGCCACATCTGAGCAGGGGGTCTAGGTCTTCTCCATGCATGGTCCTTGGTGCATCAGTCTCTGCAGGACCTCCTGGCTGTGAAATTTTTTTTTAAAAGCATAGCCACATCTCAACTGAAACCACAACTTCCTGTGAATGCCTTATGATGTTACATTAAAAAAAATAATCATATAAATTTTAAAAAAGCTTCTCCAGGCGTATTGATTTTTTTTTTTAATAAATGGATCCAATTAGTAGTATTCATTAATTCCAAGAGGTCTTTATCCTGGCAAGCCTTGGTTCCACATAAAACTCCTTCATATGGAAAGGTTTTCCAGGTCTTTCTTGACTGTCTAGGACTTGAATATGACTAATAGCTTGAGAAATACACAGTAATGCAAGTGTTGATGCTGCCAGCACAAATGGAAAAACATATCGCTTTAATTTAAAAAGCAGGCTGTTACTTTAACTTGACCTGTCATATTTTCTGGGAGGGTGGGAAGGGATAGAGCAGGATTGAGCCCTGCCATTTGTTGACAAGATCCCAGGGGTTTGGAGTATATAGCTCAGGGTTAGAGTACTTGCATAGTGTTGCGTTCCATCGCCAGCACTACACACAAAAAAGTTTGAAGAGGAGGTGCTAGAGAGATGGATGAGTCAGTGGTTAAGAACACTGTGGTTGAAGCCAGTTGTGGTGGTGCATGCCTTTAATCCCAGCACTCAGGAAGACAGAGGCAGGTAGGTGTATTGCTGTAGTTTGAGGCCAGCCTGGTCTCCAAAGCACGTCCAGGACAGTCAAGGCTATGCAGAGAAACTCTGTCTAGAAAAACCAAACCAAACCAAACCAAACAAAACAAAACAATTCCCCCCCCAAACAAAAACAAAAACATTATATTCTTCCAGAGGACCTAGGTTTGATTCCCAGCACTTACACAGTCTTCACATCAGTCAGAAGCTCCAGTTCTAGGGACTCTGACATCCTTTTTAGGCCTCACAAGCACTGCATACATATGTGGTGTACAAACATACATGCAGGCAAAACATCCATACACACAAAATAATAGTAATATTTTTAAAAGCTCCCCGGGGGCACTACGGTGTACCTTTTGATGTTGTTCTACCACTTATGAAGGGGAAAGCAACAGAACCCCATAATATTCTAAATCCAGATGAGGGTATAATATAATTTGCCCAGCCTCTAAAGTGTGCCTTACTGGGATCTTGTGAAATGCAGATTTTGATGGGGGCCTGCAGTTGGGCAAGAATTACTGACCTTTTAACCCAGTCTCAGGGCTCTCAGGAACCACCTGGGGGTGTTTAAAAAGCAGTTTTCCAGGGCCCTGCCAGAACTATTGAATTAGAGATTCTGGGAACCAGACCATCAGGTACTTGTGTTTAGGGGAGGGATGGGGAGGAGAGGAAGCACCTAAGCAATTTGGCAATAAAGCTGTCAACTTTGTTTATTGGGGGGAGGGTGGCGAAGAGGAGCATAATGACAGCTTGGAAAACTTCACTGTAGGAGTCAGATTGGGATGTTTAATGATGAGCTTTCTGGCATTCTAAGAGTTTCATCTCTGACCAGAAGAAATCGTACAAGCCACCCCCTCAGAAAGGACTTGAGGAGTTCCTTATGACTGTCCAGACTGGCTTAAAGCAGAAAGCATGGAGGGAAAGAAAAAGTACTTAATGGTTAGCTTGCTGACCCGCCCAGCATTAGTTAATATCTGTGAAGTCTTACAGAGTTCATCCAGGGAAGCCAGGGCCCAAATATGGAAAGGAGTCATGAGTACGTGGGAGGGGCTAAAACTGTCACCACAGATATTGAATACAACACTTCAGCTTCTGCTTTGGGGTTGGGGGTTTCATTGTAGTGATGTGTGGGGAGGCAGGGCAGCCGCAAAGGAAGCCTTCGGGCTGTCTTTGTTATAATGAACCATGGTTTCCATGGTGGGGGTTTTGTGGGTTACTCCTTCCATTGTCTCACCTTCCACATTTTTTGGTAACAGAGGCTCTGTAGCAAGTGGCTCTTCATTATTCCCTCCCCTTCCCTGTGAATCTTTTCTTGAGGTCAATTAGGAAGAGTTGGAGACTCATTTTCCCACTTTTTTGTGTCTTCCAGGAATTATTGTGTTCTTCTTAATTTGCAGTCAAAGCCAAGTGTTAGCCATTGTTGGACACGTGCCATTAGTTTTTACAACACAGGCCTTTCTGGATGGTTACATAGTACAAGTTGTTGTTGTTGTTGTTGTCCGTGGGGATATCCGCCCTAGGGAGGGTCTGACCATCTAAGGAGCTCTGTGTCCATGCTGGGCCTGTGGTCACTGTAGGTCAGCCAGTCAGCAACAATGCACTAGACTTGCCTCTGGCTCTTACACCTCTGACACAGGAGGAATGCCAACAGGTGAACCTCTAATTAAGTAGAGGACTGGAGGACGAAGACCACAATTTCATGAAGGTCTGGAATTGGCCTTGTCGGTAAGATGGTGCACTGCTTAGGTTTTTCTGTTTTGTTTTTGTTTTTGTTTTGTCAACTTGCCACAAGTTAGGGTCATCTGGGAAGATGGAACTTAATTAAGAAAATACCCCCGTCATATTGCCTGTAGGGGCAATTTCTTTTATTTATTTCCATTATTTTTTATATATTATATTATATTTCAAACATTTTTTTTGTTCACTTGTGTTTTTTTTTTCTTGCATGTATGTCTGTGTACTACATGCATAACTGTTATCCACTGCTAAAACCAGAGAGGGAGTTGGATTCCCTGGAACTGGAGTTACAGTGGTTGAGGGTGCTGGGAATCAAACTCGGAGCCTCTGGAAAGGCAGCCAGTGCCCTTAACCACTGAACAATTTCTTCAGCTCAATGTTTTCTTGATTAATGATTGATGTGGGATGGCCCAGTCCACTGTGGGTGATGCCATTCCTGAGCAGGTAGTATGGGTTGTATGAAAAACAGGCTGAGCAAGCCATGGAAAGGAAGCCAGTAGCAACATTTCTGCTCGGGCTCCCCTTCATTAGTTCCTGCCTTGAGTTCCTGCCCTGACTTCCCTTCATGACAGGAGTCAGTAAGCTGTAATCTGAACTAAACTCTTTCCTAGCCATGTTTTTTTAGGGTCATAGTGTTTCTCACAGCGATAGAAAGCCAACTAGAGTAGATGGGAAGTGGGGAAAACAAGGTCAGGAGATGAGAGGAAGCTTGCATGCCCTTGTAAGGAATTTAGAGTCTAAGAAGAATGGGGCAAAGGCTGGAGAAAGGATTTTAAGTGGATGCAGGCCACAATTTTATGGGCATGGAGGGAAAAATCCTGCAACTTATGACCTCTTCTGCTTGCACAATAGCTATCTGCATTCCCAATAGCTTTTTAAACAGTTTTGTGCCATCTGATTTACACACCACAAGTGCACTCATTTGAAGTGTCTCAGTCATTGATTTTAAGTATATTTGGAGTTGCGTAATGATTGTCAGAATCTGATTCTCCAGCATTTTCAGCCCCACAAAAGATTACTTGTGCCCATTTATATTTCTTCCCATTTTCAATGCCCAACTCTAGGCAATCAATTCCTCTTTGTGATTTCTCTCTCTCTCTCTCTTAACATTGAGGGCAGTGTTTTCAGTGAGTGTGATATTTACTTTAAGGCATCTTTGGGACAAATTATAAACTTTTATTCTTGGTTTCTCAGTTACTTCTCAGTCCATCCCCGTCAGCATGCTTTAGATTTCACAGGACAGAAACCTGTCAGGGACTGTCATGAACACAAATCTGTTCTCTTCTAAAACTGAGAGGCCAGAGGAGGGTGGAGCCCTGGGGCAGTGTGCTACTGCTTGATGTGGCATCTGAAACTCAGCTTTTGGGTCCACAGAGATGGCTCAGCAGGTAAAGTGCTTGCCATGCAAGCCTGACTACCTGAGTTTGAACCTTGGAGTATGTGGGAGAAGGAACTAGCTGTTTCCACAAAGTTGTCCTCTATGTGTATGCTATGGGACATTCCTCCCCCATCTCACTCTCTCAGTAGCTCAGAGAATAAGAATACTATGAGCGTTATTTTAAAAGTCAATCCAGGGGGAGGGGCATAGGAGAAGAAGAGGGAGGGAGGGAGGGGTTGGGAGGGGATGGGGGATGGGGCTAGAGCTGAGATATGAAGTGAATAAACTGTAATTGACACAAATCAAATAAAATTTAAAAAGTCAATCCAGTGTTATGTCTCTGGAAATCATCATAGAGTTCTTACGCATTCAGGAGTGTCTGGTGGTGATGGATTACATGGAGGTTTTTCTTAGGACAGTTCGCTAGCGTGTATAGTATCTAGGAGGGTGTCAATTAGCACAGGTAGGAAAACACTTCAGTCACATTAGGGAAACCTATATGCTGTAAGGTAGAACTAGTGAAGTCCTGCAGAACTAGCAGCAAATAGTAGAAAAATCACCTGTATCGAATTATTGGACTCTCCGCTTTGGAAAAAAATAATGCTCTGAAAATGTCAGTATTATTACAGTTACAATATGAGCTTGAAGTTACCCAAAACTGACTTTCTTTCAAGTATAATTCACACTTCGCTAAGCCAAATAGACATTCTGCCAGTTATTAGAACTTTATTAAATTCTGCTTTATGTGTACTTAAGAAAGAAAGAAAGAAAGAAAAAAAAAAAAAAACAAGGCAGACCTTTACACAGGTTATTTGATTATGAGCTGTACTTCGGAATTGATTTCAGGGTGAGGTCTATTCACATGTACTGAGCCTTGCTGCTGCAGCTCTTAATGGTGAGAACGGATGTTGAAGAAAGCAAACAACATATGCCCTTTGTTTCTGTGCATGTCTCCTTCTGGAGGCCTGGGTGGAGTGTCTCAGCTGTCTCAAATAATCTCCATTTTGCTGTTACTGCAGACTGCAGCTCCCCAGCTCTCTTCTTTCCGATGTTAATTATAATTTCTCCCTAATTAGGTGGCTCTTCCTCCTCTCTTGGTGGTAAAGGTTTCACTCTCTGCACTGCCAGAGACTGGGTTAACTCTGAAAAAAAAAAAATTCATTTCACTTGATTTGTGACAGAAACAAGTGCAACGAAAAAAAAAAAAAAACAGCGTGAGGGGAGGGGCAGGCGGGTTTAGTACGGGACAGGATGCTTAGAATAATTCTCCTGCCAAGTGAATCAAAGAGGCTTGCCTTTCTCAGAGTGCAAGGAACTCACTCCGGGTGGAGCTCCCTCCTGCCCGGAGTGCAGACAGTCCGTCAGAAGTCATCGTTTTCTACTCCACAGAATGGAGCTTTCAGCAGCCAGAGCCCTGAGCCCCTCAGACTTGCCTGAGAGTGTAAGTAGGCCATATGTCTGCTTTGATTGCTATGCCTGCATCTTTTGTAGTTGGTTGCCTGACAACTTTGTAAGCCCAGAGGGAGACAAGGGGGGCTGGGGTGGGGGGGGAGAGAAACTGGTCCACAGTTAGTTGTTCCTTCCACACAGACCCAGGTCTTAGTTCTCTTGTTTGTGGTGAAAGGGATTTTTTAAAAAAATTTAAATTTCTTCCCAAGGTGCCCTAGGACAGACATGACTTACTTTGACTGAGTCTTGTTTGCAGCAGTAGTTGCAAAAGTTTGAAATTGACTTATCCTATACTACGTTTTTGCCTTTTCTGGTTGTGCTCTATAGATGAGGTGTTTTCCCCTAATGGATCCTGTGCATAGATGGGCCCCATCCGGGAAACCGTGGCAGGCGTCTTTTTCAGCAGTAAGAGGTTGGGGGCAGGTAACGCTTCTGAGGCAGCCAGGAGATTTGGGAGGCTGGGATGAAGCCAGGTGTGGGATCTAACTTCCCTATGGTGGGGGGACGACGAAATGGGAAGCAGGATAGGAAGTCTGTTTAGGGTCTGTCAGGAGGATTGTCTGTTCCTACATGCCAATCTGATATCGGGCCAGGCTCACATCCCTATTGGGGTAGCCTAGTCGTCTTGGGCCACTAAGAAAACAAATCTATGTCTCACTCTTTTTCACATCTCCACTAATAACCCTTCACGGGACAGTGAACTGCTTGAAGCAATGTGAAAACACCTGGTCCTTGTTTGCCTGACTCTTGATGGTGGTGGCTTCCTGTAAGTGCAAGCAGTGTGCTGAGTCCTGTGGGATGCCACCCGTGCTGCTGTTTGGCTTATTTCAGGCTAGCCTCGAAGGCCTTCACATGCTGTTGGTCAGTGTCATACCTTTGACCTGGGAGCTGGCCACTTTGCTTTGTTTAATCCCATTGCTGTTATTCTTTTGGTCATGGTCAGGTGCCTCTCCCCCTAACAAAATCTCCACCAAGGTCCTGTGGGGGGTTGGTGGTGGGGTGCCAGTGGATCATAGGGCCTGGGACCTGAGTTAGGAGGTCACATCATGAATCTATGGGAGGAGAGTGATAATTCAGAAGTCTTTCTGACTTCGCTTTGACTTTTGAGACTTTGGCATGCCTCCGTTCACCCAGTGAGAGAAAAGAAAAACAAACAGAAAAACAAAAATAAAAAAAAAAAAAAACTAAAGCTCAATGAACAATGCTTATCAGCTCACCTAATATCTGATTCAGAAGTACATTGTCTTGGTGCCTTTCCTTTAGGTTGTTTTATTACCTCCTTCATGACTTTGGACAATTGCCAGGCACACAGATCAGTTCCCACAATGCCTTTCCGCTGATGTGTGGGGGGTGTACTTTCCACAGTCTGGTTGATTAACCTCACTAGATGTTTTCTATTTGCTAAAATGTGAGTTCATCGCTAATAAGACGTTGCTTTTGACAGTCAGAAGTTCCCCCTGCCCTTTCTGTCTTTAAATCTCTTGGATTGAAGTGGGAGTCTGTTGCCTTTGACTATCAAGAGTCCTCAACTGTTGTGTGTCAGTGAGCTATGTTTGATTTCTGGAACCATCAATCACCTGGATTCTTGGTCACCATGTAAAGAATCAAGAGTACCTTTTATCTGAATGTTCATCAGAACCCCGTTATTGAAATTCAAGTTCAGTTTTCTGCCGCTGGTATTTGCCTACATTTTCAGCCTTAACAAAAGTCACCTTCCTGGGTGGAGAACACTTCCATCAAAGTGGTTTCCTAGTGTCTACCCCCTACTATGTCCCTTCCTGCCTCTGGACCCAGGTGTGGCTCTCCATGTCACCAATGCCCTTTCCTTGGTGCCTGGCTCCTCTAGCTGGCTTTTCTTTTGGTGTCACCCCAAGCAGCAGCCCTACTGGACTCATCTTCTTTGAAGGGGCTTCCTCTGTCTTGCACGTTCTTTCTCTCTTTCACAGTATCATGATTGTTTCTTGGAGAGTTCATGGAGCACAGACTATACAGGTTTGGTTGACCCATTGACTCACTCAGCATTTGCTTTCTCCCTGACTAAAATTTCAGCTCTGCTAAGTCAGGAGCTCTTTTTGTTTTATCCCTAAGGGGTATATACCCAGCCCCTAACTCAATTCTAGTTACATAGTAAACTCTCAACAAGTATTTGTTACATAGGATGATTTAGTGAAGGATCTTTAATTAGGTTGTGATCATTGCAGGCTCATCAAGACAGTTCTGCCCTTCCTGGACCAGACCCTCCCCCACTCACCTCCAATCTGCATTCATCACAGTTTGGGCACTTGGGGAACATCCCAGACTCAGGGCTCTGGTTCCTTCTCTGTGAGCCCTTGGCGGGTATGCAGACTCACCCTCTGTTTTAAGCATCTTTTTTCTCCTTTGTTCTCAAAATGAAAACCACCTGTCTTCAAAGTGATTTGCTTAAAACAAATTCTTCATTTCTTTACTAAGGCCTTTACCCCCCCCCACACACACACCTCCCTTCTGCCTTTCTCCATCTCTTGCCAAGAATAATGGGAAAAACCCTATTATCTTGGAAAGTGGTTTTCCCTCTGGTCAGAATCCAAAGCCGAATGATTTATCACCAAGTGTGCGTGCGAGGGCCGGGGCGGGGGAGGGGGGTAGTCGGCGGGAAGGAGCATGGCTTTTCCCTGCCTCACTGTGTGCTCACGAATGTAGTGGTTGGTTCTCCCTGCAACTTTAGCTGGTCATATGCCGGCCCAGCCTGTATACTTCCTTCACGTTTCTCCCCTGCTAGGAAGGAACCTAGTTCGGGGCACCATGTAAATGAAAGCAAGGCTGGGGTCAGTGTGCAAGCAGCGCTCTGTGCAGCCAGAGTACTGGCTTGCACCAGCTCACTGAAAGCCTCATGCCAATTCTGGGGAGGAGATGAGATCAAACCCACTCTAGAGGAGGCTCCAAAAGGGAGGTTCCATGTGATCCAGGAACGTATTCCCAGACACATTTGTTGAAATCATTCAGGATTAGAAACAGCTCAGTCTGGCTTTTAAATCTACTTGTTGGCATACTTAATATATTTTTAAAAGACTTAATTTATGGGTATGGGTGTTTTGACCGCATGTATTTTGTGTACCACTGTGTGCCTGGCTCCTGGAGGAAGCCAGAAGATGGTTTCAGATGCCCTCGAACTGGAGTTACAGACAGATGTGAGCCACGACGTAAGGGATGATCTCACAGAGCCTCCATTTTGGAACCTCTAGAGTGGGTTTGATCTCATCTCCTCCCCAGAATTGGAGTGAGGCTCTCAGTGAGCTGGTGGACAGGCTGCACAGAGCGCTGCTTGCACACTGACCCCAGCCTTGCTTTCATTTACATGGTGCCCCGAACTAGGTTCCTTCCTAGCAGGGGAGAAACACAAAGGAGGTATACAGAGAGAAAGACGGTCAGTGTCAAGGCTGAGCCGGCATATGACCTGGGTCCTTTAGCAGAGCAGTCAGTGCTGTTAACAACTAACCTACCTCTCCCCTTACTTAATGTGTGTGTGTGTGTGTGTGTGTGTGTGTGTGTTGCATGTATTGAAGTCAAAGAAAAACTTTGGGTGTCATTCCTGGGGCACCATCACTGGCTCCAACCTTGCTGAGTAAGTGAAGTAGACAGACAGGTCAGGGATCTGCTTGTCTCCACCTTCGCCGTGCTGAAGTCAGGGATCTGCTCGTCTCCACCTTCGCCGTGCTGGGATTATGTGTCGGTTCCACTGTTGCCTGGCTTTTCTTAGGACATTTTTATTTTTTGGATCTTGTCCTGCAAATTAAATAAACTTCTGGTGATTATACATTCCACATGTCTGCAAGGGATAGCTACCTTTAGTGTGTGGGGTGTCCTCATATTCCCGTTAAAAGGATTCTGGCCTGGGTCTTCTAAACTAATTTTGTGTCCTTCTGCTCGGTGGCAACTCAGTTTGAAAAACTCTGCTATGACAGCATAAGCTTTGTTTACTTTATCTAGAGGCTTGCACCATCTAAGCTACTTTAAAACTATTTTGCAACAGTATAGCGTACATAAAACACACACAGGCATATGTGTTGTTGAATTTTCACACAGTGAACATGTCTGCGTAGCCAACACCACATCAAAACACATGTTACCGATTCTAGCTTCTTTGAGTCAAGACAGAGGAGTGCAGTAGAACAAAAATGAAGAGAGAAACAGTGTGGAGGATCAATGGAATCAAATAGAAGACCCAGAAATAAACCCACATACGTATAGACAGCTGATTTTTGACAAAGATGTCAAAACTATATAATGGAAAAAGACAGCATTTTCAACAAATGATGCTGGTCTAACTGGATATCTGCATGTAGAAAAATGCAAATAGGTCCATACTTATCACCCTGCACAAAACTAAAGTCCAAGTGGATCAAAGACCTCAACATAAAACCAGACACACTAAAACTCTTAGAAGAAAAAGTGGGGAAGATCCTTGAACTAATTGACACAGGAGACAACTTTCTGAACAGAACACCAACAGCACAGGCTCTAAGGTCAACAATCAATAAATGGGACCTCATGAAACCAAAAAGCCTCTGTAAAGCAAAAGACACTGTCATCAGAACAAAACTATAGGCTACAGACTTGGAAAGGATCTTCACCAACCCTAGATGTGACAGAGGGCTAATACCCAGAATATATAAAGAACACAAGAAGTTAAAAAGCAACAAATCAAGTAATCCAATTTAAAAAAAAATGAGGTACAGAGCTAAACAGAGAATTCTCTGTAGAGGCATATAAAATGGCAGAGAAACACTTAAAGAAAAGCTTACCATCCTTAGTCATCAGGGAAATGCAGATCAAAATAACTGAGATTTCCCCTTACACCCATCAGAATGGCTAAGATCAAAAATTCAAGTGACCACACATGCTGGAGAGGATGTGGAGAAAGGGGAACTCTCCTCCACTGCTGGTGGGAATGTAAACTTGTACAACCACCTTAGAAATCAATCTGGCACTTTCTCAGACAATTAGGAATAGTGCTTCCTCAAGATCCAGCTATACCACTCCTAGGGATGTGTCCAAAATATGCTCACGTATATGACAGGGACATTTGTTCAACCATGTTCGTAGCAGCTTTATTCTTAATAGCCAGAATCTAGAAACAACCTAGATGTCCCTCAACAGAGGAATGGATATAGAAATTGTGGTACATTTACACAATGGAATACTACTTAGCTATTAAAAACAAGGAAACCATGAATTTTGCAGGCAAATGGTGGGAACTAGAAAAGATCATCCTGAGTGAGGTATATTAGAAGCAGAAAGACATGCATGGTATATCCTCACTTATAAGTAGATATTAGACATATAATATAGAATAAACATACTAAAATCCATACATCTAAAGAAGCTAAACAAGGAAGACCCTAGGGAAGATGCTCAATCCTCATTCAGAAGGGCAAACACGATAGACATCGGAAGCAGGAGAAGACAGGGAACATGACTGGAGCCTATCACAGAGGGCCTCTGAAAGACTCTGCTGATTGAGGTATCAAAGCAGAGGCTGAGACTTATAGCCAAACTTTGGGCAGAATGCGTGGAATTTTCTGAAAGAAGAGGGAGATAGAAAGACCTGGAAGGGACAGAAGCTCCAAAAGGAGACCAGAGGAGGAAAAAAAAACTGAGCCTGGGTGCCCTGAAGAGACTGATACCCCAACCAAGTACCATGCATGGCAAGGACCTAAAACCCTGGCTCAGATCTAGCCCATAGACTCAGTCTCCAAGTGGGTTCCCTAGTAAGGGGAACAGGGACTGTCTCTGACATGAACTCAATGGCTGGCTTTCTCATCACCTCCCCTTGGCAGGGTACATCCTTGTCAGCCCATAGAGGAAGACAAAGCAGCCAGTCCTGATGAGACCTGATAGGCTATGGTCAGATGGAAGAGGAGGAGGACCTCCCCTATCAGTGGACTAGGGGAGGGGCTTGGAGGGAGAAGAGGGAGAGAGGGTGCGATTAGGAGGAGATGAGGGAGGGGGCCACAACCAGGATACCAATTGAATAAATTGTAATAAATGGTAATATTAGTAAAAAAAAAAAAAAAGAAAAAAGAAAAGAAAAAAATGAGTCTGTAGGTTTTTTCTGAATTATGCATACACAGCTTATTTCTAGATCCTCTTTTCGTGGAGGTCTGTGTTTTATGTTTCCAGTGTTGGTGCTTGGCTTAACTTGTGGATCTCACAATTGCCACAGGAGCAGAATGTGGCCTCCCCAGTGGCTGTCCGAAACTGACACCAAAGGAAGTGTGAGCTAAGGATGTGTCTGGTAAAATGTGATTGAGGAGGAATGAAGAGGGGGAAGGCCCCACAGTTAAGTATGGAAATACTTGAGTATGAGAATTTGTGGTCCTCATTAGTAATGGAGACTTAATTTACTTGAAACAGAGGTGGGGGAGAGAGAAAAGGGATAGAGGGTTTGAGATTAAGAGTTCCAGGTTGGAGAGATGGCTTAGAGGTTAAGAGCACTGGATGCTCTTCCAAAGGTCCTGAGTTCAATTCCCAGCAACCACATGGCGCCTAATAACCATCTATAGTGAGATGTGGTGCCCTCTTCTGGCATGCAGGTACACATGCAGACAGAACACTATATAAATAATAAATAAATAAATCTTAAAAAAAAAAGAGCCAAGATAAGAGCTCCAAGTCCCTAGAGGTTAATAAGCATCTGAGTAAAATAAGGAACATTGAACTCTTATGGTGAGTGTTGACCTTTAAAGAAAACTGAGTCTGCTGAAGAAAACGACTGATTTCTTGGTGAAAAGCATAAATGCGTCTCGGTGTAAAAGCAAGTCAGAGAAGCTTGGCTTTTGTTATAAATAAGGCTCTATGAGGCTGTTTTTATAGTCACTCAGAGCCTAGACTTTGTTGCAGTGGAATGAGTGTAGAAATGAAGGGGAGCTGACATTCTAATATGCTTTGAAACACTGAGCAGAACTATGTTGTAATGTATTATTAATTAGTGCCTTCTGCACAGCTCTATGTTATCGAAGCTGAAAGAGCCTCCCTGTATCAGGGGCTATGGGATAATAGACTGTTGTCTTCGCTGATTAGATAAGTTCTACTTCTCAGTTCGTGGTTGCCAGGCAGACTTTTTAACTGTTACACACTTGGTACGGGTTTCCTGGGTTTCGACCTCAAACGGTGGCTTGTGGCTTTCTGTTTAATTCTGCGCATGACGGTGTATATATGCAGGAAAAATCTTGAGCATTATACCCAGACTTCGCAGAAGAAGGTGAAGGCATCCGCCGTTTGGAATGGCAGCGTCCGATTTACCTTTGTTTTCTCTGCACACAGTGTGGTGCATGGAGGAAGGACTTGCTAAATGAAACCGAGGAAGAAATCACTATTGCCGTAGCTGGCAGTTACCGGGACTGGGCTCTGTGCTTTACTTGTTGGTCGGACAAGCCTTCCAGGTGGAAACTGTACTTATTATTCTTTTCTTCAGAGTAACCTCGGTCTTCTGTTTGGGGACAGGTCTCACATACAGCTGGTATCCTAGCCTGAACATTGCCAGCAGCTTCTTACACTCTCAAATGGCCCAATCCAGTTATGTTTTGGTTTGGATAAACACAGGAAGAAAGTGTGTCACAGGAGAAGGCAAGCCATGTCCCTTTCTATGGTCACTCAGCTAGTAGAAGTCAGGTTCATTCCTAGGAGTCTGATTCCAGGGTTTATAATGGAATCACTCAATTCTGTTGCCTCACAATTTAAGCCAATGAAGATGCAGAACCTTTCCATATGTGGTTTTTGGTTTTTGGTATTCCGGGTCAAGCTGGACTCTGTTTTAGGTGACATGACCTAAGGAAGAAGGGAGATGCTGAGCAATGATGAAAACCCTCAGTGAGCTTTTCATCTTATTGGTAAGCCCAGACAGTTAGGATCCTGGAACGGCCATATCATTTATATGTGCCTGATGCTTAGCAGTTTCTAACCACCTTTTCTTGTGTTGAAGCTTCTTGTACCCTCTGGGTAACAGGTGATAAGACTCCCAACTTAGGGAAGGGTGGGAGAACAGTCACCTGCTTGGAGTTGCACTGCTAGAAAAGGAATGGCAGATACATCTCAAGTCAGCTCGCGTGTTCGGCCTCCCTGACTGGTGCCTGATATGCCAGATGTTCTCAGTCAATAAGGTACAATGTTCATAGAGGACTAGAAGAACAGTCTGAAGACTCACGAGCCTGATGCAGGATTTCTCAGCCCCTGTTGGCTTTTGGGGACAGTTAAGTCTTTTTCTTTAGAGGAAGAAAGATATTTGTCCTGAAGAGTGGTTAGCTAGTCTCTACCTGCTAAAGAGCAGCAGTACAAGTTATTGCCATGGAAAGTATCTGTAGAAATTTCCAAATGTTCCCAGTGGTGCACAGTTGCCCCAGATTAGAAACCGCTAACCTAACATGATGACTACATTAGAAAGAGGAGAGACAACCTTGCACTTGCTTGAAAAGGCCTGTCTCCTTTCCTCTCTTCAGTTTCTAAAGCATCAGAAAAGACATTAAAAAACCAGCAAAGGACAAAGAGAGGGAGGTACACAAATGCGCGTGTGCACGCGCACACACACACATACACACACACACACACACACACACACACACAGTATTGAATTTCCTTCCATGGAAGAATATATCTGTGAATGAAGGAGAAAATCAACATTTTCCTAAATTTAAAAAAGCACACAACTAAAAATATTAGAGATCAGCTAAAATATAATACATATAAAATCTGTAACTCTGTTGTCCAGAAATAATGGCAGTTTGCATTTTATGTCTTTATTTTTAATATTCATGTCTAAATTTATACTAATTCAAGTTTTCAAATACTCTTCTATATAAAATGCTATAAAAATCAACTTTGTAAGGTTGACTAGTCCACAAATACTAGCCTTACTGTATCTGTGACATAAAATAAGCGTTTATAATGAGTGTAATGTTTCACTTTGTACCCAGTACAGTTAATCCACCCCGTCTCCTGTTGTGAACATTTGATTTGTTTCCAATTTTGTTTTTGCCACTTCAAGCAAAATTGTGAGTGTTCATGTATGTCCTTAAATCCTTCATAGCTGCTTCTTTTTCCTTAAAGAAAGTAAAATTTAGAATGTAAATTTAGAAAGTAAATTTTAGGATCCATTTAGAGAGGTACCTAATCTATCATGTTCTTGATTGTATTTTGATTATAGTCTTTATACACCATTGCTAACAATTTGATTATGCACTGTACTTACAGAATGGGGTGTGGAAAGTTCTTTGCTTTTTTAATTAAAGGATGACTAATAAGAAACTGTTGCGGTGTCACGCCGTGTTCAACCGTCTTTACAGCATTCTGTTACTTCCTGAGGAGCAATCAGCCCAGCAAAGATTTTCCTATCTTCCTTTAAGAATGCACACTTACAGTCTCAAAAAAGAGAAAGAAAATAATTAAAAGAACGCATACTACTATTATGGGTTAGGGATATGGCTCAGTTGTTAAGAGCATTTGCTGTTCTTCCAGAGGACCCAGGTTCAATTCCTAATGCCACCATCAGGTGGATCAAAACTGCCTGTAACTCCATTTTAAGGGGATCAGTCCTTCTGGCCTCCGAGGGCACTGGACATACATGTGGTGCACAGACATACATGCAGACAAAACACTCACATACAAATAATGTACATCACTGAAAGAAATTTAAGGCTATATCTTCATTTTCCATGCATTTTTCATAAAATTGTTTGAAATTACAGTTATAAATTCATGGCTAAAATATCCAAAAAGCACAAAAGAGCTACTATTTCACCCTTTGATTTTTCTTTCTCCAGAATTTTTTATATTTTAAAAAATGTTTTAAAATTCACAAAGCGAGCAGCAATATGCAAGGTAGGAGCCAGCTGACTTTTTTTCACTTAGCATGTTTTCCTGCTTTAGCACCTTATTCTATTTAATCAGTGCCCTAGTTGAGCTCATTTAAAGTTTTTCCTCCTAAAGCAATTCATTCTGTTTTATGTGAATTTGTCCAAGGGATAAGTGTGTACCGTTGGAGTTGGTAGATTAAGAGCCTGTAACCCTGATGATAGTTGTGTTTGGTACAATTAAATTTCACTTCCACCAATAGTGTGTAACTTGACTTGTTTCCATGGGACATTTTCTCTGGCTGGCATAGCTGTTGGTTAATAAATTAGCAACACAAAGGTACAAATTCCTTCTTGTAACTGATTAGGGGGGCAGAAGAGTAGAGATGGGGTTGCAGTTTTGCACATGCCCAGAAGGATATGTGCTTCCATATTTTCTTCTGAGATTGATCTGAAACTGGATTCTACTTTATTAAACTGTTAAGGAAGAATCACATGTATAAAGTTTGGGGTCAGTGCCCAGAGAGTAACCTTTCTGGTATATTTGGTAACATATCTCAATTGGAATTGAAGTATTTAGAAATGGACTCTAATAACTAAAGAGGTTACAATTTTTTTTCAATGACTACCAAATACAAAATGTAAATATAATTTTATGTAATTGGTCCTTGGTATATTGTGCTATTACCATGTTTGCTGTTTCCATAAAGTCTTTTCTAATATTTATCCATTCTCTAGCTTTTCCCATTCCATGTTGACATCTTTTCCACTGTCCTTTCACAAAAAGTGATTGTTATAGTTGTTGCTGCATGTAAGATCTATTATTGCTTTTTAAAAAACCAGACTTGTACCCCAATCAAGTCTTTTAAAGTTACATTTTTATAAATTGTGTGTGTGTGTTTACACAGGTACACACAGACAGTTGTCATGGCACATATGAAGGTCAGAAGACAACTTTAAGGGTTCACTTTTTTCCTCCACCATGTGGGGTTTAGGGATTGAACTTAGGTTACCAGTCTTGAGAGCAAGTACCTTTATTCACCAAGCCATATTGCCACCCCCAAAACCTTATCAAATTTTAACTGACTTTTGGCTTCTAGTCTTCACCACTGTGGAATATAGAGCTTGGTATGTGAGTGCTTTGATTGGCTCTTCCTTTCAGAATTCTCCTTCTTTGGGAGATTGCTGTGATTGGTAAAGGAAGTCCTCCTTTATTCCCCAGAATAGTATTTGCCATGATGTCTGTTATCTTATCATTCAGTGTGTTGCTTTCCTGCCCAGGAAAGAGCTCAAGAAAGGGCTGTCTTTCATGGATTGAATATTTGAAGTGGTTTTGGATGGTAGAAATTTGAGGTTTCTTGAGCTTCAGCATGCACAAGTAGCTACCAGAACCTCCATTACCATTGTGAAGGGCCCGTGTTCTCTGAGAAACTGGGGCTCTGTGCTTGACAATGGAAGTACTTAATATATTGTTGGTGAGCAGTTTTTGAGTTAGCCTGGGAAAAGCTACACTGAGATACAGAGAGGAAGCAGCTCTCTGAGTACTTCTTATGTTCACGATCCTGAAATTGGGCCACTTCTAGGGATATCTTCTTTCCTGGTACCCTCGCTAATGAATGGTAAGAGTGGATTCTTTTTTCCCCTTGCCAACCCTCTGAGGTAATTTATTTGAGACCTGCTGACACAACTTCCTCAAGAGCTTCCAAAGGGCTGGCTTAAAACCATAAGATAAACTCTTCACAAAGAAAATTTAAAAAAGCTTTTTATTGCTGCTAAAGTAAGGGTTTCCTGTGAATGAGAGGGGCAGGAAATATGATCTCAACAAAATGGTCTTTGGAGCTAACTGGTTCTGGACTGCTCTGTGGTCTCTGTGACCTTTTCCTTAAAGAGATATAGGTTACGGGCTGGGTTATGGCCTTCTAAATCCATACGGAAGTCTTGGCCACCAGTATCTCATTGTGATTGTATTTAGAGATAACAGGGAATTTCAAGATATAATATGACCTAATAAAAAGAGGAGAACAGGACATCAAGAGGGACAGCAGGAATGTGTGTACACTGAGGGTTGACCATTTGAGGACATAACATCCAAGGAGAGGGAGCGTAAGAGAAGCCAAATCTACCAACACTTGGATCTGTTATTTTCAGCCTCCTGAAATGGGACATTATACAGTCCTGCTACGTAAGCCCCCAGGCTGTGCTGTTGGTTTAGCCAGTTTGAGCAGACCACCATCACTGCTCCTTTCCCTCAGCTAGCTCTTCAGGCTCTAGCCTGGTTTGAGGTTTTCTTTCTTCCCTCCCACACCTCTCCTTTCAAGTTCTTTTCAAATAGGGACATAAAGAACTCATGGGATCAGAGAAGGTACTTTGTAGGTTTAGAAAGCAGTGACGTCTTTTTCTTTGAGTCACC
Source organism: Meriones unguiculatus (assembly GCF_030254825.1). Taxonomy (NCBI): domain Eukaryota; kingdom Metazoa; phylum Chordata; class Mammalia; order Rodentia; family Muridae; genus Meriones; species Meriones unguiculatus. Next base: position 141,047,897 of record NC_083369.1, on the reverse strand, counting down.
CTTTTTGTCCTTTTTTTCCTTTGTTATCATACTGATGCTTCAGATAAAATTTTATTTAGGACAAAGATTCTGCTGCTAAAATTGATTGGAAGTGACTTGTGGTGTGTTGTGAATACTCATCACACATAATATCTATTGTGTTAGCCTTGACAGAAACCTTTTAGAGAAGAAAGATTTACTTTAGCTCATGGTTTCAGAGAGTAGCCGTCCATCAGTGTTGAAGAAGGCATCGCAGGTGGCTCTGTCCATAGCAGAGGAAGTATCTATGGTGACCCTTGCTCATATGGCAGTGGACCACGAAGCAGAAAGCGGCTGGAACTAGGGAATGGGCTGATAACCTTGAAGGGCTCAATTCTCAAGATCTACTTCGGCCCACTAGGCCACACCTCTTAAAGGCTCCAAAGTCCCCCACAAGAGCCCTGTATTTTGAAAAGAAACCCTCAGATCCTGAGCCTGTGGATACCTTTTCGTCTTCATGCCAGGACAATTAGTTTGCCCACACAGCTTTAACAAACAGCACAGACTGGGTGGCTTAACAAATGCAGATTTTCTAGCAGAGGCTAAAGTTTGCTGGCAAGAAACCAGCGGGATTGCTTCTTTCTGAAATCTCTTGGGAGACTGTGCACCATGCCTCTCCCTATCTTCTGACAGCTTTCTGGTATTTTAGCTTATAGCTATTTCTTCCTTCATCTTCATGTGCTGTTCTTCTCATTTATATGTCTCTATCCAAATTATTCTTTTCCCCCTATTTTTTTTTCCTTTTTGGGGTAGGGTCTTAGGCTATTGTCTAGGCTTGCCTGGATCTCACTTCCATTGGCCTTAATCCTGCCTCAGCTTCCCAAGTGCTGGGCTTTTAGGTCTAAACTATCACCCCCGGCTCAAACCCCACCCTTTTGTGAGAATTTCGTAAGTCATATCATTAACAGATTATGGGCCGCACTAATGAGCTCATCCTAACTTGATCATATGTAACATCTCTGTTTCTAAATAAGGTCCCATTCCCAGGCACTGTGGACTTGAACTTCTTTTAGAAGATTACAGTTTAGCCTGTGACAGAGTTTGTATTCCAACCCTATTTGCCGTTGGTGAACCTCTGCCTATGTCTGGAAGTTTTCTTACCTGGTTGGCCTCCCCAGCTTGTCCTGCAGGTTTCAGCTCAGATACCACTCTCAATATAGATTGATTGGATGAATGAAATAAATTGCAGAGTAAAATTAAAATGTGATTGAGGATTATGTTGAACACAATTTATCCTTACAAATGTGAGAGAGCTCTTTTCTACTCCACATCAGTGTTGCTTGTGACTCTCTTGTATATATTGGCTGTGTCCCCACCACAGATGCTATTTAAATATCATTTTGTGCCTGTGAATTAGGATGTCGGGCACCTTCCGAATGTCATGATGTTTCCTGTTCTGTGTATGGAGCATGCCAAAAGGAGTCAATGTGTTGGATTTAGTTTTAGTTTGGCATTGAATCACAATCTGATTATGACTTGATGATAATTTTAAGGGCAAAACGGGCTAGAGCTTTCTTTGAGGGACATGTGGGTTAAAAAAAAAAACAACTCGTGAATCTTGAGCAAGGGAGGCGTTTACTAATGCTAGTGAATTAGCATTTACTGAGCATGCACTCATTATAGCTGCTAAGTAATATGCAAAATGCAGTAGTATAGACAATAGCTGTGGTCTCCAGCATGGCTCAGTTCAGATTAATAGTTGAAAAACATGCAATAGTATAAGACCAGTTCTGTGAAAATGTGTAGTTTAGAAATGAGAAATTGTCACTTGCTTTGGAGCAGAATGATCCAGAAAGGCTTCGTAGGAGAGTATAGCTCTTAGCTTAAAGGTATAGCTAGAATATAGCTGCTTACCTGCGATTGTACTTCATCTTCATGCACCAGAGATTTCAGAAGAGACAGGAGAACACCAGTTTCCGGTCATACTAACGTGATATCATTAAGTTGTGGTACATGTTTCTTCTCTTTGCTTTTTTTTTTTTTTTTTTTTTGAGATAGGGTCACAAATGTAGTCCAGTCTGGCCTTGAATTAGTTATGTAGCCAATACTAGTATTGACTTCCTGGTCCTGCTGCATCTGTCTTTGAGATGCTGAGATTATAGGCATGAGCCACTATACCCAACCATCTTGTTTTTAATCAAATTAGCTTTCTTCGGAAGGTACGTATGGTAAAGAATTGGAAGCATCACAGATGTGTACCCATGTGGGATATATAAATGATAGTAATCCATATAATGGTATACTCTGAAATTAGGACAAATAATGAGAGGGCCCGGGGAGGTGGCTCAATGGTGAGAGTATATGATGCGTAAACCTGAGGACCTCCATGAAGAGACAGGGAGGTCTACTGAGCCTTTAATCTCAGTGCTTTGGGAGGTAGAGATGTGTGGCTCTCTGAGGTTTCTAGTCAGCAGGCTAGCTCCAGGTTCAGTGAGCGACTCTGTTTCAAGGGACTATGTTGGAGGGTGGTAAAGCGGGACACCTGATGCTCTTCTCTGACCTTCACAAATATGGCGGACTGTGTATCCCTCTACAGGCCTACACATATCATGATACACTGTGCACAGTCATGCATGCACCAAAACCAAAACTGGAACAATGAGGCTTTTTACCAATATGGAAAGACCTCCTAAATGTTTTAAGTGAGAAAAAAAAAATGGTGTGTGGCAGTGTGAAGAATATGATGGTGTATAGGAGTTGCTTAAAGAAACCAATAAGCTAGGAATGGTAGTAGTGATTTCCCAAGAGGACTAAGATAAGGGAATAAGAGCTAGACACCGAGTGAGTGAGTGTGTGCATGTGTGTGTGTTTGTCTGTCTTTTAGTGTTCAGATGTATTAGATTTAGATGATGTAAATGTGTTCTATCTGAAAAGTTAAAAAAGAAAGGCATGATGAAAAAAAATGGTTTGGTCATATTGTTGCTGCCCTTAAGTTCACTTGAGTGTCTCATATTCCTGTTGCTGGGACATAATAAATAAGACATCTCAGAGTTAAGCTTCTCTTTTGTCTAGAGAAGGCAGCCCCTTGACTATCTTTCTATTGCCTATGATTATCACTAGAAATATTTCAAATAGATACTGAATAGAGAATCTAGTCAAAGGAACCCACCTTGTACCTATTACCTATGCTCAGTAATTATTTCAGACACACGGATCCTCCTTCCTTCGTATCCTTCCCCTATCTGATTACTTCCACTATTTGGAAGGCAGCTGTCTCTCTGATCATACCGAAGGGCTCACCTCCCCAGTTTGAAAGCCTGAAATACAAAATTCTTACAAATCTGAAACTTTCTGAAGAGCACTGTGATGTCACGAGTGGAAAATTCCACTGACTCCATGTGACAAGTAACCAAATACAGGTACACTAAAAATATGTAAACTTTCTCTCAGGCTATGGCTACAGGAACATATAAGGCATAAACAAAGCCCAACAAACCTTTTGTTCTGACTATACATTTGACTATCCTGTCTCCCCTGCAAAAACAAAAACAAAAACAAAAAAACAAACATGGATTTTGTGTCTACATTCCAATACATATTGTTATGTGTATACATATATGTCTCCCTTAGAAAACCTGAAGTAGTCCAAGTGTTAAGCATTTTGGATAAAAGACACACATCTATATTAAGAATTACTACTCTGGGGCTGGAGAAATGGCTCAGCTCTTAAGAGCACTGAGTGCTGTTCCAGAGGTCCTGAGTTCAGTTCCCAGCAACCACATGGTGGAATCTGATTCCCTCTTCTGGTGTGCATGAAAACAAAGCATATGTTCATACACATACAATAATAATAAAAAAAAGAATTACTACTCTGGCCTGCACACCCTCACTCTGGCCTGAGACATACAAGTAGTTTGATGCTTGAGGTGATAAAAGCTTCCTCTCTTTTAGATGGAAATTGGTCTGTTTCATTAAACTAGTATGATTTGATTTAAATTTTTAAAATTTCATCAAATACATATAAAAGTGGTCTACCATCTTCCTCATTTTAAGTGTACAGTTCAGTAATGTGAAATGTATTCTGTGAAGTTTTTGGGCCTCTAATCTCTAAAACTGTCTCATCTTATAAAGCCAAAACTCTATATCCATTGACCAACGCCCTGTTCTGCACCGTAGTCCCTGGCAGCCAAAATACTGCTTTCTTTAAAACTGATTATTCTAGGTACTGCACACAAGTGGGATCATAGTAGGCTTTGTCTATTTTATGCAGAGCTTATTTCATTTAGCATAACATCCTCTAGGTTCATCTATGCGGTAGCATGCGACAAGATGGATGTGCTTTGTTTTTTAAGGATAAGTAATATCTTATGCATATTCCATGCCTTGTGTATCCAGTTCTCAGTTGATGGACCTTTTGGAGAACTACTTTCTATCAAGTTTTATGATTAAAACAATTCCCTGCTTTCCAGTCAGAATGTATTTATTAATGACAACAGTGACTTGAGCTGTTTGAGAAACTTTTTTTCCCCCTTAGGTAGGGTATTGTTCTGTAACTCAGGATGTCCTGGAACTCCCCTTGTAGGCCAGACTGTCCTCAAACTCAGGCCAATATTTCTGCTTCAGCCTCTCAAGTACTGATATTAGAGGCATATAATAGCCTGTCTGGCCAGATTGAAAAATGTTTGTATCGAATATTTCAAGTTAGAGAGACCAAAAAGCCTTCATTTTCTCCTCCTTTGATCCGACATACCTTTTCCTCTCAAAGCTTTTGTATTGAATTTTGACTCTCACTACATGAGGATTTAGAGAGCTAGGGCCAAAGGGTTGGGGTGTTACCTTCCTTCACCCATTACCTGGTACAATACTTAGTGTGGGTGGGTGCTCAGTCAACAATTGTTTACAGAGGCAAGGGTGCATTGATCGGACAATGTAGGTAACTGTCTGTGTGAGGACGGGCTTGAATCAGGTGAATAGCCTCCCTTTGGTTAAAGTACTGTTTGAGTCGATTATTAAATCTGATGATGAACGTTTCAGACTCCCTTGAAGACTGATGAGTCTAGGATGAGGCACAGGCTTTTGAAGAGACATCTTTCCATTGCACCTCAACTGGTACCACAGAAGGGATCATTCACAAAGAGAACTGTTTCAGAATATAATATTACCTAACACTTTGGGGTTGGGACTTCCTCTTTGTGCAGCCGTAACATTTTTTTGTGTCATAGGAAACTTACCATCTAAAAATTATTTAAAGCATAGCTTATTTGTGCATCTCCAAACAGGGCCTGTCTCTCACGTGAACTCAGTGGCTGGCTCTTTGATCACCTGCCCTTGAGTAGGGAAGCAGCCTGACCAGGCCACAGAGGAAGACAATGCAGCCGCTCCTGATGAGACCTGATAGACTAGGGTCAGATGGAAGGGTAATAGGACCTTCCCTATCAGTGGACTGGGGAAGGGGCATGAGAGGAGACGAGGGAGGGAGGGTCAGATTGGGAGGGGACAAGGGAGGGGGCTACAGCTGGGATACAAAGTGAATACATTGTAATAAATAAATAAATAAACAATTGGGAAAAATAAAAAAAAAAATGTGCATCTCCAAGACACAAAGAGTTAGAAAACAAACTTCCTCTTGACATCATCATCATCACAAAATATTTTAGTGAAAGATATCACACGACAAAGTAAAAAACAATAAACAGCTGAGAGAAATGAAGATTCCGAAATTAGAGATTAAAATGCTGATTAGAAAGTATTGGAGGAGATGTGATCTGGGTTTTAAATCTTGTTGATTTGCTGAACTTTGTGCCAGTTTGTGCATTCTTTATTTTGAGCCCGATTTCCAAAAGTCTCCCGTTAGCAACCAGATGGTTGTCAAATAATTGATCTAGGTTCATTTTAAACCCATTTGGGGAACGTAGTGGCCTGGATTTTCCAGTAGAAGGATTTATTAATCCTGTTGGGTTTTGAATGCCAATACTCTTGGAAATTGAATTCCCTAATGTCTTGGAAGTAACCCCTGGAAAATTGGAAACAGTGAAATGGTTGCATGATGTACTTGGAATAGAAAACTAAAGCCATGGATACAGTTTATTTAAGCTACAATTGTCCAGCCCCAGAAGTAGTTCGGTTTAGTGACTGTTTTGTGTGTGCATGGTTTGCACACATTTTTTTAAGGTGAGTTAGTGGATAAAAACAGGCACTGAAAACACACTGATCCGATTTTATTCCTCCTTTTCACAGACCAGTTCAAAACTCTAAGATCTAACTAACTCTATGTGTCTTTAGTGCTTTTCAGTTAAAAACAATATTTGAAAATGCAGGCTCCTTTGAACTGGGGAAATGTGCTGTGACTATTGGGAGGGTGCTGGCGAGCCAGCATGCTGTGCTGTTGAAAACAATTAGGAAGACAACTGAGATCAGTCTGAGAGTCTCATGTGGTGGTGAGGATCCCTTGACAGTGTGACTGTTAGAATGGTGACAAGAACAGTACTGGCCCCTGGCTTTCTTTAGCTTCTTTGGCTTGTATGACACTGCAACCCCGCCTTCATACTCATGTCACCTTCTTGTGCATATCTTCTCTGCGTGTCAATACTTGTCATTGAATTTAGGGACTGCTTACATAATTCAGAATGTTCTTTTCATTCTCATGATCCTTAAATGTACCTGTAAAGATCCTTTCTCCAAATAAGGTCCCATTTTTAGATTTGGGGAATGGAATACGATATTTAGAGGCATTTCTAGTCACCCTACTGTGACAATGCTAGGATGTCACCTGAGCCTTAAACAGGAAGTGTAAGGGAGAGAAATCCTTCATTGGCAAAACATTAAAATGTTTTGTGTTTGTTTTATTGATATATTACTGTGATAAAATACATTAACAAATATTATTTGTTTTTTTTGCAAATGGTATATGCATATGTATGTATCTACTTTTGAACGTGTGGGTACACATGTATGAGTGTGCATATGCGTGCATGTTCATGTGGTGGCTAAGGATGATGTCAGGAATCACCTTGATTGCTCTTCTATCTTTTTTGTTTGTTTCATTTTTTGAGACAGGATTTTTATGTATAGATCTGGCTCTGGCTGTCCTGGAACTTGCTGTGTAGACCAGGCGGGCCTTGAACTCACAGAGATCCACCTGCCTCTGCCTCCCAAGCGCTGGAATTAAAGGCATGCACCACTACTGCCTGGTTTTCACCTTCTTTTAAAAATATTATTTTTGAGAGTTTCATTTTAGTATTGTATTTAGATAATTTCCCTTCTCCCTACCCTCTGTCCATATCCCTCTAAATTCATGTCCTCTTTTATTATTATTATTATTATTGCTACATATATAAATTGATGTGTAAAGTTATAAATAAAACCTGCTGAGTTTATTTAGTGTTGCTCATATGTATGTGTATTTAGATATGACTACCTTCTTCATTGAGGCAGGATCTCTCAAAACCAGATTTCACGGATATTACTAGTTTTACTAGCCAGCTTACACTGGAGATACTGTCTCCACCTTCCAAAGCTGGAATTTCAGGTAGACCACTACCTGGCATTTACATAGATCATTGGGGATCCAAATTCTATCTCTCATGCTATTCCAGTGCTTTAACCACTGAGAAAACTTGCTCGCCCCAATTCTAATCATTTTTGAGTGTATAGATCTGTGGCAGTAAATATATGTATGTTGTACCACCAACATCACCATCTTTCTTTACAACATTTTCATCTTCTCAAACTGAGAACATCCCCATTAAATACTAAATCCTCATCTCCTGTAACTCAAAGTGTCCCTTTAAAAATTCTCCAATGTCTTTAGAAGTGCCATGTGAGCATTAAACAAAATCTTCCTGGCCATTCAAAAATCTTTCAGAAATTATCTTCCTAGAATCATGTTTAAATATTATACAAGTCATTCATTTCAATTATATGATTTTATTTGTTAGTAATTTTATTTGCATCTATGATTACCACAAGATGTTTTAGAACATCATTGGATGAGCTCCTTCAGACTCAGTTATAGTTAATTCTCATTTCTACCCCCAGGTCAGTTGCTTGATGTATGTTTTTGTAGATCTCCCTTTGGGGGCGGCGGTGGTGTATTTCTTCCAAAGTTTTACTTAAATTTGGAAATACCCCTTCCTAATTGAAAAATACAAGGAAATACTATCCTGTCCTCCAGAATCTGTTGGAAAGAGAGGTCTAGCCAGGATTTAGGCATACCAAGTCACATTCCAAAAGACGTCGCAGGCGAAGTGATCTCTGTGCACATCAGATGTGTGGGTACCCCAACGCACTAGATGAGATATTGATCCCTTGTCCACTTAACATATCATGAACCTTTCTCCACTAATCATAGCATCTTTTCTGGGAACGCTTTAAGTCCGAGATGTAAGAGTATGCCACATTCTATTTAATTAGCCGTGTCGTGACAGATGCCGAGTTTTCCATCTGTTTAGCCCTTCAAGATTAAAAAAAAAAAGTATGATACTCATCTTTGTAAATGTCTTTGTACAGTTTGATGTCTGTGGAGCTATTGATTACATTTCTAGGATTTCTAAAGCCATGTGTCTAGACATACTACTAAAATTGAGAAAGCACAGACACATCCTGATCAGTGTAGCCTGTCATTTAAAGTACCGGATTTCCGGAAACTGGACCCAAAGCTGAGTAGCAATCACAGGGAATCTTGTCCCCAATTAGAGATGTGAGAGCATCTGGTTAATTCTCATCTCATTTCCTTGAGAAGTGGTTTCATTGAGGAGTGAAATAAGCTAATGAATGCAAATGGTCCCACAAAGGGAAGTACAGAGTTGTTCTGAGACAAGGTCTCACTATATGGCTTAGGCTGGACTCAAATCCTTAGACTCAGGGGAAGCTTCCTATTTCAGTATCAGTACGACCTATAACAACAGGACCAAAGAAGCCTAGTGTGGTGGTTCATGCCTTTAATGCCAGCACTCAGGGAGGCGGAGATAGGTTGATCTCTTTGAGCTCAAAGATATCCTGGTTTACGGAGTGAGTCCAGGACAGCGAAGGCTACGCAGAGAAACCCTGTCTGGAAAATCCAAAGGGAGGGGGCAAAGAACTAGATGCGCTCATAACAACATTCTGATCTGTCCTTTCTGCCCTAAACTCCCATTAGTTAGCTTTGCCCTTGCAAGCAGCTCTACATTTTGTTTCTGCTTAAATGATAATCTCCAAGGTAGAAGGAAACTTGTGATTATAGGGAGAAATGGTACCTTTGTCAAAACATACATACTAGGATTAAGATTTCCACTTCTCATGAGAATCAAATTCTCTTCAATAGTGACTAACCACTTCGAGCCCTGGGTTCTTGGGAAATATGAATATGTGTACCTAGAACTTGTGCCTCCTTCTCGCTTCTGCCTACTTTCTTGGCTCCTTAGGTTAAGGAGGAATTGAGTGTGTCTAAGAAGGTAAACCTGAATTTTCTCGTTCTTTTTGCTGTACTGCCGTGTTGTCTGAACTTTTTACTTCTCTAAAAGTTCCTAAAGAGAGCCAGCTCTTCTTTCTTTCTGGGGAGGCAGTAGACAAGGACAAATAGGCTATGGAAGCATCCTGCCTCTGCTCTAGTGCTCATCCATTAGAGCTCACATTTAGCCAGCTGTTTTTGAGAAGCCTGGAACTCCCTGTAACCTCATTTTGTGAACAGCCATTTCTGCTTCCTTTAGACATGGACTCTTCACCTTCCCAGCACAGAACTTTAGTCTTATTAAACTGGACTGCTGGGCCTTAGCCCATTGGCTTCTTATTCACTAGGTTCAGCTTGAGACCAGAGAATTTGCTTGCCAGCAGCTTCTCTGCTCTTGCTGCTGGCTTAGGAATTATTTTGAGTTAGCATACAAACGAATAGGCCTCATCTTGACATTTTTATAAACACACACATTTATTTTATTTTATTTTATTTTATTTTATTTTATTTTATTTTATTTTATTTTAACTCACATTTGCCTCCCTATTGCTGCCACCTTCCTACCTTGTTCCTTCTTTCCCCTCTTGCTGGTCCTCTTCTTTCCCCCTTCTACTTTCATGTCATATATACATATATTCAAATGTAGATTTAACACACAAGGGAAAACATGCACTGTTTGTATTTTATCTATTACATTTTGTTCCACTGATTCCTCCAATTCACGGTGTGTTTGTGTGTATGTGTGTATGTGTGCGTGTGCGTGCATGAGCACACGCTTATGTCTCCCTACATATCTCTAGATTTTGCCCATCAGGGAAAACATGACATTTATCTTTCTGAGTCTGATTCATTTTACTTAATAGGACACTCCACAGTTCTATCCACTTTCTTTTGAATCACGCATTTATGGCTCACTAAAGTGTCTGTGTGTCGGTATGTGTGCGCATGTGACGTATTTTCCCATTGATCTGTTGCTGACGGACACCTTGGTTCACATCTTGGTTCCCATCTTGGTTCATGTGAATAGTGGTACATCAGTAAACACGAATGTGCACATCTGCAGGCCAAGAAGCCTTTTCATATGTACCCAAGAGTGGTGTAGCTGGGTCATGCACTAGTGCTGTTTTCAGTCTTTGCTGGAACCTCTGTCCTGATTGCCATAGTGGCTGAGCTCCTTTCTATTCCTGCCAGTAGTGAAGCTCCACTCTGAGAACTGACCTAGACTGCCCCATATTTGTTTTTCCTCCTGAATGGACTTCCATGTAATGTGATGGAATGTGATGGAGAACTGGTGCGTGTGAAGGCTGTGTGTGTGTGTGGAGTCCTGTCCAGACACTGGATGCACAGGAGTGGTGGTGGTGGGATGCTTGTCTCTCGACTGCAACCGTGAAGGAGGCTTCAGATAGGCTTTTCAATAGAAGGTCCAAATATATCTGGGCCCAGGGGTCTTTTCTGAGACTCATACTCCAACCAAGAACCATGCATGGATATAACCTAGAACCCCTGCTCAAACTTAGCCCATGGCAGCTCAGTATCCAAGTGGGTTCCTTAGTAAGGGGGACAGGAATTGTTTCTGACATGAACTCATGAGTTTCCCCTCACCCCTGACAGAGGAGCAACCTTGCTAGGCCACAGATAAGGACATTGCAACCATCCTGGAGATACCTGATAAGCTAGGGCCAGATGGAAGGAGAGGAGGACACCCCCTCTCAGTGGACTCGGAAGGGGGCAGGGAGGAGATGGAAGAGGGAGGGGAGGATTGGGAGGGAAAGAGGGAGAGGGTTACAGCTGGGATACAAGTGAATGTATAAAATTATTTAAAAATAAAAAAATATATTAATTAACAAAAAGAGAGCTAAGGAGCAGCAGCTCATCTGAATTACTGTTTCCTTCCCATCCCCCATCTGGAACTTCATTCGCCCATGGTCAACTCTGGTCTGAAAATATTAAATGGAAATTTCCAGAAATAAACAATTCATAAATTTTCAATTGCCTGCCCTCCTGAGTAGTGTGAGGAAATCTCACACCATCCCACTCCATCCTGCTCTATCCTGCCTGGGATATGAATCATCCCCTTGTCCAGCTTGTTCTAACTGTATAGGCTGCTACTTCCCCATTAGTCACTGTGGTATTGATTATCAGATTGCCTGTCATGAATTCATAGTACTTGTATTAAAAAAAAAAAAACCCTGATTTTACTGAATAATGTGCTTTAATTACTAAACTTTTACTCCAGTCTGTTATAATTGTGCTATTTTATAGTAGTTACTGTCAGTAATCTCGTACTGAGGCAGAATTAGGAATTTAATTCAGTCATAGGTATCTTTCTATGGAAATACTACAGAATAAATAGGGTTTGATGCTATTCATGGTTTTGAGTATCCATTGGAGGCTTGGGGCCCATCCCTCTGATAAAGGAAAGCCAGTGTACATCTATTGTAGTGAGTATATGATTATTTAGCCCTTTAGAATTTAAGGCGAACCGGGTGCAGTGGCGCACGCCTGTCATCCCAGCACTCAGGGAAGCCGAGGCAGGTGGATCCCTGCGCGTTCCAGGCTGTTCTGGTCTACGAAACAAGTCCGGGACAGCCAAGGCTACACAGAGGAACTCCATCTCAAAAGAAAACAGAACAGAACAAAACAGAATTTAAGGGAAGCAGACCGAGAGCCTTAGGTCTTACTAGTGCTTCTCAAGTTGTGGGTTGTGAACCCCTTTGGCAACCCTCTGTCTCCAAAAATATTTACACCACGATTCGTAACAGAGGCAAAATTACAGTTATGAAGTAACAGTGAAAATAATGTTATGGTTGTGGGTCACCACAACGTGAGGGATTGGACTAAAGGGTCACAGGTTTAGGAAGGTTGAGAACCACTGACTCAGAGGGTGCTTCAGAAATTGAGTTAGCACTCTAAGGCTTAGGATGGCTGGTGTAGCCTTGTATTTTGACTCACGTGGGACTGCTCTGAACGCTTGTATCCTTTAAGCCCTGCCCCTGTGCGTTGTTTCCTCTCCTCCCATCTTGTTGGGTCAGGGCAGCTTTCCCAGAAGGATTTCCCATGGCCCCCTGCTGTGTCCGCGACCCTCCCATCTGACTTTGTAGCGTGGTCTCAGTCAGTTGCTGGTGGGATCTGTAGTCCCTAATGAAATGGGGGTGGACTGTGCTTCCTCAAATGGGTTTTCTGACAACTTACTTTTGTTTTGGCTCTCTAAGGATTTAGGAAGGAGTAATGTTAGCTGCTTAGGCTTAGGGAGACAGAGAGAACCTTGATTCATCTCAGGGTTTAGTGGTTGCTCAGTGCTCTCTCCGTTGGTCTTTGCAGCCTTGGTAGTGGCTGTGCGCTGTTTTAGTACAGATTTTGGTGGCAGGTGGTTGGTAGTTTGGCACGGATCAGAAGCATGTTAATATATGCAGAACGGCAAGGGTGTCTGAAAAGGAGGAGGGATGCTCAACCAGCCAGGCCGTCATGCTAGATTTAGATTTCATTCTATTGTCTTTTGACCAAGGGGCAGCGCTCCTTAGTGGACAACTCATCCCCTTAAACCACTCCCCCCCTCTCTTTGGAGAGAGTTGCACCTATGAGGCAGTGTTACCCTCTCCCATTCTCTCTGTCTCTTGTTCTCTATCCCTCTCTTTTTTGGCGCAGGTCACTGAACCCAGGGTCTCATGCATGCAAAGCAAGTTCAATACCAGGAGTTCTGCACCAGCAGCTATATCCTCTGCTTTTATTTCTACTTCAGCATCTTCTTCTAGGCCCTACTATGTTATTTGAGTAAGAACATATCAGCCTAGGCCGTATACCATGTCTGTGTCACATTTCCTCCAATAGCATAAGGCCATTAAGGCCTAGATATATGGAGGTATATATATAAAATAACATATATAAGTATATGTTATTTTAAGAGTTCTGGCTTCAGGTTATTTTGAAGAAAGTATGTCCTCAGTTGTTTTTTTTTTTTTTTTTTTTTTTTTTTAATTTCCTGAGGGCTAAAGGAACCAGCTAAGTCTCTGGGAGGAACGAATTCTTGGCACATTTGATCAACCTTTGGTCTAGTCACTTTTGTGCTAAATACTAGCAGTACTCCCCACAGACACTGTAGGACAAGAACAGCGTCTGACTCTTGTCAGTTTGCACAGGCTAGAATTCCTAAACACCAAAAGGGGGATTATTTCTGTATCACAGTAGTTGTAGCGAAAACATAGCTTCTAAGATGCTTTCTTAGCTCTCATTTTCTTGAAGCCATTTAAGGAAAATTTTTAGTGCCTTTGGGTCATTAAGAAACATGAATGGGGGTGCATCTCTATAAAGGATGAACAGACAAAGAGCAGAGCTGCAGCAATGTCTGTGCTGCCGAGTGGGGACACTGAAGGCCCAGGTTTTCTGGATAGCTGCAGGGCTAATCCACTGTGTGGTTTATTAATGGACTGGAGTTGACACTGGACTAACACGGCTAATTTTTCTATTCAGAGTTAATGTTCACACTAAATTTTCTCTACTAATGAATGATGTAGAGTAATCTGGCATGTCAGGTGAAGATATAGTGCTGATATTTCAGGGGAAACATTGAACAAGGCATGATGTTTAAATCAATAGATGAAAATGTGAGTTAAAACTTTCCAGAAAAGGCTTATGGGCTTAATAAAAGCAGTCAGTGGAAGCAAATCAAGCATACCCAATATCTATATTTATTTAGAAGCCAACTTGAACAGGAGAGAAATGTTCCATGTGACATCTGCTTTCCTGGTGTATTTGGAGCTGTTGACAGTGACGTGGCACTTTATTTCCATAAGGCTGATAGGAATGGAGGGGGCAGGGTAAGCACTGAGTGCAGATTTTTTTTTTCTTGAAATACGTGACAAATTCTTCCCCTTTCATTTCTTTCTTTTTTTTGTGGGGAGCAAGGAAGGGTCTCACTGTGTAGTCCCAGGCTGGTCTGAAACTCACCATGTAGACCAGGTTGACCTTGAACTCCTAGATGTCCACCTGCCTCTCTCTCTCTCTCTCTCTAGGGCTGGGTTTAAAGTCATGTGCCACCAGGCCTAGTGGATGACAAATTCTTAATGAAAATTCCGTCACTGTACTAGACAGAATTTCACAGGGAGGGTACCACTGTTCAGTTGTAGATTTCCTCAGTACCTACCCTGTTCAGAAGGCAGCGTGGATAAATTTGCAGATAGATGGTCTCCTAGCAGGTCAACCTTTGTCAAATAGGATGGTCCTCGCAGTTATTTCTGGTGACATTATTTAGATTTTCTTTACAGTTTGAGAGTATGGTAGCCCCTCTTGTTTCTATGGAATATATTCCAAGACAAGACCGCAATGGACGTCTGCAATTGCAGATAGTTTAAAACCCTATACAAAATATATTGTCCCTAACATACATACATACAGATACACAGACAGACAGACATAACACATACATGTCTGTGATAGTTTAATTCGTTGACTTTGGTAACTGAAATCTAAAGAAATAAAACTTCAGGTAACTGGTGACTGCTGTGGAGTTAGAAAAGTGTAAAAGTGAGGATTTATTTTTATATATCAATAAGCTTAATAAATCCTCCCAATCAAATGGGAAATATAGTATAAACTAGAAGATTTTACATTGGGAGGATCCCTTGACTTTGATGGCAGTATGACCAGTAAGTTTCCAGGAGTCTGCCTTTTCAACTCCTGGACCATTTGTGAATGCTGACAGCTGTTAATTTCCCTTTACTATGCAAGGGTAGCACTGGGTGACAGGTTGTTCTTAGGCCATCAGCTGCTCCCCAGAGCCACATGCCACACAGAGCCACACTGGGTAGTGATGTCAGCTAGGACTTAGGGACAGCATACCATTGCAGAGTCAGGCTGTTCGTTTAATTCATCTGAAAAGGATTCTCATGGGGATGGAAGAGGCACAGATAGGTATGAAGGAGGAAAGAGACTGAACTGTTTGGTAAAATTTGCATTGAGTTGAGATGTGAGCCATCCTAGTAAAAGCAGCATATAAAAGATTAGTGAATTCAGATGACTCAGTTAAGTTTATAAACCTGTGACTCTATAGTTATCAAAATTAAAAATACCTCTTTTTTTTTTTTTTTGCTCAGTAGAATCGCAGATAGTAGGTTCTATGATCTAGGACCACGATTCGTAACAGAGGCAAAATTACAGTTATGAAGTAACAGTGAAAATAATGTTATGGTTGTGGGTCACCACAACGTGAGGGATTGGACTAAAGGGTCACAGGTTTAGGAAGGTTGAGAACCACTGACTCAGAGGGTGCTTCAGAAATTGAGTTAGCACTCTAAGGCTTAGGATGGCTGGTGTAGCCTAAGGAGAAATGAGCTGAAATAGTTAAAGAGATAGGGCGCCACTTTTAACAGCTTTGTAAAAACACTGGGACCCTTAACACAAAGTCAAAAGGGGGTGGGGGGAATGGCCAGTGAGATGGCAAAGGAAAGCTAGGAAAAAAACTTATGGTAGGAACATAAGTTTCAAGAAAAAAGACAAAAACAGTTCTGGATGAGTGACTGCTAGGAGAGCTTGAGGTGGGAACATGATTAGAATACAGCTTTTAGGGTTACCTGTGTCGCTGGCTTCAGGGCTCAGGGTATCTGTCTTTATGGATGACTCTCCTTTCCATGTGTCTATTTCTGTGTCAGTCTGTATCTTTGTGGTGGTGCATCAGTGTCTGTGTTTGCATGCCTGTGCCTCTGTCTGTGGGTGGATATGTCTGTCCTTCTGTGGTTATGTTTTTTGTTTTTTGTTTTTTTTTTTTTTTTTTTTTTTTTTTGTCTGTTGATGGGTTTGTCTCTTGTGCTCCATAAATGGGCTGGCCCAGGAACTTGCCAGACAGAGCAGACTGGGCTGAGACAATACCACATTGATATCTGACCACATACAAAAGAGGATTAACTAGAGAGTGGAAGGGGAGCTTGTGGGGGTGGGGAAAATGGTTTCATGCTCGTGTGAAATATACCCCTATGAGACCCAGTACCATATGCAACTTCATGGTCATAGGATACCTGTCACAGAGTGGGGGAAAATGAGGGGAAGGGTCAGCTGGAAGTTGTGGAGTGGTGTTTGTCAGGGGCTCACATCATCTATTGTATGGGCTTCCCTCACAAACGACCCACCCCACACTTCTCATTTTGTATGAATTCCATCCCTTCCCATCTCCATGAACCCTGAAAACTTCTTTTGGCTTTCTCTTGTGGAAAATCCCTCTTTCCCAGGGATTATCATTGCCACATTGCCAGTTAATGTTCACATTCATGTTTAGTGTTGCAAAGGAGAAGAATAAAGGGAGCGTTGGCTGGTGACTCAGGAAGCAGGGGGGATGGCCCTTATTAGATAGAAAATCTCCGGGAATTGAAAAATCTGGCCTCAGACTGTTTTTGTCTTTTTTCTTGAAACTTATGTTCCTACCATAAGTTTTTTTCCTAGCTTTCCTTTGCCATCTCACTGGCCATTCCCCCCACCCCCTTTTGACTTTGTGTTAAGGGTCCCAGTGTTTTTACAAAGCTGTTAAAAGTGGCGCCCTATCTCTTTAACTATTTCAGCTCATTTCTCCTTATAGTACTCTCCAAAGCGAAAGTGACTATCATATTGTCAGTAATAACTTAAGCTTTTATAAAGGACATTATGATTGACAATTTACTAAGCTTCTTATATCTGACAAGAGGTCAATAATCGTGTTATATAAAGAATTGCAAAAACTCAATAAGACCCTTCCCCAAGAGCCTACCCAAACAACCCAATTTAAAAATGTGGGCAGTAGACCTATACAGATATTTCTCAGATGATATACTAAAGCCTAGTGATATATGAAAAAAAATGCTCAATATTACTGGTCATCAGAGAAATGCAAATTAAAACCACAATTCTAGTTATTATAGGGAAGATAAAAAATGAGAAGTGTTGATGATGTGGAGAAAAGGGAACTATTGCACACAGTTCAGAAAAATGTAAATTTGTACAGTCATTATGGAAACGAATATGAAGGTTCCTTCAATACTTAAAGTTAGAACTGCTCTATGACCCCGTGATGCCCTCCTTCCTGGGTGTGTGGCTAAGGGAAATGAAATCAGCACATTAAGGAGACATCTACACTCTCGTGTTCATTACAGCACCATTCACAGTAGCCAAGATACGAATCAACCTAAGTGTTCACCAACTGATGGATGGAAAATGAAAATGTGCTATGCATATATGATGGAATACCATTCAGCCTTAAAAAAAAAAACAACTATAAAATACTGTCATTTAGAACAACATGTACGGATCCTAAAGATTATTATGCTCAGTGAAAGACGCCAGACATGGAGAGACAAACTGGCATTGCAGGCTCTCACTCATATATGGACTATGAAAAGGCTGACTTTGTAGATTTGAGAATAGAGTGGTGGTTTCCAAAGGCTTAGGGCAAGTGTGAGGGTGGAAATATATTGATCAGTAGGTACTAAGCTGCCGTTTGGTAGGAACGTAAGTTTCAAGGGTAACCATAATAGATGATGGCTTTGTATGTCTCAAGAACTTAGAGGATTTTGAATGCTTTTACTCTTAAGAAATAATAAATGTTGGAGAAGAAAAGTTGAGAACATGATTATAAGATGTAGACATGTATCAAAGTACCACATTATGTTCCATTGATGTAAACAACTTTTGTATTTTTATGAGTCAATTAAAAACTGAAGTAACCTCCATGCTAGAGTACATCCTGGGTTTGGTCCTCAGCACCACAAAGGGAAAACAACAACAACAACAACACACACACACACACACACACACACACACACACACACACACTCACACACTTCTGACGGTTCTTTTCCTGATCATTTTTTTTTCTTTTTTATCCTTCCTTCACGTTAATCAATATAATGAATGTATCTTTCTGCCACTGATAAAGATATTTTCCTTATTAGATGATGAATGTATTTCCCATTTGCAAGATGACTACAAGGACAAGAAATACAAATGTCTACCTCCTACAGACAGTCACAGTTGAGAATTCACTTTCTTGCCAGGTGTTGCAACTGTAGATAGGTGATTTTGTGTGTGTGTGTGTGTGTGTGTGTGTGTGTGTGTTTCCTTGAGACAGTGTCTTCTTTAAATGTGAAGCTTGCCATTTCAGCTAGGCTTCTTGGCCACCAAGTTTTTGAGACCTACTTGCTTCTCCTCAGTGCCTGGCTTGTACTTGGGTACCAGGGATCTAAATTGAGGTCCATATTCTTGCAATTAAGAGCAAGTGATCTTATCCGCCCCTCCCCTCAAGGTTCTCAGCTTCTCTCCCATGTTTGTTACTTTGTTTTCAAAATGGAACCAAGCTGTAGGTGGTATTTTGTAATTCTGTAGTTTCAAGTGTGTTAAATACATGCAAAATGCCAACTGATTTTAAAGTTTAACACAATGTGACTTGCCTACAACACTGGTTGTATTTCACAAGCATTTTAAAGTTGCAGAACACACTCCTTAAAAGTCAAGAGAGCCAGAGCCATGTGCACTCTCACAGACATGTGTGCACATACAACCACACATGAGACTGATAGCCATTAAAAATATAGTACAGCTTTACAGTAATATTGCTTAACATAATCTTAATAAATTAAAGTTTTCTTTCTACCTAATAAGAGGTTTTCATATTTTTACAATTTTTATATAAGGTAAACCGATCTTACCAATTAAAAAAAAATGCCGTGTATACTTGAACAGACAGGACACAAAAAGCAAAATGTCAGGTTCCCTGCCTCTTCAACCTGGATGACAAGAACAACTGTCTCCAGGCTTTTGTGGATGTAAAAATAACTGTTTTAAAAGAATTAATGTATACACACAGGCTGACTCCCTGATTAAAAATGTAGAATTAGGGATCAATGGGAACAATGTTGAACAACTTCATTTCATTTTAAGCATTCTTTTATGAACATCTATTTCATGTTGAAAACTCAGCATGTCTCCTTTATTCCAAATATAGATGCCAACTAGTAAGTGTTCTGATTTTCCTTAAAGAAGAACAGAGGGGTTTCCCCTAGGAAATGAAGCCTAAGGTCTTGCCCTTGCTAGTGCTCTACCACTGAGCCCCTAGCCCATGAACCCAATTACTTGCCTCTATTAGCTAAGCTCTGTGATAAGTGCCAGCTGAAATTGTTTGCAGGGCCTAGAGATGTCCATAGCGCATGCTGTTGAGCTGCATGGTATAGTCAGGTAGGTAGGTTTTAGCTTCGCCTTCAGTGATCATTGGGGTTGTGTCTCATCTTTAAGATGGGGTATGAATTTTACAGTGATGCTCTTAATTTTGACTGACCCTCATTTGTTGCCATGCACACCCCACTCAGGCCATCTTGGAGCCTTTAAATATTGAAATGGTGTTTAAACTCTTTGGAAGTGCCCTCTTATGGCTGAGCAGGGTAATTATAGCTGGGTGGCCCAAAGAGACAGAAAGCAGTAAGATGGGGGTATTCAGTTCTCTGATTCTGTTCACATACATTTTAGAATGGGTTTTAAATATATAAATATTTTCATGTACATGATATATACTATATTATACATTGCAAGTGGTGTGTATTTTGTGTGTTGTATGCTTGACTATAGTTGACCGGGAAATTGATAATTGTGCCCCTGTGTGATATAAATGCATTCTGCCTTTCTTTTTTCTCAAGTTCCCCTGTGTTGTGGGATCATAGCATATTGCAACTTTAAAACTTCTTAAATTTTTTGGTATTTTTTAAATTAAATTTTTAGTTTTCATATTAATTACAGTTTATTCACTTTATATCAGAGCTGTAGCCCCCACCTTCATTTCCTCCCTCATCTCCTCCTATGCCCCTCTCCAAGTCCACTGATAGGGGAGGTCCTCCTCCCCTTCCATCTGACCCTAGCCTATCAGGTCTCATCAGGACTGCCTGCATTGTCTTCCTCTGTAGCCTGGTAAGGCTGCTCCCCCATCCAGGGGAGGTGATCAAAGTGCCAGCCACTGAGTTCATGTCAGAGACAGCCCCTGTTTCCATTACTAGGGAACCCACTCGGACACTGAGCTGCCATGGGCTACATCTGTGCAGGAGTTCTAGGTTATATCCACGCATGGTCCTTGGTTGGAGTATCAGTCTCAGAAAAGATCCCTGTGTCCAGATATTTTAGTTTTGTTGCTATGCTTGTGGAGCTCCTGTCCTCTCTAGGTTAAAAATTTTATTTATTTTAGAAATTACAGTTTATCCACTTTGTATCCCAGCTGTAGGCCCCTCCCTCATCTCCTCCCAATCCTACCCCCCTCCCTCATCTCCTTCCATGCCCCTCCCCCAGTCCACTGATAGGCGAGGTTCTTCTCCCTTTCCCTCTGACCCTAGCCTATCAGGTTTCATCTTCATTTGTGGCCTGGTAAGACTGCCCCACCCCAATCAGGAGGAGGTGATCAAAGAGCCAGTCACTGAGTTCATGTCAGAGACAGTCCCTGTTCCTATTACAAGGGAACCCACTTGGATATTGAGGTGCTATGGGCTACATCTGTGTAGGGGTTCTAGGTTGTCTCTGTGCATGGTCCTTGGTTGGAGTATCACTCTCAGAAAAGACCCCTGTGCCCAGCTTTTTTGGATCTGTTGCTCTCCTTGTGGAGCTCCTGTCCCCTCCAGGTCTTTCTATCTCCCCCTTCTTTCATAAGATTCCCTGCACTCTGCCCAAAGTTTGGCTATGAGTCTTAGCATGTGCTTTGATACCTTGCTGGGTAGAGTCTTTCAGAGACCTTCTGTGGTAGGCTCCTGTCCTGTTGCCTGTTTTCTCCCTTTTCCGATGTTTGTCCTATTTGCCTTCTGAGTGATGATTGATCATCTTATTCAGGGTTCTCCTTCTTGATTAGCTTCTTTAGGTGTACAGATTTTAGTATGTTTATCCTATGTTATATGTTTAATATCCACTTATAAGTGAGTATATACAGTGTGTGTCCAGAACCTGGAAACAACCCAGATGTCCCTCAATGGAGGAATGGATACAGAAATTGTGGTGCATTTACACAATGGAATACTACTCAGCTATTAAAAACCAGGAAATCATGAAATTTGCAGGCAAATGGTGGGAACTAGGAAAGATCATCCTGAGTGAGGTATCCCAGAAGGAGAAAGACACACATGGTATATACTCACTTGTAAATGGATATTAGACATATAATATAGGATAAACATGCTGAAATCTGTAAACCTAAAAAGCTTCTTTCAGTGCAGGAGGAAGGACTGTAGGATCCATAGTGGTCAAGGATACCATAAGAAAACACACAGAATCAACTAACCTGGGCTCATGGTAGCTCATAAAGACAGAACTGACAGAAGTGACCTAGGCCATATGTTACATTTTTTTAAGCTTGATCTTGTGGGACTCCTAACAATGGAAGCAGGGGTTGTCTCTAACTCTGTTGCCTGCCTTTGGAACCCTTTTCCTCCTACTGAGTTGCCTTGTCTAGCCTTAATAGGAGAGGAAGTGCCTAGTCTTACTGCATTTTCATATGCCCTGGTTGGTTAATATCCATGGGAGGCCTGTCCTTTTCTGAAGAGAAATGGAGGAGGAGTGGATGGTAGGGGGAGTTGAAGGAAGGACTGGGAGCATAGGAGGGAGGGGAACCTTTGGATGTAAAATTGATAGAAAGAAAGAAAGAAAGAAAGAAAGAAAGAAAGAAAGAAAGAACGAAAGAAAAATAGAATTGGAGAAGCTGTTTAAAAAAAATAAACAAACAAAAAAAGTCTTCTAAAGCACTGCCTGAATTAAACTCTTAGACTGCAGGGGGCGGGCAGGGAGAAGGCTGATTTTTAGAGTATGAGGGCAAGTTGAAAACCTGTTGTATATCTCGGTCTCTGAATTGTTCTAGCTTCCCAGCACGCTCAAAAAGAGAGTAACATCAGTAGTGATGTTTTGCCTTCATTGTTCTCTTCCCCTGTTATTTATGGTGAACAGGCTAGGGAGGAGAGGTTATCAGAGGCTGATAGAAAACAGGCAACCCAACACCCCAGGAGCATGCTGTGCCTGCTTTTCTGCTGCTGTTCAGCAAGGGTGAGGCGCTTCTGACAGGAAACTTTTATATCTATTTTTAAACTTTGAAGACAAATTTTATAAATATGAGCTGCTGTTGCTGCTGCTTTTGAAAAAAAAAATCCCTTTTTACTCTAAAAATAATATCCTGGGAAAAAGTTTGTGAATTGTTTATTAAAGGGAGAATTAGAAGTTCATCTGAGCATGTGTTCTAATAAAAAAAAAATGAAGCTGGAGAGATGGCTCAAAGGTTAAGAGTACTGGCTCCTCTTCCAGAGGAAACTGGTTCAATTCCCAGCACCCACATGGCACCTCACAACTGTCTATAACTTCAGTTACAGAGGATCTGACACCCTTACACTGATGCACATAAAAAACAAAAAAGGAATCATCAAACAAGTTTAAAAAAAATCACCTCATAGCTATTATCTGAATGCAGATGTGGCTTTTTGGGAAGGACATAATTTTTGACATTTTGATACCAATGATGGAATGGAAGAAAATTGCATTTTCCCTCTCCTGTGCTAATCTTTTCATACTCTCCAAATTCTACTCATTTCTTTTGACCAAGTTGGCATGTTGTTCCTTTGGGAAGACATTCCTGATTTCTCCCAGGCAGGATAAGTGATGCATAGTGTCTGTTCTTACCAGTTCCCTTAGCCACACCTGTCTTTCTTTGTCACACTTCATATTATGTCATAACAATCACTAACATTTACTATATGCCAGGCATTCTGCTAAACTTGGCTCATGTGTTGCATTACAGAAATGCAGCTGAAAGTACTAGAAGCCACAGTTAGGACATCGCACTTGCACCCTTTTGAGTGAGTTAATACAATCATTCTAATTTTAAATATCAGGATCGTGGTAGGCTAAATAATGGTCTTTCAGTATGTCTATACTTAGAGCCCCTGAAAATGTGAATATGCATGAGAAAAAGATGTCCTGCCAATCGGCCACATCTAGCAGGGGCTGCCTCTATCACAAACTCAGTTGCTTGCTCTTTGATCACTCGCCCCTGGTGATACAGCCTTGCCAGACCACAGAGGAAGAGGATCTAGGCAGTCCTGATAGATTCTCTTTGTATTAAGGCAGTAGTGTTGATGTCAACTAGTGAAGCAAGACTATACTGTAATTAATTATATATACTATATATTAATTATATATACTATATAATACTATATATTATTATAATATACTAAATTAATACTGTAATTTCTCATGTAACTTTTCACTTTCTCTAGAGAGAATAACTAACCCACCCTCTTATTTGCTATCATCTGAGTATTCTCCCACCTTCTTGAACTAAACAGCTTTGTAAAATAAAATGCTCTTCATATAGAATGTTTTTTTCCATCTCCTGATCCTTTGCTCCAGGCAAAATACCAGGCACCCTGAGACCCTTCCAGCTTCTGCTCCATTTTGAATTGGCTGCTTGCTCTTTAAGGTGTTGCTTGGCTGTTAGCCAGGAAATTCCCATCACCTTTCTCATATTGACAGTCTTGGGTCCAGCATCCTTCCATCTTGTTTTATTTACTCACTTTCTTGGAATAACAGTCCTCTTACCCCTGTAGCACAGAAGTCAATTTTTGAGATCTTTCCAAGACTAAACTGGGCTAGGACTGTCAGCTATGAAGTTAAAAGTCTACTGCAGGCTAGTTGCCACTCACAAGTGGACTTCTCCCTATGCTGTACTTTCTTTCTTGAGCTTTCATTTGCTCGGCACAAATACCTTCATCTCTCACTGTGGCCAAGAAACCAAGGCCTGGACGTTACCACATCAGCAATGGCAGAGCCAGAACTTGAAGCCAAGCGTCAGCTGCCAGCTCCGGGCTGCTGCCTCTCTGCACACAGCTGCTCCTTACTGGAGAGAGCAACACCAGTGGCGGGCTCCAATTGTGAGCTGAGTGCCAAATCCTCAGCCGTGGCTATAGAGCAAGCCCAGTCCTAGGTCCCCACTGTGTCCAGCTCCTGAACTCTTGGAGTTTCGGATAGCCACAGCCATCCTTTACTACAAAACGTTCCCATTCTTGTTACCTGGACACACGCACGCACATAAGTGTGTGCACATGCACAGATACTGTGGAGAGAGAGGCAGGGGTTTAGGGTTATGGTCTGATCTCCTTCTTAGACTTCAAATGTCCTGCGTATTGTTTGTGTAAGCGCAGGATAATTGTTTCTGTTACTAAAGTCTTTGCTTTCAAGCAAGATAAGTATTCCTTCCATTCCTTTTGTTGTGGGAAATGCCTCATTACTTAGGAGTGCTGTTTATTGAACAGTTTAGTTAGCGTTTTAGTCTTTTTGCTAACTGAAGACGAGTGGCCACACATAGGGTAATTGGATTAACCTATTCCTCCCCTCCCCTATGGAAACAATGGAAAATCCGGTATTGTGTTGGCACATAGTTTACTTAGATTAATGATCCTAGAGTCACTGGGTGAAAATTTGCCTAGCTTCCTACAGCTCTGAGAACTGCAAATGCCCAGCTGTCTAAAGGCTTTAATCAGGAAATGATTATGAAATAGCACTGGTTTATCATGGGACTGAAAGAATTTATTCTTAACAATTGAGTTAACCTGGATGGAAATGTATATAAACATTCTTTCACCAAACAGTAAACAGGTGCTTTTATGTTGTTAAAAAAAAAAAATAAAATAAGTTCATGACTTGCGAGTGGCTTGCAGCTCACTGGCTCTCACACTGGGCTAGTCACCCGCTAAAAGTTTACGGTACGCTTTTCCTCGTCTCTTCTTTTTCAAGTCCTAGTTTACGGAGCAAGAGAAGAGATGACATAGGAAGCACTCATGTTATGTAAGTGGAGCAGGGGATGACAGTTAGCATAGGGACTCAGCTATGTAAGACTCCCCGGGCCAACCCTCACCAACTAATTCTGTGTCTGTGTGGCACTTCCTTTCTACATCTGTCAAACCCAGACCATCATGGCCCCTCCTTCTTAGTGAGGTTGTGAGCATTAAGTGTGTTATTCCATGTAAGCTGTTAGAACAGTACCTCGCTCGTAGTATATTCTTGTTTGTTTCAATATGTTCGTGTATGTGCATGTGCGCATGTGCACATACCCGTGGGAGCCAGAGGTTAACATCTGAGTTCCTTTCTCTTTCGTTCTCCACTTTGTATTTTGAGACAGGGTGTCTCACTGAACTTGGGTCAGCAGTTGGGCTAGGTTGCCTAGGCACCAAGCTCCTGATATCCGCTCACCTCTTCCTAACCAGTACCAGCATTATGGACACACACTGCAGCCTTTAAGCTGTGTATGGAGATTACAGACACACACGGCTGTGACTGACTTTTTAACATGCTGGTAGGGGAGCCAAACTCAGGTTTTCATGATTGCGTGGCTAACATTTTGATAAAATGTTGATAACTGAGCCATCTTCATGCCCCCCCATAATTTATTCTTAATAAACTATAAGTGTATTCTGTATCATTAGAAGATATAAGAAAATCAAAGCCTATGTTCAGTTTCATTTTATGTTAAGAAGATCTTACTGCATTAATTTTTTTTCCCATTAGGCTACTTATGGCATTGTACATCTTTAATCTTAGTGCTCAGGAGGCAGAGGCAAGCAGATTGCTATAAGCTCTCAGCTAGCCAGGACTTCATAGTGAGAGCTAGTCTCAGAAAACCAACCAGCCCCAAACAAACAGTAGGGGATGAAAGGTGGTTAAGAATTATTTCTTCCCTGTAGACACTCAGAGAGTACGTAAAGAATGAACACAATGTCCTATATTTATGGTACAGACAGCACCTGGGAGAGGGGTTCCACCTGAGGGCCATGGGAATGTAGGCTATCAGCATCAAAGCCGTTAAAAAGATAGTAGAAGTGGCCGTTGGACCTTGTCTGATACTTCCTCTTTCTTCTTTTTCCCCAAAAGCAATCATTTTATAATCAAATATAATCCATTATTTCCTTCATTTGAGATTACTGCTTCAGGGCGTAGGTGTGATGTTGTAAGAAACATTTTAATTTTTTTTTTTCTGGAAGATACATTGATGAGGACAGTGTCTACACCTTAATTCAGCTTGAAGTCATATGATTAACCTTTTGAAGCATAATTAACCGGTCCAAATTGTTTAGCTCTTGGTTCCACTCTGGGTACCCAAGCAAACTCTGTCCTGTCATAGTTTAAACTATAGTGAAGGGCCAGTATTGCTTCTTTATCGTTGTTTTTTGTTTTGTTTTGTTTTTTCTTCTTTAATGTTATTAAGCCACTAGTTGTACTTTGAATTCAGGAGGCTTGTGTTGGATCTGGTGCTGCACACTGTGTTCCTTAGCACTCAGAAATCCAAGGTAGGAGACCTGCAAGTTGAAGACCAGAGTGGTATCAGCATCAAGCCCCATTTCAAAGCAAGTGCTCTCAAACTGTATTGTTAGGCTTCTGAGAAAACAATTGATTATCAGACTGACTGTAGTTTTTCTCCCAGGTCAGTTTTCACATGTCTCCTTTTTGACGAACTGTGTGGACTGGGGACCTTCTCTCCACCTGTGTATTCATGAGCGTAACTGCTGACACTGTGGGAATTGCTCTGTAACGCTAGCAGTGGAGGGCTGAGGGTGGGGCTTACAGGTAGACGGCCTGTCTAACGTGCACGAAGCTCCCACTTGGATCCACACCATTGGAAAAGAAATCAAAACCAACTGACCAACCAACCAAAAATGAAACAACAGATCCAGAGTCACAGTGATTAGCCAAACTCATTGAGGGACAGTTTATTTTTTGTCTCAAAAAAATAAAAATAAAAAATAATAGTAGCCTTACTTCGGTTATCTAATTTTTCAATTGATGATATCAATAGCCAGGGCCTGGAAAGGTGATAGTTTTAGTCAGTAAAAGTGCCTGTCCTGCATGAATAAGGACCCGAGTTCCAAGCCCCAGCACCCACATAAAAAAGCTGGGGGCCAGGGTCTAGATCCATAATTCTTGTGTAGGAGTGGAGACAGGCAGGCCTGTGGAGTTCATTAGCCAGCCTAGCCGAGAAGTACACCATGAGCTCAGTGACAAAGTCTGCCTCATAAGATAGGGGAGAGAACAATAGAAACCGATGTTGGCCTCTGGCCTACACATATACGCACATACAAAGACAGACAGACAGACACACACACCTCAATAGCTAGCACATGGTGCCAGTTAAAAGGGACAAAAAAAAAAAAAAGTATGCTTACCCTGGCTCGTGACTACCTTGTTTGCCGCCCTGGAAGAAGCCTTGGTTCTCAGTTTATTTCATGTGGGTTCTGTATTACACGTTGAGGCATGCACCCAAATCCATCCAAATGTCAGGGTGCATTCTTATGCTTCCTGACCTAGCACTGTGTCTTGGTGATTTCCCTACTGATAAATCCAAGCAGGCCTTATTGCTGGAGAGAATTGCATTGTGGGACTTCATGGTCACCAACTGTCTACTGCCACACAGTTATGTTCCTTTAATTTTTTGCTAATTTAGACAATAGCGTGGCAGTTAATCTTGTACACTTGGCATCTGTGGATATAGCTAGGCTCACAACACTAGAGTTGATTGGCTACTGATTTGACAAGTATGCATTAAGAGCCTTCTACAGTATGTACAGACACCTGGTTGGTATTAACCCTGTTGGATACAGCGCTAATCGTCTTATATGTTTGGCAGGATGTGGGCAAACAAAGATACCCACGGGTCACACAGGTAGCTGTGTCGTACATCATGGAACAGTCCAGTCCGTGCTTTGGATGATATTCACTTCAATCCTATAGGTCAAGAGAGTCTCCGCTCTTGTCATTTTCCTGCCCAGGTTAATTCTTGGGAGATAATACTGTAAGCATGTGATATCATAAGTACCCAGTGGAAGGTCGACATAGAAACGTGACAGTAGGTGTCCTGCTACATCAAAACTTCTTTCCTTGTTAGCTTGAAGCTGAAAATGAAATTAGTACATTTATGATTACATGTCCAAGTACTTTTCTGAGTGGCAGCATGTTTTGTAAATATGAGAAAGCCGTTGTGGTGTGAGATAGCAACATGGTTTCATGACGTAATTTTTAGGGGAAATGTTGAAGTGTTTCTAACAAATAGCGAATACCAAAGAACGCACCATCCTTTCATATCAACACACGAATATTTTGTTATATTTACTTAGATATGTCTCTTAGATATAGATGTATGCACATATGTATTTCTCTAATGAAACCTGTGTATTTCATGGTTTGATTGACTAAGTCTTCTCTCTCTCTCTCTTTCTCTCTCTCTCTCTCTCTCTCTCTCTCTCTCTCTCACAGAGACGCACACACTTTTTAAAAAGAAATACTCCCTTTAACCCAGCTGAAGCTTTCCCTGTCCTATTGCTTTTACTCTAGGAGTCCTTGCTGTGTCTCAGCAGGTGTCCTGAAACAACCAGCATTTAAGGAGGGAAGCCATATGGGGAAAAGCAGTCTCTGCCTGCAGGGAATGCAGTGGTAAGATGACTGCTCCCCTCACTTAGGTGTGGAAGGAAAAGCCAAGTGCTAGGAAGCAGGGTGCCATTTCTAAGACTTCCTGTCCATTGAAAGTTCTCTTGGTCAGTACATTTGGGGTAATGATTTGATTTGTTTTTCATGATTTCCTTCCATCTCCATCCAGTGAGGAATTTTAAAAAGTGGCTTCTCACAAACTAGAGCCCTGTGTGTTTGGGGGGTGGTGCACACAGCTGTGATCTTACTTTCACGCCTGACTCAAACGGGGAGGCTTCCCTTCAGGAAAACATCCACAGAACTGAAGGAGGGTGACCAACCATGCCTGTTTCCCTCATTAGCTGTCCACTCTGAACGCTAGGCGCCTCACCCCACCCTGGATATAGCCCTCCCTCCCAATTCCCAAGGGAAGTCCCAGGACACACAGACATGCGCGCGCGCACACACACACACACACACACACACACACACACACACACACTCCAAGCAGGTTAGCTGGATGCCAAGCTCCTGTGCTCCCCCTGGTGTCCCTGGCACCAGCTTGCTCTGTTTAAACAGAGAAGAAGGAAATGTAAGCTAGAAGGCCAGCAGCTGGGGTGGAGAGTGAGGATCCATTGAGCCGATTGTGTAAAGAAGATGAGACATGTCTTGGCTCCCCCGCTCAATATGCTGCATCTGGCTTAGTGTGACCATCCGTTACCTTAATGTTCAGCTCGGAAAGCTGTGCACTCCCGGAGAGGAGCATTAAAATAGCCAAGTACTTACTTGTCTGTCATGTTTCTGGTCTTCTAAGACAAAATATTAGCACATTTAGAATTAAGGATTATCGTCTTCTAGTCTGAGTGCCCACGTTGTTCTTTTTAATTGAAATAATCTACAGTAAAGTGCAGAAGCTTGAGAAGTACAGGTCAATGAATTCTTTAGTATTTATGTGCACGCACAACTAACTCACTATCACCCAGACCAAAGTGCAGTACCTTTTCCATCCTCTCAACAGGGTGCTCTCTTCCTCTCCTCCCCTGTGAGAAACTCCCCAAAGGCAACCACTGTTTTCAGATCTCTCACTGATGATCAGTTTTAGCTGTTGGTGGGCTTTAATGAAATTGTACAGTATGCAATATTTTGTGTCCGTTTTCTTATGTTCAGCATTATTACTGTGAGGTTCATTTGTGATATTATGTATAGTGTGTGTGTGTGTGTGTGTGCGCGCACACACACACACACACGCATTGGGTATGAGTACACACACATCATGCATGTGGGTAGGATATAGAGAAAGATGTTGGGTTATATTATTCTCTGTGTTATTCCCTTGAGACAAGGTCTTTCACTGAATCTAGAGCTAGGCTGGTAACCAAAAAAACCCTCAGTGAATCTCCTGTTTCCAGAACATACCCCACCCCCGCCACCCTGGGCTTCCAAGCCCATGCAGCCACACCCAGCTTTATACATTCATGTCGGAGATTGTAACTCAGGCCCTCGTGGTTGCACTATAAGTCCTCTTACCCCCTGAGCCATCTTCCTAGCCCCGGTGTAGTTTTAAAAATACTACTTACCTGTTTAGTAATGATATCGACTACTATTTTGTACAGTCATCCTCAATCCATTCATTTCCCTCAAGGTCCCTCCGTGGTGACACTTCTGGCATTAGACGTATTTTGCAGGTGACAAAGGCTTGCTCACACTCCCGAGCAAGGAGACTGGGGACGCTTCTGACTCCCTCTTTGCTCATCATGAAGCCCATGCCTTACCCTCCGTCATAGATGGCAGAAGACGCAATGAGTGGATGAGAAGGATGGGAAGGGGGAGAGTCGCTTCTCCCCTGCCAAATTGGCCTTTGGTTGGTGTTTGACCATGCAGTGTTTTAGTTGAAGCCTGACGAAGGAATTTAAAGAGTCAGGCTAGCCCTTGAATACTGTGTCATGGATGGGAGAGAAGGGGTGAACCAACCAGGCAGCTGGCCATGTCCAGGCAGTTCCTCTTAATGGAAAGCACCCGGTTGCCTACAGATCCTGTTGAGCTCTCTGCAGGCCCCGAAGCATGTTGCAGAGAAGATTTTTCACTACATTAACATGGTTGGGGCTGTTTATCCTCCAAATATGGGTCAGCTCTGCACAGCCAAATGCCTCTGGGGAACAGTGACAATCTGGGGAGTTCTCTGTTTCCTTCTCTCTTGGGTAGAGCTCGAGCATCCTCCTACTATTGCTGTATTGCTGACAGCCTTAGTTTTACTCTTCATGTCCCATTGCCACTCTTGATGCACCAGATTTGAGGTGAAGAGAATCTTGGTTTCTTTTGCCACCTAAAGAGGTTCGCTGAAAGCCCCTGTCTCTTGAACTGTATTGAAGTGGTACTGTCATGGCTAATTTATATATGATGCCATGTGTGCATAAATCTCCATGAGCCTTCATAGCTCCCAGTTCTGCCCCAGGGTACAGCCTCTACCCCCAAGATAGCAGTGACTAGCATTTAAACCAATGGGCTTGGTTATCACAAAGCTGAGACTGAGGAGGAGGGACTCTGCACATCCAGCCTAGGGGAAATCCAGAGTCCTGCAAACTTGGCTCAGAACCTCAGCAAGCTCCAGGTGTGGCTGCTCCATCTGGCAGGCAGGCGTTGCTTTAGTGCCCAGCGCACCCTCCTCCACAGAAAAGAGTTCTTTCATGTGCATGATAAAAGGCTCGGTAGACCTGAGCCTGGATAATCTTGGGTTTATGGGTAGAGGTATCGTGAATCCTTTAAGCATGCAGAGGAGCTCTGGTCATCTCTGAAGCCTCTGGCAGATTGCTTCAAGTGCCTGCCTTCTCTAGAGTCATGGCACTGGCTCTTTGGGGGAGGCCAGAGATGTTAGGGCCTGTCTGGCCTGTGTCCATAGATGACTCTCTTCTTTGTACCTTTGTGTCTTGGTCTATTCTTGCATCCCAACTGTGTTTTAGAAGGAGCAAATGAAAACCTATCTATGAAAGTCCTTTGCAAGTATAACGTTGCGTTGCTTGGACCTTCATCATCTATCTTTAGAGCATCCTGATAGGCACCTGGGATGTCAGGATTCAAGGCAGGTACAATATGGGCCAACTTGCATTTGCATGGTAATCGGTACTATGAGTGCAGCATGTATGCCAGGCATTTCTAGCTAGAAACAGTCATGGAGACTTGTGGCTCGCTGTGATTTAAAGAGTTTCTGAATGAAAAAAGTTAGGCCCGTGGTCTTTTGGAAGCAACTAGAGATTTCCGAAGGATGTGACATTCAGACATTTGTTTTAGAAATACCCCCGGTGGTGTTGTGGAGCCTCAACACTGAAGGTAGGTAGATATGAAAGTGGGGCAGAGTTCAGAGAAGCTTGGCTGAGAGATGAGCCCCAAGGCTAGTCAGTTGGGGTTCCAGTTCTGCTCAGCTATTTCGTCCTCTGGGTGTATTATTCCGTGGCTGGGACCCCTGTACAGCTGAGACACTGCTAAGTAGGTAAAACTCCTAGGGTGGGCTTGGCCACATCGTGTCCAGCCATATCAAATCTGTCCTTTTAACCGGTAGCACACAGCTGATGGTGCCGTTAACATTCACAGTGCCACGCAATAGTTAACCCGCTTTTCAAAGCCACAAGCAAAAGCTCTGTGAATACGAAATAATAACTCCCCATTTCCCTTCCCCTACTCCTAGGTAACCTCTGAAATAGTTCTTGAATTTGCCTGTTTTAAAGATCTCATAGAAATTAAATTATGTACTTATCCTTTTGTGTCGGGCATATTTCACTTAGCATGTTTTCTGTGCTTATCTGTATTGCAGTGTGTATCAGAACTTCAGCTTTTAAGGCTGAATGCTGTTACATCGTGCCTGTTTATCCACTTATCTGTTCATGACCCTTGAGTTTCTTCCTTATTTTAGCTAGTATAAATAACGCAGTGGTAAACATTGGTTTGCGCCTCTTCTTTCAGTTCTTCAGAGTGTATTCCTAATAGTAGAATTGCTGGGTCTCTGTTTTAACTTTGAGGAACTACTCCAATGTCTTCCACCGTCTTACATTTTCATCAACCATGCAGAAGGGCTTCATTTCCTCCAAATCCATGTCAGTTCCTGTTCTTTCTCCTGCTCTCCCTCCCTCCACCCTCCCCCTTTAATTCAACACAGCTTGGTAACTTGAAGGAGATTTGCTTCCTATTTCTCTAATGACTAGTGAGTGAGCATTTGTCATAAACATATTGGCCATGTGTATTTTTCCTTTGGAGAGATGGCTGAGGCTTTTATTTTTTTCAGCTTTGCTTTCAAGACAGTAGAGGAGAACGGAGAGAAACAGAGAGAGGAAGTGGTCAGGCCAGACTAGGAGACTGGTTAGCTAGGGGACAAATGCTGACTTTTCTAGCCCAGGGAAGTGGACAGATAATGGGATGCCAAATAGGCTAGAGCTCCTCCCCTATGAGAAGGGTTGGTTGGAGGGAGGCATTGACCTTCCACAGGCTGCACGGAGCCAAGGCATTGTTCAGCTGAGGAGCTTACAGAATTCACTGCCTTATCATGTACCCAATTGGTGTTGTTTTTGGTTTTTCCAGAAAGAGTGAGTTTCTTCCATGTAAGAAACAACTTAGGAACTTTCATCACATATGGACAATCACGGGGGTCGGGGAGTCAAAGGAATGTGCTGTGTCTAGGCAAGCTTCCAGCGCTATCTTTCAATTCCACTTGCTTATGATAGGTTAGTCCTTCACAGCCAGCCTGCTCATGTTCTGCTGCCTGACAGCATTGAGACCTATGTACTGTTGAGAACCATAGCTTCTGAGACTTCTTCTGGTGATCATTTTAGCATCACAACTTTCATCCTCCGTTTCACCTCATCCCAGATGTATGGCGTTGACAGTGAGGGACAAGGGTGCCACCATGGTCCATTGGATAGCTTGTTATTACTCCATGGCAAAGGTGGATGGTTGCTGGGAGTAAGGAGAAACAAATGCATTTGGTGGCTTGTTCTTTTGTCTTCAAGAGTCATAGCAGGCTGGCAGCCATCATGTGGCTCAGGCAGATACTGTTGACAGATTGTCCCCTGACGCCATCTGCCTGTGAGGCTACAAGGAAACCCTAGCAACTGCTGTTGTAGCAGGTGCTGGGGCCTGCTGAAGTGGGTGTCCCTGCGCGTGCGTGCATGCGCGCAGGCACACACACACACACACACACACACACACACACACACACACACACACGGGCACACACACACTTACGCATACACACAGAAGTACACATGAGCAGCTTTAGTGTGATATGTAGGGTTACTGCTTTTGGTGTAGGGCCGAGCTCTGCCTGCTTAGGGCTCAGGAACATCAGCTGAAACTCTCAGCCCAGCAAAGCCTCAGTCGAGTTGCTGGTTTCCGGTGGGGGCCCTGATAAAGCAACAGCAGAGGGTGAGGCTGTTGGGAAGGAAGCTCGTGATTGGCTTAGGGGCAGAGGCAATGTTTTGACGAGCATTTGTTGTGTTCATTCCACCTCAGCCTTCTGACTCATTTTGTAGAGAGGACCAGTCTCCATTTCTTACCCCTGCTGTTTTAAAAGCACACATGCCTTATCTGTGAGTCTCTCCTGCCATTCAGCCAGGCTTCAGATCTTGTTTCTTAAGCTTTGGTTTTGTACCTAAGTTAATGTGACCATGGACTCACACATGTATAGAGATGACTTGCTGGGTTTGGAAGAAGACCTATGTAGAGACATGTATTTGTGAGAGTTACTTAGTGTCATTTTGGGCTATCAATGATTTTGCAAACTATTACCTAAGTTATTAAAGCAACATAAAGTATATGTTGAGTATCTGTTACTCAAAGTGCTTGGGACTAGAACCATTTCACTTTTAGGATTGGAGGGGATCCTAACACACACACCCACACACCCACACACACACACACACACACACACACACACACACACACACACAGGGTTTCTCATTGAACCTAGCTCTAGGCTAGTGGCTAGCCAGTTCCCACCAATTTCTCTGTGTCTTCCCCTACCCCTATGTTGCTGGAGTTACTGGTACACATGCAACAATGACAGGCTTTTTACTTGAGTGCTGGGGATTCTATCTCAGGTTTTCACGCTTGCATAGCAAGCATCCTTACTCACTGAACTGTTGCCTCAGTCCCAAGATCCAGGTCATTAAAATTGCATCGATCGATCAATCGATTGATCGATCGGTTGATTGATTATATGGAGGTCAGAGGACAACTTTCTGGAACTGGTTCTGTTCTTTCCCCTTGTAGGTCCTAGGAACTGAACTCAGGTCATTTAACAAGTTCCTTTACACACTGAGCCATCTGACTGACCCCAAGAGCCAGATTTTAAACTGAGTTTTGGTAAGAGTCCACCTAGATGAAGGTCAGCAGACATTTACTATGAAAGGTCAAATGTTTCAGGCTTCTCTGTAATACCACCTCAACTCTGGAAATGGAGCATCAAACCAGCCATAAAAAATACACATGAATGCATTTGTGTTCTAATGAAATTTTGTTTACAAACTAGAGCACTGGGCTGGAGTTGGCTGACCTAAAATGATAGTCATTATTTTTGTCTGTAATTTAGTTCTTATCTCTTTTTTTTCTCTGTCAGGAATTAAAAAGCCAGAGGAACTTGAGTACTACAAATGCATTTAAATCATCTTTTGAGTTTAACATAACGATGACCATAGTGGTGGTTTGTGGATGTAGTCTTGCTAAACCTCTGTTGAGAAGAGTAGAAATCAGAGCTATTAAAGTAGGACATGTGCTTAGTTGATGCTTGTCATAGTTCAAAAATAGTAAAATAAGCCATAACTTAGAGTTATATGATGACATTTACATTTTAGTCATTCTCTTGATGTACACATGGAATGATTCCAGTCGTATAAGGTAACCTTACTATACTTGGCAGTATTATACTCTACAGGACTAGGTGTTTCTTCAACAAATATGGAGGGAAAGTACCCAAATTCAGACAGGGGTGTTTGCCAAATGTTATGTTGTATTTATGATTATTATGATTATTATTATGGTTTATTTCCAGAGTGACGAAGAGGTACCCCAAAACTTCAGACTCTAAATACTTTCTTCTTTTTCTGTGTCCTCCCAGGAAATAAAGAAAGATATGAAGAAAGATCTTCTTTCCAACAAAGCTCCGGAGAAGCCCATGCATGATGTATCCAGTGGCAACTCTTTGCTTTCTTCTGAAACCATTTTAAGGACCAATAAGCGAGGTATGGCAAAGGGGGGAGATCTTTCTCTCTGCACATGGACACAGCCAGAGTCCCCTGTAGACACAATGTCAAATTGAGGATCCACGAAAAGCTGAGGAGTTTGGTCTTTCTGGTTTTCAGTATAAATTTTGTACACA
The DNA here is from genome assembly GCF_030254825.1 of Meriones unguiculatus. Lineage (NCBI taxonomy): Eukaryota > Metazoa > Chordata > Mammalia > Rodentia > Muridae > Meriones > Meriones unguiculatus. The sequence goes on along the minus strand of NC_083369.1, from coordinate 141,011,739 downwards.
CACACACACACACACACACACACACACGTGCACACACATACATGCACATACATAGTAAATAGAAGTGACAAATGTTTTCAGAAGAAAGTTGGACAAACTTGTAAAAGATTTTTCCAAGGCTTTAGCTTAACCTTCACACCTAGTTTGATGGCTGAAAGGTGAGAGAATGATAAGTTATAGACTGATCTAATGGTGTCCATCATAATCTCCTTTGAATTAAAATAAACTCTATTAGTGTCTGTCTTTCTAACTGCCCAGCTCCCCAAACACACACTCTGCCCCCTCCACATGTTTATAAGGAAGAATGTTCAAAGACATAGCCAGTGTATCATCTAACCCAGCAACCTTCAACCATAGGTCTTGTTTTCCCTCGGTTGAGATGAAGTTCTCAACTGTCACTTTTAGGTACCGGCTTATTAAAACGGCTTTGTTCACCACCTTCCCTGGTTATAACTGTTTCCTCAATGATGTGAGAGAGAATCTAAGATTGCAGAGAGAACCCTAGTTAGTTCTGGTCTGTTGGCACAATTGGCTCTGTGAGCACTTTCTGACTTTGGTTCAGCCAAGGTCCACAGTGAGCTGAGAATGGCCATAGGAGGTCAGACTTCAGCTGCCCTCTTTTCCTGGGCTTATTACTTCCCTGAAATTGAATTGAGAGCTGTTCAAAACCACAAGGAAGAAATGTATTAGCAAGGGGTTCCATTAATAAGGGGGGGGGAAGGCAAGTTTACATAACCACGGGGAAGAACAGCTAATCTTTCAGAAAATTTAGACTGCAATAAACTGCCCATTGATCTAGTACTGGTAACATTGACTTTGTGTCTCCCTTCCTTCCTGCCTCTTCTGCTGCCCTCTCCAGCTGCTCTGGGTTCCATTTCCCATTTTGAATTATTCACATGACGTATTGGCTAGAGTCCCAAGGTGGTTAACTATAGGGTTTTCGTTCCTTCCCTTCTTCTCTTAAATCTCATTGTATCAAAATTGGGGATTTCCCATTTTAAGAATTTAACTTATATTGCTATAAAACTATAATCTCCCCAAAGTGCCTCCTGAATTCTGTAAACAATTTTTTTTTAATATACAAACTCACATAGGTCTGACTGGCCTTAAACTTATCCCAGGGTAGTCTTGAACATTTAGTAATCCTCTTGTCTCAACCTCCCAATGCTGGTATGATACAATGCATGGCCTGATCTAATGTACTCACCTCTTCACTCTCGCATATAAATTCCCAAAGTCCAGAGGAGACTTTGACTATAGACTAAAGAATCGGAGTCCAGTGGCTTCTGTGGGCTGTCTCCTTCACATGGCTCTTCTCAAGTCAGTGGGTCCAGTCATTCCGTGCACAGTGACCAGCAGCAAGGTCATTTTGGCCAGCCCAGCTATTTTATAAAGTCAATAGACTTAATGTAATTAATTTGATGAGAGAAAGAATTAATTAAGGCAAAGAATAAAGGTAATTATCTGTATGGGTTCAGTGAAATTACCTGAGAACTTTAAGTCAACTAAAGAATAGAACCTTTCAGATAATTGTTTCTTTAGAACTGAAACTCTCGCCCTTGAGTTCCCCAAATGGAATCTCTTTTTCACCAGAAAAAAATGAATTCTAAGGGGTGCTTTACTTGATTGTTTTAAGCCTTCGGCCTACAGTCGGATTAAGACCAGGCTTTTATAGTTGGGGATTTTGTATGCTAAATGCTAATAACTATGAGATCTGAACAGGCAAAGACATCCTGTAACTAGGAAGCCCAAAGCAGCCCATCTCCATTCTGTTCCAGGCTTCACACTGGGTCACCTGGGCCAAGTATCAGTTCCCAGCGGAAGGGAATTATTGTGCACCAGGATGGGTGCTGTTTAGTCCTTCCTCACCCCATCAAGACTAAGACTAAGACTATTTTACTCCTTCTTATAATAAATGGTGTGTGTGGTGGAGACTGATTGGCCTTGTCAAGCCGGATAAATAGTTCATTGTACTGATCTCAAAAGCTACATTTCTTTCCCACCCAAAATTTAAAAAAAAAAAAAAAAGCCAAAACAAAACACTCCTCCTCCTTAAAACAAAGATATGAAACTGCCCTCCACATATCCACTAAATATGTGGAAGGTCATTCTAATTCCTCCTAAACTTCTAATTTTTTTTCAAGGTTTTGGACTTAAGTTATTGAAGTTCACCCCTTCCCTTTTGTTTTCATTAAGCTTTAAACTTTAAAACTTTGGGATGCTTTGGTCTGTCTGTTTCTTTATAGCTATGATTAAGGGAGGACCTTGTTCTTAGGGTTTGATAGTCTGTTTTGATTTGCTAATGTGGGATCTTTCTTCATGTGTAGGAATCTACCTTGTAATCCCACTTTGAACCCTGTGAGAATTTAGCAGGAAACACAAATTCGCTTCAGCTTACATGGGAGGGCATTTGTTTCAGGCCTGGGTCTGGTTTAAAGAAGAAAGAGTCCATTTTAATATGGTTCGGGCTGAACTTTTACCATGTCACTGGGGCCTGAGCTGAAGAAGTTTACACAGTTGTAGCCAGCTGTTTCTGCATTTTGTGACATGCCTCACTTTGTGGTGATTGCAAACAGACTAGTTTTAGTACCTGGCAATCTGGAATAAACTTGCCTTCCCCCGAATAAGGATAGACAACCACGGAGTCCAAAGGAAGTTCTTCATAACCCTGAGAAAGGGATAGGAGCCCAGGAAATGAGTATTAATGTCATGATTAATGTCAGTCGTAACATTTGCAGATAGTAAGGCTGACTTATGGAGGGACAGGAATGACTTCTTGGGTTTATTGTTTGAGAAGAAGGAAGATACAACTGAAATTCAGAGAGAAAGACAGTCACCCCACCTCCCTTTTCAGCCCTCACCTGTTCATTTGGCCTATTAGAATGTTACACAAGTGTACCTATTTTTTTCTACCTCTGGTCACACTGACAGAACTTTTGGCCCAGATCTGACTTCTTGTTTTGTAAATTTTTTTCTGTCATCAAATCCATATAGAAGAAGGATGGGTCATCCTAAATTGAAACACGAACGGGTAAAAGGAATGCTTTTTGTTTTTTTAATGTTCAAATCATGCATTAGAAGCAAAATTGAACAAAATGGAAGCTTTAACAGTTACTAGAAAATATGTTCTTAAAGATGAACAGTTGGTTTTGCCCATATGAATGCTCTTTTCTACTTGAATTCAAAACAAGATAAAACAAAACCAAACCAAACCAAACAAAACCATTTGGATTCATGTGTAGAAGGAATTCCTGCTCAGCTTTTTCTGTGTGATGGATTATATGTCCAAGCTGTAGTCCATGCCTCCCTGGCCTGGGGGAAGAGCACTTTTGTGCCAGGGTTCTGGCTTCTGTCATTAGCAGGCCGGGGGCGGGGGAAGCTTTGTATCACAATCCCCCTCCTTGCTGTCTGTGATTTTGGACATTGTTCCTTTAAAAGAAAAAAAAAAAAACTTTTTTTTTTTTTTGTGAAAACCAGTGAATGCTTTATACCATGTGCTTATTACATGTTCACTGTGCACCCAGTCCAGTGTCTGGTACTGCTACAGAGGCTAGAAAATCAGCAGGCAGCCCGGCCTGTAAGCACTCCAGGCTATTTGCCACATGAGAAGCGTTGAGAAAGCATTGTCCATTTCTTATATCTTTTTAAAGGACAAGGTAGGGTATATCTCTTACTTACTTGTGTCATTCTTAATGTGAAGCCACTCCGTGGGTTTCTGGTTGGCTTTATGTGTCCTTGTTTCTATTTCCAGTTTATCATGAATTCAGTGTTTGGTAAGTGTCTATTGTATTTTGTGCATTTCCTATTCTTTGCTATTACTACTGTTATTGTTATGCTCTCCTGATACAAAATGTATTTTATAATCATCGTTTTAAGCTGCTCTGCTACTTTAGCATCTGCCTTCTAAAGATCAACTGCTTCTTACCATGTTTATTTAAGGTTATGCCTTTGCACTTTAGTACCCCTTTCAGAGATAAATGCTAAACGACCTGACAGTTTTACAGATGTTCCTGGTAACGGGTCTAGCTCTGATGCTGTAAGGTGAGATCATGCGTCTCACAGGAGATTCTAGTTAGGTTGGGGGGAGGGTCGCTCCCAGAGCCAACCTGGTCTGTGGCTCTGACTGTAGAGCATTGCTGTGTGGGTTCTGTTCTGGTACATTTAATCCTGCTGACATCTGACTCAAAGCCATCCTTCCTGGAGGGATCAAGAAATGCTCTGCCTCTGGTGACACACTGCTGCTCTCAAAATCAGCATGGAAGCCTTCAGAATTCATTCTGCATGTGGACGGGTGGGGCCTGCATGCCCTTCACATTAACAGGGGCCTCACGTTTGCCACACCCATGTGCTCTCCATTCAAGGCTACTACCTGTTGCTGTCCAAAGAAACTTAACCAATATATAGACTTCTTTTCCTTATTATATCAGCAGTGGTCATTCCAATCCCTAAACAGATCTGGCCAACTGACCACTCTGTCCTGTCACCTTTTCCTGAAGTGGAAATGTATTTTTTTTTAAGACTTCCATTTCTTCATCCCTTGGCTGCCTGGGATAATACACCGAGGTGTATCTATTGGACTGATTCATGAGAACTTTGGTGAGGGTGAGCATGTGCATATGTGTGTAAGTATGTACGTGCAGGCATGGAAAGCACATCCTGGCTCAGAGGCTCAGTGGCAGGTAAAATGTTTTCTTTTTTGGACAAGGTCTTTCTATGTAATCCAGGCTTACCTCAAATTCACTAACAATTCGCTTGGCTCAGCCTCCTGCATGCTTGGGTTATAAGCAGGTACCACCATGCCTGGTTGGTGGTGGGGATCTCGGAGGTCTTGGGCTCTTTGTTGGAAAAAAAAAATCTGTAAACAAAGGATACAAAAAGTGCATCCTTACTAAAGAAAGTGTGAGTTTGAAGATTTAGCTCAGTGGCAGAGTGCTTAAAGCTGGGCTCTGTCCTCAACTTTGGAGGAACAAAACCAGAGTAACTTATTTGGCTTTCTGGTGATTTAAGGTCTATGCAAAACCTAGGGTTTTGCTGGTAGAAACGAGGCTTTGTCTCCCTTTCAAATGTGAATTTCCCTGTGGCGCACTAGGTATCTGAAAAATGTGGCATTTTGGGTCAGACTTTCCTTGGGCTATTTAGATCATCTGTTGATTTTATCTGGAAAGCTGACTTTTGTAGAGTGGAAGGAGAAGAGTTAACAGAAGGCGTCCCTGTTGTATGGAAGGTACTGGCTATCACCAGGGCTGATCTTTCCCAGGGGAAATGAGAACTTGGAAGTGAGAGAATAGGAAAGAGAGTCACTTCATAACACGTATTCCTGCAGAGATATCTGTGTGTGCATCTACAGTCTTCTTTCAGAGGCCACCATTGTTGATACCTTTTAACTAATAGCCCTGGGCGTATTTCTAGGATGCATTTATTGGGAGCCTTTGTTATGCTATTGGTGGAGAACGTGTTGCCCTTGCTGAGTCATTATTGAGTAGTGTTGCCAGTCTGGCCTAGGGATAGGACCGGAAAAGGGAATGAGAAGAAGCTCTGTAGAGGGTCGTCGCCGTTGCACAGCTTCTGTGCTTTGTTGGTGAGTCAATTGACCAAACTGCTATTCGTAGATATTTTCCTCCTATTATATCTCCTCCTTCAATCCCTGTGCGTCCTGTTCCCAAGGCATTAGCACTACACAGAGTAACAGATATCCCACCACACGCATCTCATAGTGGGCTTCCACCCAAGTCAATCCCTAGAAAACACAGGATGTGGGTTTGAGGTGGTGGCTCCACCTGGTGGCTTTTCTAGAAAACTTTTTCTCTTGTTCGCCTTTGAGGATGCCTTTGGCTCCTTGGACCAAGTGTTGTCATTTCATCCACATCAGACCCAGGGCTTCCCACAGGATGCAAATATCTCCTTTAGCCCTCTGCTTTCCCGTCCAGAATTTGCTAATTGGACTCAGAATCTGGCTCATGATTCTTGCTTTACCAGGATTCTCTTCACTTAAGAATTACATATAGCTGGGTGCTGATGGTGCACACCTTTAATCACGGTACTTGAGAAGCAGAGGCTGATATGGATCTCTGAATTTCAGGCCAGCCTTGTTTACAGAGTGAGTTCCAGGACAGCCTTAGGCCACACAGAAAACCCTCCCATATACATATCTTCATACATGTATATACTGATCAAGATTCTTAGTCAATTTTTTTTTTTTTTCATTGTTTGGAAACAATGTCTCACAGTGTATTCTAAGCTGGCCTAAAACTTACTGTGTAGTCTAGGCTGACGTTGAGCTAATGATAGTCCTCTTTCCTCAGCCTCCCAAGTACTGACATTATAGGTGTGAGCTATCACACCCAGTTCTTGTTGATAAGTATTAAAAAACAGACACATGTAGGCATGAGTTAAGGGTGTCGATATGAATTTGGACAAAACAAAGAATCATGCTGAAATCCCTGAAGGTGAACCAGAGTCTCCTCCTCATAGCTCCAACTACTCTTAATTACTTCTTCACATCTTGTTGAACCTGTGTTTCCTCCAAGGAGCAATATTTTTTATTACTTATGTTGTTTTCAGTTGCCAGCAGGTGATGGAAGTAAAAGGCCAGCTCTCTTCTTTGCTCCTGCATGCTGGTTTGTAAACCCTGTGTACAGCCTCTTCTTGGCCTGGGTCAAGTAATCCCAGTTTGGGGTGTTAGGGACCATGATTATTATTTTTTTTTTCAATGCAGTTTATTCAGGAACCTTGAACAATCATCGGACCCTGGGGAAAGCCAGCCCACAGCTTAAATAGCCTCTGGGTAGCCAACCCCAGCATGCCATGTGGGCAATGCAGATAGGTCCACATACATGGAAGCAAGCCAGATCCTCAGCCTTAGCCAAATGTGGAATTGTTCGTGACAGAGAGCACTCACCATCGGGAAGGTGGAAGGCGGAATCCAGCTCCATCTTTAAGGCATTCCGCAGCTCTCTACAGTTCCCCCTTTTTGTTTTAGACGCATCAGGCAAGAGTAGAGGTCTGATCTCTGATATTAGAAATAAATTGGGACTTTGTACTGATGTTCATTTAGGTGTCATCCACCCAAAGAGCATCAGACCTGTCCGATACCTTTTTCTCAGAGGTGGGACCTGGGGCATCAACCCGCATGCAATCAGACATGCTCTTCTCTGGGTCCAAAGTGGCTGACCCTGAGTGCAGTGCTTAGCCTCGCATCCTGAGCGTAACATTTTAGCTTTTTATGGTAGCCAACCATGCTTGGGGAGACTGTCCTGCTTCAATGGCTGTAAAGGCCTGAATGGTCATGGCTGCATTACGCTGTTGTGAGACTCTAATCTTGCATATATACCACAGGCAAACCAAGGAGACCAACACCAGAAGGCCTGCTAACACTCCCATGCCCGCCCATTCCTTCAGATGATTCATGGCTGCACTCTGGTAGAATTTACCGTGACAATGGCCACTCTCAGCTGCTCCATCGCAGTATCGAATTCTCCAGTCCAATTACCTAAAATATAGCTTGACAATTGTTTAGACAGATTTGCAGCACAGGAAAAATTCTCATGTTGTATGCTAGTGACACAAAGTCCAGCATATTTTCATTGACAGCCAAGTGGAGCGATTTGCCATAGGGTATCAATTTGCTCCTGCACGAGGTCAATCCTCTGACTGAACACCATCAAGCTTCCTTTTAGTTGAGCATTAATTCCTTTATGTACAACTAAGGCATGAGCTACATTGGCTAAATGATTATTCAGGGTCTGAGCAGTCTGCATAGTATGACTCATGGCTAATGCCCTGGTGGTAGCTCCAACAGCCGTCAATGAGATGGTAGTAACAATGGCGGCTGTAGTTCCAAGATCCCTTTTCTGTCTGAAGAGAGTCATAGCATGAGGGGCATCAACGGGCACAGGCACCCAGCAAGGCATGTGAGTAACCAGGGCATACCTAAATTCACTAGCATTCCAGCATTGGGCAAAAAAGCAAGTATCATTACCACAATTACTTGGCTCTATCTGGCTAACAATGAATAAAAATGGGGGATATAAAAAAACAGGTGTGGGTTTATATGAAATATTATGAGAAGCCTTAACCCCTCGTTGGAACATCCTGCATCAGTTCTAGAACTAGCAGTGGTGGAGTCGAGGTCTGAATATGTTCAGGAGACCATTGCCCCCAGGGGCGAGACGCGCTCCATGTAAATTGACTAACTCCATGTTTTCCTCCACTTTTGAAGGTCCTTTAAGGTTCTTAAATTATTTTTTTCCCTTTTCTTTTAAAATTTTTCATCAATTACAATTTATTCATTCTGCATCCCCCCATAAGCCCCTCCCTCCTCCCCTCCCAATCCCACCCTCCCTCTTCCCTCTGCTTGCATGCCACTCCCCAAGTCCACTGATAGGGGAGGTTCTCCTCTCCTTTCTGATCTTAGTCTATCAGTTCTCATCAGGAGTGGCTGCATTGTCCTCTACTATGGCCTGGTAAGGCTGCTCCCCCCCAGGGGGAGGTGATCAAAGAGCAGGCCAATCAGTTCATGTCAGAGGCAGTCCCTCTTCACATTACTATGTAACCCAATTGGACTCTGAACTGCCCTGGGCTACATCTGTGCAGGGGTTCTGGGTTATCTCCATGAATAGTCCTTGGTTGGAGTATGAGTCTCTGGGAAGTTCCCTGTATTCAAATTTTCTTGTTCTGTTGCTCTCCTTGTGGAGACCCTGTCCTCTCCTGCTCTTACTATTATTTTGATAAGTAAAAACATCTGCTTTTGTCTCATGTTTTTTGTTTGTTTTAGGTTTTGTTAATAAAATTGCTCATGTGCCTTATTTAAACTGTACCTGTGGGTGAGTCCGGGAACTTAATCACCATTTACAACTTTAGTTCCTGTGGGAAAATGCATTCGGAGTTTCCAGCCCTCTGCAGAAAGCACAGTGCACACATCTAACTTCTGGTTTGATTTTTCATACTACTGGCAATGAAGCCTTAACTTGGAGAAGCCATAGTCTATGTGGCTGGGCACAGCTGAAGCTTGCTCTTGTCTTAGAGGAGCTCACAATTGCTAATGACAGAGAGTGCTAAACCGAACATAATCCATCCTGCTCTGAAGCTGGGCCGCCTTACATTATACTGTACCATCATCCAGAGTCCTTCGTTTCTTTCGTTTTCCTAGACCTGAGTGCTCCACTATATCTGAATAAGCTGTGTTGGGGCTGGAAATGTGGCTCGGTGAAGTGCTCGCCACACAAGCCTGACTGTGTGAGTTTGGATCCCCGGCACCCAAGTAGCAGCAGGGCATGATGGTACATGCCTGTGATCCCAGGGCAGGAGGCAGAAGGATGTTTAGGGCTCGCTGGCCAGTCAGTCTTCGATGAATCAGTGAGCTCCAGGTCGGCTGAGAGACGCTATCTCAACAAGTAAGGTGGAGCTGAGGATGGCGCCTCCTGCCTTTGATCCTAGCATTGCTGAGGCAGAGGCAGGGGAATTTGTATTGCTATTTTGAGGCTCACTGTGAGTCCCAGGCCTGCCCAGGATACATAGTAAGACCCTGTTTCAAACAAACAAAGGTGGAACGATGTTAGAGGCTAATATTTGATGTTGACCTCTACGTGTGCACACATGTGCATGTATACCTGATACAAACTCTCTTTCTCTCTCTCACCACACACACGCACACACACATGCACGCTCACCCACACACGCATACACTAATTGTGTTATAAAATATAATACTGTCGTGTATTTCCATGTGCTAGGGAGGTGGCCTTGCAACAAGTACGGCACACTCGGACGGAAACCAGGCTAGCGTTTCCAATATGTATTGTGTAGAGTTTGAAACCTACAAAATGCTTCAGAGGAGAGGCACGAGATGAGACAGGCATATAAGAGGGGGAAGAAATGACCTGTCTGATTATATTTCAGGTCTAGGACTAACACCCTCTTGGGAACTGGCAAGCACATTAACATATTCCATCCTCCCAGAGGTCCCTTGGTAAGGAAATCTGCTTACCTATCGTTGTTTTACCAAACACTAGCTAGGACTCCACTTTGAGATGTGCTGGGTTTCCACACACAGGGCAAGGAGTCTGCTAAGCATCTTTAAACCAAAACCTGGGGACTTCTAAGTCACAGCGGAGAGGAGTGGCCGACAACACTGCGAAGGCTGGTGGCCGTTTAACTGGAGTTCGATGTCACTTGGAGGACAGCCTCTGAAGCTGAAACTAGGGGCTCAGTGTTCAAAGTTCTCAAGTGACAAGCTGAAAGGAATTTCTCCTTAGTCCCTCAGTACTTTCTTGGGTCCTTGTTTCTGATAATGTGTCCATAAACCGGGCTTTGGAATGAAAACTGAACTGAGAAAAGCCTGATCTGAGCTTGCTCACTCCAACCTACCAAAAAACTAACATCAACATCAAGCTGAAAGTCTAGGGAGTTTGGATAATCACACTGACCTCACACTGGCTATATATCCCATCACTTTCTTACTTTATGTCATTGGAAAAGAAACCATGGATTTTCTTGATATCATTAAACCCAGAATGTACGTGACAAATCACTTTGCTGAGTCTCTATGTGTTTGTGAAAGAGGCTGCCATTTTGAATTGAGGCAACAAATCGACAGGCGGCGCTGTGAAGAAAGCCCACGGAAGCTGCCTTTTGGAGTTCTGAAATCATACAGTTACTAAAGCGGAGAGAGGTGGTTGATGTAGAAACGCACAGGCTGATGGGAGAGGCAAGTGCACAGAGTGCATCTACCTGGGGCACCCTCAAGGCTACCCCTTGGCTCTGGAATCCTGACCTCTGTTAAGCTCTCTAGGGAGGCCTCCTTTCTGAGGAGCCTTCTCCTTCCCACCCCCCGGAAAGACAGTGGATAGAGAGGTGATTAATTAGGGCTAGGCGTTTAAGTGCTGACCGTATTTGTTGTCTTGTGTTGGGGCAACAGCTAGCCACGGTAGGCTATGGAGAGGGAGCATTCTCTTCTAATTATTATCTACTTATCTGTCATCACAGCCCAGTCTCCCTGAAGTCTTGTGCATACTGTTTAGTCTTTGTACTCCTGAGGATTGCTTGTTGGGTAGCCTTGATGTAATTGTGCATGAACAGTGGGGACATTCCATGTCCCGTGTCCCGAAACCGTGGTCAGGTAGACGGGAGGCCCAGTTGCAGGGCCAGGTGGGCTGCCATTATTATTCCCATCAGAAAGAGTAAGAGAGCAGTCAGCAGCTTCCTCTGTGTGTTCCTGGGCATGAGAAGGAACATGGATGAAGGGTGCAGGGGGACAGCACTGGTCTGCATGGTCCATTTATGTTTCTCTGTAGACCTGAGTAAAGTCTGTCAGCAGCAGGGCCTTGTTGCAGAGCGGCTGTTGAGAGCCGCCCCCCCCCCCCACTCCATTCATGTGGCGCCTGCCTTTTCTGTGGAGCTTGAGCCATGTTACATACTTAATTTGTTTTCCGTTTTCCCCATCATTAAAACAAAGCTGATTACTCTTTGTGAATTCCTTGGCCAATTTTCAGTATTAAAAATAAGGGCAGAGAATAGGTGTTGAGCTGGAGAGAGAGAGAGAGAGAGAGAGAGAGAGAGAGAGAGAGAGAGAGAGAGAGAGTTCAGTCAGTAATGCATTTGCCGTGCAAGCACAAAGACATGATTTCAATCCCCAGAACCCATGTGAAGCAGCTGAGGAAACAAGATAGGTGGAACTCCAGAGCTTGTAGCCAGCCAGCCCAGCCTACTTGAAAAGTTCCTGGCCAGTGAGCATTCCAGGCCTGTTTCAAAAACGAAGGGGCTGGCACCTGAGTAATATTGTGGTTATCCTCTGGCCTCCACGTACTTGAACTCCACATGAAAATACACACCTATATGCATACACACACACACACTGAGCGGGGGGGGGGGGGAGAGGGGAGAGAATGAGAGTATGAGTAGGTGTTTTGGGTAAGGAGAGGCCATTAATGAAGGTGGAATCATTCAGTAGATACACTAGTAGTCCTCACTAAACACGATACACTGTTCATAGGAGCCCCAGAATGCAGGGGAGAAAGTAGAGGTCTGTGGAAAATAGTAATAGTGTGATGTTTCTACAAAGCAGCCAGTGATCAGATACCCATGGAATACTCCCCAGGAGAGATCAGATGCCGGGCTGTAAAAGAAATCTTTATAAACTTGAAAAAAAAAATCAGATCATACCAAGCATGTTATCTGACCACAGTAGAGCTGAATTGTAAATCAACAACAGAAGGAAATTGGAGAAATTCACAAATCTATGAAAATTGAACAGCATATTTCTAAATAACCTATGAGCCAAAGAATTTATAAATTCTAAAATACTTTAAAATGAATTAATGAAAGTAATATAAAATAAATCTCCTTCAGATTAGAATTGTTAATATGTATCTATTTAAAACAGAGTCCTGACTAAGTAACCTAACTTTTTACTTTAAAGAATTCTTGGGCTGGGCATGGTGGTACACAGCTTTAAAACCTGGACTCTGGAGACAGAGGCAGGAGAATCTCTGTGAGTTCAAAGCCACTCTGGTCTACAGAGTGAGTTCCAGGATCACCAGGGCTACATAGTGAGACTCTGTGTCAAAAAGAAAGAAAAGAGAAAGAGAGAGAGAGAGAAAACAAAACAAAACAAAACAAAATGAACAGGAAGAAAGAAGAACAAAGACTACAGTGGAAAGAAATGAAATAGAGAATAGAAAAACAGCATAGAAATCAACCAAGCAGAGGTTGGTTTGCAGCTGAAAATAGTTGCCTCTTTGCACTTAGTAGGTGAAGCCAGGCAGTTCAGGAATTCAAGGTTGTCCTGGGCTATATAGTGAATTTGAGTTTCAAGCCATCTGGGATATGTGAGATCTTGTCTCAAAACAAAACAAAACAAAACAAAAAGGTGGTTCTGTGGAATAGTTGACAAAACTGATAAATGTTTAATGATAGTGATCAAGAAAAGTTGTAAACCCACATGAGAAATTAAAGAGTACATATCTCTCAACCTTTTTTATTTTTTTTAATTTATTTAATTACTATTTATTTATTTACAGATTATTCACTTTGTATCCCAGCTGTAACCACTTCCCTCATTCCCTCCTAATCCCTCCCTTCTTCCCTTATCTCCTCTCATACCCCTCCCCAAGTCCATTGATAGGGGAGGTCCTCCTCCCCTTCCTTCTGACCCTAACCTATCAAATCTCATCAGGAGTGGCTGCATTGTCTTCCTCTGTGGCCTGGTAAGGCTGATCCTCCCTCAGGGGGAGGTGATCAAAGAGCCAGCCACTGAGTTCATGTCAGAGATAGTCCCTGTTCCCATTACTAGTGAACCCATTTGGACATTGAGCTGCCATGGGCTACATCTGTGCAGTGGTTCTAGGTTATATCCATGCATGGTCTTGGTTGGAATATCAGTCTTAGAAAAGACCACTGTGCCCAGATTTTTTGGATCTGTTGCTCTCCTTGTGGACTGTCCCCCCCAGGTCTTTTTATCTCCCCCTTCTTTCATAAGATTCCCTGCACTCTGTCCAAAGTTTGGCTGAGTCTCAGCATCTGCTTTGCTGGGTAGAGTCTTTCAGAGGCCATCTGTGGTAGGCTCCTGTTCTGTTGCCTGTTTTCTCCCTTTTTCGATGTCTGTCCCATTTGCCTTTCTGATTGAAGAGTGACCATCTTACCCAGGGTCCTCCTCCTTGCTTAGCTTCTTTAGGTGTACAGATTTTAGTATGTTTATCCTATATTGTATGTTTAATATCCACTTATAAGTGAGTATGTACCATGTGTGTCTTTCTGCTTCTGGGATATCTTACTCAGGATGATCTTTTCAGAAATCAAGCATCTATAGGTGTGTGGGTTTATTTCTGGGTCTTCTATTTGGTTCCATTGATCCACCATTCTGTTTCTATGCCAGCACCATGAAGTTCTTATTACTATTGCTCTGTAGTACAGCTTGAGATCAGTGATGGAGATACCTCCAAACGATCTGTTTTTGTACAAGATTGTTTAAGCAATTGTGGAATTTTTGTTTTTCCATATGAAGCTGAGAATCTTTTTTTCAAGGTCTGTAAAGAATTGAGTTGGTATTTTGATGGGAATTGCATTGAATCTGTAGATTGCTTTTGGCAGAATGGCCATTTTCACAATGTTAATCCTACCAATCCATGAGCACGGGAGATCTTTCCATCTTCTGATATCTTCTTCGATTTCTTTCTTCAGAGACTTGAAGTTTTTTCAAACAGGTCTTTCACTTGCTTGGTTAGAGTCACACCAAGGTACTTTATGTTATTAGTGGCTATTGTGAAGGGTGTTGTTTCCCTAATTTCTTTCTCAGCCCTTATATTTGTCAATCTTAAGAGACATTAAAAAGATTATAAGGGAATATTATGTACAACTGGTACATTATTGATGGAACTATAAAGTAGAATAGCCATTTTGAAAAAAAAATAGTTTGGTAGTTCCTCAACATTCTAGCTTCAATGTAATCCAGGAATTGATGCCCAGGAAAGATACATTGTACTTTGGCTAGGGAGATAGCTCACTGTTAAGAGCTTTGTCTGGTTTTCCAGAGGTCATGAGTTCAAATCCCAACAACCACATGGTGACTCACAGCTATCTATACTGGGATCTGATGCCTTCTTCTGGCATGCAGGTGTACATGCAGGTAGAGCGCTCACATAATTAAATAAAAAAAAAAACCCAGAAAAATACATTGTACTTGATTATTCCTAGCAGCATTATTCATAATAATCCCCAAGGAGAAACAACACATATGTTCAGCAACTGATGAATGAATAAAGAAAGAATCTTTGGTCCATCTCATAATGGAATATTATTAGGCCACCAATATGATCGAAGTGCTGGTACATACAAAAACGTGAATGACTGTCAAAAAGCTGATGGGGAGTGAAGGAAGCCATACACACAAGATCACGTATTACTTGATTCCATTTTATATGAAATACCCAGAATGAACAGATTCCTAGAGACAGAAAGTTGATTAATATTTGCCTACACTTTGGGGATGGGAATGTGAACACCTGCTAATGAACATGAGGTTTCATTTGGGGATGATGGAAATGTTCCAGAATTAGATTGTTGGCTTAGTTGTTTAATTCTGTGAATATATAAACCCATTTAATTATATACTTGAAAAGGGTGAATTTTATGTTACATAATTTATATTTCAATGAAGCTGTTAAAAAAAGAAAAATCAACACATAAAGTGGTGTTAAAATGCAGTTCCTTCGTGGTGCCTACTTGTCTATCTGCCTGTTTTACTTTCTGTACTGCTACTTCCCATCCCCCAGCTGAGGGACATGATATGTCCTTTATTATATTTAAGTCTTTAAAATTATAGATTTCTCAGTGAGGCTTTATATTTTGTTTTTATTCAATCAGTTGCCTAGGAGATAGTGAGTCTAGGGGATCAAAATGACACTGTTTTGCTAGAGATGACCTAAATATTAGATAATCGATTCGAGGAGGACAGAGAACTGACTGTGCCTTCCTATTGTTCATTTCTTGAGGAAAAAAAAATGAGATTTCCTGTAAATCAAAAGCCAAACCTCTTATATTCTCCACTCTGAGCTTCCTGGAGAGAGGCTGTGTTTGAAAGGCAAGAATCCCATTTATGTTTTCAATTTTTTCCTGCCATTGTCACTAACTCTGTAGTGACTATTTTTGCTCATAAGTCTTTATCTGCAGCGCTGATGATTTCTTTAGGAAAGATGCTTAGATGTGGAATTACCAGACAAAACAGTGCATCATTGTATGAAACTTTGATTTATTGTCATTGAATTCACTTCCTGATGCTTACGATTGTTCTATAACTCCACCAGAAGTAGGGGATGCTTTGTAATGTTTTGAGCTTGAGTCTCTCTAATTGTGAAAGTGTTTGAATATTTTCTCCTGTTATTTATTAGTAGTCTTTGTTTTTTATATAAAGATCTTTCTATTTTTCTTTCTTAATAATGTATGATTGCTTTGTTATTCATGGCCAGTTTTGCTTCCTAGTCTGACCACTTTTCAATTTTTTTATTGATTTTATAGGAACAGTACACTTCAATACATTTAATGTATAGAAACACTCATATAGATAAGTATGTTGATGCTTTTATATCAGCTACTCTCTTGTAGTAGCTTTATTTTTAATTTCAGACTTTTATCTGCATAGAAATTTCAATACATAAAATCAGTATAGAAATTATTAATTTGAAATGGGCTCTTTTCCAGGATCATATATAGAATAGTTCAGCTCTTCCCCGTGGACTTTTGTTACTTGGTTAATCATATAGTGTTATTTTTCTGGATCTTCAGCTTAATGCCATTAATGTGTCTCCACATTCTTGCATCATACAGTTAATTATTAGGCTTCATAATACATCTTACTATATAGAGTAGCACAGTTTTGTCTTCTCTTATCACTTTTCATTTGGAAAGATGTTTTCTCTTGGGCTAGGACAATGGCTTGTCAGTCCTCACACACCCACATACATACACACACACACACACACACACACACACACCAATAAAGATTTTACTATTGCTATTTTTTAATCTTAAATTAACGTCGCCAAGTTTTAAAAAAAATCTCCTTAGAATTTTGATTTCAATCTTAGCAAAGTTAGATGGCAATGTGGAAAGAATTTTTGTTTTTCCCAACTCTTTTGGTTATGAGTTTTATGTTATACAAATTGTCTTTAGATCCAAGTATATAAATAGAAACCTTCTCTCCCCTACTTGCAAACAAAAACATACCCAGCTGCAAATTCTAAACAGTTTTGATCCTGACCATCCATTTCAGTCAAGTGCAGGCCTTCGCCTGCAGCTTCTTGGTTCCTTCTGATACAGTTATCCTGAAGCAGGGCATGATCATTGAAGCTCTGTGTAGTCATTGAAGCAGGAGGTGATCCTTGTTGCCTTTTATAAATGGAAGCTCTACCTAAGTTTTTTTTTGTATTGCTGATATTATAGACTTTAACTTTTGACTGTTTTTCTTATAATATACCTTTGTGAGACACTTTTATAGTTGAAAATAGTAAGGGCAGAGTTAGTATAGATCAGTTTCTAGCTCTCAGAATGTGTGTCAGTCAAAATTATAAAAGCTAGTTTTTGTGAGGTTTTTTGTTTCATTTTGTTTTGTTTTCAAGACAAGGTTTCTCTGTGTAGTGATGGCTGTCCTGGTAGTCACTCTGTAGACCAGGCTGGCCTTGAACTCATAGGCATCTGCCTGCCTCTGCCTTCTGAGTGCTGGGATTAAAGGAGAGGCTTGATCCTCATTCAGAAGGGCAAACAGCATTGGTATTTGAAGTAGGAAAAGACAGGAAACAGGACAGGAGCCTTCCACAGGGGCGCTCTGAAAGACTCTACCCAGCAGGGTATGAAAGCAGATGGTGAGACTCATAGCCAAACTTTGGGCAGAGTGCAAGGAATCTTATGAAAGAAGGGGGAGATAGAAAGACCTGGAGGGGACAGGAGTTCCACAAAGAGAGCAACACAGCCAAAAAATCTGGGCCCAGTGCATCCTGCAGAGACTGATGAATCAGCCAAGTGCCATGCATGGAGAGGACCTAGACCCCCTGCTTAGTTGTAGCCTATGGCAGCTCAGTGTCCAAGTGGATTCCCTTGTAAGGGGTGCAGGGGCTGTCTCTGACATGAACTCAGTGGCCTCCTCTTTGATCACTTCCCCCTAAGGGGGGGAGCAACCTTACCAGGCCACAGAGGAAGACAATATAGCTACTCCTGATGAGACTTGATAGTCTAGGGTCAGAATGTAGGAGAGGAGGACCTTCCCTATTAGTGGACTAGGGGAGGGACATGGGGGAAGAGGAAGGGAGGGTGGGTCCTGGAGGAGATGAATGGTGGAGGACTACAGCTGGGATACAAAGTGGATAAATTGTAATAAATAATAAGAAGAAAGAAAAAAAATTAAAAGGTGTGTGCCACCACCTGGCAAATGCTGGATTTTTAAACAGAGCCTTTTAGAAAAAAAATCCTCTAACTTGGACAGAACTTTGCAATGTGCTTACATATTATATACACACATACACATGTAAATTAACTTTATATATGCCCATGAACACATGCATGTGCACACAAACACAGGAAGGAAGCAGCAGTGTAAAGACTTGTTCACGCCTTCTAGTATAACCCCATGGGGAGTGTTAAGGGAAGTTTCATAGCTGGTCTGTTTTAAACCTCATTTGATCATAAGCTCCCTGAAGGAGGAAGCTATAGTTCATTCCCCTTAGAGCCAACTTGACCTGTTGAACAAACTGCACTTAAATTCAGATGCATCTACACTCAGTGTCCTGCTCTTTGATCACCTCTCCCTGAGGGGGGAGCAGCCTTACCAGGTCACAGAGGAAGACAATGCAGCCACTACCGATGAGATCTAATAGACTAGAATCAGAAGGGAGGGGAGGAAGACCTCCCCTATCAGTGGACTGGGGAAGGGGCATGGGTGGAGAAGAGGGAGGGAGGATGGGATTGGGAGGTGATGAGTAGGGGCCTACAGTTGGGATACAAAGTGAATAATTGTAATTTTATAAAAAAAATAAAAATTTAATTAAAATATAATAAAATAAAACATGAAAAACAATTCAGATGTACCAACTCTTCTTAGAAAAGTTAGCAAAAGGAAAAATAGCAGAGGAGCAGCAGTCTTAGTAAGTTATCTGAGTAAAAAAGAAGCTGTTAAGGCAGTTAGTGGCTGCCTGGGGAGGGGGACCAGTCTTCTCCAGGGACAAGTTCTCCAATAGGTCATTCAGTCCCAGTGATCAATCCCCATTACATTCATAAGAATAACACTAAGTGGACTCTCCAACTTTGCTCATCATCACCTTTGTCGAGGGGAGGGAGTGTTTTAGTTTCATTTCTATTACTGTGATAAACACCATGACCAGCAAGCAACATGGAGAAGGAATGGTTTATTTAATCTCATACTTCCACAGCATAGTCCATCCTCCAGAGAGGTCAGGGCAGGAAGTCAAATAAGAGCAGAGACAGAAACCATGGAGTAATGCTGCTCACTGGCTTGCTCTCCATGGTTTGCTTCATTTTTTTTCTACAACACAGGACCACTTGTCCAGGGGTGATCTAGGCCACAGTGGGCCCACATCAACCACTGATCAAGAGAATGTCCCACAGATTTGCTTATAGGCCAGTCTGATGGAGGCAGTTCCTCAGTGGAGGCTCTCTCTTTCCAGATATGTATAGGTTTGTTCAAGTTGACAAAAACAAAACAAAGCAAAAAGACTAATCTGTATAGGGAGGGAAATTTAAATTGGAAACAAGGGTGATTGGATGATTGGATCATGTGATCATATCAGCTCTGGTTGTCAGGAGCCTAGAATTAGGACCATAGGTGATTAGTACTGAGATATGCAGTCAAATCTATTGGCGTTTCTGCTTGAAGATTTGTGAGGTGGCAACCTCTGTAAGGAATGGGGCCCGGAACCCTGCTCTCTTCTCATTTCTCTTCCCCTTATGTCTCTTTCTTTCTCTCTAGGGATAATGTGGATAGATTCTCCAGTAGAGTTATTCTTTGCAAAGGAAAAACTATAATTTCCAGATTTTTTTAAACGAAGGAATCCCCACCCCTTTTTTTTCTTTTTTTTTTCTTTTTTTTTTTTTTTTTGAGACAGTGTTTCTCTGTGCAGCCTTGGCTGTCCTGGACTCACTTTGTAAACCCGGCTAGCCTCCAACTCACAAACATCTGCCTGTCTCTTCCTCCTAGGCTGCTGGGATTATAGGTGTGCACCACCACACCCCACCACACAAGGACCTTTTATTTCTTTTAATCCCTTTCTGAGAAGGGCCACATTTTTTTTTGACAGAGTAAAGCAAACAGATGGGTATAGCATACTGTTAACAATAACATTAAAAAAAAAATACTGTTTAAGAAATATACCAGTTGTTTTATGCTTGACTTTTAACTTCAAAACAATCTTTGATAATATCACCAGGAGAATAGTGTTTCTTTCTTTTGAAGAAATTAGTTTTCTTTGTAATTTACTTTTACTAAAGCATTGTGATAAAAGGTAAGACACTTGGAATTATGTACAAAAGGGGAAAATTACTCAATTTTCTGGAGTGTCTGACAAGCTGTGGGCAAGGATAAAAAACATGAAATGCTAGAAATAAAAGCTGTATTATATGTTTATATATAAACAATTCATAGCCCCCCCCACACACACACACCACACAACCGTGCATTTCTTACCTGGTACCTATGGTACAGGTCACTGTAATGTTTGAAAGACTCCTGTCACTTAGTATATAAACTGTATTGCTGCACGTAGCATAAGGCTTAAATAAAAAAATGAGTCCTTCTTTTTTACTTAAATTTTTATTTTTTTATATTAATTACAGTTTATTCACTTTGTTTCCCAGCTGTAGTACCCCCCTCCCTTCCTAAGTCCACCCTCCCACCCTCAACCCCTACTATGCTCCTCTCAAAGTCCACGGATAGAGGGGGTCCTCCTCCCCTTCCATATGATCCTAGCTTATCCGGTCTCATCAGAAATGGCTGCATTGTCCTCCTCTGTGGTCTGGCAAGGGTGCTTCCCAATCTGGGAGAATAAAGAAGAGGGAGATAGTAAGACCTAGAGAGGACAGGAGCTCCACAAGGAGAGCAACAGAACAAAAATATCTGAGCACAGGGGTCTTTTCTGAGACTGATACTCCAACCAAGGACCATTCATGGATATAACCCAGGACCCCTGCTCAGATGTAACCCATGGCAGCTCAGTGTCCAAGTGGGTTCCCTAGTAAGGGGAACAGGGACTGTCTCTGACATGAACTCAGTGGCTTGCTCTTTGAGTCCTTCTTTTTGTCTTCTGTCTTGGCAGTATGAATTCCTACTTTCTCTGTCTTACTCTATTTTCATCTCCTGAACTCATTCTCTAGGTCCCAGCCTGTTATGTAGTGGGTTTCTTAGATGTGTATATGTCCCTTTGGTTCTTACTTACATCTGCACAGAGAACGCAAAAAATAATATGGACCATTGAAATCCAGGGATGACCCACTGAAAACTTTTTGCAGTGTAGCTCTCAGTCTGTTGTTAGAGATACTTAAATAGATTGTTATTTTATATTGTTCTTGTTTCCTACTGATCCTCTTTGGAGAAAGTGTTCATAAATTTAGAAATGACTAAACCAGGCAGCAAGAACAAAGAGAGGCAAATATCAGTTGGGTGGTTCTGTAGGATCAATCTCTCCATCTACATCATCATAAATTATCAACTGCATTGATCCATTCACATTGATTTATAAACTCATTCTGCCAAAAGCCCAAGTGAAATGGAAAATGATCATTTATTAGAACTGATACGTGTCAGCTTTGTATTGAAACGAAACAAAAGCACAGAGATCTGAATGGCTTTTCTTTCAGTGTTACATGGCCACAGGCCAACAGATTTGGGTGAGACAGTAAGGCTAGGTGACATCACAAATATCTCGTTCTGTTCAGAAGCTCAGAACAAGACAGGAACGTTTGTGATTTAGAAACTCATTTATGTCTTTTACTGTTTTTCATACCTCTACCCAGGTTTGTCCAGAGACCTTCATTCATACACATTAAATGTTACCAGCAGTTATGGATCCTAGTGATAGCTTTCTACCTTTTGTTTATTTATCCTAAAAAAAAATATTGTGTGTAACTGGGCAGTGGTAGCACACACCTTTAATCCCAGAACTCAGGAGGCAGAAATAGGCAGATTTCTGTGAGTTCAAGGTACAGAGTGAATTCTAGAACAGCAAAGGCTACACAGAAAAACCCTGTTTGAAAAACAAAACAGAACAAAATTGTTTGTGTGTGTGTGTGCGCGCGCGCGCGCGCGCGCGCACAAGCGCACAGGCGCACAGAGGTATAGGACTGTATCAAATTTCCTTGAGCAGCACTTACATGCAAATGAGTGGTCTGATATGGGTGCTGTGAACTGAACTCAGGTTCTTTAGAGCAATGCATACTCTTAACTGCTAAGCCACCTTCCTAGTTCCTCCCTTCACCTTTTTAGGCACCGGTTTCTTCATCTGTATCATTGATGGTGATGCTTCCAATAGCTTTAAACCTGTTGCCGTTGCTAGTTTTTGTTCTTGTCTCTATTAGAATATAATCAGCACTGCAGATCAAGGCTATGGGTGCTGTTTATCTTTAGTTCTCAAAACATGTTAAACTGTGTACCCTCAGTTTGGGCTCTTAAGCATCTTGAAATGTTTCAGAGTTTGAGGGTCCCACTCCTCATCTTGCACACCTTTCCCAGGGTTTGCAAGGAGGAATATTAAGGTCTACTTGCCACGCTACCTACATGATTGAATTTCTAGATGGCCTGCCTTCATCTTTTGGGAAGCTTTGGAGAATTCTAGTTGTTTACTAGGACAGTTTAGTGGTGATTTTGGTTAAGTAATGGGGTTAAAATGGTATTTCTGCCTTTTTAATAAAACACCCATTTTCACTTCCTCCATAGCAGTGCAGGCTTCTGCCGCTTATTATGCAGGGGTGGGCAGGTAGTGAAATGTGCATTCAATTTGCATTCTGTTCTGCAGTCTTCAGAAGGCCGCCTCAGGAGAACTTTCATACCCTCTCCATGTTTATTGGGTGTGGGATATCATTATTCAGGGGGAATTGGGTTGAATTGCTTTGTGCCAATCCAGTCCCTCAACCTTATTAGATGATAGTTGGGGATGGGTTGGTAAGTAATATTTTTCTTTTAGCATATTTAATACTTCAAAGTAAAGTTATACTAGACCTATAAGAAAGGATCAAAAAGAACTCAAATAGGCATTCACATATACATCAGAGTAGTATTCACAGTGGGCAAAGAGTGTTCATTCAAGGATAAATAGATAAACAAAATACAGCTGATACATACAATTAAATATTATTCTGCCTGTAAAGCGAGGGAAATTTGGGCACCTGTCATAACATGGATGAACTCTGAGGTCATTTTGCTAGGTGAAATAAGCCAGCCCCTAAACACACATATGAAATCATTCTGTTTATGTGAGGCGCCCAGGAGAGTAAAAATCATGGAGGTATGAGATAGAATGGTGATTTCTGAGACCTGATATCACCATGGGAACTTCCTATTTAATGTATAATAAATAAAATTGCTGGAATGGTAACTTTGATCTTATATATTCTTTAATCATATTAAAAAGTAAGCAGTAGTATCATGAACATTCAGGACCTGTCTACACACTTACCACCAGCTAAGACATTTTGTTAAGTAACAATTACAGTGTCACGCCTATTACTCCACCTCAGCTGCACTGTGTATGTCATGTGAGGGGTTAAGAATGACTTCGGCGAGATAATTCTATGCTAGGAGAGATTTCCTCCTCATGTTTAAGTTTTTGTTTGTATTAGCCAGATAAACTGAATGTACTACTAGTAGAAAATTAGTAATTTGTTTTGAGTCATAATCTCATGTAGCCCAGGCTGGCCTCAAGCTTGGTTTGTAACCAAGGATGACTATAAACTTCTGAGTCTCTTGCCTCTATCTCCCAAGTGCTGGGATTGCAGGAGTGCTTCACCATGACCAATTTATGTGAGGCAGCGGATCAAAACTAGGGCCTCATGCATGCTAGACAAGCTTTCTTACTATGTCAACAGAGCTACACTCCTGGTTTCATGAATTTAATACTTTTTATGTCTTTTAAAATTAGTGTTCTAAAGGATTTGGGGAGATGGCTTAATTGGTAAAGCCCAGATGCCCCTCAGTGGAGGAATGGATGCACAAATTGTGGTGTATCTACACAATGGAATATTACTCAGCAATAAAAAACAAGGAAATCATGAAATTTGCAGGTAAATGGTGGGATCTGGAAAAGATCATCCTGAGTGAGCTATCCCAGAAGCAGAAAGATGCACACGGTATATACTCACTCATATAGACATATAATATAGGATAAACCTACTAAAATCTGTACACCTAAAGAAACTAATCAAGAGGGAGGACTCTTGCTAAAATGCTCAATTCCTATCCAGAAAGACAAAGAGGATGGACAATAGAAGAAGGAGAAAAGAGGGAACAAATCAGGAGCCTGACACAGAGGACCTCTGAAAATCTCTGCCCTGCAGACTATCAATGTAGATACTAAGACTTATGGCCAACCTTTGGGCAGAGTGCAGGGAATCTTAGGAAAGAAGTGGGAAATAGTAAGATCTGGAGAGGACAGGAACTCCATAAGGAGAGCAACAGAACAAAAAAAAAATCTGAGCACAGGGGTCTTTCCTGAGACTGATATTCCAATCAAGGACTGTGCATGGAGTTAACCTAAGACCCCTGCACAGATGTAGCCCATGGCAGTTCAGTATCTAAGTGGGTTCCATTGTAATAGGAACAGGGACTGTCTCTGACATGAACTGACTGGCCTGTTCTTTAATTATCTCCCCCTGAGGGGGAAGCAGCATTACCAGGCCACAGAAGAAGCCAATTCAGCCACTCCTGATGAGACCTAATTGACTAGGATCAGAAGGAAGAAAAAGAAGTCCTCCCCTATCAGCGGACTTGGGGAGGAGCATGTAGGCAGAGGGTAGAGGAAGGGAGGGATTGGGATGGGATGAGTGAGGGAACCATGGGGGGGGGATACAAAGTGAGTAAAGTGTAATTAATAAAGAAAAAAATTAGTGTTCTAAAGGGTTTGGGGAGATGGCTTAATTGGTAAAGCACTTGCCATGCATACTGAAGACTTGAGTTTCTATTCCCAGCCCTTATATGAAATCCAGGCTCACTAGTCCCACGCAAAACAACTCCTGCACTTAGGGATCAGAGAACATTGAGGAAGAGGGGGCAGAAAGATTGGAAGCAGAAGATAAGGCACTTTGCTGAAAGACTGTATCTTCTAGTAATGTCAGAGGGTATCCCAATAAAGTCTTACCAATATGACTACTCAAACATGACTGAACGAGGACAGCACCAGTAGCCATGCAAAAATGGGCAGGGGAAGGATCACGAGGCCTCAATACTACATGAAGAACTATAGGCAACTAAGATATGCTTAGAGCAGGAGAAAGTCTTTCCTAAGGAAGAGCATACCAATTGGTTATTTAATGCCAAATGGTCAGTCCTGAAAATACGCATACAAGTAACATTATACAGATTGAGCAGGTTATATTTAGTAATATAAATGTCTATACTTATACATATATGCATATAATATCAATTAAGGAAAAGAGGCCATGGATTTGAAAGAAAGCAAGGAAGGTTATATGAAAGGGTATGAAGGGAGGAAAAGGGAGGGAGAGATGTTCTAATTATAATCTATAACAGGCCAGAAATGTATATGGGCAGCACAAATTGTATTTAATGGGTTTAAAAGAAAAAAGAGGACACAAAGTTATGAGGATCTGGGAGGAGCTAGGGAATATAAGATCAAAATACAGCGAAGGAGACTCTCCAAGAACTAATAAAAAATAAGAAACAAGAAGCTGGCTCAGTGGGACACTTCTGCAACCTCAGCACCAGTGATCTGCTTGCTTCCTCCTTTATCTCACTTGGGGACCCTAGCCCATGAGATGCTGCTGCTCACAGGCAGGCCCGTCTACCTTCCCTCCTCAGGTAGCCTTCTCTAGGAACACCGTCACAGAAACACCCAGAGATGAGTTTCCACTGAGAGCTCTGTCAAATGGTCAGTGAAGATTGACCATCACACCCCTTTGAGCCAAGGCTCTGGATGGCTGTATTTACCTGAAAGAAAATTCTCTTAAGATCCTATTCTCAAGAATCCAGAATTTAAAAAGCAGGTAGGACAGTATGGGCAAGATGAACAGAGAGCTTTGGGCACTGGATCTGGGCAATTCTATTCTGCCAGGGGTTGGGAGGTGAGGACAGATGTTAGATGTTTGAGAGAGATGTCACTTCTAAGCTGATGTTTCAAACTTAGCTATGCTTCTTGTTCTTCCTGTTTAAGAAATGACAAAAATAAACAAATGAAAATCTTGGCCTGTAATTTAGACCCTTTCCAAATCTTATAAAGCAGGAAAGCAAACTATTCAAGGAGCCTAATCTGGCAAAATCTCCCAGTTTTTTTTCTTTTAGTAAATAAAGTTCTCTTGGCCCCTAGCCACAGGCATTCATTGGTGTATTGTGTACAACTGCTTGCACTCTAATAGCAGCATGGTCCATAAAGCCTCATGAAATCTCTAGCCCTTTACAAATCACATTTGCCATTGTCCCCATTGAAAAACAAAACAAACAAACAAAAAAAGAAAACAAACCTCAATTCTTGCATTCCAGAAAGTTTCCTTTTGCAAAAAGAGACTTATACTCATGTATAATAGATAGACAACTTTATAATCTGGCCTGTTATAGTAGAGATATTCAACTTGTTGAAAAACTATTTGAGTACTGACAAAATTCAATGGAGATAATTGTACAATGTACTTCTGTTCCTTTTATGTTTTTCTCTGTTGTCCCTTTTTACTGCTCCACGAAGGAATCTTTACTTGCTTTTCTAGCCTCAAGACTTCGGAATGACACTTCCTAGATGTACAGTTTCTAAATTTATACTTGTCATGACACTTGGTTCCCTCCTTCTGAGGGGTACAGATCAGCTGGGAAGAAATGAAAAGTCTGAATGTGCATTACCCCCTTTGAAGCACACCTTTGGGCCTTTCCTGTACATCTAAGGAAAACAGGAGTTGATTAAAAAGGGAGGATCTGTTTGCTTTGAACAAATAGATGGTATGCATGTTACTGACATGCTGGAGAAATGTCTGCTTGGAACCCTTCACTGCTCATGAAAGACAAGGAAATGATGGTGAAGGAGATGGGAAAGGGTGTCCAACTGGTGAAGAAAGGGAACCAGCTAAAAATTGACAGGGGTCACGGGCGAGGAGAACAAATGAGAACAAAATATATTAAAACATAGGAGTGAAGATGATATGATGAAACCTATTAATTTGTATATTAACCTAAAAACAACGAAAAACTCAGAACAAAACAACAACAAAAACCGCTTCATCCCAAGCTAACCCTTTTCTTTCACTTTCAGGGCTCATTCCCTGTCTTAGACACAGTCCCTGTTCTTTGTGATATTCCTCCAAAGGGGTCTTGGAGGAAGCTCATTTGCAGCCCTACAGGAAGCCCCAAGTTCCACATGGTTTTGTCGCTCTGACCAGTGAATGATCAGATGAGTAGTCTACACTGTTATTTGCTTTCTTTTTGAGTTGTCCATTTTCTTTTAGACTTATTCTAAATGTTCTCCAGTCATTTCTCCTAGTCATACTTTCTGGGACATACCTGGTTCCCGATTATCTCTATCAGCTACTATCTATCTATGCACAGCCACCCTTATATAAGCTCTAAGAAGCTGTAGGTATCCAGTTAGGAAAGACGTTATCTGCATATGAGACATGCTGATCCAGCACACTCTAACATTCACATTGATATCTTTTTGCTTTTGTTTTAAGAACAGGGTCTTGTTCTGTGTGATCCTTCTGCTTCATCCTCTTGTGTGCCAACAAACATAACAGTATTTTGTTTTGCTTTTTAGGCACAGATGGGGGATCATACTGTTCATTTTTTATTACAATATTTTATTAGATTAGATAGAATCTTAGAAGTCTTTTTATGTCACGCCACTTAGCTTTATATCTTTTCTTTAGTACTCTGTGTAGTCTGCCTAAGATTTAACTAATTGGTTCCCAGTAGAAAGGCATTTAAGATGTTACTGATTTTTCACTGTTCTAAATAATTTAGTAGTAGACATTTTGCATCTATCTGTCTATATTTGTGGTAGTTAGTTGTTTTGTCAACTTGCTACAAACTATAGTCAATTGGGAGGAGAGAACCTCAATTGAGGAATTGCAGCTGTCAGATTGGCCTGGTCATGACTATGGGACATTTCTTTGATTAATGATTGATATAGAAGAGCCTGGTCCACATGGAGGGGTGCTACTCCTGGGTCCTGGGGTGTATAAGAAAGCAGGGCAGAATAAGTTAACAAGTGTTATTCCTCCATGGCATCT
The DNA here is from genome assembly GCF_030254825.1 of Meriones unguiculatus. Lineage (NCBI taxonomy): Eukaryota > Metazoa > Chordata > Mammalia > Rodentia > Muridae > Meriones > Meriones unguiculatus. The sequence goes on along the minus strand of NC_083369.1, from coordinate 140,983,806 downwards.
GCTTCAGTTCCGGCCTCCAGGTTCCTGTCTTTACTTTTCTTAATGAAGGACTGTCATTTGTAAGATGTAATTAGCCTCCTTTTCCTCCAGATTGCTTTTGATCAGTATAACTGCAACAGAAAACAAAGACATTATTCTGAGTGAGTTTTTCAGGGTATAACTTCTTTAAAGTTATGATTTTTAGATATTGTTTTCCTCAAAAAAGTACGTAGGTGCCTTTGGTCTCTGCTGAACTCACTGTCCTTAATACCCTTCATCCTCTAGTGATATCACAGAGATGAGGCCTTGGTGATAGTTAGGCAGCAACTCCAGTAAATCCTGCTGTAAATATCAACATAAGCTTTCTTTCCTTTTGCAGATGATGTATATCTCCACTATCTGACAGAGAATGACAATACTGCTAATCAGAGCCAAAAGCCATGGTTATGTATGTTTGTGATACCCTTTAGGTACACAGGAGCCCTGGTGATGATGACCTCTTTATTTCTGAGGGAGTGGCAAGCATATAGTGTTTTCTAGCATTTCAGTAGCTAGAAAATTGAGTGAAGGGTCGGGCTAGGTTGTATGGGGGACAGTGGCAGGTTTAAGCCTGAAAGTTAACTGTTCTGGTCTCTTTGGAAGAAGGGAACATGGGCAATAGGCTCAGCTGAGACAAAGTGCCATATGACAGCGGACCCCCACCAGCCGCTGACCTGAGTATTAAGGTTAGTGGCCTCATGAACACTATGCCCATGAGGTTATTTTAGATCATGATTTGTCAGGTCACCTGATGTGGTTCTTTTGTTGTGATGGACATCTCACTAGCCTATGAGACATTCCAATGAACAAACTCCAAATGTTGTGTTTACTGCTTTATTTGATATAATTTTTTTTTTTTTTGTTTTTGAAATTGGGAATTACAGATTCTTTGCTAGTGAAACCTGAAGACCCTCACTTAGGGTGATATTTATTAATATATAAGATTGCACATCAACATCATTATCCAAATATTGTAGAAACTTATGTAATGAGTGTCCTTTGTTGAAGTGTTAAACAGCAAGATCTGAGTGTACCTAGAAGTGATCATAAGTGTAAATGAAGTAGAAGTATATGTAAATCACATTTCAAGATAACTGCAGGTGTGAAGTGAAAATGTCCTTCTATGGAATAAGGAATAAACATTCGTAGGCGTTGCCAGCATCTACATAATAGTGTGCTGCCTCTGTTCAAGGGAAAATAAAAAGCCGCATTTTAGCTAGAGGACAATAACATTTTTCTACCAGGCTGAGTTTATTTATTTATTAGTGCTAAGGGTGGCCGTGAAAATGCTATGAAAGTGCTCCATCACTGAACAACATTCCCAGCCCCTATCCAAATTTCCATTTCCCTGAATTATTTGTAGACATTTTTAAATTACATTTATTTGTGTATGTCCTCGGAGTGTGTGTGCCAGTACATATGTGTAGAGATCAGAAGTTAACTTGAGGGAGTCAGTGCTTGCCTTTCATCCTGTAGTTCCTGGGGTTTGAACTCAGGCCCTTGGGCTTGCCAGCAAGCACCGGTACCCACTGAACCATTTCAGTGGCCTCAGAGCCTCTTGTTTCTGTTCGAAGACCCCAGTTAAGGACCTCTGCTTATGAGGTCTTCTTAGATCCCAAAGAATGAGTTATGAGGCTGTCAACTTTTATTTGTTTCAAGAAAATCCATCAGTACCCAGGACTCCCACCCCCTCTGGACCCTACCCCTTTGTTCTAATAGGGGTGAGAAATGAATGTAAGTTTGAAATGAGTCAGCTTTTAAAAATACTAAAACTACCCATGGCAGAGATCTTTCTTTCCTCTCAATCGTTCTTCTACCACAGTGGTCATTTTTTGGTACTTTAAAAACTGGGAAACACTAGATTTGATTATGATGTTTTCCTCTCAGCTTATCTAAGACTGAGATGAGGTTCTCTGGGATTTTTCTAGATACTTTTCACAGTTCCTGAAATGTTTATATTCGTTATTGCCTCCTATATGCCTTCTTCCCTCCACCTCTTCCTTCCTTTTTAGGTCTCATCCTTTTTCTCCATTTCCTCTTATTCTTCTCTCCTTTGATTTTTCCACTCATGTTCTCATCTTATTCCTTCCTTGTCCTCCTAACCATAAATGTTTGCTGCCTTAGTTATCCATTTGATAGCAGCAAAGATTGAAAACACCTTAAAATATGTTGGAGGGCAGAATATTGGGGAGAAGGGAGAGATCTTGTTTATACTCAAAAATAACTTATATTTAGAATTTTCCCTCAATTTTTTGTTAAAATTCTGTATTCTCGTTTCACTTGAATGACTCTGCATGGAGCATTTAAAACTAGATCAAACAGAACTCTATAAATATGTTGAGTTCTTTTGGGCATTTTGCCAAAATCAGCCTTGCTAAAACAGAGAGGAGCAAAGTGCTTTATTTTAATATGTTGCATTTTCTTCCCTGAAAAAATTTAGAATCCTTCTCCCAAAGACTAGTTGCCGAGTCTGAGGAAGCCATGGTGAATTAGCCCCTTGGATGGAGGTACACTGAAAGGCTAAAACCAGTGCCTGAGCCTAGCTCAAGGAAAGCAGCAGAACCAGTATGCTTAGAGAGCTCAGCGATTATGTTTTCTCAGTGTGGTCCCTTTATGTCTCTCTAATGGCAAAGAAAGGCTGGTGAAAAGAAAATTGATTGAGCTGGTATAGGTAATTTAACAAAGCTGCCTTCTCCAAGGTGTATGAATGTAAAACCAAATGTTCAAAAGGACGGAGTCAAGTGAAAGCAAGCCCTCCTGTAAAGTAGGTCTCTACCCGTCAAACCCATGTTGTCCACAAGGAAACTGATGCTGAGAGCCTTCAGTTGCAGTTCGGGAGCCCCGTGTGCTCTGTGCGTCTTCTGCGTTTTGAGCAGTAGGCTTGTTTGTCGTGGCCGTAATGCTTCCAGTGTGAACCGTGAACCCGTCAGCAGGAAAATCACACCTCATATTGTCCGTTCACAGCATTGCACACACCCTTCTTAGAAGATGGTGGAGGGGGAAGATACTTGAGTTCTTCATGTCGGTGACACAAAAAAAACGTCAAGAGGGCCCCTAAGGAAATAGCAGAGTATGAGGATGTAATCTGCAGCTCCTGAAATGGGGAGACAGAAGGATCAGGAGTTCAAGATCGCCTTTAGCAGCATAGCAAGTTCCTAGACCAGACAGACTGGAGCCTGCGTTACAAACAAACAAACATTAAAAATTCATTAAACCAAAAAAAAAAAAAAAAAAAAAAAACCACATTAAACCAAACAAAACCAAGAAAGATTAAACAAAGCTGTTAACACTGAAAATGTACCTATGCCGCTTCGATTTGCAGAAAGTCAGTCCAAGTGGATCGTTCCTTTGTATTCTCTCTGGCAATAGAAGCTAAGTTTTTTCTGCTCATGTTAATCTGCCAACTGTTTTTTTAGGAGGGTGCATATAGGGTTGCACGTAGCCCAGGCTAGCCTTGAATTTGATATATGATGAAAGAAGACTTCAGATTTCTGCTTCCATTTTCTGAGTGCTAGGATTACAGGTGTGTGCTACCACCCCAATTTTTGTGATGATGGAACTTGAACCAAGAGCTTCATGCATGGTAAGCTAGTACTGTACGAACTAAGTTATAGCCACAGCCCCTGATCAGCCAGCTTTAAGACTATCTCCAGTGATATTGTTAAACAGGGTATCCCCATCTGTAATTTCTAGGGCTGAGGAAGGACTAGATCCTGGAGTTGTATTCTTCTTCTTTTTCTACATAAACACCACCTGGGCCTACATACTGCTTTCTGAGTGGGTATTTGTGAAGAAGTAGCATCATCATAGCCAGAATAAGACATATGTGGGAGTTCACAAATGAGTAAAATTTATTGCAAAAGGTGAGCACCAAAGAGCCAAAAGGTGTCAGACTGAAGGGTTGCAGAAAAACTGATGCTCTCAACTTAGTAAAATACAATGGAGTAAGGCTGTTAGAGAAGAAGAAGAAGAAGAAGAAGAAGAAGAAGAAGAAGAAGAAGAAGAAGAAGAAGAAGAAGAAGAAGAAGAAGAAGAAGAAGAAGAAGAAGAAAGAAAAGCAAAGGAGGTTAGGGAAATCCAGAAAAGTTCCTTCGTTTTGTGTTCAATCGTTGTCCCTCTCTTTTCCTCCCCTTCTGTCTTAGTCAGTGTTCTATTGCTGTGAAGAGACACCATGAGTATGGCGGCTCTTATAAAGGAAAGCATTTCATTGGGACTTGCTTACAGTTTCTGAGGTTTAGCCAGTGAGAATCATGGCAGCACACAGGCAGCCACAGTGCTGGAGAAGTAGCTGAGAGTGGTGTACCAGGATCCACAGCCAGCAGGAAGACACTGGGCCTGCCTTAAGCATTTAGAACCTCAAAGCCTACCTCCAGTGACACTTCCTCCAAAAAGGTGACACCTCCTAATCCTTCTCAAGTAGTGCCATTACCTGGTGACTAAGCATTCAAATATATAAGCCTATGGGCGCCTGCCTGTTTTTATTCAAATCACCACACTGTCTCTTTCCCTCTCCCCCATCTTCCTCCTTTCTCCCTTCCTCTCCGCTCTGTCCTCCCCTCTCCCTCTTCCACTCTCCTCTCCCTTTCCCTCTTTCTCGCCCTTCTTTCTCCCTATCCTACTCTACCTGTCACACCCCCTTCTCTCTCCTCTCTCTTTTCTTCTTTCCCTCCTCCCTTCTCTCTCTTCTCCACCTCGCCATCCTCCTATCTCTTTCCTCTTTTCTCTCACACTTTCTCTCCTCCCCTCCCCTATTAGTATTTTAAGAGTATGAGTGAATAAGCAGGCTCAGAAGGTAGACAGGGATTCTCCCTGTCCTGTACAGGGATGTCCTGGCTAAGTAGACGAGGAAGAGTCAGGTAAGGGAAAGCCATCTTAGATTGGTCCTGATGGAATTTTGTGGTTTCCTTAGGATACTAACAGCAGTATCATTGGAAAACTAACTATAGATGTGAGCTCCTGTTGTCTTAATGGGCTTCTTGTCACAGGGTGGTCAGAACCCCCTCATTATTCAGCCTGTGAAATAAATGCCTCTTTCTGTCTGATTCAATTAGTACCTCTTTACTTATGAAATAGGAACTTCCTATTTATGTAATTTAGGCATGTTCAGCATCTATAAGGATAAGCTTCATAGAACAAGGTCATTATTTTAGCCGATAACTGATGTTTGAAATGAAACCCGTTTCAGAATATCATATGTTCCTTGTAAAATGAAACTGATATGCGAAAGCACTTCAATGAATTTTTATGCGCCACTCGCAATACTTTGGTTGTGCCACAGCATTTTCAGTGCTTGCAGAAACATGTATGGATACAATTCACTCTTTCATTCATGGGATTGTATTAGGCCCTCACAGATTTATGGCTGAGTGGATTAATTTATTTATCAATGAACATTTGCTCAGTTCATACTCTGTGTTATAATCTGGTTGATCAGGCATAAGTAAGGCAGTGAAGGCACTTACGGTTAACGAATGTATGTCTCCACAAGGCATTTGGTTTTTTTGATGGTTATGGACACCTTTTCACATCATTATTCATGGAATACCTTGTATTTAATTACTAGCTATGCCATGATTTATTCAGGCCCTCCAGTCCTAGTGGACATTCTGGATGTTCTTCACGTAGATCTCCATGCTATTCAAAATAATGCTGCCCAAATATTCTTACACGTAAGTTCTGCCTATCTAAAACAAATGTTTTCTGTCTTTTGGAGGACATATACATGATTTCCTAGTCACAGAAATCTCCATTCTATGTTCACTATGAGTAATTGTAAGTGGACTGTAAATTTGTAAGAGGAAACGGAAATAGGTTATTATATAAGTTGACAGAGGGGTTGTGCTACATGCTGGCAGGGAATGAGGGAACCTTCGCACAGTGGCAACATGACATACAGTATCTGCCCTGTTACCGTCCCCGTAGTGTTGACAATTCAAGATGCCAATTACCTTTATTCTTTTCCTTTTTTTTTTTTTTTAAAGAGGGTCCGTAAACAGCAATAGCAATGGCGGGCTTGGAAGTCACTGTGCAGACCAAGCGGACCTTTAGCTTGCAGCAGTCCTATCTCTGTCTCTAAGCTGCTAGAGTTAGAGGCATGTGCCGTCCTGTTCAGTTGATACCATTGTGTTTTTCTTTGTTTGTTTGTTTTTCCTTTTTTATATTAAATTTGTATTTTTTATATTAATTAGAGTTTATTCACTTTGTATCCCAGCTGTAGCCCCCTCCCTCCTCTGCTCTAAATCTCACCGTCCTTCCATCATCTCCTTCCATGCCCCTCCCCAAGTCCACAGATAGGGGTGGTCTTCCTCCCCTTCCATCTGACCCTAGCCTATCAGTTTTCATCATGACTGGCTACATTGTCTTCCTCTGTGGCCTGGCAAGGCTGCTCCCCCATTAGGGGGAGATGATCAAAGAGCCCGCCACTGAGTTCATGTCAGGGATAGTCCCTGTTCCCATTACTAGTGAACCTACTTGAACACTGAGCTGCCATGGGCTACATCTGTGCAGGGGTTCTAGGTTATCTCCATGCATGGTCCTTGTGTGGAGTATCAGTCTCAGAAAAGACCCCTGGGTCCAGATTTTTTGGTTCTGTTGCTCTCCTTGTGGAGCTCCAGTCCCCTCCAGGTCTTTCTATCTCCTCCTTCTTTCATAACATTTCCTGTACTCTGCCCAAAGTTTGGCTATGAGTCTCAGCATCTGCTTTGATACCCTGCTGGGTACAGATATTTACTAGGTTCCCTGTTTAACGCCATGATGAAGCATTATCTCTCCCTTTCTCCACCATTCCTGTCCTTCTAGTACCTCTTGGACTGTCTGGGGATTTGCATTCACAAAATCATGATCCATAGGCAGTATGAGTAGTAAGTACTCATTAGTTGATTGAGCCATTCATCTGTCAGATACACTCTAGACTATGTGCTGGGACTCAAGGACAAGTAATGATGGTACTGTGCATTTCTGCATTCCTGGCTGTATTTGCTTTTTTTTTGTGATTTCTTCCACGGTGTTTTTGAGGCTCTATGTCTGCCCTTGGCTTCTATTGGGCCATTCATCTGATTGAGGGCTCTCTCTCCCAAGTCTTTCCTCACATCTCTGATCCTAGCCACTTTCCTATGAATGGTGTTCCTCATCACCTCTTATCCCATGCTTCCTTATCGAGGGAGTTTTCTCCAAATTCTCATGGTCCATAAATGAAGGCCTTATTCTTGACACCCCGAGTGTCCCACAGAGAGTCACATGTCTTAGACAAGTTAAATAGTCTCTTGCTGCTTGTCTCCAAAGGTGTGATCAATGTACAGAGCCTCAAAGGTTGGTGTGTGGAATTTAAAGAAGACACTTAGGCCTTGAGGGTGAACATAATTCCTTTTTGCATAGGAAATGTTAGATGTTCCTTTCCTTCATAGCTAGCAAGATGAAGTTGATTTTCCTTATGTAATGGTTGGCTCTGTCTCGCTCCCTTATTACCTTCTATGGCTCAAAGGCCCTAAGAAATCAATTCCCCACAGCGTCTACATTTTCCTCTTGGGAAAAATTGAAGACCAGCATAGCTTTCACTTGTTTTCCTCACAGCCGTTAGCTTTGAAGTAGCAGGCAAATGGATTTCCTGTTTTCTGCCATACAAAGCTGTTGACTGTTTATATGCCTTTGAGAACAAAGCAGGCTCATTTCTAGGGACTGCACAGTGCTGGCACTACTGATTAGGTTATACACTGCTGGTTGCCATTGCAACAGTCCAGTGGCAGCCAAGAGGGCTTGGCAAAGAAAGACCTAGGTGGTCCCTTTTGTCCTGCAGTCTGCTTGCCTTCACAAGTGCCCTTCTCTTCCTCTGAGATACGGACATTGAACCAGTCCGATAAGTGGCAATATTTCTAGTAGAGGACATTGTGCAGACTCCACACCTCTTCCCTTTCATCTGAAATCCACTCGATGTCCAAAACGGCATGTGCTAGTCTCCACATTGATTTAATTTGCCTTCTATTGCTTTTCCATCCTGCAATAAGAAGTCTCCCTTCTTACATAAATGGAAGCTCCTAACTCAAGGGCAGCTTCAAGAAGCCTACATGCTGCTCGGTAACTTGGGGAGTTATTGCAGCTCCCCTCCCCATTAATGCACTAGGCCAGATAATTTGTCTTCTTCATCCCCTTGTTCCCAGGAGTACATCTCCAGAGCTCAGACTGTTTAGTACCAAGGCCTGTGAAATAAAATCATACTATGGTAGCACTCACCTTGGCTATATGTTAGGCTAATGCTGTCAGGTCATATGACTTCCCTTTCTTCCTGGGAAAGATACTGAACATGGGCACTACAGTAAGACATGTTTGCTTTTGGCTTCATGGTCTTTGAACAATACGTCTGTCTAAATGTCTGTCCACATTGATTGCATGTGAGAGTCATCCAGGGAACTTCCAAAAATTCAGATGCCCAGACTACATCTTTGACAGATGGCATCTTGATTGTAAGAGATGGGGCTCAAGCATTGATATATTTCTATTTTTTCCACAAAGAATTGCTCATACCATGAACTCAGTGGCTGGCTCTTTCATCACCTCCCCCTGAGTGGGGAGCAGCCTTACCAGGCCACAGAAGAAGACAATGCAGCCAGTCCTGATGAGAGCTGATAGGCTAGGGTCAGATGGAAGGGGAGGAGGGCCTCCCCTATCAGTGGACTCGGGGAGGGACAGGGAGGAGATGAGGGAGAGAGGGTAGGATTGGGAGGGAATGAGAGAGGAGGCTACAACTGGGATACAAAGTAAATAAACTGTAATTAATATAAAAAATAAAAATAAATTAAAAAAATAAAATTTTTTTGCTGATATACATTTCAAATAACAAAAAAGTTAACAACACTGATACACCCACCTAGATCTTCCAATTGTCACACTCCCCCTTTTCCTTTTTCTTAAATAAATTCAGAGGAATTTACAAACACCAGGACACTGTCCCAAAATACTTCAGAAATTATTTGTGAAAATCAAAGGTATTGTGCTGTATAACTGCAATAGAATTAACATGCTCAGTAAAAGTCACATTAATGTAACATGATTATATAGAATTAGCTCATACTCAATTTTCCCCAGCACTCCCAATAATGCTCTAATATTACAGTCTTCAAAAGCATTGACAAACAAATTAAGGACCATGTATTACTGTTGTCATATCTTAAGTCTTTACATAAGGGTTTACATAAAATCTTTACGTATATTTATGGAATGTCCAGGGTTTTTTTAGTTTCTTTTTTTTTTTTCTTTTAAAATAGATTTCTCTCCCTTATATAGTATATCTTATAATGGTTTCTACTCCTCCCAGTTCTCTTCTCCCTCTTCTCTCACCTGAGTCCTTGTCTTTTCTGTCTCTCAGGAGAAAACAGATAGGCATCTAAGGAATAATAATAAAATAAAACAAAAACAAATTGGAATAGGACAAAACACCAAACAAGAAAATGAGACAAAGTGAAAGCACAAGAAATGCATATAGACACAGACACAGATACAGAAACAGACACACATACACATACACACACACACTTGCACACACAGGAATCCTATTTGTGGGAAGTGAGATTTTTGTTTTGTTTTGAGAGTAGAGTAGTTCCATACCCTTCTGAAATATTTTGTGTCACAGACAGTAATAAAAGAAAAAGAAAACAAACAAACAAACCAGGGCAGTTTTTATAGACTGTTCCTCACTTTGGTTTCCTGATGGCTAGACTGAAGCCAGTACTTGCACACAGTGTTCTGTAGTTGCCACCATCGGGAAGCACATGATGTGTGCCAGCTTGCCTCTTGATTGGTGATGTTAAATGTGACTTATCACTTGGGTAAGGCTGTGCCTGCCAGTCTTCTCCACTGTAAGAGAACGGTTTTCCTTTAGTAATTTATGATCATTTGAGGGAGATAGCTGGAGGTTCTGTACATCTCCCAGTCCTCAGTAAACTTCACCCAGGAGCATCAGGAGACATTGATTCTTGCCAGAATTAACGGTTACTAGGATGTCTACAAAATGGAGATCATATATGTTTACACGGCTCTCTGTTATTAGTCCACAAATATTTTTCTGTTAAAGAGAAAGCTTTTGCTTCTCACCCTGTAACTCTCTATTCTTACCTGCCTGCCTGTCCAGCTTGCCAGCTGTTGAACATACCGGAAAACTTGTAGTACATTCATCAGGACAGGATCTCCTGGACCCTCAGGTTCTACTGGAAAGCCTGTAAAGCTGATTCTTGTGGTCTTTCCTGATGGTTCCGGTATTTTCACTAGCACTGGACAATAATGTTTTCTGTGGAGCTCTGGTTCTTCAGGGACTGCCATTTAGGAAGGCATCAGTAGTTTCCTGAAAGGTTCCAAGGTGATGTCACTATGTAGCCAAGACTGAGAAACAATGGGTTCACATCCTCCAAGGAAAATTCCGGAAGTAACTCTGGAAACAGGAAATTAGGGACTTCTAATTTTCTCTTTAAGACTTTAACAATACTTTCTTTTTTTCTTTTGTATTTTGGTTCCTAAGTAGCTCTCTCTCTCTCTCTCTCTCTCTCTCTCTCTCTCTCTCTCTGCCTTTCTCTCCTACTCTCCTCCCCCTCCATTATAGGCACATGCCAGTGTGTCACCACACGTAGTTTATGTGACATTGGGGTTAAACACAGGACTCTTTTTTTCCTTCTTTTTAAATTATTTTTATTTTTATATTAATTACAGTTTATTTACTTCGTATCCCAACTGTAGCCCCCTCTCTCCCTCCCTCCCTCATCTCCTCACTGCCTCTCTCTAGGTCCACTGATAGGAGAGGTCCTCCTCCCCTTCCATCTGACCCTAGCCTATCAGGTCTCACCAGGACTGGCTGCAATGTCCTCCTCTGTGGCTTCGCTAGGTTGTTCCTCCCATGGAGGGTGGGGAGGTCAAAGAGCCAGCCACTGAGTTCATGTCAGAGACAGTCCCTGTTCTCCCTACTAGGGAGCCCACTTAAAAACTGAGCTGCCATAGGCTACATCCAAGCAGGGGTTCTAGGTTATCTCCATCTATGGTCCTTGGTTGCAGTATCAGTCTCAGAAAAGACCCCTGTGCCCAGATATATTTGGTCCTTGTGGAGCTCCTGTCTTCTCTAGGTCTTCTTTGTAAGATTCCCTGCACTTTGCCCAAAGTTTGGCTGTAAGTCTCAGCATCTGCTTTGATATACTGCTAGGTAGAGTCTTTCAGAGGTCCTCTATGGTAGGCTCCTGTCCTGTTTCTTGTTTTCTCTTACTTCCAATGTCCATTCCATTTGTCTTTCTGAGTGAGGACTGATCATCTTACTCCGGGTCCTCTTTTTTTAGCTTCCTTAGGTGTACAGATTTTAGTATGTTTATCCTATAAGTCTACTATCTGCTTGTGAGTATATACCACGTGTGTCTTTCTGCTTCTGGGATACCCAACTCAGGATGATCTTATCCTGATCCCACCATTTACCTGCAAATTTCATGATTTCCTTGTTTTTAATTGCTGAGTAGTATTCCATTGTGCAAATGTACCACAATTTTTGTATCCATTCCTCCATTGAAGGACATCTGAAACCCAGGACTCTCTGCATGCCAGTAAGCACAGTACCAACAGAACTATTCAATACCCAAATATCAAATAATTTAAGCCTTCATAGTTTACTGCTGATGGGAAAGATGTGGAGTGTTTAAAAAGTGGATTTTGTGAATGCTAGAAATTGTCATTTGACCCAAGGACTTCTTTCTGTTCATGATGTTGTTTGTTATATGTTTTGTGGTCCATCAACAGATCTGATGTAGTGAAATTTTCACATGCCACAAAGGCTGTATGATGATAGGCCTAAGGTATCAGTGTGTGCTTTATTCTGAGATGGGAATCATGATGTGTTTTCCAATTTCAGCAGTTTCATTTTTAGAGAAGGGGAATTACTGCAATGTCTCCCCACATAACTAGTGATTTTCATTTAAGTAGGGGTCATGTATGTAGGCTCCAGTTTGTAGAAGTTGGTAGAAACATTTGTGATTTGGGTCTTTTCACTTCCCGGTTTCAACTCTTAGTCATGTTCTATGCTAGCCCATATATTTCTATTATTGTTATTATTATTATTATTATTATTATTATTATTATTGGAGTGTGTGTGTGTGTGTGTGTGTGTGTGTGTGTGTGAGCATGTGTAGCTTTGTAGAGTCACTTTCACCTTCTACCGTTATGTGCGTTCTGAGGATCAATACATTTTTACCATTGGGCCATTTCTCCGACCCCTTATGCATGGTTCTTTGTGAAGCCTTAAGACAGAGCTGATGTTTAATTTAAGAACAGCCAGCTGGATAGGCAGCAGCATCTCCAGAATCATGTCACTAGGTTTGAATATGAATCCTTCTACTTATAAGATATAAAACTTCCGGTGGAATAATCAATTGCTATGTCCTCCTCAAACTCATTCTCTATAAAAAAGAGAGCAAGTAATCTACTTAGAGATCAATATGAAATCAAATGGTACAATACAGGTAACGCATCTAATAGTCTTAAGCATTGAGTATAAGTGCTCAGTACATGTTACTTGATGTTACTTTATTAACTAAGCTTGTTTAGGAATGACATGTGGCTGTTAGCTCGAATGAGAGAGCTGAGGTTGTGCCTACTTTGCCATGTCTGTGCCCACGTTCCTGCATATGGGCACATATTCATGCATGTGTGTTTTGGGGCCAGCATGCTATCAAGCTATTAAGTAAGGATGTAGCAAATATGCATTGTGAAGTTTGCCTTATTTTTACTTTTTGGGTAAGCCATGTATGCATACATATTTGAATGTGCACTGTGTCCATTCCGTCTTTCAGTTCTGCATGCAAAGTTAAAGTGTCCTTGCTTTAGAAATAGAGAAGCGACATAAGCAGTGGAAGTGGGGTTGCCAGCAATAAGGAAAACTACAGGTGCTTTTCTTATTAGTTTTTCTAATGTGGTTGTATATTGTTGGCTATGCTTAAAATGTGTGTCACAAGTTGGTCTGAACAGGAAGATGGTGGCTGAAAATAAGAGATTCCAAATCCCAGCTGTGGGCAAGTCATGCTTGTTTCCAATTTTCAAAAGAAGAAGAAAAGAAGAAGAAGAAGAAGAAGAAGAAGAAGAAGAAGAAGAAGAAGAAGAAGAAGAGGAAGGAACTCAAAAGGAAGTGATGTCATTGTACTACCTTTTCAAGGAAGGTCATGATTCACTAGTAAATGTCAATGAAACAGTAAGAAACAGACATGAAAAAATGGTTGAAACACCTGAAACTTCTTATGTTATGATAGGTGAATGCAGTTGAAATATAATTTATTCCAAGTTTGTGTTCCGCTTTATACCCACACTGGGCTGTGAAACCAGCACTCAAGTTCAGGTCAATGATATGCAGAGCCGAAGCCCAGAAAAACAAGAGGCCTACAGTTCAGGAGATTTCTAATGAAAGCCAGAGTGAAGAGTTGGGGCAATGTCACAGTGTTCCAGGAAACAGCTAATATAGATTGCAGAGAATTTTGGGACTAGTGAATTGATTCATTTCATCTGGGACTGGAGAGAGACACCACGAGGAAATCCTGCTTCATGATTCTGAGTAAATCACAATCTTTTATTTTGCAAAATGGTTGGTTGCTCATCATGGCTCTTTTATTTGTAACTCATATGGTTGACATACAGTGACATGGCTATCAAGAGGTATGATGGCCCATGCCTGCAATCCCAACATTTGGAAGGCAAAGACAGGAGAGTCATAGATTTGAGGCTAGTCTGGACTATCTAGACAGTCCCTGGATCAAACAAAGAAATGAAGAAATTCTTCAAAGGAAGAGATGGTCATGAGCTGTTCTAAGGACAATAAGACTTTCTACATAGGTTCAAGTCAGCTGCCTCTAACTCTTATTTGTGCCCTCTAGGGCTTTTCTTGGTATGTTGACAGAGAGCATTATAGGATTTTATGACACCAGTTAAGTAACCTCCTCAGAACCATCTAAGAAACACTGACTAGCCTGACAAAGGGAAATTAGTGAATGCATCATTCTTTTGGTACCATGTAAGCCTTTATGGTTTCTAATGCACAGATTTAGTTGAGGTGAAGCCAGATGATTCCATTCTAGTCCTGAATCTGTTGGAATAAACTTTTCTCTAAGAATATATCACCATGGCCTTTGCCATTTGTACAGTGTTAGGCTAGGTGCTGCATTTTAAAAGAACATTTATTCATGTGGTTTTATATTGGTTTTATGTTTGTGTGTGTGTGTGTGTGCGTGCGCGTGCGTGTGTGTGTGCATGCCTGAGTGTTATGTATGTGCACCTGGGATTCAAGTAGGTCTTAGACAAGGCTGGAAGAAGACCTTGGGTCTTTCTTCCCACAGCAAGCCTGCATAGCAACTTCTGGTACTGGGAAAGCTAGTGCACTGGTGAACTTGCTTTCTCCGTGTTCCGTAGCGAGGATGTGGTCCCTTCAGCAATAAGGAACTAACCATGTAGTTATAGAGGATAATCAAGGGCAATGACCCTAGTCTGAGTGGCTAGAGAGCTCAGGGACCACCCTAACCCATAACTTACATGGAGGTATCCCTTGCCTTGTACTGTGATTTTCATTTGATAATCAATTTCCTCTGCATCCACCCATACAGAACATTTTTTTTAAATGTTATATTTTAAAACTTGTTCACTAACTAGTGAGTTTCTGTAAAGTTTTATTTTATTTTATTTTAAATTTTTTTTTAAAGTTTTTTTTTATAGATTCTTCATTTTGATTTAACCACCCAGTACCTGCTGCTCTCTCCTCTTCTTCCTCTGCATCCCCGATTAACCCTTTAATCCCCAGGATTCCCCCACTCTTTCACTTTACATGTGTTTTACTATCCTTCCACTCATTTTTTAAAGTTGGGTTATGAGTAACAGGCTTCCATATGACCTGTGATATACTCTTCATTTGGGTTTGCCTCCTCCCTAATTCCCTGTCTTCCCATTAATCCTGCATCCCTCCCTACTTAAGCCTTTCAGTCCACGGTATTCCACTTAACTATTTCATTTCACATACAATCTGCTCTCCCCTTCCCTTTACAATTATATCTAAATGCTTTAGCTAGAACCTCTGGTGTTTTTGATGTTAAGTCACCTTGGTCTCGATTTGGAAGCTTCTGTGACTATATCAGTTTTCAGACCTTTATTATTTCATTTCATGCTAAGAGTCGAGTCTTCAGAGTTCATTTCAGCATAGAAATAGATAATGGGGGTGCTGATGTGATGGCTCAGTGAGTAAGGGTACCAGCCACTAAGCTTGTAACTTAAGCTCAAACCCAGGATCTGCGTGGTAGAAGGGGAACTGACCTCCCCGGGTTGTTTTCTGAGCTCCATATGCACACTGTGGTGGATGTATAGTTCTCTTACCCCTGCAATTAAATAAAATATAAGAAAAACTAGAAAATGACAGATGACAAACCTGTAAAACTTCATCCCAAAGGGTGTCTGTGGGGCAGGGGCCTGGAGAGGAGTACTGTGATTGCCATGTCACCTGGAAGTTTTTTTCTAGAATGAGAACTACATGTCTTTTAGTGTCCAGTACTTGGTTTTTTGTTTGTTTTGTTTTCCTGTGCTTTTGTCAGGGTTTGTTTTGTTTTTGTTTTTGAACTAAGGTTTTACTAACTTAGGATCCTCCTGCCTCAGCCTTCTGAGCTCTGGAGTTACAGATGTGTCCCATTATATCCAGCTCTGTGACAGTATGCTTTGCAGTGGGAGACCAGCCCTCTAACCTTGTTCTTTGGAGAAGCAATATGCAAGTGGGTCCTTTGGCCCATGCAAAGACAATCCATGCCTTCCTTACAAGGTTATGTGGCTCAGTCAGCTGCTAGGACACATTTCCAGCCTAGAATGTACCTGTGAGCTTTGAGTTTGTCCTTACTAAGATTCCGTTACTTGTAACTTTGTGCAAAAAGGTGGGGATAATTAGTGTAGTAGCTAAAGATGTGATTAGACAAGATATCGATTCTGAACTTCTGCCCTCTTCTTTGTGCTCAATCCTGTTCTTCCTTAGGGTGGTAGAGACAGAGAGAAAAATGAAAGTGAGAACTAGGCCACCGGCTTTTGAGAGATATTGATCAGCAAGCCCACAGATGTAGTTTCAGCACCTTCCCTTTTGTGTGATGTCATGCTGGGGGTAGGGCTAATGTGCCCTGTAATCACCCCCACAGGGACTTCCTTTTTCAGGGAAAAGCTCAGAAAAGAATAAGAGTCTCCAGAGGCAGTATCCAGAAATAATGCTGACTCTCTGAATGCACTTCTTTGAAGTCATTGATGCTGTTCGTTTTCTAGGCCATGCAGCATGAAGGAATGGTACAAGGTGCTCAGCTGTGAGCAGCAAACCTCTGAGCAATGTCCATCTCAGGCCTTAGTCCTCATATACCTCTCTCTGGCTTTCCCCCACCACTCTTGCATGTCATCCCACATGCATGTTTTTTTTTTTGTTTGTTTGTTTGGTTTTTTTTGTACCCACAATGCACATAGGATGAATGGATGTTCTTTACATGGTAACATTTGTATTTGTACCAGCTCCAAGTCAGAGAGTCCCCGGTGGGACCCACTGTGGAAATGACATGGTGTAACCCTGAGTGTCCTCTAAGTGATGTATGACTCTCTGACTTTTCACCTTGACTTTCCTGGGTTGGTTCTGTGGAAGCAGCCAGGCATCTTGCTAATGCCTCCCCTGGGACACAAATGGCTATGTTGAACCTTGTGGGCCTTTTGAAATTGTACCAAGAATAGCAGAAATCAAATTGGCTTTGGGTTATCAGGCCTGAGGGCCAGTGTGTTGAAAGGGTGACGATTAAGAAGAGAAAGGCCAGGCCACTTTCTGGTTTGCTCTGCACACTTGGGGGAAGTACTCTTTGCCTTGCTAGCATCAGAAGTAGACCATTCTTATTTCTTTAGCATATCACATCAGCTTTCATTGAAAATCAACAGCAGCAAATAGAAAGTGCCATCTATGGAAGTGCGTTTAAGGCAACGCCGTGCTCCAGTGCTCCAAGTGCTCCAGGGTGGGGTTTGTGCCTTCTGCGCCAATGGATCAGTTTCTCATGTCTATGGGTTTCTGACCCAGCAGCTTTTCAAAAACCAAGAAGCATTGCTCTGCTTTCTAATGCCTCTCTCAGAGACCAGGGCTGCTGTGCCTCTAGCTATGCCCCGGAAAGCATATTTGAGACAAATCGGCTTACTTTGCCTGCATGCCTAGGAAGCCTCTCTTTAAAACCTTAGGATGAGGATGTGGGAGAAGAACTGTATCTAAATCTTTTCCTTCTTTCCATCCAGGAGAGCGACGAAGACGCCGATGCCAGGTGGCGTTCAGCTACCTGCCCCAGAATGATGATGAGCTTGAGCTGAAAGTCGGGGACATCATAGAGGTTGTGGGAGAGGTAAGTGAGTGGCTGAGTGGACACTGTTGCTTCAGGTGGCTATAAGACTTACCTCTGATAGGAGCTCCACAAGGACCAAATATAGCTGGGCACAGGTGTCTTTTCTGAGACTGATTCTCCACCAAGGACCATGTATAGGCATAACCTAGAACCTCTGCTCACATGTAGCCCGAGGTAACTCAGTAACCAATTGGTTTCCCATAGTAAGGGGAACAGGGACTATTTCTGACAGGAACTCAATGACAGGCTCTTTGACTCCCCACCCCCCAAGGGAGGAGCAGTCCTGCTAGGCCACAGAGGAGGACTTTGCAGCCAGTCCTGAAGGTACCTGATAAAACAGGGTCAGATGGAAGGGGAGGAGATCCCCCCTTCCAATCAGTGGACTTGGAAAGGGGCAGGGAGGAGATGAGGGAGGGAGGGTGGAATTGGGAGGGAATGAGGGAGTGGGATACAGCTGGAATACAGAGTTAATAAAATGCAACTAATAATAAAAACTAAAAAAGAGAGAAAAAGAAAAAAAATAAAACATGAAAAAAAAAATAAGACCTCTGTACCGAACCACAAAGAGCCCTTACCACATGTACACAGGCCTATTGGCCTTAGCAATAGATAGTCAAATTCAAAGGGACTCTGAAGATCACCCAGTTGAATCTTTGAGGGAAATTGATTCCTTCAGAGGAATTCGTTTAGGTCCTGTAGGGGGTCAGATGTGTGGTCGGCACATTTTCAGTGCTGTGTTATCAGACTTCCTATCTACTTTCGTTAATGATGGACTCGGCATGGTCACAGGGATCCACCTCCATAAGGATTCACTTTTCACGGTGGAGAACACTGCATTTAGAAAGAATGAAAGTGGCTTGTGTCATTTATTAGAAGACCAAGCATATGATAGGTATGAGAAAGGTTTTTTCTTTCCTTTGCTGTGTTCTTGCATGGCTCAGGTCCTAGAACCTTGACTAGGGCTGGCAAAGGGATGAAGAAAAGGCAAAGGTAAAAACTTACAATCCAATCTTGGATTGAATGGACTGGACTCTTTAATGGAGAAGCTACAGTTGCACCCTCCCCACCCTCCCGAAACCAAACCAAAACTCGGTATATGTATTACACACTGTTGATCAGGAAAGAGGGGTAGGGGGATTATTGTACACAGCTGGGCAAGGAGGCGGGGTCATTGCATACAGATAAAGAAGGAGGCAGGGTCATTGCATACAGATAAAGAAGGAGGCAGGGTTATTTTATACAGCTGAGCAAGAAGACAGATGTAGCAAGTCTCAGTAGATACAGTTTGTGTAGTGGAACAGACTTCAGACCATAAACACGGGGGAGGGGGTAGAAAGCTACAGTGGCCATTTTCTGCACCCGTTGTCAAAATTTATACTCCAACCCAGAGGAAGAATGTCATTTCTGTGAGCCTCAGCTGGGGAAGATTTGGCCGCTTTCTTGGGTCTGAGGCATTGGGGTTTTTGATATGGTCATGTTCATGTCAACAACACACATGCACTCAGTACTTACTTGCTCCCTACGGTACTCTTGTTGTTCTGGTGTAGAATCCATGACCTCTGTGATGAGGTTCTTCACACATTAGCCCACTTAATCATCCTGATCACTTTATGGTGTCCACGAGCAAAGACCCTCAAGAGATCTAGCAGAGGCAGTGCTAAGGTCCATTGACAGGGGATACTGTCAGCCTCCTTTGCCACTTTCCTTTGAATGTTTGCTCCTATCTATCCCAAACTAGCTTTACTGGTAGAATGTTCCTAGAGACACTGGGGGTCGGGGGCTGGATACTTGGTATCGTCTCCCTCAGGTTTTGGAGATCTTGTGTCTTGGACTTTAGAAACTCATCATTCATTCTGGTTCGACATTTGGCTCTTTGTGTAGAAAGGGAGGTTTTCCACTTGTGTATGTTTCCTGGCTTTCAGTTAACTTTACAGAAGCTCATGGCTTATAGAAAACAGGGTGAAAGGTAAGGGGTTCTGGAAGTAAACTATATCCTGTAGGTACAAGTGGTAGTACTGCTCACAGAAGCCATCAAAACCTAACCTGCCCTCAACTCACCAGTAAAAGATGCAGAAGACAGAAAGGCTGGCTGCAAGAGAACTGGGAAAGAACAAAGCTTTGCTAAAGACTTGAAGGGATGAGCAACTCGATGAGGATGGCTGACTTAGGCACTAAACCCTACAGTGACTGGCCCAGCCATTAGACTGAGACCTTTTGGGTTGTCTTTTCCAGAGGACATGCAATTTGCGTCTCTGCCTGTCAGTTTGTTTTTATTGCAGCCTGGGAAGAATCATCTGCCTTGCTTTCATGTTTCTAACTTATCCAACAGAGATATGTGTTCCTAGAGAAGAAGCTAATGAGGTTCTCACTGTGGCACTGGGAGGATGTGCTTTCTAATGTGCTTTGTCTGTTTCGAAGTTCTGGGTAATTTGTGCTAATCTGTTACTCAGCCTTTAAGAATATCTGCCGTCAAGCAGGGCATACAGGAAACATTTCTTGAAAGTTAAATGAGAAATAAATGAATGGACAGCTTAGCAGAACATCTATTTAATCATGGACAAACTTCTTAAGATCAGACTTATAGAAGAAATTCGATGATAAAAAGGTAGATGTGACTAATAAACATGTTAAAATTGGTGTATGATTTGGAGTAATTAAACAAAAAAGAACAACAAATAGGAAAAAACTGTAGTAAATTATAAAATGTTATAAATGTAACATATGAAAAATATATTAAGGTGACAGGCGTATTAAGGTACATGCTTTTAATCGCAGAACTCTAGAAACAGAGGCAGGCAGATCTCTGAGTTCTAAGCCACCCTGGCCTATATTGCAAGTTCCAGGCCAGCCAGAGCAATATAGTAAGAATGTATCTCGAAAAACAAACAAAAGTATTAGAAAGCTGTTAGAACGGATGCCAGTGACACATGAACTTGCCATAAACACAAATACCACAACAGGGAATGATGATTTAATTTGTGTTGTTGTTTTGAAGCAAGGATTCACTGAGTAGCACAAGCTGGCTTCGAGCTTGGATCCCTGCTGTCTTAGTCTCCTGAGTGTTGGGTTACAGGCATGGATTACCATGTCTGGCCCTGGAGAAAAAAAAAATGTTGACTATGTGAAAATATCTCACCCCGCCATTTGTTAAAATTCAAATGAAGATAATAATTAGTGTGTTTCAGCTCACCCAAAGGAAACATTTACTGGTCAGATTGTTGGCGATGCCTAGTATAAGTGACGACTTTATGTGATATGTACGTGAAGGTATGTCAATAGCTATATAATATGAAGAAAACCGTGACTCTGATCTTATTCCTAAGAATTTATCTGCAGAAAATTGTGAGCAAAATTGTACACAGGGAACATTAATTGTATGTTAATTGTAACAGTGTTTGTAATAGCGAAAAGTAATCAAGGGAAGGAATTAAGTTGTATTATCTAGCTAGAAGACAAAAAGCCATTTAGATGGTTCACACAGAGTCCTTCAAATATGTATTTATTACCATGTTTTGCATTATAATTATTGGTTCTATTTCTCTAAGCTGAGAGTTTTTCAGTGACAAAGACTCTGCTTTTATCTGTCTTTATATTTGTAGTACCTGGAATAGTGCCTGAATCCTAATATGTACCTTGGTAAATGCTTGCTGAATAAGTGAATAGATGGAACTATAAAAACAGGGTTTTTTTTTTTTCAAAATGAATGAGCAGATCAGAACACAAAATTGCATGTAATCATGTGAAACAGATCTATATGCTTGTGATCCAGTATTGAAGGGAGCAAGAATTGAAAATGGCCTTGTCATAGAAGATGATTTTTCCCTTACTGTCATAATAATGCTTTAAGAACACAAATCAAGAACAGGAAACATGATGAATACATTTCTAAGAAATACTGAACACATTTGCTTGTCGGCTGTGAGGAAAAGGGACTATAGATTGTCCGAGAGGTACAATTCCTATACTTGTGACTAGATTCACCTAAAAGACATGAACCGTGAGCCACCCCCTGCAATACCAGAGTCTTTTATGCTTACTTCCAGTTTGATTCTAGACTGCACTTGCAGTTTGCTTAAACATGAAAAAGGGGGAAAGGGAGAAAGCCATAGAGTCTGAAGGCTAGTCTTTTCATATGTACTTTCAAAATCATATTGAGACTTCTCTATTGCTTCAGTTGATTTGAGATCTCACAGATGTTTTTGCCATTATTGGTAGGTGGAGATTTGTCCTTTAGAGAAAAGGACAAATGATGTATAGCCTTATAGACATCTCTTCTTATGATTTTACTGGACTAGACTGAAAAAAAAAAGTATCCAGAGTAAAAAAAGGCCTTAAAATCATAGGTACAGATGAAGGTAAGAAAACAATAAAAGCTTTGTGACACTGTTGAATCAACCAGTCTGTTAATGAAAGCATAACAATTTGGGGCTGGAGAGATGAGTCAATGATTAAGAGCACTGGCTGCTCTTTCCAGAGGACCTGGGTTCAGTTCCCAGCATCTACCTGATGCCCTGCAACCATCCATAACTCCTGTCCCAAGGGAACCAATGTCCTCTTCTGGCCTCGCAGGGCACTAAGCATGCACTTAGTACATAGCCATACATGAAGACAAAACCCTCATACACATAAATAAATAAAATGAAATTTTAAAAGTACAACATGTTGTATATGTGCATATTATAATTATAGCCATTGATTAATAGTATTGAGTTGTATTCATGAAAATGCACACCTATTTTTTAAATTTTTATTTATTCACTTTATATCCTGATCTTAGGCCCCTCCCTCCTCTCCTCCCATTCCCACCCTCCCTCCTTCTTTCCCTAGCCCCCTCACCTATTATTCAGATAAGGGGAGCCAGCACCCACTACCCACCCACCACCATTCATCAAGTTTGCATCAGGACTGAGCAAGTTCCCTTCCCCTGTGGCCTGCCTAGGCAGCCCCACCAGGGAGGAATGATCAGAGAGAAGACAACAGAGTACATGTCAGAGACAACACCCGCTCCCCTTACTAGGGAACCCACATGAAACTTGAGCTTCCCATCTGCTACATCTGTGTAAGAGGCCTAGGTCCAGTCCATGCAAGGTCTTTGGTTGGTGCTTCAGTCTCCTTAAGCCCCCTGGGCCCTGGTTAGTTGGCTGTATTTATCTTCTTGTGGAGCTCCTGGCACCTCCAGGTCCTTCTTTCCTTTCTCATACTTTTCCACAAGATACTCTACGCCTCACCTAATGTTTGGCTGTGAGTCTCAGTGTCTGTGGTGATCCATTGCTAGGAGGACAGCTATGCTAGGCTCCTATCTGCAAGCGTAGCAGAGCATTGTTATTAGTGTCAAGGGTTGGCTGTCTCTCATGGGGTGAGTCTCAGGTTGGGCCAGGCATTGATTGGCCATTCCTTCAATCCCTGCTCTATCTTTATCCCTGCACATCTTGTAGGTAGGGTAAATTTTGGCTTGCAGTTTTTGTGGGTGGGTTGGTGTTCCCTTACTATCACTAGAAGCAGAGAGACACATACATATATTCTCACTTATAAATGGATATTATCCCTGTAATATGTAAACATACTAAAATCTTCAGACCTAAAGAAGCTCAACAACAAGGAGGACCCTAGGGAAAATGCTTAAATATAACACAGAAATGGAAATAGAATAGACAGCAGAAGTGGCGGAAGAGAGGGAAAAAGGCAGGGGAGAGGGAATACAGAGAAAAATGAGAGTGGAGACCAGACCTGGAAAGAGCGGAGGCTGGAGGAAAGAGGGGCTCCAGAGAGAAAACACGCCTATTTTTTTGTCTCTGACAAACAGCTGTTAGAATTTTGACAATGGAGGCTAGTTGTTAGAAAAAAAAAATTGAGTCACAGAATTTTAAAAATTATATATGCATATCTTAATATCTAATATTAACTTAAGTATCAGAATATATGTTCCTGTTGGACACAGTGTTATAATACAGTGACATGCCTATATCTAATATTGTATGTATCAATGTATGTATGTATATATGTATGTATATGTATGTATATATGTATGTATGTATATGTATGTATGTATGTATTTATGTATGTATGTGTATGGATGAGTGTGTATGTGTGTGTGGTTTCAGGACCTTTTCCCTGTGTGTGTTGCTTGTTTGAGCCTCTTGTTTTGCATACCCATGGTATATCCTCTATGATCTGACTGACGTCTTTAAAGAGGATCAGTAGCAATGTAAATGAAGCAATTGAAGTATACTATCCTTCTGAAGTTCTATACCTCCCCAGCTCTAAATTTTTTTTTTTCAGCGTGGCAGCCGTTTTTCTTTTAACCTTCAAATTGTTACATTTATCCTTTCTTAGCACTAACTTTCTCTTCACGTACCTGTTTTTACACTATGCAACCAAGCACATGCCCCTGGTTGGCCTAAAAGTTTTGTGAAAAACTTTGGGCCGGTGATAGGAGAAAGAACAGCTCACTTGTCTGGCAGAGATTAACTACCAGCCTACAGCCATTAACCTTGGGGAAGGAAGAGAGCAAGAGATAAGCCAGGCTCTATGGCACACGCATGTAATCCCAATACTCAGGGAGGCAGAGGCAGGTGGATCTCTGTGAGTTCAATGTCAGCCTGGTCTGCAAAGTGAGTCCAGGACAGCCAAAGCTACACAGAGAAACCCTGTCTTGAAAAACAAAACAAAAACAAACAAACAAACCAAAAGCAAGGGTTAGTGCTGGAGTGGACAAAGTGGAGGTTGTGCTAAAGAGCCTCCCAAGCCCCTTCTGCCTCCTGGCTGGAGCATTCTCAGCTTGGCTCGGGGGGAAAAGCCATCATGGCCAACTTAAAGAAACGAAGCTGTCATTTTGGAAACAGACTGACTGGTACGTTCTAAATTCCTAGACTGATCGACTTTTCTTTTTTTCCCCGTGCAGATTGAGATTTTTAAATATATCATTGTAAATCTACACTTGGGTCATTTTGGTTCAGAGTAGAGAAGACAGAGAAATGCTGGTGGGGTTCTAAGTGCAGATGAACAGACATGTTGTGGGCACAAGGTCACCAGAAGCAGAATCTGGGGTCCTGTGGAGTTTTCCCTTTTTTTTTTTTTTGAAGGCTGCCATGCAGCTTCTGTTTTGATTTGCTTTAGTTTAGTTTGGGTTTTTCTTATGTTATCTGGATTCTAAGGAAGGAATTTCTTTCTTTCCTTTTTTCGTTTCCTGTGTTAAATGTAGCTGATTTAAAAAAAATCTCTCACAGTGATGACTTGAGTAATATTCTGAATTTTTTGTTTTCATGTGCTCTTTTTGTGATTAATTTTGGAGGCAGTTCTCCGTGGTTCCTGGTCAGGCTCCCTGGTGACTGAGGGCTGCATACTCTGAGTTAAAGCTTGACCTGGCTTTGTGGTTTGCCAAGATGATAATATGTTCAAAAACTGTCTGCATTCTTCTTCTTATGCCCATAGAAGGAGATTGGAATCACTCATCTCCTGTTAAGCAGGCTCTTGAAATGCTTTAGTTCCTTTACCCAGTCAGATAAACCTGTCTGTGGGTGGATGGGCGCTTACTCCTCCTTTCAGTCTTGCTCAAGACACTTGACATCAAGTTCAGTGTTTTCTTTTTCAGCACATATACTAAACATTGCTGACTTTTATTAAAAAGCTGATTCGTTAATACATGATCCAAAAGTGCCTCCATTTCCCCCCATTAAGGTTGCATTACTTTAGATGCACTCCTGTTTCTTATTTAAAGAGGCAATATTAATTAAAAATTGTTAGTACTTCAATTTGATCATCTAAATAGCTAAGGCTGTTCTGCAGTGGTCCTCTGTTTAGCATAATAGTGAACACTTCTGCTTTCCTAGCGAATATACAGCTACTGAAGTAGTCATATTATGGAGAGGGATGCCATGTTTAGAAGGGAAGGGAAGCTGGGTGTAGTGATACATGTCTATAACCCCAACATTTGGTTAGTAGAAGTAGGAGGATCAGTTATTAGAGGCCATCCATAGCTCCAACAGCAAGTTTGAAAAGGCAGTCCTAGGCTATGTGAAGTCCTATCTCAAATAATAACAGCAACAACAAGGGAAGAAAAGAAAGTAGTTACATTTGAATCATCACAATACAGTGCAGGCCACAACTATGTAAAAGAAAGTAAGTTCAGACATATTTGTGGTAGATTTGCATAGCTATGAAATTTCTCAAATATTTAAATGCTTACAACGTGAGAGAAGCTTTTTAATAGAGACTCAGATATTTATTGAACAGAATGTGCCCACTGAAACAGGTTCAGTTTACTTGTGGAGAGTATTGCAAGAAGCTAAGCATCAGAAAAGAGTGACTCATGATGGAACTGACAAATGAGTAAGGAAGTGAAAGAGGAACTCCTCATGGAGGGTAAAGAAGATGTGGCCCAGGAACAGTTGTTTGGCCTGAATGTGGCTTATATGAAGCAGAGGCTGGTGAATGCAGTTAAGAGAGGTCGATAGAAAAGCTGCAGGATGCTATGCTGAACTTTCAAGGAGACATCATTTAAAGGTTTCTTCCCTGGGTTTTTTTTTTTTTTTTTTAAGGCAAAGGCCTCTTCATGGGCAATTTTCTCACATGGAGAAGGTGGCAAGATAAAACTTGCACTCTCTTGGTTTATCATAAAGATTATGTTACTCATTTACTTTCTTCTTTGTCATATTTTCAAGTTGGAATGATGGTGAGGCCTTGTCAGAGTTCTTTGGGAATCTGAGGTTCTGTGGAATAGTTGTTGGAAAGGATGAGACCATGGTGCTTTGCTAAAGGATGCCTCTAGAAGCCCTACAACAGTGGCTCTCAATCTTCCTAATGCTGGGACCCTTTAATACAGTTCTTCATGTTGTGCTGACTCCCAACCGTAAAATTATCTTGTTGCTACTTCATCACTGTAATTTTGATACTGTTATGAATCTTAAGGTAAATATGTGATATGTGACCCACAGTCTGAGAACCACTCCCCTGTCAGAAACCCCAAATCCTTTCTTCCTCTAACTTTCAGGACAGTCGGGAACTTGCTGAAAGGTCCAGGCTAGCCTTGGATTTAAGATCCTCTTGCCTCCACCCTCTGAATGCTCGGTTCTGGCTCTAATACCCTTTCTACTCATTTGAAAATCATGGATATTGTTCTGTCTTGTGTAAGACTTACATAGAGATTCCATTTTTAAAAATCTGTTTCCTTTTCAATGATACTATGGATATCTCTTTTTAAGGCCCCTTCTTATTAAAGAGGCTTTTCCTCAAGGAAATAGGGGAAGGAATAAGAATGAACACTCCTGCATGTATAAACTCTTTGAACCTACCTAGAAAGCAGAAATTACAGGAAATTACTGACCAGTAATTTAGGACTTGGATAATGCAAGTCCTAAATTACAATGGAAAATAATGCAGGTGTCTGTATGTTCAGGAAGTGGCCCCTTAAAATATTTCTTCTTTAATTCCACTGATAGGAAAATGTCTTCTTTCCTTTTTAACATTTTTATTTATTTTTATGTATGTGAGTGCTCTGTTTTCACAGAACACCAGAAGAGGGCACCAGATCTCATTAGAGATGGTTGTGAGCCACCATGTGGTTGCTGGGAATTGAACTCAGGACCTCTGGAAAAGCAGTCAGTGCTCTTAACTGCTGAGCCCTCTCTCCAGCCCCAGAATTTATTTTCAAACACTCTTCATGCAACTAAACTATGCCATTGTGTGTTTATATGACATTGTAGAAAATAAAAACCAATCAAAAGTGATTGAAATAAGATTAGTGATTGACTGGGGAAGGGCATGTAGGACTTTTCTGGACTAATAAAAATATCCTGTTTGTTTATAGAGGTATGGCTTTCAAAACTGACCTTTTATCATGTTAAGATTTAAATTACATTTCAACGTTACAGAAACTTAATAAATGATCTTTTAGTTTTTCTAGTGTTGTGCCATTTTACAAAATACCTTTATTACCTTTCACGTGGAGGAAACATCGCTAGTATTGAGATTCTTGTGTAATTTCTTCTGGAAGAGCGTGGGGGGGTCTTTTATTTTTGGCACATGTGAGTGAGTGTGTGGGTATGTGTGTGGTGTCCAGATCAGGGTGTCAGATGTCTTGCTCTGTCACTCTGTAGCTTACTGCCTTGGGAGAGTCCTCTGCAGAACCAGAAGCTTACAGTGTTTTGGCTAGCTAGGGAGTTATTGGGACCTGGCTGTTTCCTCCCCAAAATGCTGGATTACAGTTATGTGGAACTTACTTGGGTAGTAAGGATTCTAGCATCCATTGTCATAGCTGTAGAGCAAGCACTCAGACCCACTGAATTATCTCCCTAGCCCCAATTGGGGAGAAAAATAAGGAAGGTTCTAGAAATGTTCAAGTTTAAGCCTTAGAGTTTTATCTGCCTGTTTTCTTCTCCGGAAAGAGACCTGCCCTTGAGACTGTAAAACTGACTTCATTGGCTTCTGTGCATCTGGTCCCACCCCTGCTCTGCTCCATCTCAGTTTCCCCTTCTAGCCTGCTCCAGAAAGGGGTTTCAATAACAGAATAGTCAACGATCAAGAATGGTGATTCCAACCCTTAAGTGGATTTCTTTTTTCTTTTTTCTTTTTTTTTTTTTTTTCTGTGTGGCTGCTTCTACTCTCAGGTCGACTTTAGATTTGGTGAGCCTTTTTTCCATCCCTCATTCCCTCATTCAACTGATAGGTAAGGAAAAAAAAAAAAAAAAGCAATGATGTTACATAGGACTTGTTCAGAGAGGATAAGTACCAAGGGGAAAGCATTTCACCCTTTCATTCCTGGACATCTTCCCTGCTTAACAAATGTAGGTGATGTCTGCAGCAGCTGAGTGGGTGGGTGTTAAAATTTACTCTGTTGTCTCCTCAGTTGCCAACTTGGCCAAGATCGAGAACTCGCTTCCTCGAGCGCTAAACTCACAGAAAGGCTATTCACTATAGAGACATGGAAGTTGTTCTGGGACAGCAGCTGTCTGTCCTCAGCCTGTCTCAAACAACATTAGTTGGAAACCGCCTTGTTTCTAGCTGTAAACCATTGGTGGGGTTTGCTTTGGGGTCATAGTCATGGGGCCTTGAGTTAGCCACATTGGTCACAGAGAGGCAGAGGCATAACTAGGGTTTGTTCTCAGCCTAGATCCAGGGGCAAAGGCTGTGAACCCTTGGTACCACCCAGAGCCCACATAACATATATGTGATTGCAGACACCCATTTCTTCTTCTGTTTTGAAATACAGAAGCGTTAGTACAGGCCATCTTGATTTCCAAGCGGAAGGTGTGCACGCTCTGTAGGTTCCCCCTTTGGTTCCAGAAATCTCTCCATGTTGAGTGAATATGTGTGTGTGCATGTGTGTGTGTGTGCATGTGTGTGTGTGTGTGTGTGTGTGTGTGCGTGTGTGTGTGTCTATGTGTGTGTGTGTGCTTGGGTTTGCATGCAAAGACCAGAAGTGTCTTCCTTAATCACTTTCTACCTTATATTTTTTTAGACAGGGTCTCTCACTGAACCCAGAGTTCATCAATTCAGCCAGAGAGGCTGGTCAGCAACCCCTCCCCAAACATCAGTTCTGGAATTACTGGTGTACACCTTGTTCGGGTTTTACATGGATACTGGGTCAATATAGGTCCTCTGTTTGTATGGCAAGTACTTTACGAACGGGGCCATCTTTTAACCTCTGGGATGAGGTCTTGATCTGTTTTGTACACCAATGAATCTATCCCAAGCTTGTAAGGTCCTACAGGATAAATATTTAGGAGAAATATTGACATCACCGGAATGGCCACATGGGCTTGCAGTTGCAGGACCTAATTAAGAACAAGGGTAATACAATCAGGATCTCTTGTTCCCTTCTGCGCTCATAGGGAGACCCCTCTCATCCCCATATTTGTGAAGCAATGAGGACTTGCTATACTGTCATAGAGGATTTCTTTTAATGATTTAGCTGTCATGAATGCATTGACACTGTGCCTAAGAGGGGGAGCATCATTCCGGGCTTCGGTGCCTTTATGTGGGAAATTGAACTAAATGGTCTCTGAAGAGAGCTAGTGTGAAAATAAGAAAATAAGCTAGTGTGAAAAAAAATTTCTTTTCCTCCCATCTTCAGGCTCAGTCTTGAGACTGAAGCATAGACTATAGGAAGGAATTGTATTAGAGTAGCTCTTCATGGTTCTTGTACGAGGATTTTTTTTCCCCAGGAAGGGTTCAGGTCACAAAGAAACACCCCTTGTGCCCATGGAAGCTGCAATTGGGAGAGTATTCCCCAGGTGATGAGCAGTGGTTTGATTGCCAACCCTTTCACTTGGTGTGTGGCTAATGATAGACCTCTGCCGTTTTCCCACGGGCCTCTCTGACTGTTCAATGACAGTGATACTGGCATTTGGGGGTGTGGCAGGGTGAAGATACTTTTGTTCTCCCAGTAGGCAGCTGCCGATCCTACACCTCAGGAGTGCTTTCCCGGAAGCTCACGCTAGAGCTGCTTATTGGGAACAGGCCTATTTCAGACATCATCAGACTAAATAGATGGAGTTGGTCCAGCTGCCGGCTGCAGCCAGAGAGGGTGTGACAGATCACTCAGCTGGGGGTCCTGCCCTTGGTTATCCCCTTGCCCTGTGATTTCTGAGAGGAAGGAGGTTATTTTACGGGGTCTTTTTTCAGGGCTAGCACATTGTCTCCATGCTACGAATCCTGTGCCTGTTGATATGCAGCCTCACACTGAATCTTCCCAACTATCTTAATCCCGTTAAAACCCTCTCAAAGGAATATTACACACTAACTGAGTTGGCATGAAAACATGGACATGCTACTCAGTTGAAAAAGGACGTTAAATGCAGTGAAGTCATCCTGAGTAGTCATCAGGACAACCACACGTGGCTGCTGTTGCATGCATTCTTCTCTTATTTTGTGGCCATGCAGATGTAATCACTGCAGATGTAATCACAGGACATCTGTGTCCTGTGAGTTCTCTAGTAAGTGTTCTAAACAAATTGCTCTGGTTTTCTCCATTCCCTGCCCTTCCTCTCCCCTTTCTGGAATGCCCCCGAACATGTCTCTCCTAATTGTAGGCTACCGTTTCTAATTTCTTAAAGGCTTACTTTCATTTTGACTTACCTTTTCTCAAATCTGTCTTTTACCAACCCAAGTCTAAGTGAGATCAACTTTATGTAACAAGTTTGATTTGTGCTAATTCATCTATTTTGTCCTATGTTGCTAGTCATAGTCTTTAGCCACACCTTCCTATCTTGGTATGTTATCACCTTCCTTAGCAAACATAGGGTCTTGTCATACATATTTCCACACCCCACAGTTCTAGCAAAAAACTATTATGCATATACCTCTAACAGAGACAAAGGTCATGCTTAAATATGACATGTGAGATTAATTACCAGCTCTGTTATGTAGATGGGGAAGGGGGATTTAATTTGACAGGAGAAAATGAGTAAGTTCATGTAACTGCTAAGTTTTAGGGTAGAATTTGAACTGGGCTTTGAGTTTGAATTTTCTTTTTTATTGGTTTGAATTTATTAAAGTTCTTAAATGATATTGGTTGGCTTGCACTGGTAGTATATACATATAATTTTTTTAAAGGTTCTAACTCTTCTTATTTATCATCCCACATCTTTTTGGTAACTTCATACTTGCCTAATCTCAAAATGGAGTAGTTTTTTTTTTTCCTTGAAGAAGCCTTCTAAATATTCAGACATTTACTTTGCTGTAGATGGATCCATCTCAAATTCTTCAATTTTTCTTCCTATTCTTTTGCTTGTCCCCAGCTAATTGCTCAAGTCCACTTTATACTTCAAAACTGAACATGGTTTGTCTGTTCTCACTGCTTTCCTGGTCCAGCTCCCACTTCCTGCTCAGAATGCTGCAGCCTTCCTGCCCCCTGATACTCCAGGCTGTCTTCCCCACTCCAAGAGAAACCCACAGAAAATCTTTCTACCTTCTGAGTCCTTAGCTCAGAGATTTTTTTTTTAATTGAAAATAGATTCTTCTCTCAATTGTCTAGTTTTGCTTTTCTTGGGAAACCTTCTTTCCCTTCTTTCCTCCCTCTTTTTCTCTTCTTTATCTTCCTTCGCCACACCTCCTCTTCTTCTTCCCATTTCTTTCTGTTGCTTGTTTGTGGTACTGAGAGGGTAACTTAGATTTTGTGGCTACTTGGGAAGTACTTGCCTAAGGAGCCATATTTCTAGCCATTTGATCTAGCTGTGTAGCCCAGGCTGGCCTCACAGGTATGATTTATCTTCCTTGCTGTGTCTTTCCTGTGTGCTGGATTTACAGATATGTGCTACGATGCCTGGTTATATTCACAGATTTTTTTTTTTAAATAGTGGTTTTCAGGAAAAAAAAAACCACATAAAATTACAAAGGAAACTATATAGTGAAGTACACATCAAACAAAAGCAAATTTTGTTTTGTTTTGTCATCTATGTGATACCTTTTTAATATGTTAAATAACAAATGCCACCTAGCAGGTATAACTTATACCAACATTTCAAAGTAACAATGGGTACAAATGACATTTTGAAGTACTCACAGAATCTGTGATGTGATAGGAAAATATTCATGATTCATTTCATGATGAGTCACTAGTACTTTTAATATTGGTTTGTTACCTATATTCATAACTAAAGGAAATGCCAAATTTTAGTTAGAAGTTGACTCAACTGAAGTGTTACATTAATG